>NC_090935.1:229003754-230203754 GCF_040938575.1 Ambystoma mexicanum | reverse complement strand
AAAGGCTAAAAATATACAGAGAGGAGAATGCCTTCAAAAACAAACAAAAACTGCCCTTGACAAAATCACATGTGTCCCGTCTTTCACCCCCATCAGTAACGACTTGAGGAAGTCTATTCTAAAAAATTGGAAGACGATCAACACCAAATCTTTCAATATACTTCCTCCTCGCTTCGCCTTCAAGATTACCAAACCTTGGTGACAAACTGTTTCACACATACCTGCAAAAACGGGATGTGATGAACACACAATCCATGTTATGGGATCTCCCACCAGTCACAGGTCACTTTAGATGTGGTAAATGTGTAATGTGCAAATTTACAAAAGATCTAAAATCAATTGACCTCAAGGGCAAAATATGGCAGCTAAAATACTTTACTAATTGTGCTACCAAATGGGTGATCTATTGTATTATTTGCCCATGTGGCCTCTGGTATATTGGAAAAACTAAAAGAGCTATCCGAACCAGGATAGGAGAACACCGATCCTGTATTAAAAATGGCACTGCAGATAAACCCTTGGTGGAACATTACACAGCCATGATGACCTTTTTTGATGTGTGCTACAAACTTTGGGTCCACATCCCCGTGGCGGTGATAGAGACTTGAAGCTTCGTAGACTAGAACAAAAATGGATTTATAATATGGATTCAGTAAATAAGGGTCTCAATCTGTACATCGAATGGAACCTGTTCTTACGTAAATAAAGTCCTGACTTCTCAGACCTATCATCTGCTTAGAGACTATGCACTCATCATATTGGTAGATAACTCAATTTAATCCTGGTCAGCATCAGACCATAGGCAATCATCAAAATCATTGCCTATCTTTAGAATGCAAAAAAACACTCCTACATATGGCTATTCTGGTATATGTATTCTCCTTCTGTACACCTTTATCAGGTTATTTAGTCTAGAGTGATATGTTTTTCTCAGGTCATTCTTAATACCAATTGTTACCAAAATGTTGTACTGACATGCCAGCGACCCCCTTAATGTCAAGATAGGGTGGCCGCCCCCTTTAAATTTAGGATAGTCTTTAGCGGCGATCCCAGCCCCCTGAACAACTGGAACGTAACCACGCAGTATGCGTACACGCGACCAGCATCTGAAAACTAAATCATGTGACGTCAGTGCCGACGTACGCTTAATCACTTGCGACATAGACGCCGAAAAATAAACGGCTTTCTCCTGTGACTACCGCTTTTTGACTACCCAAGTAAGTCCTGAAACTGGTACTTGCGCTACACGTGCTTAGACAGCTGCTCATCTTTGGTCTCTTTCCCGCGAGCAAGATGTCCCAATAGGATTTTTTAAATTTGTTTTTCCCTAGGGCTACTGAGAAACCTCTTTACACCTCGGCAGTGCACGCGGCTCTATCTCCCGCAATAAACTATCTCTCCACCTTTGGTTCCGAATTATCAAGGACTCAAGCCCTGGGAATGCTGTTACATCCCATTTGAAATACAGCATTGTCCTGCCTGTCTTTATTATAGGTAGGCCTCTTAACCATTGAATAAACAGAATCATAAGATAAAAGCAAATTGAGGCCAAAAATTGTAAAAGGGCTATTTCTGCTTTGTAATTCTAGCCAAACGCACAGAAGACCTAGGTGTTTGGTACTGGCCGGTACATATGACCTTTATAAGCAAAAGAAATGTGATTGCTGACAAGAGGTAGCAAGCACGGAGAGGTACAGTCTCATTCTGTAAATACCTACACAGATCTGACATACATAGGAGTTTTGAAGTCACTCAATTCCTTTTTCTCTTTCTGGGTGTCAGCGGCATAGTTTGTGGATGTGACACCCAAATATTCTAATTTATCAAAGAGAGGTTTTGTGAATGCATTGTACATGGTAGGGGATACGCAAGATCCCTGAGGCACTTCGCAGGTGACTGGGGTAGCGCCAGCTGCTGCGGTTGATGAGAAGCCTCTCATCGAGCGGTTCAAGAGGAACAATTTGATCCATGCTATGGCGTTGTTTGAAAAGTGGGCATCACTCGCAAGGTGGCGGCATAAGAATTTTTTTTTAAACAGTTTTTATTCTTATTCAAACAACGACCAACAAAACCAAATCAACAGTGCATGTCACAGTTATCAAGCATCAAACACATTATCACAAAGTGGCCACTGTTTTCCCATTACCCTCCCCCTTTAACTCAAGCTTATTCACCCCCACTTTCCACCTCGGTTTCTCCTAAGGGTTCTTACTCATCTGTATTTCTAGAGGAGTCTTGATCGTCCGGCCGACCTTGGGTAGATCCATATAGAGTGGCTGCTAGGTGCCTCCAGGCCCTTAGGGTTTCCGTTTCCTCCTCATCTCCCCTATTTGCTGCCTCATACCATGCCAATGTTTTGGTATCTGACCATTTCTGGAGATCATGCCAGCACACCTCTATTCTGGGTCTGTGTCTCGCCTTCCAACCCATAGCAATTCTACGCTTGGCAAGTATGTAGGCAAGGGCTTTCAGCTTATTTGCGTGTCTCAGGGTGCAAGGTCTTACAAAGCCCCCCACCATACAAGCCCATACAGATTCCACGTCTAACTGAATTCCCTTCTCGGCTAGCCGGTGAGTGATTTCGCTCCAGAATTTCCCAATCTCCGGCCATGCCCAGAACATATGTACCAAACCCCCACGTTCACTTCCCCACATTTAGGGCATGCTTGTGCTCCTGTGTGATCTGCTACAACCTCGCATTTCTGGACACAGGTGGCGGCATAAGATGTTGTGATTAACTAGATCAAATGCTGCCGAGAGGTCCAAAGGAGAAGGATGGCTAGGTCACCTCTGTCTCTTACCTGATCCATTTGGGATTTTTAGTCTACCAGGGCCGTTTCCGTACCATGACCTGGACGGAAGCCTGATTGGCGAAGGTCCAGCAGATGATGAGTTTCTTGGTATTTTTGAATTTGTACATATGCAACCCAATCCACATTTTCTAACAGGAACAGCACTGTTGTAATGGGACGGTAGTTAGTGGGTATGTTTGGGTCTAAGGTTGGTTTTTTCAGAAGGGGCAATACCCAGACTTCCTTGAGGTTGTCAGGAATTTTGTTAGAGGCAAATGAGCTGTATATAAGAGAGGTAATGAATGGTGCCTGATTGTCCGCGCAATCTTTGATTAACGTTGCTGGACAGATGTCGCCTTGGCATTGCAATGGTTTAAGGCCTTTTATACTTTTTGTGGTCTCGTCTAGCGTAATAGGAGAGAACTCAAACTTAGGGAATAGTCGTAGGGTGCTTAGAAGTGTTGTTTCATTTTTTTTTTCATTGACTTTGAGTTGGAGTGATGAGATTTTGTCCATAAGGGCCTTTTGTATATTTTCGCACCAGACTTGATGCTTGATGCAGAGGTCTGCGGCCTGAGATAGTGATTTTAACTCCCTCAAAACTGAGAAAAGCTCTTTAGAGCTAGTATTGGCATTCTCAGTACGCAAGTTGCATGCGTTGCTTTTTGCTTGATGGGTGGCTTTTCTATATTCAGATGCTAGTGCCGCAAATTGTCCTTTATTGGAGATTGAGGGTTTTTTCACCAGTTGCTTTCTGCGTTTTTTTTTATTGCGTAAGTCTTTGAGTTCTGAGGTGAACCAGTGATTGAGATGTGCTTTAAGTTTGGCTTTACGGTAGCCCAAGGGTGGTACCAAGTCCTGCCTCCATTGTTTGGTTGTAGATAGTTACCAGGGAGGAAGGGTCGGTTAGGTATTCAGTATGTGTGGTAAGTTGTGAAAGCAGAGGACGCATGTTGTCAGGTGTGATGTTGCGAAGGTTACACGATTGCGTTGCCGGTGCCATGGGAGTAGGTGTGCTAACTAGTTTATTGGTGCTTAATGAGAATAGTATAGTGTTATGGTGAGACCAGGGGCAAGGATTATTGTTAGATATATGTGTAGTGCAATTATGGTCAGCGAGCCAGTCAAGCGGGCAACCTTTCATACGAGTTGGGCCAGCAGAAGGCAAGGTGAAGGCTTGAGTTTCAATGGTATTGGCTAAAATGGATGCTTGGGTGTCAGAGTTGTCTTGAGTCCTACGTTGAAGTCTCCAAGGATAATAACTTTAGAAGTAGGTTTTATATACGGTGTTAATAAGGCGGCTATGACCTCATCAAAGGAGGAGATGGGTCCTGCAGGCCTGTAGATAAGATGTAGTGTTAGTGAAGCAGTGGAAGAGATGGTAATTTTGGTGGACAGAATTTCTCCTGATATGAAAGGAGCGTTAGGAATTTTCCTAATGTTGAGTTTGGATTTGGGGATAAAGGCAGTGCCTCCTCCTTTCACTGTGGTTGGTTCTGTCCTTTCTGATGATCAAGTAGCCATCTGGTAAAGCAAGGGCTAAGGATGGGTGCAGCTTAGTTTCAGTTATGGCGATAAAGTCTATATAATTAGTGGTGATGAGGTCCGATATGTCCAGGGCATGTGCTGGGATCGATCTAGCGTTGATTAATGCGCCCTTAATTTGTGCAGGTGTCTTGCTTTGTTAGGTTTTGTCTTGGTTCTAGTTAGGGTGGGTTTACACATGGGTCTAGCTGGGGTATTTTTGTTAGTCTGATTCGGCTGTGTAGTAGTCCTGACGTCGGGTAGGTTATTACTAAAGGTGCTAGAATGGACTTGGTTACCTGCCGGATAGGAAGCTGGCCTGTGGTTTTGGTTAACAGGATCATTTTTTGTCCTATCTCTGAGTCTTTCATTTCTCTGACCCGTGGCGAAGACTGAGGTTTCAGTATCAGTATTATCGTACCTGTGTTTTGGATAGGCAAATGGGTACATTGTGGTAAGGGTTGGTGAGTACTTTCGTGATGGTGTTAGAAGAAGCGGAGTTGCAATTAATCGGGTGCAGTGTTTGTGGGAGAAATAGCGAAGGCCGAATGGTGTTAGGATTAGGTAGTACTTTGGTCATGGTTAAGGTAAGGCTGTGGAGATCAGATGGAGATGATTTGGGTTTTTTTGCCCTGGCATGGCACTGCTATGCAGTTGGCTAGCGCTAGTGGGCAATGTGTTAGGATGGAGTGTGGGTTCACTAGTAGCGAGGGCTAGGTGCAGCACCTGACTGGTTTGCAGATGGGTTCAAGTACTTTGCAGGGTCTGTTCACAAAGGTGGGCTACTTGCAGCACGGAGTCATTTGCGGTGCAGGGCTAGGTGCAGCACTAAGTTGGTTAGCAATGTGGAACTAGGTGCAAAGTGTAAGATACAAGATCAGGTTACAATGAGTGGTTAAGTGTAGCTCATAATCTTTTTGTGATACCAGGCTAGGTACAGCATAGAGTTAATAGAGTTGATTGGCAATGCAGACTAGGTGCAGCATATAGTCGGTTTTCAATACAAGCCTAGGTGCAGCAAGAAAATCACTTTTCAGTGCAGGCTCAGTGCAACATAGAGGCAGTTTGGCAATGCAGGATATGTATAGCCTAGAATCAACATGCAATGGAGTACAGCATGTGGTCAGTTTTCAATACAAGGCTAGGTGCAGCCAGAGAATCCCTTTTCAGAGCAGGCTCAGTGCAGCATAGTAGCAATTTGGCAATGCGAGCTATAGACAGCATATAGTCGGATAGCAATGCGGGCTAGGTGCGAGATAAGATAGATTAGCAAAGAGTGGTTGAATGTGCCTTGTAATCAATTTATAATGCGAGGCAAGGTGCAGCTTAAAATCATTTGTAGTCTCTGTGAGGGGCTAGATAGGACATGTAGTGAGAGAAAGATAAACTTTGGAGGGGTAAAAGTGGCGCAAAGTCAGATTACAGTTGTGAACTGAATGCCTCACAAAGTTCGCTTACGTTGTAAGTCTAGGCGGTGGGCTTATGATGCCCAAAGGAGCAAGACTGACCAGGGCTGGCAAGTCGTCCGACGCATTTCCATATGAACGAGTTGCTCAAGCCGTGGGGTTAGCTGGTGAACAAAGGAGGCTTATGGGGTAACTTTTAGGTTGTGCTAGGCGGGTGCAAACGCTGTGTGTATGCTTCGTGCGTACAGCAGGCCACGCGCTTACCTTGGATACGTAGGTGAAGGTTGCGCAGCCTCATCGGCACAAACTGGGATAAATAGGGCCTTGAGTATGGGCCTTTAGTGGCAGGCCGGCGTTCGCCTGCTGGCTCCCTTTTGGTCCTTTTTAGAGTATGGAAGACAAATGAGAGCAGCAGCCTGAATAGACAACACATTCAGGTGGGCAGTCCAGTGTCGGGTGATGCAGCAGCCATCTTTGGCCAAATTGCGTTCAGCTGCATAGCGTGTGCTACTGATGCCACGAGGCCAGTGCAGCTTTAAGGGGCCCACTAAAAATATGGGCAGAAACATGCAGCTACGAGCGTCTCATATTATGAATTCTGGATGTAGCTGATGTCAAGAAGGGATTCTTCTTTAACTATTCCTTTCCGCTTCGGTTAATGTGATGTGTGCATTCGTCCACTGAGCCACAGACCCTTAAAGCTTGTGTTGCATCAGAGAAATTGTTTATCAGACAGATTGGGAGTGCAGGGGGGGGGGTTGGAAGATCTGACTCAGCTGGAAATTGGATTGAAAAAGATGGAAGCGACCAAGGAAAAAGGGGCCTCTGCTTGGTTTGCATAGGGGATTGTAGGGAACTAGCCACCAGTCCAAGATGTCCTCAAGATTAGACATTGGAAATAAAATAGAGCAGTGTTATGACCTCAGCACGACACCAAAAGGGTGTGTGCTGAGTCACATGATGAATGGTCACGTGCTGTGACCAGGTTAATAAAAAGACCGAGCAGTTTCCCACTTGGCAGTTGCAGTAACACTAATCACTGGTGTCTGTGTGGTTATTGCAGCCCCGGTGCTGCTGGCTGCGTCATGACCCAGATGGGCTGCCCTGCATCCTAGGGCACAACCACCATCATTTGGTCGGGTTGGCTGACCCCATAACAAGAACTAGCCTTACAGGGAGGAACTGGACTCGACGATAAATAACCAGATAAAAGCAAACACACTATATTTCTTTTGTTACATCTTTGCCGATGTATTGAAGTTAGATCCAGAAAAGCTGCAAGTAGTCATCGGCGTGCATGCCCTCAACATCTGTTGGCTTTTCGCTCATTTCTATGCATGGAAATATATTACCCATGTACATTCAAGCCTTTACGTCCATTGCTGTTTCCTCACTAAACAAGAATTGATTTCAACAAAAGAACGCCACAATGCTTTCAACAAAATCAAATAACGCCATGCCCGTGCAGTCTGCATGGCGCTTTTTGATTCTGACTGAGTACTGAATTGTGGTGCACAGTGGCGGCGTAGGCCTAGGTGCCATTCTAGCCCAGTACCAAGCAGTCTCGAATTTCCCTTGCAAAATACTTTTTATCTTATGCCAGCAGAAGTCTAAGTGACACATAAAAGGCTTTCTCTCAAGAGGGAAAAGAGAGCCTAGCAGTTGTCGGGGCTTGTGAATATTATCGCTTGTTCTGATATGAAAAAGCATTTACAGTCCTCACGATCTTATGACAACATAGACATTCTAAAGCAAAGATGACTCCTAGGATTGCTTAATGGAACCTGTGCCTACAGGAGCATAAGATTGACATCCTATATAAGCTAGGAGAGGTACACAATTCTGCTGATTACTTTTCCAGACACCCATTGCCAACCCATGATGTTGGAACGTCTCCTGCAGAACAATGATTGAATTACGTAATACAGAATGCACATCTATGGTCGTTGGAATTGGCATTGTGCTTGAAATGACCAAATAGGAACCCCACATTGCTATTAACAATTCACTGTCTCCAATAAGGCAAATTGCACAATGCCAAGCAGGTGTCTCCATCATCCGCAATTGCTAACCAAGATACCCAGAAAACGTTTATAGTTATTATGAGGAATTATCCAAGTCAAAAGAGGGGCATACTTCCTAAATACAATAGAATTATTCCCCTTGAATCTTTACATCAGAGGATTTTTGAACAAACATGTAAAAGGACACTGAAGTGTGGTATCAACAAAAAGACTCCTGTGACAAAATGTGTGCTTCCCAAAATGGGTACTTGGGTGGAAACAACTAAAGAAGGGCAACATATGCCCGAGCAGTGTGTCTCGCATGATTCCTGAATCATTACTCATGACACAATTTCTGGCAGCTATCTGAGAAGAAGCTGCCATTCATATATTTTGTCCCTTCCACACATGTTATTATGTTATAGTAGTTATAGATGATTTCTTCAGATCCCCCTGACTACAGGTGAACCCATCAAGGGGTCATTTTCTGATATTTTTGCACTCAGTATGATTTTCTCAGCTAATGGTATTGTTCCTGCGTCATCAGAACTGATGATGTATCACCGTCCAGGTCGCAAGATTTCAAATTGTTTCCAGAATATTTAGGCTTTGACCATCGAGTGGCCGCAGCGTAGTCTCTAGCTAATGGGTCTGTGGAATGCTTTATAGGAAACTTTCAACCAAGCATTCAAATTAGTCATTTAACCAGAGGATCAATAGCATAGAATGTATGCCATTTTTTAAGAGATGTCTAAATACCCCACAGAGCTCAAGAGATGCCCTTCAGAATTGATGTTCAGCTGACTGAGAATGCAAATTCCTTGCATTCCACTTGATTCTAACATGTCAGGTAAGACACACGCTCTTAAAAAGAAAGATGCCGATAAAAAGACTGCATTAAGACCTATGCCAATAACTATTGAAAATCTAAACATATGCCTTTTGATGGTGGTGATGAGGTGATAAGGCAAACAACAACACAAAAGACCATGGGTTTCATTACAAGTTTGCCGGTCCAGAAATAAGGGTGCTGGTAAGCTCACTGGCACTATTATAATATAATACCAACTAATATACCAACTGTATATTGTTTAAACATATAACTGTAAATTGTATTCCTTATACAATTTATGTATGTAACAAAAGTATGGATGTATGTATTAAGTATGTAACACAAATACTTCACATTTATGTAACCGTCTTCTTAAGCACCCTTCTACCTCTGGGTTTGGAGCGCTATACAAACAAAATAAACAAACAAACAAACACTCTTGTTTCCAGTCTGGCAAACTATGGGTTTGCCTGCAAGGGCCGCTGTGCCCGACAGGTCTGACCCTGCCGGGCACAGCGGTTACTGTAGGCAAAGCCGTCGGTGAGACACCGGCACCGTTCTTAATAGCCCGGAATAGCCCGGTTGTTAACGGTGCCGGTGCTTCCGTTTCCCCACTGCCATATGGGACTATGGGAATCGGGGTTAACAAAATTACCGGCGCCTAACTTCCTGGCTGCCGAACTTGGAACAGCCCGTTGACACCGGGAAGTCAGGCGCTGATCATTTTTTACGGGTCCGGTAGCAACCCGCGGTAGCACCAGCCGAGTTACCGCCGGATCCGTAATGAGGCACCATGTCTCATTTTGACCCTCGACCACTCACAAGGACGCAAGTGAAGGACCCCAGCATCACTGCTTTAAAGAAATGCGATTTGTATTCTCGGTATTTCATCTTACTTTGGAAAGGCAATTGAACTTACTCATATCTCACCTGGAAGTTCAGCTAATTACATGGTGACCTTTAAGGACCGTTAACTCACTGAAGATTATTACAATCCTGAAACACCCGAAGAATCAAGGGCAAATACGACTGATCCACAGCCTGTTCAAACACCCAACTGGCTGGGCTGTAGAAATGGAGTGAGGTATTGTTATCTGTATATTCTAAGGGTGATGTCGCTGACTGCTCAGTTCGCCATCATTATGTGGGAGTGAGCTGGATTATGCAAAGAAGCAGGTAGTGGAAACGATTCTATGTGATATTTTCGAATGTTTAAGGCTGCACACCAAAAACCTTATTTAAAAAAAAAAAGATATATTTATTTTTCGGACGATTTGTTGTGTTCTTCAGCATACGAAAACATCACTTGAAAGCAATCCCCACCTTTTAAACCATGTGGTTTCACCCACCAAGCCCTTGCTGCTCTCGCGCCATAAACATTGCCCTCACAGACATGCACAGAAGCGCAGACAGTTGCCCACTTGCTCTTCCCTTCCGTGCAACAAACACTGCTACTCGACCCACACATGTTGTAAGGGTGTCGAATAAGGATGCTAACACATCGGTGGCATTTTGGTTGCCAAAAACATTTATTTCTTAAGAAAAGCATCTCCTAAGAGGGGTTTCTCTGCCTCAAACTAATACTAAAGGATATGTCAGACTGTCAGTCGAAATAAAACTCCACCATCCTGTGTCCAACCTACTTCTATCCCTTAAACTACAACTAAAGAATAAGTCAATAGAAAGGTTCCTTCTACAGGAGAATGACTCCCTTCTCCTGGTATGTGGGTGGTATTCCCAGAAATGTTCTTTGGAAAAAAGGATGTCACGGGGATTGACTCCCTTGCCCTAGCTTGTGGTTCCAACAAACCTTTGCAGCAGTTAACTTTCAGAACCAGGAGAATGAGTCCCTCCTCCTGGTATTGGTTCACACACTCCAATATAGTTCACACCAAAGTCGAGGGAATGACTCTTACCCTGTTGTCTCTTGGTCAAAAGGACTTTCAGCTTCAACTTTCAGAAGCAGAAGAATGACTCTTTCTCCTGGCTTTGGCAAAGTCCCAAGTCCTTCTCGGAGCCTCAGTGGTGCTTTCCCTGCCACTGTGACGAGTATGCTTTCCTCAGATACTTAATATACTTATGTCGGGGTCCCAGCCCTTTCTCTGGTGGTCTGTGGGCTTGTTGCTGCCTCTACAACTTGGAAGTTCTCCTCAGGTGCTTGATATGCATGTGTTGGGGTCCCAGACCCTTCTTTGTTGGTCAGTAGGGTTGTTGCTGCCATTGTGACGAAGGTCTCTTCTGGTGTTCAATATGCTTGTGTTCGGGTTCCAGACCCTTCTTGGGTGGTCAGTGGGCTTATTGCGGCCATTGCTACGAGGAAGTTCTGCCAGACGCCAAGCCCTACAGATAAGGTGTGTATTGGCCACTTTTACTACCTAAAAATGGCCAAATACTCCCCCAAAATTTAAATGGGGGAGTACAAATACTCTCAACTAAAAATAGGAAGCAGACACGAAGGAACTTGTGGTCCCTGCTTTCACCCAAATGGCTCCATAGATATGTGTGAACCAGTAGTGCATGTAGTATCACAGGAAGTAACTACTATTATTATTGCCTGATTGTAAGAAGTAAACGTGCATGAATAAATAGGTGGAAATAAATAATGATTACAAGAACATTTCCGTTTTCAATGTAAAACCTCTTTTTACACGTTTATAAAATAATCCCATTGTGAAATGCACTTACATTTTTCCACCCAAAAACCTTTACCCCCACTTCAAAATCCTATACGGAGCACTGCAGACACCCTTTCCAATAGTTTGACTGTTACTACAGGGTTGGTCAAGAGCCTCTCAAGACTGCTTCTATTCCACCCTTGTGTCACTTCTGGGTCTCTCATACCCCCCCCGTTACCTTCCTTGGGACGTCGGTACGCCACCTGGGTTTCCTGGCACTGGGGTGTGCCTTTCCGGTTTTTTCGGGCCTCTCTCCTCTGCTTCTGCAGCACCATGGCGGCTACACGCTCTACTGGTCTGTTCAGCTTTCTCTTCCTCCTTCATGTTCAGGTCTGCTCCAGCTGGACCTACAGACAATTCCCTCAGTACTTGGCTGGCATCCTCTGCTCTTCGGCATCTCCGGACAGCTGACAGGATTTGAAACTCCAGCTCTCGATGGTTTCCACACTGCTGCTTTTCCCAGCTGGGCTTGACCAAGTCTTCAGTTCTTCTTCTCTTGTCATACAATATGGCCAGTCCTGACCTGGCGGATTGTCACAGTCCTTTGTTGTTCTTGATGGATTGATCTTCATGCATCAGCGGGGCCTCCTCGTACCAGTACCAGCACAGTTAGTAATCTTTGTCTTCTGTGCTCTTCTTATTCCTGGTACCCTCTGTTGTGGCTGTCTTCTCCTACACTACAGAAATATATGGATCTACTCTCAAGGAAGTGGATTGGCATGTGGGGGATGTTTGGGGTGTAACATTGGCCAAGGGGCTAGACCCTAGGTGATCGTCCTTATGCCTAGAGGGGGGGGGAGTCCCTCCACATGAGGTCCTCATGCATCATACCACCCCGAGGGGGACTATTGGGTAGCAGCCGCACCTCTCTGGCCTCAAAGGAATGGGTTCCCCCATGGCGAGAAGTGACAATACTTTGCAAATCATCACAATGTAAACGTACCTTCTCATCCGCCCCCTCCTCGTCACATTACAAACATCCCCCTCAAACCACACTTACCTCTCACCCCCACGACCTCTGTCTTCTCTTACCCAGCCAGGCCGTACCGGACAGCCTCAGCATGCTCTGTGTGGTTAAAAAAAAAAAAGAAATTTTCACATAGGACCGGGGAAACAAGTCACAACTGTGGAGAAAAGAAAATTCAGTTCTGTATTCGAAGGAAGAGACGTTCCTATACGCCAGTGTCATCATTAGAAGTGACATAACCGCTCACACAAGAAGTTTTCCACATGATTAAACTTTTCGATACCACACAAATGAGGACTCTGGGATGCATTCACTCACATGGCTTTTGGAAAGTGACACTGATCTGCTAAAGGTAACCCGTAAATGCCCCCATATACCCTGAATTCATAAATGAATTCATAATCAAAGCTAAGCTTAGGTGGGTGCTGGTCGCACTACAGGGCATCTCGGAGTGGCTAAATAAAAAGGAAACCACTGAAGTGCCGCATTTTGTAGCAATGGATCGGGTTCAGTAAGTGAAACAATGCTTGCAGCGCACAGTTTGTGGCAGAACTATCTTGAGCTTTGAGCCTTGCTTCCATTGTCACCAGACTATCACCAGCATGCACCAGCATATCCCTCCGCCCAGGGGCACCAGTGCTCAATGGTACTACATCAAGCCTAAGCAGACTGAGCAGGTTACCTGGGATCCCAGATGTGATGTGGGGGGCAATTTTGACGGGGTGGAATGACTGTCTACAGCAACAACTGCAAGCATAAACCCCCCAGTCCAGGATTCCTCTAAGTCAGTAGGGTATCGGCATGAAGAAGATTTTAAGTTGTTGTCATGAAATGTGACAGGGGTCAATAGACTACTGGATGAGCTGGACTGGGCTAGATGTATTCATAGATTTGAAACTTGGACACTGGATTCAGTTGTATTATCTTGTTTCAGCTTGTTTTGTACAAATGCAACTAAGGGCCCCAGAGGTAGACCAAAGGGAGGGCTGGCAATCTTGATCAATCCAGCTAAGGACTTCAAAGCGAAAGTCGTCCCATCAGGCTCTCTTGGCCTTTTATGCCATGAGGTATTTACAACATCGTGGGTGGGAGGGTGCATTGATATTCATCATCTATAATAGTTTGGGTGGGCGTGCCCCATCAGAAAGCCTCAAGGTGATGCATAACATAATTAACCTGTGGAAGCACTTGATGGTTTATGGGATGACCAGGATGTGGCCTATGGCATCCCTGTGCTGGAGTTAGTTAAACCTGTCAGGACACACCCAGGGGCAATTGAGGTTGCAAAGTTGATGCATGAGGCAGGCCTGCACTCTTGTAATGGGAGGATTTCCCCGGACAATCCCACACAAGTTACTTTTGTTGGACATCAGGGGAGTTCAAAAATAGATTGTGTCGATCAGCTTGGCTGACTGGAATCTGGTAACAAGGGTGGAGGTAATAAAACATAGTGACAGTGACCATTACACAGTAAGTTGCATTCTGTGCTCATTTGAGGTGGGGACAACTGTAAAATGGAAGCTCAGAGTGTTGGAAGTTTGATTACTACCTCGGGCCAATCTAAACGGCGATAAAATGGTTGTCCTTAAACGTGAATGTGATCAAGCCGAGCATATACGAAAGTATCGCCCATCATATAGCAGGTATTTGTCTGGCCGATAGTTTCCCTACAAGTACAGGTTATCTATATGATAACATGGTGAACGCCTTTTTTCTCCAAATCTGTGGGAAAAAAAAAATCAGAAGGTTTAACCTGGAGAATAGGGGTTGGTTTGATGCTGAAAGCCAACAGACTAAGTTGGAATTACTAACGTACCTTAAAAACATTTCCCCGATTGACAAGACCTACTTGAGGAGTCTGCGTGTAAAATATAAGGCAATTTTAGCATACAAAAAGGGTCAGTATGAAGAAAGTAGATGGGAAGAACTGCTAAGATGCAGTATAAACGGTGATCAAGTAAGCGGGTGGAAGCTCGTTGTTGGTTGTACCCTAGACACAGTAGGACGATTCTCCACTCTTATTTCCATGGAAGAATGGTACCAACATTATAGTAAACTATACCTACTGGGAGAGAGTAAGTCACATGCACAGGCCCAGCAAAATAACAACATGGACTGTGACTTGGCCTTCCTAACATTTTCAATCCTAGAGGGGAAAGAGGCCATTGCAGGGCTTGTTTGCGGCAAGTCTCCAGGGCCCGATGGTGTCCCCATAGACCTATTTATGGATGAGCTGAGCATCTGGGCCCCACTGTTGGCGCATGTATTCAACTCAGTGGCCAGGTCTGGGGTCGTAACCCATTCTTGGCGTGACACAATAATTATACCCCTATATAAGAAGGGAGACGATAAGATCCCGGGCAACTATGGGCCTATCTCACCTTTGGTTGCAGTGGCAAGAAATATGCTAAGGTGTTGCTATCTCGCTTTCATTGTTGGTAAATTGAGGGGAATCAATCCATCATCTCCAGGCCGGGTTTCAGCCCGGCATCATTACAGTGGACCTATGTTCCAGGTTGAGTGCAGTTCTGGCCAAATAAGTCACCTTACAGCACACCAGAATCTACGTAGTATTCGTGGACCTGAGAACATCATTTGATAGTGTCTCATGAAGTAATGTATGGTCTGTGCTGAGAAACAAGGGAGCCCTGGGCCCCCATTTGGCCAATAACCAGTCACTGTATAGTTATAATAGGGGCTCATTGAGAGGGGAGTTGTGTGGGGAGACCACAGAGCCCTTTACAGTAGAGAGGGGGGTTCGCCAGGGGTGTGTACTGGCCCCCCTCCTATTTTGTTTATACATCGACATAATAATTGAGGAACTGCCAGACCGCGGTCTAGATTCACCGAGATTAGGGGTAGACAAACTCCCTGCTCTTTTCTACGCAGATGATGCTGTTTTGTTATCTACTACTCCCGTGTGCATGAGATATCATTTGCAGGTTTTTTATTAGGAAGAACTCTCAATGGTGAGCGATTCAGAAAAAATGAAGGTGATGGTATTCAGTGGAAAACGAAGCAAGAACATTAAGTTGAATATCCTAATTGAAGGTTGTCCCTTAGAGCAAGTGCGTTTTTATGATTATTTAGGGATACAGTTTACAGAAGATTTGTCATGGGCGTCCCAATATATTAAGGCTGTGGCATCATTCGAAAAGTTCAGCGGCGGAATATGCAGATTATACAAAAGTCTTGGGAGGGGGGAGCACTCTCCACTGCCCTTAAATTGTATAAGGCTCAGGCATAAGCAGCAAGTACGTGAAGTATGGGGTCACTGTGCATATGCCAACCTTAATGTGGCTGACGTTTTGAGGGCCCTACTCATGCAGCCAAAGTGCGCTCCCACGGCCTGTCTTTGTTGGGAATGCAATCTCAAACCTATTACGGACGTTTCAACAAATAAGCCCCTGACATATTGGTTTAGATTGGAGAGCGCCCCAGGTCTTGCAAAACACAGAGAAGCGTTAACAGGTTTACAGAAGGTTTCTGACTCTGGTTCCCTTCCCTGGTTTAGGTTCATTCACAAACGGTTGGATGCCCTGGAATTGACTATCTGGTTTAGCACTGAAGGGTTATTACCCAGTTCTAGAGATCTGTAAAAACAAAGTTTAATGAAACGTCAACCAGGAATATGAAAAGGGCTTGTGAAGTGCTGTCCACGGGCTCTCTGTATTTACTGTCGTAGCAGGAGGAGGTATTTGGGCCCTATTTAGATTGTGTGGCACCAGGCTACGCCTGTGCCTTATACCTACAACTGTGTACAAACACTCTGAAGGCGGCTGTTTTTACGGCAAGATAGTCTAATCCCCCGGACACCCAATGCAAAGTCTGTGGTAACCCAGAGGAATCTGGCAATCGCTTTTCATTTTATTTGTCCTGGATACACAGGTTTGAGAGAATGCTATCTGTTGCTAATTTTGCACCGGAGGGAGTTTAGACAGATTGCTGCTGCTGTGGCATTCTGTAAGAACACCTGTATTTTATTTCAAAGTTTATACATGGGGCTTGGTTAAGAAGAACAAAGTTTGTAAATTAGCCTTGAAAAAGCCACCTGGGAACATTTTCTGCATTTGTAGTACCCATTGTTGTATTCTAATCTCTGTATTTTAATCATTACAAACTTGTACTGGTTATATCTTGGATGTATATGGATTTTGGGTTTTTGGGCTGTCCATTTATGGAATTTACTGCTGTTTTGGGATTTTCTGTATTATTGTACATTATGATGTAATGTTGCTTTCATGGTTTTAAAGCCAAATAAAGCTATGTTTGAACACGCTATCATTGGAGCTGAACAGGGACCCTGTTCTGCAACAAGTGAGTTTCAATAGTTGGCAGAATCTAGTAATTACTGTGATGAATCCAGGGAATTTGTCCCATCTTCTCTTTGGGACTAAGCAGGTGAGCCTGCTAAACTGAACACCCCCAAAGGGAAAGGGCAAGCGGGATCCAAATCTGGGTGACTCCCCCCTGCCCCTTAGAGGACAGACAGTCCCTAAATAGGGATATGTGTTATCCTCCCTTGTTTCAATAATCCAATAAGTTTGTTGGTTACATGGGAATGCACTTGTATAATAACTTACAAGTTCATAGACCCCCGGCACCGTCCTGAACCTGAACCTGAATCGGAGAATAGAAGACAAGCCCATCTCCTCGTTGTGGAAAAGGAGGAGAGCCCATCAGCATTTTCGGAAGGCAAGAGAGAAGCCCACAGGGCTACATGGGAGGAACCTTCTCCTGTGAGGGGTGGGCAAGAGAGGCCAGCCTGTATCCGGTGTGCTGTTTTGACCCGCAGTGGAGTGCCCTGGCGAACTGGTGAATCCCAGACCAGAGAGGTCCGGTGAGTATGCCACAACTGGAAAGTCGTGGTGAGATGCGGTAATGCTGTCAAAGCGACAGCAGGAAGAGAGCAGTAGCTCCAGCAGGTGTGAAGGAAGCCAACTAGAGGAGACTGCATCAGCCCACCAAAATATTCCGAACAGAGGTGCACCGCTGAAGGTACACATTCGGTCTAGGAGGTCAGGAGGAGGGAAAGTCCAAGACAGACCGACCCCAAGGTGGCATAAAAACAAACCGACCCCAAGGCGGTATAAGAGTAAGCAGGCCGTAGGGCAGGGTGAGAACAAGCCGAGCCCCTAGCAAACCACAGAGAAAGAGTGAAAGCAAATTGACTAGCTTGTTACCTTTTTTCGTGCACGAAAAAATTATGCAAGCACACAATTTCAGTGTATTACTTCATTATCCGGTCCGATAGCACAGCGAGTAGAGCGCTCGCTTTTACATCTGTGCAGAGCCTGCTGACACAGGTTCGAATCCCAGCAGGGCCAAACTCAGCCTTTCATCCTTCCGAGGTAGATAAATGGGCACCACACACCGTGGGTAATAATTATTAGGTTTAACCCCAGGTTTAGCCCCTGCTATCCCCTTTTTTGTTTTGGACTCCCTGCCACACTTGGCTTGGTATCTTGTACGCATTCATGTGATATATGTATGCCCCTCCACACTGAAATGTATGCCATTTATGTGCAAATCGATGCAGTTTTGTTCCAGAGCAACGTGAAGCAGCTTGCTTTACATACTGCTGTATTGCAAATGGCCTTTACATTCTGCTAATCAAACAAATGCGCTTGCCATATTGCTGCCGGTATTATTACACTCTAGGTTAGCATCATAAGAGGAATTGCCATAAAAACCTTTAATTCTTTAAGAGAAGCAAGCTGCTTATAGTTAATGCCTGTGGTGGTCAGATGAAGTGCACACGGAGTGTAGAAAAGGCAATGAAATTAAAGAAATGTTGCCAAACCTAACAGCAGTAGGATTCAGTGCCGTTACTGGCACCAGTACGCAATGTATCCTTATACACAAGGGCACAAACAGAATTCATGGCAGAGTGTCTAAGATTTCTTGGAGGAAGAATGAAGGGATTACAAAAGTGGAGAGCAGGTCAGAAGCACGGGCCAATAGGCCAAAATCCAGGAGTACACAAAGGATGTCAAGATAACACAAGTGACATGGAAAGCCAAAAAAGGTCAGCAGAGAGAAAACGGCAATGGTCGGTTACCAGATTCTTCCAAAGTCCAAACAGCAAGACGTTGCACCAATGAGTAGGAACCTTGTTGTGGAGCAAAGGGGAAGGTTCTACTTTGATTTATATTCGATACTCAATCAAATATGGCCACTGCACATGCCACATGTATCCCAATTTGTATGGCAAATTTAGTTTGCATGGTGCCCTGCTGCAGGTATGTGGCATGCATCGTTGGCCACCACTTAGCTTTGTGGGATCAGAGGCCAGTTAACTGGTGCTGCTGAGACCACTGCACGATCTCCCTGCTCCCTCCCTGTAATGAGAGTAAGCACTGCAGGACTTATCTGAGTCTTGCGAGGGGGTGGGATGTCAATCAGTGGGGCGTGCCCATCGCATTGGTTTGTGAGGTCAGAGCTGCTCCACGCACGTCTTGTCAATGTTGAAGACTCGAGCACAAACCCTGTGTTTCTCTTTGCACGCATGTATGCCACTCTCAGACACTGGTGGGGTGGTGACAAGTTGCAGTTCAATAGGTTTAACTACAGACTCCATACCCCCTCACTAGCCCACTCCTCACCTGAGGTCTCAGAGATGTCTTCCTCAGATTCTGACGATGAAATATCCTTTCTTCTCTCTCCAAGCTCCACTGGCGTTCTTCTTTCCTTTCCTTTCTCTATGCATTCTCTATGTCAGAGCAACACGAAGAGAGTTGCAACGCGCTGAGCACTGACACAGGTGGAAGGATATAGTCCACAGCAGCCACCATGTTGAAAGACTAGACTGTTACCCCAGATGCCTGGATTACGTGATGGAACGGCTAAAGCACTCCAACGATCCCAAACCCTCCAGGGTCAGATTGTGACAGCCACACCCAAACGGCTTTGCAGCAGTTATGGGCCCAGGTGCTGCTGGAAAATGCAGTTTTGTAGGCGTTCACTCTGCAGAAAGGACAGACAAGCCTTTTATATGGCTTGATTGTCCATTTCACTTTACATCTTTGTTTTTGTTTCTGCTGCCCCTTTGGCCTACCTCCAACATAACTGATGCCGTGCATTGTCTGTCCCTGGCCCCCTAGTGCCCCCTTTGTACATGCTGGATGGTGCTTTTGACCCTTAGCCCTGACAATTACTGTCTTCAGTTTTTGCTTGCACTGTAAACCTAAATTTAAATGCGGTTTTGCCTATGCTAGTTTCAGCAGGAAGTAAATTGTTTGAAGTTTTGTTAAATTAATCCTCACCACTGCTTTGGCCAGGCCCTCCGTGGAAAGCCATTTTTGGCACAGCAACCTGTTGCAGTTTTGAGTAAACTTTCTTTGCCATTGTTTCTGTTAACTTTTTGAACTATAGCGGCCAGCAAGATTTAACTTGGTTGCTTATTAAAAGTTGCTAGCCTTTTGTTTGTGTAATGGAAACGGCATACCCGCTGTGTCAAAGAACTATCAATTGTGTAGTGCGGTCAGAGCAGCTTGCAGTAAAGCGCTGATGGGCACTAAACCCCCAAAAAAATCTAGGCAAAAACAAAAGCTACAAACTAACAAAAGGCACTGCAATAGGTACCGTAATCGTGGTTTGGGATAAGAGAGGGAGGGCATCCTGTGGTGGGGCAAGGGAAAATGACCTCGTCCTTAAAACTAATGGCAGCGCAATGTGAATTAACATTGAGAATAACAGAAGATAATTTACTGATTTCTGGATCTCTGGTTCCGGTGGAAACATCTGACTTTGACACAATTGATAACAATTCCCTTCTGAATTCATGTTTGGGACTTTAAACACATGTGACTAGCTCCCTTGTAAATGAGAGCACTGACTTGCCTTTTTATGCCAATGATATAGCAAACACTGAGTTGCCGCCTACGGATCTGGCAAGCTCACCGATCCAGCAAAGATAGTGGCAAGCGTCTATGCATCATCACATGTAAATAGCTCAAGGTGCTCTACTTCGGATTCCTCTGAAG
Source organism: Ambystoma mexicanum (assembly GCF_040938575.1). NCBI lineage: Eukaryota > Metazoa > Chordata > Amphibia > Caudata > Ambystomatidae > Ambystoma > Ambystoma mexicanum. The sequence continues at coordinate 230,183,570 of NC_090935.1, read as the reverse complement.
ATGAGGAACAGAATGAACCCGAGTACGTGAGAATTTTAAAAGCCCTCTGTAATGCTATGTTCAGAGACAAGCAAATTATTAAAGAGTGCCTGACAATATTAGTTGACGTTAATCAACGCTTGCTTAATCTATAAAAAAGTTGGGATGCATGGCAAATGGGGGTAAAAGGCAGTGATGGGATCTCAAAGGCTAAATAAAGTGGATTGCTCCACTTTGACAATCTATGTGCACAATGCATATTTGCATGCAGATGCCAGTCCGTCTCTGTTGGAATGAAGAAACCCTTAAAAAGAGCTCTAACGTTTCTCAATCTTTAGTAGTGATATCGCAAAAACAAGTTGTTTTCAAAGAAAGGTTCAAACAATTTAAACTTGTTAGTAAACCTGCTTGCAAACAGAAAAAAGAACAGAAACAGGGCTTTTTGGAAAATTGTTTAGCTAACCAACCGAGGATGTCAAAAGACCAATACCATTCATGGGCAAACCAAAGGACTTCTCCCGACCATGAAGAAATTATTGCTGCGGAAGATGATAGGATTTCTATAATTAATCTGACAGAGCATTCTATACTTCAGCAGGGGATGATCCATTTGTAAGATTTCCAATTGGAAGTAGGGCTCCGTTCTGAGGGACATCCAACAGGCCTCGGACAGAATCAAAACTATGGCCAGAAAACGAATTAGAATAACTGACCCATACGCTACTCAGAGCAGCCAGTTTTTAATAGGGCGAACGTCTTGGAACTCATACATCAGTCTCCTAATTTTTTATTTTTATTTATTTGTACATTTATAGCTGTTTTCCAGTTGAATCACTGTGCACCTATCTTAGGAACTTATGCAACGGTAAGGTGAGAAGATTTATTATCCAACTAAGATCAGAACTTCTCCCTACGTTTGCAAAGATAGGGACATGGACAGATATCCCATATCAGGCTAGACAGTGCCACATTTGCAATAAAAAAGTGGAAACAGACACATATTTACAGATTGAGTTGGGTTCAGTTAGATGATCTTTAAAACAAAGCCTATTTTAATTTAACATATAAATTTAAACATTATAAATAAGATTATCCTTAGGGACTATTATGCTGGGGTTATAGTACAATATAGTACAATATTAAATTCTGGGTGTGTGAAACAATCTTGTCTGAATTAAATATCTTATGGATTTTTATACGAGGATTATGCTCTTTTTATCCTGTTTACTAGATAATCAGGTTTTATAAGCAAAAATAAAAATGAATTTGATATGTTTTATATTGGATGATTGATATGAATCATATTTTTGATGGATTGTATTCCTTTTGTGAATGTTTGATGAATGCGTCTATAATTTGAAAAATATTTTATCTGTAGTGTTAAAAGGTTACATTTACTATAGAGCATTTTAAAACAATGTTTAAAAAATAAATTAGCACTCTCCATCTGATTTGAATGGAAAGGCGATGGGATTGACAACCAGTTTAGAGACAGATATATTTTAAAAGCTTTAAAAAGGATTCCAAACATATCCCTCTGCATTTATCAGTCTGTATGTAACTTGCAGATGTCTATATCATAATCAACGCATGCTGCAATCAGAGTAGTTCAGCTCATTAGGTCAAGCAACTGTTGAAACTATATGTAACATCGATGTAGATTTGTATACCACCTCCTTGTTGCAGTTTGCCTTCCCATTAAAGTAGTTCAGTGGTGTAGCACCTACTGCAGAACTCTCTGCCTAACCTGCAGGTCACAAATGCAAAGTGCATTAAGAGACCATATTAGATATAGCAACCATTGTACAATTCTGAAAAAATAAATTATTTATGACAAGATGCTGCAAAGATCTTTAACACACATACAATTATATTCTACCTCTGTATATGAACTACACACAGGGTAAAAGCCTAATTGTCCTGAAGCAAAATTCCTTGTTTTGTTTGGGGCACACATTACAGTAAATAAATCAAGTAGAACCATCGGTATCAGTACTGAAAGGAAGCAGAAGTATTGAACAACTATTGAATTCTCACCTGCATTACTTTATACTAAAAGATCTCCCTTGGGACAGCCTTCTATATAAGGGTTTGACGTCATTGATGCAGCGTATGATTGCCTGTCTGTTTTCAGTCATCTAACAGGAACAAGTCTTCTTCCATGCTGTGCCCCCCACTAACTGCAGTGAGTGAAATGTTTGCTGATGGCTAAAGTGCTTATTTTAATCAAACTGGTCTAAAATGTCTCTTTGACAAATTGTCTACCAGCTTATTTTTTTTAATAAACCATTTTATTAAGTTTTTGCATTGTAAAAAAAATCATAACATAACTCCAGTACACAATTAAGTAGACAATACACTTCCAATCAGTTGAAGATATTATACCCTTCCTCCTGATTCCCTCCTCTTCTCCCCCAGACCGATGTTCCTCCCCCCCCTTTTGAATAATGCTTCTATCACAATCCTATGCTTTGGCTTCCTTCAATTTCCCCTATGTATTTCCAGTATTTCTCAGCTGACCTCTGTTCCTGTAAGTGATCTCTTCTATGCTACGGCTGTATTCCATACCCACCTTCCAGATCCCGTACGTGGGCATCTCCTGGAATCCCATTTCACAGCCAAATACATTTTTATGACAAATCACCATATTGCAATATGGATCAGCTTTTCCTCCCATCGTTTCCCCTCAATTTCCCCCCTGATAGGCAATATAAATATTTTGGGGATCATGTGGCCTATTAGCCTTGTGAGCTTATCCAGTACCTTATCCCATAGGTCTCAGACCTTCGGGGACTCCCATAGCAGGTATAAGAATGTATCTGTTTCCTCCCTGCATTTGAGAAACCTCTCGCTCAATGCTCTGCCCATCTTGTGTAGCCTGTCTCTGGCATAGTATACTCTGTGTAAGATTATAAATTGTGTCAGTCTCATCCGCAAAGATATATCTACCTCTCTTGCTGCCACCAATGCCTTCATCCATTCTTCTTCCTCTAATGTCCCTGCGTCCATGTCCCATTTATCTTTTAATGTTGTCATGGGGCCAGTGTTGTTATTGTTGATGACCTGGTATAGTGTGGATATCCCCTTCTCCACCTGCTTCTGAGAGAATAGGTTAACCTCTAGGGGATGTCTACCATCTTATTAGATGCATTCAATCCAGCATACTTTTTCACATGGCAGCTCATGGGTGGCTCGGTGTTCTTGTAACTGACCCCATCCATTTGGAATTCAATCCCTATGGAACACGAAGAATTTCAATCCTGACTAATTGCACAGGGTGGAACTGTTAATAGGCAAATTTTTACGGGGACATATCAATATAAATATGCAGTCTTTAATCATGGAGAACCAGTTTTGTCACAGTATTGGTTTTATAGTAGGTGACACTAAAGATTAACCATACCGAGCCACAGCTAAAAAAATGTTTAGACCCTTAAATATCTCTCGCCCATCTTGAAATAGCCCAATCTCCAGCTGAAGGCCCAAGAGACTCTCTGGGAAGAAATTGCCTCATCTAAGCAACACGAGGGACAAAGTCAGACAAACCAACCACTTGTGGACTAGGGATCAGGTGATGAAATCGTGTGTCATCCCTTCTGAACTCCTTAGGAGCATCCAGCCAGGGGCGTCCCAGTTAAAGGCGGCACACTGAAGGGTGCAAACCAGTCGTTGACCAACCTCTTTGCTACTTAACCTATGAGCCTTTGCTTTTGCTGTGTGCTGCTACTTGTACTCTGTAAGTACCCATTATTATCTCACCATGCAGTTGCCAGGTCGTCTCTCCCTCTCCCTTTCCCTTCTACTTCTCACTTCACTCTCCTCCGCTAAGAACCATCTCAACTCTCTTCCCATCCATATCATCTCTTCGAGGGGATTGGGTCCTCTGACGTATTCCATATCTATGACAGTAATCACCACAGCTGTGCTGCCTCGGAAAATCTTTCTGCGTCCTGTGTCGAGGATCTCGATACGCCGCCCTCGAGTACCTCCTCGGACGGCCGACGTCACTGGATGTTATAAGTAGGATGCACGATGCCCGTAGCCTCAGTTCTGTTTTTTCCGCGAACGTGTTCGCTTCGGAGATCTCGGCGCGCCTCGGCTCTTTGGAGTTTCTGTTCTTTCGGTTCTTCGCACCTGTTCGGTTGTAAGAAGTTTTCGAGATGTCTTCGTCTTCCACCCCGCGTCCGGGCTTCAAGAAATGCGGGGACTGCGGATCCAAGATGTCGGTGACAGACTCGCACAACGCCTGCCTCTGGTGCCTCGGGGAGGCCCACGACACGGATGATAGTGTCGACTGCCAGTCGCTTATGTCCAAAGCCTTGCGGGAGCGCAAAAAGAAACTGTCGGTCGCTAAGGTGTCCAAGCCCCAGAAGTCGGGCATTCGACGGACGATTCGAGGGGCGACTCTCCGCATCGTCGTCGTAAGTCTAGGGGGTCTCGGTCCCGGAGTGGGGTCCCGCCACTTCTCTGCCTCTTTGAGGCACTCACGGAAGCACCAGTCATCGGTCGCCTTCCCCGTCCTCGTCCGACGACTCCGCCCGTCGGCGGGTAGTTTATCCCACCAAGCATGCGACTCCGGAGGAATGGGCTTCCTTCAGTAAGAAAATGCTGGCGATTCTTGAATCGCAGGGCACCGGTCCATCCGCGCCTCCGAGTGGGGTCGGTTGTGACCGTACTAGAGACATGCCTTCGGGCTCGGGTGGTTGGCACGATTCGCTGGAAAGGTCCCATTCGGACAAGGGGAATCGTTTTAGTCCTGCCCGCTCGAGGTCCCGGTCCTCGACGCGCTCGAGACTGTGTGCACCTGCGATGTCTTCGAAGAAGTCATCGAGGGACTCTCGCAGGCTCTGCCTCCGAGGAAGTCGTCGACGCCATCGGCGCCCAGGCTGTCGAAGGACACGCTCGGGGCTCCGCCCTCGAGGCCTGTGTCGACGCTGTCGGCGCCGCATTCGGCGTCGACGCTGATTCACTCGATGCCCTTGACGCTTTTCGAGGCTGTTTCGACGGGGGTACCCGGGGTATGGTGGAACCCCCTAGAAAGGCTTTGGCCAAGGCCAAGCATGGCTTTGTTCCCCATTCTGTGCCCACTTTCCACCATCTTGATCACATTTCGGAGGTGGAGGAGGGCTCTGATGATGGCATGGTTCCTGATACAGTGCCAGATGAGATTATCTCGGGACATAGTCAGATTGAGGACATGCGTCAGTCACTGCACGACGCCAGTGGTCTGGAAACCTCTCCGGAGGTGGAGTTTTGTAGGCCTGAGCCTGGCACCCATGCCGACTCCTCGTACCAGCGCCTTATGTCAAGGGTCACCGAGTACTTGGGGTGGTCTGCTCCCCCAGGAGATTTTCTAAAGGATGACCTCATGGATATCCTCGACCAAGGTCCACCATCTGACCCGGTACTGCCGTTCCATATGGCTCTAAGAGGAGGGTGGCGACGGCTTGGACTGCTCCGGAGAGTCTCCCATTAGTGGGCAAGTCTTTGCCGCGAAAATACCGCCCAGCCAGTAGCGACCCCTGCTACTTGACCAAGCACCCCACTCCAGAGAGTTTGGTGGTGCAGACGGCTACGGCCCCAGCAAAGCAGGCGTTGTATCCTACCATCCCTCCTGATAGGGACGACAAGCGTTTTGATGGTTGGGCGAAGAAAGTGTTTTCTTCAGGGGGTATGGCTCTTCAGGCTGCCAACTCCGTATGTGCCTTGTCACGTTTCACGCACACTCTGTGGAACTGTGTTTCCTTAGCGGCTGAACGTATTCCCGAAGGGGACGAACGGGATGGTTTTCTTGCTATGGTCCAGGATGGCAAGGATGCCATGTGTGAGGCCGTTCAGTCGGGTTTGAACATGGTAGATTGCGTCAGCCGGTCCATGGCGGCGAGCACCGTAATACACAGGGTTGCGTGGTTGCGGAAGTCAGGGTTTGCTCCTGATGTGCAAGCCCGGCTCCTCAACATGCCCTTTGATGGTGTCCATCTTTTTGACAGCAAGGCTGACGAGAGCCTTGAGAGGTTGCAGACCTCAAAAGCTGCAGCGAAGTCGTTGGGCGCTGCAGTTCGCCAACCTTCGCCTTTTCGTCCTAGGGGACAGCAATGGAGGGGAGGTTCCTTTTCGTTATTACTCATCCTTTGGTAAAGCGAAAGGAGCTGCTAGTCAAAGGTGCCACCGTAGGAGTGCCAGAGGTGGAAAACAAGGTACTCGAGGTGCCAAGGCCGCTCGGGCTGTTGCCTCTTTGCCCTCAGGCAATGCCGCAGCCGCTTCAGCTCAGTCATGAGGCCTTGTCCCATGGTTCGCCGGTTGGGGGAAGGCTGGCGCAGCATCTTGTTGAATGGCATGCCATTACTTCAGATGTGTGGGTTCTGGAGATCATAACCCACGGCTAGTTCTTCCTTTCCGGCAGAGGCCTCACGACAATCCACCAGGGAACCTCTCTTTGAAGAGCCCGGATCCGCTCCTTGTGCAGGAAATTCAATCCTTGCTGGAGAAAGGCGCCATAGAACTGGTGCCTGTAGCGGAGAGGAACAAGGGATGGTATTCCCCTTATTTTTTTTTATTTCAAAGAAAGACTGGTGATTGAGACCCATCATGGACTTGCGCGGTTCGAACAAACTCCTCAGGAAGGACAAGTTCAAGATGGTTACTCTTTCTCAAGTCCTCCAGGCCCTTCAACTTCAGGACTGGTTGGTGGCGATTCGCACTTTCAGTTTCGGGACCTGCCGTTCAGATTGACCTCCGCCCCGAGGGTCTTCACCAAGCTCATGGTAGTGGTGGAAGTGCATCTCAGGAAAGTGGGTATTCACGTCTACCCCTACCTGGACGATTGGTTGATCAAGGCGCACTCTCCCGAGCAAGTCCTGGATCATCTGTCCGTCACCTGCCACTCCCTCCACAAGCTGGGCTTCTCCCTCAACTTCAATAAGTCCCACTTGAAGCCAACTCAGAGGCTCCAGTACATCGGAGCAGTGCTTGACACGTCCCTTGGGCAGTGTTTTCCTCCACAGGTGAAGGCTCATCATATTCAGCAGATGGTGCAAAAGTTCCAACATGCCCAGAGTCTCCCTGTGTTTGAGTTCTTGAGATTGCTCGGCCTCGTGGCATCCTGCATTCTTCTGGTGCCAGAGGCCAGGTTGAGGATGAGATCTTTGCAATGGGCGCTCAAGCTCCAGTGGTCTCAGTCCTCCGGCAGGTTGTCTGACCCCGTTCAGGCGCCGCCCTCGGTCGCCCAGGACCTTCTGTAGTGGGCCGTCGAAGGCAATCTGATGAAGGGGGCACTATTTTGGCTACCCTGGCCGGAGGTGACGATCGTGACGGACGCATCCCTCACGGGATGGGGAGCTCATGCCAACGATTTGACAGTCCGTGGTCGTTGGTCTCCGTCGGAGTCCAGACTCCATATCAATCTGTTGGAGCTGAGGGCCGTCGGGCTTGCTCTGAAGGCTTTTCTGCCGACTGTGCGAGGAAAGGGTGTCCTGATTCTGACGGACAACACAGTGGCCATGCACTACCTCAACAAAAAGGGGGGAGCAGGGTCACTTCCTCTGTGCAGGGAGGCGATGCAGCTCTGGTTCTGGGCAATCCAGCAGGAAAGTTCGGTCTCGGCAGTTCATCTGGCCGGAGAAGAAAACGAGACGACAGACGCTCTGAGCAGGCAGAGCACGATCTCTCACGAGTGGGAGTTGGCTCAGGAGATTCTCCTGGAGATCTTCGCCCTTTGGGAGACCCCTCAAAGGGATCTCTTTGCCTCCAGTGTCAACCGGAAGTGCGAAAGGTTCTGCTTGTGGGAATTTCCTCCAAGAGGAGCCTTAGGAGACGCGTTGGTGGTGCAGTGGTCATTCCCACTGCTGTATGCGTTTCCTCCAGTCCCCGTCATTCCGCAAGTGCCTCGGAGGTTACGGAGGTTCGGCTCCCGGATGATCCTCATTGCTCTGGCATGGGCCTGGAGGACGTGGTACCTGGACCTTCTCGACTTGTCCATCTGCCCTGCACGTCGTCTTCCCTACCGAGACGATCTGCTCTTACAGGAGGGGGTTCAGGTTCTCCATCCAGAGGTCCGATCCCTCAACCTTCACGCTTGGCTTCTGAAAGGTTGAGGTATAAGGATTGGGACCTCCCTGAAGACGTGATGGAGGTGTTGCTTTCGGCCAGACGGCCGGCAACAAAGTCCCTGTACCGTTGCCGTTGGAGAAAGTTCTGCAACTGGTGCAGGGTTAAGAATGTGGATCCTTTTTCATGTGACATTCCTGTGGTTCTGTCTTTTTTGCTTTCTTTGGCCCACAAGGGCCTGCAAGTGGGTACTGTTAAAGGTTACCTGGCGGCGCTGTCCATATTTTAGCGCTCATCTGAAGAGTGTTCTTATTTTAAAATTCCTTTAATTTCTCAGTTTCTAAAAAGGGCTCACTAATGTGTTCCCTCCGTCACCTTTCCAGGTGTCCGATTGGGATTTGAACCTTGTTCTCAAGTTTCTAATGGGTGCTCCGTTTGAGCCTTTGCATTCCTGCCCTTTGAGACTGTTAACTCTTAAAACTGTATTTTTAGTTGCGGTCACTTCCGCTCGCAGAGTGAGCGAGTTACAGGCACTTTCAGTTAAGCCACCCTTCACTGTGTTTGACAAGGACAGGGTTGTCCTTAGAGTTCGTCCTTCCTTTCTTCGAAGGTGGTGTCGGAATTTCATTTAAGCCAGAAGGTTATTCTTCCGGCATTTTATCCTCCTCCGATCCTGGTAAGGAAGAGGAAAGGCTCCATAGGCTGGATCCGACGAGAGCTTTGAGCTTTTATAATTCACGCGTGTCCTGGGTCAGAGTGGATGATCAGCTCTTTATTGGTTACGCTGGAAGGCGTTTGGGACAAGCTGTTACTAAGCAGACTTTGTCTCGATGGATTATCCTGGCAATTTCTGAATGTTACCGCTTGGCGGGTAAGGACCATCCGATAGGCTTGCGGGCCCATTCTACCAGGGGTATGGCTGCCTCTACTGCCCTGCAGAGGGGTGTTCCTATTCGTAACATCTGTGATGCAGCCACCTAGGCTTCGGTCCATACATTTGTATGTCACTACTCCCTCGATTGTATCCGTGGGCAGGATCTGGCCTTCGGCAAGGCGGTCCTTTACTCTGCAATTTGATTGGGCATTCTAAATTTCTATTTTCTAAATTCTTTTTCCCACCGCCTTACGTTTGTACTGCTTTGGGAGTCTGTCATAGATATGGAATACGTCGGAGGACCCAATCCCCTCGAAGAACAAGTTACTCTCTTAGCTGGTAGCGTTCTTTCGATGGGATGGTCCGACGATGTATTCCATATCGCTCCCTCCCTGCTTTCCCACTACAGAATTTCTTAAGCGATTGCAGCTTACGTTTCCGCAAGGCTTTGTGTGGTCAGACTGGCAGAAGACTGGTGCCACACGTTCTGGGAAAATACTACAACTGAGGCTACGGGCGTCGTGCGTCCTACTTATAACATACAGTGTTGCCGGCCGTCGGAGGAGGTCCTCGAGGGCGGCGTATCGACGTCATCGACGCAGGACGCAGAAAGATTTTCCGAGGCAGCGCAGCTGTGGTGATTACTGTCATAGATATGGAATACGTCATCGGACCATCCCATCGAAAGAACGTTACCAGGTAAGAGAGTAACTTGTTCTTCTCCTCGAAGCCACCTCTCTTCGCACTCCACCACTCTCTATTCACAAAACCTACTCCAACCCTAACTTCCATTACACTTCCTCTTCTCTCATATACCCTCAGCGCCTCTCTATTTCTCAGACTCAGTTGCCAAGCTTCTGCATCTCACTCTTTCTTTTGTTCTTTGGAATGCACAGTCTATCTGTAATGATACCGCCTTTATCTGCAATGTCTTCCTTTTCTCCTTCCTTTGCCCTCATTACCCCTACTGAAACCTGGATATCTCCCTCTGGCTCAGCAACACTTGCTGACCTTCATGACCATGCCTACACCTTCACCCACTCTACCTGCTGCACTGCAGGGGTGGTGGTGTAGGACTGTTTTCATCCTCCATACTTCCTATCTCTCCTACTCCCCAATTTCCAGCTAATTCTCCCACATTCGAATACAATACCCCCCCAATCACTGCCCCCTATGGCATACATATTATCTCTCTCTACCGGCCACCTGGTCCGGTAGGTCAATTCTCTGACCGCATCGCCCAACTAATTGACTCTCTACCTCCCAATTACCACCTCATTGTCATTGGTGACTTCAACAACCCCCTCTCTCTGCTGCTCCTTCCACAGGCTTTAACTCTCTTCTCCTTAACTACTCAATCTCTTTTGACCACTCTCTGCTCACCCATTCAAATGGAAACTACCTTGACCTTATTGTCATCTCCTCTCAACTCTCTGGCTCTAATAGCTCCACCGCTCCTACTCCCCCGGTCACTCTATCGTCTTTCCCTTCACTCCTGCTTTTTCTTTACTCTTCAACTTTACTCTCTCCATCTACTACAACTATCACAAAGTGCCACTTTCCTCCTCGCTTTACTCGCCTCTCGATCCACCAAAGAAACATTCGCTAACTTTAATACTGCTCTTTAACTCTCTTCTCCTGTCACTACCCTCTTATTACACTCATTCCTAAATCCTCCGCTCCATGGCAAATGTCAAAACACTCCCCTGATCTCCACCTCTATCTCACTCCATGGCCCTGGATTACACCTCTCATCCACACACTGAAAACAATGCAGAAAAAGCGTTGCAATTGGCAAATGTCAAAACATTCCCCTGATCTCCACCTCTATCTCACTGCTCTTCAAAAGTACTCCTCTACTCTTTACTCTCTCTTTCTCATTTCATCTCAATCCTCCCAACATAGACACCTCCACAATCTCCCAACTCAATTCCCTCGCCTCCTAAACCCACTTACAGCTCCTCCACGCTTCCTGCAAATGATTTTGCTCTTTACTTTGCTGTCTACCATTTACAATGACCTTACTACCCATCTTCTATCCCCTCCTCTTGCTCACTTTTCTCCAACACTCCTACACTCCTCTCCTTCTATGTCTTATTTCGCCCACACCAACCACAATGAGATCCTGATGTGATTCTTGCCCTACTCCTCAAGGATAAGCATTCCTGTGCACCCATTGACCCCACACATTGTAATGCACATAGCTTCCAGTGTTGCTACACATCTTGCTTCCCTCTTCAACTCCTCTTGACCGGCCACTTTTTCCTTATTCTATAAGACAGCTACTGCCATCCTTCTCCTTGAGAAACCTGGACTAGATCCTAACTGTCCTGCCAACTTTTTCCCTGTCTCTCTTCTACCACATTATTTCAAAATCCTAGCGTTTGTAGTATTCAATAGTTTCAAAATTCAAGAGTTCATTGATACTCGCAACCTCCGTGACCCTCTTCAATCTGGCATCCGACCTCTGCATTTTACATCGACAGCTCTCCTAAATGTCAGCATCTTCATCTCGTCTGCACGTCACGTGAACCATTCATCTATTCTTATTCTTCTTGACCTCTCTGCTGCATTAGATACTGTTAACTATTCTGATATTCTCTCTATATGATCTCTTCTTGTCATCAGACATGAGGACCACACTTGGTTTGCTTCATACCTTGACTCCAGACACTTTTTTTAAACATTTTTTATTGATTTAGTTGATGTTTACAACTTTTCAATATACATGTCAACCAACTCATTATATGTCATAAAGCACCAAAGTATTGACTGAAAAGGATACGGTACTCAAAAGGATACAGATTGTAGGGTCTTTCGGATCCCTGTTCACACGATTTGATAGTTGTGAAGTCAAGTTTAGACCTTCCAAATGATACGACTCTCTGACTGATGAAACAGGCAGAGAGATGGATCACTGGAAAGGGCGTGGGTAAAGTATAGGAAGTCAGCCTAGAACAAAATAAAGTATCATAAGAAACTGCCCCAAATCGACTCTCTATGATAGAACAGTATTTGGCATTAATTCACACACTGACCTTATGACTGGTGTAGAAGAATCCAGCAGAAGTCTCTTGAGGAAAATCCGGAATTGGAACAAACGACAAGGAAGGGAAGATTAGTAAGGGAGACTTATCCCGAACGGCACGAGGCTCACGCTAGATACCGGGTTGCTGCACCACAGGATAGCGTCCAAAGTACTGTTCACTGTCACCTTCCAACAGTCCTTGAAAAGCTTCCTTCCCATGTAGAGAAAAGTATAGAAATGAATAAATCCACCTGTTAATATCACAGATGCAGGAATCGGAAATATTGCCCTTTTGTGGAATAAACAAAGTACACGTGGTTCTGAACAGCCGCAAAGAAAATAGTGTGCGTGTGTGGAATTACACGCGAATAGGATTCACGCAATCCAGGCCAGCCGTGCTTGAAGACAGCGTGCGCTTGTGGATTTGCACGCAAACAGGATACACGCAGTCCTGAACAACCGCGCCTGAAGACAGCGTGCGCGTGTGGAATTACACGCGAACAGGATTCACGCAGCCCAGGTCCGCCGCGCTTGAAGACAACGTGCGCTTGTGGATTTGCACGCTGACAGGATTCACGCAGTCCAGGTCCGCCGCTCTTGAAGACAACGTGCGCTTGTGGATTTGCACGTTAACAGGATACACGCAGCCCCGGACATTAGCGTTTGAAGACAACGTGCGCGTGTGGTATTACACGCGAACAGGATTCACGCAGCCCAGGCCAGCCGCACTTGAAGACAATGTGCGCTTGTGGATTTGCACGCTAACAGCATACATGCAGCCCAGGACAGCCGCGTTTGAAGACAACGTGCGCGTGTGGAATTACACGCGAACAGGATTCATGCAGCCCAGGCGAGACGCGCTTGAAGACCACGTGCGCTTGTGGATTTGCACGCTAACAGGATACACGCAGCCCAGGACAGCCGCGTTTGAAGACAACGTGCGCGTGTGGAATTACACGCGAACAAACAGCTCCAGGAATCAGCGTGTGGCGGAAAACACACTATAGAAGGCCCAAGAAGCAGCTGAGGAAAACTGCAAGGACGCAGATCGGAGGTTCAGCTACACAACGCCAAATGATTCGATCAGAAGCAGCGAGTGAAGTTTCCACCCTACTTATATACGTAATGCCGTAGCTCACGTGACGAAGTAGAATTCACGTGAATTTAGCGACGTGAAAAGTGCAGACGTCGCTTTCCCGGCAATGAACCGAACAACCGCCATTTGGAATAGAACGGTCTAGCTGTTCTATGAGCGTAAGAGGTAGAACCACGTCCAGCATGCATGACATTATAAAACATATCATATAAAGGAGACTTAAAACATGAGAACAACCAAGAATTTAACATTCATAAAATCATATACAGAAGCTATCAATTTAAACGAGCAGTTTCACAGCAAACATTATTCATGAAGCCAGTACATGCTTAGTGCACTAACATGCTTATAAACTGTGACTCAAAGAGTTTCTGCTTGATCTAATTTTAGTGAGGTTAAAAAATGTATGGTAGCTACTTGGACTCCCAGGGTGGTCGAGCCAAAAATGCGATTCCAGCAAACATTTGCTTCAAGCATAGCAAAACCCGAACAATACTTGTGGAAATATGATTGTCTTAGACAATTTAGTTTGATACATTGTGTGACCAAGTGAGCCAAAGTTTCAGGAGACTCAATTGATTGACAAAACCGACAAATGTTTTGAGTGGGAAGAATTAGTTTACGCGTACATAGGAAATCTCTGGTTTCCCATATATGCAACCGAAACCGCAAAATTAAGTTTCTGTACTTAGATGAAGGCGCTTTCGAAAGATACCTTTGTGGGGAACCTCTTTTATGAGGAGGAAAGCGATAACTAGTAGCATGTTTATATGCAAGGCATTTCTGATGGTTCAAGATCCATGAGGACTGATGGAGCTTTAATTTAGTCTTATCAGGATTTTGTATTAAAATTTCAATTGGAATTTCAGCCTGTGCCAAGATCTTGTGGACTGACAATAGCCATCTTTGAACGAATGAATGGTCTGTGGTAAATATGTAGTTCGAGAGTACCTTGAGTAGATTGTCTGACCGCGAGGAGATCAGGCATTTTCTAAGAAAAAAGCATTGCTTCCAATCAAGGAACCATGACAATGGTGTAAGGCCCAATTCGTAACGTAGCCACGAAATGAGGATACACTGAGGTAAATGCAGCACACTTCTCCAGAATTTAGCCTCCCATTTATCAAGAGGGATTGATGACAGAGGAGGACCTGCTTCCAACCCATATAAGATAGTAGGAATGACTGTCATCTGCCAGAACGTTATTGCCGGGACTATGGAAAATGTTCCAAATTTAGTGAGGAGGATGCGCGCCTGGGAAATGGCAGTGAGAAGTTTAACGTCAATCAGAGCCATTTGTTTCATTGACTTTAAGGAAGCTTCAAAGATAACTCCCAAATAAGTGTACGAGGATACCATAGACAATTCAACGTTATGTCCAATAGACCAATGTTTTAGAGTATGAACACCTTGGTAGGGATTAAACATCAAGACTTGAGTCTTTGTAGTGTTGATTCTTAGTTCATTCTCTGCCACATAACAATCAAGGGCGGCCAGTAATTTCTGTAGGCCACTAGGCGTTTTTGAAATAAGAACAATATCATCAGCGTAAAACAGTGCTTTTATAGGGGAGCCATTGATTTTCAGTGAGTCAGATTGAATAGATTCAAAAATGAATTTAATGTCGTGTATGTAATAATTGAAGATGGCTGAAGCCAGTAGACAGCCTTGTTTGAGGCCACGTGTAGTTGGATTAGGCTGCGAGAGTAAGCCATTCAGAGTTAATCTGACTTGTATGGAAGTAGAAGAATGGAAAATGATAAATAAGATCACTGATTGTGGGTGGGCAGTGGTCATTTATGAGTTTAGTCATGAGTTTAACTCTTGAAATTGAATGAAAGGCAGAATGCAAGTCCACAAATGCAAAATAAACCTGCTGTTTTTGCACATGACACTGTGATTTGATGGCATTTAGCAGAAACAGATTAACTGCAGTACCCATACCGGCTACAAACCCTGTTTGAAAAGGATTGCGATGGAAGTGAGTGAGCGTCCATGCAGAAAATTCAAGCAGTAGAAATTTCGCAAATATTTTGCTCGGTGAATCAAGAAGCACTATGGGTCGGTAGTTCTCAGGTAAAGAGCGATCCCCCTTTTTAAAAATGGGGACCAAGATGGAAGAGTGCCAAGACGATGGTAACTTTTTCGTATGCAAAATGTTTTGAAACAAAAGAAATAGAATATGGGCCTAATGGTGTAGATTATTCTTTAGCATTATGTTGCTAATGCCATCGGGACCTGCAGCTCTGGAGTTTTTAGCCGATGTGATGTACTGAGTAATAGAATCTAGGTCACAGTTGAGGGACCACTTAGAGACTGATTGCATTCGATATTCAAACTGGACAAATGCTGAATCATTGTATAGATTAGAGAAGTGGAGTACCCATTGTGCTTCTTGTACACCGTTAGCTTGTGCATCCAGTTGATGATTGCAGTTTTTATGTTTTAGCAATTTCCAGATGCTCGCTGAATTTTTGGTGGCCAAGGTGTTGAGCATAAGCTCGCTATCTTTCTGAAATAGATATGCTCGGTGGGCATGTATCCAGTTGGTATAATGAGTTTTTGCCTGCTTGGCTACTTCAAACCTTGAAGGGGAAGATGAAGAAAGCAAGGTTTTTCGCTCTTTCCTATAACAGATCCTTCTATGGTGTAGTTCTTTGTCAAAGGAATGTAAGTGAGTCAAAGGCTTCTGTTTAGAAATTATGATGTTATTATGGAACTGTTGTAGCATATCTGTATATTCAATGTTAGAGTTGTTCAACAAAGATGGAATAAGTGACTGTTCTAATGACCAAAGCTTACTCGGAGACCAAGAAAGACGATTACAGGATTGATTTATAGTCAGTTGACAATACAACCTTTTAGTATAGGAAGGTACATTGACACATGGTCTTGAAAAATGAAGAGATAGAAACTTGTGATCACTGTATGTCTGAGAAGTGATTACCAAAGCGGTGATATTATGGAATAAAAGTAATTCCCATAGATGTAATCAATTGTGCTGACACTTGAGTCGCGTCGCCAGGTGGTAGTGGCGGGGAGATCGCCAGGCACAGCCCCGTTAACCATGTTGAAATTGTCAGACATAAAGATAGACCAAATGGTGGCTTCCTGTGCAGCAGCCTCAGATTTAGGATTGAGACAGTCAAGGTTGATGTCGCCAACTAGAAGCGTGGCAGTGATATCAGGCGATTGTGAGACTAGTTCAAACATATAAGACAATTCTCTAAGGAACATATTCATATTGAGTTTTGCCGGGTTCCGATATATATTGAAGATGGCCATATTGCCACCACAACCAATGACTTTGACTAGTTGTATAAAGATGTCAAAAGCTCACCATAATTGAATTTGTAGATGCGCAGACTGCTGGACTGCTACCAGAAGTCCGGACATTGGACGACCTTTTTCGCCTCTTACAGCAGGAATCAAGGCAGTTGAATAATTATCCCAAACAGGTGGTGCTAAAAGCCAGGTTTCCTGAAAAGCCAAGATATCATATGAATGGGTACATACATCAATAGAGTGTTGTAAATGGGCATGTCCTTGAGTGTTCCAGCATCCTAGCAGAAACAGTTGGCGATCTTGAAGGTCTGATGGTTATAGGTTGTGGCATGCGCTTTTGTTAGATTGGTAAACTCGTGTGGTAGAGTAAGATTGCCCAGAGGTACCAGATGATACATTTGTCGGGGTGAATAGAGATTGTGTTCGGTCGGGGTCCTGAGTAATGAGAAAACCCATGTCAAACAATATAAGTTTGGCGTTCCATAGCATCTTTGCAACTGTGGCTGATGGTATCCATAGATGCACAATAGTGAAATCGGCGTCAGCAATAAACTCTACCAAGTCGATGTCAGTTGACGAAACATGTTCAAGGGTATCAACATCGTTCAACATGTTTAACACACACTGTCTATTAAGGTCATAGAGTGGACGATTACCACCTCTGCATTTCATGACAAGTGAGTGTCCCGTTGGGGGACGAATATTGGCAAACTGAGGTGATGTTTTCATAGGAGGTTTGCTCAAATTCATATTTTGGGTGGACGTGGGTATTGTGGGACGCGAGAAGGAGTGGTTATTCTGCCTGGGCAATGCAGGGGTGGTAGTAGACCAACTCAGACATGTAGGAATGATCCGCTGAGGAGCTTGAAGTGAATGAGAATGAGCTGATGAATTCACAGCACTTTGAACACTTGTACTGGCTATACCACTACTGTCATGGGTAGGCAAGTACGATGTTAGTTGAGTATCAAGAAAAGCGTCCACTAGGGATTTAAGCTGTAAAGTCATCAGATCAGACTGATTTGCAGCATTGGAAAGTAAGTTGTTATTTTGAACATTAGCTTGAGAAGGATGTGTCGTGCCGATTAGATCTTTTCTGAACGGATTGTTTAATGAGGTCGAAGGAGTGGGGACATTGGCAATGATCGAGTCAGAGGGGGAAAGAGTGGGCTGACTTTGCAAACTAAGAAATCTGTCAATAGCTGATTTGATAAGGGTTACGTTTGTAGTTGAGAGAGAAGAATTATCATGGGAACTCATAGGAGCAGGGATAATGGACACGGTCGAGGGAAGTGAACTGTGTGTTGAAGAGCCAACAACCTTCGAACTTAAAGGAGTCACAAATGTTTCCAAAGGCTTAACCAAGTTGTGTAGAGGAGAATGATGAAGAATATTAGGTGCCGTTGAGCTACCAATCAGGTCAGTGTTATCGAGAATTGGTAACTTAGGTAAATCATTATTTGATAACTGTAAGGGGACTGTAGAAACAATTTAAAAAAGGAGGCAATAGAGTTTTTCGGAAGCTTTGGTGCAAGCATGTTTTTGGATTTCTTAATTAGTGTTTGCCGAGCTGGTAACTTATTCTTTTTTTTTTTTACATTTACCTTGTGAAGGCAGTAGTGCAGGGACAGAACAAGGTGGAATCAGATCATGGGAAGAAGGCATAGGAGCTGGAGCATGAGTTGTCACCGGTTCAGGGATGGGGGCAGGAATGTGAGTTATCACCAGTTCAGGGATCACTTGGGGCACTTCTTGAGCACTAGAGATATTTTCCCATGAAAATTTTGCCCTCAATTGGGCGGATGATTTCAGGAATAGAAGGAACTTTAGGAAAAACAGTTGCCTGAAAGGGGGCTGGATGAGAGAACGATTGGAAAGTTGGACCTTGAGCAGTGGATGCCTTGTTTGAAGACAAAATCCAATCATACATCATATCAATTTGGTGAGTCTGATTGGAAATACTTTCATCCAAGCGTTCAAATAATTTATAAAGGCTTAGAACTGTAGTGTTTAAAGCCGCAAGAGTGATTTCCAGCATGGGGGGTAAATT
This sequence comes from Ambystoma mexicanum, assembly GCF_040938575.1. Classification (NCBI taxonomy): domain Eukaryota; kingdom Metazoa; phylum Chordata; class Amphibia; order Caudata; family Ambystomatidae; genus Ambystoma; species Ambystoma mexicanum. Next base: position 230,165,212 of record NC_090935.1, on the reverse strand, counting down.
AATGGTCTCCGAAATCAGAGAAGGTTGTTGAGGAAGAGCATGCGGGGTAGGATGAGGATACAAGGAAGAGTCACTCGGAGCGTTACTGATAGAAGAGAATTTGTGTGGTACAACATCATCATGAGTGCTAGACACCGATATTGGGGAGTTGGCCAGATCCGCATGCAGGGAAATAGCATCGTTATTTGGTGGAGTGAGACATTCATAAATCGTCTCTGGTAGAGAGACTGACGAAGATACGTGTTTTTTAAAACGATAGCCATCCACTGCAAGTAAGGTTGAGTCAGAGATTGATTGCTGCATCGGGGCTACCAGAGGGCCTGCCGGCCATTGACAATGTCTAGCAACATGACCTGGAACATGTGACATGCAAGAGAGAGGGACAGACATGTTACGTGCTGGAAGCGGAGTTTGCTCAAAACTGCTAAAATGAGTGCAGTCGAGATTTAATGAAGGCATAAAAGCCATAGTTCTACGTTGCGATTTTAAGGGTAGGTAACGCAAGGAGTGAGCCTTGCGCAAAGAACTGAAATTGTTCACAACTGTGTTGTCCAGATTGTTAACAATACGGGTCATCCGGCATACCTTGTTCAAGTGAATGTAGATGAGCAAACATACTGAAGCACAATAAGCAACTGACAAGTAAACAGTAGAAACAAACAACAGATTAAACAAAATACATTGATTTCAAGAAAGCAAAATATGTGCTCAAATAGTATCAAAATGGAGACCAAATGAAAGCCCCCTCACGCCCGGCGAAGCGGGCAAAGCGGTACTTAGATCAGGTACTTCGCTCAGTGTGTGGGCGGGCGAGCACGTTTTTGAGCGTGTAACGAGAAGTCCAGCCCACAAAAGGGGCGTTGCAGTCCAGCACGAAAAAAACACGAACAAAGCAAAGACAAAAGCAGGTCCGTGTGCACACGTATCGATAACAGCCTCAGCAGGAGCAGCGGGTAAAGCGGTACTTAGATCCGGTACTTCGCTCAATGTGACCAGATTGAGGGGTCTGGCGGGCTTAGCATCTGCTCCTTCAGGAAGACTACATTAGGATCCTGATAGCGTCAGGCTGGGGATCCTCGGTAAAAGAAAAAAGTTTCACTTTCACTTTCACTTAAAAACAGTATTTTTCCTCTGAACCAATCACTGTCCTCTGGATCATACTGCCCCCATCCAATGACAGTCCTCGCCCTGAGCCCCTCCTCTGGCAGCAATCTTCAGATTTTTACCGCATACTTCAGTGTTGGGAGTCCTCGAGTTTTCTCTCTGGGCTATTTGCATGTTTTTCGTGTTTTTGACAGAAAAAGTTCTATTTTTGCCAAGAGCCGCAAGTCAAAGTCCACTGGGTTCGCTGCAGAAGCTGGCCCCAAAGTGGATAGGGCACGATCACAGCGCGATACCGACGCAGTGACTTTGGCAAAGTCTGTAGGCACACCAGAAGGGGTGAAACCGGCTCAGGCCCCCGGTTCAAGACTCGCAGGGGGGAGAAAAGGTGGACGGGGGATAGAAGAGGCCTTGAAAAAACCCTCCCAGGTCGTCGCCCAAACCACGGAGGTCTCATCTACGGATGACGAAGAGCAGGAGTCCTTGCATACGGTCTATGAGGACGTTGAAGAGGAGGATGACGGCGCCGGGCCTAGTTTCCCTGTTCTGCCTTCTCAGTCAAGGGACACTTTGTTGAATATTCTATCAACTCTACACACCTTGGTTTCAGAGATCCAGATGAGGATGCCTCTGGCTCTGGTACCTGTGGTCCTCCAGGTCCCCAATCAGCCTCCAGCGGAGAAAAGGAAGCGTCATCCGACGCCTCTGTTTCAACCTCCTCCGTCGAGTCCCATCTCCCCAGCAGACCCAGACACGGGAACGGATACTGCCACGACGACGGATGATAACAAAGACATTGTCGCTGCAGACAATGAATCGCCACATTTGGGTGCTCTACACACGGGGTCCCCACCGGATGAGGTGGGATCATTCCACTCCATGATCGCCAGGGCCTCAGAGCTATTCCAGCTGGTGTCCGAGGAAACCAAAAATGAGGGCTTCTTGTATCAAAGGTGCAAGGCCAAGAAGAAGACTGTCACGGCGGTGCCATTTCTGGACGATGTTTTGGAAGAGCGCCTGGCTCTCATGAAGAACCCTTGCACGGCTCCAGCCAAGAGGGATAGGCTAGAGAAGAAATATAGGTTGTCAGACTCTGCGCACAAGTGCCTCAGGTCGCAGCCATCCCTGGATTTGGTGGCATCGACGGAGGAAACGGTCATCTTCGGTCCCTCCGGACAGCGAGGATGGACGTCATGCGAAAGAAGGTGATCTACACCACTGCACCCACTATCAAGGAGGCCAACGCATTGGCAATCCTGGCCAGGTAGGACCGGGAGTTGTGGTACAAGCTGGGGCCGATCCTTGAGTTCCTCCCTGATAAGAAGATGAAGGCAATCGCGCTCTTCCAGGAAGGGGAAGTGGCTTCGGATCATGCATCACAGTGGCATCGGACATCGCAGACAAAGGGTTCCGGCAGATGCGGAACAGTGTCTGCCTTTGTCGCCAAGGTTGGATGACATCCATGAATTTCCATCAGGAGGTCCAAGCTGGACATGCCCTTCGACTGAGAGAATCTGTTTGGGAAGATCGTCGATGAGTCCCACCAGGCCATCTGTCCGGTCCCGAATCCTTGTCCATAGGAGCTGCTGAGCCCCGCAGTCCCTCCAAGGTGTGTAGTCAGCTACTGATAGGTAACAGCAGAAGTCTCTACACCCCAGAGGGAAAGGGGAAGTGGATAAAATAAAAAATGACACGGGTCACTCTCCAAGTGGCAGAGTACCCATCACAGGATGAGAAATTAAGAAGTGTTATTTCCTTTCAACAAAAAGAAACCCCTCCTGAATCCCCTTGTAATTATAATACCTGTTTAGCCTCCCTGGATTGCGGGAAGGCAAGATTCAGAAGTTTCCTTATTAATTCCTTTTCTCAAAATTTGATGAAGAAGAAACTTCCTTTAAATTATTACAACTGCAGTCATGTATCTTGTCTTTTTCCAAATAAATGCAGTTCTTGAAAGTTCTGAAGTGTTACTGAGTTAAGTTCTCTTAGCAAGAAATCTGGTTCTTATTCTGAAGAAAGTTAGTCTTTTAAAATGTGAGCAAGTGCAGAATAAAAAATATTCTAATTGACTGGCCCCCTTAAATGTTTCTTACTTTTAAAAAGTTGAAAGCTCCTTAAATAATTGGGTCCTTCAAACAGTTCCATAAGTAAAGTCACTTAGATTTTTAAAAGGAAATTCCAGATTACTCTCTGTGCTGCAAAGAGACTTCACTTATTATTTCCTGATGCATAGCGTTTTCAAGTTGCTTGTTGCCTGCTTGTAGAAGAAACAGTTAACTCTGCATGTATTGAATTAACACTAATTTCTTCGTGTGCTGGTGACTGGTGTAACATGAAAAGAACACAAGCCTTTGCGCATGCTCCTTAAACTGAACGTTCCTTCTGAGCGAGTGCACAAGCAGCTTGAATAAACCACCTCTGCTACCGCGCGAATGCCAAATCTTATTTAATTTTATCATGCATGCTGGCAGCGCATAACTTTGCACGCTTGCTGGGGGGCGTGGCTTGATGGCTACATGAGGGGACGTTCCTTGGAGGAGCTCCCGATGATCCGATTTTGATCCTGGGAAGAAGTGATGGTTTTCGGCGGACTTTCGAGTCCACGGTGCATCCAAGGGCGCATGAAAGTGGGGGGCACATGGTGAGTGCCCTCCCCACCAGTGAGACTGCATATCCACAGAACTGGACTTCGAAGAAGGTGGCGGTCGCGCAGTGGAAGTCCAGCACCCAAGATGGACGCTCGTGGACAAAGGGCCATAAATGGTCCATGGAGCTGAGGAAGACAGAGCCGGCCAGAGCGGGGCGAGCCCAACTAGAGGGACGCATCGCATGCGTCTCTGGCTGGTGGCAAGAACATAAGTGCGGGCCCCCACTGAGGAGGCCCTGGATTGTGGCGTGCCAGCAGAGCGAACCCGAGTTCAGCGGAGCCTTGCTGAGGAGGGGCCGGCGAGTGGGACCCCGCAAGGCACTCTGCAGCGTCGGAGACACAGCTGGGCGCGTGTGCCCCAACGACGCAGCAGGATGTCTTCCAAGGTGGTGCGACCCCGGTTCAAGCAGCCCACGATGGAGGCCTACACCAGGTCGCCCCCGGGCGCGGAATGGGGCAAGAGTAAAGAGGCCCCTGCGGCGGCGACGGACCTACCGGGTACTATCCAGGAGGTGCTGGCAGCAATTGCCGACTTGAAGGTGGCATGGGAAACGAAGTTGGGCCTGGCCATGAAAGAGCTGCAGGAGGGCCTAGACCTTAAGATCGGAGCGGTCCAAGAAGAGGTGAACCTGTTGCGACAGGACGTGCGAACGATCGCGGAGAGCACTGGGGAACTGGAGAAAGAGTTGGCCCCGACCATGGAGGCGTACAATGCACATGTTAAGGAGCTTCATGCCCTTGTGCAACGAGTGGGCAATCTGGAGGACAGAGCAGAGCAGGCATAGGGGCGCGCCAGGCGCAACAACATTCGCATAGTGGGTGTTCCGGAAATAATGGAAGGACCGAACCCCACGGAATACGTTGAAACCATGCTCTTGCAGGAGATTAAAAGCGGGGAGCTGACCCAGGGGTTCACGGTTGAAAGGGCGCATAGGGCCCTGACCAGGAGACCGGCCCCAGGAGCCCCCCCGCGGCCGTTGATCGCGAAGATCTTGAACTATCGTGACCGCGATAAGATTCTCGAATTTTTACGGAAAGGAGGTACGATAGAAAGGGGGTCAGCGAAAATAACGGCGTATCCGGACTATACTCTGCTTGTACAGCATAGTCGAATGAACTTTGGATCAGTGAAAAGGCGGCTTAGAGAAGCAGGCCATTGTTACATGTTGCTCTACCCCGCTAGGTTAAAGGTGTTTTATAAGAATAGATCCCTCTTCCTTGAGACGCCGACTGAAGCGATGGAGTGGCTGGATATGCAGGGTCGACCTCAGGAACCGGATGCCCAGACAGAAGCGGCTGGAGATAAGTAGCACGTTGCTGAGGCACCCGTGAGGCCATAGTTATGACATTGGGACTGGAATATAGAACGATATTGTGCTTGTGGGGAGGAAGTCATGGTATCTGCCGGCGGGTCCCGTTGAATGCACTTCTCCTAAATAGATGACTGGGAGCACCTAGGAAGCACCCTCTGAACCCAATAGTAGTACACTTAGTTAGGTCACTGTTAGATAGGTGACGCCCCGCGGGGTCCTTGTCCTCGGATACGAGACAGGTCCAGACGTGGGTAGGCCTGAGATCCAGGATGGAGCTGGGCTATTGTTGGGAGTTGGTTGGTAGGGAGGGGTGAGGGGGAGAGTTGTGTGCAGTGGAGTGAAGTTGGGGGGGGGGGTATTGTTTGTGAATAGAAGGGAGAGAGCCAGAAAACAAACTAGTACGGGGAGCATTATGGGAAAGGATGGGATGGGGATAGTCCGACCAGATGGCATCGGGTAATCTCAGAATTGTGACCTGGAATGTACGGGGCCTTAACAGCTACCTGAAACGTAATAAAGTGATGCTGTACTTAAAGAGGATGAGTGTAGACATAGCCCTGCTGCAGGAGACTCACCTTACTAGGGAAAGGCTGGAGGTGGTCAGGAGAAAATGGAAGGGCAATGTTGTGGGTGCGGTGTACTCGGCGTACGCTAGAGGGGTTATTACTTGGGTGGCGCTGCATGTGCCGTTTCGGGTGCTTGACTCTACGGTGGACCCGGAGGGTAGAATGGTGGTGGTAACGGGTCTCCTGGAAAACAGGGAAGTGCATATCATAAATTTGTACACCCCCAATAATGACACAGCGGCTTACTTTAGGACCCTCTACAGTAGACTTGGCCCCCTGGCAGGGGGTACGGTAGTGTGGGGGGGGGGGGACTTTAACTGTACCATGAATCCCAGAATGGATAGGTCCAAGGACAAGGCAGGGAAAACGGCACCGGCGGCCAAAGCGCTGGGTACCTTACTGAAAGACCTAGGCCTAGACGATGTGTGGAGAAGGCTGCATCCCACGGATAGGCAGTATTCACACTTCCCAGCGCCACATGATTTGCACACAAGGCTAGATTACATGTTTGTAACAGCCGAGATAGTGAGAGACATAGAGGGAGCGGAATACAAGGCCCGAGTACTATCTGATCACTCGCCCTTGGTGGTAGACTGGAGACACCAGCCCCCAAGACCGCGGATCCCTACATGGAGACTCAGGACCGAGGCTCCGCAAGACGAGGGGTTCCGGGAGAGTCTGAGGGATGCCATCAAAGAATACTTCGATATGAATACGGGAAGCGTACGCTCTGTGGGCACACTGTGGGAAGCATTTAAGGTGGTGGTGCATGGGGTAGCCATCTCCAAAGCTAAGGGGCTACAGGGGGGTATCGAAAGGGAACTCCAAAAAGCGGAAAGGGAGCTAGAGGATCTCACATGTTGTGAGCACACCACTCATGATAACAGAACCAAAGTAAAGGAGCTACAGTTGTCCTGCAGTGCACTCTGTGATAGGCTATGCAGACTCAATTACCGGAAATATACGGAGAGGATACACGCAGGGGGCGACAAGTTGGGCAGACTGCTGGCCTGGCTGTATAAGAGTGAGACCCCCCGCTCGGTGATCAGTGAGATTAAGGATGAGCGAGGTTGCATCTGCAACACCCAGGAAGGGGTAAATGAGGAGTTCCTTAAGTTTTACAGACACTTGTATGAGGACACGGGGGAGGATATGTGTCAAGACATACTGGACACATTGGAGGACATAGAGCTGCCCACCCTGGATGACCTAGAACGCGCGGAGTTAGACGCACCTGTCACCTCGGATGAGCTGGAGGTGGTGATTCAGAATCTGCCCACTTGCAAGGCGCCTGGTTCGGATGGGCTGCCTAGTGAGTTCTACAAAACATACAAGCAAGAGCTGCTTCAGCCACTGCTTGCCACTTTCAACGAGGCCTATGAGCAGGGGGAACTCCCATTGTCCCTCCGCGAGGCTGTGATCATCCCACTCTTGAAACCAGGCAAGCCGGCCGTGGAGTGCGGGTCTTACAGACCGTTGTCCATGCTTAACCAGGACAGCAAAATACTTACGGCAGTGCTGGCTAATAGACTGAAGAAGGTGATTGGGAAACTGATACACCCAGATCAGACGGGATATGTTCCAGGCAGGAACATCACCGATAACCACAGGAGGCTCCACCATATCATCGACCAAACTGAGGAGGACACGGACGAGTTGGCCATAGTGTCGTTAGACGCGGTCAAGGCCTTCGACTCGGTACGATGACCCTGGCTGAAAGCAGTCCTGAAGGGGTACGGAATGGGACCTGGATACCTCAGATGGGTCCAGTTGTTTTACAGCACCTCGATGGCAAGAGTCACAACGGGGTCCACAGTCTCAGATACCTGGCAACTTTGCAGGGGGACCAGACAGGGATGCCCCTGGTCACCCATGCTATATATACTGGCATTAGAGCGGCTGGCAATATGCCTGCGACAACAATATGGGGAGGTGGGCATAAGCACTGTCAGTGGAGCGCACCTGATATCACTATATGCGGATGATATGCTCCTTTATTTGCGTTATCCAGAAGAAAATCTGCAGTATGTGCTGGAGGTAATAGAACGGTACGCCACCCTTTCGGGCATATCGGTGAACCCTAGAAAGTCCAGACTGTTTCCTTTGGGCAGATATAGGAATGTCCCGGTACAGAGGCTGCCTGTCCTGCCAATAGCATGGCAGCCTGTGACATTTAGGTATTTGGGAATAAATATTTACCACAGGGTCGAGGCAGAATACAAGCATAACACAGAAAAAGCGATAGAGGGGATCAAGAACAGCATGATATTTTGGTCTAGAATGCCCCTGACCATGATGGGGAGGGCGGCCTTGCTCAAGATGGTGGTCCTGCCTAGACTCTTGCACTTTTTCTTGAATGTCCCGTTTTTGATACCTAGGAGCCTATTCGCGAAACTTCACAGCGTGTGTAGGGGTTTCGTGTGGGGCAGCTCTAGGAATAGGGTTGCTCTGTGGAAGCTCCAGAACCCATGTGACAAGGGGGGGATAGGCCTGCCTAATTTTGAACTCTATTACCTGGAGGGGCAGCTGCTGCATGTGGCCAGGTGGCTTTCGGCTGAAGACTCGGCTGAAGCTAGGCTTCTGCGTGGAGACTCAGCCCCATACTTTCTGATGGAAGTGTTGTGGTTACGCAGAGACAAACTGGTGGGTAGGGGGCGGCTACTGAGGCTGGGCTGGGAGATCTGGCACAGGACATGGAAGATTGGGTGGGATTCGGAGCCGTACTCCCAGCAGGCCCCTTTGGCGCCGCTGTGCGGGAGCGACTCTCAACTACTTGAATCGGTCCGTAGATACTGGGAACAGGTAGGCCTGGCCACCTTCGGGGACATATGGCAGGAAGGGGGACATTGGACTTTCAGAGGTTGCAGGAAGAGACGGGGGTGCATGGTGGCCAATATATAACCTACGCTAGGCTTGTGAAAAAGACTAGAGAAAGATGGCCCGAGACAGTGCTAGCGGAAGACCCTGATGCCTCCCTGGAAACTATGTATGATGTATTGGAGGGCGGGCACGAAATATCGAGGATATACGAGCTCCTGCGAGTAAGGGCAGGGAAGGAGTTGCTTCAATTGAGACAAGATTGGGAAGAGGAGGTGGGAGGACCCATGACAGACGGGCAATGGGATTGGGCCCAGAGGTACTATAAAAAGGTGTCCCGGAATGCGAGATTCCAACAACTTCAATTGTACGTTACCCACAGGGCTTATCTGACTCCCGGGAAGATTGCAAAGTTTGGGGGACCAGCTACGCAGCAATGCCCCAGGTGTGGGGAGGTGAATGCGGGACTGCTACACATGTTTTGGGCTTGCCCGGCAGTGCACAGATTTTGGGTTGAGGTTAAGACGAAACTGGCTGGTGGGGGGGGGTGCTGGATGTGGAATCGGCCTGGTCATGCATGCTTGGGTTTTTTCCTAGACCCCGACATTCAAAACACATAAGCAAGATGAAGGACTTGGCTTGTGTTTTGGCCAAGCACAGGATTGCCATGGGCTGGAAGGCGGCCCACAGACCTAGGGTGGAGCTATGGTGGGCGGACCTCTTGAGGTGGGCGGAAGCTGAATCTGTAGTCTGGTTTGAAGCGGTCACTAGGGGGGCGAGGAGGAAGTAGGGCCCTTGCTGGCCTGGCGGCAATTGGTGGCCTCTATGGCAAACCCTCACCAGGGTAACAACGGAACAGAGGACTCGGATGATGACTGCTTAAGTATTGTGCTACCCGATGATGCTCCTGTAAATGACATGTGAGAACCGGCTCTAGTTCAAGAGGGGGGGGGAGTTGGGGAGTTCTAATGAAAATGTGTTGGTCTAATGATGCTTTTTATGTATTGAAACAGTAGTAGTGTGTTTGTTTGGCTTCAAAATAAAAGAAAAATATAAAAAAAAAGAAAAACTTAGCACGCTTGCTGACGCGCATAAACTGAAAGTCCTCCTCTGTCACTGGAGCATGCGTGCAGGTGATTTTGGGAACTACTTGAATGCTGCTGCGTGCCTGCTCGGAAACTATTCTGTGAATGAAACCTGTGCATGGGCAGAAAATACATGTAATTTCGCTCGCCGCTCCGCATGTACCATGAGAGTACACTATGGTTTACTTCCCAGCAGGATTGGACGTCTCATGAAGTAAAACGTAGTTTAGTGCTCGCGCGAAGAAGAAACCCACAAGCGCAAGAGCAACGTTACACTGGTAACAGTGGAAATAATGAATAAACAATGCATAGATCTTCTGCTTGCCTTTGAATAACATTAAATGATATTAACAGCTTCCTTAAATGAACATTAAGCCTAACTAACTAAATACCTAAGGTATCTGAAACATAAAATTGAATGTCTTTATAGAATTATTTCCTGGTCAGAACTGTAACTGAAAAGCTGACTTAAAAGGTCTCTCTGCCTTTGAAAATAGAGCACAGCGCTCCCACCAAATTGTCAGCTTGTCTTGTCCCACAAAGGTCTCAGTCCAAACCTGCTCTCCAAACAGCTTGACAAAATTACAAGGGTAACTCAATTCAGCGTTAACTTAGAAAACTCTAGAAACAGCACCTTCCTTTTAGGATAGGACCGTGAAAGGCAGTTTAGAACCTTCCAACCGTTTCCATGTATCCTTGTCCTCCAATCATCTTGCAACTTCTTCATAACCAATCAATGTCCAGCTTCCTCAGCACCGTGCTGGATTGGGACACTCTCCCTCTAATACAATGAAAGTCAAGGACAGATCAACCTAGGATGTGGTAAAAAATATAAAAAAGGAATAATTACAGTTTAAAACCTGACCAGAGGAAATGAGAAACCTGACACCATCAAAACAGATACAGAGATGGCCCGTTCCCTGGGCACTCTCGCGCAGCACTGCTCGTCTTTTTGCTCCTCCAGGGGAAAGTCAAGCAGGTCTTCCAAAGTTTTCTCCACATCGTACCGACAGCTTCCAGATCCTGTACTCAGGAAGCCTACAGAGGCCGTTCCCAAGGAAAAGGGTAGCAGATGATAGCGTTGCCGCGCAGGCTTGACCTGCCCGGGTTGTGGTGCCCCCATTCGTGCACCCCGGTGGGAGGCCGGCTGACGAGGTTTGTCAGCGAGTGGAGAAAGATCACCACGACAGATGGGTGCTGGATGCTTTCGCCCAAGGACACACCCTGGAGTTTCAATGCAGGTGTCCGCGGATCCCTCCGGTTACCTGTCAGGAGCAGCGCATCCCTCAGCTCCTGGAAGAGGTATGGGCCATACTGCAAAAAAGGGGCGATAGAGCTAGTTTCCCAATGGCTCTGGGGCTCCAGAGTCTATTTTAGAAACGTTCTAGTCAGAAAAAGACAGGGGGCTGGAGGCCCATGTTAGGGAGAATTCTCTCTTTAGGCTGAATTTCCTAACCTAGTGAGTCCCCCAGCAGCTTTGCTGGATTTCTGGAGTTTGTGTTTTTCTCCTGCCAAGAGTGAGACTCTTTTTTTTTCTCCCACTCTTGGACATGATTTATGGTGTTCCTTTGACTGTTAATGTGTTTTATGGGCTTTGGGGTCCTTTACTCCATAGGGTCTCATGTGTTTTTACTATGTGTGTTACACCGCACCCTCCGTGCAGTTACACAGGGGTGTCATAGTGACACCCCACCATAGACTCCATACCCTGGTACTGACTACTGTCTCCCAGTCACCATTGGCTTTACTAGTCCCAAATTATTAACAGAAACCAGTACAAACCATCATATTGTGGACGTACTGGTCGGGGCAATTCGATTGCCCTGGGGTCTGTTAGTCGAGGGGGCACGTCTCCGTCCCCCCTAATCGCGTTTTGGCTGGTGGCAGTGGATACTACTTTTTATATTCGACCGCGAATATATCCCTATGGGATTTTCCCATTGTTCGAGCCTACCAACTTTAATTATTTAATTCTCATAGCCTCGAACATACCGCCGGTTTATTTATTTAATATTAATTCGCCGGTTCGTATTTTTTGCCAGGACTCGATTCTAAAATGGCGTTTGTGTTCTCTTCTGTGACTCCAACCCAAGTCGAGCCCTTTGTTCCACTTTTTGGTGGGCTTCTCCACAGAAGCCTCCAAAAGGGATGCCACTCTGTCTGGGTACCACATGGGGTGTGGGAGGGCGTTTAGGCACCCTGGACTGAGTTACCTTGGTAACTCAAGTCGCACTCTTGTGTGATTGGCCCAAGTGGTGAGCCGGCCGGCTCACCACTTAGCATGTTTGATTGACAGCTAGGCTGAGTGAATGGGGGTGTGCTGCATAAAAGCAGGGCTTTGGGGACTGGAACTTCAGAAGTCGCCACAGGACCTGAGAATCCGACGAGTGAGAAGCTGAGCCGACCTACCACAATGACACCACCAGTGGAGCCCTGCGGAACCGACTCACCACTTCCCGACGACAGAGAAGATCTCCCGGCTGGAGAGGCTTCTTCCCCTTACTGGTGGGCACAACCAGTTTATCTTCTTCTCTTCAAACCCCAGACCGGCTTGTGGTCGAATTGCCGTGCCAAGCACCCAGGCAACCGGATAGCCACTTACCACTGGACCGCAAATCAAAGGACCGCTCCTTTTACCTGGGAAACTCCGCGGCTGGTTTCTTCCCTGGCAGTGCAACAGACTCCTGTCTTCCTCCCCGACGAGATCCTCTCTTCCCCCGGACGAAGCACCGACTTACATCCGCTGCCAGGAGCAACTGCCCCCGCTGGAGTATTCTCACCACTTTAAGGTACCGTGTCCGCCAGGCCTCCCTTTCTAAAGATTGCTACAAGGTAATAATAACCCCTTAACCTTCTGGACTGGGCTGGCCGACTTGACCTTCTAACTGGTCCCTTTCTTTGGTCCAACTCTTTTTGAACCTTTTCAAGACTTTTGTGCACTGCAGCCGTGTGACCTTGGACACACTTCGTTTGATCCTCTTAAAGTGGATTTGGCCTACTGAACTCTAACTTCACGGTTTTACTTTGCCTTCCTCTCTTGTTGTGTTCTTGTAAAAGTGTAGGCACCTGTTTCAATGTATTCTCTGCTCTTCTCTCCCTTTTAAAACAAATTATTAGAGTGCCATCTGCGTTAAGCGCTCACCGCTGTCTGAAAATAAGTGGGGCTTTACTTAAGACTTGTCTAATATGCTTCTAAGGGAGTGAAAATCTTTTAGTGACCGTGTTTTTGAATTGCTTACTATTAGTGCCTGTGTGTTTTTCTAGATGTGGTTTTAAATAAATAATTATATCTCTTTTACACCAAGCCCTGGTCAGTGTTTACTTGTTGGACTGTGTTCTTTCTTTTGACCTATTGTGAATACTCTGTATACTGCCTAACTCTTCTTGAGGGAAGTCTGACTGCTCAGCCACAGCTACCATATGAATCTGTGTGGTGCAGACTGCTACCAAGCGGGTTTACTGCCAAACACCTGTAGTCTTAAATCTTTTGCCGTGGTCCCAAAGGGAACTGCACAGGTTTCTGCCTAACTGCCCATCCTAGAACACCTACGTCTGAACAAATACCTAAAGTCCTAAAAATTCTGGAAGATCACGCTGCAACACGTGCTCGACCAACTGGAAAAAGGAGACTTCTTGACATCATTGGACCGAGAGGACGCCTACTTCCACGTCCCCATTCACAAGAAACATCAGAAGTTTCTACATTTCGTGGTGTAGGGACAGCACTACCAATTCAAGGCTCTGACTTTCGGCTTGAAGTCAGCCCCCAGAGTGTTCACTAAATGCATGGCACCAGTGGCGGCCCATCTACGTCTACAGGGCATACATGTGTACACATACCTGGATGACTGACTGATTCACACCTGCTTGCGGGAGCTGGCCGTCAGACATACAGAGACAACCGTCCGGCTACTGACAGATCTGGGATTCTCTGTCAACTATCCAAAGTCCTGCTTAAAACCATCACTGAACACCCTGTTCCTAGGCGCAAGACTCAGTACAGTGTCTTGCCTGGCTTTGCCCTCGGAGGAGAAGGTAGCAGCCATTCAAGAAAAGGTGCAACGGCTGTCGTCGACAAAGACAGCTGCGGTGCGGGCCATCAAATCGTTATTGGGCATGATGTCATCCTGCATCTACCTCGTCCGTCTCTGCAGGTTTCAGATGCGACCCCTTCAGGAATTCCTGGACGCCCGCTGGATACAGGTGGATGCCTGCTGGAAGCTTCATGGACAAGAGCTCTCTCAACGAAGAGTTCATTTGGGCGATAGGATGCTGGGGTGTCCGTTCCAACATCGCCCAAGGCACAGGGTTTCAAAACCCCTGATACCAGGAGACGGTCATCACGGACACCTCCCTGGAGGGTTAGGAACATACTCCGGACGTCCGCATGCCATAGGCCTGTGGCTGCCAGAGGAGAAGGATCTCAATATGAACATCCTGGAGCTACGAGCAGTTTTCTGGGCCCTCAAGTCGTTCCTCTCTTCTCTGAAAAGCAAGGTGGTGAGGATCTTCATGGACAACACCACCACCATGTTTTTCATCAGGAAGCAGGGGGGCACTCGATCCCCGGCACTCTCCAAGGAAGCGCAGGACTTGAGGACTTGTGGTGCTGCATTGTCAGACAGGGGATGCTCCTCATCCCTTTCCACCTGGCGGGAGTCAAGAACACCATTGCAGACTCCCGCAGCAGGGAACTGCACTCCTACCACGAGTGGGTGCTTCGTCAGGATCAGGTGGACCACCTTTTCGTCTGATGGGACAGGCCCGATCATTCGGTTTGCGATGGCGGTGAACTCCAAAAGCCGGAAGATTCCACCAGCTGAGAAGCCTGGGGGACGCATTCTCCTTCCTATGGGAAGGGCTGTTCCTGTACGTGTTTCCTCCGTTCCCGCTCCTGCTACGAGTCATCAACACACTCAGACCGTGTCCATGCGGGATGACACTCATCGCTCTGGCGTGGCCGAGGCAAGTTTGGTATCCAGACCTACTCAGCCTGTCGGCGTCACCTCCTGTCAAGCTGCCAGGGGTTCCGGATCTTCTCAGTAGAGAAGGAGGCGCAATCCTTCATCACGACCCAGAATTGCTGAACGTGAGGGCTTGGCTCCTGCAGCCCTAGAGTTTGGAGGATATGAGTTGCCTGCAGACTGCAGGGAGGTTTTCGCTAAGGTCCGGGCATCGTCAACTTTGAAGTGCTACGGTTACCAGTGGAAGTGTTTTGCTACGTGGTGCTGGTCTCAGAACATCACCCCTTTGAGGGTCACAGCCCAGCAGATCCTTCCATACGTGCTATCCTTAGCCAACGCCGGACTGGCGGACGCCTCTATCAAGGTTCCTCTGGCGGCTATCTCCCGCTACGTCACGTCTCCAGGAAAATATTCACTTTGGTCCCACTGACTCATCAAGGAATTTCTTAAAGGACTTTTGCGATCGTTCCCGCCTGTGAAGGCTCCTGCCCCAGTGTGGGAACTCAACAGGGTTCTTACTAGGCACATGGGGGCCCCTTTCGAGCCTATGCATCGGGCCCCACTCAAGTTCCTCTTGTGGAAAATGGCTTTCCTTGTGGCCACCACCTCTGCCAGAAGGGTAGGTGAGATCCAGATCCTATCCTGCAAGCAACCATACCTGACGAATCGAGGTTGGTACTGCGTACGGACCCCTCTTTCATGCTGAAGGTTCTGTCGAAATTCCACCTCAACAAGCCTTTGGTGTTACCTGTTTTTTTCCTGAAATCATCGTCACCAGGGAAAGGGCCTTGCACTCACTAGACGTTGCTCGTGACACGCACAGAGTTTTCGGAAGACTTCAAAACTGTTTGTGAACTTTGGTCCAGTGAACCATGATAAGACCTTGTCTAAGGCTTCCATTTCAAGGTGGCTCTCCGGCTGCATCACACATTGTCATCGGTTGGCGAACCAGCCTTCAGAGAGCCAACTCCACCAGAGCGAGCACTGCGACAACGGCGGTCCTGTCTGGTGTCCCCCTGCTGGACATCTTCAGGGCTGCTACTGGAAGGTTCATGCACACCTTCAAAAAGTACTACAGCGTCGACAGATTCCAGGGAGGAGTCCAAAGTTGGCCAAGCAGTGCTACACAATCTGTTCGTTTGAGGTGAGCCTATTCCAGAGGTAAGAATTAATTGCTTCTGTTGAGCCTTGCCACCTCCCGTGGTTGTGTAATGTTGTACTTCTATGTATTTGTTATTAATGAGCATGTGAATCCATGCCTGACCCTATGCTGGAGAACAATAGTTCCAGGTAAGTAACGTATACCTTATCCAACAAGCTCTTGTCAATAATACAAACTGTCTCTCTGCCATCAGATATTGGATGGCGCCTCGTTCGCTCATGTTCAACTCCACTAAACTAAAGAGCTCTACTTCCCAGCCAAACAGGCTATCTCTTCCTCTCCCCCTCTTCTTCTTTTTTCTCCCGACTACCTTCCATACTCTGCTTCCGCTTGTACCCGTGGTGTCATCTTTGACCCATGACATATCTTCTCGCTGTTCATCTCCAAATCTTCCACTGCAGCCAGATTCAACCTCCTCAATATCAGAAAAATCTTTCATCTTCCTTTCAATACTGCTGAACAGCTAATCTCCTTCTTAGTCCTTTCTAGATTGGACTACTGGGCCAGTCGCCTCTATGGCCTTCGAAAACTTTGCTTTTTCACCTCTGGACAAAGTCCTCAACTTCGTGGTTGCACACTTTTCATCCTTTCTCGTTTACCTCTACTTCCTCTGCCCGTCACCATATTGGCTGGCTATCTCTGAAACAAAGAGCTAAATATAAACTTCTTCTCATCATCTTCAAAACTATTGTGGGACTCACCCACCCTACCTATCTGTTCATCTCACTCCCTACTCTCCTCCTCACGATCATCCTCGGCTCAACTGTTTGCCACGACTTGAGCTCCGATGTTCTCCCTCTCGTTTCTGCTCTTTCTCACTCCCCTACTCTGGACTGCTCTTCCTCTCCCTCTCTATACTACTCCAACTCTACCACTATTTAAATCCAACCTAAAAGCCCTCCTCCTACCTGATGAACCTGTTCCCTAGCACTCTACGCTCTTGCATCACTTTGTTTTCCTCTCTACCTAGCCTTAACGGATACACTACAGCACTTTTGTGTCACCCCTCCATCCTTAATTTAGCTCTTTCTCCACCATCACATTTTTATTTCATAGTCAAGATCTGGTCTTCAAGTCACATTCTCTCACTCCATTGTAAAGGGCCCATGTCTTCTCCTTTATGTAATCAAAGGTACATTTTATATGCTTTTTTGTGCCAAAAATGTATTGCATGCCCTGTGATTTTTATGAATGAATAAATAAACATAGGTTGTCCGGGACTGCGTGTGGCTGTTCACTTCTTATTGGCCTTTGAGATTCGTCTTATGATCCAAGGCCAAAACCAATTGTATCACTTCACACGCACACTGGCCAAGTCTGCAAAGTGCTATCTCCTCCTCTCCCATTAGTGATGGCACTCGCTGCGAAGTTCTTATGGCTTCCTTCGACTCCTCTAAAGTCATCATTAATGTCTAGCTAAATGGCACTGTCATGGTCCCAGGCCCTCAGGCCAATTTCCTCCTCTTTGATAGTCGCTTCCCTCGCCTCATCAATTTCCTCATCTCCTGCTGTCCCCTTCTCTCCCCCCTTGGCTACCTTGCCCTCTCTCTTCTCCTCCTCTGCCCCTCCTAGGGCTCTTTCTCCTCTGCAGTGCGTACCTCTGATCTGTACCCCTTCCCAGAAGGTCATTAAAGATGGAAACCTTCTTCATGTTGCCACTCTCAACTCTCGCTCTGCTGTCAAACACTCCTCTGACATCTGCCACCTCCTTGAAGTACTAGCCCTTGATGTCCTTGGTCTTACTGAGACATTGTTCACGACCAGCTCTGTCACGAACTTTGACACTCTCCTCCCTTATGGCTACAAGATCCTCTCTGCACCCAGATCCTCCCGGTCCGGTGGGGGGGTAGCCATGATCTTTCCTGAGTGGATTCCTGCCTCTATCATTTCCACTCAGATCTACTCCTCTTTTGAATGCCTTGTCTGTCGGCTTTCTCTCTCGCCTACCCATTCTTACTGTGGCTACCATCTACCGGCCTCCTGGTCAAATCACCTCATTTCTCTGAGTGGGCGGACCTCTCCTCCTCCCTTCTGGCCTCTACCACTCAACTCCTCCTCCTCTGTGACCTCAATATACATTTAGATTCTCCTTGTTCCTTCTCTGCACTCTTCCGTGACCTCTGCGACTCACTCTCCCTGTCCATCCTACCCTCTGGCCCGACTCACTCTGCAGGGCACACACTCGATGTCTTGATCTCCTCTGACCTCCCCCTCTCCATCACTCTGACCACTCCTCTCTCCTGGAGCGATCACTCCCACCTCTCCTCTCATCTCTCCCCCCCCCCTCCACCTCTGGCTGTCTCACATCCTGGCACAGCCCCGTCTCTGCTCTACTCTTCAATGTCTGACCCTCTTGATGCTCTTGCCCCTGTCATGAGGATCCGTTTGAAGTCCAAAGCCAAGTGCAATTCCTGGTATGACTCTGACCTAGCTACACCTAAACGTAAGTGCAGGGCGGCTGAGAGGAAATGGAGGGCTTCTTGTTCATCCTCTGATCCTCTGACAAACTGGCCTGTCGCCTGCTACAAAGGCAATACTGACTCTCTGTCCTCCCCAAGAAGAGAGTCCACATTCAAGCTTGTGTCTCTGCGGCATCTAACAATTCGGCCGAACTCTTTAAAATCTGCAAGGAGCTGGGCAACCCTGCTGCAGTCTCTACCCCTCCTGTTGCCTCCCAGGCTCTTTGCAATGCCCTTGCCTCTCACTTCATTTCAAAAACCCAGGACATCCTGTCCACCCTCTCCACACCCGCCCTCCTCTCCCCTCTCCATCTGTGCTTGCTGACCCACCTTTAGCCACCCCACCACCATCCTTCTTGTCCTTTCCTCTTTTCTCCCCTGACGAGGTCGCTAGACAAGTCTGATCTATGAAAGCCTTGTCAAAACAGGTTCATCCCTGTTCCTCTAAAGCAATCAAGGACCACATTGACACCCTCGCTTCGGCATTCGCTGATTTTTGCAACCACTCCTTTGCCTCAGGATCCTTCCCCTCCGCTCCCCTCTGAAGCACTCCTTTGTGCATCCTCTTCTCAAGAAACCCACAGCTGATCCTTCTTGTCCAGCTAACAATCACCCAATTTCCATTACTCCCTTTCTGGGCAAACTCCTGGAGAAGTTGGCCATCTCTCACCTTAACCTTCATTCCAATGCTGTTGGCTGTCTCCAGGACCACCAGTCTGGCTTCAGAGCTGCCAGAAGCACGGAAACTGCTCTCCTGAACATCCGTGAAGATCTGCTCTCCAACCTTGACTCTAACATTCCCTCTGTCCTCATCCTCCTCAATCTCTCTTCTGCCTTCGACACAGTCGACCATACCATCCTGCTCAACAGTCTCTGTGAAAACCTGGGTATCACTGATCAGGCTCTGGCCTGGCTGACCTTTTTCCACTCTGATCGACCCTCCCTGGTCCAACTTGGGTCCTTCCTATCATCTATCTTCCTCTCTACCTGTGGTGTTCCCCAGGAGTCTAACCTCTCAACCTCGGCTTTTCAACCAATACCTAGCAACTCTCGCCCACTGAATTGCCATTTTCTGCTCAAATTTCCAGTGCTACGCTGATGACACTCGACTCGTTTTCAGGCTGCCCTCGGCCACCTCCTCTCCCTCTCTCATCTCTGATTGCCTGCCATTCAAGATTGGTATGCCACCAATGATCTTTGTCTGAATGCCAACAAGAAGGAGATCCTCCTCATCGGCACACCTTCACCATCCCTTCCCCTCACTCTCTCCTCACTCTCTGGCCGGCTTTACTTGGCCCTCCTGCTACCCCCACCTGCGAGGCTAAGAATCTCAGGGTCATCTTTGACTCCACCCTTTCCTTCTCAGCCCACATCTCTGAGGTCTCTAAAAAGTCAAACTTCCTACTGCACCTCCTCAGAGGTACTCTGCCTCTCTGCCTTTCCTCTCCTTCCCCCAGAAGCTCATGGTATCCTACACTTTGGTTCTCTCTAGGCTAGACTATTGTAACAGCCTCTTTCTAAATCTACCTGCCTCTACTCTCCACCCTCTCCAACTAATCCAGAACAGGACTGAAAGACTTGTCCTTGGCCTCAAGCCCTGGGATCATATCTCTCCACCTCTTAAATCTCTCCATTGGCTCCCAATGGATGAAAGGATTAAATTCAAAACCCTCTCCATTGATCACAAGGCTTTGAGGCCTGGGTCCAAAATACCTTCAGGTATCCCTCTGCAAATACCTCCCCTCTCGAGCTCTTCCCTCCTCTACCTTTCACTTCCTCAGGGTCAGTCGTTTTTCAAAGAAACGGGCTGGGGGTAAATCTGTCTTCGGCTGGAGCCTCCCTCTGGAACAGCCTCCCTGCCACTCTAAAACCTGAGGAGAACCATCTCCTGTTCTGGAAGCATCTCAAGACCTTTCTCTTTTCTTCTGTCTTCGCTCACCCTTCCCTGCTGATCTGTTCTCTCTTGGCACTGTGCACCTGGCCACCCTCTGTCCTCTGGGCCCAGGTACCTGCTCACCCTGACTCCGGGCCACCCCTTGCACTGGAGTCTGTATCTGTACCCATACAGCCCCCTTTTTCTTCCTGCACTTATAAGACCTACCCTGTCTGCTGCCTTAAACCTAGCACTTGCAAATTGCTGGCTGCATTACCACTGTTTGTTGCCTATATTATTTATTATTATTTACATGTTTCTCCTTTGCTTCACTTTCCACTTCTCCCCCCTTCCATGTACTTTTCCCCTCCCCTCTCTCATGCACTTGCGCGTTCTCAGTGTCACTGGGCCTAATAAGATCGTTGTTGTGTTCTCCCCTGTTCCCCTCCCCTCCCCTCCCTTATCGTGCTCTGAAACACTTGTGTACGAGCTCGATAGAAATAAAATATCAATATCAATATCAATGATAAAAAATCATGGGCATGTCGTTCATAACATCTGAACAACCACAGGTTGCAGACTCCTGCTCTACAAGCACACATCCAGTGCAAGCCCTAATACATCATTTACAGGGCAATCACTGCAAAGAAGCCAGTGGTGTAAAGGTTAACAATGTCTGGCCAAATCTGCATGATTCATAGCCATGCCCCGACAGACAGTGCTCGAGATCCGTAAGCTCCCCAAAGGAATGGCTTTTAAACAAGGCCTCTCCAGTACTCTTCCCCTCATTCCTCCAGATCCGAAGGAGCTTGACATCCACTTATTGGAACAATCTCGGCTCCAAACCAACGGGCCACTTACTTGCCCCTCCACTCCCTGGAACTGCATAGCTTAAGTCCTAAACCATTCCCCTTTCAAAGTCCCAGTTGTCCTATATATCATGCGTTTTACCATGTCCATGTATAGTGCTATTAATTCGATCCATCCCGTTTCGCCGAGTTGGATGCTTTACTGCAGCCCTTCTGTGGGAGGCCAGCCCCCATATCCCCTGTATTTACCGCCCGTTTATCCCGCACCTTCCTATAAGCCCCGTTTATGCCACCCCTTGGCCTTTCGGCGGCATAATACGATGAGTTTTGCGTTGGGGAGGGACTCTATTAACCTATGTTCTGTCGGTTAGGTCTGCATTATTTAAATGAAATATTATTAAAACACTCATGTGCTTATTTATGACGAGAAAGACTATTATTTTGTGGAAGTGGCCTTTTTCTACAGGTGGCCCTGTGCTGTCCGCTCTTTTGGGTGGTGATAAATAATGCACCAGGAGCATATATATGTAGTGTGCATGACGTCCCTTACAGATCCCTGTGTTTAACACATTCTAATGAATTATACTTTCCAAATGCAGTGCCTGTTTGGTCCGATTATTTCCTGTGCATAGAGGAAATCCATGTTATTTCACAGCGGGCATGTGGTCTGTGGGTTAGTTAGCCTGCCAGATGTTGAACTAAGCAACCTGAGCTCTAATCGCAGCCTCCTTGTTTGACCTAATTGTTTGGCCAATCACTTTGCTTCTCCAGAGCCATTGTTTTCTTAACTTCAACATTTGGGTGCAACTACAAAGAGGACAACCTCTCTGTATAACACATTTATAAAAACGGGACATCTGCATTTTAAATGTGTTCTTAGTTATGTTGCAAATTGCTTTTTAAACACCTTTTTTTTTGCTCTTTGTCAAGGGATATGCGCCACCTCCCAAAAATGGCATTGAGCAGAAAAGGCAAGGGCGGCCCCTCAACATTACATCTTTAGTGCGGATGTCGTCAGCAGTGCCAAACCAGATTTCAATTTCTTGGGCCTCTGAAATAGCTAAGGTAAAGCTCTATGTTTTAATGTATTTGGTTTTTTAAAGAATCCACGTCCTCGTTTGTTCTGTTCCTTCTGATATTCCTTTGTCTTTGTCTATTGAGGAAAATCTCATCTCGGACCCACCCTCTTTCTGCGATGCTTCGCTACAATAGCTCCTATCAGCAAGTTGGCTCCACTCCGATTAGTGCCAGACAGTTCAAATTAATCATGACCTGGGAAGGCATTCTAAATCTTGTGGCCCTGACATAGGACTGTTGATTGAACCTGAGTAGAAAACCTTAACTGTTATGAGAAAAAATTATCACTATTGTATAGGCGTATTTGTTTTACTAGTTCCCCTACAGTACCAAAAAGCTATAATTCTTGTTCTACCGGCTTAATTCACGCCCCGGAATTTAGGGAACAACACTGGATTTAGAAGTCCAAATGAGAATTGGTTTTCTTTTAGCGTGTCCGTTTTCTTTGAAAATAAATAGTTTTATTTATTTAAATAGTTTTGCGGACGTCGCTGTCAGAAGATGGGAAGCTTGTACAAACCATCCCATGTTATGAGGTGTCTAACTGTATTTTAGAAGGTTCAGCCCACTCTAGATGTACTGATGATCTCCATATCATGGTTAAAACAAGAATAATAAAAAATGCGTTTCCACATCTTTTTATTCTGGTTACCATTAATTTAGTTTACCTTTAGTGCTCTTCTGTGAAACTGTATATAGATGAACGCTTAAAAATGTTATTTCCACAAAGAAATAAGACAGGTATCAGCTTTTCGCTAATACAGATAATTTAAAAATCAGTCAAAACATGCTTTTCCAAGAATGACACTGAACTACATTTCATTGTGCTACAGCCAAACATGCACCCCCTTTCCAGAGTGTCCTCTGCAGTTACGCGTACACACACTGCTTTTTCCAAGGCACATCTTGGGTGTGACTCTGGACTCACTTCCTTCTTGTACTACGGTCTAGAGGCTAACATCAAGGATTACTGTGATGAGGGTGCGCATGTGCGAGCCACGCATGAAGGTGTAAAAGAACTAGCTCCCAGCGGCCGCCGAAATTCTCCTGCAATATCCTGACTCCCCGCACTCGCCCTCATAAGGGAAACAAGCGATTCCACAGCAGAGCAGCCCCCAGCTCAAGTCCCGAGCGGAATCGGGGTCGGATTACTGGTAAACAAACTGCAAGCCCGACAGTGGTCCAGGAGAGGCCATCTTGGTGCCGTACCGAACGCGGCTGGCACTGCAGCTCTCTACACGCTCTAAATGCCACCGGGGCCGACATGCACGGCCTGGTACGCTACACCACGGACCAGGCAGGCAACGATCGTGAGGATTGAAAGAGGTCGTGGCCTGGTGGACGGTACTCGGCCGGGGAGCCGCCCGCACACTGTATCTCTGCGGCACTTCACCCCGCCCACACTCCCTGCTGCCGCCTGTATGGGACACGAGACTGTCTGTGCCCCTCCCCCCCGCGGCCCGCGACGTGCCCGTCGCCCAGCCTGCACCTGGCGGGGGGCTGCATCTGAGGTGCGGCCCTTTCTCCCTGACGCCTCCAACCCTGAAAGGGGCCTGCAGTGACATACGCTGAGCCATATAGGCCCCTCCCCCTACGCCTTGCCTGCAATGCGCTGCTGCGACTCCCGGGCCCCCGGCCACTGGGCTCAAGAATACGACACTGCACGGGCAAAGAGTGGGAGGGACCACCCTTTGACGGCCGGGATCGGGGCCTTGGAGCACACCCTGTTGACCTAGCCACTGCCCTGCAACCTGTGCCCCGGCCCAACACGCTTGGAGTCTGTACGTTGACGTACCAGTGGCTGAGTGAGGCGGGGACACCGGTGTGCACAATTTATCCACTCCCGGACGCCCTGCAGAAGTAAAAGAAGGAACAGGAGCTGCATATTCTGGCGCTGCTACGCCCCAGTACAAAGAAATCTCTCAGGGAAAGACAGGGGTGAGCCACTTCGGGAGGAAGCTGTGAAGGACCAGTGGGATATCCTGTCTCCTCTCCCAATCGCACCTGCTCACCCATTAAGAGGCATTCCACGCTATGACACCATCTCCTGGGCCCCCGCCCTACCAAAGCAGGAAACGCCTTGTTTTCCGGACTCGTGGCAACACACTCACCGCCCAGTCACACTGTGGCGAAGCGCATTCAAATGCAGTAAGAGTCCTGCGGCTACAATTGTGGGCCTCCCAAACTCCCCCGCCCCCAAAACATGGCAACACCGATGCCACAGGTGCCACCACTGCAGCTAAGCCTGCATAAACTGATGTATGCCCATGGTCACCAACACGGACAACCCCATAATTAAGTAAGATTACTGTACACAGACAAGGCTCCAGGGGTAACGTATATGCTCTGAGGGCCAGCATCGCTGCCAGGGAAGCGGACACAACCACAAGGGTGGCCAAGTGAACAGACCTGCACCCGCTTATTACTAGGGGTGTGAGACATTGACACAGCGGACCTCTGCCCTGCCCTGGGATTGAGCCATCCGGGAGTTGGGCGTGAAGCCTACTGCAGGAACTAATGGCTGCCTTAGCCATTAGTTCATGCAGTAGGCTTCAGTGCAACATATCCAGGATTCGGGCACCCCTGCTGGAGCATTTCCCCCCTCCTAAGAGGCAGGCCAAGCGCAAGAAGAAAAAACAGCAACAGCGCCTCAGCAACGGCCTACAGCACAGTGAGAAGAGGGAATAACCCTAGCCATCAAGGGAAGGACCAAATAAGGCACGGACTGCAGATAGGGCTTACTTCCAACCCCTCCCAGCCCCCTCAGCTAGCACAAAGTAAACTGGCCTGCACAGCAGTCGGCCCAGAGACAAACTCTTATCCCCAACCACGCCACGCTTCCGCTGATGGGGGCAACCCAGACCCTGCACTACACGACTATTGAGACATTGTTCCCAACTGGGGCAAGGTATTGATGCCAGTATTAAGATCCCCCACTGCCGGAGCACGTAGATAACCACAATGGTCAAAGACAAATTGTGCTGCAGAGTCTTTTGGTTGCGGTTGCGAGAGGACTCTACAGCTTTTTCTCCTGAACCCTGTGAGGACCTGCTTCTTGTCCTTTTTTTGTTTCACCTGCTTTCACCTGGTGCCTTTAAAATACCCAGAAGACCGCGGAGCGGCCGCGGAGTCTGCTGCAGAGTCTTTTGGTTGCGGTTGCGAGAGGACTCTACAGCTTTTTCTCCTGAACCCTGTGAGGACCTGCTTCTTGTCCTTTTTTTGTTTCACCTGCTTTCACCTGGTGCCTTTAAAATACCCAGAAGACCGCGGAGCGGCCGCGGAGTCTGCTGCAGAGTCTTTTGGTCTTTAGGCTCTGCAGGCTCCGCGGCGCCCCCCCAGAAAAATCCGCCCACCGAGTCACTCGAAGACATTCAAAACCTTGCAAGTGACCTGCCTCTCGCCGCTGACAGCTGCGCTGTCCCCTCGTGTGTCCGTATCGGCTGGCCCGGAGCTGAACGACCCCTCTGAACGATTCCCCTCTGACTCTCCTCTGACACCGGAGCCTGCCTGTGCCTGGCGTACTCGTGCTCCATCCACCTAACACCGAACAGGGTCCTCTGCCGCGTGTGCCTTCGCAGCCCCGCCCCGGCCACTCAACGCGCTGACTCCCGACACCCGCAACTGTACAGCAGCCCCCTCAACGCCCTATACCAGACCTGTCAGGACTCCGACTCCAACATCTGCTTATCTTCGCTGATCAGGAGACCGAAAGGGTTCGTCCCTTGGATCCCGAAAACTTAGCTCTAACCGCCCCACAGGAACAAAACAATCGCACAACCCCGTACCATTGACCGATCAGGAAACTGAAAGGGTCCCCCCATTGGATCCTGAAAGCGCAACTTGATCCTCTACAGAAAAGCGGAACGAAGATAAACCTGCGCAGCCTCACTGATCAGGAGACCGAAAGGGTTCGACCCTTGGATCCTGAAAGCGCAACTTGACCCTCTACAGAAAAGCAGAACGAAGACAAACCTGCGCAGCCCCGCTGACCAGGAGACCGAAAGGGTTCGACCCTTGGATCCTGACCTCATCAAATAGACAACAGTAGCAAGCCGCAACCAGGGGGCCAGTATTCTAAGAAACCAAATAGGAACCCCCCAAAACCTAAACTTTGCAATCTACAAACTGGAAACAATGACAATAATTCGCACCAACAAACAACACCCAACTCAACGTCCAAAAACAAGACAAACAGCCAAGACCGTGAGCGCTAACACAACGGACGAAAATTTACTGCAGCTAACACTGGAGCAATCCTTCAAGAAAGTGACATTGTATAAAGAAATTCCAAAGTCCCTGACACAGAATTCAAACTCTAAACAGAACTCAGAAGACTTCAAAGAAAGAAACCTTGAATCTGCTAATCCCATTGTGATATCCCCTCGACTATTAGCGGAATCACACAGCACAGTTGAAAATCAGCAACTTACCTCAACCGAGATGAAGAGTCCGGACATTAAAACTCAAGCTCAGAATCCAATCACAACAACTGGACAAACCACCATGTCCGTATCATCATCACCGGCTCTTCAACTCGAACCTGAACAGCAACTGATCGATCCTCCAATTGCTCTGAACACAGCCCACCAGTCCACAAAACAAGACCCTCCAAACAACAGGACACAAGACACCCTGACAAATCTTATAATCAGCAATAAAGAACCCATGGACCTTACAAACAAACAGTTGCAGACACCGACAAAACAGGATCTAACACCGGACAAACAAATCCGAAATCAACAATCCATGGAACTGAAGAAACCGCACAAAATAGTCAGCAATTCTCAGGAAATTGCTAACAACCAAGAACCAAAACGCACAGCTCAACATATCGGCTTCAAGCCTACCTCAAACTGCCAACAAATTGAACGAACACAAGACCAAATTACAAAACCAGCAGTCCCAACACCAGAACAACAGAAGCAAAAAGAAAAAGCAAGATTAGCACGACTTGCGTGGCTTAAAACCCACAACTCCGTCAAATCCACCAGCCCAGTGGAACCAACAACATCAAAAACAAGAAACAGACCGGAAAAATTATCACTGGACATCACCGAAATTGAGTCAATCATGACTACTGCAGAAAAAGGAAAAGAAGTATTTGGAGACTTAACGGAAGCAAACCCAATGCAACTAACATCAACACCATGTATCCCCCAGGGCAACCAAAACAAGCTGATGAAAAAAGAACGTCAACCAGAATTGGATGAACGTAAAACTGCCCCATCCCGATTCAACTATGACACAGATGAATCTTACTATACTCCAGATCCAGTAATCAAGAATCAAAAATCAAAAGACCCCCAACAGAAAAACGACAACCACGAACAAGCCGAAGAAGACCCACACCCAAGAATCCCAACAACAATGCTAGATTTGCAAAACATGCTCATCGCAACACTTTCCCAGTCAATGATCCCCTTCTTGAAATTACATGAAGATATGAAAGATGCAATAAAAGATCAGGCGACCCTTCTAGCGCTAATTCACTCAAAACAGATACACATCGAACACTTTGTCTCGACAGTGGAATCAAGACTCACAATAGAAGCAGAGGAGACACACCGGTGGCAACAAAGACTAGCCGAGATTGCGAGAGGAGACCGACAAGAGAAAACAAAACTTACAGGAGAACTAGTACAGATGCTCAAAGAACACCATCACCAGCAAGCAACCAGACCAAACGATCAACGACTACAAACCCCGCCGTCTCTAAAAGCGTCACAATGTCCAATTCAGACACAACAACTATCTGAAACCACCTCGGACCTCGCCCAACAAGTACCAAAAGAACCGAGTCAAAATATTATTAACAAAAAAACAAAAACCATCACCCCAAGTAACATAACAAAGAACCCAAATGAAAACTTTCAGATTTTCGAAAAAGAAAAAATAACAAATGAAACAAAACCCACCCAACAGAAAAATAACAAAAAACGACAAACGGGCTCTCGAGCATTTCTACGAAATATAAACCAGAACGCCCAAACTGTTCAACAACCAAAGAAGAAAATATCAGCTGCCAACACACAAAGCATTCAAGTTCATCTAGCCCAGACCAAACCCAAATTAGCGGGACTTATCCTGCCACACTCGCCGATCGATGAGGAACTGCTCAACATGACCACCCACGAAGAACAACCATCAGAAAACAATCAACAGGCTTCGCAATCAATAATCCAGACGAGTTACATAATAATCGATGAATATACCACAATCCTTGATCAACATGCGAAACAAAATCAAGACAATTCTACTGAACTCTCCCTAGAAGAAATTTCGATGCTATCAATGGAAAACATCTCAATATCCACAACCAGAGACGAAGCTTACGACCCCATCTCGTCGATCTCGATAACAACAACACCACAAGACTCCAGTCAACAAACCCAGATGCGACCAACATTTGTTAATCCACTACGACAAAATGAAATATATGAAATCCACATTGAAAATGCAAATAAAAACCTGGAACCGGTAATCCTAAATAGAACAAATCTACTACGCCTTTTTGGCGTAATACCTTGCTTGAAAAAACTCACAACAAAAGACCTTGATCTGATAACCTTTAAAGACGATCGAAACTTGGATAAAATCGTCATAGAGCTTTCGGACCCCAATAACCAAGAACTCATCATATCAACACGAAGACAATTGCACAATTTGGGCTTCTCATGCTGGGCCTCAACATCCACAAGAATGCCAAGCAAACCAAAATATAAAACAACAGCAAGATACGAAAGAAAAAACAACGACCAAAGGAAACAAAAACAGGCAACTGACGACAGAAACTCAAATCGTGCCTCAGAAGAAGCATACCTAAACAGAAATAACAAATCTAACAGAACAAGCTTTGAAACTCCTTCATCAGACATTGAATCTATAGAAGACTCAATAAGAAGCCAACAACCAGACAAAGATGCCCATGCAATTAGAAGAATCTATGACTTCGAAACCACCTTCTCAGAAACAGAATCTACAGAATACTCAATGAACTCTAACTCATAACAATTAACGAACAATGGATTTACGTGGTCACTGTGCTCATGGAACACCAGAGGAAATCTCCATCTATTTACGGACTCAGCTGCTGAGCTAGAGCAATACCAATTCATATGCCTCCAAGAAACCTGGCTCAGCGACCCACCAGCATGTGATGGTTTTATCACACTCCTAAACCCAGCTATCGTACAAAAACAAGGAAGACCCGCTTCAGGCTTACTCACCCTAATCAAGATAAACCCTCACAGCACAGTAATACTCTCCGAAAACATAAACCCCTGGATTCAACTGACCACAATAATATATACAAAAAACCAGCAAAAACGAGAAGAGAAAGACAACTCAACAATCCTAATCCTAAATCTCTATTGGAACCCATTAGCAATATCAACAGATATGTTCCTAGATGGAGTTTTCATCTCAGTCGATGAGGCCACAACTAAACATCCGTCATCGGAAGTAATAATATGTGGCGATCTGAACATCAAACTATACGATAAGAACGGTGGCCTCTTAAAGCACTCAGACCTATCGGCAAACGCAAAGAGATGGATGAAAGAAACCACCATACGCAACCTACTCCTTCTGAGTCAAGGGAACACTTCGAAACCCTATACACCAACATGGAGCAGAGGTTCATCCCATGCGATCATCGATTATATATTCCTATCTGAAAAACTTCACCGATCAGTCACAAACGTGCAGACGATACTAACAGATAGGAGCGACCATAATCAACTTACCGCCCACTCTGAAGCGGCACTGGAAAAAATAGAGACGGGGCTACCATCTCCTCTATTAGAACTAAACGGAACAACAACAAGACTGAGAATCCCACAAGCATCCTTAGCCTCATTACCGGAAACATTCCTACAGACAAGTCTGACAAATGCTCTAAAAATTGACTACGAATGGATCCTAATTCCGTTCCGACAAACCAGTAAAAATCGCCCGCAGAAAGACCATAGACATTTCTACAACCAAGAAATTGCCGAAAGGAAAAAAGCCTTAAATCGGACAATAAGACAGATAAAGAAAACCCCAGCACTCGATATCCCAAACCAGATCAAAACTCTGAAAAACAACCATCGAAACTGGACTAAATCACAAAAAAGCCTCATTCAGCAGGCAGATGCAGAGAACATATTGAAAATCCACAAATCCCACAATACAAAAGAACTCTGGAACTTACTCAATGACAATCAACAAAAACAGCAGAAGCTTACAGCTAACGTAACCCAAGAAAAATGGATAACGCACTTCACTACCATCTATGCATCACGAGAAACGGTTCAACAGAACACACAACCCATAACAGACCCAACATGGAAAGTACACGCAGAATTTGAAGATTACATCCTCCTGATCAACAAACTCAACACTTCCAGAGCCCCAGGCCCTGACGGACTATCCAATGCCATAATCAAAGAAGATCCTAACGCTTGGGCAACCCTCCTGTGTCACATCACAAAACTGATCAATAAACTGCACAGAATACCAAACTCCTGGAGAACAGCAGTAATCGTACCAATCCACAAACAAGGCCCTAGAGAAGACCCCCAAAACTTCCGACCGATCGCCTTGCTCGATCCGCTAGGAAAATTATTTGCAGCAGTACTTCTAAACCAACTCACCGCGTGGGCCATAAAAAACAATAAATTCTCGACCAGACAAACAGGATTCACGGCCAATGTTGGAACAAACCTCAACCTGATATTACTACAAGCAATCAAACATGAAGCCATCAACTCCAACTCGACAATCTACGCAGCATTCATTGACCTAAAAATGGCTTTTGACGCAATCTCACGCGAAAAACTATGGTCGAAACTTAGAACATGGAACTGTCCATCTGATATCCTAGAACCAATTATCCTGCTGTATTCAAAAACCACGATAAAAGTCAGACTATCGAGACAAGGAGCTACAACATCTGCCATACCAACAGAAAACGGACTTAAACAAGGCTGTCCTCTTGCAGCGACACTCTACAACTTGTTCACTGCCGATATTGAAGAACATCTAAAATCACATAAAACCAATCCCCCCAAAATCAACTCGATCCCAGTCCCAATCATCGCATACGCTGATGACATTGTGCTACTAGACAAAACACCGACTGGGCTACAAACGACACTAGCAGATCTAAGCCATTACATGAAAAAAAACGAACTAACGATCAATACGGAAAAAACAAAGACAATGACCCTCACCAAACCATCAAAAAAAAGAACAAACCAATATATCTTCACGATCGACAACTCAGAAATAGAAAATGTTACATCGTTCAAATACCTAGGGATCACAATAAACCAGTCAAAATCAGAAGAGCAGTGGATAGACAAAATCGAACAAACATCTCAAACTCTATCAAGACAAGGCTGCCTCCTTCACAGAAAATACGGCAAGTTCTCCTTTAAGCCAATTATCTCCTACTACAGACACAAGTATATTCCGATTCTCACCTACGGTACCGAAGCAATGTTGAACGCTCAGAGAGTCAACTGGACAAAATATGAAGCGACTTTCTGGCGCAAAGTCCTTCGACTCCCGCAAACATTTCCAATGCCAAGTATACGCTACGAACTGGCAACTCAATCAATCGAATCAGTCGTACAATGGAAAAGACTAGTCATTTTTCGGAAAATATTGACAGATGGGAAAACTCCAGCAATTCAAATACTTCGACACAAAGAAAACACCTTCAACACGACAATATTGGAAAAATGGAAAGATACAATGAGAAAAGAAATGGATAGTGAAAATATCACAGAAGAACTGCTCACACTTCGTCCACAACACGCAAAAACAAAACTGCTGCACAACGACTGGATAAAGACCATCCAACAAAAAAATACCTACAAACAGAACCTACAATGCACAAAAGATAATAGGAGAATCCACCAACCACCGGCGTACCTGCAAACCTTCCCAGACCAAACCATTCGAGCAACATTCCTAAAAATTCGCCTAAACATTCTTCCTACAAAAGCATACCTATACACAAAAAGACAGATCAAGCCCGAAGACAACTACTGCAGGTTCTGTAAAGACCAAAAAATCGAGGAAACCATTTTTCACCTCGTAATGGAATGCAACGAACTCGCCACACAACGCAAAGAATTCGGTGCATTCTTTCAACTCTCATCGACACAAATGTGTACGCAAGAAAGATGGACCGCTCTCCTAAGCGGCCACAACAACAAGTACACCTACACAATTGCTCTCTTCCTATCTTCTATACTCGAACTAAACAAACAAAAGTTAAAAACCGATTCTAAATCAAGTAAATGATGAAAAAGTTTTCAAATAAACTGCAGCATCAAAAAAAAAAAAAAAAAAAAAAAAAAAAAAAAAAACCAAACGGCAGGCCCTCCAAAGTAGAATGGACCTCTTTGCAGTCGCTGCCTCCCCCAGATTCACGGCACAAGCCCCAGGCGGCGAAGAACCGAGCGAGGTATCCCAGGACCCAGCTATCTCTCTCACGGATGTTATGAAGTTGATCAGGGATTAGTGAGCATCTCTGGAACTGAAGATGGGCGGCCTGTCTGCAGAGGTGTCCTTTATCCATCAGAACCTCCACAATCTGGCGTCTAGAGTGGGGGAGTCTGAGCAAAGAATTTCTAACACCGAGGACATGGTTCGACATATGGAGATGCAACTGGCCGCAATCTCAAAGAAGGTTGACCAACTCAAATACTGTGCTGAAGACAGTGAGGGAAGGGCGCGACGAAACAACCTAAGGATTCTCAGGATCCCGGAAAAGGAAGAGAGCCCCGATGTTGAACTTTTCCTCGAGGACTGGCTGGCACATCTCTTCGCTCCTAAAAAACTCTCAATTCTTTTCTATAGAATGTACGCATAGGGTCCCAACAGGACATCCTGTTTCAGGAGCCCTGCCACAGACAATTATCTCACGTCTGCTAAATTTCAGAGACAGGGATACTATCCTCCAGATGGCCCGCGCCTCTGGTCCTGCCACTTATAATGGCTACTGCATTGGCTTCTTCCCGGACTACACCAAAGAGGTACAGAAAGTCAGACAATCTTTTGACTCTGTGAAGAAGTTGTTGCACTTGCTGTCGATCAAATATGCGCTCTTCCTGGCGCTGCTGAAAGTCCACAACGGTGGGGTCACCAACCTGTTCTATACTATACTCCTAGGATGCATGGGAGTGGCAGGAAACTCAAATCCTCAATGAAACCTAGGTCTTGTCGATCACCACAAGGGTCAACTGGATGGAGGCCAAGGTCGGAACCATCCCGACTGCACTCAGTTCCTGCAGACCCTGAACCAGAGGCAGCAATACATCCGGGGGAGAGAACCATGGAGAATGGGTGAACACAAGTATTCCACGACCCGTATGCTGCGACTGACCTACTAACCAACGGGGATTGACTATGGCGGCCGCCGGCCACAGGAGTTGAAATTCAACCCTACAGTCGAGGAATAGCCCCATAATGGTTTGTTTGTGTTTGCGCCCAGTTGGCGCTTTGTTCAAGTTACAGTTGCTTCTGGTTGTGGGGGGGAGTGCGGGGAGTACAGGGTGCGGGGGATGGGGATGTGTTTCCTCAAAGGTTTTCGAAGAGAACACTCTCGCCACTCAGGATTATGGTTGGACCCGACCTATGGGCTGTCATGTCTGGATACTTTAAAGCCGGATGGAGATCGAAGCGGGTGGATACCGCCCTTCAGAGCAACCAGGGTATTCGACCACGACAAAAGCGAGAACTCCACCCCCAAAGTAAACGCAACCATTGCACACATACCCATGGCACAGAGTAGCCAAGTAAAGCTACTCATGTGGAACTTAAATGGCCTGGGCTCTGGGCTGAAGAGGCGACTTGTCCTCCATCAACTGATAAGACACTCAACTGACATTGCTCTCGTGACCAAGACGCACCTCATGGGCACGGAGTGTACATTTTTCAAGAAGTCCAACTATGCAACCACATTTCATACAGGTTTCTCCAGCGGGTCTCGGGGCACCATGACCCTCTTGCACAAGCGGGTCCCATTCCAACCCAATCCAACTGAAGGGGCTCCATACATACCGGAGAGGGCGCTTTGTGGTTGTCACCGGTGATATCGGGAGGGTTTCCTGGGGTATTGTGGCTGCTTTCGCTCCCCCACCCCACTAACCCTCAAACTCCTCAACCACCTATAGGAGGTAATGCTGGGTGAACACGCAGACAATTGGATACTGGGCAGAGACTTCAATGAACTGATTGATATGCGTAAGGATAGAACACACTTGGGCAACAGGAACCCCGACACACAAACCAAACTCCACTCCTTTGCATCCGCACTCGGGTGGGTGGATGCATGGTGCTTGCTTCACCCCACAGACGCAGGATATTCCTTATTTTCCAACACCCACAACTCCATGTCCCGGATAGACTACTTCTTCGTCCCACAAGATATGTCACACTTAATGAAAACGGCCACCTATCTAGCTAGAGGTATCTTGGACCACTCCCCCCCCCCCCCCCCCCTTCTACCTACCACCAAACAGACTCGAACCAAACCCAAGTCTTTCTGGAGACTCAACACATACTATCTAGGTGTCCCCAAGGTCTGTGAGGGCCTCGCGCAGAAAACCACAGAATACTTTTCTATGAATGAAGGGTCCGTAGCCAGCCCCACAACACTCTGGGAGGGATACAAGGCAGTGCTCCAGAGCGAGGCCCTTTCTCTGGTCACAGCACACCGTCGGCAACAAGTTCTAGAGATCACTGAAAAAGGACGCCGCAGCAAGGGCAAAGGAAGAGTTTCACACCACTGGGACACCTGAGTCTAGGGAGGCGATGATTATGGGCCAAGAAATATTTCAGAACCTGGGACTAGACAATGCCAGGACCACGCACTGGACCATGTGTAGTCAGATCTATGCCACTGGGGACAAAACCGGCAAGACCCTGGCCTGGCTGGAGAGGAGGGGAAACACCAGAGTACACGTCGGGCCATCCGAGGGACTGGAGGGGATCTGCTCCGAGAGGATGCAGACAGAGCAGAGGCCTTCGCCTCTTTCTATGAGGGTCTCTATGCCTCCACAGAAGCCACACCCGGGGAGTCGGTCCCACACTACCTGGTCTCCATTGAACTCCCCAGACTCTCTGAGGCCCAGACTGGAAAACTGGAGCCTGACGTCACCGAAGAGGATGTGGCCGCGCCTCTGTCCCAGCTCCAGTCCGGCAAGGCCCCGGGCCCAAATGGCTTCCCAGTGGAAACCTGGAGGCGAATGGGCGACACTGTGGTGGGACAGATGCACAGCATGCTCCTACGCTCTCGGGAAGATGGGGTGCTCCCACACGACGTTAGACAGGCTACCATTGTCGTAATTCCCAAATCTGGGATGCCCCCGGAACTCTGTGCCTCGTACAGGCCTATCTCGCTCATCAACGGAGAGGCCAAAGTCCTGGCCCGGGTCCTGGCCAACAGAATGCTGGGGGTCATCCGTTCTTTAGTCCACCCGGACCAATGCAGGTTTGTGCCAGCGAAGTCCACTAGGATGAACCTGCAGAGGGTCCACTTTGCAATTAGCCAAGCCTCAACGATCAAGGATCCACTTGCCCTGCTTGCAGTGGACTTCGAAAAAGCTTTCAACTCTGTTGGGTGGTCCGCCTATGGGATATCAAGGACCATATGGGTTTTGGGCCCAACTTTCTGTCGTGGGTTAAGATATTATACAGCGCCCTCGAAAGTAGTAGTGCGGGTGAACGGGACCTCCTCCAGGCCCTTCCCACTGGGCAGGGGAACCAGGCAGGGATGCCCTTTCTCCCCACTCCTGTTCATACTGGCCATAGAGCCCCTCGTGATTCGGCTTTGGACTCCTCGCGGATGGTCCGGCTTTGTGTGGCCTTGTAGGGGGTGGAGGGGGGAGAAGGGGGTCTCACTATATGCGGACGACCTGCTCATCTACATGAGTAACCCTAGAACCTCGTGCCCTGAAATCATTGGAATTCTTACCGAATACCAGGAGTTCTGTGGGCTTAAATGTGGGCTTAAAGTCAATAAGCACAAGAGCATTTTCGTTCCACTCCAAGTTGGAGATGATGCGATCCCGCAGCACTGTCCCTACCCGGTCTCCATCCAGAGCTTTTGTCTACCTTGGCTTTCGAGTTGCCCCCAACTCTGTTGATTTCCTCCGGCTTAACCTCAACCCTGTGGTGAGCAGATTTGAAGCGGATGTCCCAATCCCTCCCGCTAGGCTTGTTTGGGATGACCGCCTTCTTCAAAATGTTCTCACCCCCGAGGTTCCTTTATGTGCTCCAGAATGCCCCTATCCCCATTCCCCGCACGGCCTTCTTGACCATAGACTCCTCCCTCTGGAAACTCCTGTTGCGGGGGGGGGGCAGCAACCCCGTATTGCTCTGACCACACCACAGCGGTCCGTCGGGGAAGGGGGTCTGGGCATACCCTGTCTCAGAGCATATTATTGGGCAGCTCACCTGGGGGTCTTTAATGACTGGCTCCACGCGGACTTGGCGCTCCCACATATCAGGAACGGGACCAGATGCATGGGCGAGAGAACACCCCTTTGTGTACTATACGGACCAGACATGACCGTTGCTGACCTCCCAGGGATGATACAACAGATACGAAGGTGTGGGAGGAGACGCTCCAACACATTGAGTGATCCTGACAATGGGCCGCTTTGCTAGCTGGGAGGAGCGGGGGATACAGACCCTAACGAAGGTCCTACAGGGTGGACACCTGAAGCCGTTTGAGGCATTACGAGAGGAGTTTGGTCTCCATCCCGGCGACATATATAGATACATACAATTGACACATGTCCTATGGGCCCAATTCCTGGTGGTCTCAGACGTCCCGGAAAGCTCCCCCCTCGAGCTGAATGTCCTTCATGCGAGGATTCTGGTAAACCCACGTCAACACTGTACCAAGTGATTACTGCATTTGGGGCCCGGGACTTAGTCCGCCTGCGGGAGAGATGGGAGAGGATGGTGGGACCCTTGGAATCGGAGGAATCGGTGGAGGGGGTGGGAGCACTAATGTTTCCACGCGACTTATTCAATACAAAATACTTCATCGGGCCTATCATTCCCAAGATGCGATGGCTAGGTGGGGGTTTGTGGAGGATGCGGACTGTCTAAAATGCCAGAAGGTCGCAGGCACCTTTTTCATATGATGTGGGAGTTGGAGGTCATACAGGAATTCTGGCGTAAGTGCATTCACGAAATCAACACAGTCCTGGATGCTCCAGTTCAGTTGGAACCTAAGGCCGCTCTGCTGGGAATCTGGGGGGACGGGGACCACAAACGAGCCGAATAATCATTCTTGGCTGTTGCATTGTGCCTAACCGAGAGACTTGTGGCCACCATGTGGGGGGTGCCTGAAGGTCATGTCCTGAGTAGATGGACCAATGAGATGGACAGATGTGCGTCCCTGGAAAAACCTATACACACTGCTAGGGGCTGCCCCCAGAAATTTGTCAAGGTATGGGGTAAATGGACAGGCAATACATAGTCGAAGCAACCACAAGTAGCAGACTAGATACACCCGCTGCCATCCTGAACCCTATCGCTTATCAGTGCTCCTTGCGCCTTCTTCCTGCCATGGACTACTGAAGCCCACAAGATCTGTGAGGTAATGCACTTCACCTGACTTTGCTTGTTTGTATGTACTAATTTGATAACTGCTCCTTGTTTGGCTCTGATCCACTGTACAACATTCAACTGCTAATGTGTGTGGAACGTTGGGTATGCCCGTCTATTGTTAAAATCAACAAAAAGAATTTAGTTTAAAAAAAAAGGATTACTGTGATGAGTTTGAACGTGACGTTTAAAAACGAGAATGCATCAACTACAGTCTACAGCTCTTATTGGAACCCATTGGTTTAAGCTTTTGTCTTTACCCCATCTTTCTGAGATTAGTCACTGTTCCATCGGGTGGAACCACTAAGGAATGTGGTAGCGCAATTCTCCATTTAGATATTCATTTTCACTTAAGCTTTTATATCCCCTATGTACAGGACCTCTGAAACCGTTCTAAATAAAGGGGCAAGAACTCTTTCTGAAATAACATTAACATGTTTTGTCATTAATATTTATATATGTAGACTAAGCCATTTCAGCTAAAGTCACGCATGCCACAGCTCCACCCAGTAGCCATTGCTGGAAGGCTAACTCCATTTCTGAGCCGTTTAAGCAGTGCATTATGGGTATGCAAATTTGCTGAAATACAAGCATTTTGCTCCAGAGACTTGTCTTATATGTATGGCAGTGTTATTTTATTCATAACTTTTCTACCCAAGACAGCCAGGTCTTAAGGATGCAGGCGACTTTATTATGGATCATCCTTGCAGTCTAGAAGGACATCCTTGTTGTGGGAGCATTGGATTCATTTAGCAAACACCAAAAAAGTGTGACGGGTTTATAAAAGCTACAACCACGTAAGACTATGCTGCACTGTAGGTCCTTAATATGGGGGAGATGAGTCTGAAGTTGTTGGCATCATTTCAAGGATTTTGTTTTAGGAAACCACCATACCATTGCTTGCGTTTGCTGGAAACGCATACACTGGGAAGGAAACACCTTTTAAAAAAGAGTTATGGTTACTACCTATAGAAAGGTAATGTGTACACTCTGCCAGATGTCTGCAACCTTTGGCACTTCAGATAATTTCAACTACAGCCTGCATGAACCCTAGCCACTAGTGGAAATGGTGAGGGATCATGGGAGTTGTAGTACAAACGTCTGAAGAGCCAAAGGTGGTAGATCCCTGCACTATACAAACTATGGGAATACCACTCTTTTTTTTCTTTCTTTTTGCTAATTCAAGGGTATTTATTGTAGCTTAGTGGCACCAAGGACTGTCACTCTCTTTTTATTTAAAAAAGTGTTTTTATTATCAGTTTATAATAACTCCCTGTGTCACTATAAGAATTAACGGTTACAAACATAATGCAACCCATCAAAAATAACAATAATGGTTGGGTGCTCCATCTCCCTTCATATAGCCTTTAGTTTTTATGCAGTCCTAATAATCATCTTGTTCCAATCCAGACTGTCTGTATGCATGGTATTAATCAACATTGGTCAGCGGTTCAATGCAGGTCTCTCTCCGACAGTCAGTTGCACCTCTTGACTCCCGGACACCCACCCCTAGCCCCCCTGTGGGTTCTATCTATGTAAATGTTATATTCAGTCATCTCCTGAATTGTGGGCTTGTGTGATGAGGTATTGTACATATGGTCCCCAGATATCTCTAGGCCCAACCTGGGGATCTGTCAATCTGCCAAACTCTGTCCATTTCATTGCAATACAGTATGTCTTCCCACCATTGCACCGTGCTTGGGGACTGTGTTCCTTCCCACATCATTGCTACCCTTCGTTTGGCCACCAGCAGTAATAGCCCAGCTAGTTTCCTCTTTTGCCCTGGTATGTGTTTAGTATAACCCAACAACGCCGTCATTGGTGTCGGTTCAATCGTTTCCCCCACTATTGCACTTAATAATTCAAACACTTGTCCCTAGAATTGTTGTATCACTGGGCATACCCACGCTACATGCAAGAAATCCACTGGTGAGGCAACGCATCTTGTACACTTATCCAAAGTGTCCGGGAAGAATTTATGCAGTCTTACCAATGAGTAGTAGAATTGATGCAGATACTTATTGAATCAACATAAATCTGGTATTAATAGCCCCTCTTCCCGTCTCCCCACAGCAGTAGGCCCACATCTCGTCTGAGATTATGCACCCCAATGATTCTTCCCATTTCGTCCGAGACGAGTCATCTCGTCCTACTCTAGTATCTAGACTCATACTGTTCAATGCAGATACCACCCTACTATTGTCATCATGTTTAAGCATTGTGTCCAGTACAGGGGACACATCCGGTTCTTTAGGGAAGGTGGGAAAAATCTTTTCAGATATTCCCTTAGCCAGTAGTACAGAAACGGGTCTAAAGACGTGAGATCACCCTTGCATCTTATTTCATCTATCGTTGGGAACCCTTCCGGGAATAGATCTCTAAAGCAGGTTATGTTCAAGCATTTAATTCCAAACACATAGCCCCTTCCGTTGTTTAATGGTACTCCCAGGATGTATATAACTAAGATTGGCGGCGAGTAAATAACTTCCCCATTCGCTTTGTGTTCGATACGATCCCATGGCTTACAAGTCAATTCTTGATCGCTGGTGATCGCTTTTGAGTTTCTGTCAGGTGCAGTCTGAAAGACCACTCTAAGAACGTATGGGTCAGGATGGACCCTCTCTACATCCATGTGTCTTCTGTTGGCCTGGTCCCTGAACCAGTAGAGAAGGAAGCAGCCTGAGCAGCTTCGTAATATTTTTCAAAGTCTGGCATCGCCAGTCCCCCTTCATCTAATGGGGCCATCCATTTCTCCCAGGACACTTGCGCCTGTTTGCCCGCCCAAATAAACTGCAGTTTCCAATCGGAGCTCTCAGAAGTGCGCCTTAGAAAGTGGCAGTGGTACATTGAGAAATACGTATAAGAAGCACGGCAATAGCACCATTTTGACCAACAATATTCTCCCATAGAGGTTAAGCGGCATGTCTACCCATCTGTCCACTGATGTCCTGACCTATTCCAGCACCTGTCGACAGTTACGATTATATAGTTCCTCCAGGGATCTGTCAATATTTATGCCCAAATACTGAGTCTAGGTCTCATGCCACTGGAATCCACACTCATCATTAAATCGTATTGTGCCTGCTGTGAGCCGGAATAACCCTGATTTTGTGACATTGATTTTAAACCCGGAGAACTCTCCAAAAGTCCTTACTTCACCCATAATTGGACCTAGGTTATTTCTCGGATCTGTGACCTAGAGAACTTCCTGTACTTCTTCCAAAATATCCACTACTACATACCGGCCTCCTTCTTCCAGCAGCTGGGCTCATTACTGGAGGACCTGGTGTGGGGACCCTCCAGACACAAGCTCTCCCTAGACACACTGATGCTACCATATAAGGCAGGCGGAGTTCGGCTCCCAGATCTAAAGAGATACTTCCTGGCTGCCCAGCTCACTTTTGTGGCCAAATGGCTCGCAGATGAATCCACCTCGGAGACTGACCTCTTAAGCCAGTTAATAGCTCCGGTGCGATGGAAACACTCAGCGAAGATTCCAACTGAGCTGCAAAGTATGGGACAGGGCACTGAAGTTGCTGAATGAGCATCCATACTCCCCAGAAACACCACTGACAGCCGACTCCTGCTCTAACAGAGATGAACTGGCGCTCATAAGACTATGGGAAAGGTACTACAGCTATACCTGGGGAGACCTGCATGAATGGAAACTCCTTCCGAGAGTTCGAATCCCTGGAAATGAACAAAGGTCTCCCAAAAGGCCAATACCTTCGTTATCAAAGTCAGAGAAGTGGCAAAACAGATATGGAGCCAGCGGCCGGGACCCGACCCTAACCCTAATGCACAACCTGAGAGACAGTTGGAAACCAACTTCCAGGATATATGCCCAGCTCAC
The DNA here is from genome assembly GCF_040938575.1 of Ambystoma mexicanum. Taxonomy (NCBI): domain Eukaryota; kingdom Metazoa; phylum Chordata; class Amphibia; order Caudata; family Ambystomatidae; genus Ambystoma; species Ambystoma mexicanum. The sequence goes on along the minus strand of NC_090935.1, from coordinate 230,123,868 downwards.
AGATAGGCCTAACCCCAAAAGTGACACCCTAAAGAACTCATGGGAAATAGACTTGGGAACAAGCATAACTGAACAGGAATGGGAAAGAATCCTACATTACCCCAGAGAAGTATCAAGAAACGCGAGATTCAGACTAATCCAACTAAATGTTCTCCATAGAACATACATGAACCCCAGCAGAATCGCTAATTTCAGCAGACCCCGACCCCACTATGTCCCCGGTGCAATTCAGAGGATGCAGGAATGGCACATATGTTCTGGAGTTGCTCTAAGATACAGCACTTCTGGGCCAAAATAAAACAAGCTTGCTAAAGAGCAGGTTTGACCCGTTACGAATGGACACCGAAGGAATGCCTGCTGGGGTCCTATCCGAGGATAAGCAAAATCAGGCACAACGTCAAATTCATGGACATGGCCTATATACTGGCCAAAAAAGCTATCGCTATGACGAGGAAAACTCCGACCGGACCCTGCTAATCCAAATTGCTTAAGGAACTAGAACACTGGTCAGAGGCGGAAACTAGAATATGGGGAGAAGGATTAGCCAAGACTGGGGAAGGCCCGACCTTGGCCTATGAAGCTGGAAATCTCTGATATGGGACATGTTCCATCCGTCTGACGACAAACCCCCGTGAACAATGTCTACTTACCCACAAGGTTTGGACATATGTTTGGTACTAAACCCCATGATAGATCGATTTGTCTCACCCAGAAATCTCAACATTCCTCTGATGCTGACCGCACACCTGCTGCTGAACTAACCCCAGAAGAAGGCATGGGACTGCGATGACCTTCGTTGTTTGTTTAAAGTTAATTTATTAGTTAAATGTTTTTTTACTGATAAATGTTAATTATAATTCAACTATTCTTAGTGTATTCTTGAAATGCAATAAAAACACTTAAAATAAATGGGTGTATCCCTCTGAGGAGGTGCCGCTCCATGATCGCCTCTGCCAAGGGTTCGATAGCCAGTGCAAATAGTAACGGTGAGAGAGGGCACCCCTGTCTCGTGTCTCTCTCCAGGTTAATTACAGTTGTGAGCTGACCATTCACCCTTATGCTGATGCTGGGTGAGGTATAAAACATCTTTACCAGGGTAATGAATCCCGCCTCCATCCACATCCTGCTCAGTACTGTGAATAGAAAGGGCCATTCCACTGAGTAGAGTGCTTTTGTGACATCTAATAGCTCTGCTACTATCGACTCGTCTTGTGGAGCTGCCGACATCAGCCCATATATCCTACGTAACCCGTAAAAACTGGAGCGCCCCGGTATGAATCCTGACTGCTTAACCTTCACACATCGGTCCATTAGTGGGGCCAGTCTGGACTCCAGAATTTTGCCCAGGATCTTATGGTCTATGTTGAGTTGAGATATAGGGCGATGGGAGGAGCAGTCATCTGCCGCCTTATCTGGTTTCAACAGCAACAGCACCACCATCATCGCCTCCCTCAGTGACTCTGGTAATCGGCCATCCCTCAAACTTTGTTAATAAATCTCCAGCAAATATGGAGCCAATTTCCCAGCTAAGTATTTATAGAATTCGGCTGTATAATCGTCCGGGCCGGGGCTTTCCCTGATAACGACGATTTGATCGCTGACTGGACCTCCTCTAGTTATATGGGGCGGCCCAACCATTCCCTTTCCTCCGCTCTGCACCAATACAACGCCACCTGATCCAAGTAGCTATTTAGCTCATGTTGTGACATGTGAGTTTGCGAGGAATACAGGCATCTGTAAAATGCACAGAATTCATAGACAATATCTGCATCCCTGGATTTCTCCTCCCCTTGTTCATTTCTAATAGCTGAGACTTGTCCCATAGTTGTGTCGGATCTCGTGACCCTCGCAAGCAACCTATCGGGTTGCTGCTCCTCCCCGTATTGTTGCACAGCCGCTTTCCCATGTTGGAACTTCACTTCTCTACGTCCTAACTCTCCCAATGACTTGAATAGATTTTAATTTCTGCCTGCGTGGCTGGCGTGGGTCTTGGCGCCTGTGCCTGTAGCTGTCCTATTCGAGCCTCACTGTCTTAATTGTTGTCGGATCTGTTTCAATATCCCAGACTCCTTCTAGACCCCCCCCCGATAACACATTTGAAACTCTCCCACTGTGTTGCATGGGATTCCACCGACCCCACATTTTGCTAAAACAAAACATTGATAGCCTTCGATATCCCTTCCCGTAATACTCCATCTGACAACCCTTCGCTCTTGAACACCCAGGATGTTCTCACCCCCCAGTCTCCCAGGTACTGCCAGGGCCATCACTACTGGAGCGTGATCTGATAGTGGGTGCGGCAGTATAACTACGTTGGATACCCAGCCTACAATTGTGTTAAATAACAAATAGTCCAATTGCAAGGCGGAGTTATGAACCGTTGAGTGAAATGTGTATCCCGCTCCCCTTGGGTGCCTGGTCCTCTACACGTCATCTACTTCCCATGTCCAACACATATCCCTTAGCTTAAGTGTCATTTTCGGCATTGGCCCATGGGTACCCCCTGTCCCGGTCAGGTTGCATTACCGCATTGAAGTCCCCTGCCCATATGATCTCCCTGGGTGGAGTCCCCTCCAGTTGGCGTGTTATCTACTCCAAGGTTTCAAGTGATTCCTGATTGGGACCATAGTAGTTAATCAGGGTAAATACTCAGCCATGTATAGTCATGTGTACCATCAAGGCTCGCCCCCCCTAATCCTTAATATGCGAGAATAAGCGGAACCAGTGTTTCACACCAGGATGCACACCCCGATTGGAGTAAGTGGAGTAGGAGGAGAAATAGCGGTGACAGCCCCAGCTTCGCCCAAATTTCGTTTCTCCCCCTTGGTAAAATGGGTCTCCTGTAGAAACATTACGTCCACATGATGATGCTACATATATAATATTGCCCTGCAACATTTAGATGGGCAGTTTAGGCCCCTAACATTCCATGTCATACTCTTAATTATCCAAGCCATCTTGTCGCTGCAACTCCCCTGCTTTCCCGACATTTACCCTCTGTGTAAACCATAATGTAGCATCACCCCCCTAACCAATAAGGAATAACAACCACGGAAACCACCATTTTCTCCCAACTCCCCTCACAGTCACATCCCCCTGTGCCCCACCAGCAACCCCAACCTGCCAGTTGTGCCTCTCCCCCTCCCACAAACAAAGAGATGCTCACGAATGAGGCTATACCGGGGCCCAGTCGCTCTTGCAACCCCTATTAATGATTGTAGCTCCGTCTGCAGTTCCATAAATAATCTTTATGAACAATAGTCACTGGTAACCCATGCTTCACGTTGTACAGGGAGTTCTCCTCTTATTCATTGTTTCCCCTGGTACATGGTGCTCTGGGCAGTGATTCCAAAAATGTGTTCACTTCATTCGGGATGTGGACAAATGTTACTCGACCATCATACTCTACCCAATGCATTAAGCATTGCATATTTAATGTCTTGCTCCCGAAGTCTTTTCTTGACATCTATAAAAAATCTTTCTGGACAACTGCACTTTGTCGGAGAAGTCCAGGAAGAGACTGACGGGGTTGCTCTGATAAGTCAACGATCCTTTCTCCCTGGCTTTTCGCAGGGGCGAGATCTCTATCCCGGTAGTTCAGTTGTCAAGTAATAATCGGTATGGATGTGCGCTCTCCACTATGAATTCCGCAGAAAAATCTTCACCTCCAAGGATTTCTCTCAGCAGGTCCTCCATCGATTCCAAATTGCGTTGGTCCGCCGCCTCTTGCACGCCTATTATTCTCAAGTTCTTCCTACGGGAACGGGATTCGAGATCATCCTGCTTGTCTGTTAGTTCTTTCAGTGCCCTCTTGGCCAATGTCAGTTCTCTCATAGAGGTGCAGGATTCGTCCTCGACGGTAGATACCCGGTTCTCGACCTCATCCAGGTGCTCCCCGTGTTTGTCCAGACGTACCTGCATGTGATCCACCTTGCATGTCAGGGTATCCATTTTCCCATCTAATGATTGTATGCTCGCCTGCACCTGACTCAGCATCTTTTTTTATATCACAGAGTGCTCCTTCTGGGTCCAAGATGGTGGGTTGAGCAGCACCACCCGGGGAGTCCTCCCCCGTGGCTAGGTGTTTTTCTGGCGTGGGAGCTTCAAACTGTAGCTTCTACTGCTGTTTGCCAGTTTTCTGCAATTTAGACATGGTGTCACTATCGGTCTGTGGTGCTCTCCTGCTTTAGCCGCGACTTTGATGCATCCTTCTGGTCTCCCAACAAGCGAGCGTAAGTGTAGCCTCCTCATTCCTTACTACTTTTGCCCTGCCTTCCTCCTTGCTGTCCACCTTTCTCAGGGTCCCCATGAAACCGGAGCCAGTCCCTCGCTGCCCCTCTGTAGTCTTAACCGCACCAAGCGCCGAGCTGCACAGCATGAGGTATCCGCCACTCCTTGACTCTTATCCCTAGCGATGTGGAGGGAGTATGAGCAAGAACTGAGCTCCTACTAACTCACGATTTCTAGAGTGCCCACGTTGCCTCCCGTCCTGCAGTCACAGTTGGGGCATGTGTTGGGTGCGGTTAAAATGTCTCTTTCATGTATGGGTTCCACATGACTGCAGGCACTCGCCTAAACGTTGTCCGGAATTCTCCTCTTGAGTTGTCTGGATGTATGCAGGCTTGCGCCCCCAGCCCGGGCCTCAGTTGCACTTTCTAGTCTGTTATGGGATCTGGGTTCCTCCGTCTGTAACCCCTGACCCCCGCTTCTTGCTGGTTTGGTCCACAATATGGGAGTGAGAGACAGGGGTGGGCCTCACCGGAGCAGCCTCGCCCCCAGGTGGGCCACTGTGGTCCACGCAGATTGTTCCATAGTGGATCCTCCCCCGTTGTCAGCTGGCGCCAGGGCCTCTGCCGCTGTTCGCCCCCTTGGAGCGCACCCAGCAGTCTCTACACACTCACCAAAAGCTGTCCCTCAGCACTCAGGATACAGGCGCCCGCAGCGGGTTGCCTCTGTACTCGGCTCTGGCCTTCAAGCCACTCTGGGTCACGTCTTTTGATGCCGCTCAGTCAGGAGCCGCGTTCACTGCTGCGCCCTTAGATAGTTCTCTAAGTGTTATGGGACACTCTCCCTCACTTCCTCACCGGATCTCGCACTCATCGCGCCCACGTCGGCAACACCATGTCTCTTCTACCGCAATGCGTAGATGTTACAAGCGCTACGTTCTCCACCAGTTGGACTTGCTGGTCCCTCAAACTTTCTGTTGGTGTCCCCCACTTGATCATGCACCACTTCAGGCACCAGTTATTTGTACTGCTGAATGGATTATGGCAGGATTTCTTCTGGAGAGTCGGGGGTGCTCGGGAACTCAGAGGCCTGCGTCCAAGGAGGATTTCTACTCTTAAGGTAACAGGGCTCATTCCAAATGTACTACTTCCCTAATCCAAAGTCCAACACACTACAAAGGGAAGGTTAGCTTAACTATACCACTACTTGACAACACACTAAAGCATTGATGTAAGCTACCTAATATTTTATTTGAGTTTTGTAAATCAATGTGTAGTGCTCATGCCGTCTCTGCATAGTAAGTCCCCTGGGAAATTGGGCCTTCCATTTCATATTTGCAGTTCCTAGGCTATATTATTTTTTTGTATTGTCAATCAAATTAAATATAAACTTACTCTACACAGTTTATGGTTCTCGTTTTTTAAAATCTGTTTCTGTGCCATTGTACGTGACCTTACGTTTTTGTTGTTTGTGTTATGTCACATGAGCAGTGCATGGTGGTGGTTATGGTGCTTTGACTATAGCAGATTAAGCATTTAAGTTTCCTTTAGAAAACATAACTAGTGAATTTCTAAACTTTTTTTGTCATTGTAATCATGATATCCCTTTTTAGAAAGTATTTTTTCTGAATTTGTGTGGCTTTTTCAAGGGAGAGTTATTTTTCTGTGAATTCCCTTAATGGTATACAGCATCATACTGTCAGTGCCCAGTGTGTATGGCCTGCACTCATGCCTGGCGGGTACTTGCTCAGGGCATGACCTTTGGTGGTCTTCCGGGGCACCCCTAAACCACCCAATGGGCCCATTGGGCATGGCATGCTTTCATGCCAATTCTCTACTTTGGCTGAGCTTTAGAACCCCCAAACCACCGATGGGCCTGCTAAGCATGACCTACCACAATCTCAGGGGCTACTTAACTGGGGGGTGGGGGCTCCTGTCCTATCCAGGAAAACCCCAAAGCGCCCAATGGGCCCATTGGCTACTATGATGACACTACAGTCAATCAACCGATGGCTTACCTGTTGGGCACAGTGGATGTAGTCAGCAGCCATGCCCATTGGGAACTACCACAGGATCCTCCAAGCCACTCGATGGGACAACTGGTCATGGTCAGCAGCCATACACAGTAGGTGTTTTGCTACAGATTCCCAAAATGGCACCTACTGCCAGTGGCACACTAACCAACAAAGTGGCTCGTGACCATGGACGATGGGCCCAGTTCATGGTCTTCGCTCAAGCCTTCAACCAACTTCCGTCTCTAAGTGGCAATGGGCCATGGGTATGGCCCTCTTTAAGAGATCCAAAATGGTTTGCCCTACCACGTCCTCAGACTTGGGTCTAGAGAGGCCCCCAGAAAAAGACCTGTAACTTGGACTAAAGGGGCTAATCAGGTGGGAAAAAATGATATGTTAATGGATAGCTTGTACTGTGCAAGCCTCAGTATCACCAATCAAGTTTTTACAGCTTTTGGGCATATTTTATAGAACAGCTTGACGTATTTGCACCAAATCCATGAAATGATTATACGTCAGACAATATGCAAGGTCCTCATTAAGTTTTGGCTCAAATCCGTCCAGCGGTTTAGGCTGTAGGTGAGAAAAATAAATGTAAAGATAATGAAATTAAATGAATGGGAAAGATGTATTTTTTCATGATCTCAGTTATAACCCATTAAAGCTGTAAAAAAGAGTTGATTTTTCCCCCTATGATGAAGCCACACAAAACGTTCCAAGTTGAGCGTTTTCTAAAGATTCATCAAAAAGCGCTAGATTTATATGCCACCCAAAATGTATTCTGCCTATGTGGCGGCAGCTTGCCATCCATCTTCGCTGGTTGACCTTTAATGCATATTTTGTTTGTCATGAAATTGTGTTTTTTACGATCACTCATTGGTTTTAATGATGATTGTGATAGGCATTATATTGTCTTTCCAGACCGATTTATTTATTGGCGTGCCACTGTTGTGTGGCACGATGAACTCTCCTGTAAAACAAGCTGTGGCTGCAGCCTCAATATTTTCCCAAATAAAATTGTGTAACATTGTGACCAACCAGCCAGGTAATGATTTTGAACAAAAAGCAGCACGTTTGGAAACCTGATCCAAAGAGAACTTGCTAAGTTTAACATGAGCCAACGAGAACTTGCTAAGTGTATTAGAACTCACTGTGTTGATTGGCTCTCAAAAGGGTTGAGAGTTTCTATTTACATTATATGAAGATTGTGACAGTCAGGGGCACCCCACGTCCGTTTTTCATACTTAATAAACACATTGCTCGCCAACCATCAGTTCAGTTACCAACTGCTGCTGTGGCCTACCCTTGTGTTGTTACATAGGTTGACACTATGGTTGGCTTAGAAAATCTATCATGCACTTTAGAGTCCATCATGATTCTGAGTAACTTGCACAACTCAATAGACATTGCGCCCAGTTGCTCTATGAATAACAGCCTGAGTAACAAATCCGAACATATTGCAACAGTGGGGTACTTTAGTCATATAGCAGCATTTTAGAAGTGAGTGTGTAACTCTAAATCACGCCGCAAATCTCAGACCTGCTCAGTTGAATTTAATATAATTAAGAGCAGCTTTTGGCTTTGTGTTGTCTGATAAAAACGTGGCCATCAAGGAAGCAGACAAAGGGAATGTATCGTCATTTTTATTATGGATTGGAGTTGGAATTGAAGAGGTAATTGATTGACCATGATGTAATGTGTCATGATGGCAAGTGTGCCCCTGCAAAGAACAGCACACCAGAAATCTAATAAACCAAGTTGTATTCATGATATGTACAAGGTGGTGTCTAATAGTAAACAGTAGTCGGATGGCACAGTTTTTCTTTGTCTCAAAACGAAAAGGTCTCCCAAGTAAATGTTGCTAGTAGTCTTTCATGGAAAAGGTTCATGGCAAATGGTCTCTCAAAGAAAGATTCTTGGGTTTTTCGGATCTCTCCAAAGGGTCACTCACAATATACAATGCACCTTGTCTACGGGGCAAAGGCTCAGTACGTCATTGTCTTGCCCTAAATAAATGAGTCAGGCTCCTCTGCCTCAACAGGAGGCCTCAAAGGAGGTGGGACTATGTAGATGGTTTAACAATGCGTAAACCGTCTGCCAGAGAGAGTTCATCACTGAGGCTTTCAGGCTGTTGTCTAGGCTTTGGTCTTCCTGCCAGCCACACAGTCCATAGCTTGTCACTTTCCAGACTCATCTGTCTCTCCTCTCCAACTTTAGAAGCGGAGGAGAGACAGATCCTTTTAGGGATAAGCACATAGTGTGGTCATTTCTAAGGAACCCCCACCTATTCTTGTCCAGACTGCATCACTGTTTGATGACTGCTTTCTGTCTTTCTTGATGCTCTGCCATATAGGAGTTTCTCCTTCCTCTCACACGCCTTAGTGTGTGTTACTCCCTTTCCTGTTTTGCTCCCATCACCACCTCCTCCCAAGTTCTTACCTCCATCCCCTCAGCCCTCCATCTACATCCTTACCACCTCCTCCTTAACTCCTAGCCCCACCTCCTCCTCAGCTCTTCCTTTCACCTTGTTAACTCCTCTCACCACCTTCTCAGATCTCCAAACTGTTTTCCTGCACATTGGTGTAGCCAGGATTGCTTGACAGGGTGGGCCTGCACATTAGGGTGGGAGGGTGGCTAAAGGAGGGTCAGCAAGCACAGATGGAAAGGGGAGATGCGGGGTGGGGATGGAGAGGGTGGACAGGATGTCCTGGGTTTTTTAAATGAAGTGAGAGGCAAGGGCATTGCAAAGAGCCTGGGATGGTTAACCAAGATTTATTTATTTTATTTCTGTATACAGGTATTAACAATACTCTCTTTTAGCAACTTTAGCTTGCGTTGCATCTAGATAGAAATGTGATTGTTAGCATGTGCCACACTCAGGATTCTTGGCTCTGGCTTGCGTCGCATCTAGATGGAGGTGTGGTGTTAGCATGCGCCACACTCAGGATTTTTGACTTTAGCTTGCGTCGCATCTAGATAGAAATGTGAATGCCAGCATGTACCGCAACTAGATGAATCCCATAATTGCAAGGACAGCAATGCCAACTAACCAACCTACTAACAATTTCCTCCCTCTGCATAAACCTCTCAAACTCTAACCAAACACAACCACAAGCCTAAAACGCAGCAATCTGCACAAACTTCACAACACTGCAACAACAACAAAAAAAACACACATAGACCTGCACAACAGCACACGGCGACTACCAACCGTTAAACACCCCAAGCCCAGCCAACGGACCCACCGGGCTGAGGCTGCCAACAGCACATCACTGCTCTCTTGCACTTTTCCAGCTTATTCCCACTAACCCACCCCCGGCCTACCTTTTTCAGAGCCGCCAGAGCGCCAGGGGACCACTCCGGTGGTAATAGTGCGTGGTACAAATATCCTTTAACATTAACATTAGAAGTGGGCTCTGTACAAGGGCCCACAAATGAAAGGAAATATTTTTATATTTTTGCATGCTCAGATGGACTAGGCCACATGGTGAACCATTCTAGGCTATTGTATATTCTGAACTAGTTAATAGACAAAATTGAACCAAAATACATTTCTGTTGTATGAGAAAATAGTGATGTTCGGTACAAAATGACACGTCTCTGAAGATTATTACTTTGCCCTCGGAGCACACTACAAAATAAACTTTGTGAAAAGGCCATGTGCTTGTAGCCATTGTTTGACAAGCACAGGTATTTTGTTGTTGTGTACAATGTAATAAAAGATAAATACTATAATTGAAAGATACCACTTGTCTTTCTAGCATGCAGACATTATGGAAATAAATGAAGATCTGTACAAAGGATGTGGTTTAATATGTTTTATTTTTAGTTTTGAAAGTTAACATTGCTTACTGGAATGTATGTGCCCTTGTGACCACATGGACACATTGCAGCATTAATCACTCAAATGTTCATGCTTACTAAAAATGCATTGTCACAGGCACAGGAATGGTGGTGAGGCTATGCCTAGGCTTTTATCAACTGTTTAAAGAAAAAAAGGAAGGCTTGGCCTAACAGAATTTAAGCGTTGGCATGTTTGACTTCCTGATGCACAGCCACACATTTCATGCAAAGTAACTGTTGAATTTGGCATTTCTGTAGCTTGCTGAACGTAGTAATGCAGAAAAAAACATGATCACATTTTCTCACACTTCTTAAAAATATGGCAATACCAAATCAAGCCCTATAGGTCCTGGCGTTTGTATCGCATACCATTTTGTATTACTGTACCTTTTATAAATGCAGGGTAACATGTTCCCTAATGCATTGTGGTGTGAACCTAAAAGCCATAACTGATTTGGCACTACTTGGAGATTTCTGCAAACTACCCTGCGCATGGCTTGTTCGTTTTCATACTTGCACACAACTGAGAAGTGCCTGCATGATAGTCACCAGATTGTAGTCTGTGGCGGGTCAGAAAAAGGACAGGGACACTGTGATGACATTTCCAATATGTGTTTTTTAAATAATTGGAATAAAGCCTATCTTTCTCTAATATACCTATATGAGTAACTAAGTCGCTTGTCATTCTTGAGGAAATGCCCAAATGAAAAAGTCTGTTGCCCAAAACTCTAATAGAAACTGACTCTACCACTAATCTACTAAACTAAGGCCAGGAGAATGACTCCCTTCTCCTGATGGTAAACTGGTCTTCTTTATAGAGTTTCTCCAATTTTCAGCTAGTCTCCAATCACCTTCTGGATCAAATCTCTCACAATAGTTTTGGCTTTTTCCTTATCTTTTTGGTCTGTCCTCCGCTATTCCTTTCTTGAACTTTGTTTGGTCCTTTGATCCAGACTATTATTTCTGTTTATTTGAATCTTTGCGAGAACATACAGAGTCTGATTCATGGATTATTTGCGCCGAAAAAAACAGGTTTTGTGCGCCATTTTGCCCTTAAATCCCTGTTAGACAAATGGGGATTTGCGGGCAGAATGGTGCACAAATCCTGTTTTTTTCAGCGCAAATAATCCATGAATCAGGGCCATAATTTTTCAAAACAAGAAATCGAGGGGGATACCCTCACAATGTAATAATTAGACGTGTCTTGGTTTCTCCCTGACTTAACCCACCCTCCTCCTTTCCTCCGATATGGGTGATGATGCATATTGGACACTAGTGTTTGAGACATATTCTTTGATAAATTTGGGTCGGGTGGGCCATGATTGCGCCACGTATGCTTTGATTATGATTACAACGCTCCTCAGCCAAGTTCCACCTATGCTGGCCGGGCAGGTTCATTCTCAACTGTGCTGGTCCCTCATCACACATTATGAAATTGTACCCATTCCGTTTCCACTTGGGTGCTACTCCCATGGAGTGCAATGGAAATCTTTTCCAACAGATAAATGTCTCTGGCCGTAGTTAACCATTCTTGCATCATCAGGAGATGCTCCGTTTCCAGTGTCTGGCACTGCGGGCCCGCGCCGCCTGCAAGAGGAAGTGGGTCAGGGAGGAAGGCACCTCCCAGTCCTCTCCCCGTCTTTCTAGCCCAAACAACACGAGCAGGGGATCCAGCGCGTGTGTTCCTCCCCCTGCGTCTCTGATCCAGCCCAGGACGTCCGACCAAAAGATCTGAACCTTGGGGCAATCCCACCACATGTGCCAATAATCTGTCCTTGATCCACAACCATGCCAGGATCGGGTGTCCACTACTGGGAACATCTTGGAGAAGCGCACCGGGTCATAGTGCCATTGGTGAAATCATTTTATTGCGTGCAGCTTATATTTGCATGAGATGGAGGTCTTAAAAGTACACCTACACATTTTCTGCCAGAGGCTATTCCCCTGTTCAATGCCCAGATCCCTTTCTCAACATGAGAGGAGAGCCCCAGTGGCCCCTACTTTAGGTTCGAGCAATGCCCCGTAGAGGCGTGATATAAGGCCTCTCATTTCTGTGTGGCCATCGAGTACCTTTTCCACTCAGGTAAGTTCCCTTTGAATGTGCTTCTTCAACTTGGCAAACATAAATATCCCCTTTAGCCGCAGGTATAATAAAACTGACAGGGTCCCTATTCCCAGGGCTTCCTCTAGCTCATGAATGCCCAAGAATTCTTCCTTTTTAACCAGTTGACCCACCCTCGCCTGACCTGCCTCAAACCATGACTGATATTGTTCGATTTCTGGGATCTCATCTCTAACTGGTGGTGCCCATATGTGGCTCATCGGTGAGGGCCACATAGTGATCCTAGAATCCCCATTCCCCATAGCCAAGACCTCCCAATGTACCCCAAGGATCGGGTGTTCCTTAATGTGTTTTGGGAGGTGGCTCCTCTGGACCCATAGCCACTCTCTCACCGTTGCCGGGAGCAGGTGCTGATTCTCTAAAAAGATCCACTGTTTGTCCGAGTCTTCCCTTAGATGTGGGACCAGTGATCTGAGTTGCACCGCCTTATAATAGGTCATTAAGTCTGGCAGACCCACTCCCCCATGTCCTTGGATAAGATCAGTGTGTCGTAGCCCACCCTTAGTTTCCGCCACTGCGAAAGGAACTGTATGATGCATCTCCTAGCTTCTTTCAGATGTTCTGTCGGTGCATTAAGTGGGAGCATCTGGAACGGGTATAGAACCCTCTGGAGGAGGTTCATCTTTATTGCGTTTAAGCACCCCATCCATGACAGCTGGACCTTACCCCCATGTCACCATATCCGTGTATAGTCTTTCAAAAAGGAGGGTAGTTGGCCCGGCCCAGATCTTGGTCTGGGCGAACTATATTAATTTTCAGATATTTCAATCCGTCCAGCTGAATCTGCATTCCCAGGGGCACCAACTCCTCCGTGTTCCTGGCTATATCTGGGGAGAATGGGAAAACCACTTACTTGGTCGTGTTTACTTTGAACTCCGAATACCCTCCATATGTCCTAATTACCTCCAGGGCAGCTGGGATAGAACGGTTGGGATGCCTCAGGTGGAGCATTACGTCATCAGCATAGAGGCCCAGCTTGAATTCCCTGTCCCCAACCATGATACCCTCGACCCGTGGGTCCCCCCTCAAGTATTCGGCCAAGTTTTCCATGGTCAGGGCAAAGAGTAGGTGCGACAATGGGCACCCCTGTCTTGTACCTCTCTGTAGTGGGAAGGATCTGGATAGGCACCCGTTGACTGTGACTCTAGCTGCGTGGCCCTTGTATAGAGCCTGGATGCCCCTTTGGAGCCCCCTCCCAAAACCGAACTTCATAAGTACCCCATTGAGGAATTCCCAGTCCACCCGGTCGATGGCCATCAGTACTGGGTTACCTCCCTTCCCTGCTGCTGTTCTCATGAGGTGAAGAGTGTTGCGGAGGGTATCTGCCCCCTTTATCCCTCAGATCAACCCCACCTGGTCTGAGTGGATAAGTTTAGGCGTAAGGCCCTCCATTCTCATGGCCAAAACCCTTGTGAACAGTTTTGCGTCCATGTTGAACAGGGAAATTGGCCAATACGATTTACAATCTGTGGGGTCTTTTCCCTCCTTTGAGATGACGGTGATCAATGCCCTCCCAAATGATTGAGGGGCTTTCCCTGTGACCGTTATGTCAGTGAATAAGGCAGCCAAGTGCTGGAAAATGTTTTATAAAACCCTGCCGTATATCTGTCTTCCCCAGGTGCCTTCCCTAATTTAAGACCCGATATCGCTTTGAGGACTTCTCCTATATGATTGGACTATCTAGGATCTGGCTCTTCCCCTCCCCGAGTTTTGGGAGTGAAACACCTGCCAAGTAATTGCTCAATTAGGCCGCGTCCGGGGTTCCCTCCTTCACAAAGTCTTTCATAGAACGCTGCGAAACTCCCCGCCAGAAATCCTGCGTCAGTGAGCCTCTGCTCACCGTCTCCCTGGATCGCCGTCACCCACCTCTCCGCTCTCTGGCCTCTGAGTCTGGCGGCTAGCATGGCGTCTGCTTTGTCCCCCTTTTCATAGTACTTTTGCCTCGGGTACTGAAGGCTGGCGAGGGCCCTCCCCATCTCTGCCTTTCAGTTCTTAATGCTTACCTCTAGCCACTTTAAGATATTACTCCCTCTGACCTGCCTGCTTTCCCTCTGCCATCTCCAAAAGGCGGATTTCTCCCCTAAGATTACTGGCCAGCAGGGATCTGATCCTCTTCTTTTCTGCTCCATCCCTAATCAGGAGGCCCCTCCAGGTTGCCTTTGCAGCATCCAAGACCATTCTCCTTTCAACCTCCCCTGTGTCATTCATTTGGAAAAATTCCTCGATGGACATCCTCATTTCATCCACAAAGATGGTGTCCTTTAGGAGAAGGTCATTACAGCGCCAGAGGGACTCCCCTGGCTTCAGGCTCGAGAGGGTCACCCTGAGCTCCACTAGGTCATGGTCCGACCACATGTATGCAGGAATTCACTCTACTGAGGTGCCTCTGTTCTAGAAAGAAGTAATTGATCTTTGCTCTTGAACCGTGGACCGGAGAATAAAAGGTGTAGCCCTCCACTGTCGGGTTAATATCCCTCCAGACATCTACGAGACCATGGTTCCACATGTCGATAAAACCGTTACTTGGGGTCCCACCTCCACTACCCACTGGGGTGTGCCCACCACTATGGGACACCGAAACCACTAGTACCCTCCCATCCTCCTGGCCCCAGGCCACCAGGTCTCTGAGTCTGAACCTACGGCTCAAAATAATCACTACTCCCCACTTTTTAGTTGGTCCCGAGGCCCAGAACGTTTGCCCGGTGTGCATCCCTGGGATGTGTCTCTCCTCCCCCCGGACTGTACGGGTCTCCTGCACCAGGAGTGCATCAAGGGTACCATTTGTCAGGTCCCTCCCCAGTAGAGAGCGTTTTGTGGGGGAGTTGAGTCCCTTCACATTTAAGGAGCCAACTTAAGGACCTTTACCCGGCCTATCAAGTTAGGGTGTGCCATTTCGAGCCGATATGTCCCTCCACAACCCTTTGAGATTACAAATCACTGAGACTCCCATTGGTATTTTGTGTTTGTGCATCCATGAATAAGACCTCATATCTAACCTTTCAACCCCCTCCCAGCTCCCCCCTTGAACTGTACATGTTTGGAGACGCCCACCATACGGTGTGCTGCTAAGGTTGAGGACATCACTCCTCCGTTGGTTCCCATAACACCTCACCTCCTCCCGATAGGAGTAATATACTTCTGGTTTTTGTCACTATAAGCAGACCAGATTGCCCCAGTCCAACAGCAGTGGGAACATTGGGGAACATTAAGGGCCCTGACTGGATCAAGCCTCAAAGGAGGGCCACCTAGGACCAGTCCTTGTGCCTTTGGCACCAGGCTCATGGAGCTAACCCCAAGGAAAACACAGGTGTAGTCGGTCTGCCACTGAATGATTAACTTATGTGCCAATAGCAGTTAAGGGCGTGGCTCTGAGCCATTAGCCTGCAATCATGGGTGTGGCAGAGAACTTCTGAAACTCATTAAACCTTGGGAGTGGCAGGGCGTGGATGGCTGTATAAGCCCCACCCAAGCCCTAAGGCATGCTTTGCATTATTCTGCAGTTAGCGTAACACTCTCCAAGGAACTCCTGCCAGCAATCTTCCACAAACCTGCAAAGAAAAGCCAGAGACCACTTACCTGTGCCTCCAGCAACGTCCCGGTTGTTCGACAAGGACTTCAGCTTTCATCGGTCACCAGGACCTGCAGAAGCAAGAGAAGGAAAACAAGGTGAATCGCTGAGCTCATTCATTACGCTCTGTCACCTCCACGCATCACTCACCGATTCCATCGCCATCGATGGGATTCATTCATTACGCCGGCTCACAGGTACCTGGAAAAGAGAACGAAAGAACAGGTTAGATCACGCAAACTGCACCCGAGCTCGTGCTGGCCCCTGGCTCAACCGGTCAAACGCATTGCACCAAACCAACGCACACCAAGGTGGGCTTAGTGCCACAACAGCGATACGAGCCACAACAGTGAAAAGGGCACGGACTGCGGCACACAGCAAAGGACAACACAGATAACTGGACACGGACAACATACAATACAAAGGATTACATGGACAATAACAAGCAAAGCAACACAAGCAACACAATCAAGGGTCAGAGAAGTAACTGGATCCTACAGGACATTGCACCCCTGCGAAGACTAAGCAGGAAGGAGAGCCCACCAACCAAATACACAAGGTGAGAGCACCCTGGAGTGGGGAACACGTGTGGAAGGAACATGGTGGGGGTCACAGGTGGCAGGCACAGACAGTCTCACTCACCACCCTTTCCCCTATAGTAGGAGCTGACCCAAGGCCAGTCCAGAGAACAAAGGACGCGCAGCGCCTCAAACCACGGAAGCAGACACACCACGCACCAGCGCCCGACGTCCCCGCGGAGACAAGGTTGAGGGTAATAGTTTCCCTCCCTCCTTCGTTCCGGGGACCCGTGCACATCCCTTTTCTTCCCCCTTTTCCTCACTGGGAGGGGTATTCAACTTCTGAAACTTTCTTTGACCTTGCATCTTCTTCTTTGTGGCCCGTGAACCTAGAGGCTTGCATTGCTCATCTCGAGGTGTCGCCTCTATCTCCATCATGCTCCAGCTCTCCTCCTTGCCATTAATGACTTGTAGTACGCGGAGAGCTTCTGTACCCCCAGGCACTCTGTAGTCCACCTCGCTGAGCTCGAATGTTAGCGCAAAGGGAGGGGACCGGCGGTACCTGATGTCCTTGTCGGAGAGCCACTGGGTGAAGGGGTGACACTCCCTGCAACAGGCCAGTGTCAGAGCGGACAGATCCTGGAATATCTTGATTGTGTCTCCTTCGTAGGTAAAGCTCCCCAGGCACTTTGCTTTGTCGAGAACCTCAATTTTCTCTGTATACCTAAGGAAGCGTGCCACTATGGACCTTGGGCCCCTGCCGCCACCTCTTCCACCTCTGTGTGCTCTTTCCAGCTGCACTTCTTTCCCTCCTTCCAATGTGAACAGCTAGTTAATCCGGCCCTGCACTTCCCGTTCAACTTCCGCCGCCGATTCACCTTTCTATTCACTCACACCAAGGATTCTCAGGTTATTATGTCTCTCCCTGTTTTCCAGATCGTCGACCTTCAAGAGCATCTCTTCTTCCCTGAGCTCCAGATCAGTCAGGCGTGATTCGTATTTCAAGTGAAGGATGTCCATTTGCAATTGGTTGTGTTCAAGCCCTTCCATTTTGTCCTCGATTTTATCCACTCTGCCTTTGAGATCAGATATGGAGGCTTGTATGTCCGTTGTGATGACTCTGATCTACTGAAATATGTCTTTGAGATCCTCTCTGATGAGAGGCGGAGCTGGGGTAGCCATATGTTCGCCTGACGCCATCTTGTGGGGGGCGGTGGAGGGTGTCCTTTGGGGCTTGTGCGGGGGCCTTCTAAATGTTTTCAGTGATTGAATCCCAGAGTAAACCCTCTTCCCCTTTGTGTCCTGACCTTGCGCCTTCTCCAGTGTGGCACCCAAGAGTGGCACTCGACTCCTTGCCTGTGGCCCTCGGGTTGTAGGGACGACGCTCTCCTATGCTTCGTGTGGCGGCGGGATTTGAGAGGCAGGGCCCGAGTTCTAACGTCTGTCTTTCTCTGTGTCGTCGGTTCTATGTAGGCGCGGGGGGGCTCCTGCCCACCAGCTGCCTAAAATATGAGGGGGAGCTTCCCCCTTTGGGTTCTATTCTCCTTGTGGCGCACCAGGAAATGTTTCGAGTGGGGGGCTATCTCCAGTGCTTATTACCCCTTTTGTGTGTACCCAGCACCAGCTGCAGGTCTCTCGCACTCGCCCTCTGATTTGTGATTTTAGCGCATCTCCGGGGGAGGATTATACTCTGTGCCAAGGTTGGCTCTGTGTTTTTCGGTCAGTAGAGTTCCCTGGTTTGTCCTGGCCAGTGCCTGGGGGAGGTGGATATTCCTGCCTTTGGTGGCCTCCCTCTTCCCCTCCTATGATCTCCCTCTGTGGGTGGTGCCTGCCCGATGCACTTGTCCAGATGTCCGACTAAATGGCCTATGTCAAAGTCCAGGCCCCTATCTATGAGTGTGGTATGCTTTTTAATCCTTTTCTGCCATCAGAGTACCTCCCTGCGATGAGTCGTGTGCCCGACCTGCAGTCCAGACCCACGGGCCCTGTGGGTGCCTTTTAAGGAGGGTACTGCCTCCAGTTGAAATGCTAGGGCCCCAGGCCCTCTGTGTAAGTTATAGGCCAGTGCGCGTGGGGGCAGATGCCTGGTCCTCGCCCCCGCTTCTGAAGGCCCTAGGCCTTGACCAGCCTAATTGACGTGCTTCCAAACAGATCCCAGCCCGGGCTTTTCATCACTGTACCTTCAGCATGTGTGCCCTGCTCCTGCTGTTTCTGGGTCCAGTCTGTGGGCGGCACACACCTGTTTCACCCCACGGCCCGGGGTTTGTATTCTCTTCTACCACTCTAACGGCCCCCTGGCCCATCTCCAGCGGACAGGCTGGGGGCCCAGTTCATGCTTGCATGCTGTCACATTCCACGCTCCCCCCTCCTATTCCGCTCCTCAACTCTTCATAGGTCTCAGCCAGGGGGGGGGTGGTGTCCCGCTATGGTCGCCGGCTCAAGTCCCCCAGGCCTGCGGTTTGCCCGGACCAAGTATGGAATGTCTGTGGTGTGCGGAGGTCTGGGGCCTCGCAGCCCGCACTGCTGTCTGTTCGCTACCTGCTGTTCGTGGGCTGGTGTGGGTGCGGGGCTCTCTCCAAGTGAAGCCCTGAGACAAGGGTTTTATTTTCCGGCTGCTCCCTCGGTATCCCTTGTCCGGTGAGCGTGTGCTGATCCTCCTCTCCACCACGTGTAGAGTGTCTGTGGTGTGCGCAGGGCCCCCGGCCCTGCCCTCTGCTTGACCCCTGATGCTTGCTGGCTAGTGCGGACGCGGGTGGGGGGCTCCCTCCAAGCGGGAGCCCAGACACGAGGAGGGCGCCTTCGAGCTGTTCCCTCCTTGACTCATGTCGGGTGAGCAAGCACTGCTTCTCCTTTCTACAGCCGTTGGCGGGCAGGTGCCCGGCTCCTGTCTGTCTCCGGTGTTGTGTTCTCCTGCGGGGTGACTCGAGCCGGTGGGGGGTTGGGAGGGGTTTGCTTCTGGGGGCAAAGCTCCCTGGGTGCTGGTCCAACCCTGGGGGGGCGGTACTCCAGCCCACCCCCTCCATCGCCCCGCCGGGTGTGCCTCGCTTCACCCCTCTGCTGGGATCGGATCGACTGTCCGGATCCCTTGTCTTCCTCTGGTGCAGCTAGGCCTCCTCTCAAGGGTGGGGTGTCCTCTCATGACAGCAGAGGGGGCCCTCTCCCAGTGGTCTCCGCCGTGGTCACAGGGTGCTTGGGGGCACCGTGCGGCCTATGCTCCGTTAAGGGGAGGAACAAGCTCTATAGGCCCAATGGGAGTTGGCGGAGCTGCAGCCTCACGCGCTTAATCGGGTACGCACCCCCTAGCGGTCTCCGGCTTTGGGCATTCTTGAAAGTTATACTCTCTTGGATGGGATATCTCTTTGGGATATCCAATGTTTCCCCTTCTCAGCAGTGATATGTGTACCTTTTTATCACCGACTTCACTTGCCTTCACTTCGTGGTATTTTCTCTCTTCCCCTGGTAGTGTTACTCCAGAGCTAATGCGCTTATTCCCTGGTGTGTTTGGGGTTCTCCTTCTCAGATTATTTTAGTTCAAGTTCATCAGTTTTATATTCATTTTCACTGGGATGAGTTTCTCTCATTTTATATTCAGGCTTCGTCAATTTCAATGGGAAGAGTTTCTCTGAATTTTTATCACTTTACTTTCTATTGTATATAGGTCGCAACCAGGTGGCTCGGGCGCCAAAACGTATCAGGTGGGCAATCATAATGTAATATGTCAGGTAGCGGCCAAAGCACTATTTAAATAAGTGGGGTTTTAAGTTTACTCTTAAATATCTCCATTGTAGGGCAGTTTCTTAAGGCCTAGGGGAGAGCATTCCATTTGATTGGGACTGCCACTCAAAAGGCACCCCTTTTCACTAATTGCAAGGAGGTTTTAGGTATGTGCAATTCTTTGTCATTATTGGACCGCAAACTGCTTACCACATGATTGGTTTTGAGTCTTTTGGCTATATATGCCGGGAAGAGATCTATCAATGATCTACAGGTAATGACAAGTAGTAAGTCAATTCTCTCTGCAATCAGCAGCCAGTGACATTTTCTCCTTAACTCTGACATGTGCGCAGACTTACGTAAACCCATAATTGCTCTAATGATGCTGTTCTGCACCACTTGGAGTTTTGCTAGCTCAGTTTTTCCGACTCCAATAAGGAGGGAACCACAATAGTCCATATTAGCACAAATGATGGCTCTGGCAATGGTTTCACAAATCTTTTGGGATAGGAAAGGACAGATGTATGCAAGCAGCCTAATATACTAGGCTGATGCTGACACCAGGCTATTAACATGATCAAACATATTCAGAGTCTGATCGAATGTTACACCTAAAATTTTTATTTTGTCTTTTGTTGGAATGTTGCAATCCGCAATAAGAGGATTTATATTCCGTCATGAGTTTGCCTAATCTAGGTATAGTTCCAATCTGCATAAGTTAACTTCTGTTTTACCATGGCTCAGTACCATGCCATTCCTGTCCATCCTGTCATGAATGAGATTATATATCTCTGAGAATGTCTTGGCGTCTTTAGCGTAATCATCAGTGAGAGGGATGAGACATTGTGAATCGTCTGCAAGTTTGAAAAGCAGATCTTCTTTTCCTCCAGCAGATGGAAAAAGGGGGCTGTAAAAAGATTATACCGGTCTGGGTAAAGTGCCGCACCCTGGGGAACCCTGTCATGATCTCTGCTTCCAAAAGATCAGGACTTGCCCGACTCCCTTGGAATCAGACCCATAACCCCGGTTCCGAGTGCCAGCCAGTCCCAATTGGGACCTTTTGGACCCTGTCCTGGCGCCAGTGGCACCAGGCTCATAAAGATGCCCAGTCCCAGCGCTGGAAGCGCCGGGCTCATAATGCTTGGGTGGACTTACCTGCAGCAGACCATGCTGCTTACTTACCTGCCAGTTGAACCCCTGATCCTGTTCTGTTTGGGACTACTTTTCCTGTTGGGTGGGGCAGGAGCCACTCCCTAGGTTCAGAACACTGGAACTCTTCTGGAAAGCAGGAACTCTTTTCTTACCTAGGCGTGGCTGTGGAAGGAGACACCTAAGCACTACAGGAGGCTATTTAAACCACACCCGATGGATGAATCTTGCTTTGCGTTATTCTGCATTCTCTGCAGCAGAACGCTCATCGTGTCTTCTGCTCCTGATCCTGGGCCTAAGGGAACAAAGGCTTACCATCCTGGAATCCAGTCTTCAGCAGCACCTGTACAGACAAAGAAAGAACAGGTTAGCACTGCGGCCTTCAGTGGCAGCGCATCTCTTACCTGGTCCATCGGCTGTCACCAACGCCTCGCGCTGCATTCCGGCATCTGAAAGACAAAGGCTTACCTACTCTTCGCATACTCCGGAGGTCTTCGCACTGCATTCCGCATCTGAAAGACAAAAGAAGGTGCGTTTAAAGACATTGGGCAACTTTATTACTCACGTGCCATTACTCCTTCCCACGCCGAATCCAGTGGGTATTCCAGCACCCTTCAGCTTCTCTAAAGCTCCGAACTTGTACCTGCAAGATAAAAGGGACAGTTAGTGCGCATCGTGAAGCAGGCTACAAGCGCTTACTTACGTGCTTCCAGGCGCTTCTATTCCTCACGCGGGTTCGATCCTCAACTCTCATCAGCCCGCCATCCGCCATCGCCGGAACCCTGCAAAACAAGAGATATCATTACAAAAGACTTTTAAGACATTTGAAGTGCCCAGAACTTACCGTTCATGCAGTTAACGACGGACAGCAGTCCTCTGAGGTCAAGAGGCCTGCACCCTTATCCAGTGAAGAAACTGGTTACGGCACCCTGCCCCGAGGCAGATGGAGAGCTCGGCGTTCACTTACCTAAGGTGAGGGCGTTAACCTTTGGGGTTCTACAGGAGAAGAGAAAGGGAAGAGGAGAGAGGCACCCAATAACCCCAGTTCATTAATCCCATATTTCGTATCTGCAGACATCTTACTCTTCAAGTCAGACATACAGTGCACAGAGGTCCAGCCCAAAGAGCCAACCGTGTGTTACACATCACCTTTGAAGATACGGCATTCACCCAGTCAAGACCGGCGCCTCTGCGGGAATCAGGTGAGCGTTACAGAACGCAAAGCCTACCGCAAAACTCCCACCCAGGCGCTATGGAAACCTCGGATACCGACCAGCTAGCCCAGTTACTTGGGGAACTAAGAGCAGAAGTGCATGCAGCCCTTCAGGAAACGAATGCTCGAAGAAGGGAACTGATTCTTTCCAAGGAGCGAACAGACGATCTCGCTAGACAATTGCTACAGTAACAAGCCGGACAAACTCCGTTACCCGCATCAGGGGCAAATCTTCCTTCAACATCCTCTACGAACCCAGTGCAGATCAACGTACCTGGGAATGTACCTCTGGCTCCGCCCGAACGATTTTCTGGTGACCCAAAGAGGTTTGCAGTATTTATTAATCAGTGCCGGTTGCACTTCTTATGCCGGCCAGCAGCCTTTCCAACTGATCAAGCTAAGGTAGCTTTCGTGCTTTCGTACCTTAGTGGCAATGCGGCAGACTGGTCGATCCCTCTAGTTAATCAAGATGATCCGGTTCTCCATGATTTTCAAGCTTTTCAGCTCAGTATGGAAAAACTGTTTGCAAGACATTCACAGGGGCAGGCCTTGGACAATGAGCTCCTTTCATTGCGACAGGGTAATCAAGACCTTTTGGCTTATATTGCGTCTTTCAACAGACTGATAGTGGAAATCCGATGGCCTGAGGACAAAAGGATTACGCTGTTTTATAGAGGTCTACGTGGAGAGCTCAAAGATGTGTTAGCCCAAGTAGTGAATCCCCCGCAAGACTGTTCGGACTATATTGACTTAGTCGTTCAAATTGACCACAGACTGCAGAACAGGAAGGCCGATCGTTCCAAGTTTGATGCTCGAGTATTTTCCAAACCACCAACTCCTACCAAAGGAGTAGACTCTGGGGAACCCATGCAAATAGGGGGCCTGAAAGGACCACTAACACAAAAGGAGCGGGAAAGGAGAAAACAGCTGCAATTATGCCTCTATTGCGGAAACTCGGGGCACTTTCTTCGAGACTGTCCAGTGAAACCAGCCAAGAAGGCAGTAGGAGCTGCAGTTACCAGGGTCACAAACTCTGAGCAGGGAAACGACCTCGCCCGACAAGAATAGAGGTCCTCTTGCCGAGCGTTAAAACCAGTTCTGTGACCTCGCATTTCGTGATACCTATGGTCCTCATTAGCCCTGAACATCCGGATCGATTACATGCGATTGAAGCTTACGTCGACAGCGGTGCCATCGGCAATTATGTGGATCATGAAATGGTTTTGAGGATGAATCTGACTCTTTGTCCAAAGGCTGTAAAAGACGTCATTACTACGGTGGATGGTACGGAGATAGCCTCCGGACCAGTAACGCATACCACCCAAGAAGTGACGCTAGTAAGTCAAGATGGACACCATGAGAAGATCGTGTTCGATGTGATCAAGGCCCCTCAGTTCCAGATTATTCTAGGAATTCCTTGGTTAGAGAAGCACAATCCTCAGATCGATTGGCGAGCAAGAACGGTTCAGTTTCCAGAATGTGTCTCTACTTGTCACCCTCGACCTGGTGTTGCACTGGCAGCAATTTCCTCGGAGGCTCCCCAGTTACCTCCTGAATACCTAGAATTCCAAGATGTTTTCCAGAAGGATCAGGCTAACTCTCTATCTCCTCATAGGTCTTATGACTGCCAGATAGACCTGATACCTGGATCTACTCCTCCTTGTAGTAGAATTTATGCCCTCACCGAGCCTGAGAATCTTCACCTCCGACAATACCTGGATCAATACCTAGCGAATGGGTTTATTCGTCCTTCCAAGTCCCCTGCTTCCTCAGCTTTGTTCTTCGTTCCAAAAAAAGAAGGGGACATTAGAACTTGTATAGATTATCGCGCCCTGAACCAGATCACCGTTAAGAATAGATATCCGTTACCTTTGATCCCTGAACTCCTGGACCAAGTCAGAAAAGCATGCATATATACAAAGCTGGATCTTAGAGGAGCCTACCACTTGGTACGAGTAAAAGAGGGCGATGAATGGAAGACGGCCTTCCGCACCAAGTATGGGCTATTTGAATATCAGGTCATGCCCTTCGGACTTTGCAATGCCCCGGCCGCCTTTCAATATTTTATGAACGATGTCCTCAGAGAGCTCATAGATGTGTGTGTTGTTGTTTACATTGACGACATCCTCGTTTATTCTTCATCGGAAACTGAACATCGGAAACACGTGAAAATGGTCCTCGAGAGATTGCGTCAACACAAACTTTTCGCTAAGTTGGAAAAATGTGTTTTCAACGTGACTGAAGTTGAATTCTTGGGATTCATATTATCACCTAGCGGAGTGCGTATGGATTCAAAGAAGGTCGATGCAATTCTCAAATGGCCATCGCCATCCTCCGTAAAAGGTGTTCAAAGCATGTTAGGCTTCGCTAACTTTTACTGCAGGTTTATCCCCGAATTCTCTCGAATAGTCCAGCCCATCACCGCCTTGTTAAAGAAAAACAAACGTTTTGAATGGTCTACCGAGGCGGAACAAGCTTTCCAGAATTTGAAGACTAGATTTCTGATGTTTGTTAATCTGCTTAGAATCACATGCTGTGCATAGGTCCGACATCCAGTGGTCACTGCGGAGTATTGCATTTTGTTTTTCGTAGTCGAAAAGGGGACGTCGACAAGGCGTGTCTGTAACACTATCCCTATAGTGACGTGTGTTGTACCCACAATCCCTCACGCGTCGAGGTCCCTCAGATAGTTTTTTTCCGCCCAGATACTGGTCGCCTTTATGCGGAGCTCCTCGAGAGACATTGCAGATTTCATCTCCTCGACCTTTGGTCGTTTTCCTATATTAATATAGAACATATCGATCCTCCCCTCGACGCTGTTGTGAAGCTTCTCCGCCGAGCAAGATCTTCGACGGAGGGGACGAGCGGAGGAGATCCTTCGGCGTTGCCGAACACGTGGCCTGGCCTCGCAGGCCAAATACAGTAGGGAGAGTGGGGGTCGTGGGACATCTCTAATTCTTTTCTGAGAATGCCTTTCCTTTTCCCCTTCCTTTCCCTTGGGGTGGTTATCACGTTTTATTGCCTCAGCTATGGAGAGGACACCCTTTAGGTTTTGCCCGCTTTGCAAGGGCAAGTTTACTTGGAAGGACAAGCATTCACGGTGTAACCGCTGCTTGCCCCTCGATCACAAGGAGGAAGGTTGCACGGCTTGTCGGCTTCTTAAGCCGAAGACTCTAAAAGACCGTAGGGTCAAAAGGTGGGCGGCCTACGCTATGTCAAAGGCCGACGCTCCACCCACCGTCGCTACCTCCGACAGTGACGAGGAACGTGATACCACGACCTCCGCTACGGAAGTCGTAAACCCCCCTAGAGAGCGCACACGCGCTTTGTCGTCTGTCCCCGGCCCCGACGGGCTCGGCTCACGCCCTGCTTATGGGGATGAACACCCCGGCGACACTGACGCACACAAGACCACACATAAGCACACAACCCATGGTTCTTCTTTGCCGAAGGCAAAGAGAGCATCAGCGCCCAAGGAGACGCAGGGTTCACCGGCGGCCTCCTCGGACCGTTCGGGTTCGAAGCCCCTCTCGCAACCGCAGCCGCGACCAGCGACTGGGCTTTCGGCAAATAAGGGCGCCGCCCCCAAATCATCGGCCGGAGCGCATCAGCAGAAAGCGCATGCCGCCGTAGAGCGTTCGACACCCATAACGTCGAAACCACAGCTCCCCGCTGACAAACGAGTCGCTGAGAGCTTGGCGAGGATCGTGGTAGCCGACGCCCACAAGCGTACGCCGAAAGAAACGTCGAGCGCTACGCAAAGGTCGAAAGACACACCTGAAGGCTTTTCGGAAGGCGACGGGACACTTTCCTCGACGTTATGGGAGAGGTCGAGCCGTGTTCAGCTACAAGACACCAATTTTCCCCCGCTAGACCGCTCAGGGGTACCCCATGAAACCATGGAAAGGCTCCATCTCTGCATGGAAAGGATGGAGAGGTTTATGAATGCCCAAAACCCTCCCACTCCAAAGAGAATAAGAGAAGGGCCTCAGGAGGACCCCAGGGCCAAAATTCCAAGATTAGTCAATCCCCACCAGGACACAGCCTCAGACTTCCACAGTGTGTATGACCTCACTGGGGAAGAACATTATTTTGAGGAAGAGGATGATTTTATGGACGAGGAAGACGGACGGAACCAGGAGGAAGGTCTGGAGGACAGCCCAGACTCGGTAGGAGAAGGCTTCGGAGAAAATCCAGAAGAAGGACCTTCTCACCCCTGGCAATCACCATCAATATATTCCGACACTGATGTCCTGAACCTAAATCCTCCTGACATTTCACCGGTTAGAAACACGTCTCCCATTGACGATCAACCCACATTTAATGCCCTGTTGCGCAGAGCAGCAGCACACTTCGAACTAGACACTGGGGAGCTCTCTCCTGAATTAGACTTTGTAGAAAGGGTAATTAAGGAGAAACCCCCGGTCAGTCAGACAATTCCCCTCCTCGCTTCGGTGAGGAGAAGAATCATCCCTTCGCTGTCCACACCCGCACTAATCAGGGGGGGTCAATCCTAGAATTGAAAAACTTTTCACTCCTTCACCCTCAGACCCGCTGTACATCAGGGGACATTCCATTCCGGATTCCCTGGTAGTAACCAACACAAGAAAGAGGGCAGGGGTACCACCTTCCACCAGTGAGGCACCACCTGACAAGGAGGGCAAGCGGTTATATGCCCTTGCTAAAAGAATTACATCCTCGGCCGCCTTTTCGGCAAGAATTGCCAACAACAATTCTTTGCTCGCTAGCTATGCGGACGCGCAGTGGGCCAAACTGCGCAAAGACGCCGAAGAAGCGCCGGAACCATTACGTACACGCCTGCTTTCAACTATTGGCGAAGGAACCCAGGTCAACCAGAGTATTGTGAAGAGCTCTCTGGATGCGGCAGAAACTGCGGGACGTTCCCTAGTTCAGGGAATAGTCCTAAAACGACACGTATGGCTGCGCAACTCAGGGTTCAAACCGGAGACACAGGCGTCTTTAATAAATAAACCTGTTGAAGACTCCAACCTCTTCGGGAAGGCGGTGGATGAGGCTCTGGAGATGGCTAAAAAAGAGTTCGATACAATCAAAACTCTTGACCAAATCTCTAAGCCCGCTACCAGGCGCGGATATGGCAATAAACGCTTTTTTCGTGGCCAACGCCAACAACAAAACCAGCAGCAACAGTACCCTGCCACCAATTTCCAGACCAGTAGTGGCCAGTACAGTCAAAGAGGACAGCGTCGGGGCAAAGGAAGAGGGCGAGGGTCCACCCCCAGAGGTTCCCAAGCCCCTAACAACATCAAGTGACGCGAAGATTCGCGTCCCCTCCCATGCAACACCGGTCGGGGGCCGGATAACATCCTTTCTTCCAGCATGGGAGGGTATAACGTCAGACCGCTGGGTACTTTCCACCGTAGCCCACGGATACTGCATCGAATTCAACAGTTCCCCAACATACAAACCCCCGAGGGGATGACGCATGTCACCGGAACATCTTGCCATCCTTCTACAAGAAGTACAGCAACTGCTGGAAAAGGGAGCCATAGAGGTCGTGCCTCTATCTCAGGTAACGGAAGGTATTTATTCAGTGTACTTCCTTGTACCCAAAAAGGATCTAACCATGCGCCCTGTATTAGATCTGCGCCCAGCGAACAAGTTTATCAAACCCCAAAAGTTTCGTATGGTGACCCTACAGGAAGTGATCCCACTGCTATCACAGGGAGATTACATGACAACATTGGACATGAGAGATGCATACTTTCATATTTTAATGTTGCCAGCGCACAGAAAATACCTCCGGTTCATGATAGAGGACAAACACTACCAGTTCAGAGTGCTACCCTTCGGCATAGCATCAGCACCGAGGGTATTCACGAAGGTACTGGCAGTGGCAGCGGCCCACCTGCGCAGGTTGTCCATCCCAGTTTACCCTTACCTCGACGACTGGCTCATAACAGGGGATTCTTACGAAACATGCTTCTCCAATACCCAAAAGACTGTAGACCTTTTGTTCCAGTTGGGCTTCTCCATCAACGAAAAGAAGTCCAGCCTAGACCCCAGCCAAATCAAACAATTCCTAGGGACTCTAATTCAAACAAAGGACGGCCTAGTCTTCGCCTCCAAAGAGAGGGTTCAAAACATGTTGTTTCAGATCCCTCAATATGTGTCCGGTCGAGAGGTGACGGTACGCAAAGCAATGCGCTTGCTAGGCATGATGGCGTCGTGTATTTATTTGGTACCTCACGCGCGCCTGCGGATGCGCCCTATGCAAGAGTGGCTCAACAGCCAGTGGTGTCAGGCCAGCGGACTATGGGACGATCTAGTAGTGGTCTCGCAGGCCTTAGTTCTCTCACTACGGTGGTGGACAAGAGAAAACCTAGAAAAAGGGAAACCCTTTGCCACACCCGCGGCGGAAGCCACTCTAACCACAGACGCATCCCTCACAGGATGGGGGGCTCACCTATCCCATCAGACTGCTCACGGAGAGTGGACTCCGAGCGTAGCATCCAAACACATCAATCTTCTGGAGCTACTAGCGGTGTTCAAGGCGCTAAAAGCCTTCCAGGAACACCTACAAGGCAGGACAGTGATGGTCCTTACAGACAGCACCACAGCCATGTATTACATCAACAAGCAGGGGGGAACCCACTCTCCAGGTCTGTCCAAACTGGCCCAAAACATATGGAAGTGGGCTCTCAAACAGAATATGTTCCTCCTGTCACAACATGTACCAGGGGAACTCAATCTGCTGGCAGACAAACTCAGCAGAGATTTCCCCCTGCCCGAAGAGTACGAATGGCGACTGCACGAAGACATCGTCTTCGACGTCTTCACGCAATGGGGATTCCCAGAAATAGACCTGTTCGCAACCCTGGAGAACTCACAATGCCAAAGTTACGCCTCCAGGTACCCCCAAAACCAATCCAAGGGGAACGGTCTGTCGATTCGATGGTCAGGGAAATTTGTTTACGCTTTTCCCCCGACTCCCCTTCTCAACAAGGTGGTGCACAAGATGCACCAGGAACAAGTAACCATGATACTGGTGGCCCCAATGTGGGCCCGACAGCCATGGTTCGCTCACTTGATGGAGATGTCTCTATCTCCCCCAGTGAAACTCCCCTGCCCGTACAACATGCTGTCACAAGACAGGGGCAGGACGCTGCATCCATGCCCCCAGAACATGAATTTAGCAGCCTGGCTCCTGAGGTCGTAGAATTTGGACACCTACAGCTCCCGCAGAGATGCATGGACATCCTCAGGGAAGCCAGAAAACCTAACACTCGCCACTGCTATTCTAGCAAATGGAAGAGATTTGTCATCTGGTGCAGAGGAAAGAGCATCAACCCAATTGACTGCTCTCCCACACATATTGTTCTATACCTGACCTATTTATTGGATTCAGGTCTAGTGTTCAATTCCATTAAAGTCCACCTAGCGGCACTTTCTGCATACACCACTTCCCAACTCAAAGTGTCGTGGTGGAAGATCCCTGTTATAAAGGCCTTCATGGAGGGAGTAAAGAGAATACACCCCCCGATAGCTGACCCAGCTCCCGGATGGGACCTTAACGTGGTACTTACAAAACTCATGGGATCACCTTTTGAACCCATGCACAAAGCAACTCTTAAAGACCTCACACTTAAGACTGCTTTCCTAATAGCTATCACCTCCATCAGGAGAGTAAGTGAACTACAGGCTCTTTCTGTTCTAGACCCCTTTGTTACAGTTCACAAAGATAAAGTGGTTCTACGCACTCACCCAAGGTTTGCTCCAAAATTCATCTCAAAATTCCATGTAAACCAGTCTATAGAACTACCAGCGTTCTTTCAAAATCCTTCCAACTTGGGAGAAAGGACTCTGCACACACTAGATGTGCGCAGAGCGGTCATGTTCTACATGGAAAGAACCAGATCACTGAGGAAGAATAATCAGTTGTTCGTCTCGGTGGCAGCAGGAAGAGAAGGGGATGCAGTTTCAAAGTCCACTATTTCTAGATGGATTGTCCAATGCATCACTCTCTGCTATACTCTTGCTAAGAGAGAACTGCCCTTTAGGCCAAGAGCACATTCTACTCGAGGCACGGGGGCGTCCATAGCATTCATTGCAAATGTTCCCCTTGAGTCCATCTGCAAAGCGGCTACCTGGAGTTCTGTGCACACCTTTACAAAACACTACTGTCTAGATGCACACTCTAGATCTGACTCCCAGGTGGGACAGGCAGTATTAAGACATCTTTTCTCTACTGTTCCTTCTCATAACCCACCGCCAACTCCGGGTACTGCTCGCTAGTCTATGCACAGCATGTGATTCTAAGCAGTAACCAATCAGTTGCATCCCGTGGCATTTTGGTCCCGCAAATTCTCACCTCCTGAAATCAATTACACTATTACTGATAAGGAACTTCTAGCTATCAAGTCCGCCTTTAAGGCTTGGCGGCATTATCTTCTGGGGGCCCGACACACCGTTACTGTGATTACAGATCACCGAAACCTGCAATATTTGAAAACTGCAAAAGCTCAATCCTCTAGGCAACTCGGTTGGGCACTATTCTTTGCCGAGTTTGACTTCATAATTACCTATCGACCTGGTACAAAAAACGGTAAAGCTGTTGCCCTTTCTCGGATGGGAGTGGAAGAACATTTGATCAATCCTAAACCTGTACCTATCATTCCCAAACAAAGAATTCTAGGTGTAATCGCCACACAATCCATAGAGGAAGTTAAGGATAAAGCCAGGCTACTGGTAACTCCAGCAGACATACAGAATTGGCATCTGCAGGGAAAGGACTTTACGGTGAAGGACAACCTATTATATTTCAAAGAACGGTTATACCTGCCCAGCACAGATTTACAGAAAAAGGTAATCTCTTGTTATCACGATTCTTTAATGGAAGGACATCCCGGTATGACCAAGACCTCGGAAAAGATCAAGCGCTACTTCTGGTGGCCGTCTTGGAAAAAAGATATCAGAGACTTTATAATGTCCTGTGGAGTATGCGCCCAAAACAAGAGTCAAAAGGAAAAACCAGCCGGCCTCTTATGCCCTATTGACATCCCGCCTCGCCCTTGGCATACGCTTTCTATGGACTTCATCACCGATCTACCCCCATGCTCCGGATACAATACGATCCTAGTAATCGTGGACCTATTCTCCAAGATGGCGCATTTCATTCCACTCAAAGGCTTACCAACAGCAGCAACTCTGGCCCGAGAATTTCTCGAAAACATCGTCCGACTGCACGGTTTTCCTTCAGTTCTAATTTCGGATCGAGGTAGTCAATTTATTTCTCATTTTTGGCGAAGTTGCTGTCGGTCGGCTCAAATTGATGTGAGACTTTCGACCAGCCACCACCCTCAAACCGACGGACAAACCGAGAGGACCAATCAAACTCTGGAACAGTATTTGCGCTGCATGCTACAACAAACAGAAAAAACTTGGAAAGATATCCTTTGGATAGCCGAATATGCCTACAATAACTCTGTCCACTCGGGAACTGGGAAGACCCCGTTTTTTCTTTTATACGGTAGTCACCCTCGAACCTCGGAGTTGGATCCACTCCAAGATCTTGGAACACCAGCAGTAGACCACCTGCATTCTACAATCACCCAAGCCTTTAAGGAAGCCGCTTCTCACCTTAGAAGGGCTAAAGAACAATACAAGAAAGGAGCAGACCAACATCGGAAGGAACCCCCCCAATATCAAGTAGGAGATCAAGTCTGGTTATCCACCAAATATCTACCTCTAAAAGGACCACGCACATTTAACCCAAGATACCTTGGTCCCTATTCCATCACTACCATAGTAAATCCAGTAGCGGTCAAGTTGGACTTGCCCCCTCACATGAAGATACATCTTCATACATCTCTCTATTAAAACCCGTGCAACCTCAAACCCGACTAACTACATCTCCAAAACCTATTCTAGTTGATGGAGAACTCGAGTTTGAAGTCAAAAGCATCCTGGATTCCAAGATCTCCAAATCTAAACTATTTTACCTGATTGACTGGAAAGGCTACGGTCCCCAAGAAAGGTCCTGGGAACCTGCAGAATATGTCCACGCGCCTCGTCTAATCAAAAGATTTCATCGAACATTTCCTAACAAGCCAAAACCCCCGGAGAAGCCCGGTTTGGGAGGGGCCTTGAGGGGGGGGTGCTGTCATGATCTCTGCTTCCAAAAAATCAGGACTTGCCCGACTCCCTTGGAAGCAGACCCATAACCCCGGTTCCGAGTGCCAGCCAGTCCCAATTGGGACCTTTTGGACCCTGTCCTGGCGCCAGTGGCACCAGGCTCATAAAGATGCCCAGTCCCAGCGCTGGAAGCGCCGGGCTCATAATGCTTGGGTGGACTTACCTGCAGCAGACCATGCTGCTTACTTACCTGCCAGTTGAACCCCTGATCCTCTTCTGTTTGGGACTACTTTTCCTGTTGGGTGGGGCAGGAGCCACTCCCTAGGTTCAGAACACTGGAACTCTTCTGGAAAGCAGGAACACTTTTCTTACCTAGGCGTGGCTGTGGAAGGAGACACCTAAGCACTACAGGAGGCTATTTAAACCACACCCGATGGATGAATCTTGCTTTGCGTTATTCTGCATTCTCTGCAGCAGAATGCTCATCGTGTCTTCTGCTCCTGATCCTGGGCCTAAGGGAACAAAGGCTTACCATCCTGGAATCCAGTCTTCAGCAGCACCTGTACAGACCAAGAAAGAACAGGTTAGCACTACGGTCTTCAGTGGCAGCGCATCTCTTACCTGGTCCATCGGCTGTCACCAACGCCTCGCGCTGCATTCCAGCATCTGAAAGACAAAGGCTTACCTACTCTTCGCATGCTCCGGAGGTCTTCGCACTGCATTCCGGCATCTGAAAGACAAAAGCTTACCAGCTCTTAGCACGCTCCGGAGGCCTTCGGCGCTGCATCCCGCATCTGAAAGACAAAAGAAGGTGCGTTTAAAGACATTGGGCAACTTTATTACTCACGTGCCATTACTCCTTCCCACGGAGAATCCAGTGGGTATTCCAGCACCCTTCAGCTTCTCTAAAGCTCCGAACTTGTACCTGCAAGATAAAAGGGACAGTTAGTGTGCATCATGAAGCAGGCTACAAGCGCTTACTTACGTGCTTCCAGGCGCTTCTATTCCTCACGCGGGTTCGATCCTCAACTCTCATCAGCCCGCCATCGCCGGAACCCTGCAAAACAAGAGATATCATTACAAAAGACTTTTAAGACATTTGAAGTGCCCAGAACTTACCGTTCGTGCAGTTAACCCATATTTTCTATCTGCAGACATCTTACTCTTCGAGTCAGACATACAGTGCACAGAGGTTCAGCCCAAAGAGCCAACCGTGTGTTACACATCACCTTTGAAGATACGGTATTCACCCAGTCAAGACCGGCGCCTCTGCGGGAACATAGCTGACTAAAATGGGCTTCGGCTTCTGCTTCATTACTGCAGACACGCATAGCCCTTAAACCCAAAAGGACTACGTCCAGTCTTTAGCCAGGGTACTAAAATTAGCTAGACTCTGCAGTCTGTCCAGAAGAAGAGGATGGTCCACTAAATTGAACGCCGATGATAAATCCAGGAACATCAATAACATTGTTTTCCCCTCATTAATGTTGGTCATCATGTTAATGGAAGATCTGTTTGAAAGTTGATCATGACCGATGTGTAGTTATGATGTTTCAGAAGACCACATTTATGAATACCGCTCCCCCAATCTGCTATTGAGGCTAGAACATGGGGGGTGATGATTAGGGAAAGTATACATTTCATACAGGTCGATACATTAAAATAAGTAACCAAAGAAATAGCCATCAATTTCAGGGCAAAGGGATACAGAGACCAGATTGTAAATGGTGATTGGTTTATACCAGAATTCCCTCCAATAGGACAAGAAGAAACGGGTGATGACTAAGAATATGCTTGTGTCTGAGGAGCCCCAATACGATAGTCATAATCAAATAATCAGTCATGTTGTAGTGTTACATCATCTCCCTCGGATTTTCTAAGACCAGTGAGAGCTCACCGGATTACACAGAACATCAAAGCTTTCCAAGGCTTGGCACCCTCTCTCAGGGCAAACCCATTCCAGGGTGTTCTGCCTTTCACAAAGAAAAGAGAACTCTCCCTTTTGGCTACTGCCAGTTTCTCCTGGATCGTTTGCATTACTGCACTGAACGGTGACCGTCTCCGCCACTCCGGGTTCGGGGATCTGAACCCGACTCCCTTTTTGATTGGCTCAGCACAACCGAGGCCATTGCCCGTCCATCCCGAATGGAACTCGCCCATCTCTTAGGACCGACTGACCCATGTTCAACTTCTGTCCACAGCGAACCCTTTTCCACTTCAGACCTCAAAGTTCTCATTTGAATATTTGCTTATACCACCAAACTATGCACCTGGGCCGTCTCCCGGACTTTCATTCACACAGCAGTGGCTCGCCTATCATTCGTGGCCTATCCCCCACAGCTCTCAGTGCCGTCCATTTTTAGGGCTAGTTGATTAGGCCGGTGCGTTGTTACACACTTAGCGGATTCTGACTTCCATAGCCACTGTCCTGCTGTGTATATAAACCAAGTCCTTTTCTGAGGTCTGATGAGCATTGGCATCAGGCACCTTAACCCAGTGTTTGGTTTGTCCCACAGTGCCAGTTCTTCTTACCAAAAGCAGGCCACTGGGCACTCGCATTCGATGCTCGGCTCCACACCAGCGAGCCGGACTTCTTACCCATTTAAAGGTCGAGAAAATTTGAGATCGCTTCGGCCCCAAAACATCTAATTCAATTTCCCCAAAAGAACTGGGGCTTGTGAGCACCAGCTATTCTGATGGAAGTTTTGGAGGGAACCACCTACTGGAAGCTTTGATTAGTCTTTCACCCCACGTCGGACAACTGATTTGCATGTCAGGCTGCTACGGACTTCCACCAGGGTTTCCTCTGGCTTCGCCCTGACTAGGCATAGTTCACCATCTTTCGGGTCCTATTCCACACGCTCATGCTCCACCTCCCTGAAAAGCAGCCCACATCAGTCGACAGTCGCACTGGCCAACACATACAGTATTTCTTATGGAATTCTTGGTTTTCTTTTCACTAATCTGGAAAATAGGATTAAGTGTAGTGTAAACAAATACATAGCAGAAAATGCTCATTCAGTGACAAATGTAAAAAGAATACATTTTTTTTCCAAACACATTTTGGATAAAGGGCTCTCTGTTGCAAAACACGCACTGCAGGGAACCTGCTGTATGCAAAAAATAGTGACCAGAATTATTATGGTGACAAAGCGTGATGATTTGATGTCTGGGAGTGGACATTCCAGTGGAGTCGGGTTAGTACAGAAAACGAGCAAAGATGGGAGAAGACAACAGGGGGTGCGGGTGTCTGATAGTTGTGAAGAGATGAGCAGTGAGGCATTAGAGGGGTAGGGTACAGTGAGATGGGGGAAACACCATTGATGGATTTATAGACTGTCAGGGCAGGCTTGCCGAAATCTGCAGGAGCTGAAGCTGGTCCTACAGACCCTCACCAGGAGATCCCTGCTCAACTCTTTTTACTGCTGAGTCGAGAACCCCAGGAAAGGGAAAGGGGTAGTGGATAAAATAA
The DNA here is from genome assembly GCF_040938575.1 of Ambystoma mexicanum. Taxonomy (NCBI): domain Eukaryota; kingdom Metazoa; phylum Chordata; class Amphibia; order Caudata; family Ambystomatidae; genus Ambystoma; species Ambystoma mexicanum. Next base: position 230,087,918 of record NC_090935.1, on the reverse strand, counting down.
GAAATGAGATACAGCTGACTCTCCACCCTCTGGCTCGTCACTGGTATGTATCTGTAGTGAAAGTGAAACAAATGCACCTGGTTAAATATACTCCAGAAAGGACATCTGTACATGAATAACAACTGTAATTCTTAGTCCCATTACCTGCTCGGCCTCTGTAACCGGATTAGAGGCGTAAGGTAATCACATTAAATTATATTCTGAAGAAGATGCTTTACTTTAGTGCACCCAGTAATTCAGTTCTAGGAGTACAAATTCTATTAATAGTCTCTTCCTCTAATCTCACTGGGTGACTGACTACTGCACACTTTAGTTTTAGGCAAATATATGTGAATGTATTTCTTCCTAAAGGACTTGCAGTAGTTTGCTGTAGTTCATATTCTACAAATGCTTGCAAAACTGACTGGCAATATGATTTGCTAATATAATAACCTTGGTCAATGCTGCTTGACCAAGGTTCCTTTCTGATGGCTTTTGTGGCTCCTGACTTTTGTTTCAGAAGTATCTTTACAAGGAATTATACTAAGAAGTCTCCTTATAGGAAACGTAGTCCCCTTTGTGTGTTTGTTTATTCACCTTTTGTGCGCACCAGACCCGTAGGTAACAGGTCGCAGCAATAAGAAAATGCAAGGCTTACATGGTTACAAATTATACAATATACAAGTATAACATGGTTACAAAATATGTAATATACAAGTATAGGCTTGTATGGTTACAAATATACAATATGCAAATATACAAGTTACAAAGTATTACACTGAGTGTTGTGCTGAGTCTCAAAGTAGATTAAATTGCACATAGTCTTATAAGCAGTGACACAGAGTTCAAATGGTAATATGGGGCGAGTAGGGGTATACTGAGCCAGATGCGGAAACATCCTGAAGGATAGGAGATTAGGGGTCAGTAGAGATGAGATGTTTGATAGCATTTTTTAAGAAGTGTAGGTAGGGTTGGTCAGCTCTCAGGTCTTGTGGCAGTAGGTTCCATATTTTAGCAGCCTTCACTGGGAACCTATTGCCACCAATCGTGGTAAACCTGAATTTAGGTATTGTCAGGCAATTAGCATTGTCATCTCTGGTTGGTCTGAGAGAGATTCTTCTCCGAAGTTTATCTGTAAGGTAACTAGGGGCAGCGTTATGTAAACTTTATAGGTCAGCGATAACGTCTTTAGCTGTATTTTGTTATCAGTTATGTTGATGCCTAATGGAGGACATATGGGTTCTTTTATTTATGCCAAGTACTGCTCTCAAGGCATTATTTTGTAATCTTTGTAGCCTCCGGAAGGTGATTTTATTAGCACCACTGTATAGGGCATGACAGTAGTAAATTCTGGAGAGTATTAAGGCTTTGGCCAGGATCATGCAGCTGTCATTGGAGAGGAATGGCTTGCCAGCTCTTATCAGCTTACAAGTATAGGCCGTCGTGGAGCCCAGGGTTTTTACCGGTTTGTCAAAGGACAAAGTGGAATCAAGGTAGAAACCAAGGGTTTTTACTTCCTTGGAGACTTTGATGATATTCCCGTCGATGTTGAATGAGGAAAATTCTTGGCCGTAATTATCAACTCAGTCTTATCATCGTTCAGGCATAGGTCATGAGTGGCCACCCATGCCTGCATGATAAGATATACACTATTCACCAACTCTGTGTCCTTATTATGATCCCCAGAAAGCGGGAGGAGAATCTGTGTATCATCTGCATAGTTGGTGTAGGTGATACCCAGATGGTTCAGATCATCAAACAAGGGTTTGGTGAAGATGTTGTATAGAGTTGGAGAGACACAAGAGCCTTGAGGCACACCGCACAGGATGGGCGTAGGGTCTGCGGCTGCCGATGGAGAGAATACTCTCATAGTTCTCTCGCTCAGGGATGACTCAATCCATCTGATAGCCTCAGAGGAGAAGTGAGCGGCAGAATCCAGGTGTCTACAGAGGACCTTATGTTCTACTAGATGAAATGCAGCTGAGAGATCAAGTAGGAGTAGAAGTACTGTCTTCCCTTTGTCTCTCAGCACGTCAATTTGGGATTTTAAATCGATTAAGACGTTTTCCGTTCTGTGTAGTGGGCGGAAGCCAGATTGTCTGTCTCCTAGGAGTTTATGCAATTCTAGGTGTTAAGCGGCTTTATCCAGTATTTTAAGTAAAAATGGTACTGTGGTGATAAGACGGTAGTTGGTAAGGATCTAATGTCTGTTTCTTGAGGAGAGGGTGCACCCAAGACTATTTTAGGTTAGCAGGGATGGTGCCTGAAACAAAGGAGGCATTAATCAATTTGGCGATGAAAGGAGATAGTTCTCTGGCAGCATCTTGTGTTGTGCTGGGCAGATGTCGCCTTTGCAATTAGAGGGTTTAAGCGAAAGGATGATTTTTTTCTACTTCCAGGGTAGATATTTTAGTGAAGTGAAATATATTGTTGTGTAACGTAGGTGGGTCGCTAGGCAGAGGGGATTTGGGGCACGTGCTGTAGATTCAGCGTTTCTTTTTTTTGTTGTATTTTATTTTGGAGCATGCTGATTTTATTTGCTAGTGCATGTTGGATGTCAGCGCACCAATACTTATCCTTAGTACAAATATCGGGTATGACTATTGGTGACTCTAGTTCTTTTAGTTTGGAGAAGAGTTACTTCATGCTAGAGTTGGATTTGGGTATATGTTCGTCGTAGGAGTTACGTTTTGCCAGGCAGACTTCATTCTAATAATGCGATGAGAGAGAGGTTAATTTGGCTTTATTATCATTGGAGGGGCATAGTCTCCAGTTGGTTTCACTTTTTCTTTTCAGGAGGCGTAAGTCTCTAAGTTGTGGCGTAAACCATTTATTTAAGTGGGCTTTGGGTTTGCTTGATCCAAGTTTAAGAGGGGCAATTTTGTCCAATTTAGTGAGCATGATATTGTTAAATTCATGGACTAGGATGCTAGGATCTAGATTATCTGGCACTGCATTTAGAGTGGGAAAGATAGCAGGGATTACTTTATCTACTGTGATGCTCTTTCTGTTTCTGGTTAGACATGGTGGTGCCAGTAGAGGGGCCATGGGAGTGGGTCTGGTGGTGGATAAGTTAAAGGACACCAGTGAGTGGTCTGTCCAGGGTCGTGGCATGATGGATGAGATAGCTATGCAATTATGATATAATGTTATCCCCTTCAAGTGGGTAGGTTTATTAACTCTTTGAGACAAACCTAGTGCATTGATCGCGTTAGCTATATCTGTAGTGTTTTTGTCCATCAGGTCATTAAAGCCCATGTTGAAGTCCCCTAATAGGAGTAGTTGAGAGGATGGTTTGAGGTTGTTGGAGAGTATGTTCTGCAGATCCTCCTTGAAGGTACCAAGAGGACCAAGGGGTCTGTATGTTAGATAAGTGGTGAGTGATTGTGAGTTGTTTATCTGGAATTTAGCAGATAGAATTTCACAAGATTGTGACAATTGGGTAGGGGCTAGTCTGAGGGAGAGACACATTTTAGAGATGATGGCGATACCACCTGCTCCCGCGCCATTTCGGTCTTGTCTAACTATTGTATAGCCATCTGGGATGGTTAACATAAGCGATGGTCCTGCCACGTTATGTAGCCATGTCTCAGTAATCGCAAGGAAATCCAGGTTACCTTCTGTGATTAGGTCAGCTATGTCGAGGGCGTGGGCGACGAGCGATCTCGCATTGAGAAGTGCTCCTTTCAGGGAAGGGGCCTCAATTACAGCTTTGACCTGGATAGGCTAGGCTGTATTAGTATCAGTTAGCTTGGGCTTGTGACATTTGGTTTGGAGGGCATTTATATTAGAAATTGAATGTGAAGGTGACAAGTTGGTGTGACTAGGTTTCGTAATATGCTGATAGTTTTCAGGTTGGTGGGTCATAGAGATCATCTCAGTGGTTCATGTAATTTTGTTAGTCTGGCACAGAGTCTATGGTTTCTCTTGGACATGGCACATGGTAGAGAGGCATAGGTTGCTGTACCTGAGGCACTATAGTATTTAGATTGGAGGAAGGTGGCATTATTCATAGCTGTTTTGGTCAGTTTAGGCAGTCTGGGGGAGAAGCAAGGTGGCGGCCATTATGCAGAACATAGTTATTAGACTTAACTTCTTTCCCAAATAAGCAGCAAAAGTAAGGCAATGCACGTAAAGGCACCTTGGCCAGATCACAATTAAACAGCAAGAATAAGGCAATGCACGTGAGGCACCTGGGTCAAATCACAATTAAACAACCATAGTAAGGTAATGCAGGTAAGGCATCTAGGCCGGATCACAATTAGACAGCAAAAGTAAGGCAGTACATATGAGGCAACTGGGCACCTAGGCCAGATCACAATTAGACATCAAAAGTAAGGCAGTACATATGAGGCAACTGGGCACCTAGGCCATATCACAATTAGACAGCAAAAGTGAGGCAATGCATATGCAGCGCAGCACAATTTAAGCAACAAAAGTGGGGCAGAGCGTGTGAAGCAGTGAAATATGATGGGTGAACCAGTGTAACGTGTGTACCAGAGTATAGTATGTCACAGGTGGGTGTGGAATACACATTATTAAGTACACGTGTGCAGGAATAAGGCAAAATACGGTGCCGCAATGGTAAAAACAGATCAATGTTTGTGCTTGGCTACAGGTTAGTTGTAGAGTCGAGCGTCGTGCAATGCGGGGTGTGCAAGTCGGTGAGCACTATTGTGATACAAGACACATTTAGAGAGGACGCCTGTGGCACAAACAGGCTTGAAATAGAGAGTACCGCAGTTCAGTTTTCGACACAACGTGCATACGAGGGCGGGAGCAATAGTAGTGGGATCTGCTCGTAGTAATAGGGCGCTAGGAGCAGAAACAAAGCAGTCAGATGTTCCATTGCCACAAGGGCTGTGGTGTTACCTTGGAGATGCACGGGAGGGTGATGGGCTCATGCAGGGGTTCCGACAGACGGCATGCCGGCTGGTGACAGGCTGAGGACAGGTGTTGGCCTTGTCTCCTTGGGCCTTGCTGACGTGGGCCGGCTTCCGCCTGCCGGCCTACGGAATAGGCTGGTTAAAAACCGCCTGGAAACCAATCTGAGCCGCGTAAGGAGGCCTGGGGCTGAGGTTAGGTGGATGATGGCTGTGTAGCCCAGCAGGCGGCCATCTTGGAAGGTGCTTCCTTCCTCGTGCTCAACAATGGAATCCTCTGAGCACACTATGAGAGCCTGCACCAGTGCAGCGCATCTGGACCTTGGACAAGGTGGCAGAGTGCAGTAAGTCATAATAGGGCAATTATGGTGGCAATTAAGGTGCCAATTCGTGGCAAATCCGGTGCACGTAGTTGTGAGTGCTATTTTTGATTTTGCAAGCTCGATTTTTAATGCGCTTACCGCAGCTTCTGGGAGAAAGCAACTGGGACATCAAAGGTTGCCCACTGCTCCTTCAGTGGACCCTTTCTTGTTATATTAATGGAGTTTCCTTATCGGTTATATAGTCCTCTTTTCTTTTCTTTGATTTCACACTGGAAGAAAAAAGGCTTCCACTTCAGAACACTCTCACGCTGCTGCTGCGATTAAAAGGGTACTGAGTGCGTAGTAGTTTCTTGTTTCTATAAACACGCGCGTTGTTAGTGCACCGTGCAATGAAATGTTTGCCTCGTGCTTCTTTGCTGCGCGGTTAGTAAATTAATTGTTTGACGCACGCCACATCACCACGCATTGAGATAAGTCGGTCTCGTGCCACTTCAACACGCACTCAAAATAAAATATAAGACTCGCGCCACTTGACCGCGCTGCTCAAATTACTATGTTGACACGCGCCACTTGACAGTGCACTTGAAAGGGTACTTGAAACACGTGCCACTTCACTGCGCAGTTTGAATTTTAATATTGACATGCGCCACTTGACCGCACACTCGAAAGGGTACCTGAAACACGCGCCTCTTCACCGCACAGTTTAAATTTCAAAATTGACACGCGCCAATTGCCCACGGGATAACACTGAAATGTAATCAACTTGCGCTACAATGTTACACGTGCCAGAAACACGCCACTGATTATTTACTGTGCACTTGTCAAGTGTCCAGGCCATTGTCCTCCCAGCCAATCAAACAAACCCCGCATTCCACCATCTTGGCTTGGGAAACATGCAATGTCTGGTCTTAAGGAAACACCCTCCTATTCTGTGAATTACCACCGGCCTACACCACCTCCCAGCCCACCTACCCCTACCAGCCCCGACATAGACTAATAGCAGGAAATTATAGAGAGAATGAGTTTGCCTAGAGAGCCATCCTGTGTCGTCATGGTAGGTTGACGTGGAGGAGGATCTGAAAATGTTGAAAAGGGTGTGTGTTGTAAAGTTGTGGACTATTGAGGGCAGCACTAACTAAAATCAGGCCCTTACTCCAGCAAAGAAAATAAGGGAGCAACAGATATGCACGTATCTGTCCCTTTTAGTTCTTTGGTTTGTTGGAGATATTTATGCAGCAAGAATCGATACACGGAATTTCCCTTCCCAATCAAGAGCGCCACACCAACATTCCTTTTATGTTCAATCTAGTTCTGTCTGTAACTCATATAGAACCATATAGATCCCTCACCCCTGTGCCATAGATAAGCCAAGAATCAGGCTGGTGTGTAGAAAGAATATATATTTATTACTGAATAGGAAAATTAATATTTACACAACCTCATTCGATATGCCACATTCTCTGTGGTACCAAAACAAAGCCTCAAAGCTGAGATTCCAAGCTTTCAGAGGAAAGTTAAATTTCGTTCCTAGCCCAAACGGTTCCAGAGATACGGACGATTAAATAAAGGTAGTTTTTCAGATTTAAAGTAATCACAATATAAATTTGAAATAGGCCTTGCCACGGATCTGGTCAGGTTTTGGACTGGACTCCGGTTCTGGTCTCGGCACTTCACAGTGATCTGGGTCAGCTCTCTGGTACTGCTCACAGCGGTCTGGGTCACTCTGGTCTGGTCTGTCCGGATACAGCGGTCTCTGCACGGCTCCTGGATCTCTGCACTGGTCCTGGCAAAAGTTCTTGGCAAGGGATTCAAGCAGCTCGCCCGGCTGTGAGTAGCTTGCAATGATTTGAGGCATGCTGCAGAGAACTCAGCTTGTGGTTTTAGGCCTCTGATTTATGTTCTAAAGTATAAGTTCTAGGTTCTGGAGTATGTAGCTGGAGTCAGTCTGGAACTGGTATCTTCTGGATGTTGTGTGGTCCGGCAAAACGCTCCGCAGCAACTGGATTTGAATCTTTCTACCTGTCCCAGCAGTCTCTTTTTATGTGTTTTGAAAATGGGTGTGTGCCTGGGCCTAGCTAAGCCTGCCCCTCTCTACTTGTCATTGGCCCAATTCTCCCCTCTCCCATGATTGGGGGAAGGAAATGTGAGTCAGAGTGATGCTGTAGGTTTTATGATACAAATCTATATTTGATTCAAATACATCCTTCCCAGATATACAATTTGTTGAAATTACATGTGCACATTATATATTCCTTATGGTCCATGCTTGTCCGCCTCTGATCTTCCTGGGGGCTTGCATTCAAAAATGACACCATTTTGCGCTTTTTAACTGGTTTTGCAATATTGGACATTTACCCAAATTTACACACATGTGCGCAAGGAGTATGGACATTAATTGATGAAGTGTCAGATTTTTAACATGCAGACATTTGGAGTGAGACCCTATTTTCCGCTAGCAACCCCCCAGAATACACCACAGGGTCCTAACGCATCTCAAAATGTTCACAGAAAAATCACAAAAATAATGATATTACTTATATAATTCTGACAAGTCCGCACTTTGAGTTATCTATCTTTTTAAAATTATGCCCTGGTCAAAAAGGGATGTGGCTTCCCACATCACAGGCCTCTGTTGTCCACTTCCCCCAAGCTCAGCTGCTAGCAGAGGCACTGCCCCTCCCAGTTGCCCCTAAGAGGAAGCCACTTTTACGACGCCCCCAATATAACATTTGCCTGAGTCCAGGACAGGCCTTTGTTCAACTCCCTGTAGTCCCCAGCTGCTCCACCCCTAATCTAATCAACAGGGCCATGTGACCTCAGGATGCAGCCAGGCCTGGCAGCCAGGCCTGGGAACACAGCTGTTGATCCAGTATCAACTCATGTCGGGGGTAGTTGTCAGGCAGAATTCAGTTTCATTAAGCCAGGTTTCCGCTAAATGTCACTTTTTGTTCCCAGTTTAAATCTCTTACAATGTTTACATATACATTAAATAATTACTTCCTTCAAGTCATTTCAGAATATAGTTTTACATTGTATCCACCTCTTAGCAAGTCTTTCCTTGGTCTGGCTTTGTTTCATTTGTTCAGTTTTACACAAAAGTGGTGGTTTTAAAACGCCGGCTTTCTGATAGTGGTGAGTACTGGTAATGCAACCATTTTTGGGATTAAGAAAATGAATTCCCCACAAGAAGGTTGTATCTTTGGAGTGGTCTCGTGCCAACTGCCAGTTCTCCTATTCTGGCGTGAATGTGGGCGGCGATAGCTCATCCCCACATCCACCCAGTCTATTGATTTAGTTTGTTCTGGGATAGAATAATGGGCGGCGACAGCTCATCCCCACATCTACCCAGTCTATTGATTCAACATGGGTCAAAACCCCCCGCCCGACTGCGCTTTGATTCAAGTCGAGGGGAAGTCGGTGCAAAGGAGGTTTTGAGCCCTTGCGCTGGTATGTCCCCATTATCTTCTTCCAATCCTGTAGGTGCCACAGTTCAGCATCTTTTCCTCCCTCCAGTCGATCAATCAGTTCTCCTTGCTGGTCATGATGGGAGGATTGGGCGGTAGCCCGGGCCCCTTGGGTCTCTGCTCCCGGTCTCCGGATTGTCCTCCTTGGCCAGTCTCCAGGTTTTCTTTCTCCTAGGACGACAAAGGGAAAGCGGCAATACCTATTCGTAGACATTTTTCCATCACTACTAATGGTGTGGCAGACATATGCATTTTATACTTTAACATACCTAACATTTTACTTTTGAGATACAAGTTATCATTCAAAGACAGTGGCTTACAAGAGTATAATATTTTAGAGACTAATGTGGGATATTTTAGGGTTGGAACTGAATTACTCTGGAGCGGCCCCCTCTGGGATGCCAGTGGATTCCTCCAGTTGTTGCAGAGTGTGCCTGGGATGGCAACACTTATGCTGATTTATATGTACCCACTTGTCTTCCCCCTCTGCCAAACCGCCTTTGGGGATGCAGATCTTATACGCAACAGGGGAGATCTTGTCTATAATTTCAAACGGTCCCTTCCATGTAGGCAAGAATATTCGCTGTTTGGCCTGGTTCCTTTGGAAATTGTATAAATAGACCCGATCACCCACCTTATATTCCTTTTGGGTAGTTTTTAAATCATAGTGGGTCTTCATGCTCTCGGCTGATCTTTCTAGATTCCGCTGAGCATAGGCAAAAGCATGCTGAAGGTGTTTCCTTAAATTCTCCACATACTCATGAGTTGTGGAGGCATTTATCAACGGTTGCTCTTGGGTCCTGTAGAACAAATGCTGGGGAAGCACCATCTTGCGTCCAGTCATCAACTCAAATGGTGACATTTTGGTTGCAGATGAAGGGGTAGATCTGATGGCCATTAGGACCAGAGGTAATCGGATATCCCAACTTGGCCCAGAATCTGCCACAAACTTTTTTAAGATGCTCAAAATGGTTTGGTTGTATCTCTCTACTGCTCCAGAAGAAGCTGGCCTGTAAGCAATGTGTAGCTTCCTTTTAACCCCCAGTATCTCCCACATCTTTGTCATTACTTCACTGGTGAAGTGGCTACCCCTGTCTGACTCAATCCTTTGAAGTAGACCAAAACGGGAAAAGATGTGGTTAATCATCAGGGCAGCTGCTGTTTCTGCCTTGCAGTTTGGGGCTGGGAGACATTCCACCCACTTGGTAAACAAGCATGTAACGGTCAACATGTACTTGTTTCCTCTAGACGAGCGAATAACAGGGCCTACAAAGTCGATTTGCAAATCTGACCATGGCAGTGTCATCCCCCTCTTTTGGAGAGGTGCACGGTGCGTGAGGGATGATGGCTGAAATTGTGCACACACAAGACACCCCTTCAAGTATTGGTCAAGGTCCTGCCCCATGTGTGGCCAGTATGCAACCTCTCTTAAGGTTTCCAGTGTTGTGTGAAACACCCTATGACCGGCGGTGGCCGCATCATGGGCGTGACTTAACATCAGGCTTCAGAATGAGGTAGGAACCACCCACTGATCGTGGCCAGCTTTGGATTTCCTTACCAGCAAACTGTCTTGGATTCGGAACATTTTTGGACATTTCATCAATACTCTTAGGTCCTCTTTCCCAATGTAATCGGTATCCGTCAAGGGAAAGTTCTCAGGGTCCTCAAGGTGTTGGTAAAACTTACCAATAATTGGATCCCCCATCTGAGCTGTAATTAAATCAGCATCAGGGGTCTCCTTACTCCATTGTGCAGTTGAAAGATCATTGTGAACATTTGTCTGGGACCTAGTGATAACAGTGACCTGGATTTCCCCCAACAGGGACTCTATTTCGATTAGATCCCCTTGGATGGCCCCGGTTTTGGCCAGCTGATCAGCTAAGTCATTTCCAGTTTTGTCTGGTCCCTCTACTTTGGAATGACCCTTGATCTTCTTCCAGTAGAAGGTCATCCCATTCGAGGTGACCAGATCATCAATGTTTTGGAGTAACTTCCCGTGTTTCAGGGGTTTGTTATTAGCGCATAAAATGCCTCTGGTTTTCCAGTTGACCAGGTGATCCACGAGACCGTTCCGTACATAATCCGAATCTGTGATTATGACCAGTTCGTGGAGTTGATGCTGGACAGCAGTGAGGATGGCCTGATGCACAGCCATCAATTCTGCCACCTGACTACTTCGGGGACCAATTTTGTATCCAGCGGAGGGTTCTGGAAACTCCTTCACCCATGCATTCCCTACACCGGCCACCAGTTCTTTCTCCCCGTTGTTGTCAACATGGTAAGAGCATCCATCCACATAGACAGTGGGCATTCCCTCACACTTGTCTTCTTCAAAGACTTTGTGTGGGTAATTAAGGTATGCCTCCATGTTGTCCTTGATTTTTAGACTTTCGTCCTCGAGACAGTTTTCTCTGGTACAATCATGCAAGTCAGCCAGACCTTGCGCGAGGGGACTCATCTTGTTTTGGCCATATCTGACCTCCACAGGAAAGCCTTGCATTGACAGAATCCAGGAAGTAATTCGGGAATTACTCACATTTCCGGCCCGGATTCTGTCACTTTGGAGATATTGCAGAGGCTGGTGTGGAGTCTCCACTATGATGTGTTCCTCCTGGATAAACGGGCGGTAATTCTTCAATGCCCACACCGTTGCCAGGAGTGCCTTCTCACAATCGTTGAATTTTTCCTCCACAGAGGATAAAATTTGCTCGCATAGGAGATTACTTTATTGACCTTGTCATGCTTTTGGTATAATACTGCCGTCAAGCACGTATTAGAGAACCCCGTCTCCAGGAAGAACTCCTTGTTTCTGACAGGGTAAGCTAGGCAAGGCGCTTGTGAGAGGCTTCTTTTGAGTTGTCTTACTGCCTCGGCTTGTTCTGGACCCCATACCCACTTGACCCCCCCCTTCAGGAGATGGATCGGGGGTCTGGTGATCTCTGCGTAGCCCTCAATGAACTTTCTGCTGTAATTAGTCAGTCCAAGGAGGCTCCTTAGTTCCCGCAGAGTTGTGGGGTCTTTCAGTTTCTGAAGTGCTTCCACTTTCTTTTCCTGGGGACAGAGACCCTGAGGAGTAATCTCATGCCCCAAGAAATTAACACGGGTTCTACACCACTGTGCTTTCTGAAAGGAAAGTTTTGCTCCGGCGGCCCTCAACTGGGTCAGAACATAACGGATCTCCGCTATGTGTTCCTCCACAGATTAACTTTTGATGAGGACATCATCTACATAAGCCAGGTTACCCCTTGCACCCAGGTCGGGCATGGCCTTGTGTAGGAAAATGTTGAATTCATTGCCGGAGTTGAGGTATCTGAAGGGAGTCAGGGTCCATGTGTACTGCTGGCCCCCAAAGGTAAAAGCCAGCTTGTATTGGTCCTCCCTACTGACAGGCACAGTCCAGTATCCATTGATCAGGTCTATTGCAGTGAATACCTGTGACCCCTGGATCTGGGCCAGCCCTTGGTCAATTTAGGGCAGAGACCATCGGGAAGTATGGACCCGTTTGTTGAGCTCCCTGAGGTCGGCGCAGAGTCTCCACTGGCTGTTTGGCTTCAATATTCCCAGCACCGGGTTATTGAAGGTGCTGTGAACTGGACGGATTATTCCCCGGGACTCCAGGTTCTTAATTATTTAAGTAAGGGACTCCATTGATGCGAGAGGCAAGCGATATTGCTTCACAAACACTGGAGTCATGCCAGGGTCCGTGGGGATTGTTGTTGTGTGGATGTCGGTGCGGCCACAGTCATATGAGTCTACCGCCAAGAGATCTTGGAAATCCAAGAAAACTTGTTTCACTTTTGCTTTTGTTCCAGAGTCGCACAGGCATCAGCTAGGTTGACTCTCTCTTCCACCATCTGCCGGAAGCCTGGAAAGACTTCTGGTTTGGCTATCTCAGCGGCCTCCTCCAGCTGGGTGGAGAAGTCCCTGGTCAGAGTGCTGATTTGGACTGGAGGCTTCAGGTGGGAAAGGCAGCCCTCATTGACCTGGAAAATCACCTCATCCCTCCTGAAGTCACAAGTCACATCTTCCTTACCATAAGGGCAAGAAGTGTACACCAGGAAGTTCCCCCCCATGCCGGGTGAAGGTCCTGTCTGGTGTTGTTTTGTCATCACTGTCACTGTCAAAACAGTCCTTGGGGATTGGTCCTAACAGTTCATTTCCTAAATCAATGGAAAAATGTCGGTCATCAACCGCCATTCCAATAATGGTGCCTGCGGCTAGAGTAATACTCTTTAAGTCGCTGTTATCCACCTCTGTTAGAATGGTGTCATGTTCTATGTTGACTAATGGAGTTAGGTTTACCCCCAACCCTTGCTGTTGGAGAGAAGCGTTTAGATGTATGTAAGCATCAGGGTTTTGCAATTTTTGTCCTCTTTTAACTTTCACTTCCAGGGAGAAATGTCGGGTCCTTTCTGGGATGGTGACTTCCTCTTTGATCTGAATTTCAACTGCATAAGGTAGCAATTGAGCTGACCTAAATGCTTTTTCTGGATCATCAAAGCCCATGGGATTATCCGCTAATCAGGACCAAGCTTTGAAGTTTATTAGGTCCAAACTAATGGCAAAGCGATTGAGAATGTCACTGCCTAAGTAAAAGGCGGCAGTGACGTCTCACACGACCCAACAATTATGGACTATGCTCTTGTTGCCAATGGAGATTTTGAGCATACACCTGCTTGGCAGGAAATGTTTGGAATTAGGTGCTTCCAGGTCCATTTCCCATTTGTCTATCAGTTTGAATGTGGGAATGGCTGGATCTTTTGGGAGTTGGCGGAACATGGCTTCGCTGATGAAGCTCTTACCGTTGTTCACACACACTCAAGCGAGAACAGAGTCCTTCCCATCATTTAACTGAACAGGGATGAACAACTGCTCTCCAATTTGCTGAATATCAGCCAGGCTCTGAGCTGATTTCACATCTTTCTGGACTATAGGAGTGGGAGTTTCTGATTGTGGATTAGTAAAGAATTTCAGGGTGTTTCCTTCCAGTGTGGAATACCACCTTAAAAAGGAAGGAAGGTTGATTTTCAGAAATAGAGAGGACCCCCCCATCACCAGTCTGTTGTCCTACTGCTATTACTGTCACGTCTGGAATCTGGTTGTTCTGGAAGTGAAATTCTACTTGGTCAGATTTTTGTTCAACCATGTGGCAGGTGCCGTTTAAACTAACATGGTTGACACTCTGTTTTAATTTTATTGGTCGGCTAGTCTGGGTCCAGAGGACCTTGTTTACGCAATCTATTAGGGGTGACAACCTTCTCAGGAGGTCATTCCCTAGTAAACAAGGGATGCCCTCTGGAGTCACTACTATGACCGGGTGTTTCACCTTGTGTCGCCCAATTTTAATGTCCAAGTTTGCAGTCCTCTCAACGGGAATTTCCTTCCCGTCAAAGTTCTGCAGTTGTCCAGGAAGAGAGGTGAGAGGAATTCGGTAATTCTCCCCCCTTCCTGCATTTAGTTCCTCAAAGGCCCTTTTGGACAGAAGGGTAGCTTGGGATCCAGTGTCCACCAGTGCCAAAATTGTACCCTGCTTTGTACTTGTACCGGGGCATAGTATCTTCCCTCCTTCTCCTCAAGGGGGCACTGATAATGCACATTTTTGGACAACTAGTGGGCTAACTTTCTGGTTTTGGACATTGCTAGAGAAGAGATTTGGGCAGAATTCTGTGGAGAGTCTTGGGAATCTGAAAGAAAAAGTTGGCAACTGGAGATCAGAGCCATTGTGGTTCCGGTTCTGGGCCACCCCCCCCTTTTTGGAGGCAGTCACCAGGATGGGTTTGAACCAGGGGATTTCGGTATTGTGGGTTCTGGGATGAGATGATGGGCGGCGGTAGCTCAGTCTCCACATCTCCCCAGTCTGAATTGGCGTCTCTTGGGACCCATTTTTCCTTGGGAGGAGTTCCCCCATCTCTACAGGAGAAGATCCTTTCCCCAGGATCCTCTGAGGATCCCTCTCCCTCAAATTGTAAGATCTGTACCTCCTCCACAAACTGGGTCTGTTTGGGTCCTTTGTTTCTCCTACCTCCTCTCTGCTCCTTGGGTGGCAGACTTTCAGGGGTAGGAGATTTTGTTTCCGGTTCCTGGTTTTCCAGGGGCTGTTTACAAGTTGGGAAGGAAGCTTCTCCAAGGCTTTACACCCCCTTTCCCCTTGTGCCTCCTCCCTGGGAACCGGTGGGTTATCGGGGTGCTGCCCCCGTCATTGTTCTGGAGCACCAGGTCCATAGTTTGGGGCATTCTGCAGTGGCATGCTCATCTGAGGGTTCTGTTGAGCCCTCAGTATGTGACCCAGATCCCGTGCCATATTTTGGACCTGGCGCTCAAGTTGTGAAACCCGCTCAGGCTGATACAGGGCTCTATTTTCTCCCCTGGGCTGATCCCGGGAAGGGTAGCTATCCCTTCTCTGGTAGTACCCCTGGTTGGGAAGATTTTGGTACCCCTCCACCCTTGGCCTCCCCTCTCCCAGATTAGGTTGTCTGGGCTCAGGGAATTGGGGAAAGAAGGATGGATGATTTTGGGGCTGGAAGTTGGGCGGATAACTGGGGAAAAAGTTCTGCCCAGGATTTGGAGAATTTCTGCCCTCCTGTGGGAAGTTGGGAGGGAAGTTACCTAGGTTAGGTGCTTGGCTGGAATCCCCCCCCTTGGGATGGAGGAGTCCACACATAACCCAGGATTGGTCTGTTTCCCTTGTAGCGGGGACTTACATAGTCAGGGAGGCGGGGGACCCCATTTGTGGGACTACCTCCTCGACTCCCTGTCTGTGACTGGCCCGAGGGCCTTCTGGGCTGTGAATTATTTGGTGCAGGCAGGTTTTTAGGTCCCCCCATCTCCAAATCTAAAACAGGGGCAACCTTTACCTCTGCCACCTTGGCAGCAGCAGGGGTGCTGTTGGTTTTGGGGTTTTTCGGCGCATTATTTTTATTTTCGATGGGCTTCTGCACCTCATAGATCCGGGTAGCCTGTTCAATGACCCAGTCTAAAGACCTTTTCTCATGAAAATCTCTCACGAGCTGGGTCATTATGTATTTGGGTAAGGCATGGAAAAACGTATTGATAAATTCTCTGCTATCCGTGCGCACCCTTCTGGTGGTCTGCGCAAAAGCACGCTTTAATTCTTGCACAAACCCTTGTAGGGCCTGATCCTCCCCACATTGCAAATTGTAGGCTGCCTTGCGAGCCTCTTGAGGATTTCTGTGAACAGAAAAATGTTTCAAGATGGCCGCCTTATAGGTGCACCATCTTAAATGATTTTGGTCCTCCAGCCCCGCAAAGAAACTGGAGTATTCTGGGGAGAATGTCCATTTGACGTACTGGATGCAGCTACTGCTGTCCTTCAAATGGAAAGTCTCCATCATTTGCTCATAGAGCTCCAGGTGTTCCCAAATCGAATACTTGGCGTTCTGATGATAAGGAGTGATGACACTCCTGATTGCCTTTATTTGTTTCAATGGGTCCTTAAGCAAGGCCTTTTTGCCTTATTGGCCTTTTTGGTTCGGGTAACCCTGGTCCATTCATCCTCTGACTCAGAAGCACTGCTCCCAGAGGTGCCCGTCTGATCTTCCAGGTTTTCCCGGATTCTGCGAGCCTGGGAATGGCTGGCAGAATGTGGGGACCTGGTCTCCTGTGTCCTGTAATGCTCAGAGGAGTCTTCAGACCCCTCCTTGCTGCCAGGATTTGATGGGTACCCCCCCCCCCACTGACCTAACTGGGCCGAGGTTTTCAGGATGCCCTTAATGGGCCTACTCTCCTGGGGTTCCCCACTAAATTGCACTGTGCTTGGGTGCCCATACCCGGATGCCCGCCCATCCATTCCTGGGAGGTACTGGCCTATGAGCCCCATACTTCTAGCTGGATAGTAATCTGCCATCCCCGTGGCCCTGGGCTCATGTGCTGCGAGGGGACATGGGGGTGGCAGAGTCCAGGGCCTGGGAGAGATGAAGGCCTCTGGTACTAGGGCTCCTGAGGTTATGCTCAGGAGTTTCTCTTTCCCAGCGAACCTCATCTCTCTCCGCCCCTGCTTCCTGTTGCAATGCAAGAGCCTGCGCTTTCAGTTCCTCAGTTAAGGCCTTACTAGACTCTATCAGTCTCTCCTGCATGGCTACCTGTTGCTGGAGCCTATCATTGTGCTGGCAGAGAACCTCATTTTCTCTCTGTGCCTCCTGATTGGTCCTGGAGTACTGGGCCAGTCTCTGCTGCAGGAGTCCTCCTCAGTCCCATTCCTACTGGCCTGCTCCTTTCTTGCCAGAGCCTCCTCCACCCTCCTGGTGTGCTCTAACAAGTTCTGGTGTTCTTTCTGGAGGTCACCCAGTCTCTTGAGTGCCAGGTGATTTTCTTCCATTTTCCTTTTTAAGTGGCAGACTCCCTGGCCTAAGGTATCCCTTTCCTGACTAAGAGCCTGCATCTGTGCCGCCAGGTCGTCCCTTTGCCTTTGGAAGGCACCAGCTTTCAGGCGCTCCTGGTCAAACTCTGCCTGGGTATCCAGGTCTTTCAAAATCAGTTTATTGCTCTCTGCCTTCTTCCTATCTAGGTGGCATAGCAGGGTGACTACCTGCTCGGCACATACCCTATTGAAATCTAATTATTGCTCCAGCTTTTTCTGGCTCTGCAGTAGGGAGTCAAAACCTTCTTGGTACTCCTTCTGCAAGGCCAGAAATCTGGTATCCTGGTCAGCCTTTTCCTGTTGCAGCACATCCATATCCTCCTTTATTTTAGTGATGTACTGTCTGCTGTCCTTTTCTGACACCTGGCTCCTGAGCAGCCTCTGCTCAGAAGAGTCCAGATCAGATTGGGCCTTCTCTAACGCCATCTGTTGCCTATTTGCCAGATCTTGGCCTTCAGCACATTTGTCCTGCATGGCTCCCATATATAGATACAAATATGCCGCTATCCTGGCAATCTAATTATGTTCATCTTTGGCTTTAGGGGCCATATATAGTTCACTCAGGGCCACATGTAGGGGACTCTGATCTCCCCATATATCTGACCCTTTTTCAGTGACCTGTTGCGCGATTGCCTGCAACCAGACCGTTTGGTCCTGATGAGTCCACTCACCTCTCACAAATAGCTTATGTAAGAAGTGCTCTTTGGCTATTTTGATGTCTACCAGTCTCATCATTCTGGAATTTGAGTTCCTTCCTGACTTACAGAAGTTTGTATTTTATTTTTGCAAAACAGACCGTTTCCTTAGAGCGTTCCTTTGAGGAGTGCTTTACAGCGTAACACAGCGTGGTGATCCGACCGGATGTATGTATCTTGTCAGTTAGCACACTGTATTAATCTGCACAAGTGATAGATCTAATCCAGAATCCCCGGCTACGAGCCCCCAATTTGTAAGAGGATTCAATTGAACACTACAGCTAAGTCAATGCCTAGTCTGGGATACTGAATGGAAACCCTTATTGATATATCTTTATGTCCAGTTCATGAGTTCTGGATGACTACCCCTATATAATACCCCTCTCTTAGAATCCCCCTGAACCCACAGAGCCAAGAAGTAGTTCTGTTTTGCAAGTTTAAAAGGTTTATTTGAGAAATAAAACAAAATATAGATACCACGCTTTTTTAATAAATTAATAATCGATATCGCCCTTATAAATATAATGTTAATCAACAATGGGTAATCTGACACTAGCACACTTCTTTATAATCAATGAGGAGTTAGTATAGGATGGATAAAGTAGCAAAAATACTTTTATGATTTCAAGGGAAAAGCAATGAGGAATAAAATGCAGTACAGAAATACTTGATATGATTTTAGCAAAAGATAAGATAATCACTTTTTCTCTGGCAATTCACCCCTCTCCCCTATGCAATGTAAGAAATGGAAGGAGATGGAAAGAGGAGCACACAGTTCTCAGGAATGCAATCAAATACAATAGGAAATTCAGTTCCCCTCCAGCAAGCTTAGAGAAAACCGGTATGAGTTTTAAAACACAGGCCCAAGTGCTTTGAATGTGGTGGCAATGAAGTGAGAAATATGCTGAAAATGCTTTTAATTCCCTTTAGGAGGTTCAGGGTGAGTGAGAGATACCTGGGATGAGTGCAGGCTCACTTTAGCAATGATTCAGAGATGGTGATTAAGAGGCAAACAAATTTTTAGCAAGGAAAGAAATGACTGCTGATGGTTACACTTGGCTGGATTTTTAACCAAATCGCAAATCGCGGTAAAATTCGCGAGTGCGTGAATCGTGATTACGGCAAAAGTATAAGGAGTAGCAAGTCGGTTCTAAGTTCGTTGGAAAGCCGAGATTCTAAGCTTTCGGAGGAAAGTTAAATGTCGTTCCTAGCCCAAACGGTTCGAGAGATACGGACGATTAAATAAAGGTAGTTTTTCGGATTTAAAGTAAACTCAAAATGACAGGTGACATCTTGCAGCTTGAGAATTGACAGGTGACAGTTGTGCAGCTTTACAAATGACAGATGACACGATTTCTAGGAGGCTGTTCTACTTGCCACGGATCTGGTCAGGTTTTGGACTGGACTCCGGTTCTGGTCTCGGCACTTCACAGTGATCTGGGTCAGCTCTCTGGTTCTGCTCACAGCGGTCTAGGTCACTCTTGATCTCTGGTCTGGTCTGTCCGGATACAGCGGTCTCTGCACGGCTCCCGGATCTCTGCACTGGTCCTGGCAAAAGTTCTTGGCAAGGGATTCAAGCAGCTCGCCCGGCTGTGAGTAGCTTGCAATGATTTGAGGCCTGCTGCAGAGAACTCAGCTTGTGGTTTTAGGCCTCTAATTTAGGTTCCAAAGTATAAGTTCTAGGTTCTGGAGTATGTAGCTGGAGTCAGTCTGGAACTGGTATCTTCTGGATGTTGTGTGGTCCGGCAAAACGCTCCGCAGCAACTGGATTTGAATCTTTCTACCTGTCCCAGCAGTCTCTTTTTATGTGTTTTGAAAATGGGTGTGTGCCTGGGCCTAGCTAAGCCTGCCCCTCTCTACTTGTCATTGGCCCAATTCTCCCCTCTCCCATGATTGGGGGAAGGAAATGTGAGTCAGAGTGATGCTGTAGGTTTTATGGTCAGAGGAACCTCCCCTTGTCAGTTTGCCCACAAATCTATATTTGATTCAAATACATCCTTCCCAGATATACAATTTGTTGAAATTACATGTGCACATTATATATTCCTTATGGTCCATGCTTGTCCGCCTCTGATCTTCCTGGGGGCTTGCATTCAAAAATGACAACATTTTGCGCTTTTTAACTGGTTTTGCAATATCGGACATTTACCCAAATGTACACACATGTGCGCAAGGAGTATGGACATTAATTGATGGAAGTGTCAGATTTTTAACATGCAGACATTTGGAGTGAGACCCTATTTTCCGTTAGCAACCCCCCAGAATACACCACAGGGTCCTAACGCATCTCAAAATGTTCACAGAAAAATCACAAAAATAATGATATTACTTATATAATTCTGACAAGTCCGCACTTTGAGTTATCTATCTTTTTAAAATTATGCCCTGGTCAAAAAGGGGTGTGGCTTCCCACATCACAGGGTGAAATAACTGGTTTATCAACTTCCCCCAAGCTCAGCTGCTAGCAGAGGCACTGCCCCTCCCAGTTTCCCTTAAGAGGAAGCCACTTTTACAACGCCCCCAATATAACATTTGCCTGAGTCCAGGACAGGCCTTTGTTCAACTCCCTGTAGTCCCCAGCTGCTCCACCCCTAATCTAATCAACAGGGCCATGTGACCTCAGGATGCAGCGAGGCCTGGCAGCCAGGCCTGGGAACACAGCTGTTGATCCAGTATCAACTCCTGTCGGGGGTAGTTGTCAGGCAGAATTCAGTTTCATTAAGCCAGGTTTCCGCTAAATGTCACTTTTTGTTCCCTGTTAAATCACTTACAATTTTTAAATAATTACTTCCTTCAAGTCATTTCAGAATATAGTTTTACATTGTATGTACCTCTTAGCAAGTCTTTCCTTGGTCTGGTTTTGTTTCATTTGTTCAGTTTTACACAAAAGTCTGGTGGTTTTAAAACACCGGCTTTCTGATAGTGGTGAGTACTGGTAATGCAACCATTTTTGGGATTAAGAAAATTAATTCCCCACAAGAAGGTTGTATCTTTGGAGTGGTCTCGTGCCAACTGCACAGTTCTCCTATTCTGGCGTGAATGTGGGCGGCGATAGCTCATCCCCACATCCACCCAGTCTATTGATTTAGTTTGTTCTGGGATAGAATAATGGGCGGCGACAGCTCATCCCCACATCTACCCAGTCTATTGATTCAACATGGCTCAAAACCCATGACACTACCTACCCAATTGATGAGGGAAGTTATTAAATCAAACAGATCCTCACAAGACATGGTTTGCCTGGACAAGTTTACTTACATAGAATATCTCTGAGTTTCATCTCATTGGGAAAGGACAGGTATTTGGTCAAATGGCCTCACCAGGTTCAGTCATTGATACCTCCAGCATCAGTCCCCGTTGATTTGCCTCTCCTGGTAGGGGTCCCAGCCAGCTTGTACTCTCTCTCTGGTTTTCTCCTGCAATTTGGTCAGCAGTTCCTACTTGGATGATTTCAGACAGCTCTCCTTTTTCCTTTGTCCCCTATTTTCATTGTACGTCTCCTTTCAGGTGCCAGTTTATTGGCTCTTGATTTGGATTGGACTTCTAGTGTGACTCCCATTGCAAGGATTGGTTCCTGAAGTTACTAGGCATCATCCCTTTGAATGAGAACCCCACCCTTTTGAAATCGCATTTTTTTTCCACTTCAGTTATGACCTAAAAACAACTATGTGGCGAAATTCTTGACTTTATAAATACGAGTCACAACCATATGTATCCAAAATGGCCTTTTAGATTTTTGTGATTTATTAAAAAATTATACAGATCTCTAATTTAATAAGCTATCATCTCCCTGGATCTCTGCTTTGTGACATTTTCTGAGAAGCTATCATCATATATCAGCTTATAACTTCAGTTCACACGGTCTAATTAAATGGCCCTATTCATAGGGGTTTCAATTATATTTGACCCATATGTGTCATGATTACAAAGATAATCAACAATCATGATTTCCCCATAGCACCTATGGTAATTTTAAGTCATCTGCATAATATTTAACTTCAATTACACATTATTTTTCATTAAGAACTTCACATATAATTCAGTCCATTTGCTTCTTTGTTAGTTTGGCCTGGTGTAAATCACTTAACATTCTTGCAAAGTCAAATGTCTGCAGAAGTGATCTTATTTGCCTGACCAGATGCTATAGCGCAACCCATTAGCATCATGTGTCAGTCTCTGTATCATGTCACTTGTCAGCCAGGTCCTGAACTACACCATGAATCGAATTTTAATCCATGTATTTTATACGGTTTTACTTCCATTAGCTGGATCTTCTGTTTCCATAGGGTTCAGCTGTTGACCTCATCAACCCTTTAGCCCGGCACAAACCCCATCCCCTATCTTGTCTACATGAGCTTCAAAAATATGTTTTAGATAGATAAAAGAGCAGAGCCTTAGCCTGGCCTCTGATGGAGGGCGGGGGGTGAGGTGAGCAGTCCTGGGTCTGAGAATCTCATGAGTCAATGTCATTTTGGGCGAGCACAGCTTTTCTTCATACACCGGAAACTGGTATTTTTGGATATTGAAACGCTGAGGCGAAGCCTCAAATGTATTTGTATTATTTATTTATGAAGCACTTTTGCCAAAGCCCTTTGGCCTTCTTCCTGCCATGTCAGGTCAGGAAATTCCTTATATGAATATCCCTTGGCCGGGGATAGCTGTGGCATTCGTGGGCTAAGGGGCATTGTGTGTTTGTGCCAAAGAAGGGGGCTGTGACTGTCTGTTTCAAAACCACATTTTGTTTGCCTGAAAGTCTGTTGCTAGGCACATGTGTGACCAGTGGCTATCCATGATTGGATATCCACCAGCTGGTTAATGGTGCAGATCCTTACCATACTATTGGTGGGCTTGCTCACAGCCTGAAAAGGATGGTTCCTGCAACTGTTCATGTGATCACTGTTGGAGCCAGGACTTCTACAAAGAACAGCCCACTGACTGCCCGAAAACGACACGTGCAGCTGCCCAGCATTGAATCCAGTGCAAGTGAAGCCTTGCTCCTTTGTGCTTATCTTAAGAAGGCCTTTGTTGGTTCCATCGAACCCTGGATTGCTGGGAACAACCAATCATCAGCCCAGCTCGAGGATCATGCTTGCTGAGCTTTCAGAAGTGTTCCTAGACCAACCGGGGGACTGATCAGCTCTCTCCTGGACTACCTCGCTGCAGTCATCGCTGTTCCGAACAGTGCCTTGAAACTTTGCAGATCTTTGGCTTATGCCACAAGTCACCTGCTCCTGTATTTTTAGCTATTTCACTCCAAGGGAAGCTTGCTGGGACTGCAACTTTCACTGCTGGACTATCACCTGTTACTGCCAGACCTTGGCGATCTTCGTTGGATCTTGACGTTGTGCCCCTGAGGTGTCCTGTGGGAGGCTTTCGCACAGAAGTTTTTGCCTGTTTTAATTTGGGTATTCAACTGAAATGAAATCCTGCGAAACAAAGTATTGCTTCTCTCTAGGCGATCCTTGCGAAAGTTACTAAAACAGAAGAATAAGCCTGCAACAAAGCCTGGAACCTCCACAAGTTGTATCTGGAGACCTCTGATCCAGTGGGGGCAAGTCTACATACCTGTTGCTTCCCCCCTTGTCTCCCATAGGGTAACATGGCCGTAAGGTCCTGACCCTAACTCACTCTTACCTGACCTTTGGTGGTGGAACCTGGGTTAAGGATCGCACCCTTGGACCATTCTACTGTTTTGGATTGAGTTGAGTCCTAATCTGAAGTTTACTTATCCAGCATGGGGTCTGGCATGGATTCACATGCTCATGAATATTCCCCGTCGTCAGGCTGGGAATCCTCGGTAAAGGAAAAATCCGTATCAGTTTTGTTTCTGATCTGTCTTTCTTAGTAGTAACCAATCACTGATCTCTGGGTCATACTGCCCAGAGTCAATGACTGCCCTCTCCCTAAGCCCCGCCTCTGGCAGCCATCCTCAGATTTTTACCGCACGCTCAAGTGTTGGGAGTCCTCGTGTTTAGCTCTCGAGTTTTTTGCTGCGTTTTCTTGCTTTTTCAGGAGATTTCTCATTTTTTCGGTTTAATCGAGCCTCAAGCTCCACCGTTTCTACTTCTGACAACGGGGACCCGTTTTGGAATTCTTCTACGCCCCTCAAGGGTGAAGTTTTCGTCGAGTTTACACTTCTTGGAGGATTCCGGAAGATCTGCGGCCTACCTCAACGGACATGGCCCAGGACAAGGGAAGCTCGACGCCCGGATCCAAGCTGTTCAGGTGCTGCCCAGGATGCGGATTACAGAACGTTTCCAAGGAGGACGAGCATTTGCGATGTCTCTACTGCCTTCACGAGGACAAGACGCACGTGGAGAAAGACTGCGTTCTGCAAGAACCTTTCGGAACGGACCAAACAAGATCATCGTCCCCGCCTCGCCGCCTGGCTGGAGAAGGGCACAGCAGGTGAGAAGGCGAAGAAGTCTGAGCGAGCTTCTAAGTCCTGTGAGGGCGCCCCGGCGACGGGGGCCCAACAGAATCCAAGCACCGCGAGTCCGCGGGCACCGGTAGTGCCGAAAGGTCCGGCTCTTCGGCTGCCAAGCAGGGCGCTGCTTCCCCGGCACGTTCGACCACGAGCCAGCGCTCTGGTTCGGGGAAGAGGAAGTCCGAGAACCCGGGTAGGCTGCTGGAGCGGACCTGGTAGATCTCGAAGGGGGAGCGAGGCGTTGACCCTTCCCCCAAGGCGAAGGCCCAGGACGCACCTAAGGTGGTGAGGGCTTTGATCCACCCGGCAAAGGCCTCTAACGAAGTAGTCGCTGCGACCCTGGGGAAGCCGGCTGAGACTACGCTTGTGGAAACGCCCTCTGGGCCCAGAGTATCCCTGCCACCGCAGAGGGAATCCTCTTTCCAGCCCATCGTTAAGACCCCCGTGAAGTCCCTGGCGGAAAAAGAGGGGGGGGGGGCGGTGGCCATTGCAGACTCGGAATCAGTATCTGAGGAGGAACTGGTGGAAACCGAGAAGGGCCTCAACGAAAGGTCCATAGGCCTCAACGAGAGGTTCATAGGCCTCAATGAGAGGTTCGAGAAGATTCGATCCCAGGGGACGGTCCCTGCTGATGTGATCGAAGATAGCGACGATGACGACGAACAGGGCCCAGTGGAGCGGCCATCCCGTCCGTCGCAGCCATTGTCCGAGCCCCAGGATAGCTCGGCAGCCATTTTGTTGGCAATCCAATCCTTTCGCACCGAGATAAGGACGAGATTACCACGGACCGCGACGGAGGATCCACAACCAGGCCCATCGGGATGCCCTCCGAACAAGCGGAGGAGAGTCCAGCCCTTTGTGCCTGCGAGACCGGTGGACCCCTCATCCCCCTCGCCGGACCCTCTGAAGAACAGAAAAAGGAGGGGTTTCTGTACCAATGACGAGAAGCCAAGAGGAAGACAGTCCTCGCGATGCCTATACTCGACGACATCTGGGACGAGGGGCTTGCTGTCCTCAAGAACCCTTCCACGACACCAGCCAAGAGGGACAGGTACAAGAAGAAGTACCGAGTCCCCGATGCCGCCCCCTTGTGCCTCAGGGCCCAGCCCATGCCGGACTCTGTCGTCTCGGCAGCGGCTAACAAGAAGGCAGAGGGTGCGGCGGCTTCAACTTCCACTTCCCCGCCGGACAGCGAGGGCAAGAAGTTGGACTCTAGGGGACGTCGAGTCATCTCGTCGGAGGCGACGACGATTAAGGCGGCCAATGCCTTAGCGATCGTGGCCCGCTATGACAGGGAGCTCTGGTTCAAGATAGCTCCCCTGCTAGACTTCCTACCTGATGACAAAAGGACGGAGGCCCTAGAAATTTTGCAGGAAGGCTAGGTGGTGTCGGATCACGCCATAACGGTGGCAACGGACATTGCTGATACCGGATTTCGCCAACTGGGCAACGGAGTTTGCCTCTGACGACGAGGATGGCTCAAGGCGACAGACTTTCGCCAGGACGTCCAGACCAGAGTGTTGGACATGCCGTTCGACGGCAACAACCTTTTTGGTAAGGCGGTGGACGAGTCCCTACAGGCCATCAAGACCGACTCGGAGACGGCCCGGGCCCTTGGGGTGCTTCAACAGCGACGGCCCTTTCGGAGCTCCAGAGGCAGACAGGGTGCCTCCAAAGGATCCAGCGGTGGCTCCTCCACTTACCTCCAGGCGGCCCGCTCCTCTTCCCCGGAGGACTACAGAGGTCGCGCCAAGCAAGGGGGATCCCGCCACCTCCAAGCAAGACTGACCCAGCCGGGTTGTAGGGCCCCACCAAAGCAACCCAGTGGGAGGCCGGCTGACGAAGTTCGTCAGCGTGTGGGAGTCCATCTACACTGATCGTTGGGTGTTGGACACCATGGCCAACGGGCACTCGCTGGAATTCCAAAAGAAGTGCCCTCGCATTCCTCCCGTGGCCAGGAAGGAGAATCACGTCCCTCAACTGCTGTTGGAGGTAAAGGCGATGCTCAAGAAAGGTGCCATCGAGCTTGTCCCCAGGAGGCTCCAAGGCTCCGGAGTGAACTCAAGGTACTTCCTCGTCAGAAAGAAGACAGGCGGTTGGCGCCCCATCCGGGACCTGCGTCGGTTAAACAAGTTCATCAAGGCGCAGAAATTTAGGATGGTCACCCTCCAGCACGTGCTGGGACAGCTGGATGAAGGCGACTTCCTATCGTCGTTGGACCTGGAGGATGCTTACTTCCACATCCCCATTCTAAAAAGGCACAGGAAGTTCTTCAGGTTCGTGGTTCAGGGACCTCACTACCAATTCAGAACCCTACCGTTCGGATTAAAGTCGACACCCAGGGTTTTCACCAAGTGCCTGGCACCAGTGGCGGCGCGGCTGCGCCTGCAGGGGATCCACGTCTACCCCTACCTGGACGACTGGCTAATCCGGGCAAGGACAAGGGAACTCGCCGTCGAACATATGGAGAGAACCGTCCGGCTACTCATGGAGCTGGGGTTCGCCATCAACTACCCCAAAGCCCACCTGGTTCCATCGCAAGTAGCACTGTTTCTGGGAGCAAAGCTAGATACAGTGGGGCAATTGGCCTCCCCTTCAGAAGAGAGAACCAAGACCATCCTGGGCAAGGTGCGGCGTCTGTTGGCCACGGACGTGGCCAGGGTGAGGTCCATGAAGTCCCTTCTCGAGATGATGTCCTCATGCATCTACCTTGTACCTCTTTGCAGACTTCGGATGCGTCCAATGCAGGAGTTGCTCGACGCCCGCTGGTTTCAGGCGACGGGCTGCTTCGAGGACAGGATCCCTCTCGACGAGGAGTTCCGTCGGGCGATCCTATGGTGGGGCACCCAGGCTCACCTCACTACAGGCATGGACTTTCAAACCCCGGCGTTTCAGGAGACGGTGACGACGGATGCCTCTCTGGAGGGTTGGGGGGTCCACATCAACATTCTGGAGCTCCGAACAGTGTTCTGGGCGCTCAAGTCGTTCCTTCCGTCCCTCAAGGACAAAGTGGTGAGGATCTTCACCGACAACACCACCACAATGTTCTACATACGGAAGCAGGGGGGCACCAGGATCTATGGTACTGGGACGTCGTCCAGGGGATGTTTCTGGTTCCCTTCCACTTGGCAGGAATAAAAAACACCATCGACGACTCGCTCAGCAGGGAGCTGCGCGCGTGCCACGAGTGGGAACTGCGACAGGATCAAGTGGATCGGCTCTTCCAACGTTGGGGCAAACCCCAGATCGACCTGTTTGCGACGGCGGCTAACTCCAAGTGCCAGAGGTTCGCCAGCAGGTTCCCACACCTGAGGAGCATGGGCAATGCTTTCTCGCTCCCCTGGGACTGCCTGTTTCTCTACGCGTTCCCTCCGTTGCTGTTGCTGCTCCGCCTCATCAACCAGCTCAAGGGGTCCAGGTGCAGGATGATCCTCATTGCACCGGCATGGCCGCGGCAGATCTGGTTCCCGGACCTTCTGGACTTGTCAACGTCCCCGCCAGTCAAGCTGCCGGCGGACGCGGATCTTCTCTCCAGAGAAGGAGGCGCCATTCTCCATCACGACCCACAGTCGCTGAACTTGCAGGCCTGGCTCCTGCGGTACTAGAGTTTGGAGGGTACGATATACTGGCTGATTACAGAGAGGTTCTTGCAAAAGCCAGGGCGTCCTCAACTCTCAAGTGTTAATGGAGGAGGTTCTCTGTCTGGTGCCGTGCACAGAAGATTAACCCTCTGCGGATTACGGCCCTTCAAGTACTGCCGTACCTACTGTCACTGGCCAAAGCTGGACTGGCTCACGCCTCCATCAAAATACATCTGGCTGCTATCTCCCGATATACCAGGACTACGGGATGGGCGTCCTTGTGGTCTCATCACCTGGTGAAGGAATTCATGAAGGGACTATTCCATCATTACCGCCGTTGAAGGCTCCGGCCCCGGCGTGGGATCTTAATGTGGTGCTGACCAGGCTCATGGGGGCCCCATTCGAGCCTATACATTCGGCGCATTTGAAATTCCTGTCATGGAAGACAGCGTTCCTCGTGGACAACACCTCCGCACGACGAGTGGGAGAGATCCAGGCCCTATCTTGCAAGCCTCCATACTTGACTTTCCATGACACGAAGGTGGTGCTGAGGACGCACCCCTCCTTTATGCCCAAGGTGCCGTCGGACTTCCACCTCAACGAGCCCTCGGTGTTACCAGTTTTCTTCCCGTCACCTTAGACGCCGGCCGAGAGGACTTTGCACTCGCTGGATGTAGCTAGAGCGCTGAAGTTCTACGTGGACCGCACGAAGAGTTTTCGGAAGACATCACAGCTGTTTGTGAACTTTGGACCTGTGAATCAAGGGAAGGCTCTCTCGAAGACTTCCATTTCCAGATGGCTCTCCGGCTGCATTATGCACCGGTTGGCAAACCGACCACTGCCCGGCCGTCTGAGAGCCTATTCGAGCAGAGCGATCGCTGGTACCACGGCATTCCCGACTGGTGTGCCCCTACTGGACATCTGCAAGGCTGCTACGTGGAGGTCGACACACACCTTCACAAGATTCTACTGCATCGATCGGGACTCCAGGGAGGAGTCCAGGGTCGGCCAAGCAGTGCTGCGCAACCTGTTCTCCTAAGGTGAGCCTGGTGAGGAGGTAAGAAGTGCTTAATGTTGAGTTTTGATGTAATGCTTAATGTTGAGCCTTTGCCACCTCCCGCGGTTGTGCATGTGTATACTGCTATGTATTTTTTATTCATGAGCATGTGAATCCATGCCAGACCCCATGCTGGAGAAGGAACAAGTTACTTACCTGTAACTGTTGTTCTCCAGCACGGGTCTGGCATGGATTCACATGCGAACCCTCCCACCTACCCCTCTGCGGCTCTTCACTTGGTCATACTGCCACTTGGCGTGCTACCAAATCTGAGGATGGCTGCCAGAGGCGGGGCTTAGGGAGAGGGCAGTCATTGGCTGGGGGCAGCATGACCCAGAGATCAGTGATTGGTTACTACTAAGAAAGACAGATCAGAAACGAAACTGATACTGGTTTTTTCTTTACCGAGGATTAGCAGCCTGACGACGGGGAATATTCATGAGCATGTGAATCCATGCCAGACCCATGTTGGAGAACAACAGTTACAGGTAAGTAACTTTTTCCTTAAAATGTTTCTAACTTTGTGACTCTTCATTAACCATTCCACTGGCATTTTTTTGGGTACAAGCCCTCACACCATCTTAGGGTTGGACTTTAGAAGATTTAGGGAAGCTGTTCTGTGGTTAGTCTGAACAGTGTTGTCTGTTTTTATGCATCTGACTACTGACCTGTTTTGCACTAGTCATTGATTCAAATGTTAATCTATCTCTTCTCAGGGTGATTGTATCTATCTGTTTTATGTGACAATCGTTGTCTAGTATTTTTATCTACTTAATGTGTAAACTAAAGGCTTAATAAATATTTGTATTTTTATACTTCACCTTGATTGTGTTTGGCTAACCGCTCAGTATCTTCCCTGTTCACCATAATAGGGTGGACCCGCAAATTCATCCCACCAGGGCTGATTTCGTAAATTCATCTTAACAAAAAGGAAAGGCCTATGAGTAGGGGATAGAATAAAGAGACATAAGTAATTTGATGGCATTCAAAGGAAGAAAGGGATGGATTTTATGCATGATATAAAGGTGAAAATGACAGATGCCTGAGACATTAAAGCTGTGCGAGGTGAAAGAGACTGGTCAAAGAGGACACCAAGATTGCAAACAGAAGAAGAAATTGAAAGAAGAGCAGAGAGAAAGAATAGAGGCAAGGAGTGGGGGAGGGGATATAGATGAGGAATGGGAAAAAGAACTTCTGTTTCAGGGGCGTTAAGGGGGATAAAGGGAGAGTGGATCAATGGTTGTATTTCAAGCAGGCAGAAGAAGAGTGTCATAAAAAGCAGAGGGTGGGACAAATAGAGAATCAGCGGCATAGAAGTTGAATAAGAAGGCGAATGATGCAATGTCGGAAGGGAGGGGTCAGTTGTAGTGAGAGCGGTAGGGACCCAAGGACAGATCTTTTCAGAACACCAAATTCAGGAGTTAGCGAGGGAGAGCCTTAGCCAGCCCAGGAAATCAAATGTTATGATTAAACACATAATTCATATACATATATATATATATATATATATATATATATATATATATATATATATATATATATATATATATATATATATATATATATATATATATATATATATATATATTGGACCCTGTACAGAAGTGCAGGGAAAGCAGAAGGCACTCCAGGAAGAGGTCTTGCATACAGGAATCACGGCAAAACACTGAGGCAGCAAACCATTCTAGTCAGCCAAAAAAATGTACTTTAATTCAGTAAATGTCCAGGAAAGAAAAGGAAAACAACACGAAAACGACGCGTTTCGCGGTAACAAACCGCTTGCTCACGTTAAGGGCGAAAGACTATTTATACAGATTTGAACTTTATGATTTTAGTATAGTCGCGCACATTTCCTATGAGTCTGTTACACAAGTCTGCCATCTTTGAATGGGTTCAAGAGCTGAGCTACACGTAATGGCATAACAAAGCCAAACTAAGCATGCTGTGAAGTCAAACATTCTAAGTGGTAGGCAAAGACATATTACAAAGTAAAAATCACTGCGTATCAGGTATCTATTAATATGAACAATACAGTATTTCAAATTTAGTGCAAAGTGCACTATAGACTTTTCATTTTGAGACTCGTGTGTATTTCAATTAATTATTCTGGTACAAATGTCTGTTTAGACTAACTGTGCAAAATATGCTGTATACAAAATGTTGTTAAAGTGCTATGTGCAATCAGCAGCCACGGAGTACAACTCCTAATTAGTAAAGTGCAATGTGCATTTAGCAGCCTCTCAGTATTACTCTCTAAATGAGAATAAGATAAAGTGCGTAGTGCATAAGAGGTTTTTTTTGGATTATAAAAATACACATGTTTCATTAATTACCGCAATGATTAAAAGTTCGCATCAGTCCTAAAATCAATTGCCTATACACAATAAAACCTCACTTGCAAAGTAGATCATAAGTGGTGTTGCCAACCCAAAGGTTGTATCAACCAGAGATGGAGAGAGACAGACAAGGAAAAATTGTGCATGCGGGTAGTTCTGTTCCTGTGTTAATAAATACTGCAACAAAAAGATAGGTTGCTCGCCCTGACAAGAGAAAAGAAGTGAAAGAAATAAGAATAAAGGAGAAGAAAGGTCTAAAATATGTCCAATCCTTCAATAGAAAAGATATTGATTTAGAAGACCTTCTAACCTTTATGCTAGTGAGAAGCCTATTTTCTGTCTCTGCTGCAAACAAACTTATAATCTACAGAGGGTATTTGCATTTACATTGACACAAGGCTAAACATCAAGTTCATCATGAAAAGAGTCATAAAAACACGTTATTTGAGGGGACAGGAACTAAACAGGCCATGCTGGAATCTGGAATCCTCTTCAGCAATTCATACTTCTAATTACATCACAAGTTGCTATAAAAAGTTAGGTGCCTAAAATTGAATTATATACAATTTTAGGCACCTAACTCTTGTATATAATTATTTATCTAAGTTATGGCCCTTTGGTTTCTTGGTCTCATAGTCTAGAATGTATCTAGTTTCCATTTGTCTCAGTAAGAGTTCCCTATTGCCACCCCTTGCTGATTTTTGGATGGCATGTATTCCAAAGTACCCAAAACCTTCCAGTTTCCCTCTGTGTTTCTCTTGGAAATGTAGGGCCATGGGGTATGTTGGATCGACATTTTTGATAGCTCTTATTGGTTGTAAAATTCTGAGTTTTAACTTGCCGATCGTACTCCCGACATACCACTGATTGCACGGGCAGATAAGGACATACACAACATACTCGGTCTCACATGTGATCCTAGATTTTATGATCACTTTGTTTTTCAGTATTGGATGTTGGTAGTTTTTGATGTTTGTTGCAAATTTGCAAGCCTTACACTTTGTACATTTATGGAAACCTTCTGGATTGGCACCTAGCCAGCTCGGGACCACTGATGTAGTTCTGGGACTCATGTAGCTGGACACTAGGCTGTCTTTCAAAGAGGTGGAGCGTCTATAGGTGATATTGATGTTTGCTCCCAAGGTTCGCCCCAGAAGCTCATCTTGCTTAAGTACATGCCAATCTTTATGTATTATATGGCGAATGTACTTTGAGGCTTTGCTAAAAGTCAAGATGAGTCGTGTGTCTGTTTCTTCTATTGCATTTTCAATTTGAACCTTATGCATCAGTATATATGTATACATACACAGTGATCTACATTTTTGAATTATGTTTTACTGTTCCTATACTTTTATTTAAAAAAGAAAATGTTCCAGGATGGTTTCGTTTTAAAATAAATATGTAGGAAGAAGTTGAAACTTGCACTTCAGTGTGCACTGCAGTGAACGTTCCCTGAAACAGCAGGCACATTTGTTAAGGGGTTTGTATGGCACATGGAGGGAGCGTGGCGATGGGGTTTGTTGGGGGTGGGAACAGGCAAGCAGGAACATAGTTCCACTACTTGTTTTCGTACACTTAGACCACTGATTAGACAACTAATAAAGAAACCATAAAAAACTGAAATGAAAGTGTATTTAGAAATGGAGGGCAGCCAGCCGTGTCAAAGGCAGCAGAGATATCAAGGAGGATTAGAATAGAGTATAGTTTAATAGGACTGAGTTTGTGACATAGGGCTAAGTGGTTTCAGTAGAATGCCTGGGATAAATGCCGGTTTGGTAAAGGGAAGAAGAGAGTGGTGATCAAGATAAGTAGAGACTTGAGAGTAGATGAATCACTTCAGAACTCTGGAGTGAAATGGGGAAGATAAATATGACATAAACTGGAGGGGAGAGAAGGGTCTAATGAAGTTTTTTCATCAGAATGGGAAGTATGACAGTATGTTATGAGACTCTCATCTCGCCAGTGAAGCCGAGAGGGCGGGAGCCCTTTCTCTCCCTCCCGATGAAGCAGGAAGACTGTGCTTCATCTTCTTCGACGTCCGCCGCATGCTGCTCCTCCTAGAATCCATAAGGGCCATTCACCCTTATCACACAGTGAGCCAGTGCTCTCGAAATTATATGCACCATTTACCTTAACAACCTTCAAGTTTACCGCTCTTACGACATACCCTAAAGTGTTCTGCAAACTTTTATTTGTATCAAGCTTGCATCTGCGTGCTGATCTGAGCACGAACTGCATGCCTTACTTTGTCTCCTGTAGCTTCCTGATTAATTCATGGCCGGAGTATTTTCGGGCCCATAACGAGGCTGTTGACGCGTTGCATAGCAACGGATTGCCTACATTTAACCAATCCAGGCCACCGCCAGGTGGAAGCCGGCCTCCCGGAGAAGGCAGTGAAAAAGGCCCTGTCTGCGCTCTCAATGCAGATTCTCATCTCGCCCGTGAAGCCGAGAAGGCAGGAGCCCTTTCACCCCCTCCCCATGAAGCAGGAAGACTGCGTTTCATCTGCTTCGACGTCCGCCGCATTCCGTTCTTCCTAGACTCCACGAGGATCATTGACCCTTATCACACGGTGAGCCAGTGCTCTCGAAATCATATACACTGTTTACCTTAACAACCTTCAAGGATACCGCACCTTCGACATACCCTGAAGTGTTCTGCAACCTTTTATTTGCATCAAGCTTGCATCTACATGCTGATCTGGGCACAAACTGCACGCCTTCCTTTGTCTCCTGCAGCCGCCTGATTCATTCATGGCTGGCGTATTTCCAGGCCCATAACGAGGTTTGTGATGCGTTGCATAGCAACAGATGGCCTACATTTGACCAAACCAACCCGCCGGCAGGTGGAAGCCGGCCTTACCAAGAAGGCAGTGAAAAAGGCCCTGTCTGCGCTCTGTCCGCGCTATAGCCGCGTGAGCCGGACCATATATCTGTTGGAACTGATTATCTTCCTGTACAACGCCACCTGGACCTAGGTAAGCTGTACCAACCCCTTACCGTGCCGTATTAGCCTATCATCTAAACCTATTCTCCACGGCTTCTTTACCGCCCAGTTACTCCAGGCACCCTCAACTTATACGATTCCCAAGCGACCTCTGGCGGCAATCACTGATCAGTACGATTTACTTACTTGTTGCCGCCATATCCACATCTCAGCAAGCCTTGTATATTACTATCCATATACGTAAGAGTCACCCTATTGCTATTGCTCTCGTAGTCGAACCGAGCACCTCGATTGTGGCTGACGAGCATTCAGACCATTTGTACTTTCTATCCTATCTCTCATTGCCTGCATTATCACCTGCATGAGTTACTCACCATTGCCATAATCACCTTGCAGCACAAAGATCTATGCCTATCTTTGTTATTGCCACTCTAAATGACTGTATATTGCCTGCCTCTACCTATCAACACTATCTGCATCTAAGTTTGCTTTAACGGCTCGAGATTTCTATGGGCCTCTCATTGACACTACCTTTGTGTTCTAATGTTCCAATGTTCCACTTCGACCCGTTACCTCCAATGCACCTTATGATTGTATGCCTTACACAGTGAGCTTTAAGCATGACTGTCACTGCATTTCTATGTCTAATGTAACATGCTCTTGGCAATCTCCTCCGCCGTTGCTTTTAGCTTGCCCTTTTGAAATTACATACCTCGATCATTAGAATCCGCCATTGTCATGTGAGACCCTGCAATACTGTCGTTCTGCCCTGCCTTAGCCTACCTAGAGTTGCCTACACCTAATACGGCGCATGTGCCACGAAACCAGCACAGAATGAACACCTAATGGATTCACCACACCTTACTACCGCACTATTAGACATGCAACAACCAATCATGCCCTCTGACCACACCAACCGCCTCCTAGCAGCACAACCGCTCCTTAGTATAAGCTTACTAGCCACCTTGCTTACTCAAGTCACAGTATGTAATACCGGCACAATGATAGACTCTCCTAATACCCTTACAAAAGACCGGTACTGTATGCCCAGTGTATCACTCTCCATGTCCACCACACTACCTAGCCATGACTCTATAACACCATCACTGTTCTTGCCACCATTAACTTATCAACTTCACAATGCCCTTTTACCCAAGAACGGTAACAAAACCATCTCATCTGCCTTATGGATTCTACGATACGCCTCTAAAGCAACTCCAAATCAACCTTGTACTTTAGCCTCCAGAAATCTAAGATTAGACTCTAGGCTAAACCTTCTACAACATACAACTACCAAACCCCAATACAAACCAAAAACCAAAACCACTTCCATCAATACTGTTAAACCTCACCAAGCAGTAAATGGACGCCCGAGGCCTAGATCTAGCACCCCCCTGCTCACTGGATTTAGCCACTTGTGGATTCAAGTGATGGCACCCCCACAGTCCTCCCAACTAATCACCTCTGTGCCCTCTCAGCAATCTCACCTTATATTCTTGAAGGATGAGCCCTCCATCCTGCGAAGCACGCAGGGGCGCATTGATAACCAGTTACTTCACTGGCCTGAAGATATTGGAAGAGTTGTAGACGAATCCTGACTCCAAAAGGTCCTGGCGAAGAGCCGTAAGTATATAGTTCGTAAGAGTTCAAAATGTCTGGAATTCACTCCTGCCCAATTCCTCTTTTATCTTGCAACTTTGACAGATTGACTGCTGAAAGCACTCCGGTAAAAGTCTGTGTTACCCAACACTGTCCGGTAAATAATGCAAAGGGTTAAACTTGCTGCTTTCTCCTCTTCTTACAGGTGCGGCATAAGAAGATGTGGCGTGCTGATGAATAATACCTCTGGCGGTAAAATCAGGTAAGCATATGGCGGCTAAAGAGATTGTCTCTGTCTGTTCTCTCTGCTCACCTTGTTGTTTCTTGTCCTCCTGAAGTGCCGGGATTCGGCGATGTAAAGATGGAGATAGCGCCGGATCGAAGAAATGCTGCGTGGAACGGTGAGTATGGCGCGGCGCTGCTGCTGAGATGTGACGCGTTTAAAAACAAAGTCTTTCCTCTGGTTTGAAGATGCGATGAATCCAGAATCAGGTAAGAAATCAGGTAATACTCTTGTTCTATCCTTTGCTTCTTTCCTTCTTTCTAGGTGCTCCAGGTTCGAGGTGGGCGTGGCAGAAGGCTGGATGCTGCTGCTGGCACAGTGAACGTTACGCTGCTGGATGCAGAATAACGCAAAGCGTGTGCTGCTCTTTGGGTGTGGTTTAAATAGCCTCCAAAGACCCAGGTAGGTATTTCTCCCCGACCACACCCGAGTAACAAAATAGTCCCTAAGGTAAAGTAGTCCCTTCCAGGCCTCACATGGGTTTGGATCTTCTTGCAGCATGGTCTGCATCAGGTAAGTGTGCACCTAAGAGCCTGGCGCTATGGCGCCAGGACTGATGTCCCATATGAGCCTGGCGCCATAGGCGACAGGACTGAATCCAGACAGCCCCTAACAGGGGTTGCTGGGTTTTCTCAAGGCAACATGCCGCCTGCTCCCGGGGCTGATGGACGTGGTCTGGATGCCCGGGGGTATGCATTATGACATTTGTGCAAAATACGCAAGATGTTTAGCAAAGTGAATTCTCCTCAAATTTGTGAATTCTGGGCACTCAATAATTACATGTTGCAATGTTTCAACAACTGTTTCATTTTTACAAAAACATTTAGCATTCGAGTCAATCTGTTTTCTTCTAGCTTTAACCTCTCGAGTGGGCCAGCTATTAAATCGTAACCGCAATATTGCATTTCTTGTTGCAGCAGATGGTGCTCAGTTTAAATACGACGCTGTTTCTCTATAGCGTTTGGGAGCAAATACTGAAGTGTCAAAATCTTAGTATTGTAAACAACTGGCCCTCGTATCAATCCAATCCATTAAATAGTGTTTTTCTTTAGCCCGCGCATGATTAAATATGAGGGTCTCAAGCGAAATGTCAGCATTCAGCATAATAACAAGAATAATTCTAGACCATTGTTTCGGAAACGATTCAGAGGATTTGAGTAGATAGCTGGAAACTGTAGCTAATGTAGTGTTGGGTGTATGGCAGTGGATAGCTTTTGTTCTATTTTACGCAGTTGCGAGAGATGGGAGGGACAACCATCAAAAATAAGACCTAAATAAATATAATTAGGTACTACTTGTAAAACAGTATTTTCTATTTGCCACACCAGTCTGTGTCTCCTCAAGCCCTTAGGTACATATGTGATGATTTGGGTTTTATTGCTATTTACAACCAATTAATTATCTCGAAAATAAGAACAATGAGAGGTGAGCAGATTCCGCAATCCGCTTGGAGTTTTCGAGACTAGAACTAGATTGTCAGTGTACCATAGGGCATTAATTTTCACACCATTCAATTTTGGCGCATCTGCCACCACCTTAGTAAAAATCCATTGAACATCATTAATAAAATATTTCAAAAGTGCTGACGCTAAAATGCATCCCTGTTTCAATCCTCTATTTGTTACAACAGCATTTGAAAGCAACCCCTCCACATTTAGTCTTATAAAAACCTTTGTTTGAGAGTGAAGTGAAAAAATAATGTCAGTTAGGGTTGAGGGACAATTCGCTTGGATCAATTTATCCATGAGTTTTGGTCTTGATACAGAGTCAAATGCGTAATGTAAATCTACAAATGCAAAGTAGACAGGCTGTCTCTTGATTTGAGCTTGGTGCCTGATAGCGTTTAAAGTGATCAGGTTCACAGCGGTCCCCAAGCCTGCAACAAACCCAGTTTGTGCTGGATCACGCTGCCCCACTTTCACCGTCCAGTCATTGAATTCTCTTAAAACCATCCTATAAAAAAAATTTCCCGGCGCATCCAACAACACTATCGGCCAATAGCTTCTGGGGTCCTTACGGTCACCCTTTTTGTATATTGGTACTATTAAGGAAGAGCGCCATGAATTAGGAATGATTTTTGTTTGCATGATATGATGAAAGGTATTATTTAGAATACTCGCCCACTCAGTTGGGTTTTGTTTAAACATATAATTTGAGAGGCCATCAGGGCCCGCTGCCCTCGACGAGGATGATTTCTTAAAGTCCTCGACTATTGATACTGAGCACTTCAAACGCCAACAGCTGACCAAGCTAGTATTGTAGTTGTAGCTATTCATCTCGTCATCAGCATACAATTTAGTAAAATGGTTAACCCATTGAACTTCTGTTACCCCATTCAGTTCAGAGTTCACTTGTGAGGTAGCATTACATTTGTTTAATAACTCCCAGACCTGAGCAGAGTTCTTATTGTAGCATGCTGTTAAAAAATGTTCACTATCAATTTGAAATAAGGTCGCTTTTCTCGAGCATACCCAGTTGCGATAACGACAATTGGCTTTTTTGATGGCTTTGGTCCGGTCAATCATAGGTAGTTTACATAGACACCTAATCTCTTTCCTATATGCTTTTTTCCGCTCATGAAGGGCCAAGCCAAAACCATGAACATGATTTCTAGAGGTCCTATTATGCACTGGACAACCATTTTTAAAGGTGTTTAAAATATCAACATAGTATTCGTTATTATTCAACCTATGACTGTTCGAGATAGCACAATTGCTTTAAAGCAAAACTGCTATGATTTCTAATGGTCCAGAATAAAGACAGTAGGTGATGATCGCTTTGTGTCTGCTTGACAACAACAAATTTACTGGTATTCATAAAAACACTATAACTCATTAAAATATAATCAATAGTGGATTTAGAGTTTCCTCTCTCCCAGGTATTCATCGGGGGGGGGGGATATCACCAAAAATAGCACCATTAGCCATCATTAAGTTAAGGTCTTTCATAAACAGGTTCCATCTCAAACTGTCAAAGTTTACACCCTTTTTGTTTGTCTCAAAAAATGAGAGATTCAAATCGCCTACTACTAAAATATCAGAAATTTCTTTGTCAGTAGCAATTGTTTCAAACAGAGTTGACAAAGCACCATAAGATGTGTCCTCAAGAATACCAACTGGATTTCGATAAAGGTTGATAAGTGCATATGTTTCTAGGCCAGCTGTGATCTTAACTAATTGCATGAACTTATTAGGTGATTTCCACACAGATATTCTATGCCCCCTACTGGATTTCACTGCCACTAGCAAGCCAGAAGTTGGCCTGCCTTTACTAGAGGATTCTGCTGGCAGTAAAACAAGGTCATGGTCATCCCATACGGGAGAATGCAACATCGAGGTTTCTTGTAAGGCTACAATATCATAATTATTCAAATTATCATTTTGGGCCCATTGAAGATGAGAGGACCCTCACGTATTCCAACTGGCCAGCGAAATTTCAATGTTTTTATCTCCTGTTTGTGGTTATGAATGAATATTTGACGTAGAGGATGATGTTAAATTTTGAGAATTTCCTTTGACACAAAAATCACATGTACAGGCTGGTTCATCTGTCAGGCCAGTTGTTAACCCCATATTATCAGACTCCTGAAGATTCTGACGTGCTGGGTCTTTGGCCAATAAAAAGCCCAGATTAAATAAATCCATTCTCGCATTCCATAATGAGTTACAAACTATTCCCGATGTAATCCATAATCTAACTACAGATAGATTTCTATCACAGAGAAATTCAATTTGATCTATATCGTTAGAGGATATGGCTTCCAATCCCTCAACGTCACCGAAAATATTAAACACACTTGCACGGCATAGGTCATATTTTGGAAATGCCCCATCACGACATTTCAGGATCAATGTATGGAATGTTTTAAATCTCTGTGTGTTAGAATCTCACTTACCGTTCGTGTGAGCTTTAGAAGCTATCTTCTGGGTATCAGGGTTTTTTTGAGTGTTTTGTGGGGCCTTATTTTGAGAGCAACCACCAGACAATAAGGCTACTGTGGTTTTAGAATTACTTGTTTGTGGGTCTTTAAATGAAAAATATGTCTGTTCATTACTAAAATGTACTGTATTGGTTCAAAGAGACTAGATTAGCAGGGGTCGCTTCACCTCATCTACAGACCTGGTTCCACTTCATCCTTTGAGGATGATGTACAACAACACCTGACCACCGATACCAAAGCAGGATCTCAAATCCTACTCCTTGGCGACTTCAGTTTAGGGTTCCTGGACCCTAAAGACAACTTAGCCTCATCTCTAGCTACCTCCATAACCGATCTAGGATTCGGCCACCCTATTAAGAAACCTACCCACAACAAAGGCAGAATCCTCGACTGGATGGCGGACCTTAATTGTGAAACTAACACCCTTGACAATGTACCTTGCGCTTGGTCCGATCACAACAAGATCACTTTCACGACACAGTCCTGCCTCCCGGCCTCCTCCAACAACCCCATCGCTCCCCCTGCCTTAACCAGGAACAACAGAAACATTACCCCTGAAAAACTAATACCACTATTACAACCTCTCCTAAACTGTTCCAATACTAACACTAACCCTTCCACCTTTGTGGACCTTTACAACAACACGATGCTCCAGGCCATAGATACCTTAGCTCCCCTGAAACTACGTAAAGCTAAAGCCCGGGATCACCTCAACAGCTGGTTCACCGCTGACCTTAAAATTCTACGTGATAACAAAAGGAAAGCAGAACCGGCTTGGAAAAGCCAACCATCCACAACCTTGAAAAATACCTTCCTAAAACAGCTAAGGCTTATAAGATAGCCATCCTTGAAACAAAAAGGGAAATATACAACAATAGAATCTACAACTCTAAATCGAGTTCGAAAGAACTCTTTAAGGTACTCCACGAACTTGAATCACCTATTCCCCCGGTTAAGTCTTGCACACAAAACAAGGAATGGTGAACCAAAATTCAAGGAGCCTTACTTAATAAAATCTGTAAACTACAATCTAAGATTGAACTGAAAAAACTCTCTATCAATACTGTTCCTAGACCTCCTAAAACCTTGA
The DNA here is from genome assembly GCF_040938575.1 of Ambystoma mexicanum. Classification (NCBI taxonomy): domain Eukaryota; kingdom Metazoa; phylum Chordata; class Amphibia; order Caudata; family Ambystomatidae; genus Ambystoma; species Ambystoma mexicanum. The sequence continues at coordinate 230,046,938 of NC_090935.1, read as the reverse complement.
GCCACACACCTGACCACCCTTTCAAATTCTCACCACTATCCATTGCGGAAGTGGAAAATATTATCACTAGCCTAAAACCTTCTTGATGCAAAGGTGATGTCTGCCTGGCGACTGTCATTAAAGACTCCGCTCAAGACTTGGCCCCGGCCATCACAGCCTTTATCAACTCCTCCTTTAAAACGAATACTGTCCCTAACAATCTGAAAGGCGCCTGGCTACTCCCACTCCTAAAATAAAAACAGCCTCGACCCCAACGTGCCTACAAATTACAGGCCTATCACCACAGTGCCTTACGTCCTGAAAATTCTCGATAGGGTAGCCTATCTCCAAATTCAGACCTATTTAGAAGCAAACTACCTCCTAGGACTACGGCAGTCTGGTTTCCGGCCTAGACATGGCACGGCAACAGCCCTAATAGACCTAAAGACACAAATCGATGAGCAAATAGAAAAAGGAAACATAACTCTACTCCTCCTACTCGATCTATCGGCTGCCTTCGATTTGGTTCGCCATGTAGTACTCTGCAACCATCTGACCTCCGCAGCCTACGTCTCAAAAGAAGCCATTGAGTGGACCCAATCCTTCTTAAAGAACAGAACGATGAGTCTTCTCGCATCTCTCCTCCGCAGTCTGGCCCCAGTGACCTGCGGAGTACCGCAAGGCCCGTGCGTATCACCCACTCCCTATAACATATTTACTAAGCATTTATTTGACGATCTGGACCTTTTGGGTGTCACTTACACTAATTATGCAGATGATACCCAAATCCTCATCCCAATCTCTGGCAATCATGAATCTGACTCCAAACATCTGAATAAAATGTATCTCATCATTCAGGCATGGATGGCTACACATGGCTTCTGATGAGAAGACAGAACTTCTATTAACTGGCTCACAAATTAAACTCAACAAACTTGACACTTCCTTTAATTCCTTCTGCATTGACATCCCTGTCTCCAAAGTATTCAAAACTCTTGGTGTCTCTCTTGACTCATCATTAACACTTACCAAACAAGTGAACGCTGTAGCCTCTGCTACAGTTTACACCTGCAAATTAATAAATGCCTGCAGACCCTTCCTCTCTACATCTAGTTGCTCCACTATAGCCAGGGCACTGGTACTCTCCAAATTGGATTACTGCAACACCCTTTATCTCGGAACCAGCAACAAAAAAAACTAAAACTCCAGGTCATCAATATATCTCGCTCACACCACATATCGGAAACAAGAAATAACGCCGGCTGGCTGTCCATCGAGAACAGAATCTCTTACGCTAACACTCACCTACAAATGCCTCACAAGCTCTGTACCAAAGTTTTTGGTTTGCAGATTTAACAAAAAAAAAGCCACAAGGACCACTAGATTGGCCCAAATGCACTGCCTTCAAGTACCCTGTTATTAACCTCCAAACTTTGGAACTCGATACCTATTGCCATCAGAACTGTTCCTACCCTGCACCAATTCAGGTATATAGCCAAATAATGGTGTGCCTCCAACGATACCAACATGTCATAAGTACCTACGGCATTGCCCTATCTATAGCGTGCATATATGCTGCAGGACTATCATATTGCCTCTTGCATACATTTTGCTAGATTACTGTATTATATTCTTGTCTTAAAATAGACTACTTTGTATAAATTGTATTCCCCCATGTGTGTAAATTATGTCGTATATCTACCAACTTTTTTGCCTGCTCAAATTACATTGTCTAACTATTTCAAATGTAACTGTAACAATGCGCCCAGATCCGAGTGTTTGGCGCGCTATACAAACAAAATACAAATGTTTGCAATCAGTAGGAAAGGTGGACGTGGAAAGAGACAAATTGACAAGGGCAGGCAGGAAAGGTATTATAAAGGGAAATACTCTCTAGGAATGAGAGGTAATGAATGGGGTGAGACAGATAAGCAGTAGGGTGAGCACAGGTAAGAAAAGGAGCAGTGTCAGAATCAGATGGGAGAAGGCGGCGAAGTGGAAGGGCGTGATGGGAAATGTTAGACGAGGAAGCAAGATGCATGCATAGTTGGAGAATTTTGATCGAGAACATGTTAGCAAGATAGAAGGGATATTGAGGGGAGGAAGAAGCAGTCTCAGTTGTCTGGGAGATAGAAAATGATTAAATAGCTGAAAAAAGATGACTGGGTAGAAAGAAAGGACACGATTAGGAAAGTTTATTTTAGCAACATGAGAAATCAGAAGACAGATGCAGAGAAGAAGGGTCAGAAGGAGAACAATATTTTTTCCAGTGTCATTTAGTGCAGCAGAAAGAAGAACTTGGTGGACACAGGTGAATGGTAAGCCAAGGTTGGGAGCATTTATGAGAGGGCAAAAATGGTAAGCGGTAAAAGCCATGCTAGACTGGCATAGGAACAAACAGCCTAAAATAACAAGGGGGAGCAAATGCCCTGCCACACTAGAAAGAGAAACAAACTCAAAGTATGTACCACTAGAAATCTTATGCCATACCACAAAAGAAGTGGAGTGACTCTGTTTTCATCGGATAGAAACTACATTCTCACAACAAAAAAATTGACGAGTGGCAGCATTGGCAGAGTAGCATAGTCCGGTTCCCACCATAACTAAAGGTTTGCAAAAGCCCTATCACACCAGCTGAGGAGCGACAACCCTACAAACATGTTCTATCTTGAAAGAGCCTATTCTATCATCAAAGAGCCAAGAACGAAGCACACAAGCAATAGATGGACTGTTTTTTCACAGCAGGAGAGAAGCAACATTCCTACCAGAAAGAGTTGTCACATCCAACCACACTTTGAAAGGAGTCGAATGCCTACCATACTAAAAGAGCTATGTGAAACCTGAGATTATCTACATAGCTGCCACCATTAAAACACAGTGACATTATTGCAACAGGAGTATGATTAGAAAGGTAAATGCCTTAATGTAAAGTACTGTGAAAACCCATGCACTCCCCCCAGCTGTTACCTATTTGTAAAAATGAAAGCAATCCTCTAGATAGGTTTATCCAGACTCTCCCACCACCCAAATAATCTAGGTAGTGGCATGCTGGAGTGTTTTGTGCAAAGGTAGGTGCTATGCACAACCAGAAGATAGATGGAGTGGTGGCTCTTACAGGATACACTGGTGGTGGGTCTTTCATGGGATTAGGGATGGTACTCTCATAGGATAAAACTGTTGATTCCTCAATGGCATATTTTGGTGGTGGTCATTCTATAGGATATGTGGCAGTGCTCGTATGAGATGCTGTTGGAGCGTTAATAGAGCATAGTGATGCTCTCATAGGATAAAATAGTGATGGCTCTTTCATGTGATAAAATGCCTGTGTTTTTTTTAAATTAAGATGGTAGCTTCATAGCATAAAGTAGTGTTGGTGCTCTCATTGAAAAAAGTGATAGTGGTTCTCTTGACAGTTAGACTAAAAAAAGACAAATTGCTTTTTGACAAGTTGAAAGGAAGAGAAAATGTAAGAAACCGGCAGTGGATGGGGAATGGTTGGTTTGAGCCAGATTATGAACCCCTCATTATATATAAAATAATTCGAAGTAAACAAGTAGGCTTATCAGAAGGCATTCCTCTTGGGAATTAGTCGAAAAGACTGTTGTCATGTTCCCTGAAAATTCACTATTGGACGGCCTACTTTTCTGAGTATTGTTGGTGCTCTCATAGGATAAAGTAGTGTTTGACTTTCACTGTAGAAAGTTGTGGCGGTATCCAGCCCCACAGACAAGGGGTGCATCTTTTACTACCGAAAAATCAACAAATACTCCCCAAAAATATGAAGTACATATACTTCAAACAAAAAAAATGAAAACGACACACAGGAGCCTGTCCCTCTGCTTTTACCCAAACGTCTCCATGGATGGGTTTGGGCCAGTAGTACACGTGATGCCACAGGAAGAAACTCCACTATTACGGTTTGATTTGAAGAGGTAGAACCAGATCTTTTAACATGCATGAATAGATAGGTGCAAAGAATTAATTATTACAAAAAAAAATTGTTTTGTAGTTCAAACATATTTTTACTGCCAGGGTCTGTTTCAATGTTACACTTTCCTCCTCCTTTATGATAGACAGGGGTACAGGTCAGGGATGTCCCTTGCCCCCCTGCTGTTTGCAATAGTTATCGAGCCGCTGGAAGACCTGATTCGACGGCGGCACAGACATAGGGGTATCAGACTGTCCGGGGAGCCACAAATCATATCCCTTTATGCCGACAATGGGATTCTGTATATCATGGAACCACAAGCACTTAGCTCTGATCGTGCAGGATGTCCTTTGTGGGATATATTGACCCACTCAACAGCATTTCCCCACATCACTGTTCCAAATATCTTCTGCTTAGCAGTTGTACGATAAACCTTTCTAGAGGTGACAAAAGCATAGAACACAATTGTTGGGTCGTGCGAGGTGTTCCTTCCGCCTTTTACATGGGCAGTCACATCCTCAACCGACTTGCGATTAATTTGGAACCTAGTTATTGCCAAGCCCGTGCCCAACTGGAGAGTAAATCTCAGGGTCCTGCCAGTCCTAAAGAAAGCCTTCCGGTCAGCCCCAGTGCTACCATAGGAAATTCAAGTTAAAAAATGGAGAAGAGGTCACCATCCCAGGCCTAGCCTACAGAATCCACATCCCCAAAGGTGAATTGACAGAAGAGAAATGGGTCCATATTAATCAGCTAAAGATTTGTCACCCGAGGCACACTTTGCAGCAAATTGAGTAGCCAAGAGAGAATCAAATAGAGGAGACATCTGATACATGAGAATAAGAAAAACAAGAACCAGAAGGGAACAGATAGTTTTGGTATAATTATGTAACAGGGAGTATTTTTCCTCATGGTCCATTAACATTTGTGAATGCCTGCGTATCCCACAGCTGTCAAACCAATTGGTGGGCAGTTAGTGGGAAATTGTAGTAACCGGTTTGTGTTCCTTCATAGATTTGCACTGGTTGCACCGTCACTACCAAGGAGGACCTCCTCGGGGACCTGGGAAGAAGAAATCCAAGGAAATCTGGGGTTGTTGCTCAACACTATAAAGGAAGATCCAAGAGAAATCTGGGGGTGTCGTTCCACGTTCCAACCAGAGGCAGCGAGAGGAGCGTGACGCACCACTCTCTGATGGAAGGACGACTCATATCTGACTGATCTCGCTTTGACCCATGAAGAAATCCCTCTTGCCCGACTCTACCACCAGGAACTCAAAACTGGGTTTTTTCAGAAACAAAAAGATGGTTGCACAGTCCTGCCAAGCACACTTCAGGCAGAATGGAACAAGGGGACACACTGAGGAGTGTGCCAGTGTGGTCTGAAACATATAAATGGAAAAAAGTGAAAAGGAAGCACTGCTTTGCTGGAAACCCAAAATTCCCCTTCAAAATTTAACTTTTCCACCCTTTAAAAATGCTGTTTTTGATGCTAATTACATCTGTTCTGTCTTAGACCACTGTGATTAAAAAGGCCCTGCCATGCCCAGGATATTTCATTGTGCTTCAGCAAAACCAGGCATAATTCCTGAATGACAGGCCAGTCAAACCAACCCTGAGAGAAATCAACCAGGAACTGTACTTTTACTCGCATGGGAACAAGCGTTTATTTATTTACAAAAGTATCCAAGGCCCAGTAGTTCAAAGAGAATCTAACTCAGGTCAGTTTCAATATATCTGTGCTTCAGACAAAACTCCTGATTTCAAGAAAATGACTATGGCTGTAAAGACAGTGTGGGAATCTGATGTAGCTGCCAAGCTGAATTTAAAGAAAGAAATGCTAGCAGTTTTCAACACATGTGGAAAAATGGGCTTTTGCTGACTGAAGAAAAAAAAATGCCTGTTTAAGAAGTAAACTCTTGAATGAAAGCCTGCAATGTAAAGGGGTTATTTTGTTGGTGATAGTACACACATAGGCTATTTTCTGTCACGCGCCGCCGCCTTCCATGGACCCTGTGGTCCAGATTGCGGCTTGCAGGCTGCCATTGAATTGACCGTCACGTTTCTCCGACGTGGACGGCAGCGGTCTAGCGTTGCGGCAACAGCGGACAGGGAGGCTTATTAGCCACGCCCGCCCTGTTCACTGTGTGTTGCAACCCTCTTCGGTCAGCCTCCCTGCGGCTGCTCTCTCTCGGTTGCTACAACTCTAGTTCATCTCTTTTCCTGTGCTTTCTCTCTGGGTACCGCCTCCTCTAGGCACCGCTACGAAATACTTTCTCTCTCCGGGGTCTCTACCCTGCCTCTTTCCCTCGCTCTGTTGCCGTACTTCCGCGCTTGGTTTCCATACCTCTTTCCCCGTTTGCTCTCCAGAGCTATTGGTTGGTTCCCTTACCTGGTGTCAACACTCCGCTGGCTCCTGGCCCTGTCCACGGCATCCTTGGAGTCCGCATGCCGCTCTGCATCCTCCAGAACGGACATCAGCTACTGCTTACCTACAGTTGGGGTTTTTTGTGCCCTGCTGGCTTTTTCCCCTTCTCGTCCCTTTCGGGAGAGGGGCCACAGGCGGTGCTAGTTAACAGCATAACACTGTGGCTTCCTTCCGGGAGAGAGACTCTTACTCAGAAAAAAAAGAGAAGAAGAAGAAGCAGGATTATCGAGCCCGCCGACCGCAGATTTCTTCAGTTCTGGACTATTTGTCAGGTGAGGAGGAGGAGGAAGAGGGAAAGTCGGAGTTGTGGGAGGTTCAGCCCCAGGGGGCTGACAGTCACAGGTTTGTTTTAATTCAGGACCCAAAGAGTTTAAAACACATGGGCTGAATTTGCAAGCTCTCAAAAACCAGTTATTCCAGTTGTCATACCTGAAACTTCCCACCTGAGAAAGGGAATCACACCATACACTCTCAGCAGAGACTAACAACCCACTGATAATTACAGGGTGGGAAGGAATCTAGTCTAGAGTAACCAACTGACAATGGGACTCCCAGGGCAAGGAATCTGGACATGTAAAACCTGCAATCAAGATGAGAAACCCCCACCTTGCTTTGAAGGAAATGATAGTTGGTTGCAGTTGAAGGAAGGAAAACAAATGATCTAGTGACAATGGACTGCCTTTTGGTTCCAAAGACTGTTTCATAAATACACTTTAAAGACTTTTATCTCAGCAGCAAGACTTTGTAAAAATGTAGAATTTTGCAGTGTAAAAGTGAATTTTTGGGCTTTCTTTTAAGACTTGGTAGAATTCACTGACACCTTGGGGACAGAGAAGGGAGAATATGGCGCATTACACAAAAAGCATCCATCCAAAATGCAAATGTTAGTTCATACATCCCTGATGATCCTCCACATCCATGTATAAAGTTATAGAATTTTGAGTAATATAAATCCCATGGAAAAGCGCAAAAAACTGGTAGAAGGCGAAACAAGGTCTCACGGACTGGAGGATTGGACTGCAATGTGCTGCACAAAATACGTAATCTGTGTATATAATTTGCTAAGAGGTTGCAATTGTATAAATGTATGTTTGTGGCAAAATCAGATGTTAATTAAAGTAACTGTGGGAGGTTTTTGGACATTGTAAAACTTGCACCATAAATCAGACATCATTTTCTGAAATCCAAACACCTGAGAGCGAGGCGGAGACTATCACCTTTGTCCAGTCCCGTTGCTAGAGGTGTGTTTAATTACGCCTGCCCCAGTCATATACTTGGATGATGTCACTAGGCATTATAAATAAGAGTCCCTGACAAGACTCTGGAGACACACAGACAGAAAGACAGACACACTCTTCCTGATTTTCCTGCGTCGGGGTCCTGTTCCTGTTCCATCCATCCAGACTCCAGATCCCATCTACAAGGCCAAAACAGTGCTGACCCTACTCCAGGGCCCACTGCAAAACCCAAGCATTGATGATCCTTGTCCAGCAAGGCCTAAATTCTGAAAACCACTAAAATCCCCAAATAACCAAGGGGGAAAGCTGTGGTGTTCTTGGGAAGCGTCCTGATCGCACTAACTGCATGAATCCTGCCATCCAGCTGATCTGCAATATCCAGTGACCAGAATTGCCAGTCCAGAAGTGCTACCCGGCGATCAGAACTGCCCAGCTGTTTGCCAGGCTCCCTGCTGTGTAGTGACAGAACCGTTGACTGTCCAAAATCCCAAAACTAAAAAGTGGACTGTGAGTATCAATTGCCACACCATCTAAGCCCATAACCTATCTTGTCTTTGTCCTCATCCCACTCTCTAAGTCACCCTATCCTTATCCTGATACCTTGTTCAAACTTACACAATCATTTCTGCAACTCTCCCCTTGATTTATAGTGTCAGCACCACGTTTCTCTTCATTTGTCTTGCATAGATCCTAAGTCATTAGCAGTATTGTGTTTAAATAAATTAATTTTCCCTTAAGAAAAGGGGTACACTGCGTGAAGGGTTACAACTGCAGCGTAACTTTTATATTTACGGGTGACGTTCCTCTTTCTTGGCCATAAATCTAGTTTAAGTAAGATTTGCCTTTCAATTTTAAAACAAATTCCTCTTTGCACTGCTCTATTTTCCTAAAAATGAACCATAACTCATCCAATTTATCAGCTGGTGACCTAATTTCACTTCCATAGTGAACCTGTGATCTATAGCTATACCCAAACCAAAAAACCGCACTCCAAATCAGTGTATTTCACCTGTTTTTATTAAAAACAGTGTGGGTAATTTCAGGCGGGAATCTCAAAATGTCCAACTTGTCATTTTGCTACAATCTCTTTTAACACTGCCACTCATTTTCAAACTGTATGCTTTTGTAATCCATTCTTTGTGATTGTTAGTGTATTTGCATTGTTGCTTTAGTGAGGAATTATATTTGCTTCAGGGTTTTTCACGCACATTCAGTATCTATTTGTCCATTTCCAAGTGTCATTTTATAACATTGCAAGTGGTTTAAAATCCGTTTTTCTCTCTTACTTGGGGAGGGAAGGTTAGATTTGAATTCTGTTTCCTATTTGTCATTCCTGATTACCTGCATTGCAGGCGGAAATTCTAATTTCAGTGCTATCTTACCTAAACCAAAAGTGCTCCTATTCTGCTGTGCTTTGTATATGTTCTACTAGTAAGTTAAACCCAGTGCATTGCTCACGTTCTCATTGTTATCACCCCACTGGTGATTGCTGCCCCATATTAAAAAGTGTATGATTTCTTTTAATTTTCAAATAAATAATATTGTATTTTACCAACCAGCCTGGCTCATGGTCCATTGTGACCCGGGGTATTTGAAAAGGGGGTGTGATGTGAGTGGTGTACCATCTCAATATTGAATCAAGACATAAAAATAAGCATTTCAGTTGTGCGCTGCATACTAGGCCGAGACCAAGGTGTGTGTCGCCTGATTGAAATCCTTAACACCTTGCTTTCGGAAAGTTATCTGGACTCTGTGTCAACTGCGCAAAGTCTGATATTTTTCCCCTGACCGATGCAGTGACAGAGCCTGAGGACCTCCTTGGTTTCACCTGGTCCCCCCAGGAGATAAAATACCTGGGCATCATGGTGACCAGGCAACACACTTCCCTACCTGATCACAACTATGCCACATATTTGTGTCAATTCACGACTAAGATTAAGTCCTGGTCGCAAGGAAATGTGCCTTCCTTAAAATGGTGATTCTTCCCAATCTTAGCTATTACTTTCAAAATATCCCATTATGGCCTGGTGCAGGGTTATTTAGGGATCTAGAAGTCCGTATTAATGCTTATCTGTGGCACTCTGGGGCAGTACTACTTAAATGGGAAACATTAACGAGGCCTTATGCACAAGGGGAATTTGCCACAGCCAACTTTAAATTGTATTGGATAGCAGCTCAAGTACAATATGCAGCATTTTGGTTCACGCAGGACACCCCTGCTCAGCATGTTAAACTCAAAGTACTCGGCGGTGGAGCGAGATGTTAGATCGCTGATGATGCCGCCGCTGGTAACTGATCCTTGCCCATTTGACCCTGCTATTGTGACCGCACTGGCTTGGGGAAAACTTTGAAAGGCTCCTGAGAGTAACTCATCCTTTCCATGGAGGCTTCCCCTTATGGAATTGCATCCCAGCCCTCCTAGTGTATATGCTGCTAAAGAGCAGAAGTGGGTGTGTAATGGATTCGATACGCTAGGGTTCATGGATGTGGCTGCAAATTTAATCGCAGCGGATGATATACCTGGCTTAACGCACTGCAGGTCATCACAATGGCTGCAGTACATGGGGATCCATGGGGTGTTTAAATGCTTGTGGGTGGAGTTCCCTGTTAGGCTCCCTGACTACCCTGCGCTGGACTTCATGAGTGCGGACAAATCTCCAAGTAAGACCTGTTTTAAATGGGCACGAGACATGAACCTTGATGTTACGGACTAGACCTGGAGGGAGATGTGCGTGCAGACCTGATATGTCTCTTACAACTCCAGGTTCCTTCTTCTACAGCTCAATGTTCTTCAAAGATACCATTACACCCCGGACAGACTCAAACTTATCTCCCAAACCCACACGGGCTCTTGTCCTAGATGTAGGGCGCGTGATGCCGGGTACTATCATATGTAATGGCATTGTCCTGAACTCTGGGTCTTTTGGAAATATGTCATCACTGTTAAGTTGATGATAGTTGCTCCCTGCCCTTTGTAACTGTATGCTGTAATGCAGTTCTGCTTGTTGCGCCTGCTGTAAAACGCCAAGATATTTTTTGATTCTATGCTTTATTTGGTTGTATGCTGTTTACTTCCGAAACTGTGTTCTGATGCTTGTTAATCTGCTTAGAATCACATGCTGTGCATATGGTCCGACATCCAGTGGTAACCGCGGAGTATTGCATTGTGTCTTTCGGGGACCGAAAGGGGACGTCGGCATAGGCATGCCTTTAACACTATCCCTATCGTGACGTGTAGTGTACCCAAAATCCCTCACGCGCCAAGGTCCCTCAGATTGTTTTTTTCCACCCAGATAACTGGTCGCCCTGTAGCGGAGCTCTTACATAAGAGACCTTGGGCCTGCCGGTCCGGAAAGAACGGTGGTGGTAAATTCGCCACCACTGTTCTTTCCGGACCGGCGGATTAAGAGTCCTGCAGGCGGGAGGTGTCATTCCCGCCAGGTCTGACCTGACGGGTTTAACACCACCCGCCTGCAGGTGGACATGGAAACACTGGCACCATTACAGCATGGTGCCGGTGTTTCCACTTCCCCATTCCCATAGAGTCCTGTCAGACTGCATGGGAATAGGGATTAACTGAATTCCGCCTCTGGAATTACTGTGTCACCGGGGTTGTAATGCCCCAGTGATTCCGGCAATCACGGAGGCGGAATGGTAGTACGAGTCCGGCGGTAACCGGCCGGAATTACCGGCACGGTTACCGCCGGACTCGTAATGAGGCTCCTTGTTTATCTTATACCGACTTTGTCAGTTATTGCCCCTTTGAGTCACTTCGGCAGCGATTAAGAACTTTGACGAAGATTACAGGAAGTTTCTACAGCGGTGGATTTTGGCGCGTAAGATCCGGCGGCTGAGGTATCAACGTGGCCGGGCCCTCTGGCCGGCCTACACAGTAGGGAAAGTGGGGTCGGGGTGGCCATATCTTTTGCTATGTCTTTCCTCTTTCCCTTTCTTTGCCCTCTAGGTCTGGTCATCTTTGTTTATACCTTTCGCTATGGAAAGGACTCCATTTAGGTTCTGCCCTAAGTGTAGGAAAGACCAGCACAGAACATGTAATTCTTGTCTCCCCTTGGATCACGACGAGAAGCGGTATGTGGCTTGTAAGCTCTTTGGGCCTAAGACCCTTAAGGAGCGCTGTGTAAAGTGGTGGGCCGCGTATGGTATGTCGTGGGCTGAACCCTCTTCCCCCACCGCCACACCCGCTGAAAGTGACGGGGGCACCTCCGATGACCAAACATCCGTATCGGATGTTATAGACCTGGAAGCGGACACTTCTAGGTCCACCACGCCCATCCCCGACCCCTTAAGGCCTGATGCAAGTCTCACTTCAGGGACAACACCTGGCGACAGGGGCGTACAAAAACCACAAAACACTAAGCACACAACCCCACCACCGATTTCAACGGTTCAGTTAAAAACCTCTGATCGGGTAGATCAGAAGCCTTCCCCGCATCCGCAGCAGCGTCTTGCGACTGGGCACTCCAAAAACAAGGGCACTACCCCTAAACACGTCAAAGCGCAGTCATTCAACGCTCCGACGGTCCCTAAAGGCGCGATAGGCCCAAAACCTACTAGTCCTCCAGGTGAAAAATCTACCGCTAGGCCCTCTAACGCTGCGGGAGGCAGTAAATCTGATGATAGGCCTTCAAACCCGTTAATTCACGCTGATTCGGCAGAGATCGAAGACCGTATTGTGAGAATTACTTCGGCAGTTGGGCTGGTACCTACACCTTCTAAACGAATGGGGCAGGTCACGGACAAGCCAAAGGGCGGAAAACAACATTTTTCCACCTTTAGGCCCTTCTGGTTCCTCTAAGCGGTCAAGGGAGAAATTTGAAGAGTGCATGGATCATCTTGAAAAGATTGTCTCGCTTTCTGAGCAGCCTTCCCCTAAGAGATCGCTTGAAGACCCTCCTTTAAGATGAGCTTCATGTTTCCAAGAAAATCTTGACTCTCAGCCCTCGGCTTCTGTCCACCATGAAGATTTGGTCCAGATGGACACTTACCAGGACATCTACACCGAGGAAGAAGACCCTTCCTTCCTGTAGGACTACCCTGACGACCAGGCGGATGCCATGGACAACTCGGAGGAAACCCAGCAAGTGGAAACGGAGCTATGGACGCTCCCCACACAAGATCAGGACACTGATTTGCTATGCCTGGATTCTCCGCCATCCACACCGGCGCGCCAAGCTTCGCCTGTAGATGACCAAATGGCCTTCAATGCCATCTTAAGGAAAGCAGTAGATCACTTTCAGATCACTACTCAGGAGGCGGTACCGGAACACTTTGTGGATGACATTCTCAAGGAGAAACCCCCCTCAAGCCAAGCCATTCATCTCCTAAATTCTGTGTAAAGAAGATTGCCCCCCTCCCTGGTCACGCCAGCTCAGACCAGTGAACCCAAGAGTTGAAAAACTATTTCAGCCAGCTCCCTCGGACCCTCAATATATTAAAGGCCACACCACCCCCGACTCCTTGGTAGTCACTACCACCTGGAAATGGGCAGGGCTACACCACACGCATAGCGAATAACACCACGCTGCTGGCTAGTTATGCAGACACACAATGGAACATTGTACAAGAAGGTCTCCAAGAAGTTCCCGAACCCGCTAGGTTCAGGCCTCTCACCATCGTGGCCGAGAGCAGGCAGGTAAATCAGAATATAATCAAGAACACTCTAGATACTGCTGAGAAAGCAGGCAGGTCTCTGGCCCAGGGCACCCTACTCAACACAGGCCGCTTTTATAAACAAACCAATAGAAGAGACCAATCTCTTCGGGAAAGCGGTCGACGATGACTTGGTGACGGCCAAGAAAGAGCATCAAACTCTTAAGTCCTTGCAACAAATAACTCAGAAACCTTCCCCCCCCCAAGGGGAGGTGGTTCTCGTCGGTCCTTTCGAGGGCAGTCCCGGGCAAGTCAGAACAACTACCGCACGGGAAACTATAACTCTGGACAAACATCAGGAAGCCCTGAGACGCGGCCAAGGCAGAGGTAGAGGCCCCAATCCCAGAGGAGCCGCAGCCTCTGGTCAGAAATGACCAACAGATCCAGGTCGCCTCCCATGTTACCCCGGTCGAGGGGCGTTCAACATCTTTCCTCACAGCATGGGAGGGGATAACCTCAGACCAGTTGGTTGTAAAGACGGTTGACCACGGATACTGCATGGAATTTGCCCGACCACCACAGTTCAGACCACCACATCCACGGCGCCTCTCACCGGACAATCTGCAGACCCTGAATCAAGAGGTGGAAGCACTGCTGGGAAAGGACGCCATAGAAGTCGTCCCTATTCTTCAGGTAAACAAGGGTATTTATCAGTGTACTTCCTTGTGCCCAAAAAGGACCTCATCATGCGCCCTGTTCTAGACCTGCGCCCAGCGAACAAGTTTATAAAACCTCAAAAGTTTCGTATTGGTAACGTTACAGGAGGTTATCCCACTGTTAAAACAGGGGTACCACATGGCAACATTGGACATGAAAGATGCATACTTTCATATTTCAATGTTGCCAGAGCACAGGAAATATCTAAGGTTCATGATAGAGGACAGGCATTACTAATTCAAAGTGCTCCCCTTTGGCATCGCCTCGGCGCCAAGGGTGTTTACAAAGGTCCTGGCAGTAGCGGCGGCACATCTTTGCAGACTGCCCGTCCCGGTTTACCCTTACCTCGACGACTGGCTCATAACGGGGGACTCTTATGACACATGTTTTTTGAACACCCAGAAGACCGTAGACCTTCTGTTCAGTCTAGGATTCTCCATTAACGAGAAAAAATCCAGTCTAGTCCCCAGTCAAGTAAAACAATTTCTGGGGGCTCTAACCCGGGTGAACGATGGCCTCGTCTTCCCCTCCAACGAGAGGGTTCAGAACATGACTTTTCAGATCCCTCAATATGTAGCCAGTCGGCAGGTGACGGTACACAAAGCCATGCGGTTGCTAGGTATGATGGCGTCATTTATAAACTTGGTTCCCCACGCACGACTGCGCGTGTGTCCCATGCAAGAGTGGCTCAACAGCCATTGGTGTCAGGCCAGCGGACAATGGGAAGATCTGGTAGTTGTCTCACCAGGCCTCGTTCTCTCTCTGCAGTGGTGGTCGAGGGAAAACCTATTGAAGGGGAAAACCTTCACCACCCCTGCAGTGGAAGCCACTCTCACGACAGACACATCTCTCACGGGGTGGAGGGCTCACTTGCTTCAGCAGACGGCGCATGGAGTGTGGTCCCCACAAGTAGCATCCAACCATATAAATCTACTAGAGCTATTAGCAGTGTTTAAGGCTTTGAAAGCCTTTCCAACGCAACTACAAGGGAAGACAATGCTGGTTCGGACAGACCGCACCACAGCCATGTATTACCGGAACAAACAAGGGGGCACACTCTGCAGGGCTATCCAAGCTGTCCCAAAACATTTGGATATGGGCTCTCAAACACAAGATGTTTCTGTTGTCCCAGCACGTTCCAGGAGAACTCAATCTTCTGGCAGACGTGCTGAGCAGAGATTTCCCAGTGCCCATAGAATACGAATGGCGGCTGCACGAAGACCTCATGTCCAACGTCTTTGCAGAATTGGGCTTCCCAGAGATTGACCTGTTCACAACTCAGGAGAACGCCCAATGCCAAGACTACGCCTCCAGGTACCCCCAGAACCGCTGCAAGGGGAACAGTCTCTGGATAACATGGTCAGGGAAATTTGTCTACGCTTTTTTCCCTCGACTCACCTACTCAACAAGATAGTGCACAAGATGCACCAGGAACCAGTCACCATGATATTGGTACCGCCCATGTGGGCCCGCCAACCCTGGTTCGCTCATCTAATGGAAATATCCCTCTCCCCACCAGTAAAACTACCCTGCCCGTACAACATGTCTCAGGACAGGGGGGAGACCCTACACCCATGCCCACAAACTCTGAACTTAGCAGCCTGGCTCCTGAAGTCAGAGTTTGGATACCTTCAGCTCCCTCAGAGGTGCATGGACATTCTCAGGGAAGTTAGGAAACCTAACATCTTCTATTGCTATTCCAGCAAATGGAAATGGTTTGTCATCTGGTGTAATACCAAGGGCGTCAATTGCATCGATTGCTCACCCACACACATCGTGCTGTACCTAATCCTTTTGTTAGACTCAGGGTTGGTCTTCAATTCCCTAAAAGTTCATCTTGCTGCTCTCTCAGCCTACACCACATCACAACAAAAGATGTCGTGGTAGAAAATACCGGTGATTAAAGCTTTTATGGAAGGGGTTAAGAGGATTCATCCCCCCCCCCCATTTCTAACCCAGCTCGTGGATGGGATCTAAATGTCGTTTTAACCAGACTCATGGGTTCTCCATTTGAGCCAATGAATAAAGCAAGTCTAAAAGACCTTACTTACAAGACAGCCTTCCTAGTGGCCATCACTTCTATTGAAAGGGTTAGCGAACTACAGGCCCTTTCTGTTCTAGACCCTTTTGTTACAGTCCACATGAATAAGGTGGTTCTGCGCACTCATCCAAGATTTGCGCCTAAATTAATCTCGAAGTTCCAGGTGCACCAATCGATCGAACTACCTACCTTTTTTCAGAATCCCACGAACATGGCCAAAAGATGCCTACACCCA
This sequence comes from Ambystoma mexicanum, assembly GCF_040938575.1. NCBI lineage: Eukaryota > Metazoa > Chordata > Amphibia > Caudata > Ambystomatidae > Ambystoma > Ambystoma mexicanum. The sequence goes on along the minus strand of NC_090935.1, from coordinate 230,030,766 downwards.
CTAGATGTGCGCAGGGAAGTCATGTCCTATCTGGAAAGAACAAAACCACTGAGAAAAAAAACAATTTTTCGTTTCGGTGGCAGCTGATAGAGAAGGGATGCTGTCTCTAAATCAGCTATCTCAAGGTGGATTGTCAAATGCATCACACTATGTTACGCTCTTGCTAAGAGAGAACTGCCCTTACACTCTACTCGGGGGCACTGGGGCTTCCATAGCATTCATTGCAAATGTTCATTTGCAAACTGGTAACCTGGAGTTCTGTACACACCTTTACAAAACACTATTGCCTAGACACCCATTCTAGGTCTGATTCTCAGGTGGGACAAGCAGTACTAAGACACCTTTTCTCTACTGTTCCTTCTCACAACCCACCTCCACCTCTTTGTACTGCTCGCTAGTCTATGCATTACTCACCGTAATAGCATTTCTGATGATTGTATCTGCTTAGATTCACATGCGTCCTCCCTGCCTCCCCGCTCGGGGTGGAAGGAACATAGACGTCATACTACATTCTCTCTTCATGTACCCAGTCACAATAGCCTTGGGCTCCCTCATGACAGAAAAAATACAATCGGAGGGACCTCTGTGCGTGAGTTATTTTTGGTACACTACACGTCACGATAGGGATAGTGTTACAGACACGCCCATGCCAACGTCCCCTTTTGTTCCCCGAAAGAGGAGATGCAATACTCTGCGGTTACCACTGGATGTCAGACCATCTGCACAGCATGTGAATCTAAGCAGATACAATACAAATGCTATTACGGTGAGTAATGCATGTCTTACCAAGTGTATTAATAAAGAAATGTTTTTTTTTAAAAACACATTTTTACTCACTCCGTTTGGAGGTGGGACTTTTTTAACTCCCCAAAAAATTATTTTACACCAACCTTTTAAAAGCGTAAAATACTCCGACGTCAAATATTACTGGAAGACTGGCACTAAAGGGGCCTGAAGGTCCTGATTTAGAAACTCTGACACTCGTGAAAAGAAATAAAGGTGTGTTGTACAGAATTATATAGAAATATTGGCAACCTTCTTTCTTCTTTTTTTCCTTAGAACTATTCCATGTCTGTGTACCTTGTAAGGCAGCTCACATCGGCTGTATTGCTTCAGAAGCTGAAAATGAGAGGTATCAGGAATGCGGTTCATTCAAGGGCATTGAGTGAGTATGTTACCAAACTGTAAGGAGTTGTACAAGTTTGATAGTGTTATTCATGATTCTTATTTTATTTAATTTGGGTAGTCATTAAAATACATGAGACCTGTTATCAGGAGGGCATTTATTAATTAAATTACATAGAGCTATGTCCAACAGTAATTAATGATTGTGATTATTTTGCATGCAACTGAATTTCATTCTCACGGAAACTGTATATATGTTGATTAAAATCAATATATACCAATTTTAAAGCAATAGTGAATTTTATTTTTTCATTACATCCATTTTGTCATGTTTTTTTGTCAATCCGTAACATAGACAATTTTTCATTCCATCAATTTTGTATTTAATTCTCATATCTCATATTTCCATCTTTTTCATTTCTCATATTTCCATCTCTCTGCACGTGTTTCTCCACAGTTTTATTGTGGATCATCCGGGGAGAATCTATAACCCAAAAAACATGAAACAACCACCAATAAAAGATTTTTAAATACAACATAGAAAAGGCCAGTTAACACTTGTGTTGATAACCCATCATAGATTTTTTTAGGCAAGAGCAAGTTTGTATTTGGTTTTACTCACCCTAATGTGTTGTTGTATCCATCAGATTTTGTTTTGTATCTTCTTTTTGCATTTAAGTGTTTAGTTCATTAGTAGTTTCCACTAAATTCCGGTGAACACAAATAAAACTTAAAAGATCAAAAGTATAAAGTATATATTTGTTTGTGTGGCTTAGTATTTGCCCAGTAATATTCATTTTTTAACCACAAACACCTAACTTAATCTTCAAATTTACACAGTGGTAGAGTGGTCAGTAAATGAACAAAAGAAAAAAATATAGGTGGGTTGAGTTTATAAGGTTTTGATGGGATGCTGCTCTCTATGTTGCACACAAGGATCAAAATCTGCTTCTCTTACCGTTCCTTCTTTTGGGATCCGCTTGTCCTAGTCAATGCCGCCATTCCGCGATGCAGAACTGACTGAAGATCGCGGCTTTTGTAACCCTGCCTCGCGTAATGACGTAATCACGTTGTTCAGGAATTGGCGCAATTGCGTCTTTCTACGCAATGACGCAATGCGTTTGAATGTGTGGCAGTCATTTTCGGATATGGCTTTTGTTTAATAAATAAGTTATATGATTACTGATTTATCGCCGTTTACAACCCATCTCACTTCTAGATTTTCATTATTTAATTTTCGATTGCATTCTTTATTATCTCTTCTGCATAGAATATTGTTTTAGGTTTTTTTTCGATATATAAATTTAGATTATAAATTTAATTCAGTTCTCATATTGTATTTTGTGTAATACTACAACCCCCTATATAAGGTTTTTAAAAAATATATATTTTTATTAGTTTCCATAACCAATAAACAAAAAACAAACCTTGCAGTACACGTTACAATATTTCAACATTTTACTTATGCCACTCAGTGACTACTGCCTACACCATTCCCACCCTCCAACTCGAGCCTACTCCATTCCGTCCCTCTTGCAACAGTCAATTTGAGTTCTCTTCCGCTGAGTCCTGGTCTGTAGACCAGTCCCGAGCGGGCTCATACAGGGTGGCTAACAGGTGTTTACAGGCCATAAGGGATTCCGCTTCCTCTTCCCCTCCTTTGTCTCTCGCCTCCTGCCAAACTGTTGTTTCAGCCTCAGTCCATTTCTGCTGATCTCCCCACCAGACTTCTACTCTTGGTCTATTACATGCCTTCCATCCCATAGGTATTCTGTGGTTGGCAAGGATATGCCAGGTCCTTCAATTTGCTCACGTGCTTCATTTGGCGTGGTCTGGGGAACCCTCCTAACATGCATGCCCACACCGATACCATGTTTAAATTGACCCCTTTCTCTTCTAGCCGTTGCGCTATTTATGCCCAGAACTTCCCAATTTTCAGGCATGCCCAGAACATGTGTGTCATCCCAGCATTTTCCTGTCCACATTTGGGGCATTTTTGTTCGTTCTTTTTTTGTCAAACTGTTTTTATTCAAATTACACATAAACAAGCTGGACATAAACAATCTGCAATAACCCCACCCCAACCTTAACCCCCCCACCCCGATCCCAAACTAAACCTCAAGTTACACAAATACTTCATGCTGAATGGTACATACAGCAAAACAGAGAGATCAAAATGTCGTAACAAAATGGGAAGGATTCCCCACAAGTCTGTAGACCAACCTTCAAACTATGCAATCCTACATTCAAATCAAATACAATACCATCAGGCTCAACAAGATTTAAAATACATTGTCAAGCCATTTGATCATAAAGCTAAGAATCTGAGGGCCTATCAAGCTCCGATTGGTAATGTCTAAACCGAGTCCAATAGTCCGTTGGTCTGCTATTCGGTGGCAATGTTTGTATATACAGTGATTCTTGTCTCTCGAACCTAGACATGGAGGAAATCCATTCTGCGAAAGACGGAGCTCTTGAAGACCCCCAGGCCCTAGCAATTTACGATCTTGCAACAATCGTGGCCATGCCCAAGAGCTGCCTCTCACTCCTAGTACCCGACTCTACTAGGGTCAGCAGCCACACAGCAGGCGTATCTGGTATTGGAATGTCAAGAATAGTAGCCGTAGTCTGCTGGATCCTGGACCAAAAGGATTGTAACTGGGGGCAAACCCATACAACATGGAGAAAATCTGCCGGTGACCTACCACACTGCTTGCAGCTGGGGGACCTATCTGGGTAAAACTCACTTAGGCGGGCAGGAGAGTAGTACGCTTGATGAATAAACTTAAAGTGAATCAGATGTAGCCTACTATTCATAGCGATTTGCTTAGTTTGCGTGCACACTACGCCCCATCGAGCCTCTGACAGTGAAAAACCCAAACACTCCTCCCATCTACATTTATACTGGTGGCCGAGGAGGGGGGTGTTAGCTCATACAATTTTATACAGCGTGGAGACCACTTTACTCTTGCACTGCGTAGAGGTAATATAAGACAATACTGGGGAAATCGGCGGAGCTACCGGGAAGGTAGGCCAGATAGAACGCAGTGTCTCCCTGAGCCTAAAGTAGAGAAACATTGTTACAGGAATCCAAACACTGCTCTCCTTTAGTACTTCCCAGGAGACAAATCTACCCTCCACCACAAGGTCACCCACAGTCGGAACACCTAAAGCCCTGAACTGTCTACAGAAGGCAACCTCCTGAGTAAGCGGTACAGCTCGCACAAAATAAACAGCCATCTCTTGGGAATACCAGCAATCCAGACCCAGCCTGTCAGCCAGGCTGTCTAGCGCCCTAAGCGTGGATATTATCGGCTGCACCTCCAGCCTGGGACCTGGGGATCGCACTCCTCCCAATAACCCAGTCAAACTGTCTGGGTACGTTATAACCTTCTCCAACTGCATATGAGGGAGATCCAGGGAAGGAGCCCACCACCAAACCGCATACTGGGCCTGGAGCACCTCGGCCACCGTATGATAAAGGGGAAGGTCAGGAACGTCAAATCCACACTGGGTATACGGGCGACACAATATATCTAACAAAATCCTAGGGTGCCCCCCAGCCCATATCCATCTGTTCAGCAATCTCCTGATACGCCTCCAGAATCTCGAGGGAGGCCAGATCGGTACATTATTAAAGATGTACAGAAATTTGGGTAGAATCACCATCTTGATGAGCGCAACTCTGGCTGCCTGAGAGATCAGAAGGTGCATCCAAGTGTCCACCTTATGTTCCATCATTTCTAGTGTCGACAAATAGTTATCCTCGTACAACTTAATGGGAGAAGTTGAAACTGAGACTCCTAAATACCGGATCCCCTGTGGGCACCAGGCAAACTCTTCCCCTATATCCTCCCGTGAGACCATAGCCGTAAGAGGAAGTATTTCTGACTTGGACCAGTTGATCCGTAGACCCGATAGGGTCCCAAACTCCACGATCTCCCTCATTATTGGGTCCAAGGGTATTACCCAAATGGTTCGTTTACAATTGTTCGAATGAACAGTTGACCGAATTTAAAGGGTCACAATTGACCTTTTCACAATTGACCATATATATATATATATATATATAGGGGTTTTGGGGGTTTGGCGTTAGGTGGGGGGTTTCCCCCCACATATATGTTACAATTGACCTTCACAATTCGGTCAATTGTGAAAAGGTCAATTGTAATTCGAACAGTTGTAAAACTAACAATTCGTATGCAACCGGTCTAAGTTATCCCTGGGGTGCTTCATATATATATATCAACATGTCGTCCGCATATAACGACACAATAGACGTGCACAAATATATGCTAATACCCCTATGCGAATGGAATTCGCGCAGAGCACAGGCCACAGGCTCAATAGCCAGAGCAAAGACGATGGGCGAGAGGGGGCACCCCTGCCGGGTTCCACGGGTAGGAATTATTACTGCTGATTGCGTTTGATTCATATAAACCACTGCCCGAGGGGCTGTATACAACAGGTGAATCCACTGCCGAAAGGTGTTACCCAGACCAGCCCTACGGAGCACCTCGAACAGGAAAGGCCACTCGACAGAGTCGAAGGCCTTCTCCGCATTGAGGGCCGCGACGGCCATGGGAATGTCATTGTTAATATAATGCATCAATGAGAATAATCTCCTCAAGTTGTTCTGTGTGGATCGCCCCGGAAATAAACCCGGCCTGATCCGGCAAAACCAGGGCCAGCATATGGGGAAGAAGCCTATCTGCCAGAATTTTGGCCAGGATCTTATTATCAGTATTCATAAGTGACAGAGGCCTATATGAGGAGCATTTACGCAGATCCTTATCAGGTTTTAAGAGCACCGTAACCAAAACTGTCTTGGTAGTCTCTGCGAGAGAACCAGCGACTCTGGCGTGCTCAAACATACTCCGAAGTGGCGAGATTAGCAATTCGGCATACGCTTTGTACAACTCGGCAGTGATGCCATCAATGCCCGGAGCCTTACCATTTGGGAGGGAGTGTATCGCCCTAAGAATCTCCTGATCAGTGGGAGGAGCATTCAATAGTGCACCCTGCTCCGGGTCCAGCCACTCAAACGACACCCTATCCAGATATTGAGTGATACTATCATGACCCACCTCCAGGTGCGAGGAATACAGCTACTCATAAAATACACGGAAGGTTTCATTTATGGCTATATTATCCCTGACCAAATCCCCACTTTCAGTTTCTACCTCCAGGCTAGCGTCATGACGCCGTTCCTGTTTAATCACCCAAGCAAGAGACCTACTGGGGCGGTCCCCCTCTTCATATCTTGTTGCTGCTATAGGGTCCCCTAAAAACCACACTTCGCTGTCCATTAGCGTACGAACCTCCGCCCTCTTCATCCTCAAATGATCTTGTAGGTCTTGGGAATCTCCCTAAACTTGTTCCTTTTCCAAATCCCTAATCTCACTCTCAAGGGACGCTATAGACCTGCGCAAAGACCTCAGGACCCCCCTCCCCCGTGGACATACAACACCCTTGAATATAGACCATAAGGCTTCCCAGACCACCCTGAGATCATCCACCGAATCCGTGTTGAAGAGGAAAAATTCAGCTATGTCCCGACGGACATCTCCCCTGAAGACATTATCCTCCAACACCCGTGCTCTAAATCTCCATCTAAGCTGACTCTTAAGAACTTGAGGTTTATTGAATTGGACTACAACAGGAGAATGGTCCGACAATGTAATGGGAAGGATTTGAGCGATATGGGTTGATCTGGCCAACTCCGAGGACAACTGGATGTAGTCTATCCTGGACGATTGTTCTGCATTCTTAAATCTTTGGGGCCTCATATATGCCCTATGGGTGACATATAATTGTATTTGCTGTAGCCTTGCATTTCTGGACACTTATTATAGCCCTGAGCCCGTTCCCATATCCCATCACTCATGGGTTCTCCTACTTTTTCTTCCCAATCTTGTCTTAATTGGACCATTTCCTTCCCCACCCTGGACATCAGAAGTTCATGCAGTCTGGAGGTCTTGTGCCCTTCCTCCGCTATATCATATGTTGTTTCAATAGCTATATCAGGTTCCTCCCCAAGTCTTATTTCGGACCATGTCTCTTTGATCCTGTGTAATTCGATTATATGTGATATATATCTTCCTGCCTCTAGCCCAGTTTCCTCCACCAGGGTCCCAAATTCCTTTATTTTGCCCTCTTGCCATATATCTCGCAACGTTGTTATTCCCACTGGTTCCCAGTACTTATGGATTGTCTGCATTAGTTGCCCATCTCCTCCAATAAGCACCACTAACGGCACCTGCAGGGAACACAGGGTTGGGTTCCCCATGACCTGGCACGCCTTACGCCATATTTTCCAAACCAATATCATTATATCTGAGCGCTTTTTCAATTGTGGTTTAGGGAGCCATATTATTTCCTTCAGGAAAAATGGGGTACTCTCTTCTCTCAGCAATCTCAATTCTGAGGTTGGGTCCTCCGACAGCCACCTTGCTACATATTGCAGTTGGCTGGCCAGGTAGTAGACCTCATAATTAGGTAATTTAATGCCCCCTTTATCATACATATTTTGCAGCTTCCAGAGGGTCATTTTGTTCCTGGTTCCATGTCACAGGAATTCCCTGCATATACTCTGTAGTTTAGTAAAGAACTGCTTTGGTATCAGGTATGGTATGTTCCCAAAGAAATGTAATATTCTCTGTAGTACCACCATCTTCAACAGTACCCACCTTCCCATCATTGCCAAGGGGAGCTTGGCCCAGAACCTCATGCTATTGCTAATGTTTACTACCGCCTTCTCCGTATTGTGTTGATGTTCTGCCTCCACCTTGTTATAAATCTCTATTCCTAGATATCTAAACAAATCTGTCTCCCATGGTATTGGCAGGACTGGAAATCGTTCACGGGGGACCCCAACGCACCTGCCCAAAGAGAATATACATGCTTTTTTAGGGTTCACTGCAATGCCTGATAGTGCTGCACAGTGTTCCATCACTTCTAGTATATATTGGAGGTTTTCTTCTGGGTATCTTAAGTATAGCAGCATACAGCGAAATTAGATGTGGTACCCCTTTCACGCTGATCCCTATTTCCTCATATTACTGTCTCATATATATATATATATATCGCTAGCAGTTCAAGTGCTAATATGTATAGCATCGGTGACCAAGGGCATCCCTGTCTGGTGCCCCTGCCTATTTGCCATCTCTCCGAAATGATCGCTCCTGTCTTGACTCTGGCTAGCGGCGCGCTATACAGTATTTTGACCCATTTGCGGTACCCGGTCCTATCCCATAGCTCGTCAAAGCTGCGCTTAGCCAAGGCTACTTGACCAAATGCTTTTATGGCATTGAGTGATAAAATTGCAGTCTCGCTCGAGGCCCCCTCTGTGTGCTCTATAAGCCTATGTAGCCTTGTAAGGTTGTCAGAGATATTCCTGCACAGAACATATCCGGTCTGGTCCGGGTGTATCAATTTGCTTATGACCCATTTCATTCTGTTCGCCAGCACTGCCGGGAGTATCTTACTATCTTGGTTCAACATCGATAGCGGTCGGTATGATCTACAGTCCTTGCCAGGCTTATTGGGTTTGGGGAGTGGGAGAATAATAGCTTCTCTAGGGTTTCGGGCAGTCTCCCTATTTCAAATGCCTCGTTTATCATTGCTAGCAGCGGAGGGAGCACCTCGTTTTTATACATTTTATAAAACTCACTGGGGAGTCCATCAACCCCTGGGGTCTTACTGGTGGGCAGTTGCACCACCACCGCTTCCACCTTTTCTAATGTGATTGGGGCCTCTAGATCCGCCCGCTCCTCTGCGCTTATTTTTGGCATGCCTATATCTTCCAGCATGTGTTACGCTCACCTGGACACCACAGGGGTGTCGATATGACCCGAACAGCTGCGGTCTCCGTCAACGTGATGCGTAGTGCAGAGATGACTGTCTGGACTGGACTGGACCGCCTAGTCTTGTCTGCTGGACCCCTAGAAGTATTTTCCTGCAAGTGGAGACAGGGATTAGCCACCTGTGGGTTTTAGTGATGGCCTCCCAACTGTTCTCGCTCTCCCCCACTAATACCCTCCGATATCCCCTTAATAACCTCACCTTATGTTTGTAAAAGATGAGCTCTCCATCCTGCGTGTCTTGCAGGGGCGCGTAGATACCAGTTACTTCACTGGTTTGAAGGCGTTGGGAGAGTTCCGGTAAGAATTGACTCTAAAGTCCCAGGCGGATTGGTAAGTATCAAGTTCAAAGAGTTCAATGTGCCCGATGTTCACTCTTGTCCCCTTCCTTCCTTAAATTGCAACTGAGTTTGTGAGAAGAAGGTCTCCTAGCTGCTGCTGGCGTTCAGGTAAGAGTCTGTGTTACCAAACGCTGTCCGGTAACTGTTACATGCGTTAACGTGTTGTTTTTCTCCCTCTTTACAGATGCCGCATATGAAGATATGGAGAATAATACCGCCGGTGGTAAATCAGGTAAGTCTATGGTGGTAAGAGGTATTTGTTGATTCCCTTGGCTCACCTTGTTATTCTTGTGCCCCTAGGTGCCGGAGTACGACGAAGAAATGATAGAGACAGTGCCGGATCGAAAGATGCTGTGAGAACTGGTGAGTATGGCGCCATGCTGGAGCTGGCGAAGCGACGCGTGCTGGACTGATGTGCTTCCAGGTCAGGAGATGAAATGGATCCGGAATCAGGTGATGAATTTGAAATAAGTTTGTTTTCTAACCTTGTCCTTTTCTTCCTCTTTATTCTAGGAGCTCCGGATTCGAGGCGGGCGTGGCAGAAGACTGGATGCTGGCTGCAGGCACGGTGAGAGTCACGCTGCTGGATGCAGAATAACATGAAGCATGTGCTGCTGTTCGGGCGTGGTTTAAATAGCCTCCAAAGTAGTCCCAGGAAAGAAGTTCCCCAGGACCACACCCGAGTAAAAAATAGTCCCTGTAGTAAAATAGTCCCATCCAGGCCTCACGTTGGCTTGGATGTATTTGCAGCATGGTCTGCATGAGGTAAGTAATGTCTATTATGAGCCTGGTCCCTATGGCGCCAGGACTGAACCCAGACAGCCCCTAGCTGGGGCTACTGGGGTTTTTGTAAATGTCTGGATGCCTGCTCCCGGGGCTGATGGGCTTGATCCGGATGCCCGGGGTAGGCATCATGACAGCATGTCAATCATCTCCTTGTTGTCGCTCTCTCCCTTGTCCTTGTACAAGTGTTTATAATATTCCAGGAATTCCAAGTTTACTCCTTCCTGAGTGGCCACTGTTTGCCCATTCCTCCCCGTTATTTCTCTGATCGGTGATCTGGGAGTCTCGTTGTTTTACAGCCAGGCCAGCATTCTCCCCCGTTTGTCTCCTCCGGCATGCTGTCTTTCTATGTATTTTTTATAGTTTAAGTTGCATAGTCTTTCCCAGTGTCCCATGCATTCCTGTTGCAGTTGGCTTATGGCTTCTGCTTCTTCCTTTGTGCCTCTGCCTTTACACATCATTATCTCTAACTCACTCTCTGCTTTCTGTAGTTCTTTAATTATCCCTCCCTGCAGCCCCTTTGATTTAGCTATAACTGCTCCTCTCACCACCACTTTGAATTCTGACCCCCTATATAAGGTTGTTCTGATATTTCAGAGTGTCATTATAATTTTACACATTTCTTATTTGAAAACGCACCTTTTCTGCAGTTGAGCAAATTGTTTTATTGCCAGTTATACATCTACCTGTCAAATTTAAGACCTGTCAGACATGTATCCATAAGACAGATCCATTTTGCCTCCTTCTGTCTTAGAATGAGTTCTCTGTTTCCTCCCCTTGATAATTCCTTAATCTTCTCTAGAACCAAAAATGTAAATTTGTTTACATCCGTTTCCAAATGTCCTTTACAAAAGTGAATCGCCAATGGATATTTCAGGTATTTGTTCCTTATTGCTCGCATGTGTTCCAGCATTCTCACTTTCAGGTTTTGTATTGTGCTCCCAATATAGTGTTTTCTACATATACAAATGATTCCATAGATGACATATTTAGAAATACAGTTTATAAACTGTGTAATGGATTTAGTTTTACTATTTGGTAGTTTTATTTCTTGCACTCCATTCAAAATGTGGGGACACATCTTACAATTCCCACATTTATGGTTTCCTAGTACAGCTTTCCTATTGAGCATACTGCATAGGTCTTTGGGTTGCTGCGGTTTCAAAAAACTTGGAGCTTTACGGTAGCAGATTTTAGGTTTTTTTCACATTTTCAGGAATTTTCAGTATGTTCCAAGTATTCCTCTGGTGATCTTAGCATCTGTGCTGAAGGTGGTAATGAAGTTTCCATTGGTCATCCTTTTAGTCTTTTCTTGCTTTGTCTGATAGCAGGTATTCTCTAGAGATTGTGGCTGCTTTATCAACTGCCTCTATGCCACGATGGCTGAATTTGTCCATTATTTCTTTAATATTAGCGTGAAAGACTTCTTCTTTGCTACAGTTTCTTTTGAGTCTCAAAATTTCACCATAAGGTATGTTATTGATCACATGTCGTGGGTGATTACTGAGATCATGTAATATGCTATTCACTGCTGTTGGTTTTGTGAATACGTTTGTCTGTATTTTACCTTCTTCTGTGTAAAGCTCTCATGGCTCTCATTCATCGTAAATTTCAAATTGTAATCATTTACGTTTAAATAGTTCAAATATTCAATAATTGTGAGCTTTCTAATGCATTCTAAGATATTCTAACTCACACTTAGAACTAATTCCAGGACAGAAGGAAGCTAAATGGATCTGTTTTATGGTTACATGTCTAACAGGTCTTAATTTTGACAATGAGATGTATATCTGGCTATAAAACAACAACTCAACTGTAGAAAAGGGCCAATATTTGATGTTAATATCGTATCAAATGACAAAGTAGATGCGAAGAAATAATGATATTAACTAATAGATATGAGGTTACTCACATTATATCATGGGCCTTTGTATATATCACTTGACCTGAGGACTTTGGAAGTATATAGGAGTTACTTCCGACTCATTGTGACTGATATGGCTTAAGAAACCAACTGCAACGATATGACAATTGTTCTCCCGGACTAATTGAGACTGATATATTTCTTTCATTTTTCTTCTTGAAATGTGTTTTAAATGACTTTCATTTTGACTTGCATGTCCATTACATCATGGGTCTCTGTTTATGTCATGTGACATCAGTATCTTGGAAGTATTTTAGGATAATTTTAGAGTTATTGTGGCTGATAGAGCTCAAGAATTCAATTGCATTGATTTGATAATTGTTTACGTGGAGCAATTGACACTGATACATTTCCTGTATTTCCTTTATTTTTCTTTCTGAAATCTGTTATAGATTACTTTTACTTTGATTCACATGTTATGAATATATCGTAAAAAGATATTAATTTGTTGCAAGTTTTAAAATCATATGTACATTTTGTATTTTAAATTTGTAAATCAATATTGAAAAGTTGACTATTTCAGCTAAATCAATAAAAAACATAAGAAATGTGTTAAATTATAATGACGCTCTATGAAATATCAAAACACACATACGATTTGGACTGTTTTAGGGTTTTGTACCTTGAGACTTCCCTATTCAGACTTTCACACAACAAAACTCCAGGTTACTTTACTTACAGAATTTGACTAGTGACTTCAAATTTAATCCTAAATTACCTTATTACTAGACCCATTGTGTCAGGGATAGGCTCCATCTTGGAACCCCTGTCACAGTTTGTCGACTTTTTTCTGAAAACTGAAGTAGGAAAAATGAGATCACATCTAAAGAACACCACAGCCGTTTTGACCTAACAATTGGACTTTCTCCAGTGGAAGGTCAAATGGAAGCAGCGCAAGCAACTCAGGCTCGAACGGATCATTAAGTAATGCGTCGAATAAGAACGTAAGCTTGCCAACCAGCAACCGTCTTTTTTCCAACGGGGACAAGGCAAGGCCAAAAACAAGAGCGTAGGACAATGGCAAACACAAGCTCCTTGGTAGAATCTATCACCAAGAGTCACACGAAGCAGAGGACAAGGACAGAGATGGACAGCACCTCCACCCTAGGTACGACAACAAGACAAGGCACGACGGCACAGGAGGGACAAATACCACGCAATGAACCAACCAACTTGAATCACACGCTTGTGATGAACCTCTCTAAATGCGAACTAAACCAAGACCAATACTCTGTCCTAGAAAAGGGACTCTCGTTTGTCCCCACAGCTGACCATGATCCCTTCCAAACACAAATCGAGATAGCATAACTGGTCCAGAAGATTTGTCTGAAACAATTTTTTGGTACCATCAGCCCTGCAGAAGAGAAATGTGCAACCAACCTTAAAGGAAAATCAACATACTACCCACCTCCTAACGGGATAACACCGGAATCTATAACCTTTTGAAAAAGCTCTCCTTAAACGACTTGGACAATTGGAAGAAAATCAGAGTGAAAGATACAAGAACTTCTCGAAAAGAGACAAAATGGCTTTGAAATCACTAACTGAGAATAAACAAATTGTTATTAAACCTGTAGACAAAGGGGGGAGCGACTGATAATGGTCTCAGCAGAATACAAGAAGATAGTCCTGGATCTTCTTTTTTTAAAACCTTTATATATATGTCTTGACAACACAACAAACAACCGGAGGTAGTCACAGCACAACAGCAGGGCACGTTCAATACATTCCATATTCTGACAGTACACTGTTGGGATCTCGGACCAAACCCAGGGATCGGATTCGGGATGATTTGTTGGTATCTGGATCAACAAAAACACAGTTCACAAAGCACACAGTTGTGGGGAGCGAGCGGGGGAGGTGGATTCGGAGCACGAGGGTGAAGTCATGGTGGACATGTAGTCGCGGAACTTTCGTCACATATCTCTTGGCCTCGAGTTTGGATGTTGCAATGCCCTCCAGGCCTCTTCCGTGTCATGTGCCCAAGTGACTGCCCTGAGCCACTGTGCATAGGTGGGCCCCTGGGGCGAAGCCAACACATCAATATACAGCGTACAACCAATAGCATGAAAAGACCTGCAAGTCTCTTCGAGTCATGCCCTAACTGAGGAAAGTCGTGAAAGAGACCACGCAGTGGGGTGGGGATGATAGTGTGATCTAGTATGTCTGATAATGTGGAACAAATTTAGGACCAAAAATGGGTCCGGTGCGGGCAATCCCAAATCATATGAATATAACATGCTTGATCGGTACCATACCTGGGGCAATTGGGAGAAACTTCACGGAACATATGATGTAGTCTCTTTGGTGTGTGATGATATCTGTGTAGCACCTTTAATTGTATTAACTTGAATTTAGAGTTATAGGACACATCATGGCTACGAGCGCACATTCGGGACCACCGTTCATCGGTAATCTCAACCTCTAGATCCTCCTCCCACCTGCGTTTCAGTTTAATGAAGGAGGGTGCAGCTCTAGCTTGCAATAATGAATAAAAACTTGACACCTTCCCCTTGAAGGAGTCAAAGGAACAGAGTTCCATAACTTCGGGTTCATCAGGTGGTAGCATGGGGAAATAAGGGTATCTGGCTTTGAGATTCTTACGGAGAGAGGAGTATTGTAGCCAAGCTGAGGACCTCTGCTAGAGGGAGAGAGGGAGATCAGCCCGCTCAAGGAAGCTGCCCTGTTCATAGGCATCACGGAGTGTCCGGAAGCCAGCATCAGCCCAGCGGGATACAATGGATTGTGGAATGTGTGGAACATCCGGAAAGAAGTTCCAGGGTGGAAGGTCCCCGTGAAATGGTTGAAGTGTATCGACCATGGCCCAGAATTTGGCAAGTGCCAAGGATGTGCTAACCACAGGGTCTGTTGAGTCTGGGTCAGGTGGAACAGGTTTGATGATAAGGGAGCCAATCACTTGGTCGCAGACAGTTAGTGTCTCTAACCGGACATGAGGGGTGGGGGATCTACAGTGTTAAACCAGTGGGAGGCGAATTGAGATTGGGCAACCACCCAGTACCTGATGAAATCTGGGGCGCCGAACCCACCTAACTCTTTAGGGGTGGTCAGGGTAGTCCGTTTGAGACTGACCGCACCAGAATGCCAAAGGAAGGTGTTGCTTATGCGGCGCAGCGACTTGAAGAATTCGTCACCTGGCCATATAGGAAGATTGGCGAATCGATAGAGGAGTTGGGGTAACACTGCCATTTTAAGTATTCCAATCCTACCTGCCAGGGAGATGAGGAGTCTAGTCCAGCTGGCAGTTTTGATAGCCAAGTTTGTTAGGCATTTCTGGTAGTTGTCCTCACGCAGGTTCGCTATGTGTCGGGAGACTACCACCCCCAGGTAAATGCTAGATTGTGCCCAGGTGAATCCCCTTAAATCAGAGGGGGGCTGTGTGGAGTCTATAAGTGGGAATAGGGCAGATTTGGAACAATTTACTTTCAACCCAGATATGTCTCCGGGCCACATCGACTAGAATGGGGGCAAGATTGGTTTCTGGTGAGCGGATGTACAGGAGAGTGTACAGGGTAACTATGTCGGATTGGCCCGCCATGCATAAGCCTCTATGAGAGTGTAACTGGCGAATCATGTCGGCAAAGGGTTCCATGGCTATGGCAAAAATTAACTGGGAAAACGGGCATCCCTGTCGTGTCCCTCTGCTATCTGGAAGGGGGTGGAGCACCTATCTTCGGTGCGAACTCTGGCTGACGGGGCGGTATAGAGCAGCCTAACCCAGGTCCGGAAGTTAGGACCAAAATTACATTTCTCGAGAACTCGCCATAGATATTCCCACGAGACCGAGTTGAATGCCTTCTGCATATCCAAGGTGGCTGCCACCGCCTGCGTGGTCTGGGTTGATCCTGCTGATCACATTAAAAAACCTTCTTAGATTCAGTGACGTGGATCTTCCCGGGACAAATCCCGCCTGGTCGGGGTGGATGATGTGGGGCATGTAAGAAGCTAATCGATTGGCCAGTAGTTTAGCGTATATTTTAACATCACAGTTAATCAATGAGAGGGGTCGGTATGAACCGCACTGGGTGGGGGGTTTGCCAAGTTTGAGGAGGACTGTTATCATCGCCTCCCGGAGAGAGGGGGGAGGTATGCCCTTCTCTCAAGACTCCTCCCACAGAACCAGTAAATGTGGGACCAGAAGAGATTTGTATTGCTTATAAAAGTCCATGGGGAGACCATCCGGGCCAGGGGCCTTCCCCGATGGCAACGACACGATGGCATCAGTGAGTTCCTCGGGAGTAAAGGGCCTCTCTAGGGAGATGTTGATGTCCTGTGGAGAGGTGGCCAGCGAGCCATCGGGCTTCTCTATAGCCGGTATGTTAGGGGCTCCGAATTCTCGCTGTAGCAGCCTGGCTAGTAAACGGCCTTGCTGCTCTCCCTCACCATATTTCCTCACCGACTGGGGGCTGTCCAGGAATTTGGCCTGTCGTTCTGCGAGGCTGCGGAACCTGTCCAGTTCCTACCCCAATGCAGCTAGTGTGGCAGGAGATTGATCTGTAGCGTATTGGGTCTCAAGGTTAGCCAGGGCTGATTCGCTATCGGCGATATCAGCTCGGATACCCCTCAGAATCTCACACCCCTTAGAGATGGCCACGCCTCTCGTGTATGCTTTAAAGGATTCCCAGAGGGTGGTTTGTGTTGTCACGGAGTTTGTGTTAACCTCAAAGAATTCCTCGATGGAGGATTCAAGTTCAGCGGCAAAGACCTGATCAAGAAGCGCGTGGGGTCTCCTCCTCCACTGTTTTGCTTTATCAACGTCTTGACCCCAGTTCAGTGAGATGAGTACAGGTGAATGGTCTGATAGTGTTCTGGAGAGGATAGCCTGATGGGACAGGCATCTGACCAGTATGTCGGATATGAGCCATCTATCTATTCTAGAATGTGAATCGTGGACCGAGGAATAATATGAGTATGTGCGAGAGTCGGGGTTCATTAGTCGCCATGCATCAACTACCGCCAGTCGAGGGAGCGTTGTAAGAATGGTGTAGACCGCTCAGGAGAGTTGGCGAGGTCGAGAGCCCGACCTGTCTAGGGTGACATCCAGTATCGTATTGAAATCGCCTCCGCATATAATCGGGACCAGAGGGTAACTCTTCAAGACAGAGGCAAGGTGTAGGTAGAAGTCGGGATTGTCGAGGTTCGGGCCATATATGTTCAAGATGGCCACCTCCTGGTCCTGCAGTTTGCCGATGATTAATACGTATCTACCAAGTGGGTCAATTTGCGAGTGGGTACATGCAAATTTTAGATTCTTGTGTATTAAAGTAGGGGTGCCTCGGCTTTGGGTAGAATAGTTAGTGTAATACTTCTGAGATCCCCACTGTTTGGCAAATCTTTCACATTGTTCAGAGCGGGCATGGGTCTCTTGTATGCAGAGGATTTTAGCACCATGGCGTGCAGCATACAATTGTATCTGCTGCATCTTTTTGTGATTACCCAACCCCCGGACGTTCCAGCTCAGAAAGGTCAAATTGCTATCCGTCATCTGTGTAGGGGTATTGATTGAGTTTCTGTGCAAGGGTTGGTCGAGGGATGATACCCAAGCAAAACCATAACAACAACAAACTTCTAGGCATCTGCGCCTGGGGGCCTGTTAGCAAGCCTGACAATGGTGTGTCGGACTGGGGAGAGAGTGAGGAGTTATTACAGTACAGCAGTATTAACCTGAGTGTTCAGCATAGGCACGAAGGTGCAGAAGGGCCGTGGTCTAAGGGAGATAAAACAACTGCATATAAGGGAGGTAATCTCGGACCTTCAATGCACTCCCACAGGGACATGATGGTAACCCAGTGTGACTGTGGGCATAGGAAGGACCCCGGCATCCACCGACCGGAGGCCTGTATTTAGGTATAGGATCATTGTTTCAGACTAGGGACTTATTAAGACATCAATTGTTCTTAGTCACAATGAGTCTGTGTGGCGGGTGAGGACCACATCATGGAGGATCAATGGAGCAACATGGAAACAAAACTAACAATTAATGCACTTCCTATGAAGTGTGGCCGTCACCAAGAGCACTGCAGGTGATGGGCCCATTAATGGTATAGGCACGATCAATACAAACAAGTCAGCGTGGACATCATTGCAGCGATGAGGATTCAGCCAGGGAAGTGTTTGTCAATAAATTTCGAAGCCTCTTCTGGAATAGTGAAGAAGAATGTTTGGTTGGAGTGTTCGATCCTTAACTTTGCAGGAAAGAGCATGGAGTATTTGACTCCTAAGTCTCGGAGTCTCTTTTTTTACAGCCAAAAAGGTTTTGCGCTCCTGCTGCACGGCAACAGAGAAATCCGGATAGAGATGGATCCTTGCCGCCCCAAGAAGCAACTCCCCCTTAATCCTGGGTGCCCGCAGAAGGGCATCACGGTCCCGATAATGTAAGATCCTGGCTATAATGGGGCGCGGGGGTGCACCCAGTCTGGGCTTTGCATTAAGGGAGTGTTGTGCCCTTCCAACTGCGAATTGCAAAGAAAGTTTTGGTGTGTCCAGGAGTGTTAAGAGACTGCGTTCCACGTAGTCCTCCATGGGTTCCTTGATAATGTCCTCGGGTACACCGACAATACGCAGATTATTCCGTCGAACGAGATTCGAGGTCATCATTTTTCTTTTCAACTGCCGACACTCGGCTGGTGAGTGTGGAAACTGCGGCGCGAAGGGAGCCCAGGCCATCCTCCTCAGCCCCGACCCTTGTTTCAATTTCGGCTACCCGGCCGTCTGTTTTTTCGATATTGGCTTTTATGGAAGAGATGGTGCCATTCATGTCGTCCAATTTAGTATGCAGTGTTGTGAAACCTTCACGCATATACTCGAGCATCTTCTGCAAGTCATCCGGGGCTGAAGACGTCGAGGTGGTAGGTGCTTCCTCCGGGGACTCCACCGCCGGTTAGGACGGTGTCTTAGTGAACATATTCAGCGAACTTTGCTTTTTTCTCGCACCAGCTCCCTTGGTCATGACAGAAACAACACAGTTCCAGAAACCAGAGAGAGTGTGAGTGATCAGAGGCACCAGATCTCCTGGGTAATGGTTGCCTAAACAGGGGCAGCCAAAAAGGTGGTGATGAAGTCATGTTGGACGCTGAGATTATGCAGCCACCCCTGGCCAAGCGACGCCCTTAGAGTCCTCCTGCGCCTGTGGTGGTGTATCGCTGTAATGGCGCTTCAGGCCCGCTTCTCCACAGGATCAGTGCAGGCGGGGGGTGTCCCCAGAGGGGCCCAGTCTATATTTGCCAGTATTGGTGGAGGCCTTCTAGGGTAGGTGTAATGAGAATAAAGATTGCAGACAACGTGATCACCGAGGTCCGTTGTGTGTGGAATAAGCTCAGATAATCAGGGTCTAACCCTGTACACAGCTGGGGCTGTGCAGATCGTCCAGCGAGTATGGCGCTATAAAAGGATTGTAAGGCTGACCCTGTGGAGTCCAGTCCCCAGCCCAGCACGGCCACAAATATCACCTGGGATCCTACATCCACCGATCATTTGATTGCTGGTGATAGTGGCAGGGGCTCCACAGGGGAGTCCCATTTACATTAGGAGTCCGTGGTGGCATCCAGGGGTGGCCAAAGGTGTACAGTCTCGGTGAGGAGGCGTACAGAGGTGATGTGCACAGGTCGGCCACACAGCACTGGTCCAGGGAGTCTACATAAATCACAGAGTGTCTAGGATGGAAGGGCAGCAGGCCCTGGGGACCTTAGTGCAGGGCCGCCTGAATGGAACTGCAGCAGGTATCTTTTACAACTCCCGGGGGGGGGGACAGTGTTCAGGCCATCTGACGCGGCCAGGCCCAGCACCAGCCCCCGCCTGTCAAATCGGGTCAATGGCGCCCCACGGATATAGTGGTGGACGGCCCGCAAGGCGAGCCCGCGGCCGTCGGGACCGGCAGCACAGCGCCGCAGGATCGACCCACTCCCACCCCCTCCGCGCCCCCTACCTTGCCATGTGTCGCTTCAGGAGATCCTCAAGGAGGGGGCAGCAGGCGACCAGGACAAGGGAGTGCAGGGGCCTGCCGCGTGGGCTCTGTCCCCCGTGGCGTGAGGCCCAGTCAGCGGGGGGACCCAGCGTCCCTGGATGCCGTTCAAATAGCTGTGGGACCCAGCTGTAGTTTCTGGGTGCGGTGTCCGGATCCCCAAGGCACGTCGTCGGCTCGTGGCAGGGGGAGCACAGGGTGATCTCGTCGGAATCACTGCAGTCCTGCATGCTCTAAGGGCTCAGGCGCCCCTCCCCCACGAAGGCCGCTCACGCCACGCCGTCTAGTGGCAAGGAGATCCGCAGTCACTGGAGCCACGACTCGGGGCGAGCAAGGCACCTTTAGCCCCAGCTCACTCGGCAGCCGCAGCTCAGTCTTCAGGGGCTCGCCAGGTCCAGAAATCAGCGGAGAAGCGGCAGAGAGGTTCACACGACTGTCGCACCAGTATGGTATGGGTTGCCTGTAGCTGAGGGAATTTATAAGAGTTTATGCGCTCTCCCCATCCGGAGCCCAGCACTTAGGCGGCCATCTTGCTTTGGCGCAACAGTGACCCCCCCCCCCACCTCCACCCCGGTCCTGGATCTTCTGAGTGATCAGAAGAACTATAGACGACTGGGGAGTGACCCCCGCTGAAGAGATACGCCAACTCATCAAACCAATCCTGGAGGAAGCCAGTGCTGAAGATCTCATTAGTGCCAAGGAATACGACTTCTTGAACCCGAAAACACCAAGAAAACCAGCATTTTATGCACTACCTAAGGTGCACAAGGGGAAGGCACCCCCACCGGGTAGACCTATTGTGTCAGGGATAGGCTCCATCTTGGAACCCCTGTCACAGTTCGTCAACTTTTTTCTGAAACCTGAAGTAGGAAAAATGAGATCATATCTCAAGGACACCACAGCAGTTTTGAATTTACTCAAGAACCGCCTTGTCGACCCTACACTACATCTACTGGTAACATTGGACATAGAATCACTAAACACCAGGATACCACAGATGGCGATGTTGAAAGTGGTGGAAAAGATAATCAGGCATACTGATCCACCTATACAAACACTGGTTACACTAATTATGCAACTGGCAGAAGTAGCCCTTAACAAAATGGATTTCCGATACGAGGACTCTTTTTATGAACAAGCATCGGGAACTGCGATGGCCGCAACATTTGGTCTGGCTAATTTATATGTTGCTGAGTTTGAAGAGAAGATGATCTATGATAAAACCAACCCTTGGACTGATGAGATCGAATTATGGTCCAGATATGTAGACGACGTTCGAATGGTATTCAAGGGCAACAAAGAAGATCTGGCATTGTTTATGGTGTGGCTGAATGTACAGAGTACATTTCTAACCTTCACAGAAACATACAGTCGCACCTCAATCAACTTCCTGGATTTAAACTTGGAAATATGGAACAGAGAGATTGCGAGCACCGTATTTAACAAACCAACTGTCATGATTCCAGCCCCTCATGTCCCTAGCCCTCCAAGATGTCAGGCTGGAGCCAGGCCACGATCACCTACATGGTCCTCGAGGGCCTCTCCATCCCTCCAAAGACCCACTTGGAGTCAGACTTGGCGCTTGTGGCACAAGACTCACTCACTCCCATAGGATAACAATGGGGATTGGACTTGTAGTGCACTATTTAAGCCACGCCCAGGCTGAGAAACATGCTTTGTGTTTTCTGCATCTGCAGCATGACACTCACTGTGTTCGGATCGGTCTCCAGTAGGCCTGCATCTATCTTCTGCGCTCAGCTCCTGCAAGAACAAGAACAGCCTTACCTTGCGGCGCTTCTGCCCATCATTCGTCGCTCCTTCAGTTCTGCGGGCATCTTTGGCGGTGTCATTCCCATCCCGGCACGCCGCTTTCTAAGGAAAAGCGAAAAGAACAGAAAATAGGCATTAGTAAGCATTCAGCAAATCTTCGCTTATTTTTAAAGAATGTACGAGCTTCAAACGGTTGCCTGAATCCCAGCCGCTTTGGGGGAACTCTGTCTCCGGAACTTCTCATCCATCTGCAAGAAGGAAAAGACACTCCAGGTTAGCGTGGAAACATCTAGAGGCGCTGCATAGCGCGCTTACTCACCGCATTTCTCCTTCATAACCAGCATCCACGCTGAAAACGTTGCGGCACCCAAAAGACACAGAAAAAGAACTCAGTTTAATACAAATATGAAAGGGTCGCATGGCGCTCTCACACACCTTCAGCGCTACTCATCTCAGCAGCACGTCGCCATTCCCGATCGCCGGCCATCATCTAAGGAAGGAAAGGAATGAAGTTAGAGAACTGTTCAAAAGACTCATTATACTTAACTGTCGGACTCTTGCCAGTGAAGTAACTAGGCAGCAACAAGCCCGCATCAATCAACGCACCCCTGCGCTGAAAGCAGGACGGAGAGCACACTTTCCAAGAAAGCAAGGTGAGCTGTGGATCAAAGGGAAGGGTTGGACCCCGGCGAAGAAGGGGTTCAAGCTGACAGAGACAATAGGGAGTTAAACTCTACCAATCCTGTGTTTCAGGCCCAGTCTCCAGTCGAGTAGACTCCAGGGAAGGGTTCGAGGTCGTAAGCGGTCAGAACAGGCTGAATGACGTCCCCGTGGATACCAGGTGAACGTTACAGAACACAAAGCCTCACATCAAAATCCACCTGGGCGTCGTGGAAACGTCAGAAACCGACCAGTTAGCCCACATGTTGGGGCAGCTATGTTCCGAAGTACATGCTGCTAGGCAGGGGACCAACACCCTGAGGAGAGAGCTGATAGCCAAAGAACGCACTGATGATTTAAGCCGGCAACTTCTCCAGTCACAAGCAAGGCATGCACCATTGCCGGGAAGCGTGCCCTCGATGCCAGCACCATCAGCCAATCCCGTTGAGATAACCCTTCCTGGGGCAGTTCCCTTGGCCCCGCCCGAACGATTTGCGGGGGATCCCAAGAGGTTTGCAACGTTCATGAACCAGTGCCACCTGCACTTCCTTTGTAGACCAGGGGCCTTTCCGGATGACCAATCACGGGTCGCTTTTGTGCTATCCTACCTGAGTGGTAGCGCCGCGGACTGGTCTGTACCCTTTGTGGCCCAAGACGATCCTTTGCTGCATGACTTCAGGGGCTTTCAGCAGGCGATGGAAAATCTGTTCACCCGTCATACTCATGGGCAGGCATTAGACAAAGAACATCTGTCCTACGCCTAGGGAATCAAGACCTATTAACATACATAGCCACGTTCAATAGACTCGTAGTTGAAGCAGAATGGCCAGTGGAGAAGAGAACCATGTTATTTCATCAGGGGTTGCGGGGGGGAGCTCAAGGATGTTCTCGCACAAGTAGTGAACCCCCCCGAAAGACTGCTCAGAATTCATTGACCTTGTTGTTCAACTGGATCATAGGTTGCAGGACCGAAGAGCAGATCGAACCATACCGGACCCTCGCCCTATGTATGTGCATACAAAGGACAATACTGCCCGAACAACAAAAGGTTCAGGAGAGCCAATGCAAATTGGGGGGGTGTCAGATCCTCCTTGACTAAAGCGGAAAGGGATAAAAGGAGACAGCAGCAGTTATGTCTGTACTGTGGAAGGTCAGGACATTTCCTTAAAGAGTGCCCTGTGAAGCCACCGAGGAGGATGGTAGGGGCCACGGACAAGGAAGATACCATCAAGGAATCGGAAAACTCCCCAGCCTGGCAAGTGTAGGGGTCCACTTGTCGAGCGAAGAAAGTTAACTACAGACGTCCCATTTTGCACTATCTGTGGTCTTGATCAATCACCAAAAACCATCTCGGATGCACACAGTAAGAGCGTACATAGACAGTGGAGCC
The DNA here is from genome assembly GCF_040938575.1 of Ambystoma mexicanum. NCBI lineage: Eukaryota > Metazoa > Chordata > Amphibia > Caudata > Ambystomatidae > Ambystoma > Ambystoma mexicanum. The sequence continues at coordinate 230,006,933 of NC_090935.1, read as the reverse complement.
GTTGGGAATTACAACGACCAGGCTCTTGCGGCAAAGATGGGGCTTCCGTTACGGCCTAAATCAACCACCGACACTGTTACCACTGTCAACGGCACGGAAATAGCTTCTGGTCCAGTATCCCAATGCACTGCAGCTTTAACCCTTCTGTGCCAGGATGGACACCAGGAATCTTATCGTTTTCGACGTCATTAAGGCACCACAGTTCCGGTTGTTTTTGGGAATGCCATGGTTGGTAGCTCACAATCCTCGAATCGATTGGCGAGCAAAAGAATTGGCCTTTCCCGAGACTTGCGCCCACACATGTTATCGCCAAGAGAAACAACCAATAGACACCAGAACCTCCACGCTTGCGACTGTGGCAATCGGCACCCTACCAAGTGAATACCAGGACTTTCAAGATGTCTTTCAGAAAGAGCAGGCTAATACCCTGCCACCGCATAGACCATACGATTGCCAAATCGACCTGATACCCGGCGCACAAATCCCTTGTGGGCGAATTTACGCACTCACAGAACCAGAAAACCAGCACCTGAAGGCCTATCCTGACCAATACCTGGCGAACGGGTTCATCCGTCCCTCGAAGTCTTCAGCAGCCAGTCCTCTATTCTTCGTACCGAAAAAGGAGGGGGACTTCAGAGGGGGACTATCGAGCACTGATCCAGATTACCGTAAAAAACCGCTACCCCCTGCCACTCATCCCTGAATTGCTTGATCAAGTCAAAGATGCCCAAATCTACACAAAACTAGACCTGAGGGGGGCATATCACATTGTTCGCGTAAAACAGGGGGACGAATGGAAAACCGCTTTTCGCACCAAATACGGCTTGTACGAATATCTAATAATGTCCTTTGGCCTTTGCAACGCACCTGCAGTATTTCAATACTTCATGAACGATGTCCTACGGGAATTCATTGATGTCTGTGCTCTACTGTACATCGACGATATTCTAGTATAATCTGCATCAAAGCAGGACTATGTTAAACACGTCTGATCCGTATTGGAGAAACTCCAATACCAGCACCACCAGCTCTACGCCAAGCTTGAAAAGTGCTCATTCCACGTCTCCGTCGTGGAATTCCTGGGCTTTATTCTCAGCCCGAATGGAATCCGAATGGATGTACACAAGGTAGATGCTATCCTGAATTGGCCATCCCCAAATTCATTCAAGGGGGTTCAAAGCATGCTGGGTTTTGCAAACTTGCGCGATCTGAATGACACCTGGCCTAGTAGGATCGTTGTCTTTCTTCCCTTTGTTCCCCCTCCCTTGCCTCTTCGCGCCTTGAAACACTTGTGTATAGGCGCGTTTTAAATACCATATCATATCATATATCATTTCAAGTTTCCGAAGTGGAATTCCTGGGCTTCATCCTCAGTCCGAATGGAATCCGAAAGGATGTACACAAGGTAGATGCAATCCTGAACTGGCCATCCCCAACTTCATTCAAGGGGGGCCAAAGCATGTTAGGTTTCGCAAATTTCTACCACCGGTTCATCCCGTGATTTTCGCAAATTGTGCACCCCATCACGTCATTGCTAAGGAAAAGCAACAAAAAGTTCCAGTGGACAACAGAAGCCGAGGAAGCTTTCCAGGAACTCAAAGCAAGATTCACATCTGCCCCAATCTCACGCCACCCTCGCCCTGATCTCCCATACCTAGTGGAAACGGGCGCCTCAAGCATAGCTATGGGAGCCATTCTCTCACAGAAGTCCCCGAAACGGGCCAGTTACACCCTGTTGCCTTCTGGTCGCGTAAATTCACACCCCCCCGAACTCATTTACGCTATTACAGACAAAGAACTCCTGGCCATTAAGTCAGCCTTTAAGGCATGGCGGCACTACCTCTTGGGCGCCAGACACACAATCACTGTAATGACTGACCACCGGAAACTCCAGTACCTAAAAACGGCAAAGGCCCAATCCTCACGACAACTACGTTGGGCTCTTTTTTTTGCTGAATATGACTATGTGATTACATTTCAACCAGGGGTGAAAAACAGGAAGGCCGATGCCCTTTCCCGTATGGGGGTGGAAGAGCAAGGGTATCAAACCCCTGACCCAATAGCAATCATCCCGAGTGACAAGCTCCTAGGAATCACAGCAACCATAACTCAGAAAGAATTACATGAAGAAATCCAGAACCTGATGAGTCTGGAGCAATTACAAGCGTGGAGTGCACCTGGAGAACATTACATGATGAAAGATCAGTTGCCCTACTTCGTTTATTTTTACCAAACCAAGAACTATGAGAACGAGTCATGTCCGGTTATCATGATTCCTTGATCGAGAGCCACCCCGGAATCGCTAAAACCCTAGCCAAGGTAAAACGAAATTATTGGTGGCCCACGTGGCGTAAAGACAATATCCAATTCATCCTATCTTGTGGAGTGTGTGCTCAAAACAAGTCATCCAAGCAGAAACCGGCTGGGCTATTACAACCATTGGAAATCCCACCAGCACCCTGGCACACGTTGTCCCTCGATTTTATTACTGACTTACCTCCCAGTAAAGGGTTTAACACTATTCTTGTGGTCGTGGACCTATTTTCAAAAATGGCACATTTCATTCCTCTTAAGGGGCTCCCAAATGCTTCCACTCTGGCAAAGGTATTTCTTGAAGGCATTGTACAGCTCCATGGGTTTCCTTCAGTTTTAGTCTCAGACCGAGGTGCTCAATTCGTATCTAACTTCTGGAGAAAGTGCTGCTCTATGGCCCAGATCGACATCCGGCTATTTACCAGTCACCATCCCCAAACGATTGGTCAAACTGAGAGGACAAATCAGACGCTCGAGCAGTATCTGCGTTGCATGTTACACCAAGCTGAAGGAAGCTGTTTCGACCTATTATGGATAGCTGAATATGCTTATAATAATTCCCTACACACCAGCACTGAGCAGACACCGTTTTATACCATGTATGGCAGGCACCCACGTACTTCTGAGTTGGACGTTCCTACAACCCTGGAAATGCCAGCAGTCAAAACCTTGCACAGGACCATTTCTCAAACCTTTTAAAGGGCAGATGAACACCTACTTCAAGCTAAGAATCGCCAAAAGAAGTTTGCTGATCAAAACCGAGCAAAGGCCCCCAACTACCAAGTGGGAGACAAAGTCTGGCTGGCGTCTAAATACGTGTCCATTAAAGGAACACAAATTTTTCGTCCAAGATACCTGGGTCCATTCACCGTCGCCTCCGTGATAAATCCTGTGGCGGTCAGACTAGCTTTGCCGTCAAACATGCAGATTCACCCTGTGTTCCACGTGTCTCTCCTTAAACCTGTTCAACCTGGGACCCGGGTAGCAACGCCACCGCAGCCAGTAGTAGTCGCCGGGGAGCCAGAATTCGAAGTCAAGGACATCCTTGATTCAAAGTACGTCAGATCCAAATTATACTACTTAGTAGACTGGAAGGGGTATGGTCCACAAGACAGGACATGGGAGCCTTGTGAGTACATCCATGCACCTCGCTTGCTTAGACAATTTCTTTAAAACCATCCATTCAAACTAGGACCAGACAGAAGAGCCACCTTGAGAGGGGCCTTGGGGGGTGGGGGGGGGAGTGCTGTCATGATTCCTGCCCCTCATGTCCCCAGCCCTCCAAGAAGTCAAGCTGGAGCCAGGCCACGATCACCTACATGGCCCTCAAGGGCCTCTCCATCCCTCCAAAGATCCACTTGGAGTCAGACTTGGCGCTTGTGGCACCAGACTCGCTCACTCCCATAGGATAACATTGGGGTTTGGACTTGTAGTGCATTGATGGGGACAAGATGGATGCCCCCACATATTTCGGTTCCCAGAACTGCATGTGCAGTCAAGTCTTTTGGGTGTGGTTCAGCCCAGAGACACGTAGGATACCCAGAGACTATTTAAGCCACGGCAAGGCTGAGAAACGCGCTTTGTTTACTGCACCTACAGCGTGACACTCACCGTGTTCGCCTTGCGGCGCTTCTACCCATCATTCATCGCTCCTTCTGTTCTGCTGGCATCTTCGGCGGTGACATTCCCATCCTGGCACGCCGCTTCCTAAGGAAAAGGGAAAAGAACAGAAAAAAGGCATTAGTAATCATTCAGCAAATCGTTGCTTATTTTTAAATACTATACGAGCTTCAAACTCTTACCTGAATCCCAGCCGCTCTGGGAGAACTCTGTCTCCGGAACTTCTCATCCATCTGCAAGTGGGAAAAGACACTCCAGGTTAGCGTGGAAACATCTAGAGGCGACGCATACCGTGCTTATTCACTGCATTTCTTCATAAACGGCATCCACGCTGAAAACGTTGCAGTACCTAAAAGACACAGAAAAAGAACTCAATACAAATACGAAATGGTCGCATCGCGCTCTCACTCACCTTCAGCGCTACTCATCTTGGCAGCACGTTTCCATCCCCGGACGCCGGCCATCATCTAAGGAAGGAAACGAAAGGAACGAAGTTAGAGAACTGTTCAAAAGACTCATTATACTTACCTGTCAGACTCTTGCCAGTGAAGTAACTAGGAGTAACGAGCCTGCATCAATCAACGCGCCCCTGCGCTGAAAGCAGAACAGAGAGCACACTTTCCAAGAAAACAAGGTGAGCTGTGGATCAAAGGGAAGGGTTGGACCCCGGGGAAGAAGGGGTTCAAGCACACAGAGACAATAGGGAGTTAAACTCTACCAATCCTGTGTTTCAGGCCCAGTCTCCAGTCGAGTAGACTCCAGGGAAGGGTTTGAGGTCGTAAGAGGTCAGAACAGGCTGAGTGACGCCCCCGTGGATACCAGTTGAGCGTTACACCAAAGGATAGGAACTCGCTCCTAACCTTTGATAGCTACCATCCGGCCAGTCTCAGGAATAACCTACTGTTCGAACAGTTTTTGAGATAAAGGAGAAACTGCTTGACTCTTGGGGACTATGAGAGACATCTGGCAGCCAAGCTACTTAACCAAGGTTATCCCAAACGTCTAATTAAGCAAGCACGCAAACGAGCGAAGAACATCCCGCGAGATATCACTTTAGAACATCATGGCAAACGGAATGACCTGAATGAGACGATCACAGCAGTATTTAGCTCCTCACCACTGACAAATCAAATAAAAAAATAAATCATCAAGCTCTCGCTGATCCTCAATGTAGGAGACGTCATCCTAGAAACACCAAGGTTTGCTATGAAAAGAAGACGGAACCTAAGGGACGCCCTCATCCATACATACAAGGAACCGGAATCTATGCCCAACACGCTGTGGAACCAGACACCACCAATGGGGCACACACCGTGTCGGGGATGCAGTGCATGTGCCACAACCAAAAGATCAGTAACCATCGACCTAGGATGGTGCTATCCATGGACCCAAAAATGCCTCACCAATTGCAATAGTAACAACGTGATTTATTTGATTACCTGTCCCTGCAAAAGAAAGTATGTAGGCATGACTACATGACCTGTCAGACAAGAATGGCAGAACACAGATCTTGCATCAGAGCCAAGAAGATGACAGCACCAATGATTGAACATTTTGTGACCAAACAGCATGGACCGAATGACTTCACCTGGACGATCATAGAGAGGATTAGAGAGGATTATGATCCCAAGTAGAGGTGGTAACCTCCAACCTACTGTATAGGAGAGAACAACTCTGTATTTTACGTCTTAAACCAGACATTCTAGGACTAAATGAACCAACTAGCTGGCAAACACTGGCAACATTATGAATCATATGAATAGAACAGAATATACCAGGTTACCTCAACAGTGATATCACTCCGCCCAGTACCCCAGTAACTCTATGGAGAGAGCGACTAGCATGTCTCAACACACTGAGGTTGTCACTTCAATTCCAAAATAGCGGGTTTCCTAATTTCCTTAGGACCCCCTGACTAAAACACAAAGAACAGATAGACAACACCTATAGGTAGTAACATCCTGGGATCATGTGATGTTTTTTAGATAAAGACATATGCACACATTTGTCTGATCTTACACTCGAGAGGATAACCATACATTGTGAGACAGCCACTGTCAAGATACATCACTGATTTGACCACCATCATAACACTATGAGACACAGAGACTAACAATATGTCACAATATACGGCCACACACCAGCCCATTATTCAGTTTCTATAGTCATCACATAGTCTGTGTCACACTACAAGATGGTGCACAGAAAAAGAACCAAAATCGGCTCACATTGTAAGCCGCGATCCAGCGCATGCGCACAGGATACGACAAACGAGAGAACAGATAAACAATGAGATAGAACGGTCGCGTCTGAATTCCAGACCGCTCCGTATAGGACACACAAACAGGGGACCCTGAGGAAATTAGACAAGGTAAGAAGGCATTTTTTAACCTAAAGCCATTTCAGTACCCGTATACTCGTACTCGAACGTAGACACAAGTACGGGACGTTAAGAACTTTTGCCGGATGTGAAACCAATGCATCCATTTAGATCACTAGAAATGTATCATTAAGCCCTGTAAGTGGACACATGCATATGTGAAATGGCTGAGAACCGTGCTCCAACAAACACGGAGTCTCAGCTACAACAAAAAAGCAACATTGGATACAATAATGTTACGAATGAACAAAAATGCTTTTACTTGTCAAACAACCTTGGAGTTCACAATGATTGTTTGAAACTCTTTAAGTATCACGGAATGCTGTTAAAAAAGGCATCCTACAGATGAATAGACCTGACCTGCTCTGATAGCAGCTAAAAGAAATTGGACTCGAAAATTTGCATGAGCAGGGTAAGCAACCTGGACCCAATGCTGTTTTATATACATATATGTGGTAAAAACAATAGAGAGACAGTGGCAGCAACATTAAATGATGTCATATATCTCTCTCCATACCCCGTGCCCCATTATATCTCCTCTGCATGTGGGGTACTATATGGAAAACTCATTGTTGCATGCAAACAACATAGAAACAGCATAGCAATACATGCTGTAGATAGCTCTGAAGAAAGTGGTGTACTGAGATCAGACCACTGAAACCGGTAGGCTTTAACCGACCTTAAAAAACAACTGACCACTGACATGCAAAAGGTCAGCAATAACCAAAGTTTCTTCCATCATTACGAGAGACAGGGATACGAAACTGCAATTTTTAGTCAGTTCTGCATCGCGGAACAGCAGCATTGACTGAGACAAGCGGATCCCAAGAGAAGGAACGGTAAGAGAAGCAGATTTTGATCCTTGTGCACACATAGAGAGCAGCATCCCCTCAAAACCCTTTAAACTCAACTCACCTATATTTCTTTCTTTTGTAAATTTACTGACCAGTCTGCCACTGTGTAAACTTAAAGATTAAGTTAGGAGTTTGTTGTTAATGCGTGACTATTACTAGGCAAATACTAAGCTACACAAAGAAATACATACTTTATACTTTTTATCTTTCAAGGTTTATTTGTGTCCTCCGGAAATGTAGTGGAAACTACAAATGAACTAAACACTTATTGGTTAAATGCAAAAGGAAGATACAAAACAAAGGCTGATGGATAGAGCAAAATAATAGGGTGAGTGAAACCAAATTCAAACTTGCTCTTGCCTAAAAATTCTATGATGGGTTATGAACACAAGTGATGACTCACATTAACTATGTTGTATTTAAAAATATTTTATTGGTGGTTGTTTATGGGTTATAGATTCTCTCCTGATGATCCACAATAAAACTGTGGAGAAACACATGCAGAGAGATGGAAATATGAGAGATGAGAAAGATGGAAATATGAGAAATGAGATATGAGAATGAAATAACAAATTGATGGAATGAAAAATTGTCTATTACGGATTGACAAAAAAAATGACAGAATGGGTATAATGAAAAAATAAAATTCATTCTATTGCTTTACTGAAGACAAATTTATAGTTTGGCGCAGTAAGGTATATACCTCAATAAGGAAAACTGAACACTGGAGGTGTTGGACGGTCACAATACCAGGTATATGCTTTGCTGACAACAAATACTAAGGAAAAAATTATAAAACAAATTTGCCGTTTGGAGTGCTTATTGACTGTAGACTTCATGAAAAATATACCAATTGTAATCAGTTTTAACTTGACTCTTAAGTGTTCCTTTTACAAACAGAAAACGTGTAATCCACTATCCATTTTGTCCACTGCTTAGGAACCTCCTTCAGTAGCCTCTTTATCATATTGTTTCTTGCTGCCTGCTGTCCTTAACTCATGCTTATTTACCTTTTGTTAGGGAGATTTGTGAGGGCAGCAGAATCTAACTCAATGTTCGAACAGCCATCTAAAAGGAAAACCCAAACCCTCCAATAGTAACTGTAGCAGAGCAGTTAGGCTTGGGGTTCAGGAGGGATGTAGGCTGGCAGAGAGGTACAATTAATTCTAGTAGACAAAACAAAAGAATACACCAGACTGGTATACTGAAAATATATACACGTTATTATGAGATCAAATGTAAAATATTTATGATGGGAAAAATAAGTACTCCGGTTACATGGAACACATTGCGGAGCATAATGTAAGTAAAAACAGCACATGGCCAGTGAGGACCCATCACACTCTTTACAGTAAAATGTCTGCCCTTACCTTGTGACGAACGCAGTACATATAGACTTCCAGATGTAACTTAACCAGTAGACCCCTAAACAATATTTCACACAGTAATTTCTATCATGTTCAGGATCCAACGGTACTGTGATGAATCCTATGGATTCCTCACTAATTCCCTGCCTAAGGTCTCCTCCCAGGGAAAGAAAGATACTTTCTGATCCAGACCTTCGGGGTGGTGTTTTGCGGGAGTATCACCTGCGAGGAGAAAACGGCCAGGGGAATGCGAGAAATCCTTGGGATGAGACAGTCTTTATCTTCCTCAAGGGAGGATAGCTCCACACTGCCAAAGTATGTAATGACTTGTTGTAATAACCATCTTGCGGTTCCAGTTGGTGCACATATAAATAGGAGTGAAAACGATCACAAACCCCTAGGTCTTCAGAGAAATCAAAACCTTTCTAAAATGTGGGAGACTTATAAAGCTAAAGACCTCTCTGATGCCCAAAGGTACAGTGTACGAAGTCTATGAATAATATCTTAAAAGAATTTCCTATCCCTTGTCAACCAGGTTTGGTTACTAATTCTTAAGAAATTTCCTTAAAGATTATTGCAAGGAACAAACGTGTGCTTAACAATGAAAACTCAAGCTCAGAAACTTAACTTTGTCATTAGGGACTTCAAGTCCCATAATTCCCTAAGTACTGGGACGAGGAAGAGGGCTAAAGACGTGTAAGGTTGCAGAAGGAGTCAAATCATTAATCCCAATGACCCACACCTGAGGGAAACTGAGAGGCTTAAAAAGCCTGCTACGGTGTAGGCCCATAGAAAGCAGGAGAGGAGCAGTAGTACTGGCAGTACAAACAGTCATTTGAACTGCCATGCATTTCCTTATTTGTTGTATGTACAGGTGTGAGGGACAGATATCCTTGTCCATAGTGTTTTCTTTCGTTTATTTTAGGCAGGGAAATCATCATCAGGGTAGGGATAGTGAGGCATTCCTCCAACCTTTGAATATAATAAAATGGCATTGGTTGAGAAAAATGTACAACGTGTTCCACCTCACATGTCTGACCCATCACAGTACGAAACAGAATTTAGCACAGGTTTCTTTTTCGATTCTAAATAAAGTATTGTTCATAATACATTTGTATATAGCACAGTTCCAGCACTTAGATGTAGAGCACAGGGGAACACAATGTTCATCACTGCCAGGATATATTTTAGGAAGACAGTCCCCAGACCAGAAGGGCATATTACACACCAAGGAGGGAAACGGTAGCACCACAGTTCAACAATGTATAACCTAGGCAGGAGTGTAATTCAAAGATTTAGAAATCCCCAATACTCCAAGGAAAGTCTCTAAAATTGTAGGGCTTGTTTGAGTACTTTAGGGGCCCTATGGGGACCCTAGCACAATTCTACAGTCCAGGTATGTACCTTGCAGTGTCACTTGTAGGGGCTCTATTGTTGAGAACAGTGCCCTATAGGAAGCTATAGAAAAAGGGTATCATGAATAACCTGCCAGCCCAGGACCCAGGCAGCCCAGGGCCCAGAGGTAACTCCTTACAGTGTTTGCTTACAGAAAGTCATTACCCAGAAAGCAAAACAACTGGTAAGTTAAGGCTTCTTTTTAAAGGGGGAAATAAAGGATGCGGTCAACCATGCTCTTTCACCCTGAGCCAACGATGGCATTGACAGCCGAAAAGAACAATCTTCTTTCACAGGAGTGGGGTACACCATCCTGAAGTGGAATACACTACAGGGATGTCTACAGGAGTCCAGAGGAACCTGCACAGGGCAGACCCCAGTGGCTCAACAGGCAAATGCGGATGTCACACTAGCAAAAATATCCCCTGCAGCAAGACCATGTTGGTGGCGACCAGGGACAGCCCGAACAGGTGGATTTGGAAGGGTGGGTCGCAACAACCTTTCAGGCTGCAGCAGCTTTCAAAAGCAAGACAGCACACCCTGGCGGGAAACAGCAGTAAAAGGCGGTGAAACAACACAGAACATGGCACCAGGTTGGAAGGCCTGGCACCAGCAGATGAGAAGGACCAGTAGCAGGACGAGTGGAACTAGAAAATGACAACTACTATAGAAAACCGTAAACCAGAGCCATGCCCTGACTACTGCATCCAACCAGTATGGACAGGAGAGCTATTTATCATGTGCAAATGCAAGGCATATTCTATAGGAATCCACTGGTTGAACGCCTGCATGTAAAAGTGGCAAGAAAATCGTAAATGCAAACTCTGCTTTGTGCCCCTCTTACTTCATGGAGAGCACAAAAATCCCCTGGACTGTAAAGGTAAGTCGCAAATTGCTAACGCCTTTCTTTTATGCCTTAATTTTGCACCTTAAAGCATTGAAAATGACCCATCCATGTTTGATTGGACAGTGAAAGTATGCGAACTGTGGGTCTGGTAACCCGGTGTAGGGTGATTCTGTGTCAGTATGATTGACAGCATTGCAGTTTATGCCTTATTTTCCCCCAAGAAGTGGAAGGGGAATCTCTGAACAAGGAAAAGCTATATGTTGGTGACAATTTCAGTCTAAAAAGGCAAGCGGTATAGAAACAGAGTCAGCAAAGTTTGGCCAGCAATTCTGTCTTTAAGTGAAACTGGCTGAATGACTGCAAAAGCCATGCCGTCACACTGGGTGCTTGACTCAACCACGAAGTTTTAACTGCCCTGTCCTTTAGTGGCTTGACCCCTCACTCAAGTGGATGCTGAAAATAGCACAGTCCGGTTTAAGGAAGTGGGTGTTTTTACATGCTTCAGCCCAAAGGTAGGCATCCCCTACGTTTTTGGAACAGGCACTGGGGATTGCGTAATGCATAAATGGGGCATTTCTATGCATTTCAATTTATTAGTGACTTCCGCTGTATGAAGTTGGCTAGAGATTTTCTTCAGCATTCCTCAATGCCGTAAAAGTGATCTTCCTAGTGAAATGCACTCCCATAGCCCATTGGAGGGCTGTGAAACTTTGACACATGTCTAGAAAGGAGCCGTGCAACATGTTATTTGTGCTGCTGCATGCCCCAGATAAATGAGTAGGCCACCTTTTTGACTATAGTGGCCTGGGCAGTGTTAGGAGTCAAGCAACTCAAAAACTCGCATCTTTTGCACATTTTTTGACTCGCGCGATTCTTTGTGAATAAGTCACTGTGATGAATCGGAGGTGGTCATCCCAAAAACCCTGATCTGTACCTCTACTTAAAAAAAAAAAGATTTTTATTCATATAAACAATCCATCAACATTTACTATACCGGTACACAAGTTTGCTCCTATATTAGTTGGCGTAACATCAAGTCCAAACCAATGTAAATTTCGAGAGTTTATGGGGCAGTGTCCTCTTTTGGTGCATTGAATTTTCTCTTATTTGTACTAACAAACCGCGAGTCCAACAGTGGCTCACCAATTATTATCAACATAATTTTTAAAGAAAATAGAACAACCCCTAGCCCACCCTCCACTCCCCCTTTGGACATGACTAACTAGCGAGCATAATTCAAGTCATTTCTTGTCTGACGTCTCAAGTTCCTTTGTCCATGTTATATAGGACACTTCACCATGAATTGAGATTACATTTATATTTCTAAGCATTTGCGGTTTGTGAAAATAATGGTCCCTATCCCTGACATATTGATGGAAAGGAAGCCAGGCCTTTAGGAATTTCTGATATGTCCCAACCTTAAGGGCGCACACTTTCTACATTGCCAGTACCCCCCAGATCTTGACTCACCAGCAAGCAACTATAGGGCCTTCTGATATTTTACAGCTTTTGGCTAGGGTCATGCGAGCTGCTGTAAGTAGGTGAGTGATAAGTGCTGCATTTCCTCCTGTCACTGCATATACCCCTTCCACCTCTGCCCCCAGGAGTATTACTACTGGCAAATCAGGTAACTGTGCCCCTGTAATCTTTTTGATGTGAGCTAGGATTTCTTTCCAGAATATTTTGTCTTTGGGGGCATGCCCACCACATGTGTCCTAAGGTTCCTATTTCCCCACATTAGTTCCAACACAAGGGCGATTGGTCTTTATTTATTGCATGCAGCCTTTGTGGTGTGATGTACCATTTGTGGCAAATTTTATAGACTGACTTTTATTGCTGTACATTTAGACGATTTTTGAGCCCTCCTTCGTGATGTCAACTCCTAAATCTTTACCCCTGTCTGGTCATGTATGGTAGGTCGTCTGTGTATTGCGTTTTATCTAGTAGCCTGTATATCCTCGAGATCCCTTGTGTGGTTACCCCTTCGCGCATATTCAGTGCCAGTCTTATCGGTGTTAGTGTACCCACTTTCTTCACCTCCCTCTGAGAGATCCAGTGTCTGATCTGGGTATATTTGTACCTTTCTCCAGCATGGGGTCTGGCATGGATTCACATGCTCATGAATATTCCCCGCCGTCAGGCTGGGAATCCTCGGTAAAGAAAAAAATCAATTTAATTTTCATTTCTGATCTGTCTTTCTTAGTAGTAACCAATCACTGGTCTCTGGTTCATACTGCCCCCAGCCAATGACTGCTGTCTACCTAAGCCCCTCCTCTGGCAGCCATCTTCAGATTTTTACCGCATGTTCAGGTTTTGGGAGTCCTTGTGCTGTAGCTCCTGAGTTTTACTGCGTTTTGCATTTTTCCGAAGAGTTTACTCTTCTATTTTCGGTCAATTGAGCCTCAGGCGTCACCGATTCTACTTCTGATCAACCGGGACCCGTTTTTGGAATTTTCAACGCCCTAAGGGCATTTTTTCGTCGAGTTTCCACTTATCGGAGGATTCCAGAAGACCTTTGAGGCCTACCCCGCGTGGACATGGCCCAGGACACCTGTTGGATCCAAGCTGTTCAGAAGCTGCCCTGGATGTGGACTACAGAATGTCTTTAAGGAGGATGAGCACTGTCGGTGCCTCTACTGCCTTCACGCGACAAATCGCACGTGGAGAAGGACTGTGCGTTTTGTAAGAACATGTCCGAACGGACAATGAAGGATCGTCCTACTCGGCTCACACACTGGCTGGAGGGGAAGATCCCAGCAGCAGGTGAGAAGAGGAAGAAGTCCGAGCGGTCTTCTAAGACCTTTGAGGGCGCTCCGGCGCAAAGGACCGCAAGTCTGCGGGCACTGGGAGCGCCGATCGTCGGGCTTCTCGGCTGCCAGGCAGGGTGCATTGTCACTGACACCATCAACCACGAGCCAACGCTCTGGCTCGGTGAAGAGGAAGTCGGAGAACCCGGCTAAGCTTCGGGAGAAGGTGAAGAGGAAGTCAGAGAACCCGGGTAAGTTTCGGGAGAAGCCCCGGTCGATCCCGACAGAGACAGCGGAGGGCGAGCGAGGCATTGACCCTCCCCCAAGGTGAAGGCCTCAGGCACGGCCAAGGTCGTGAAGGCCCTGATTCACTCGGCTAAGGCCTTGATTGAAGGAGTAGTGACGGCCCTGGCGAAACCTACGGAGGCTTCCCCAGTGGAGATGGCTCCAGAGGCTAGAGTTTCCATGCCAACCCGGAGGGAATCTTCTTTTCTGCCTATCGGGAAGACCCCCGTGAAACCCCAGCAGGCGAAAGAGGAGGAGGAGGGGCACGGCAGCCATAACGGACATGGATACCACCTCTGAGGATGAGTTGGCTAGCGTCCAAAGGATCCTGAACAGGAAGTCTGACGAATCCAGGGCCCACGGGATGGATCCCGACAAGGCCGACGAAGAGAGCAATGGGGAAGCCGACGAGGAAGATAGGGCCGCGGAGGGCCCCACGCCCCAGCCGTCGGCCCTGTTGCGGCTGGTACCCATAACAGGGGACAATTCAGGAGCTATCTTGATGGCTATACAGGTCCTGTGTACGGAGATAAGGACAAGGATGCCCTTACCCCCCACCGACGATCCAGCAGAGCCTGGACCGTCGGGGAGCCCACCTAACAAGGGGAGACAAGTCCATCCTGCTCCCCCTTCCAGCCTTCACCCCTATCCCATTCTCCGAGGGTTGAGACGGGGACGGACAATGATGACGACGGGATGGACCTCCCTTCACCACCTCCCTGGGTCCCCCACCCCGACAAAATTGGCTCCTTCCACGCCATTATCGCCAGGGCATCTGAGCTCTTCTAGCTCTGCCCCGAAGAACAGAAGAAGGAGGGCTTCCTCTACCAACAACGGGAGGCCAAGAGGAAGACTGTCCCCTTACTGGACGACATCTGGGACGAGGGGCTGGCACTTCTGAAGAACCCGGCCATGGCTCCCGCTAAGAGAGACCGGTACGAGAAGAAGTCCCGGGTCCATGACTCTGCCCCTATGTGCCTCAGAGCAGAGCCGTCCCCGGATTCAGTGGTCTCCGCGGCGGTGAAGAAGAAATCGGCGGGAGCGACGGCCTCAACTTCTACATCCCCCCTGGGCGACGAGGGGAAAAAGCTAACCACCATCGGATGACGGGTCATCACATCGGCGACAACAACGATTTAATCGGCCAATGCCCTCGCGATCTTGGCACGCTACGACAGGATCGCTCTGCTCCTGGACTTCCTCCCGGACGATAAGAGGGCTGAGGCCCTGGAAATCCTGCAGGAAGGCGAGGTGGCTTCGGACCATGCCATGCCATAACGGTGGCCACGGACATCGCCGACACTGGGTTTTGCCAGATGGGCAACAGCGTTTGCCTTCGCCGGCGCGGTTGGCTCAAGGCCACCGATTTCCGCCAGGATGCACAGACCAGGGTTCTGGACATGCCCTTTGACGGGAACAACCTGTTCGGTGAGACGGTGGGCGAGTCACTGCAGGCCATCAAGGCAGACCCCGGGACGGCTCGGGCCTTGGGCGTTCAACAACGACGGCCGTCCCTTCGGAACTCCGGAGGCAAGCAAGGCGCCTCCAAAGGATTCGGCGGTGGTTCCTTGTCGTACTGCCAAGCGGCCCTCTCCTCATCGCAGGAAGCCTACAAAGGACGCTGCAAGACCGGAGGATCCCGTCGTCGCCAAGGAGGCCAAGGCGGCAACGAAACAGGATTGAACTGGCCGTGGCATTGGGCCCCCACCCCAGCACTCCAGTGGGAGGCTGGCTGGAGAAATTCGTCAGCGTGTGGGAGTCCAGCTCCATTGGGCATTGGGTGCTGGATGCCCTGGCCCGCGGGCAACTCTGGAATTTCAAAAAAGGTGTCCCTGTATTCCACCCGTGGCCAGGAAGGAAAACTGCGTCCCTCAACTGCTGCTGGAGGTACGAGTGATGCTAAGAAAGGAAGCCATCAAACTCGTCCCAAAGAGGCTTTGGGCTCTGGAGTGTACTCACGGTACTTCCTCATCCGGAAGAAGACCGGCGGTTGGCGACCCATCCTGGACCTTCGTCGTCTAAACAAGTACATCAAGTCCCAGAAATTCCAGATGGTCACCCTCCAACACGTCCTGGGACAGCTGGACTTCCTATCATCGCTGGACTTGGAGGATGCCTACTTGCATATCCCCATTCTAAAAGGACATTGAAAATTCCTACAATTTGTGGTCCAAGACCAACACTATCAGTTCAAGGTCCTTCCCTTCTGATTGAAGTCGGCGCCCAAGGTGTTCACCAAGTGCCTAGCACCAGTGGCTGCGAGGCTGCGCCTGCAGGGGATCCACGTCGACCCCTACCTGGACGATTGGCTCATCCGTGCAAAGTCAAGGGAACTTGCCGTCGATCACCCAATGAAGATCGTCCAACTGCTCACGGATCTGGGATTCTCGATCAACTTCGCGAAATCCCACTTGGTACCGTCGCAAGACGGCCCTGTTCCTGGGAGCCAGACTAGACACAGTGGCGCGACTGGCTTTGCCGTTGGGAGGAAAGGACAAAGGCCATCCTGGGCAAGGTACAATGGCTGTTGAACATGGACGTGGCCAGGGTGAGATCCATCAAGTCCCTACTCGGAATGATGTCCTCGTGCGCCTATGCAGGCTACAGATGCGACCACTGCAGGAGTTCCTCAACTCCCGTTGGATGCAAGCGGCGGGCAGCTTTGAAGACAGGATCTCATGCAATGAGACCTTCCGGCAAGCGATCCGGTGGTGGGGCACCCAAGCGCATCTAGCTGGAGGGATGGGGACACACACCGGAGATCTCCACGCAAGAGGCCTTTGGCTCCTGGAGGAGAGGTCACTACACATCAATGTCCTGAAGCTCCGAGCAGTGTTCTGGGCCCTTAGGTTGTTCCTTCCTTCCCTCACAGGCAAAGTGGTGAGGATCTTTACCGACAACACCACCACGATGTTCTACATCCAGAAGCAGGGAGGCACCAGATCCCCAGCCCTATCCAAGGAGGCCCAGGATCTGTGGCACTGGGCCGTCGCCCAGGGGATGTTTCTGTTTCCCTTACACCTGGCAGGAATAAAAAACACCATCGCCGACTCACTCAGCAGGGAGCTGCGCTCGTTGCCACGAGTGGGAACTACGCCAGGACCAGGTGGATCGGCTCTTTCAACGGTGGGGCAAACCATAGATCGACCTGTTCGCGACGGCGACGAACTCACAAGTGCCAGAGGTTCGCACAACCGAGGAGCATGGGCGATGCTTTCTCGTTCCCTTGGGACGGCCTGTTCCTGTACGCGTTCCCGCAGTTGCCATTGCTGCTCAGCCTCATCAACCAGCTCAAGAGGTCCAGGTGCACGATGATCCTCGTCGCACCGGTGTCGCCGAGACAGATCTGGTTCCCGGACCTTCTGGACTTGTCAGCGTCCCCACCTATCAAGCTGGCGACGGACGCGGATCTTCTCTCCAGAGAAGGAGGCGCCATTCTTCATCACGATCCGGAGTCGCTGAACTTGCAGGCTTGGCTCCTGCAGCACTAGAGTTTGGAGGGTACGATATCCCGGCTGACTGCAGAGAGGTTCTTGCAAAGGCCAGGGCGCCCTCAACTCTCAAATGCTATGGACATAAATGGAAGAGGTTCTCTATCTGGTGCCGTGCACAGAAGATTAACCCTCTGCGGATTACGGCCCCTCAAGTATTGCCATACCTACTGTCGCTGGCCAAATCTGGACTGGCTCACGCCTCCATCAAGATACATCTGGCTGCCATTTCCCGATACAACAGAACTACAGGACGGGCGTCCTTGTGGTCTCATCGTCTGGTGAAGGAATTCATGAAGGGACTATTCCGATCATTCCCGCCGGTGAGGGCCCCTGCCCCGGTGTGGGAGCTCAATGTGGTGCTGACCAGGCTCATGGGTGCCCCATTCGAGCCTATGCATTTGGCGCCGTTGAAGTTCCTGTCTTGGAAGACAGCGGGCGTCATTACGAATCCGGTGGTAACCGTGGCGGTAAAACCACCTGGTTACCGCCGGTCTCGTATTACCATTCCGCCTCCGTGATTCCCGGAATTACCGGGGCATTACAACCCCAGTTTTCCGGGAATCACGGAGGCAGAATGGTGTTAATCCCCATTCCCATCGAGTCCCATGGGACTCGATGGGAATGGGGATCATGCAAACACCGGCAGCATCTCGTAATGCTGCCGGTGTTTCCTCTGCTGCCTGCAGGCGGGCGGTGTTAACCCCACCAGGTCAGACCTGGCGGGAACATCACCTCCCACCTGCAGGAGTAGGGATCAGGCGGTCCGGAAACAACGGTGGCGGCGGGTTTACCGCCACCGTTATTTCCGGACCTCCTGAGTTACAATGAGGCCCAGCATTTCTTGTGGCCATCACCTCCGCACGACGAGTGGGAGAGATCCAGACCCTATCTTGCAAGCCTCCATACTTGACTTTTCACGACACGAGGGTGGTGCTGAGGACGCACCCCTCCTTTATGCCCAAGGTGCCATCGGACTTACACCTCAATGAGCCCTTGGTGTTGCCAGTTTTCTTCCTGTCGCCTTTGTCGCCGGCCGAGAGGACTTTGCACTCGCTGGATGTGGCTAGAGCGCTGAAGTTCTACGTGGACCGCACAAAGAGTTTTCGGAAGACATCACAGCTGTTTGTGAACTTTGGACCTGTGAATCAGGGGAAAGCTCTCTCGAAGGCTTCCATTTCCAGATGGCTCTCCGGCTGCATCATGCACTGTCACCGGTTGGCAAACCGACCGCTGACGGCCGTCCGAGAGCCCATTCGACCAGAGCGATCGCTGCTACCACGGTGTTCCTGTCTGGTGTGCCCCTGCTGGACATCTGCAGGGCTGCTACGTGGTGGTCGACGCACACCTTCACAAGATTCTACTGCGTCGTTCGGAACTCCAGGGAGGAGTCCAGGGTCGGACAAGCAGTGCTGCGCAACCTGTTCGCTTAAGGTGAGCCTGGTGAGGAGGTAAGAGATGCTTAATGAGTTTTATGTAATGCTTAATGTTGAGCCTTGCCACCTCCCATGGTTGTGCATGTGTGTACTTCTATGTATTCTTATATTCATGAGCATGTGAATCCTTGCCAGACCCCATGCTGGAGAAGGCCCAAGTTAATTACCTGTAACTGTTGTTCTCCAGCATGGGTCTGGCATGGATTCACATGCAAACCCTCTCTTCTTCCCCTCTGCGGCTCTTCACTTGGTCATACTGCCACTTCACATGCTACCAAATCTGAGGATGGCTGCCAGGGGAGGGGCCTAGGTAGAGGGCAGTCATTGGCTGGGGGCAGTATGACCCAGAGATCAGTGATTGCTTACTATTAAGAAAGACAGATCAGAAACGAAACTGATAATGATTTTTTCTTTACCGAGGATTCCCGGCCTGACGACGGGGAATATTCATGAGCATGTGAATCCATGCCAGACCCATGCTGGAGAACAACAGTTGCAGGTAAGTAACTTGTTCCTTCTCTTACAATGGGGTTGCTTGTGTAGCCTTCAAGATTCTTTGGAGGTAATGATCGTTCATTGGGACGCCCAAGGTCTCTCCACTCCTTGATTCTACTTCTCACCCTACCGTCGTGCTCCAGCTACTTCGCTGCTGCCAGGAAGAACTGCTCCTTCTCTTGCCTTGATCTGCCCTGCCTTGCTCCCAGTGTTCCATCTTTTATCCGTGTGGGGAAAGTCTATAGGTATCAGGTGTATGCAATTGTGGTTAATTGCCTGACTGTGTATGACTGTATTAACGGGACATATCCGGTGTAATGTTTGAGTGTTAGTCTTTTTTTGCTCAAACCTCCACTTCCTCAGCACAATGTTTGTGCAAAAAGAGGGCCAGGGGGAGTTGGAAAAACGGAATATCCAGTTGAAAAGGGAGGGATACCTCGTCTCAGTGGTCTGGTTTACTAATAGAGGGATTGGATTTCTAGAGTGGAAGTATGAACTGTGGAAGTTGTCGTTTTTTTGAGATATCAGGGAAAAAATGCTGGGTTTTTGTCAGGGAGTAGGGGGTAAGTGTATAATGGTGGATGAATGGGTTTTGTATAGGGTTCTTGTGTTTTTATAGATGGTTTTAATTTCCCTGGATGTTTTCTCCCACTCTTTACAGAAAGGTACTGGGGTATGATGGGACTTTGCTGAGAATATCCCATAACAACTGAGGGGATGTCGGGTACGGGTGTATCAGAAGGGGAGGAATACTGCGTCAGACCAGAGGGCGCTCCTTTTCGCAGACCACAAGGAACCCCTGCCTAGGGGATCCTCCCTTGCTCTTTCGCCCCAGGATTGGGATCCAAACGCAATGGCCCTACCCTAGCCACCTTCAGGATGGCCTCGCTTTAAGGATCCCGGGGAATTTCTAGTGGGAATACCCTCATGTTTCTCACAAGGAGAATATTGTAAACAGGTATGCCAAAGCCAAAAAGGGGCAAAAGTAAATCAAAGGGGACAAAACTTTCCTAAAGTGTAAATTCCAATTAAGGGAAATTATAACCCTCATTGCCAAAGAAAGCTGAAAGTGACACCAAGGCAATTTGAATCTAAAAGTTCCAGAGAAAGATACCCTGTGGGAGAAAGTTGTAAATTAAATTGCCAGCAGACAAGAAGTTGTATAAATAGATCAAGGGTAGAGAACTGTAAACTGCAGTGCCTGTGGCAAACACATCAATGTGAGAATCATTGCCCTTTTGTGCAGTATAGTTGTTCCAGAAGCTGTGAGCCAATTGTGTTATTGAAAGTCAAGAGACTAACCTCAGAAGCAGTTGTTGGTTACACTCTCTCCTTTGTGGTAAGGTTTTCTCCAAAATCTCCACACTTAAATGCTCAGAGTGCAAGTTGTAGTAGTAGTTTTATCCTGGCATGCAAGTAAACCAGGAAAGGGACAAATAGTAGTTAGTCCTGGTAGGCGCGTGTACCAGGAAGAAGACAACTTGAAGTACTGTGAATGTGGTTTAAGATTGTGGCAGAAAAGAAGAGGCAATTCTGATATCATGTTTTGATAAACTATTGAGGCAGAAAAGAAGTTTGAAACATCCTGAATTGATCCAGGGGAAGGGTATCCAACCCAGGCCACAAGGATTTCTAGTTATAATCTTTGTTTGAATTTATGTGTTATTTTGTTAAGTTTAAACAGACAAGTAATTCCTGTATGATTTTGTTGTATATATTAGTATGAGGGACAGATACTTTTGGACATTAGGTAAATTTACTTTAGCCTTAGTTTGTCAGGTAGGGAACTCCTTGTTAGGCTAGGGAAAGATAGGTGTTTGTCTCGCGCCTTATCAGTTAATATAATGATGACTTGTGACAAAACCATACCCAAGTGTCTGTCTCGCCTTTCTGACCCCTCACATCACATAGTAAGAAGTGCATGTTCCAATCACTACTTACACCAATCATTTTGATACACTAGACAACAGAGTATAGTAAACTCAGATATTGCAAGGCTAGGATGACTAATGTTTTTCTGCACCTTTTAAATGTTGTAATAGCCCAATATGAATTCAGCAACAATCCCTCAATGGCATGAAGCAACTCAACTTTATTTATAGCGAGGTGTAATATTTGAATAAATGTTTAAAATGAATTTCATTTTAGTTGATATTTTCAAAAAGGCCCTATGAAAGGCTAATCCTGGACCACAAGGCATAAAATAATTCTTAAAATGACTTGTTTACAAACTATAATCTACTCTGTTTCCGAGACAGTCAGTATATTGAAACATTAAAACATTACAAGTCTAACAAAAAGATACTAATCAGCACAGAATAAAGTTTTCAGTTGCTAATGAAATATCAACAAAGACGAATAGGTATTTAGCGCGGCAGGTAGAGCGCTTGAGGTAGTGGCAGTCTATACAGTAAATGGTTTCTTTAACGTAATGTTAGTATATTTACTGTAAAAGAATTAGAAGAAGTAGGTGATGTTAAAATGTGCTTGTAGTTTGAACAAAAGAGCTCATTTTCTATAGTGACGTTAAGTGCATGGAAGGCATAAAATCCTTGGTAAGTAGTATGCATGTCGGGCAGGGTTTAATTGTAATTGTGAGCGCCTCTTGCCAAGCCATGCAGGTTATTCATCCTACTTCATCATATTGTCTTGATGCGATAATGCGAGGCAGCATTTACTCAGTTTGCACTGCAGAGTGCAAAAGGGAAGGGCAAAAGGCAGTGAATGTGTATTTGCTGCCTTTTGCACTGCACTTTTGCACTCTGCCGTGCAAATGACTAATCTCTGGCAGCGGGGAGCCGTTTATGTTGCATTGAAAACATAACATCTCCCCGAGTCAAATTACACTTGAGAGCAAAATAAGCCTCAAAGTATAATTTAAAAACTCAAATTTACATAAGTCAATAGTATTACATAAGTCAATACTATATACTATATTACGTATCAAACTGCACACACTTTATATAATTTGTTAGGCTGTAAAACACTGATATATTCTCCGAAACAAAACTATCAAATCATATGGGAAAAGAAAATGGAGGGCACTAAGCTTTAAATAGAAGTATTTCTTGTACTAGGAATTCAATCACAGATCTTCAACAATTAAGCAAATACTAACATTTTCTCGGCATACCTTACATTTTATCCTGACATATGGTCATATGGTCCGACTTGCGGAAAATCGTTAAAGTTAAGTGTATGCTCTCCACTGCTTATTTGAACCTCAACAAAAATAACATCTCCATGAACGTAATGAAATAGCAATTCTTGACCTCGTTTTAAAATGTATCACTTATTGCCAACAATTCCATTGACTGTATCCACACATTTGTTTTCTAATATTGTACTTTCATGTTCGTCCTTTTGCATCATTTTTCTTTGTTAACAAATAATATGAATGGGTATTTTTGACTGTTTTTCAGTTAAAGAAAAGCTTACAGCAGACCCCGATAGTGAAATTGCCACAACAAGTCTGCGGGTATCGTTGCTGTGCCCTGTAAGTAAAGCATTGTTGTGAGTAACCCTTATTCTATCTAGTTATTTGCATGCTCTGTTAAAGACATAAGTAAGCTGCTGCTCAACGTAGCCAGTGATGAAATTGTTCCACACAACGCTGTTCACAGAAACAGAGACAACAAAATAATGCAGGAATGTAATAAGGGTGGCACATAATATCGTTCTACGTTATGTTTAAAAAAATAATATCATGGCCAAGAGGTGTTGGGGAGAATTAGAAGGGAGGGTGAAGGTTCAGGGGATGTCCCTCTGAAAGGGTATGTAGACCAACTGCTTCCTTCCTTTCTGTGAGTGTATGTATTCCATTCCGTTTTCTTCTATCTTGGAATCTGCATTCCATGTTAAAGAATGACTTCACATTTTCAAGCACAATGCTGCACGTTTTATTTCAGGTGCATGAATCTCAGTATTTCATGTAAGCTAACCACCTCTTACCCTTGGAAAGGTGGCTGTAAGGTGACGGGCTTTTCTGATCATAAATCTCACTTCCTAGGGCAGACTTGCCTCAGGCTCAGTGGTGCTATTCTCATCCCTCCCGTGTAAGCAGTCTCACATTTCCACATACTTTTCAGCTGCACTTCTTGGTTAATCACTGTATGGCATTTCTCTGCTCCTTTCGCTTAAGGGCTTAAAACAAGAACCAATATTTGATTCCCCCATCTCCAGCACAGAAGATTTTCAACCATGTTTTAAATGACATTATTTTTATCAGAGCACATTATTTAAGCACTCTTTATTTTTTCAATGCTATTTTAACAACACAATATTTTAAAATTGATAATATCACCAACCACCCATTTAAAGCTTAATTTCATGTTTTGTATTCTTCTCCATTTGTTACTGGTAAACAATACCCTGAAACATCACCATAGCAACAGTGATAATTTTAAACGTGCCAGTATTGTAACAAAGCATATAAAATTTTTGTAGGACTCATATTCATGATAAATATTTGTTTTCATTTGGCTCCTGGCTAATATATGAACTTTTCAAAGTACCAAGGAAACAGAAAAGTCGTACAGGAAAGCTGTGAATATTTATCAAGGAGTAAAATGTACTGAAACCAGTGTGCAAGAGACAGATTTTCCATACTAGGCAACATACAATTCTATTAAAGACACTCGGGTGAAGTACAGTGTACTAACTTAGAGCAGCAAACAAACAAAAACGTACACTAAACAACATTTACCATTGGGCGCCTGGAGATGTGTAGTTCAATTCCTTTGTTTGTCATATGCCACTGATTCCATTCTCAAGGTAAAATGTCCCGGAATCTATACGCTGTAACAATCTAATTCTCTGAAACAGCTTAACTATGTTGATCTTCTGCTTATTCAACCGACTTCCTCGTGTTGTGTTGATATCTGTTCCTGAAAGAACCAGTGACCCGGACCCTTTAGAATCTGGAGCAAAATCCTAAACACGGATCATGTTACCATCACTGTTGCAGCCGATAGATTAACAGACAACTCAGCACTCAGAATGTAGTTCAGAGACTTCTTTTACAACAAATACATGCAAAGGGTTTAGAGCAGGCTGACATTAAGAATGGGGAATATTCAATAGAACTAACAATGAGAAATTACAACTTGTTTAATGACTGTAGGCTATCCCTTGCCTCTCTTCCTTTGGGCACTGCCTCCTGGCAGTCGAGTAAAAGGTTGTTCACAGTCTTTGGTCTACAGTCTTTGGTCTATCATGTGTCCCCAGCATTTCTTTCTTGGCTTGGCTGAGTGGACACTCCTCTGTGACCTATGACTTGGTCAGGATTGGGGTCTCCTAGGTCTCTGGTTTCCCCTATGATGACCCTTGAGTCCTCTATCAGGACTTAAAGCTTGGATGATGCTCTGCCATATAACTGTAGGCCTTGGAATGGTGAGGCACAAGTATCACATGCACATGATAGATTCTGACTCAATCTCCACATGCACTAGACTTGTAGGCATCGCACCAAGCGGGTTTCTCTTTGTTCCCTCTACTCTACTATTGTCCATTCTCATGACAACTCCTCATTGCCAGCAACAATCAGGGCTTCTTCACCTATCCCCTCCTGACTTCTATCCTGCTCATTCTTCTTCTTCCTCTTCTTTCCCTTTTAACTTCATTCTTCTCTAGATGTTTCTGCTTCACCAACTCTGTACCAACCACTTCCACTCTCACTACTTTGTTCTTTCTCTTCTACTCCTTCCGCTCTTCTCTTCGAAACTCTTCTTTATATGCTAATATCAATTTTTCACCCTTTTCTGATCTGTCTGTCTCTCTTTTCTCTCTATTTTCTTTTAGCTCTAGCACTTCTTGTTGCGAAGTGACTTGCAGGCTTAACTTGGGTTAAATCTTAGGTTTATTCAAGGTACTTAAGTTACAGTTACATGAAGGTAAATACAGGAGTATGGAGTATTGTCAGCACTGGCCCCTTCACCGAGGCAGGGGAGCTCTAACTGCCTGCCTCAGTATGGAACCCTCCAATCAGCGTTCCATCATTCACCCAACAACATTCCACGTGACATCACACACTCACATATGGCAGACTAACACAGACAGTCACTATATAATACTTCTCTCCTCACATCTTTCTCTCGGATCGATGTGATCACTGCGCCACCTGTAACTACAATGGCCAAAATGCCGACGCCAGTTACAGCACGGCACAGTGACCCCTTCCCCTGGCCTGCATTACCCCTCCCAACGCCCCCACTCCACTTAGGGCGGCACACGCAGAAGTGTGCTGCCTATACTCTGCGATACCTGCAGTGTGAGCTCCTCCTACTAACGTGGGTTGGAGCTGACGCCGCAGGGGGCTTTTCTTTTTTTTTTTTTCTTACTTGTCCCCTGCTTTCCAAAATGGTAAGCGGGGGACACCCCAGCAAACCCTGATCCCCATTACTGTGCCCAGGAAGAGCGAGGGACACCGCAGCAAAGCCCGCTATGCTTGGGTGCATTAAATGTCACCCTCATTTTGTGCGCCTCCAAAGTCGCAGTGACTGTGGGGGCGCACAAATGAGGGCCACATTTTTGTACAATACCCTTTCTCTCCAGTAACTACTTTCTAGCTTTCCTCAGCTCACTCTAGCATACATTTTTCTCCCTCCTACTTGTGCTCAAATACTTCTCTTTTAACCCCCTCCATTTCATGTGTTATTACTTTTTCTCTTCTCCACTTCCTTGGTCTCTCCTCATTCCGTATCTGCCTCCACAGACCTTTCCAATCTTCGGTACATACTCACACCTCCTCTCCCCTTCTACAGCTCTGCTTTTCCTCCCATCATGCTCACCCGATTCTCTATCTCTGTCAACACCTCCTCATTGCCCTAAACAACTATTTACGTCTGCCTCCATCTACTATCAACTCATTAAGCATAACACACTGAGCCTTTTAATTACTGTGCAGGTTGGTTCCTGGGGACTGTTAATGTGAAACTGCACTCGGCTGTGTAGCTCAATGAGCTGAGGGTGGGGATTCCTTCTCCCAATTAAACATTTCCGCTCATCCCTTTTGATATATGTGGCTATGCAAGCACCAAATCCTCTTAAGGGCCATCCACCACTGCCAGGGTGGTTCACTAGATTCCACCCCTTTCAGCCAGATCCCATAATCCATTAACATGGTGCATTGCTCACCAAGAGTGCACAGACAGTTATTTATCACTAGTACATTTGCAGAGCAGAGCAAATACTTTGAACGCAGGTAGACGGAACAATAACTCACAGCCAGACACACAGTTAGCGGATAATGAGCACTTATACGGCTATTTATTCATAGTTAAGAAGCAACAAGTGATAACACAGAAATAAATCACAGAAAAGATAGAGAATTAAAGAGAAAATACATCACCATGGGCCAAACTGAATCCCTCATCTCGCCAGAAGCGGCTGGATGACCCCGTTAATAGCCAGACAGAGAGCACAACAGCCCACAGGAAGGTTGGAACAAGGCGTCCACCCACCGACTGAGGTCTTTGTGTTTTTTCCACCTGACCTTTCCAGAACTCTGCATATATGCCCTCCTCAAAAAGGGGTGGCAAATTTCTCGAACCTTCTGCCATTATCGCTTGCGCATTGCTGAGTGACCGTTGGTTGCCGGCCGGGTCAACCGACAGTAACCCCAAGGAGCAAAGCTTCCCTCTTCTAAAGCACCACGGAGAACAATTCCATAACTCATCCTGAGACCTTGACGCAAGTATAGCAAGACGTAACAAAACCCTTTTTTTTATATCTGGTGCCAGCCGGCACCTGTGAATTCTCGCTTTCCCAGCGCTGTGTCCTTGGCTGAGGCCTGCACCTGCATACCAGGCTCAACAACGAATAACATTGAAAGCATGTTTTTTAGCAAAGCAAGTAGTTTTCACAGAGTCATGGAATAAATATCCATTATAGCTCTGAGTGCTCCCAGAATGCACTGCACATCAGCGCTATGTTTTAGCTCAAGCATCACAATCCACCTTTGGATATTTACCTTCTATAGCCCAGTGGTAGAGGAGCCGGTCTCTCAAACCGACGAAACATCAACTAAGTTGGGAATACATTGAATACAACAACAACCAATTATTATAATAGCCAAAATAATACAAATGCAAGCAAAGGCGTAACGCAGTGTACCCTCAATGTCAGGAATCCATGAAAATAACCAATCCCACCAATTCCCAGTATGATCTTGAGACAGTTGGGAAATGAGGTCCCTTAAACCTCTAATATGACTTTCAATGGATCGTGAATGGTTACTTAGATTGAAACAACACATACCTTCGTTATAGCCCAAATTATGTTTCAGCAAGAGATAATCAACGGCAGCCCTATTTTGCAAAGTTGCTTTTCTAATAACTTTGCTATCAAGGAGCAACTTTTCTAATGCTTGAGAAGTATGATTAAGTCCATTTACCACTAAACATGCTAGTTTAATTAAAGATTTGTAACCCCCAGCATTCAGCAAACCCCGAACTCCCACTAGTGAAAGGGCTAATGCTAAAACCTCAGTCTCTGATAACAAATGCACATGTGAATCACAATCTGGGGATAAACCCACAGATTCAAAAGTTGACCTTTTGCTTCGAGACATTGCTGGGTGTAAAGAGAACATCTTTAGCCCTAATCGAGTTAAGGCACATGGACCTCTGGAAATGTTAGCTGGAATGTAAGTGTATGTGATGTTGCCACGTGAGAAGACCCATCCTGTTGGAAGTTTCACGTGATTTAGATGACTGGCAGCTATCACTGTATGATTGCAAGACATAGTATTATTCACACTGGTACATGTGTTTGGAACTCGTGAACACAACCGTTTCTCAAACGCAGTTTGATTTTTCTGTTTGGTTAAATTCAGCTGTTGGCATTTGCCAATTTCTATTACATTGCTGGTCATAAAGTAACACACATCGCCTTGAGTTATATTCTATGTTGTAATACATGTCAAGTTTCTCCACTTGCGATCTGTTTCCTGGCAAAACCTGCACTACTCACAGACTGAAAAGGATTGTCTGATATCGGAATCTTGAAATGCAAAATCATTGTACATGACGCCGTTAATATGCTTCAAGATTGGAGCCGACGTCGGCACCGCTACTAAACGGGTAGTCAGCAAAGCTTCAGCATGTTGCACGTCAGTAAGGCAAAGTGCGTAATGTTGAGTACTTGCTGTGCCAAATATGTCCACATATTCTCCGTTTGCACAATTATCAGGGAATATCTTTGCCATCCTAAAGATATCTCCTGCATAGCTGGCATCAACGTTGTTTGCGCTTGACCCTGACGTGTTTTTTGCATTCCACAAATCAATTTCTTTGGTCTAGCTGGCTTTTCCGCATAGGCATAGGGCTGCTTTCGGACATCATTGCTCATCATCATCAGTTTCCCATGGATTGCTGGCACAGATGTGACACTTTTGATGGGAAGCAGCATGCCGTTTGACTCTCCCAAACGGAGTCCATTTAGTCCCACAATTACACCAGCCAGACACAGGATCTAAAAGGCAAACCCAGAAAAGAGATATCAGTGTTGAAAATCACTCTTAGGTAACATTTGTCTGCGGGCACATACTGCCATTTTTCTTTACCAGGTTCCATTACTAAAACTACCTGGTATTTGCCTGATGCAATAACATCTGCGGGCACTGGTGGGCCACTTGGTCTTTCAACCCACACCTTCGCACCGGGTACCATACTGTTTGAGGAGCCAAAACCACGATCCCCATGGATAGTTAACACTGTGGGAGGCTCCCCCTTTTTAATCATGGACAACTTAACAGGAACAATAATCAACTGGGCCACCTGATGCCTTTATGGATTGGTAACACTTGGTCCCCACTATTCATCAAGATGACTTTGATCTCGCCTTGGTAATCGGCGTCAATGACCCCTCCCAGCACTTCAACTCCCTTCAATGCTAGGCCAAATCTAGGGGCAATCCATCCCATATGCTCTGGAGGAATTTGTACCCCAATCCTGTTTCAATCACAACAATCCCTCTCTGGTCTAATCTGATTTCGTCATGAGAATGCAAGTCTACCCCTGCTGACTCTGGAGTCGCCCGATAGGGAGCTAAAGAACACGGGGTAATTTCCCAGTACAAATGAGTCTCTCTAACTGAGTTAGGATGAATCTGTAAAGCAGGAGTCATTAGCCGCATCAAAGGAGTTTCATGATTATTCACAGGCCTATTGTTTAACACTTGCACTGCATCAAACACACTATCACACCAGCCTGCTAAACAGCCATCTCCAGATTTGCGCAGCTGTTCTTTCAACAAACTATTGATCCGTTCAATTAATCCTGAAGCTGCAGGGTAATAGGGCACGTGGTAGAGCCATTCGATACTCTTTTCCTGACAATATTCCTGAATGAATTTGCCTTTGAAGTGTGACCTATTGTCACTTTGAATGTGCAAAAGCACCCCGTAATGCAACGTGATCTGATCCAACAACTTAATGGTGTTCAGTTGTGTGGCACGTTTTCACGGCAAAACCATCATATATCCCGAGTATGTATCCACAATAGTGCATGCATACTGACAGCCTTTACTGATTGGCAGGAGACCGATGTAATCAATCTGCCAAATTTGACCTGGTAATTTTCTTCTTTGCAACGTACCCTGACAATCTGAGGGATAGGCCTATGCTGCTGGTGTTAGCACACTGGACATTGCAAAATCATTGTTTTCACGACCTCTAAAGGAATACTGATTCCTCGAGCTTGTGCCCACCTGGTAGTAGCCTTTTCTCCAAGGTGCCCACATTTCTGGTGAGCCCACTTGGCCAAACTCTCCAAATCATCTACCTCAGCCACCGCATCCACAGATGAAATCTTGGTGTGTTCATCTGCAACAGAATTAAACCAACGTTCTAATGAATCTGCAGTACAATGCACATCCACATGATACACAGTGACTTCACTTTGTGATAACATTTCTGCAATATCTTGCCACAGTTCTTTTCCCCTACAACTCTTTTGAATGAATCATTCACCCATTCTTTTGCCAGGTTGGCAGCCACACGGCCAATCCATTCGCCACTGACCATGAATCTGTGTACAATTGACATCGACCAGGGGTCTCTTGTTTCAATGCTAGGTAAACTGCGTAAAGTTCTGCAGACTGACTGCTCTTCACTTTCCCTGACGTTGTCAAAATCTTTTTAGTCTTGGGATTGTATGACACCACTTTCCAGTATCACTCGGTTCCCACATATTGGGCCGAGCCATCTGTAAACCAGGAATGCTCTGTCTGCTCTACGGTTACATCGTCATAAGGTACTCCACATTTCACAGGAGACTCGCGTTTTTCAGACACTTCCGGTGGAATGTAATCTGAGGGTGGTAGGTTGCCCACTTGCTCATGTAATTTGGCAACCCCACCCTTCCCTGATTTAGCTCTGTCCTGAATGTACCATTTGATTATGCTGGCTTCTTGAGCGTGTCCTATTCTGTGTGTTTTAGGAGAGCTCAGCACCCATTGCATAATGGGGATTTCAGGCCTCAACGCATCATGCCCCACTGTCATTTGCTCAATATCGACCAGGACCCAATAACATGCCAGCTACTGCTTCTCGAACGGAGTGTATGAGTTACCAGCATCGGGCAACTTACGACTCCAAAACCCCAATGGCACACGTTTCCTGTCCTGTTTCTGCCACACACTCGTTAGCGTAATTGTCTTGCACAGACACATTCAATTCTACTTCGCCTTCCTTCAATGGCCATAGATCAAGCACCTGCTGCACAGTATATTTCGCCAAATCAAATGTTTTTTGCTGCTCCTCCCCCAACTGAAACTCATATTTCTTTCGTGTCACTTTGTAGAGGGGAGCCAGTATCTGCCCTAAATGGGGAATATGCTGTCCCCAAAACCCAAACAGCCCTATGAACTGCTGAGCTTGCTTTTTGTTCATTGGAGTGGTGAACTCAAGAATTTTCTGTCAGGCCTTCGGCACCATCTCTCGATGCCCATTATGCCACTGAATCCCTAGGAATATCACTGTCTCAGCTGGCCCTTGAATTTTGTTCGGCTTAACCTCCCACCCTTCCTTCTTCAATGCTTCCATAATGACTTCTAACTGGTTTCGCACACTGCGCTCATCCTTACCCTGAATCAAAATATCCTCAATGTAGTGAGAGATCTGTATGTCAGATTTACACGGTATCTTGTCTAAGTACTCTTCCACCAGCCGGTGACAGATAGTCTGGCTGTGTATGTACCCCATAGGTAACTTTGTGATGGTGTACTGACGCCCGCTCCAAGAGAACGCAAACTGCTCTTGGCACTCTTCAGCAATTGGCACAGAGAAAAATGCATTGGCTAAATCTGCCACTGCATACCAGGTCCCCTCAAACTTTTGGACATTCTCAATCAAGGTAATGGCATCTAGGACTGCGGGCACCAAGGGAGGAGTGTGTTTATTTAACTCGCGGTAATCCAATGTCATCCTTCAAGACCCGTCCACTTTTTTGACAGGCCAGAGTGGGTTGTTCCACGCGGTAGTAATAGGGCGTAACACACCCGTCTCTACGTACTCTTTGATGGTGTCTGAAATTTCCTTGTGCCTCCCGGGAATGCGGTATTGCTTCATCGCTACCCGCTTGGTCGCCAGAGGCACCTGCACTGAGGGCATCTTCAATTTGGCTACAGTAATGGGTATGCAGGTCAATGCACTCACCCCAAACTGATACGTTTTACCTCCTAGTCCCAAAGTCAATCCTTCTAGAATGTCAAAGCCAATTATGTACTTGGGTATCGGGACAATCAACACTTGGTATTTCTGCCTAGTCAAATTGCCTATTTTCATATCCACTTCTGTTTGTACTGCGGGGGTCTCCTTCCCCCCTAGACCGGTAATGGTAAAGTGTCTGCCTTTGAATCGTGTTGGATTTCCATGAATCAGAGAGGCCTCAATGCGTATTTCCCGGCCCCCAAAAAATCTTAACATTAACATGGGGCCGTCTATAAACTTTTATCCGAGCGGACGCTGCTGGAGCTTGGCTGTAACCCCAGTCACATTTTTTATGAGTGTAACTTGACTCTGCCTCTAACATTGCACTCACCACCTTCCTCAAATCAGCGTATGTTGGCTGATACGGGGAAGGTGTCACCATACACCCTTCTTCCTGTTCTTCCTCAGGAGGGGTGGAAGGTGAGGTGTCCCACTGTGGCTTAGTCACCACCTGTTTCTTAACCTGTTTATAGCGCTCTTTGGCTGCAAGCCCTCTCTTTTTGTATAGTTCATACATTACCCTGGTTTCAATGCCATCAATTTCTTCTCGTGGCTCACCATCTTTTAACAAAGCCAAAAACATGTCCTTTCTGGACACTCGTGAGTCTGTACTATCTTGCCTCCTGCCTTCAGTTCTTCTCTCACTACGCCCCTCTCTCTCGCGGCTTGTCATCACTCTTGTCCCACTCCCCTAAGTCTGCCAATTGCCGGATGGCATCCACTACTTCATCATTGGGTTTGCACGTCATACCTACGAGCAAAGTCATAATGACACTTTTGTATGCGGGCGGTGCAGTTCTGATAACTATATTCCTGGTTCAAACTGAGAGCGGCACAACCCCATGTGTCCTGGAGCATCTACATGAATCGCATCCTTCATAGCATGCTCTCTGACCTTTGAATCGCCTCTTTCAAAGTGTACCACTTATTTTCCTTGTTGGGCCAGTCTGTGGTAATAGTATACTTACGGTTACATGCCTGGGCTGCTAGGTGCAACAAAGACACCTGTGAATCTTGCCCATTGTCAGCAAGAGGCGGCCTTGCCCTTAAGACCGCCTGTACATTGGTGTCAGTTGACGAAGGCAAAAAGCGTGGTGAGTCTGTGGAATCTACCAACAACCCTGCCGTGCCCCCATCTAGCAATCTCACCATCCATGTCAGTAAAGGTTCTCCTGACTTTTGCCTCAAACGAATAATGATTTCCCCAACCTCCTGCTGGGTGTAATCTTCCAGCGTGGTTAAATCCACAAACTTGCCTGCTGGATTCTGCGGGTGGGGTCCGGCACGCCTTCTCCTAACCGGCTTCACTGCCACTGTCTTTTGCTTCAATTCGGCATTAGAATCTGACTCATTTGCCAAGCTACTCTCTGGGCTTGTTGAGTCAAAAATGTCTCCATCCCGCTTATCAGGGTCCCAATCCACACCTGCAGTAGCGATTACAGTTGCCACTTTCCTTTGGTTGACCCCCCTTGTCTCTTTTTATACTTGTAGCAAGCTACCCTAACCACGGCCTGCTCTGCCACAGCCTGATATTTATCAGCCTTGTCTTTAAAAAGTTTAATCTGAATTTCCTGCATCAAAGCTATTTGCTGCATGGCAGCTAACTCTTTTTCTAATTGAAAAATATGCTCTTTCATTTCTACATTTTCCTATAAGCATGCAGGAGGACCCACCCCCGCCTGCCCAACGCAATGCATTCCCTTCCCCTCTCTGCTGAAATCTGCTGTAAACAAAGCATTACTTCTGACAGAGCAGCTTCTCCCAAACTACTGTCCCATGTTTCACTCAGACCAGCTCCGCACGCCCACACCTGGGCTAACTTATCATATGGGCTTTTAGCCCACCTTGGAATCATAACCTCGGGGCATTCACCGCCAGTGGGGACACCCTTTTTCCTGAACAAACTATTTATCATTACAGTAATTTGCTAAACCTATTTTTTTCTCCTTTTCTCACTGCAGTCACTTGCTCAAGCACGCACGCAAAAAAAAATATTAACACAGTGCAACACTCACTGCCAAATGAAAACAAACTTTTGCTTGCAATGTAAGCAAAGCCTATCTGCGTTCAAACAGATTCTTTAATATTTGGAGCAATTCATCACAAATATCCCATCCCCGTCGCCAAAATGTATTGCTCGCCAAGAGTGCACAGACAGTTATTTATCACCAGTACATTTGCAGAGCAGAGCAAATACTTTGAACGCAGGTAGACGGAACAATAACTCACAGCCAGACACGCAGTTAGCAGATAATGAGCACTTACACAGCTATTTATTCATAGTTAAGAAGCAATAAGTGATAACACAGAAATAAATCACAGAAAAGATAGATTATTAAAGAGAAAATACATCACCATGGGCCAAACTGAATCCCTCATCTCGCCAGAAGCGGCTGAATGACCCCGGTAACAGCCAGGCAGAGAGCACAACCGCCCATAGGAAGGTCAGAACAAGGCGTTCCCCCCTCCGACTGAGGTCTTTGTGTTTTTTCCACCTGACCTTTCCAGAGCTCCGCATATATGCCCTCCTCAAAAAGGGGTGGCAATTTCTTGAACCTTCTGGCATTAGCGCTTGTGCATTGCTGAGTGACCGTTGGTTGCCGGCCGGGTCAACCGACAGTAACCCCAAGGAGCAAAGCTTCCCTCTTCTAAAGCACCACGGAAAACAATTCCATAACTCATCCTGAGACCTTGACACAAGTATAGCAAGACGTAACAAAACCCTTTTTTTTAAATATCTGGTGCCAGCTGGCACCTGTGGATTCGCGCTTTCCCAGCTCTGTGTCCTTGGCTGAGGCCTACATACCAGGCTCAGCAACAAATAACATTGAAAGCATGTTTTTTAGCAAAGCAAGTGCAGTTTTCACTGAGGCATGGAATAAATATTCATTATAGCTCTGAGTGCCCCCAGAATGCACTGCGCATCAGCGCCATGTTTTAGCTCAAGCATCACACCTGGTCTCTGGAAATTCATTATTCCGAGACCCCTACCTCTTGCAGGGTTCTATACTCCCCTAGGGCTTAGTGACAGGGTGATCTCCCTAAGGCTGGTGATTGATTGGGTAGTCTGCCATCTACCGCCTCCATGCCCTAACTCACAGAGTGGGTGGTGCCACCCAGATCCCATGATCACCCCAATTTCCTCACGCGCCTATATGTGGGACTTCATCACAAGAGAGAAATGCCAACGTTAGCAATTTATTAGATTAACAATCCAGAGGAGAATTTGAAACCTAACCCACCAACTCCAGAGTATATTTAATTAGATACATTAAAAAATCTCTTTGGGGTCCTTTATTTTCTTTATACTCTTTAGAAACGTAAACCACAGTTTGAGTATTAGCTTGGCATACATTGACTCTCTGAGATAGAATCACAATTTCTCTGAACACTGCAATGGCAATTCTGTATTCTATATCATGCCTGGAAATTATGCTTTCTCAAACCTAACCTAATGCCAATAATGCCACCTGGTCCTACAGCTTGAAATAAAAGTTACTAAAAATTATTCTCCATGACTAGACTGCTGGCTTCATAACATCTTCTAGACTACCCCTACTATGAAGGTTTTATAAGCTATTGGCCCTCTTACTTATTGTACACTGAACCATGTTGAAACTATTCCTAGCTGCTCCATGATCCATCTTTTCCACCTCGCAAGCAGAGGTGAAGAAACCGCACTGTGGCATTTCCTGAGAAGCTGCTTTCCTATTTGACACCTAAGCTCTGCTGTGCCTGCCTCACCAACTGTGGGCACCTGACAACACATAGGTTAAACTGCCCCTTAAAGGCAGAATAGGATGCTAGCTTCTCTAATTTGGCTCTTCTTGAAATGCGAAACAACTCGCTCCAGGGATAAACTCCTCATACGTAAATTTAAGAACAGAAGCATTGTAATCTTCACTGACAGTTCTTTCCGATACAGGTTCTTATTGTTCAGCCAGCTTAGAAATAATTGCAGGACTCTAAAAATATCCCGTAATGACCACTGCTTTGATGCCGCCAATCTCATGCATTATTTTGAAGGCTTGTAAAAGGAATAAGAAGGATGTTTCTCTGCTGGCGATCTATCCTCTAAGTCATGTTCCACCAAGATAGCTGATATATAGGAATGTATACTTCTATACGCCCTCTCTTCTGATGCTAAGGATGATAGAAGATTAACTTTGAGGCCCACATCTCCCAAACACCAGCTGTGCTATTTTTCTTAAGCTGATTTAAAACTCTTGGAGATTCCTTGGGCTATTTGTGATAAAATATTGTCCTTTTGACAAATTTGCCAAAATAGCTGGTTCTGTTAGGATTCTAGATTTTGTGCCTGCCATGTGCTTGATGACTACACCTCAAGGTCACTGAGTTGTC
Source organism: Ambystoma mexicanum (assembly GCF_040938575.1). Classification (NCBI taxonomy): domain Eukaryota; kingdom Metazoa; phylum Chordata; class Amphibia; order Caudata; family Ambystomatidae; genus Ambystoma; species Ambystoma mexicanum. The sequence goes on along the minus strand of NC_090935.1, from coordinate 229,970,632 downwards.
CATCCTGAGAAAAACACAGCATTTAACTTCATCTGGTACTAGGTATTTGTAAAGGAGCCTGACAGAAGCCCTAGACAATTTATACAAACCTTCAACTGTTCCTGTAATTATTTGCCACTGTGTTGGGTCAAAAAAAGGACGCGGACACAGTGATGACATTTCTAATGAGTGTTTTATTAAATGATAAGAGAAAGTCAATTTCTTTCCCTATTTTTATGTGGGTGTTCCCAGCCTTTCTAAAAGAGACTCTAAAGTAATTGTGAAAGAAAGCCAAGTAAAATTGAACGTATTGGGAAAAGGGACAAAGGCCCCTTGTATGAAAGAGTGTTCAAATATCATTTTATGTATAAAAGGGAAAGCTCATTGTGTAAAAGCCCTGGCAGGAGAGTATACCAGGTAAAGATAAACAGAAGGAAGAATATCTCAAGGAGGACCCATGCCCTTGAGGTTATAAAGTGTCATAAAACTCAGTGTGTGGAAATCCTGGCAGGAGAGTATACCAGGCAAAGGCAAGAGTGTGTAATAAGTTACAGGAAGAGAAGTATATGAAGGAAGACCCATGCCTTGAGATTGGGAAGTGCTACAAGAGTGAAGACAGTAAAAGGAGAATTCCTAGGAAGTCCCATGCCCTTAGGCTTCTTAATTATTTGAAACGTGAAGAGAACCATGGGGAAAGAAGCTATTTCCCCCAGAACTGTGAATGTGCTAAGAGGATGGAACTATCCTCTTGGGGGTCTAAAGAATTTGGTTGTTCTATGCTTGTACTTTTCATATTGGTAAAGGAAACCAGGGGAAGGGAGCCATTCCCTTGAACTGTGAATATTAACCACTTGAAATGCTTTCATTGGTTTTACATCTTGTGTTGAAGTCGAATATTTATTTTGAATAAAAGTATATAACCAAAACCATGAGTCCCCTGTGTCTGTGTCTCATGCTTGGCTCCTCAGAAGACCCTCACAGCAAGCCTAACACAGGCCAAGCATCATAGGGATATGTAAGTCCAGAGTCTGTCAGGTAGTGTATGTTTGGAGTAGTAACTGGTGGTGAGACTTTTTCGGAGGCCAGAGAATAGGGCAGGAGTTTGTAGGCAGTTTAAAAGCAAGGAAAGAGCTTGAGGAGGTTGCAGGGCAAGTAAGTGTGGAGATTTGAAATGAGAGGGGACGATAAGCCAGCTGGAGGGGGTTGGAATGAGAGAGGAGGGAGTACGGCTGAGGAAGAGGCAGGAGGGAGTACAGCTGAGGAAGAACTAGGTTGGGCTGAAACATGTGAAGATTGTATTAAGTCAACCAGATAAGTTTAGGCTTCGACAGAAGGGGGAGGTGGGCAAAGGCTATGGATAGTGTATCTATCAAGATCAGGACTGTACGAGAGGTCACACTTTGTCCAAAGCAGTGGTTAGTGGTGAGACCCTGATATAAAGGGGTCAGGGTGGGAGGAGGAGCGAGCATATGGTGTGGTGGCAATGCAGAGAAGGACCAGAATAAAAAGAGCCATGGTGAAGGAAGTAGGAGTCAGGACCCTAAGGCTGGGTGGTGACAGTAGCAATCTTGAAGCCTGCCTCTATGAAAACCCAAGGGTACACCTATTGTCTTTCAAGTTAAAAGACCAAGGTGGAGGGACCACAATAAGACTAAAGAATGAGAGTGCAGATACCCTTTAAACCCATAACTGAGGAACAAAGGAGATGAGACCAAGAAGGATGTGGAAACTCTTTTTAACATAGCACAACAAAATCAAAACTGGAGAAGAACCCAAAAAGCATGGAGAAGAAGGGTGTGGAAATCCTTGTAGCTTGAACTTGTCTGCCTGCTTGTCAACCCAAAGGGACCCCAGGACAGCTGATGCCTTAGTCACTTTTATTTGGTTTACAAATACAGTCCCCTTTTTAGTTTCTGCGCCCTGCACAATATCCCCAAAATTTAGAATAGCTTACAATCCGTTTCAGTCTTGGTCTTACCATGAAGTCCATTACTTTCATTGCACTTTCCATGGAATCGCTTCAGATTTATGACAGGCTGTAGGCCTTGCTTTCTTTTGATCACAAACATATTGCTAACAAAACTGTCAGGTTGTAGCAAAGAGGACACCAGAGGCGTTGTTAGGTGGGGGCTTAGGGGGTTATAGCCCCTGGTCTTTTGGTTGTAGCCCCGGATAGAATCTCAGGATCTACAACCAAAAGGCTAGCTAGCCCAGAGTCCTGGCAGTCCCGACATTAGCATAGCGGATCTTTTCCAGACCTAGCAACACCCCTGGAGAGCTCTACATCATATTTACAGGCCTACTAATGTTCCTTGTCCACCAGAGTCCTCTCATCCTGAGAAAAATAGGCCGGCGTTTCTCCTGCCTTAGAGTGCTGTAAAACTCCAGGAGAAAAGCTTGAAGTGTGTGGAATATGTAGTGCTCTCCTGTGATTGCGTTCCACTCGTCCAAGAACACCTCAGTCCCTTCTCCCCCCTTTGCAACATGCTACCTTTTTTGCAGTCTTTCCCTGCTGTAATACCGGACTGCTGTCTATCCTCGAGGAAGAAAAATAATTTTGTTTGTTTCTGTTTTGCCACATGCTGAAAGCTCTTGAAATGTTTGGAACATGTGGTACTGTCTCTGAAAGCAGCGGGACGAATAACTCCGTTGGCGACAAAGTTTGCCGGAAACACGTGAGGCAAACACTTTTCTTGTAGCAACTGCTAACCCTGGCTTCCACTTAGGGTTTCCTCTGGCTCTGTTATCGCTACCCCAAGGGCTGTCTGAGGTCACAAGAGAAAGCAAAACATGGCTTTTGAGAGACATATTTACTTCCCGGAAAGCAGCCACATGTCAAAATGATTGTTTTGCACTGTGAAGGGACAAATGGCCTTAACTTCTGCAATTTGATAACAAGGTGGTTGCTTGTTTCAGTAATGAGCGTTTGTTTGGCTAAAAAGTTGCTCAAATCCCAAGATTACAATTATTAATCTTTATTGAAAGCCACATAAATTCACTTTTGTCCTTACCTATGCCCCATCATTTACTCAATGTCAAGACATGTTTTTCTGATTTGGTTAAATAAGCAATTATCTTCAGATTCAGCATTTACTTTAAATATAAATAACTTTGATCAGAAAACTTGTTGCCTCGCTGAACGATGCACAAAGAACAGATTGAGGGTATGGATGTTCTTTTTTTTGATTTAGTAACTATTTGCTGCTGTATACATATGAAAATACCAGTGTCATTCGTGGGATGCTTATCCATTGCTGATTTGTTTCTTTGCATTCTGGGATGCAAAGGCAAATTGGCAAGTTACTTTACTGTACTTTTAAAATCTGTAGTGGTATATATAAAATTGCTTGTTGGGCTGTTTACCTAGATACTGCTACAGGTGCAAAAAGAAGGTTCAAAAACACCTTTTTTTGGTGATTTCTATAACAGCTTGTACATAGGTTGTAAGATTCCCTTTGAAGGGGGACAGTGATGACAAGGGTAGAGAGGTCCTGATGTTGGTACCTGAACATGTAAGGATCTACCTTACACATGACGACTATATAATCCATAGGAAGCCCTATATGATATTATATGGTAGTATTGGGGCATTTGAGGGTGCTTTTAACATGTGGCTGGATCACCTGGACATGTGAGGCTGTAACTTACATATAGTGACTATGCCTGGCATTTGAGACATTACCTGGCATAAAATGATAGTCAGTGAAAATTGGGACATGATTTAGCATATGATAGGATCACCTGAATATTTGAAATATCTAGCATGTCAGGCTATACCGTGCATTTATTTTATGTATTTATTTATGCATTTGATGGCATTGCACACATGTAGAAGAGTTTACTCAGAATATTATCGCAGAACCTGGCAATTAGTGGCTCTTTTTATCATATGATGACAGGATTGTTAGACTATAACCAACATAAAATGATAGGAACCATTCATATAAAGCTGTTCTGGTATGTGAAGGCAGAGTCCATAGTATAAACTGCTCCTGCTGCGTGCGTTCCTGGCTTATGAACCCACTCATGGCATATCAAAGTAGAACCCTAATTAAAATATGGTTGGAAACTGAAATAATCTTTTTTGTTTTGTTTTTTAATAGTTTGTAATTTAATCAAATCATGCCTATTTTTAGCATCTAAGTGAGTCACTTTCTATGATGTCCTCAAGATCAAAGGTTTTGTGATGTTACTTCCTGTGGTGTCATCAGGTGAATTATGTGATGTCCGCTACTCCTGTCATTTTCGTGCTGTGGCGTCTCTGTGCTTAACCCGGCACTGAATATTTTGTGACAAATGTGTTGCCCGCTTCCATTAAATTGGGCGACTCCATGGTCCACTGTCTTCAAAGAGAAGCCCCTCCACTTTCACTCATGTCTCTCATGTGGCCAGCTTCCCTAGCATCATGTCAATTTTATCAAGATATTGCTGCTTCTCTCTACAAAATATGCACACTTACTCCTCCAACCCAAACAAATTATGTGTATTAATGAGGGCACCACTCCTTGATTACTTTTCCTTTTTTCAAAGATCATCACCTGGAGCCCTGTTAATTTGAGGAATTATCTTGGCATGCTTTCTAGAAGGTTCTCGCTATAGTCCGGACTATGGCTTTTCACTGTCCCCCTATTTGTTGCTCTCTTTCTGTCTCTATTGGGGTGTTTAAGCTTTGTTCCAACTACCATTTTGCCCCAGATCAGCATTGCTCTTCATCTTTCTAAGACTTGAACCTTTAGTATGCCCCTGCTCAGGCCGCACTGGTTTCACCACCTTCCTCTCAAAACCCCCAGTTTATCACTCTTGGCTTTCCTCATTGCTGTTCTCTGACCTCTTCCTGCCTCCAATGTTCTCTATCTTCTTGTGGTGTTACCTTTCCTTCTTCTTCCTGCTCTATCACACACAAAATGCCAAACTCACCTTGTCTCCGATGTTGTTGTTCTTCCACTTTCCACCACTCTTCTCCTTGCTACTCTGAAATTACAATGTCGTATCCTTCGTCTTAACATGTCTTTGCAAAAGCTCCAACCTCTAATCTAAATCTCCTCCTTCCGCCTCCTTTATTCTTTCCATCCTCCAGTATCAACCTTTCCCATGCAATATTTCTATCTTCCTAGTCAATCCTGCCCTTTCCGTGCCCTTCCCCTATACCTTACTTTCCCTCTTCTTGCCTCTTTCCTCCAGTATCTTGCTCACTGTCGCTGCCCACTTGTGCACTGCCTCTTCATTTCCAAACTCCCACTCTTAAATTATTTCTGCCATGGATCTCTGTTTTTCATGTTTCTGGCTGTAACACTTTGAGCTTGTCTTTGCCAGTGTTAGCGGCAACTGGAGCCTTCTCTGTACTCCCGTATACTGGGTAAGTGGGAGCCACAACAGCTTGCAGAGGTCTACCTTTTCTGGAATGGCCTCCTGGTCAGGAGCTAATGGAGAATGACGTTCAGAAGAGGCTGGGAATTAGGACAGACTCTGGGGAATCTTGCATGTACACATCTAGTCATCATCACTGAATGGGTGGCCTCCCTGGGCCATCGGGTCCCCCTTACATCCTATTCTGTGTCCTCCTCAATATCCTATTATCCGCCAGCTCTAACTTCACATTTTATACATTGTAATATTCCCAGGGATCGGTGCACAGGTGTGGCCACCTAATCAAAGCTCCAAGCAGCTGGGCACTCGTGCATAGGATTTTGCTGGCACAGAAAAGCACACGCCCCACCCTTGCCTCTGCTCTGATAAGTTCTCTGTGCAGGCCTCCAAAGCAGCTCAACAAATCATGCATGTCGAGACCCGCACCATGACCTCTGAACAGTGTCTTCTGGAGTGTCTTAGCACCGCACTTCCAGCCCTCAATTGGGCAGTACAAGATGAGATTAAATTATTTTACTGCTGCACTGGAGCGCAAGCCATATGCAGCCATCTTGGTTTGGTCCAGCTAGCACCCTTAAAATACCACCTACAGGGCTTTAAGTCTAAAATGCCCTAGCAAGAACTTTATTGAAACTTTCTAGGAGAGCACCTACCTCAGAGGAGTAAGCAAGTACACTTGGTGCCCACAGATACTCGTATCAAAATCAAGGTATTCTATGTAGTTTACAGCGCCACCCTGTCATTCTCTGTAATGGGTTGGGATATGCATCCATAATCGATTTCTTCTCTCATACGATAAGAATCTCTTGTCAGGAATTGGGCATGTCTTTTTACAGATTACTGGCTCCCAGGCCCCCTTTATCTCTGGAGGTATTGCAAGTTTCATCCCAATTGCTGTCTTCAGCCATGTTCATCTGGTTTCACAACAATCCTGCCTGCTAGCCCTCATTTGTTTTGCCAGTTTTTTCTCTTCAGAACCGTATTAACTTGGTGAGTCTGGGAGAGGGCCCGCCAAACCCGAGTGGTGGGAGAACGCAAGGCAAGCCAAAATACTGATTGTTCTTTATCTCTCCCCTGACCCACTGGTTTTCTTCTAGGCAGCGCCCTTCCTGCCACTATGCTTCATTCTTGTGGGAATATGCCCACTCATGTCCTGTCCCTCTCTGATGGACCCTGCCCACTTTCTGATGCACCTCGTTATATCTTGGGGTGTATGTGTTCTTGTGATGCGTTGGTGAACCAAAGCTCGACAGTTTGCGATCCTGAACTGATTGATCATTCTGTTGTTTTAACAAGAATTAGCAGCCCAGTTGGGCCAAATATTTAGGATGTTTTAATCGGGCGACATCTGATCCAATTCTCTTCTTCCACTTTATTGCAAATAGATACCACCCCCTTTCTCTATAGATATGTCAGAATTTCTACAGCATTCTAAAAACTCAATTTCAACAAACTGTTGGACCTTCATTTATGTGAATGGCTTGTAGATAAGAAAATGTGTGCCAACATGTTTGTAGGCTAGATTCCCTTCAGTGATGTTTTTATTTAATTACTTTGTAAAAGCGTACATTTCTCACTTTCAGTGAGCAACTTAAAAATGTGAAAATTGGTAGTGATGAATCACCCTTCCCCTTTTTCTGGAACAACCTAGCATTAACAACAATATTCTGCTTAATGGTATATCTAGGAATTACTTCAATCAATTATATTCTTGTTCTAGGTATTGTGACAAACTATGCAATGTCGTCACTAGTTTCCCAGGGAAAACCTCCCCCATGTAGCCAAGGAGAGGCAGCTGCTACCTGATCCTGACCCTGGCGTTGGTATTATGATGGAGGATCACATGGGAGGAGATGGCTGTTGGGGAGATGTGGTGACTCCATCAGGAGAGGCACGGTATTCTTCCCTTTCATGTGAAAAAGACCCTTTAATTCCAGAGTTCCTGATGGCATTTAGTCATTATTCCAATCCCTCCAGTTGTAAAACCCTGAAACCCCTTCTTGTCAAACATCCTAGAGCGAATACCATTCACACTTCATATATGCATAACACCCATAAAAACACATTTAACATCTCCTGTTCCTGATGGTTATTTAAACAAAGATGTAAAGCAATGTAACTTTAAAAGGTTTAAAACGCTTTTGGACTCCAACTCATACCCATAAAGCCTCAAGTACTGAGATGAGGAAGAGGAGCAAGAAGTCAATGTGGAATGAAAGGAACATTAAGTTAAACATGCTGACTAGTTGTCATACTATTAGTCAGCTGCTGTGGACATTTAAACCTGGGGAACCCCTGCAATTAAGGAGTGGAGAGGAGAGATGCAGAGCAAGCGAAGCAGGACATGGAACCAAAAGCAGAAGCAGACACAGAGATGAGCCATGCTCGGAGAGCCAGATGCTTACAGGCAACTGCCTGGAAGCATACTTTACCGGAGGAATGGGAGTCCGGTGAAAGTGCAGCGGGTAGGCAGACAGCAGCCGCAAGGCTGTAGGAGAGGCGGCCCTGTGGGCTGCCTCTGTTCCATCGGCAAGTAATTGTGAAGCCAATGTGGGAACCAAAGAAGGGTCTGCTTGACTGGGGAAGCCTTCCCAGAGCTCGAACTTTGTCGCAGCTACAAGTTACACCAGTGAGTCAGCCCAGAGAAGTCGGGGGTCCTGGCACGTGGTAGCAAACTTACATACAATTGAATAACTATTTTGTATACCGACCAAATATAGTTAAAGGGCAAAACTTGTACAAATCTCCTTATATGAAATGTCAATTTGTGGACAATTGGAACACGCATTGCCAAAAGCCTAGAAATACTAATGAAGAAGTTGACCGACAGAACTTGGACAAATCTCCATATATGGGATGCCAATATGGTGGAGGTTTGATTGCGTAGTACGTGAAGTCAATGAGGTGCACACAGTAAAGGAGTGCAACTGTGTTGTACTTGGAAAGAAAGTGAACATTGTAGGAAGACCTGGTGAAAGCGACATATCAGGCAGTGAACCCTTTTAAGAGACTGATACCCGACAGGAGAGTACACCAGGGAATCTGCAAGATCCAGAACGAGGGATTCCTGGTAGGGGATTTACCAGGTAATCCATAAAGCATATGAAAGAAAGAGACATAGTGAATGATACATGGCAGGGAGTACCCAAGGAGATCTAAAGAATCAATTGAATAATTCCTGGTAAGGGAATATACCTTTCAACTACTCTTAAAAAATCGGGCTTTAAGAAGGACACTTTTGTTATTCTACCTGACATAATCCAGGGCAAGTGAACCCCCTCCTGGATTCAAGAATTATTTGTTGAATTTCCGTACTCGATTTACATACACTTTTTATGAAGTAAAAATCCGAAACATTTACTTTGTACCTTTACTTGTTTTTGTAAGTGTGAGGGTCAGATATGTTTTGGACACAAAGACTGTTTACATAATTTCAACGACAAGACACAGACTGATCTGTGGCTTAAGTTTCCTAGCTAGGAAAACTCTCTTTAGGATAGGGACAGAAAGTCCTTTATCCAACCCCTTTAATAAAATATCTAATGTTGAAAATGTTACAACTTTGTTTCCGCCTCTCATTTCTGAACCCTCACAATTCCCATTTAGTTTCACCTCCTTTTGCTCCCTCTTCGCTTATGACCAAGAATCCTCCTTCTTCCATTCCTATACTTTTTCTCCAACCTTCCCCTTCCTCCTCTCTAAAAAGTACAGGCACAAGAAAGAAGACAACCTGCCCTCATGAAAATTACCTTGCAAGTACTGGCATGAGGGAGAAATACTGAGGAATGAAGATTACCTCCAGGAACTACTCTAAGCATTCTAGTAGTTGCCGGTTTCCTATTGGTTCCCTCCCAGTTGAAATAGAGGAAGGTATCCAGGAAGTGTGGTCATTCACACCCTGGAGGAGTCTGGAGCCAGGAGGCCATGTTGCTGATGCTGTAAGGGTGGACCTGAACCAGAAAGGAGGAGGAACCTTGAAGGACCAACAGGGGTCCTGAACCTACTTGGGAGCTCCAGGATTGACTGCACCATCACCCAGCTAGGAAGGTAAGCTGGGACCCAGGGTCCAATACACACGGCAGGCCCAGGGAGAGTCGGGCCCTCCCTGGAGTAATTACAAGGAAGCTGCGGATCAGGGACGCCCACGATGAGCGGTGGCGTGGTCCCTTAGTGCCCTGCAGGTGGCAGGACACCAACAAGGCAGAGACCGGCTGGGCCGCGTGGAAGACTTCTGCTTCCTACAGTGGAGACAGAAGGATCTGTCCGCCAAGCCAGAGGCTGCTGCAACAAGGAGAGAAGCGAGGTGTAGTACTGCCACCAGGGGTCTGGGACCCACCATTACCCAGGGGAAGCCAGGTGGACTCCTGCCACCAAGAGTCTGGGACCCACCACTACCCAGGGAAAGCCTAGAAGCAAGAGAAGCCGGGTGGAGCACCACCACCACCAAGGGTCTGGGACCCAACATTGCCCAGGGAAAAGCCTGGGAGCAAGGGAAGCCGGCGGGAGTACCGCCAATGAGGATCTGGTACTCGCCATTAGCCTGGGACTGAGGAAATCAGGGCAGAGGCCACCATCAACTCGGGGAAGACCGGGACAGATGAAACAAAGGGTCTGGGACCCACAACTATGCCAGGAAGGCCTGTGCGACTAGAATTGAACAAACTGAGAAAGGGAACCCCAGGGTAAGAGACTCCAACCCAGTAGAGTGCGCCCTGGGAGATAGAGTGAGACTGGTGCAGAGGAACATACTAGGGGAAGGGAGACCCCAGTGTGTGTGAACAAACAAGTAGGAATACAAACCCTTGTGGAGCTTCTGCTGGAATACACCAAGGGAAAGGGGTCACCTTAGGTGACCATAAGGTAACACTTTGTTTTGCCAAGTTTTCTTTCAAACTGCAGTTAAACATTCTAGGGGAAGGGAGAACCCTAGACTCCTACAAATGTGTAGAACTGTGCCAACTATTCTTTTGAACAGTCTACAAACTTTCTAGAGGAAGGGAAGACCCCCTGGGAATATACAAGCCAGTTGAACTATAACCTATTGTGGGAACTTTGTTGACATCCTGTAACCTTTTCTTCCTGTGAGGAGGACCCAGGAAGAACTTGCACTTTTGGAACTTTTGTTGGAACACTGTTTGGAACCTCCTGTTTGTTTAACATTGCAACTGTCGGCTAAAGAAGACAAAACCCTATGCACCTTTTTGTTTTTTCTTTTGAGTGTAAGGCACAGCAACAGGTTAGCCGAGATGGTGGACTGACATTTGACCATCTTTTGTTTTAGTTTTTGAGGTAGGGCAAAGCCTTTTAGTGGTTAGGGACAGTCAGGCCTTTCTCCAACTCCTGTTCCTTTCTTTGTCTAATTAAAAGTCTGTATCCCAAACAAATATGCCACCTGTGTCTCGTCTCTCTCTCCTTCTGCTCCCTTACATTATGGACAGCGTGAGATGTCCATTTAACTCCGAGAATGTGGATCTCAATATAGACATACCATGGGACGTCGGCTGTAAAATATATATTTTCCCAGAAGCACATACACTTCTGAAATATTCCCTAACTTCTCAGGATGCACAATCAATTTACATAATCCCGCCCCTCAGTACATAAAACTAACAGGCCAATGATTTGATCTAATTCTCTTTACAGTATTGCTCCCTTCAAGATTATTTCAGGATTATTTCCCTTTATATTATACTCACATATGAATTTCTTTTGGCTGTCTCACAAACAGGCGGGCACCCTCTTATGAACTGGTTTAATTCTCCCACTCTAGGAACAGCTGGGCATCAGTAAGCAAGATATTATCAGCATTCCTCCACAGCCTGTCTGCTGTCTCTCCCTCTGAAGATGGCCTGGGACGTTAACTCATAATATCCCTCACTTACAGGGCCCTGGCAATAATTCAAAATGGGTCCCAAATGAGATCAGTCTATTCCTTCTTCCTGTTATCAATTCTTCATCCTCTCCATCAGTTAGTGAGTGACATAGTAAGTCTCCCCAGTGAGTGTGTGTTGAATATTTTATAGAACAAAAACCCCACCTTTGAGGTAGGTACAATTTCCCCAAACCAATTGGTCAATCTACGTGATTGGACAGTGTTCCAAAAGTCATATCACGGTGGATCTACACCTCTACAATTATTGGGCATATTAATGAAGGGGGCAGTCGAATGGGAGTAACTTCTACAGCCTGTTTCCATCCCATTTGATGTCATCTCAGAGACGTCTTGCATTAAACATTGTAACATTGTGACATAGTAAATTCCACACATATACCCACTTTGCTGATCAGCTCACCAGATTTCTCTCTGGCAAAAATCAAACCATACAATTTAATTCATTATAGCAGAAATGGGTACTGACATACAGATGTTTTCATTTAACGTACTACTTTTATTTACAAATTATTTTCCCATCTCAAGTAATGGGCTTGTCACTCCTGACACTTGGACATCTATATGGCGTGCGTTGTTTCTCTGCGACAAAATGCAAATTCACTTAATTTGCATATTGAAAATTACTTGACACACATTTTTTTTTTATACCACCAAACGGAGCATCCCAAACTGAACATTTGAAAAGAAAAGTTACTTTCTACGACATCCCGGTAAGAATTATGTGCGAAATAGTAAATTCCAATGTATCATTTAGAAGACTTCTTTTTCTCCCTTTTCACATATAACATGCAGTCATTTGTTTTTCTGCCTGATACAAAATGTCTGATATTTTTGCTGTTGATCCAGAGATGAGCTGAAAGTATGACCCAGAGACCTGGCGGTGGTGAAGTCCCTTGTAGCTTATGTTTCTGGGAGTTTTATGACTCTCATTCCTGCCTGTTCTCCTTGTAGTTTCCAGGGCCTGGCAGATATAGATAACATTTCTTTTTTTTTTGTTTTTCTCAATGGTGAGTTCCTTCCTCCAGGATCAGCCTGGGAGATTGAAATAGCAGATTGGACAAAAGAGTCCACTGGTCAAGTTGCACTATTATTATTCTCATTATTTTAAGCCCAACACACACAGATGCAGCCCATAAAAACGCCCTTTTAGAATTAATTTCAATTTCGGCCTCCCTTTTGTTGAAAGTATTCCACTTGCCTATTTTCAGGTAGGGAATTGCTGGTAAATGTATTTCTAGTATGCATGGGTTTAACTGAGCGGATTCCATTGTTTAATCTGCAATCTGTATCCTCCATTGTTTAATCTGCAATGGGTTAAACACTGTCAAGAGACATTGCACAAAGGTAGTTAAAGCACTTATATAGAACTGCAAGAACTAAGCAGCAAAACCAGAACTTGTAAGATTTTCCAGAGCCAAAGACTTATTCAATCATATTAAACTTCAAAATGTGTTGACAGTCTCTCATTGGAAGGTATTTAATCCCAGTGGAGTCGCAAAGACTGTTACATTCACTTGACTCTTTTATCACTGTCCAATCTGAATTTTCGAATTTTGTCGATTACATCCACAGCCAGCTCTCATTCTGCTTATGTTTTGTTGTGTAGAAAACTTGTAGCTTTAGTCATAGATCATGGTAGTTGCTTTGTTACGCTCTGTATTCATCAACCAAGACAGGATTCAACACCCAAACCTGTGACTGCTTTTTAAGTAACTTTCCAGTGATCAAGTTTCCCTGAAGATGGATTGTGTTCAACTGTCTTACAAATGCAGACATCCAGAACCTCTGAGGCCCCCTACAAGCAGGTTTCGGCTCCTGTCACTCCACGGAAACTGTTTTAATGAATGTCTCCAACTTCATTGCTTCTGCTAAGCACTCCAACCTATCCTCTATCCTAATTTTCCTTGATGTTTTCACTGCCTTTCACAATGTCGATCACTCTCATCCCTTTAATACTCTTTCTTTTGAGTCGTGATCGACCATTTGCCTGGATTGTATCCTACCTGGCACCTCACTAATTCTCTGTCTCCTGGAACAACACCACCTCTCCCTCCTCCAACTGTTGGTGTTCCACAAGACTCTGTCTTGGGCCCTCTCCTCTTTATACTCTAAACCTCTGCTGTTAGGACAGTTATCTCTTCCTTTGGGTTCTTGTACCAACTCTTCGCGGATCGCATTACCCAAATTGTTCAAATAAATTTGAACGCATGGTAGATTGGGCGAAACCTACCATTAGTTCGAATGTTTTCGAAATTTTGAAAAATGTGGGTCTGAAAATACCGAACATGACGAGCGGGGGTTGCAGAGGTGTCCCCCGCTCCTCATGTTCGGTATCCGTTTCCTCGCGGGTCGCAGGGGCGTCTCCTGCATCCTCAACAATGGAGGTGGGGGAAAATGATGCTCGGGCCCACGTTTTCAATGAACGGTCAAAACGGGGGCCCGATTAGTTTTACTGCGGGCAGTCTGCCCACAAACAAAATGTTTGCAGGCAGAACTCTCAGATCCTACCCCGATGACACCCAAATCATCTTCTCTTTTCCTGAACTCTCCTCTGATCCCTCTATCAACATTTCCAACTGTTAATCTGCCATTAAATATTGTATAGCGTTGCCTTCTTTGATGTTAAACTCTACCAAAATAGAGGTGCTCTTCTTCCCTGCCAAATACTCTCTCTCATCTCTTCCCCTGCCTATGCAGTTCCCTCCTGGCACTCTCCTTTGCTCTTTTTCATCTAGAAACATTGGCGTTGTCTATGATCATTCTCACACCTTCTCTACTTTCATCTCCAAAACTGCAACAGCGGCTCACCTCATCCTCCTAAATATTATGAAAATCAGGCACTGCCGTTCTTTTAACACTGCCAAGCATCTTGTAACCACTCTTGTCTTCTCTAAACTGTACTACTGTGCCAGCTTCCTTTTTGATCTCCGCAACTATGCTTTCTGACCTCTTGACAAGATCATTAACTTTGCGACCTGGATTCTCTTTAAACTCCATCACTTTGCACCTACTTTCTCATACCAACACAAGGCAGGATGGCTGAAACATGACCAAATTCAAATGTCTTCTCCTGGTCCACAAATCTATCCATGGTAAGGCACGCCCATATCTATCCTCCTCTATCCAACTTTACAAGCCTTCTCGTAATCTCTGCTCTACCTCGTCTTTCCTGTGCTTCCTCTCGCTTCCGCTCTTTCTATCATCTTGTTCCATTTGCATGGAATTCTCTTCCCCCTCAAATATCCCAAAAGCAGTCCACACCGGTTTGTTTGAAACCAAACTCAAAGCCTACCTCTCCACCTCTGAGTTACCCTCTTAGCTTGCCTTTCATCTGCCTTCTAGCTAACATTTTCCCCTTGCCTCTAACCTTCCTCACCCCCTCACTTTCTCCGCCTCCACTCTAGCACTTCATCCATCATGATCACATCCCTAACACAGCCGTACCGCCTACCTGCACTTAAAATTGTTGATTGTCCTTAATCTATACATGTCCACCCATGTATTGTCCACGGTGACTGTTCTTTTACTGCTCCACACAACCTGGTCAGAATGTCACTCGAACTTGCCTCATTGTAATAAGCTCACTGCTTCCCATCAAATCTGATGTATTACCTATTGTACATTCTTTTGTGATTAATAGAGCATTGTTCCTCCTGTAAATGAATACATGTAAAGTGCCCTCCTGCTACTTTTGGGGACCTCGCAGTGTTTGGCTCTGTAAAAAAAAGGTGAGGTTGCTCTGAGAAACCTGAAGGCGTATCCATAGCTGGTCCCCGGGGATCTGCCATCCAGGTGACCGGGACACAGCCATCGCTATTGGATCCAGTTCCTGGGGGTGGGACAGTGAGGGAGGATCACCTGGATGAGGGGTCCTTGGGGAGTGGGACACCAATGGGTGAGACGCGGTATCCCCCTTCCTTTACCACCTTTTTCCCATCCTCTCATGTAGGATATTCCAAACCAGTGCCCCCCGGCCCCCATTCCAACACGAACACTTTTGCACAACACAAAGGACAACAGACTAACACCAGAGCAGTTTACCTGACATCTCCCAATACAAGGGTCAGGCAAAGTCAGGCAGCTGATCATAATCACACACACTGGCAAACCTTTCCCTTCCCAAAATCTCCAAAAAACAAAGTGACTCCACTTTGTTATGAAAGGCGCTTCACAGTTAGCCCCAATTAGGTTGCTAATATTAAATCCACTGTAGAGTATATCAAAAATGTTAATCAAAATAATTCAGAAAGTAGTAGGTTTCATAGCAGGAAATGTTTAATGCACATTCCTGAAGTATCTGCTGTTACAGTATATCTTTGTTAATCACACAATGAGTGTTCATCTGAGATTGCCCATAATACTCTGGTGCCAATGCATTTCGGTTAAAACCTTCATCAGGGCGGTATTATAGCAAAACCGATATCACATGACTTTTATAGTAACATCATTAACAGAATGTATCACAATACACACATAGCAATCAAATGGGAAAAATGTTTACAAAAGCACATACCGATCCGTGTACCACATCCGCGTATATAGATAATGGGGAGAATAAAACAAAAAAGGCATACTAATTAGTTTACTGTTATGATTATGCCTGTTCTATTTATATTTCAGCCTTAAAGGCAAGTCATACATTAGTCATGCCAAGAAACGCTTGGATCGTGAAGTTGTACAGTTGCACAACGGGTAAATCTACGAGAAAAGAATAGATGTAACTCTAAGATTAAGTTTATAACTGGATGGACAAATACGGTCCTCCACTAAGGAAACCTAAGCCCACAAATTCAAGTGAAACTTCTAGCTCGGGGACAGATACAGAAGGAGAACCCCGGAACCGAGAAGAAGCTAACACGGCAAGCACTTCAGGCTCCTCGAGAGCAACAGAAGACACACCACCTAGGAGTACAGCGACTTCTTTTTTAGAAAAAGGAAGAAGAGAACAATACGGGGGAGGAGAAAGACCAAAAGGGAAACCCAACACGAGACTTCAACAAAAGAGAACATAGTAATGAACTTATCTACTAGATTATTGACCAGCAAAGAAACAGCAACATTACAGAAAGGCCTAAGCTCTGTTCCAACACATGACAGCACACTATTTCAGTCCAAAATAGAACTTTATAAACTTATCAGAAAGATGAAGCTGAAGGTATTCTTTAATGAGCTGGAAGATCAACAAGCTAAGGAAGAAGCAGAACTAAAGGAATTCAGAAGTAAAAGTACCTTTATTCCTCCAATAAGTATACCGCCCATTGAAATCTTCCAAAAACAGGTCACAAGAGACTTTGAAAAACTTAAGTTTAAAGACCATTCCCCACGAAATATGAAACCCCATGAACTGAAATTGATACGCGATCTATACGGAGATCCATCGATCACAATAAGGGCTGAGGACAAAGGAGGAGGTCTAGTACTGCTTAATACAAGAGAATATGAAGAAGAACGTGAAAGACAATTGAGTGATGCAAATACATATGCCAAATTGACACATGACCCTACACCTGAGATAAAAGAAAACTTGAAGTCTGTGCTAGATAAGGCGGAAGAGCTGGAGTGGATCAATCATCATACCAAGAAATTTTTGACCAATCCACACCCCAGAATACCACACTTCTACACGCTCCCTAAGGTGCATAAAGATCTGGTGAAACCCCCTGGGAGACCCATTGTAGCAGGGATGAACAGTATACTAGAACCTTTAGGCAAATACGTGGATTATTTTTTACAACCGCTTATTCAAAAAACCAATACATACATTAAGGACTCTACCCATTTCTTACAACTTTTGAATTCTGCTCCATTTAACTGCAACAATATCTGTTTTACAATCGACGTCAAGAGTCTTTACACATCGATCCCCCACAACTTAGGGATTGAGGCGGTGGAGTGGATGTTACTTAATTCGGAAGAGATACCAGCCCAAAAGGAGTTCATAATGGCTCTCCTCCAGTTCATTAGTGATAACTCTTACTTCCGATATAAAGATGATTACTACCTCCAAGTAGCTGGGACAGCCATGGGAGCTACCATGGCTCCCTCCTATGCTAATTCTTTCATGCACAAATTTGAATCTGAAAATATACTACGGATTGAACACTGGCATTCCAAATTGGACCTTTGGATTAGGTATATTGACAATATATTTGGAATATGGAAAGACACAGAAGAAGAACTGCTCAATTTCTTTACATATCTCAACAGCATAGATGCCGTATTCAATTTACTCAAGAATTATTATCACGAATATCCATTTTTTGGATGTAGACATTAAAATCACCACCATGGGATATCAAACCACCATATTTCGGAAACCAACAGATCGGAACAACCTATTACAATGCCTTAGCTTCCATCAACCTAGCATCATAAAAAACCTTCCATACAGCCAAATGTTGAGGGTGAAAAGATTGGTAAGTGACCCAGAAGACTACAAGATGGCTAACCAAGAAATGGGCAAGAAATTCTAAGACAGAGGATATTCAGAAGAAGAGATAAGCACAGCTCAAACTCGTGTAGCCACCCAGAAAAGAGAAGACTTACTGAAGGTCAAGACAAAGCAGGATCAAGCTCGACCACTCGTCTTTGTTTCCAAATATTCACGTCAAAGTAATTGCATCAAATGCATTATCAAAAAACATTGGAACACACTACTTTGTGATCATCGAGTGGAACACTTGTTTAAGGAAGCTCCCACATTCGCTTACCAGCGGAGTCAAAACTTAAAAGACAGATTAGTCGAAATGAAACCAGCGCTGAAGAAGAAACTCACAGAAAAAATTGGGAAATTCCCTTGTTTGAATTGTAGCAATTGTGGCTATGTAACTCAAGGAGAAACAATTAAACATCCCCATACAGGGGAGACAATCACACTCAAGAATTTTGCTACATGTGATTCTCACTATGTAATTTATGCCATTAAATGTCCTTGTGGACTGTACTATGTGGGTCAGACACTAAGAGTAGCCAAAACTAGATGGAATGAACACAGATCATGCATAAGGAACCCCAATCCGAACTCAGCGGTATCAAGACATTGGGATGAGAGGAAACATAACCTAGCCCAGATCCGTTTTGTAATTTTAGAAGTGGTTTCTAGAAGAGATACGCATGAGAATTTCCAAAGGAAGATGGACCAGAGAGACACCTTCTGGATTGACCGTCTTGGCTCCCTCACTCCAAAGGGACTCGATGAAGAAATAAACTACATGTGCTTTCTGTAGAACCATTCGGAGTAATTGAATTAACAGTTTTAGCCATAGTGTTGACATTCTTTCATGCAAATGTGGGCCCTCTGTTCCTTGCTTCTATGGCTCCCTTTCACATGCCTGTTGTGTATTCACTTTAATTGCGTTGCAATTTTTGAACCTTCTGATTCAGCCTAGCTGCCTCCGTTACAATGGAGGCACACATTGTATACATCATAGACTTAACTTCCACAGATTTTGATCCACTTGTTGGCCCATTTCAGACCTATGTTAAACAAATTAGCTTTATGTAATATTGGTAATATCTATCTGCTTTTCCAGATAGAATTTGCATTTACTTAACATGCTTTAAATGTGGCAGACTTAGTTTAAGTCGTTGCACCCAGTGTACACAATGTTATAGCAACATGTCTCCCTTTCAGAGTACAGCGCACTCACCCCAGGTACCCTCATTGGTTCCTACCGGGCCCAGTATATTAATAACGCGATCATTGTTACTGCAATGATACCAGATAGCACCATTTGAATTACCCTGATGCATGTATCCCTTGGAAAATGCATTTAGAACAATTCGCGTACGCGTTTCTTTCTGAACATGCATTAGTTCCTAATAGTCCCCGCAGGCATGAGAACATTTTTTCACGTAGGCTTCATCCAAACGCCAGTTACCATGGAGACATCCCCGCCCCAGGGCTTGCGCCAAGGGAGTGGGGCTCGAGTCGTACATGCTCCTATCGGACCGCACTGTCTCCATAGAAACGTTTAAAACGAAAGTAATCGCGAGCGCGTTTGATGCAGCTCTCTCGGCACACATGTCTTGGAAGCTGCTCGGTAAGCACTGCTATTTTCAGCGTCAAATATGATTTATCCTCTGATGTTCGCGAGGGCGACTTAGAGTTACATCTATTCTTTTCTTGTAGATTTCTGGTAGATTTACCCGTTGTGTGATTTACAAAGATATACTGTAACAGCAGATACTTCACGAATGTGCATTTAACATTTCCTGCTATGAAACTTACTACTTTCTGAATTTTTTTGATTAACATTTTTGATATACTCTACAGTGGATTTAATATTAGCAACCTAATTGGGGCTAACTGTGAAGCGCCTTTCCTAACAAAGTGGTGTCACAGGACCTTTTATGGACTGGCTGCTCCAGGCAAAAACGTTTTTGAATATACTTAAGCATATTTTTTCATCATCTAATGCAATCACTAAAAGACTGAATTAATAAGTGGTGCCCTCCTCTCTCACTTCATTTTTTAAACCTTTCCCTTCCCCACAGGGGTGAAAGGTGGAGCCAGAGAGCACAGTGCGAGCGAGGCGAGCACGGTAGACAACGCAACAAGATGGCTAACACGATGAGGCAGTTCAAGCGAAGGAGAAAGGCGGCAGGAATCAAGAGGGTGGCGAGGAGAGAAGTGACCTTGCCCTTTTCATCCCAGGCCCACAGAACCTTCGAGGAAGAAAGACTAAGACCGCAAACAATAGCAGAAGTGTCTTGCAGCAGTTGTTAACGGTACACAGGGCAAGCCTATGGTACCGGCCCTGACTCCATAAAAGCCAAAAGACCAAGTAGTTCATCACAGCCGGTAAGTCAAGGGGAGAGTTGATGAGAACCGGGCTTTGTTGAGTGCGAGAATCGCAAAGTGGCAAGTATGAAGCACGTTCAAGGAACTGTGAATGAAATGTAAAAGTGTTAAGGGGAGACCAGCTGTAGAGGGAAACTGGCACCACGTGGGTGCTAACTCAAACCCTGGTTGATCCCCATCTGAGTGAAACTACAATTATCAAAAGGCCATGGCAGGGCCAGTGAAATAGTTCAGTGAAATAGTTCAAAGTGCTCATACAGAGGGGCGAACAAAATCTGAGTACAATCGAAAGACTTTGATATACAAGCACTGTGAAAGAAAGGGAAAAGAATCCCGCAAACATTTGAACTGTGTAAAAAGAGGGGTCAGCACCCAGAAGAGGGGGAACTTGGGCTGAGCCACTATCACCCTGATCGAGAGCCACAGTAAGCCCGATGAAGGGAGGCTAAGAATAGAGAGGGGTCGTCGCCCGGACGAAGGGTGAAAAGTTGTTATCCCAAGATTGAGAAAAGTGAAAGCAAAGTTAAAAGACAGCAAGAGTGAACCCAAAGGAGGGATGCCAGAGATGCCAGAGAAGAATGGTCCGAGCCCGTCAGAGGGAGATCCAGGGGTGAGGCCATCACCCTATACCGCCAGTCAAGAGGGGTCCGAGCCCGACAGAGGAAGATCCAGGGGTGAAGCTCTCATCCAAACTTCAAGTAAGAAAAGAACTGACATATAAATTGAGGAATATGATACGGAAAGTGTCAATGCCCAGAAGAGAGGGACCCAGGATTGAAACCAGCACCCAACTTGAAGGGTGGATTACAATTGAGAAGGGTCAGCGCCCAGAAGAGGGAGAGTCAGGGGAGAAGCATTATCACCCTAACAAACTTTCATTTGGTTAAAGGAACTTTTGTTTTGTTATCGGAACACATCAGGTCCTGAAGGCAAGAGACTTTCAAAGGAAACAAGACTTTGCCATTGACGGTCCTGAGAACTGCCATTGCAACTGTCGTCTTGTACTGGAGAAGCCTGAGACTGTACTCTGCTCCAAACTCCCATCTTACCCCGTGCACAAAACGTGGGGAAGGGAATCGCAGGCTACCGCATCCTGACATATTATCTGGGAAAATGTCTTTCTGTTCTTGAAAGCTATCCCACACTCTTTTTTGTATTAGTTGTAAGGTTCGACAATAGGTTTGTTAGGAACAGCCCTTTTTCTTTTTGACACAACACCACCAGGACTGCCTTTAATGTCATTTGATGGTTGACGCTTGCTCCCGTCCTAGGGTTAGGTTTAGATTAGGCGTTTTTCTAACCTGCATACAGCATTCAATGTTCAATAAACATCCTTGAACTGTGATCACTTGTGTCTGTCTTGATCGTTGCTACCATGAGTTGTTCACAATTGGCGCAGACGTTCCACCCATCACTTTTGTGCTTACTGTTTGTCTCACTATGTGAGAGAGGGTATGCCCAGACGTGGGTCCCTTGCTCGCTGCGCCATAGGGAACCAAGCTGAACCTCACTGAGGAAGCCCAACGAGCCCGAAACATGTCTGGGGTTGCTTGTGTTTTCGTGCAGAGGGGACCTGGCCTAGCAGTTCGGGCTGGGCTGCTACCATTGGCTGCAGTACCTGACTGATTTGCATATGGCTGGACCCCTTTTGCAATGGCGCAGACGGGCTAAAAAACGGTGGTGTGGAAGGTTGCCCAGAGCAATGCCAGTGGTTCAGATTCATTCAAAACCTTCCACCCATTACTTTTGTGCTTAGACATTGGTTAGTGGGACAGTGGTGTGGCAGATGTGAAACCTGTGGTATTGATGGATACAGGTGGGAAGTACCTGGAGCATGAGCACCAATTAGCTTTTTATAGTTTTGGTGGATAACCTTGGGACTATGTTATCGATAGGTGTTCAGATGGATTTCCATAATCAACCCTCGGAGTGGATTGGAGAGGCCAACCTATGAACATGAAGGACACAGAAATCTAGCCAAACCTATTTAAGGAAGGTTTGCTCATTGAGGGCAAGGCTCTTGAGGCAGGAGCCAGAATCCCTACCCAATTCAACCAGAGGTATACTCTGATGTCTCCCACAAGGCCCCAAACTCTTCTCACACATTCCAAAATGAAATCTCAACCCCCCAACTACCAACAGCCACAACTCGCCAGGTTTTGTTGACACGGCACGAGGCCTTCGGTATCAGAGTGATAACTGCATGGGATTGTTCACAGTGAAATGATGAGCAGAAAAGATGCAAGGTGGAGTGTGGATTCCTCAGAAAATGTGCAACACCTAGGGTGTAAAAAGGGGTTGGTGTAGGGGGTGCGACGACTGCAGGATGGTGAAGAGCAGTATGTTGGTAGTGACAGACAGGAGTATTGGGGGAGAGTTAGCAGTTTCTTTGGCCCCTTGCTAGCTAAGTGTCTGAGGGTAATTTCCTTACTTATGTCAGAGCTAAATGATGGGAAAATGGCAAAACAGCCATGCTTTATTCATCCAGATTTTAAGGGCGGTTGTACCAAGTGTAGGGAGAGGCTGCCAGGGATTAACATATGTATATGGTGTGAGCTTTTCCCGACAGGGGATCTACTGAAGCCAGGGAAGGGTCTGCCTCACCCATTAACAGCTATTCATACTACAGAAGAGAGGAAGGATGGCAGAGGCTGTCTTGGTGTCTCTCTGAAGTATGCAGGGTATTGACTGAAGTGTGCTCTTGCATTAACAACTTACACATGTTGGCAAGATGTCTGAGGAAAAATCTCAGAGGGGGCAGCACACGTACTCCACACTCGCCCCTAAATTGTGTAGCTACTGCGTGTGCCCTCTGTGACCACAAAAGCTGTGGTACATTCCCATCCCTCCATCTCATGCTAAACTATCTAAGAAATGTAAACAGGGAATGTGCAGCACAAATCATTTTTTCCCCAGAAAATTCATCAAAGCTGCACCTGTCACAATAGGACAGCCATTTTGTAAATGCCTGGGCTACTGTGTAAACTGGGCTTAGGGTAGCAGAATGATTCCTATAAGCTCTCCTTTAGCCTACTGCGAGGGGTCAGAAATGAGAGGCGGACACAAAGCGGTCGTATTCTAATTGTCATACATTTTTATTTGAAGAAAATGGGTTGGAAAACGCCTCTCTAGCCCTATCCTAAGAAAGGAGGTTCCCTGCCTAAGAAATCAAAACGAAGAATCAGTCTGGGTCAATTAGTCAGTAATTTAGAAACCGTTCTTGTGGCCAAAACCTTCTAAACTGGCCCTCACACTAGAAACAAACAACCAAGAGTGCAAGGAAATCTGATATATATACCTATTTTCCAAGGAGAAATCCTTGAACACCAGAGGATAGTTCCCTTCCCCTGGATTTGTAGTAGGATGGCCAGTGTCTCTTTTAAACAACCGTTCCTTGAGGTCACCAAAAATCCTCTTTAAACAATAGTTACTTGCGACTTATTATCTTGTATTTAGAAAGTTATTGTTCTGTAAACGTAAAGTTTTGATTAACACCACTTAAATGGATAGTCTCTTACACTTCCCTGCCAGGAATCCTCGTCCCAATATCAGTCTTTTTACAACTTCTAATGGATTGCCTGGGCAACGTAGATAGCTCAGGGGCAACGTGCTCGCCTTGGAAGCAAGACAACACGGAGCACCACAGGTTCGATCCCCGAGTCCGCGCTTAGAAACCTCTGGGTATTAAGCGCGTTATAAATAACCTATCATATCATATCATATACTCCACTGCCAGGAATCCTTGCCACAGTGTCAGTCTTTTCACTGGAGGTATTACAGATCCCCTGGTATACTCCCCTGGCAGGTATCTTTACCCCAATTGTCAACTGCCTGGTATCTTTTCTCACCAGGACTTCTCGGTTATCTTTACAGTTACTTTTAGTATGTTACATTAGTATCTGCTTTTGTTCTGTCCAATATATTAGTTTCGGGTAACACTTGCTTCAGCTCTCCCCCACATTGTCATTTCACACATATGTAATTATTCAGATTTCGTTGTTGCACTTTTTCCTGTCGGTATTCAAATATTCTTCTTAAACCTTGTTCTAATGTTAGGTTTTACTTGTATTTGTTCAAAAAAGAAGGACTGAGGCGCGCACTCCAATTTCTGGCCAATATATTACCTGAACAAGTGTCCAAAAACAATCACAGGGTTAAATCCCAAAGTGTCCACAATATTCACAGGGTTAAATCCCAATCTGCTACCCAATAGGTCACAGGGTTGATTCCCTTCTTGCACTGTTGTACTCCTCCAAGCGGTTTTTGTATCTGCAATACTCATCAGGGTGGCTGAGTTGCCATTTAATTCAGGTGAAACCAATTTAAATGCAGTTGCAGTCTCTAGGAATTATGGTCAATGTAGTGAACCCATTTAAACAATTCAGGTGACCAGTGAAAGACTCCCAACTAACACACACATCATACCCTTAGCAGGGGGTTGGGGGAAAACCATGATTATGGCTCTCCAGTGTAGGGCAAAATAACCCTGGTGTTGCAGCCTCTGGAGTCCGGATCTCCACAAGTTCAATGTTCAAAAAAGCAGGGGCGAGGCGAGCACTCCAATTCCTGCCCAATATATTACCTGAACAAGTATCCAAAAACAATCACAGGGTTAAATCCCAAAGTGTCCAAAAAATTCACAGGGTTAAATCCCAATTTGCTGCCCAATAGTTCACAGGGTTGATTCCCTTCTTGCACTGTTGTACTCCTCCATGCGCTTTCGTATCTGCAGTACTCATCAGGGAGGCTGAGTTGCCATTCAATTCAGGTGAAACCAATATAAATGCAGTTGCAGTCTCTAGGAATTATGGTCAATGTAGTGAACCCATTTAAACAATTCAGGTGACCAGTGAAAGACTCCCCTACATCACACACATCATACCCTTAGCAGGGGGAGGGGGAAAAACCATAATTATGGCTCTCTAGTGTAGGGCAAGATAACCCTGGTGCTGCAGCCTCTTGAGCCCGGATCTCCACAAGTTAAATCTTTTGGACTCTTTGGGATTTAACACTGTGATTGTTTTTGGATACTAGTTCAGGTAACATATTGGCCATGAATTAGAGTGCGCGCCTCGCCCCTGCTTTTTTGAACAATTAACTTGTGGAGATCCGGACTCCAGAGGCTGCAGCACCAGGGTTATTTTGCCTTACACTGGAGAGCCATAATCCTGCCCCCCCCCGGCTAAGGTTGTGATGTGTGTGTTGGAGGGGAGTCTTTCACTGGTCACCTGAAATGTTTAAATGGGTTCGCTCCATTGACCATAATTCGTAGAGACTGCAACTGCATTTATATTGGTTTCACCTGAATTGAATGGCAACTCAGCCTCCCTGATGAGTATTGCAGATACGAAAGCGCTTGGAGGAGTACAACAGTGCAAGAAGGGAATTGTGAACTTTATTGGGATTTAACCCTGTGAATATTTTGGACACTTTGGGATTTCACCTTGTGATTGTTACTGGATACTTGTTCAGGTAATATATTGGCCAGGAATTGGAGTGCGCGCCTCACACCTGTTTTTTTTAACAATTTGCCTGTATTTGAATCAGTTTTGAAGACTGTCCAAATTGCCAATCTTATATACTTCATTCAATTGGTTTCTGGTTTGTTGGTACGCCCAGGGTCTCCAATGGCCCTGGGTCGACTCACCAGTGGTTTGTGGCACCCCAACTCACAGCGGGCATCTCTTCAGCATTCCCTGCAGCTCCCCGACTACTCGCCAGCCTTCCTCTAATTCCAGGACCGTAGAGCGCTGACTCAACCGCACTTCCAGGAGCTTTGCCGTACTTCTTGCCGCTCCCACTGTCCTTCAGGTAAGCCGGTGGCACCTCTCCTGCCAAGCTGGTGTCTGTAGCTTGCGTTCATGAGCCGCTGCAGCCAGGTGCCCGTCTTCTCCTCTGCAGTTCTCTCCCCTACTGTGTCGGTGAATGCCACGGTTGCCATTTTTAAATGTCCCGGACAATCTAAGATGAATAGAACTAGTCCACACATTGGTCTTTGGACTTTGCTTGATCTGCATTAACTTTTCCCTACTCTTCTTCGTCTCAGTACATGAGGCTTTCTGGGAAATGAAGTCCATAGATGTAATTGGATTTCCAACATGCAGCTGTTCAAAAAATGTCACATGCAGAAATGTCAGAAACGAGAGTTATTTTCTGTGTGTTGTGAATGCTGGAAGTATACATGGAGTGACAGTATGGCATTAGTAGTTTGGGAACCTTGGAGTTCTCTTCAGGGGAAAGGGGGGAATACCACATCTCATCCAATCGAATCACCATTCCTCCCGGGTGGCTATCCCCTCCCATGTGATCCTCACTCATGTAGGATCAGGTGGCTGTTGCCGTCCCCCGGCCACATGGGAGAAGGGCACAACCGGGAAATCAGTGATGACTCCATTGGATTCATCACACTACACTGCCCAAAGTATAGACCTATATACATATACACAAATGCAACACAAAAAAGACACTTGTAAGTCCCTGAAAATTGATCAGGCAGCATTGGTGTGGATTGGAACAGCCATTTTGTAAATGCCTTGGCTAGTGTGTAAGATGGTTGTAGAATTCTGCCTGTAAGAGCTCCTTTAGTCTACTGTACACATACATATATATTTTTCTTTCTGTGTGTGAGAAACCTGAAGGTGTCTTCCTAGCTAGTCCCCGGGTATCTGCCATCCAGGTGGCCAGGGCACAGCCATCGCTATTGAATCCAGTTCCAGGGGGTGGACCAGTGAGGGAGGATCACCTGGATGGGGGTTCCTCGGGGAGTGGGACTGGAACACCGACAGGTGAGACGCGGAATCCCCTTTCCTTCAAAACCTCTTCCCCATCCTACCACATAGGACATTCGAAAACGCCCCCCATCCCCTTTCCTACCACAAACACTTTTGCACAATAGACTAACAACATGTCCCAATACAAGGTCAGGCAAAGTCAGGCAATTGACGAGCATCATGCACACCTGACTGTCCTTTCCCTTCCACACAGGGATAAAAGGTGGAGCAAGAGAGCACAGTACGATCAAGGCAAACCTCACAACGAGACGGCTATCCAGACCCGGCAGTTCCAGAGGACGAGAAAGGTGGCTAATATTGAGATGCCGACGAAGAGGGAAACGATCTTGCCCTTTTCAACAAAACCCTGCAAACCCTTTGCTGAAAGAAACGAAGACCGAGGACAATAGCCCAAGTGTGCTGCAACAGATGTCAACGGTACACAGAGCGTATCGACGCTGATAAGCCGGAGCGAGGGAGAGTCCAGTTTCCGTGCTACCAGACTTGACTCCAGTAAAAAGGAACGCCAAGCAGTTCATCACAGCTTGTGATTCGAGGGGAAAGCTGATAAGAAACTGGCTGTGTTTAATGAAAGTCACAAAGTGGTGAAGTTTAAAAGAACTGTAACATTGTGAAAGGGAGTCCAGCTGCAAAAGGGGACCAGTACCATGTAGATGCTGCTCTAAGAAACCCTGGTCGATCCCTGTCTGAGTGAAACTACAGATACCAGAAGGCCATAGGAGAAGCCGCCAAGATAGGTGAAAGTGGTCATACAGGAGGTCGGGCCAAATCCCCATATAGTCGAAAGCCTTTGACCAAAGACCTATAAAGAAAGTAAGGGAAGTGAATCCCGTGAACATTGAATGTATAAGTGAATGTGAAATTGGTAAGAGTGAACCAGGAAGTCTAAAGTCCCAAGAAACCGTGTGTTGACAAGAATGAACCCGGTCGAGGCATGTCCACTGGAACTGTTTAAAAAGACATTTAGATTTGTGAGTGAAAGAAAAGCCTTTGTGAACCCAGTGGTGGGTGGCTGAAAGCAAAGATGGGTCTGCGCCCGGAAGAGGGGGGACTCTGGGTTGAATTCATCACCCGAGAAATACATAGAACAGAACTTTGTGTTTGTTTATTGTTGTGTTATTTGAAAACCTATCAGGCCCTCGAAACCAGGAGACACAACCACTGAGGCCCTGATATCGGTATGAACTGTTTTAGGTCCCAAGCCTGGAAGAGGGAGACCCAGGGGGTGAAAAGCTATCACCCAATACCATGAGTAACAGGGGCAGCGCTTGGAAGAGGGGGACCCAAGAGTGAACAACCCTCACCCTAAGTGAAACCAAGAAACAAACTTTCATTTTGTTGAAGGAACCTTTGTTTTGTTATTTGAACACATCAGGCCATCGAAGGCAAGAGACTGTCAAGGGAAGCGAGACTTGTCCATCAAGGCTCCTGATAAAAACTGGAACAGAACTGTCGACTTGTGCTGAGGAAGCTTAAGTGTGTGCTGTGCTCCAAGATCCCACGCTACCACATCCTGACATATTATTTGTGAACACTTCTTTCTTTTCTTGCGAACTATCCCACAGCTCTTTTTGTATTGGTTGTAAGGTTTGGCAATAGGTTTCTTAGATTAGGCCCTTTTTATTTGACACAACACCACTAGGACTGCCTTATTTTCATTTGATGGTCGACGCTTGCTCCCATCGTAGATTTAGGTTTAGTTTGAGGTTTTCCCCCTGCAAACATTGTTCAATAAACACCCTTGAACTGTGATCACTTGTCTGTCTTTACTCTTGCCACCATGAGTTCCTTACATGTGCCAGTCACCACTGAAGTGAAGTGAAAGTGTCTAGGCTATGTGCCTTATGGCATAGAATCCATGGGCAGAAAGACAGTGCAAACAAAGTACTGGTACACCCTCCATTGTCTCACAGTGTATCACTATCTGCACTTAGAGCATGTAATAGTATACCCATGTTGAGGCTCTTAAAGCTCACAGTGCACCTCTACCACGCTTATAGCATGTACTAGTATGCCCACACAGTATTGAAACACCTCCTAGAGCTATTACAGTACATCTCTATACACACTTGCACCATGTTTTCGTAAAGCGAACAGTACCAAGACACTCTCAAGGCTCTAACAGTGCACCTGTAACTACATTTACATTAACGCTCCATTAACCCTAGCTTCTGCAGTTGCTACTAAAATGGGCGCCTCTACGCAGGAAAATGTGTTCGCTGGTCTGAAACCTGAGTCGGTTTTACCATTGCCCCACTTCAAAGGATTCCGGTCAATCCTTCTGTTTCTGTTCAGATTCAGAAAATCCCTTCCTGTACTTTTCTGTAGTTTTCATCCAGTGGTCATAACTGTTGCAAAGTCTAGAAGAAGTGCACAATTAAATCATATATATGTATTTCTGAGGCTTGTGGAATCTGCCTAGATCACATGCCATGTATAGGCCAACATCTAGTGGAAGCTGCTGAGTATTACAGTTGTTTTCGAAACTCGAAAAAAAAGGGAAATTGACAGGGCGTGCCAGTAATACTATTCTAGTGTGACGTCCATTGTACCTATGGTCCTACACGCGTCGAGGTCCCTCAGATTGGTTTTTTCCACCATCATTGTGGGACGTTGAAAGCAGAGTTCCTTTCCGGCTAATGCCATTTATTATAAAAAATTAGATCTAGTTGCTCTTTCTGTCCTGTTATAGCTGTTCTTTGACAACAACTTCTACAACGGCTTGGAGGACAAACTTTGTTGGCTGCAGAACCTGCCTTGACGAACTTCCACACGGCCTCGGAAGGCTGCTCTGGGCCTCAGCCCACACAGTGGGAGAGTGGGGGGGTGGTACATATCTTTGCTAACTAAGAGAATGCATATTTCCTCTTCTCCCCTTTCGATTCCCCAAGCTGTCTTTCCGATTAGAAATGGAAAATTCTCCTACTTGTAATCAAAAAAATTCCTTGGAAGGACTTGAACCGGGTGTGCAACCCTCTGTCTTCCGAGGGAAAACAACGAGGGCCACTGTAAAGCTTGCAAGATTTTTAAGCCAAAAACTTTGAAGGACTGCAAAACAAAGCGCTGGGCCCTGTCAAGCTGAGAAGTTCGTGAAGACTGCGTACCTGTTTTCCTTGATGTGGATCTTGTTGGGGCCGCCAGACTGCAGTCAGCTGAATGATGAGTGTGTGATTCGGGGAACCCGCCTCTCCACCACCCAAATGGTACAGGGTGGAGGATGGACAGACTCCCAGCGTCACGGAAGGCACTCTCCTGATTAACGTGACGGTGGGACTGTGCAAGCACAGACAGGAGAGGCAACAGTCAGTTTGAAGAGTAGAAACAAGGCGAAGTCCAAGGTGAAGGTCGATGCACCAAGCTGCAGGCGAACTTCGGATAGCTGGTTGAAGATGGAACACCAAGCACCAGGCGGAATCAGACTGAAAAAAGGGGAACCAGATTGGAAGGGAACAAACTGGAAAGGGCCCAATAGGTCCCAGGGAAATCAGCGGGGAACCCTTGAACCAGGGAAACACAGGGCAAGAACAAGGAACCAGGGAGACTGAACTCAGAACAAGAGTGACCCAAAAGACCCTGAGCTAACTAGACTCCCAAGCAGACAAAAGGGTAAGCAGGCAACAGGACCCTAGGTAGAACAGGGGACCCCGGTAGACTGAAGGCAGGGTAAGTAGAACAGGATACCCAGGCAGGCTGAAGGCAGGGCAAGTAGAACAGGATACCCAGGCAGGCTGAAGGCAGGGCAAGTAGAACAAGGGACCCAAGGTAGGGAAGGGTGCCCAGGCAGGCAGAGGACAAGGCAGGGTAATAGGAAGCTGGAATCTCAGGAAACCAGGAGCGAGCAACACGAACGAAGCTTCCGCGTTGAGACGCGATTAGCTTCTGTTACGGTTTCCTTTTATGGGCCGCCGGCACCCGCGAGGCCTGAAACGCAAGCCGTTTCATCTCCGAGCGCCGGCGGACCCAAAACGAGGCTTGGAAGGCAAGCCCTTCCCAGTGTACAGGCCCAATCTACGGCGCATGCGCGGAACCGAGACAGCGGTCTCCCGCGCATGCGCCGCAGCCCACCAACAGCGGTTCCCGAAGCTCTCCTCCTGGCGGCTCCCCAGACGCGAAAGCGTGGGTAGATCCGCCAGGAAGGAGAAGGGAGAGCGATCGCACTGGACCTCGGTCTCTCCAGAAGTGGCGTGACACTATGTCCCCTCCCAGGAAGACCCGGAGCCCCGGGTTTCCAAGGAAACCGATCATAGAACTTCCGCACCAAACGGGGGGCATGCACATGCTGATGTGGTTCCCAAGTACGATCACAAGCCGGATACCCTTTCCAATCCACCAAAAAATGGAGCACCCCCCTACGATAGCGAGCATCGCAAATCTCTTGTACCTCAAATTCTGGGACCCCTTGGACTAGGACAGAGGCAGGGCGAGGACAGGACCGACCATAGGGATCTGCCACATAGGGTTTCAAAAGGGAGACATGGAAAACAGGGTGTACATGCCAAGAGGGAGGCAACTGGAGACGAAAGGCCACAGAGGATAGCCGTTCGGTTATCGTGAACGGACCAAAGTACCGGGGAGCCAGTTTAACCGGTAAATTGCGCAGTGGCAGATTTTTGGAGGACAGCCACACCTTATGCCCTACTTGAAAATCTGGTTCCAAACTCCTTTTCCTGTCAGCCTGGGCCTTCATCCGTTCCTTAGCTCTCTTCAGGATATTACATGCCAATTCTTGTTGTCGTTGAATATTAGAGACCAGGGCATCAGCAGATGGAACGGTACTGGTGGGCACAGGATGGAACGGCACCAATTTGGGATGTTGACCAGTAGAGCAAAAAAATGGACTGATTCCAATGGAAGCATGAATAGTGTTGTTGTAGGATACTTCAGCGAGATCTAAGCATGCCTTCCAGTTGGACTGGGTGGCGTTGGAAAAACAACGGAGGTACTCCTCCAAGGTCTGATTGGTCCTTTCAGTAAGTCCGTTGGTCTGCGGATGATAACCAGAACTCAACGCTCTACGTATACCCAGATGATTACACACCTTGTTCCAAAAGGCAGAAAGATATTGAGAACCACGATCCGAGATTATCTTTTCTGGAAGACCATGTAATCGATAGATTTCGTGGAGAAAGACGGAAGCCATCTGAGCAGCTGTAGGGATCTTGTGGAATGGAATGAAGTGAGCATATTTAGTGAAACTGTCGACCACAACCATGATGCAAGTGTACCCGTCAGAGGGAGGTAGATCAACCACAAAATCAGTGGCGATAGTATGCCACGGGTATGGTGCCAATTCAGTAGGTACCAGTAATCCCAGAGGTCGTCTCCTTGGGACTTTACATTGAGCACAGACGGGACAGCTCTCGATGAATCTCTGAACATCGGTAGCCCACCTAGGCCACCAGAATTGTCGAGATATCAGTTCACGTGTAGCTCTCATCCCTCGATGACCACCAATGGGTGAATCATGAAACCCATGCAATATGCCTTCACGAATCTTACCCTCGGGAATGTAAAGCCTCTTCCGGAAAAACAGGAGTCCATCATGTTCCGATACGGACTTGCGCCGAAGAAAGCCCGGTCTTTCGGGATCCGTCCAGGTGACGTCAGCAATTGATTGTAGATGAGAAGACAAAGTCAATAAGAAATGTTGGGGGGAAATCAGAGGCTGATCCAAACTAGGTGTTTCTTCCCCTTTCTCCAGGGATCGAGAGAGAGCATCCGCTTTCGAGTTAGCTGTTCCCGGAATGTATGTGACGTGAAATACAAAAGGGGAGAAAAAGAAGGCCCACCTAGCCTGTCGGGGTGTTCGGCATTGCAAGGAGCGTAGGTACTGCAAGTTGCGATGATCGGTACGTACTTCCACCGAAAAACGGGCTCCAAGTAGATGATGCCTCCATTCCTCAAACGCAGTTTTTATAGCCAACAGTTCCAACTCGATAACGGCATAATTTCTTTCACTGGGACTCAGCTTGCGCGAGAAGTAGGCCACCGGATGTTGAACGGAAGTTTCTGGATCTTTCTGCAGAAGTACTGCACCCACAGCAAAGCTCGATGCGTCCGCTTCTACGATATAAGGTAGATCATCCTGAGGATGGCGCAGAATTGGGGCGGCCATAAAGGCCGACTTCAAGGTGTCAAATGCCTGGGAAGCGAGAGAATCCCACCTGACAGTGATCTTACTGCTGGTCAGACGGGTAAGGGGCGCTGAGATTTGAGAGAACAGTGGAATAAAGCGCCTGTAAAAATTTGCGAATCCCAAAAAGCGTTGTAGAGATTTTACATCATGGGGTTGTTTCCACTCCTGAATGGCTTGTACCTTCTTGGGGTCCATCTCTATCCCATCCTGATTGATCACAAATCCCAAGAACTCAATACTGGATAAGTGAAATCTGCATTTCTCAGCCTTTGCGAATAGGTGATTGGAAGATAAACGTCGAAGGACCTCACGAACATGTTCTACATGTTCTTCGATGGATCTGGAAAAAACCAAGATATCGTCCAAATATATCCAGACTGACAAACCAATGAGATCACTAAAGATGTTGTCCATAAATCGTTGAAAGATGGCTGGGGCGTTGCACAGACCGAATGGCATGACTTTATACTCAAAATGCCCAAATGATGTCTTGAAAGCCGTTTTCCATTCGTCCCCGTTCTTGATGCGTACCAGATGATATGCTCCACGTAAATCCAGTTTAGTGAAGATCCGGGCAGTATGTAAAGTATCCAGGATAGTGCGAATCAAAGGAAGTGGATATCGGTCTTTAGCTGTTATTTCATTAAGTTCGCGATAATCTACACAAGGTCTCAAGGTGCCTTCTTTTTTCTTCACAAAAAATAAGGGAAACCCTGCGGGAGACTTAGACGGAACGATGTAACCTTTCTGTAAACAATCCGACAAGTAATCCTGTAGCACTTGTTTCTCATCCCGTGTTAAAGCGTATAGTTTCCCATGAGGTATCACGCAGTCAGGTAACAACTCGATTGAACAATCAAACGGGCGATGTGGTGGTAGAGGTATATCACCCGGTTCAGAGAACACGTGCTCAAACTCGGCATACTCCTGAGGAACATGAGAGATAGAACACACACGGACCCCACTTCCATTAGGATTCAAGGGGGTAGATGGCGCCCAAGTTGGCAAAGAAACACAGCACTTCTGATCACAAACTGCAGAGGAAAAGGTCAGGGTGTGCATTCTCCAATCTATTACTGGATTATGGTGTTGCAGCCAAGGTAAGCCCAAAACCACCTTGTAGGTGGGGGATTTAATGACGTCCAAAGTGAGTTCTTCAAGATGGTTGGCGATCTGAAGAGATAGACCCACTGTAGATTGTCGGACAGGCCCAGAGGACAAAGGATTTCCGTCGATGACTTGCACGGGCAGAGTAGTTGCTCTGGACAGGAGTGGAATCCGATGTATAGAGGCAAATGTTTCATCAATATAATTGCCGGAAGCCCCGCTATCCAACAGAGCAAACACCTCCAAACTTCTGCCAGGTAGCTTGATTCGAATCTTCAGAGTCTGTAGTACCGCAGGTTGCATGGGATGTAGAACTGAACAGAACGTGGAAAGGACTGAAGAAAGAGGGGGACCTGTCGCTGCCTTCCCAATACACGACAGGTCCACTAGTTTTCCGCCTTCTTCTTCTGAGATCGTAGAGGGCACGTACTCAGGAAATGCCCAGCAGCTCCACAATAGAGACATAGGCGTAACGTTCTTCTCCGTCTTCTCTCTTCCTCTGATAAAGGACCCCTCATAGCTCCTAGTTGCATAGGTTCTGGTCCGGATTCAGTAGACCCGAAAGATCCGGCAGGTAAACTGGTTGTTCTGGAACTGCCCCTCTCGAACCGACGTCTCTCAGCCTTCCGTTCTGCCAGTCTCTGATCAATTCGGAGCACCTGCTCAATTAGGAGTTGAAGAGTCTCTGGTTCGGGTATATGGAGTAACTCATCCTTAAACTCCTCTCTTAGCCCACGACGAAACAGAGTCTTTTGTGTGATTTCAGGCCATTGGGAATCGGTTGCCAGTAGACGGAATCGACTAATGTATGTTATTATGTCGACGTTCCCCTGTCTTAAATCCATCAACTGGTTCTGCGCGGCGGAGGCCAGGTTGGGGGTCTGAAAAACCTCAAGGAATGCTTTTTCAAAAGCTGCAAAGTCGTTCAAAATTGGGCTATTGGTAACCACAAACGGAGTTGCCCAGGCCAGAGCATTGCCCGTCAAATTTCCCAAAATATAACCAATCTTGGCCTTGTCGTTATTGAAATGTGTCGATCTGAAAAGAAAATGGATTCGACAATGATTACAGAATTCTGCTACCCGTCGTGGATCTCCATCAAACTTGATTGGCGTTGTGTGTGCCAAAGATCCTTCCACCTGTGAGGTACTCGGAACCCCTTGGGTTATCATTTGGCGTAGAGTTTGGTTCTCCTGACGTAAGGCGATCATCTCTGCCCTGAGTGCTTGTAACTCATTCCGCACTTCTTGCGAATCCTCCATCTCAAGGTCTGAAGGCAGGCGTCTCAATCTGTCAAGCTGAGAAGTTCGTGAAGACTGCGTACCTGTTTTCCTTGATGTGGATCTTGTTGGGGCCGCCAGACTGCAGTCAGCTGAATGATGAGTGTGTGATTCGGGGAACCCGCCTCTCCACCACCCAAATGGTACAGGGTGGAGGATGGACAGACTCCCAGCGTCACGGAAGGCACTCTCCTGATTAACGTGACGGTGGGACTGTGCAAGCACAGACAGGAGAGGCAACA
The DNA here is from genome assembly GCF_040938575.1 of Ambystoma mexicanum. Classification (NCBI taxonomy): domain Eukaryota; kingdom Metazoa; phylum Chordata; class Amphibia; order Caudata; family Ambystomatidae; genus Ambystoma; species Ambystoma mexicanum. The sequence continues at coordinate 229,935,034 of NC_090935.1, read as the reverse complement.
GTCAGTTTGAAGAGTAGAAACAAGGCGAAGTCCAAGGTGAAGGTCGATGCACCAAGCTGCAGGCGAACTTCGGATAGCTGGTTGAAGATGGAACACCAAGCACCAGGCGGAATCAGACTGAAAAAAGGGGAACCAGATTGGAAGGGAACAAACTGGAAAGGGCCCAATAGGTCCCAGGGAAATCAGCGGGGAACCCTTGAACCAGGGAAACACAGGGCAAGAACAAGGAACCAGGGAGACTGAACTCAGAACAAGAGTGACCCAAAAGACCCTGAGATAACTAGACTCCCAAGCAGACAAAAGGGTAAGCAGGCAACAGGACCCTAGGTAGAACAGGGGACCCCGGTAGACTGAAGGCAGGGTAAGTAGAACAGGATACCCAGGCAGGCTGAAGGCAGGGCAAGTAGAACAGGATACCCAGGCAGGCTGAAGGCAGGGCAAGTAGAACAAGGGACCCAAGGTAGGGAAGGGTGCCCAGGCAGGCAGAGGACAAGGCAGGGTAATAGGAAGCTGGAATCTCAGGAAACCAGGAGCAAGCAACACGAACGAAGCTTCCGCGTTGAGACGCGATTTGCTTCTGTTGCGGTTTCCTTTTATGGGCCGCCGGCACCCGCGAGGCCTGAAACGCAAGCCGTTTTATCTCCGAGCGCCGGCGGACCCAAAACGAGGCTTTGAAGGCAAGCCCTTCCCAGTGTACAGGCCCAATCTACGGCGCATGCGCGGAACCGAGACAGCGGTCTCCCGCGCATGCGCCGCAGCCCACTAACAGCGGTTCCCGAAGCTCTCCTCCTGGCGGCTCCCCAGACGTGAAAGCGTGGGTAGATCCGCCAGGAAGGAGAAGGGAGAGCGATCGCACTGGACCTCGGTCTCCCCAGAAGTGGCGTGACAGGCCCTCCACGACCGCAAAAGGGAACCCTCCAATTCCCACGTGCAAGCCCCAGACCCCACCAGATAGGCCGGCGGCACTATTACGTGGACGACACCCAGTGTCACCAGCACTGACAAGACACCCCACGCAAAACACACAACCCAAGGCCATAAGTCGATGTCAGCACCGACTACATGGCCACACACAGCATCGAGGAGAAGGTCCACCAGTTCCCTGTTCTCTGGGGATTCGCGTTCGCCACACAGCAGGCCCCCGAAGTCGATGGATAAATCCGACTTGGACGCCATGTCCAAAACTACAGCCAAAAACCAAACGTCGAAAGACGTGGCTCCGGCAAGTCCATCTGCCGAAAAACGACAGTCGACAGACACGCCAAAATCGGCTAAATCCCTGCAGACTTCCAAATTATCTAATCTTGTCAAAAACATCTCCCAGGAACACTGCTGAAAGGGCAGTCTTCGAAACACCACACATCGAAGACCCACAAATCCCATAAGGAGAAGGAGAGTGTTACCCAAGGGGCAGGAACTATGTCCCAAACTATGAAGCACAAGAGGCAGCCTACACCTGAGCTACCTTCCACTCCTTCAACTACCCCAGGTTTGTCACAGTGGTCTGCTGAAGATATAGACCGGGTCATGAGGCGCATGTCCTTCATGGCCAATTTTTTCAAGAGTCACCCTCCAGTTCTGGAAAACCTCCAGAACACCCACCAGCTAGTGTGGCGACACTGTCACAACCCCCGCCAAAAAAAGCCAGACCAGACACCCTTCAAGCAGACACCCCTGAACAGGACCCAGATCAGTTTGAACGCTATGACCCCAACCAAAGCTTCCAGGAGACTGGAGCATATATGGATTCCGAGGATCAGGGGGACATAGGGGAGGTGGATCATTATTATGATGACGACGAAGAAGACGTTTGTCATACCGTCTCCAGACCATGTAGACCCGCCAGTGGCGGAAGTCCAATTCAATGATGTGCTCCTAAAAGCAGCTGGTCACTTACAAATTCAGACACAAGAAACACAAAGATTTTGTTGAAGACGTATTGGGTAACAAGAAAGCAGGAACCCAATTTATCCCCTTACTACAATCCCTGGAAAGGAGAATACAACCCTCTCTGGTAACCCCTAACCTAACGCGGGCAGTAAACCCCTGCATTGAAAAAATATTCCGTCCAATGCCTTCTGACCCCCTCTACATCAGGGATCAATTAAAGCCGGACTCATTAGTCGTTACTACCACGAGGAAAAGGGCGGGAACAACTCTTGCATCATCAGAGGCACCCCCGAATTAAGAGAGCAAAGAAAATATATACTTTTGGTAGGAAAGTTGCCACCTCTGCAGCATATCGCGCATGAATTGCCAACAACACCATTCTGCTGACCAGCTACAACTGCCACAAGTGGGAAGAAATGGCGACAATAATGGCCTCAGCCCCAGAGCCATTAAAATCCCAACTCTCCCTTGCAATATCAGAAGGGAAGGCTGTGTCAAACTGCATTTTGAAAAATAATTTAGATGCAGCGGATAATGCTGGAAGAATTATCGCAGCGGGTACACTTATAAACTGCCACACATGGCTACATCAGTCCGGTTTTAAATTAGAGATACAAGCAACCCTCCTCAATATGCCGATCGAGCCTAATGTTCTGTTCGGCAAAGCAGTAGAGGATGCACTCAAAACTGCAAAAGAAGAGTACGACACTCTAAAGTCACTGTGTCAACTTACAAACAAACCCTCAGGTCAAAGTGGAGGCCATAATTTTCGTCGTTTCAGGGGACAACATTTGCAAAGAGGTTCTGGATACAACCAGGGTCAGGGTTCGTCCTGGGGTTCAACACAAGGCCAATCTTCGTAGGGCTTTCAGAGAGACCAAAAGAGATCCGCCACAGGGGCAGATACTCCTCTTACAGAGGTGGATCCACTCCCCCAAAGCAATGACCACCCGCTTCAGGTACCCTCCCATGTCACTTCTGTAGGAGGACGTATAACACACTTCACCCAGACATGGGAGGGAATCACCTCAGACAAGTGGGTGCTTTCAACCGTCGTGGGTGGATATTTTGTAGAGCTGCTACAACGACCCTCCCACCATCCTCTGATGCAAAGGAAGATCACAAAGGAAGTACAACTCATACTGCTGGAGGAGGTAAAAGCGCTGCTGTTAAAGGACGCCGTCAAAATCGTCCCGGCGAACCATGTAAACAAGGGTATCTATTCAACGTACTTCCTTGTGCCCAAAAAAGATCTGACAATGCTCCCTATATTACATCTGCGCCCTGCAAACACCTATGTCAAGCCACAAAAATTCTGCATGACAACGCTACAGTGAGGGGACTACATGGCAACCTTCGATACAAAAGAAGCCTATTTTCGTATTTCAATGTTCCCAGTGCACAGAAGATTCTTGTGTTTCAAGATAGCTCAGCAGCACTTCAAATTCAAGGTGCTACCCTTCGGCATAGCATCCGCTCCAAGGGTATTCACCAATGTACTGGCGGTGGTGGCAGCGGACACCTGCCATGGTAGGCAATCCCAGTGTACCCTTACGTGGATGACTGGCTGATCACCCCAAGTTTGCAAGCAAAATACCCAAAGAACGATCAACCTTCTTTTCCAATTGGGTTTCTCGATCAATAAGAAAAAGTCAAGCCTTGTACCAAACAAGACCAACCAGTTCTTAGGAGCTGTCATAAAGATAGAAGAAGGCTTAGTCTTTCCATCAAAGGAAAGAATACAAAACATACTGCTGCAAATTCCACAGTATCAACCCGGTCACCAGATAAGCGTGCGCAAAGCTATGCGTTTGCTCAGCATGATGGCATCTTGCATTTACCTGGTCCCACATGCGCGATTGCGCATGCGCCCAATGCAGGAGTGGTTTGCGAAACAATGGTCTCAGGCAAGCCGTCAGTGGGACGATCTAGTGGTCGTTTCGCCAACACTAGTACAAGCTCAATGCTGGTGGGCGAAGGAGAATCTGGTGAAGGGGACCCCTTCCACAACCCAGCAGTGCAAGCAATCGTTACAACAGGTGTGGGGGACCATCACCTTCATCTCACAACGCATGGTCTGTGGACTCAAATCACAGCACAGAGCCGCATAAACCTGCTGGAACTTCTAGCAGTACTCAAGCGTTTCAAGCCTTAGAAGCACATCTGACAAATCAGTCGGTACAAATTCTCACACACCGCACCACTGCAATGTTCTACATCAACAAGCAGAGGGGCACACATTCTCCAAATTTGTTCAAGCTAGCACAGAAAATAAGGAAATGGGCCCGCAAACGGGGGATGTTTCTGACTTCCCAACATGTGCAAGGGGAACTCAACACTGTAATGAGCTGAGCAGAGATCCCCTATCAGAAGCCCACGAGTGGCAACTTGACAAAAATGTCATAGATCGCATTTTCTCACAATGGGGCTACCCCATGCTAGACTTGTTCGCTACAAGAGAATACAAGCAATGCCCAGACTTTGCGTCCAGGTTTCCCCAACCAGACTCCAATTGGAATGCCCTATGGATGAGTTGGTCAGGGAAATTTGCCTACGCTTTTCCCGCTACTCAGTCAGCTCAGTCTAGTCAGCACGGTGGTGAAATAGATGCACAGGGAACAGATTTGAATCCTAGTTGCTCCCATGTGGGTGAGACAACCTTGGTATCCACATCCGTGCAAACTGGCGATCTGTGCAATCCGATCAAGCTCCCATGCCCGTCCAACTTGCTTTCCCAGCACAAAGGGACAACACTACACCCTCAACCTCACTCACTGAACTTGGCAGCATGGCTCCTGAGGTCATAGAGTTTAGACATCTTAATTTACCTCAAGATGTATGGATATCTTCCAGGAGGCACATAAACAAAACACCAGACACTGTTATTTCGACAAGTGGAGGAGATTTGTAATTTGGTGCCAGTCAAAACAAATAAACCCTATAGAATGTACTCCAACTTCATTATTCATTACATGCTCCACTTATTAGACTCAGGGTTAGTCTTTAACTCTAAAAAGGTTTACCTGGCGGCTTTATCTGCATACACCACCTCTCACAGTAAAATATCATGGTGGTAGGTTCCTGTCATTAAGGCATTCATGGAGAGAGTAAAAAGACTACACCCTCCTATATCAAACCCACCACCAGTTTGGGACCTCAATGTATTTGTATTTATTTTGTTTATATAGCGCTTTTCTCCAAAACGCTGTAGTACTTGCAAAACTCATGGGACCCCCCCTTTGAGCCTATGATATATATGATATGGCATTTACAACGCGCCTATACACAAGTGTTTAAAGGCGCAACGAGGCAAGTGAGCGGAACAGAGGGAAGACGGAAACAACGATCTTACTAGGCCAGGTGACCTTGAGGTCCCACAAGTGCAGGGGAGGGGGTGAAGGATGAAGGAAGGGATGTGCAGTACATATGATAAACAGTATATAAGAACAATAAATAAGAAGTGCAGCCAGCTGGTGGCAAGTGCAAGGGTAAGTGCAGACATCAGGTGTCAAGTGCTGGTAGGGGGCTCTAGGGATACAGAAACAGCCTCAGAGTGCAAGAGTTGCCAGGGGGGCAGTGCAGGTGTGCAACTGGTGGGGAGGGGACCTGGGCCCGAGAACAGAAGGTAGCCAGGTGACCAGTGCAGTTTCAGTTTCAACCTGGAGTTCAGCAGGGGAGAGAAGGAGATAAAGCAGAAGCAAAGATGATGGTCTTGAGGTGCTTCTGGAACCGGAGATGGTTCTCCTCAATTTTCAGAGAGGCAGTGAGGCTGTTCCAGATGGAAGCCCCAGCCGAAGAAAGGGATCTACCACCAACTCGTTGCTTGGGGAAGTGACTGACCCTGAAGGAGTTGGAGGTGGATGAGGGAAAAGCTCGAGAAGGAAGATATTTAGGAAGAGAGAGTTGAAGGTATTGAGACCCCAGGAATAAGTCAAGCCTTAAACACCTCACATAAAACGGCTTTCTTGGTGGCAATCACCTCCATCAGGAGAATCGGTGAACTTCAACCATTGTCAGTGAGAAGACCCTTTCTTTGTTATCCACAAGGACAAATTGGTATTAAGAACGCACCCTAGGTTTTCACCTAAGTTCATTTCACAATTCCACGTCAACCAATCCATCGAGCTACCAGCCTTCTTTCACAACCCAACAAGCTCAGCTGAGAAAAAACTCCATAGACTAGATGTAAGGAGGGCGGTCTTTTACTATGTAAAGAAGACCAGACCGCTCAGAAAAACAGACCATCTGTTGTCTCCGTAGCACCAGACAGAGAAGGAGACCGCATTTCCAAGAATGCCATCTCCAGATGGATAGTCAAATGGATACAGCTCTGCTACTCTTTATCAAGCAAAACACTGCCTTTCTTTTTTTTAATTTGTTTATAGTTAAAATAAACCTTTACAAAAAAATGAAGACAGTTACCCTATATACACTTTTACAGTAGACACATATAAAACATTCAAATTTAAAATACATTTTCATAAAAACAAGTTAATATTTCTGTTCATTGTTGTTTAGTAAATGAACATCTTGTCCTAGACACAACATAATTATTATTAAGCCTAATGACAGTTGAGTCTCATCTCCAATGGCTAGAAAGGGCGTCCCTCTCTATTGCATTACTGGATGCCCTGCTTCATACGATATCCAACAACTTACTATAGGACCACATCAATAGGTGGGGACTATAACGTTTTACAAGAAGCAAAGTCTGCACCCTTGCTAATAGCAATTGGAGCATTTTATTGACATGTTAAAAGTAAATGACGCATCACAGTTGGTAAAGACGTGATAAAAAGGTGAATTTGTATTGCACTTAATGTGCTCCAGAATATGCAATTCGATAGGCAAGTGATTACTTAACCATGATAGTCCCACAACTTTCACCTTACCACTTCACAACGGATTACAAGATCATCGCTAAATTGACTTCAATCATTTTTAATAGCTGTATCAAGGCAAAAGTTTACGGATTATGGTTCCCTATCATCATCCTATCCCATAGAAATTCAAGACAACCTTCATAATCCATGTTAGTACATTTTAGCAAGACATGTGTATGGGCTACTCTAAAGTGGGGACATTCCAACACTAAATGCTTAAGGGTTTCTATTGGTTCAGGACAAGTTGGAAAACTACAATTCACCTGCTGCACACTTTTTAACACGTCCCCAGTGCCTGCATCGTTCCCGCATGTAAAATTGGTTGAGTTTTAAACGAATATAGTACATACGAGTGTACGTACAAGGAAAGGTACTTATATAAGTACAACATGCCATTCTTTTACGAATATACTTTGCATATTCAGTGTAAGTACTGTAATCCTTAAGTTGATTCAAAGTACGATTCCAATCCCTCTCAAACAATTCTTTTTTCACCAGGGCTGGTCTTGTACATAGATCACTATTTGTTACTGAAAGTTCGTCTAGGAGACCTTGCATGCGCCCCCGGTTGGTCAATAAAATCAGCTCCTTTGGACTGCATAACTTCTTGCAAGTCCTGATGAAGGGAGCTTTCGAGGGGATTGGGTCCTCCGACGTATTCCATATCTATGACAGGTAATGTCCACAGCTGTGCTGCTTCGGAAAATCTTCGGCGTCTGCGTCCTGCGTCGATGACGTCGATGCACCGTCCCTGAGGACCTCCTCCGACGGCCGACGTCACCCAATGCGATAAGTAGGACGCACGACGCCCGTAGCCTCAGTTCCGTTTTTTCTGCGAACGTGTTCACTTCATGAATCTCGGTATGCCTCGACTCTTTGGAGTTTGTTGTATTCTTCTTGGTTCTTGGAACCTGTTCGGTTTTTGTGAAAACCTGTTTGTGACGATGTCTACCTCGTCTTCAACCCCGCGTCCGGGCTTCAAGAAATGCGGGGACTGTGGGTCCAAGATGTCGGTCACGGACTCGCACAACGCCTGCCTCTGGTGCCTCGGGGAGGCCCACGATACGGACGACTGTGTCGACTGCCAGTCGCTCACGGCCAAGGCCTTGCGAGAGCACAAGAAGAAGCTGCCGGTAGGTCGGATGTCTAAGCCCCAGAAGTCAAGGTCTACGGGGCTTTCGACGGATGACTCGAGAGGCGACTCTCTGCGTCATCGTCGGAAGTCCAGTGGGTCTCCTTACAGGAGTCGGTCTCGCCACTCCTCTGCCTCTTCGATACATTCCCGGAAGTGCCGGCATCGGTCGCCTTCCCCGTCCTCTTCCGAGGACTCCGCTCGTTGGCGGGTCGCTTATCCCACCATGCAAGCGACACCAGAGGAATGGGCTTCCTTCGGGAAGCCGATGTTAGCGATTCTTGAATCGCAGGGCACCGGTCCGTCTGCGCCTCCGAGTGGGGTCGGTCGGCACCGGTCGGGAGACACCACTCGTACACCTTCGGGCTCGGGTGGTCGGCACAGCTCGCGGGAAAGGTCCGGCTCGGACAAGGGTAGCCAATCTCGCCATGCCCGTTCCAGGTCCCGGTCCTCGACGCGCTCGAGACCGCGTGATCCTGTGCCGTCTTCGAGGAAGACATCGACGCCTGTGGCGCCGAGGTCGTCGACGATTTCTCTCGAGGCTCTGCCTCCGAGGGGGTCGTGGACGCTGTCGGCACCTAGGTCGTCGAGAGACACGCTCGGAGCTCTGTCTTCGAGGCCTGTGTCGACGCCGTCGATGCTGGCAGCGCTGCAGCTGACGTCGACGCCGATTCGCTCGACGTCAACGCCGATTCTCTCGACCCGGCGCCGACTCGTTCGCCGCCCTCGACGACTTTCGAGGCGGTGGTGTCGGAGGGGCACTGTGGCACGGGCTTAGCCCCTAGAAAGGCTCTGGCTAAGGTCAGGCATAGCTTTGGTCCCCAGGTGTTTTCCTCTCACCACTTGGAGTACATTTCAGAGGGTGATGAAGGCTCTGATGAAGGCTTGGTTCCGGTTACGGTACCAAATGAGCTTCTCTCGGGCCATAGCCAGTTTGATGACCTGAGGAAGTCACTGCATGATGCCAGTGGACTGGACACCTCTCCTGAGGTGGAGTTTTGTAGGCCGGGGCCTGGCACTCATGCCGATTCTTCATACCGGCGCCTTATGTCTCGGATCACCGAGTACTTGGGATGGTCGGCTCCCCCAGGGGAGTTCGTTCAGGATGATCTCACGGACATCCTTGATCTTAGTCCCCCCTCTGACCCGGTACTGCCGTTTCATATGGCTGTGCAGAGAAGGGTGGCGGCGGCGGCTTAGACTGCTCCGGAGAGTCTCCCGGCAGTGGGCAAGTCTTTGTTGCGAAAATACCATCCAGCCAGTAGCGACCCCTGCTACTTGTCCAGGCACCCCACTCCGGAGAGTTTGGTGATGCAGGCGGCTACGGCCCCGGCAAAGCAGGCGTTGTATCCTACCATCCCTCCGGATAGGGACGATAAACTTTTCGACGGCTGGGCGAAGAAAATGTTTTCTTCATGGGGTATGGCGCTTCATATGTGCCTTGTCTCGTTTCACACACACTCTGTGGAACTGTGTTGCATTAGCGGCTGAACAAATTCCCGAAGGGGACGCATGGGATGGTTTCCTTGCTATGGTTCAGGATGGCAAGGATGCCATGTGTGAGGCCGTTCAGTCAGGTTTGGACATGGCAGATTATGTCAGCCGGTCCATGGCGGCGAGCACCGTAATACGCAGGTTTGCGTGGTTGTGGAAGTCTAGGTTCGCTCCTGATGTGCAGTCCCGGCTCCTCAACATGCTCTTTGACAGTGACCATCTTCTTGGCAGCAAAGCTGATGAGAGCCTTGAGAGGTTGCAGACCTCCAAAGCTGCAGCAAAGTCGTTGGGCGCTGCAGTTCGACAACCTCTGCCTTTTCGTCCTAGGGGACAACAATGGAGGGGAGGTTCCTTTCGCTATTACTCATCCTTCAGTAAAGCAAAAGGAGCTGTCAGTCAAAGAGGCCACCGTAAGAGTGCCAGAGGTGGAAAACAAGGTACTCGAGGTGCCAAAGCCGTTCGGTCAGTTGCCTCTCTGCCCTCAGGCAACGCCGCAGCCGCTACCACTCAGTCATGAGGCCAGGTCCCATGGTTCGCCGGTTGGGGGAAGGCTGGCGCAGCATCTTGTAGAGTGGCGTGCCAGTACTTCAGATGTGTGGGTTCTGAAGATCATAACCCACGGCTACTGTCTTCCTTTTCGGCAGAGGCCTCACGACAATCCACCTGGGAACCTCTCTTTGAAGAGTCTGGATCCGCTCCTTGCGCAGGAAATTCAAGCCCTGCTGGAGAAAGGCACCATATAACTGGTGCCTGTAGCTGAGAGGAACAAGGGATGGTATTCCCCTTATTTTTTGATTTCGAAGAAAGACGGGGGATTGAGACCCATCATGGACTTGTGCGGTTTGAACAAACTCCTCAGGAAGGACAAGTTCAAGATGGTTACTCTCTCTCAAGTCCTCCAGGCCCTTCAACTTCAGGATTGGTTGGTGTCTCTCGACCTCAAGGACACTTACTTCCATGTGCCGATCCATCCCAAGCACAAGAAGTACCTGAGGTACGCGGTTGGCGACTCGCACTTTCAGTTTTAGGTCCTGCCGTTCGGATTGACCTCCGCCCTGAGGGTTTTCACCAAGCTCATGGTGGTGGTGGCAGCGCATCTCAGGAAAGGGGGGATTCACGTCTACCCCTACCTGGACGATTGGTTGATCAGGGGGAGCAAGTCCTGGATCATCTGTCCGTCGCCTGCCACTCCCTTCACAGGCTGGGCTTCTCCCTCAATTTAAAGAAGTCCCACTTGACGCCAACACAGCGCTCCAGTAAATCAGAGCAGTGCTCAACACATCCCTGCGGCTGTGTTTTCCTACCCAGGTGAGGGCTCTTCACATTCAGCACAAGTTTCAGCTTGCCCAGACTCTCCCAGCGTCCGAGTTCTTGAGACTGCTCGGCCTCATGGCATCCTGCATTCTTCTGGTGCCAGAGTCCAGGTTGCGGATGAGATCTATGCAATGGGCACTCAAGCTCCAGTGGTCTCAGTCCTCCGGCAGGTTGTCGGACCCTGTTCAGGTGCCGCCCTCAGTCGCCCAGGACCTTCTGTGGTGGGCCGTCGAAGGCAATCTGATGAAGGGGGTCCCATTTTGGCTGCCCTGGCCGGAGGTGACCATCGTGACGGACGCATCCCTCACGGGATGGGGAGTTCATGCCAACGAGTTGACAGTCAGCGGTCGTTGGTCTCTGTCGGAGTCCAGACTCCATATCAATCTGTTGGAGCTGAGGGCCGTCAGGCTAGCCCTGAAGGCTTTACTGCCGACTGTGCGAGGAAAGAGTGTCCTGATTCTAACGGACAACACGGTGGCCATGCACTACCTCAACAAAAAGGGGGGGCAGGGTCACTTCCTCTGTGCAGGGAGGCGATGCAGCTTGAGTTCTGGGCCATACAGCAGGAAGTTTCGATCTCGGCTGTTCATCTGGCCCGAGACGACAACGAGACGGCGGACGCTCTGAGCAGGCAGAGCACGATCTCTCACGAGTGGGAGCTAGCTCAGGAGATTCTCCTGGAGATCTTCACTCTTTGGGGGACCTTTGAGGGACCCCTCAAGTGGATCTCTTCACCTCCAGTGTCAACCGGAAGTGCGAGAGGTTCTGCTCGCGGGAATTTCCTCCAAAAGGAGCCTTAGTGGACACGTCGATGGTGGAGTGGTCATTCCGACTGCTGTACGCGTTTCCTCCAGTCCCCGTCATCCCGCAAGTACTGCGGAAGTTACGGAGGTTCGGTTCCTGGATGATCCTCATTGCTCTGGCGTGGGCCCGGAGGACGTGGTACCCGGACCTTCTCGACTTGTCCATCTGCCCTCCACGTCGTCTTCCCTACCGAGATGATCTGCTCTCACGGGAGGGGGGTCAGGTTCTCCATCCAGAGGTCAGATCCCTCAACCTTCACGCTTGGCTTCTGAAAGGTTGAGGTATAAGGTTTGGGACCTCCCTGAAGACGTGATGGAGGTGTTGTTCTCGGCCAGGCGGCCGGCAACAAAGTCTCTGTACCGTTGCCGTTGGAGAATGTTCTGCGACTGGTGCAGAGTTAAGAATGTGGATCCTTTTGAGTGTGACATTCCCATGGTTCTGTCTTTTTTGCTTTCCTTGGCCCACAGTGGCTTGCAAGTGGGGACCATTAAAGGTTAACTGGCAGTGCTGTCCATATTTAAGCGCTCGTCTGAAGAATGTTCCTATTTTAAGATTTCTTTAATTTCTCAGTTTTTGAAAGGGCTCACTAATGTGTTCCCTCCGTCACCTTTTCTGGTGCCCAGTTGGGATTTGAACCTTGTTCTTAAGTTCCTTATGGGTGCTCCGTTTGAGCCTTTGCATTCTTGCCCTTTGAGACTGTTAACTCTGAAAACTGTGTTTTTGGTTGCGGTTACTTCCGCTCGCAGAGTGAATGAGTTACAGGCACTTTCAGTTAAGCCACCCTTCACTGTGTTTCATAAGGACAGGGTTGTCCTTAGAGTTCGTCCTTCCTTCCTTCCGAAGGTGGTTTTGGAATTTTATTTGAGCCAGAAGGTTGTTCTTCCGGCATTCTATCCTCCTCCACATCCTGGTGAGGAAGAGGAGAGGCTCCATAGGCTTGATACTAGGAGAGCGTTGAGCTTTTATATCTCGCGCAGACAATCAACTTTTCATTGGTTACGCTGGAAAGCGTTTGGGACAAGCTGTGACGAAACACACTTTGTCTCGTTGGATTATTTTAGCTATCTCTGAGTGTTACCGCTTGGCGGGTAAGGACCCTCTGGCTGGCTTGCGGGCCCATTCTACCAGGGGAGTGGCTGCGTCTACTGCCCTGCAGAGGGGTGTTCCTATTCGTCACATCTGTGGTGCAGCCACCTGGGCTTCAGGTCATACTTTTGTACGTCACTACTCCCTCGATTCCATCCGAGGGCAGGATCTGGCCTTTGGCAAGGCAATCCTTTATTCCGCAATTTGATTGGGCATGATAAATCTGTGTTCTAAATTCTTTTGCCACCTCCTTGCTTGGTACTGCTTTGGGAGTCTGTCATAGAAATGGAATACGTCGGAGGACCCAATCCCCTCGAAGAACAAGTTACTTTCTTACCTGGTAACGTTCTTTCGATGGGATGGTCCGACGACGTATTCCATATTGCTCCCTCCCTACCTTCCCCGCTGCAGAATTTCTTTTGCGATTGCAGCTTGCGTTCCGCAAGGCCTTGTGTGTCTGACTGGCAGAAAACTGGTGTCACACGTTCTGGGGGGAAAAAACTACTACTGAGGCTACAGGTGTCGTGCGTCCTACTTATCACATCGGGTGATGTCGGCCGTCGGAGGAGGTCCTCGGGTACGGCGCATCGACGTCATCGACGCAGACGATTTTCCAGAGAAGCACAGCTGTGGACATTACCTGTCATAGATATGAAATACGTCGTCGGACCATCCCATCGAAATAACGTTAGCAGGTAAAAAAGTAACTTGTTCTTTGGTGGATCTAACATTTTTGAGTAGTTTGACAATGCTCGCCATTCTGCTCTGCATGATAAGGAAACTAGGCCTAATTCATGGCGGATTACGCCGTTGGGAATCGACAGGCTAGATGTAAAGCTCCCTTTATTAAGCGCTCCTGTATAGTGTCAAGTTGTTGGCTAAGATCAAACAAGCACATATCGAGTGTGTAAAGAAGCACAGCTTCAACTTTAAGAAGAAGAAAATCGCGCAAGGGAATTAAAGAACATTTCTAATATTTTGCAAATATCAACTTTAGTTGAGATGACAAAGAGCAGGCTTTCAGATTCAACCTGTCACTCCACAATTTGACAGAGGATGTGTTGCTCATGCAATATCCACGATAGATTATCTCAGACATTTGAGAAATACCAACTCCCTCAATCTTCCATTTATATTGCTGTAGCTTTCTCCCTGCGTTAAATACAATCACGCTGGTCTTCGCAGCATTGGGAGTGAGATTGTGGGAGTGAGAACATTCCTCAAATAATTGTAGCTTAGTTTGAAGTCCCACTGGAGTGGGGTCAAGCAAGATGATATCGTCCGCGAATGCTAGCCAATGCGGACTCAGGCTACCTACTCTCACGGCAAACATTCCAGCCTCTTTACACTGCTTATCAAGGTTGCACAAGTAAAGATTAAAAAGCGTTGCCGCCAAGTTGCAACCTTGTTTCAGGCCCAGCAACATCCTAACGGGTTTGGTAAGCGCGCCTTCCCTGGTTACCCTAACCTTATTGAAAGGGGCCCCTAGGGGTCCCTAACGTCTATGGAAACAAGGCGAGTCACCACACACGATAGATACGCCAGACACGAGGTTGTATTCCCAAAGCTAGGGGTTATTGCAAAGCAAAAGTCTCAGTTGGCCAACTCGGTCTCACGCCCCGCAACGTGTATCTCTAGACCTCGTGGGATGCAAGAGAGTGAATTACGTACATCAGTTACATATATACAAAATGCATATCAAACAATCAGTTATGACATGTTGAACACCCCCCTTTTATTGAATTTGGTGTGATGATGGACATCTCCGACAACTATGACACCTTCAAACATCTATTCTAGTAACAATTTGCAATTTGTGAGTGCGGAGGCATCTTTCAGTTGTTGAATAAAACACAGCTCTTCTGTTCTTAGAAGCGAGCTACATACGGGGCGAAGAGTTGCATTCCAGACCTTGCTATCTATTAGGTGCTATTCGTGTCTTGGGAGCCGACACGCTCTAGCGGTGCTCAGCAAAGGGGGGCCGTAAGAAAAGCATAATTCAAGCGTTTTGCTGTATTATTCTACCATATTCTACCATATAACGAGACTGGCTGGCAGCTGCGAAATGATTAAATTCCCTGCAGCTCTGCTTCAAGGCTACATTCGGGAGGGAGCCGGGCATTCTCCCTGGCGCTGCCTACGTTGCGTTTCAACAAACTCTTGTTATCCTCACAGCCCTGCGGCCTTGTACTTTATACGTGCAGACAACAATGTTTTACAGTCGAGCAGTGTAAGCAGAAAATATACTGCGAAGCAATAGGAACAGAAAGCAATGAGCAATGGTTAGAAAACAAAATGGCGATTCTTGTTACATCAAAATGGCCGTTCATTGGCAAACTCGAAAACCTATATTCTGTCATATTGTGCATGAGACGGTTGGCCCACGGCCACCATAATAAGTTTGTGGTCACAAAGTAGAGGTATCCATTTTTCTAGACTGACAAACCCTCCTTTGGCCGTATGCCAAACGTCTCATCTATTTATTGAAACCTCCTCTAGTGATGATGAGTCTGAAGTACTTATGTCTGAATTTTGCATGCTATCGTAAACCTCATCGTCTTCATCAATATCTATTGCCATCAACTCTTTTACTGTTCTCATCTCATATGGGTCTTGGTCAGCTCGACCATGAGGTTGTTTTTTCTTCGTCATCATATGCATACATCCTTCCGTACATCCCTCATTTACCTCAGCGCAAACTATTGGTAGGCAATGTATGCAACAACAACATGTTAGGAATATTCCAAATACCACTACTAATATTGAAATCAACTTCCATCCCCAAGAACGTAGTATTCCCCAAAACCAAGATCCTATTCCCCAGACTCCTCCTTCAGTAGGCAGTTCAGAGTTTAGGACATGCATTTTCTTTATCGCTTCAAAGATCGGTGGGGAATAGTCATCGACATAAATGCAACACGCTGATCCCACTATTTTGCAAATTCCCCCACGATCAACCAGGATCACATTGAGAGCCATTCTATTTTGCAGCGTCATTAACCCGATTCCTCTTTCTTCCAACGTCATGTTAAATAGTATATCTGTTGTTGTGTTTGTGGTATTTTTTAGAATTCTGGACAGCTGCCTTATATTATAGGAGTTCACTATCTGCCCTAAGAATGGAATGAATGATTTCGCTACATCAGTTGCTATTAAAACACCCTTGTCAGTCCTTTTGACTCTAGTTCTGGATAGTCTGACCATGTCTGCTGTTTCTAAGAGGAATACTCCTGGGAACAGTAGACCTAGTTAACATGTACCTCCCCAGTTTCTGGGCAACCAAGGATATGCTTTCTCTCCACATATAAAAGTAACTGGATCACCTCCATATACTGGTTCTATTTCCCATTTTAATACCACTGTATTCATGCATCCAGTATATGTTCCAACTGAAAAAGAGCCTTTACTTTGTAGACAAAAAGGGACAGTTCTTGGGCTATAATGCACCGTGTAAGATGGGGGGATTGCATCTTTGTCCCCTTCTGTTCTTACACGAAACGTCATTACAAATGTCTTTTCTGGTGGGGACAATCTATCTCGTCTATTTTGTCGTGTTATCTTTCGTGTACTTTTCCTCGTGGGCGCTGGGGCTATTACTTGTGCTTTATGGAAAATGGAACAACCCACAGGCTTCATTATTATCTCCTCAAACTCATTCATGTTGGTTCTGTCTAATTGACCCATGCTTTTCTCATTCCATTTCCCATAAAACATTGCACCTAAAGATGCACTACATGCAGAACTTAATGGTAATGGCTGTACATACCACCCTATTCCTTTCCCAGTATGCTGTGGTAAATGGGCGCATACCCAGCAATTTGTTTTCTTCAGAATTGCATGTGTCATGTTCATGATTAATAACAACGTATTATTGCCAAAACCTTCCCTGTGTCTTTCTTCCATTGGGGGCAGGGTATAGGTAATCACCTGAACCGGGCTTTCAGTAGTGGATATATTAATTATTGGTAAAAACATTTCTAATGGGTGTATTGCTTCCACATACCATAATATTAGGACTATCGATATTGATGCTACCACGCTCATAAAGCACATTATTATTGTCAGTGCCAGCATACAATTTGTTTTACCATGCGTTTTTCTTAAGCTTACAGTCTTTTATTATTGACTCATTCTCAGCAGTGGTGGTGCAGGAGGGGTCTGGAACCGGTCCCAGCATGTTTCTCGTCGTCCTTCTTCCTTATCACAGTTCGTCGTGGATATCTCTCTTCGTCGCGCTTGCTCTGATGTCAATAAGTTCAACGGAATTGTCACAGTTCAGTTCTGCCAGTCCTTAATAGCCTGGATTTGTTTATTAGTTTTTAGGCAAGATCACTTGTCCTTTCTCATACTGCTCAGAGGACCTTTGATCAGTTATCTTATTGCCTTAGTACCATGTGCGCCCATCTTGTGCGCTCTGGTTCCTGACACACTTACTTTTATGATCGCACAGAGGAGCCGCAAGTCTTGAATTGTCTGACTTGCACAATTCTCACGCTTCTCTCCTGGACACCTCTAGTTCCTTCTCCAGAGGTTGACATAAACACCAAAAAAGAACTGCGGATCACTTTGTCTTTCGAGGCCGCAAGTTGTATCGCCTTACTCCTGGTATTGTGTGATCCGTGAACAGTGCCGGTGCACTTCCAGATTCAGGCTCAAAGTCAGCCTGTGGCGCTATTTCAGGTGCTGGTGTGCGCCGCGCCAATGATGCAGATCTGTTCTTTGGCGTGCTGGCAAGTGCTGGTGGGCCCCAAAGGGGTACACGATTTGTTTCTGCTGGTATTTGCAAGGCAGATTTCGTGTCGGCCAGCAGTGATGTTGATTTTGCTGGGCATCGTTGGGGCACTCTTTGCCCTTCACCCTCTTTGGCAATCGTCTCAGGCTTTGTTTCGAGTTTCACTTCTCGTTTTGGCAGATTTGGTGGCTGCTTACTGGCAACAGTTTCTTCCGTTCCTGAGACCGCTGTCTCTTTCCGGTCATCAGGGTCAGGCAAGTCTTTCAGTGAAGATGGAATCTTCTTGGCATGGATGGCATGGATCCACGACTTCCTTCCATCCATCCGTATTGCCATCTGCGTTGCCAAGAGTACGTGATAGGGCCCGCGCCACCTGGGTGCTAACAATGACTTTCTTTCAAAATTCTTTAGCAGCACCCAGTCTCCTGGCTCCAGCGCGTGCCCCGGACCGGTGCATCTCACTGGTAATGCCTCCTGCACCTGCTGATGAATCAAACGCAATTTCTGCATTAAAAGGCCACAATAAGTACTAAGCGCAGGATGTTCTACCTCACTAAGTCGTTTTGGCTGTGGTGTGCACCATACATTTGCCGGCCTCCCCATTACGATCTCATACGGGGAGGGCCCAGTTTTAGCCTGCACAGACGTACGCATGCATAATAGTGCTATTGGTAATGCATCCACCCAACTCAACTTGCTTCCCGCAATCTGCACATATCTGTAGCACCACTGCACCCACAAAATGTGGTCCATTATCGGAACATAGGACACGGGGCAAGCCAAATCTGGAAAAGTATTCCTTAAGCATTACTTTTGCCGTGCTCATTGCTGTGCAGTCCTTCAAGGGATATGCCTCCACCCACTTACTGAATGCACAGATCACCACTAAGACGTACTTTAAGGTTTGGCATCTCTCCATCTCTATGAAATCAAAATGGATCACCTCAAATGGCATAGAGGGTGGGCCAAAACTGCCTATTGGAGTCACTGTCCCCTTTCCTACATTGTGTTGCAAACACGTGATACAGTTATGCACCAACCTCTCTGCATTCTTTTTTATGTTCACATTCTGCCAAACTGTAGAAAGGTGCTGTATTATCTTTTTCGCACAATTGTGAGTAGGGCTGTGGGCCATTGTGATCATTGCATTGCATTATGGTATTGCTTCACATACGAATTTGGCAACATCCAGTTTCTAGTTCCCTTCTCCACCCAACAACCTTCCAGATCTAGCTCAGCAGAGCCCTCTGCCCACCCCTGTATTTCATCCGCCGTAGCTTCGGCCTGCATTTCTTTGACAGTGGCAACTCCATTTTCTATCATACAGGGTACTTCCTCAGTCTGAACTGTCATCATTTTGGTATTTAAATCAGTGGCAGTTTGTTTCGCAATTCTGTCTGCAAACGCGTTTCCCTCTCCTACGTTGCATGTTACTTTTTCATGTGCCTCGCATTTCACTATTGCTAGGCGTTTTGGGAGTCGACCAAAGTTATGAACCACCCCAAAAACATATATATACTGGCTATCAGTATATATATTCACATTCAAATTTTCAGAAATCTCGCAGGCTCTGGTTAATCCTATTATCTCTGCGGCTTGTGCCGAACTGTAGGGAATTCTTTTGCTTTCTACAACGCTCTCTAGGGTAGTGATAGCATATGCGGCAGTTGTCGTGCCATCTGGTAATTTAAAACATGAGCCATCACAGAATAACTTTCCATCTGGCTCTTTCTGTGGGGTATCACTTAAATCAACTCTCCCCTTGGTTTCTTCCTCAGTGACCATTAAGCAGTCGTGGGGGGGGTGATTCATCCTCCCCAATTTCTTTTATGGGTAGTGGCACTAATTCTGCTGGATTCAAAGTGCTACACCTCATAATTTGGATATGGGGCGCGAACAAGATAATCTCATATCTTGTCAATCTAGCAGAGGTGAGGTGTTGCGTCTGCGTCATATTTAATAGAACGTCTATGGCATGTGGCACCATCAAAATTAAAGTGTGCCCCAATACCATCCCTTCCGTTTGTTTCACTGACGCAGCAGCCGCCGTGACAGATCGCAAACATCGTGGTAGTGCGCGCGCTACAGGGTCCAGCGCAAAAGAAAAATAGCCGCATGGCCTATTTCTTCCACCTTGTTCCTGTGTCAAAACCGCCAATGCACATCCTTCACTTTCACACAGTCTAAAAATCTTCTCATAATTCGGCGTACCCAAAACTGGAGCCGAGCATAATGCAGTTTTCAATTCATCAAATGCTTTCTGACATTCCTCATCCCACTGTAACGGCATAACCGCATCTTCTTTAGTCAAATTCACCATCAACTTTACAATTAACGCAAAATTACCAATCCATTGTCGGCAATATGAAGCCATGCCTATTATGGCTCTGACTCCTTTTTGTGTCTTTGGAATAGGCATACAAGAAATACTTTCTATGCGTTCTGGCGTTAGCCTTCTCCCTTCTTTCGAAAGTAGGTAGCCCAAATAGGCCACCTCCTTTCGATTATATTGACATTTCTTCAAACTAGCTTTATGGCCATGTGCCGCTAGGTGTGACAGTAGTAGTACAGTGCTTTCTTTACAAATCTCCTCTGTCTGCAGCTAACAATAGATCGTCTATGTATTGCAAGAGTACACAACCCACTGGTAATTCTAGCATGTCTAGCTGCTCTTTTAATGCTCTACTGTAAATACTTGGGCTTTCCGTGTAACCTTGCGGAATCCGCGTAAATGTAAATGATCGTCCTCCTGATGTGAACGCGGACTGCTGTCCTTGTCCACTGGAATACTGAAGAGCGTGTTTTTCAAATCCACTTCACTAAAATATTCTGCTGAAACAGGTACCATTGTCAATATTGTAGTGACATCTGGCACTAGAGGAAATTGTGGATTTACTGCCTTATTCAATGCGCGCAAATCAATTGTAAAACGGTATGTACTTCATTGCCTCCTTTTTTATAAACTGGAAGAATCAGGCTGTTGCATGTACTGCCTGTAATTTCCTTGATTACCCCTAGTTTCACCAAATCTGTAACAATACTCTTCAATCCTTTCTCACCTTCAGCCGAAATTCTGTATTGGGGAATTCGAGGTAGGGTAACACCTTCTTTCAAAATGATTTTTACTGGCTCTATCTTTAAGCATCCTACATCATTGTCATGCATTGCCCATATACAGGTTGGCACTTTACTTAGTTCCCCTGGTAAAGTTTCGGACATGAATTCTGACACAGGGGCATTGTGTGGCTAAATCGTTAGGAACACTCCGCCTGCCGTGCAATGTATAACGGAACCTAATTTTTTCAACAAATTTAATCCCAACAAGTTCTCCCCACAATTTTCTGTTAAAAGGAAAGGACAATGTTCAGTAAATGGTCCTATTGTAACTGGGACTGGTTTGGACACTGGATTTATGACTGGTGTACTTGCGAACCCTACGGAAACATTCTTTTGCCCTGACCGTGGTATATCCGGAACCAAGTGGTGGTCTATTGAACACTTCTGCGCTCCTGTTTCTACAATCTACAAGAAAGCGGTGCTCCTCATTCCCGACTCTCATTTCTACGTAGGGTCCTCTCTGATTCACGGGAATAGACACTGGTTCCGACCCCTGTCCTGGGCTATCCTGTTGGGGAAATAACACATCGTCCGATGTGTAATCATTGCTGTTACAGTAATACGTGTTTGGCTGTGTATCGAAAACGTTCCCACTCTTTCCTCCATTTCCCCCACTCTGGTTTCCATACTGTTGGTTTTGCTGTCCCTGACTCTGGTTTGGGGCATTTTGGTTTTGGCCTTGGTTTTGATTACCTCCGTTATTGTGATGCTGCTGCATACTATTCCTATTTGGTCCATTCGCTCCTTGTTGTCCTCTATGCTGTCTCCTCTGACCAGACCCATTTCTATTCTGCAGATGCGTACATTGTGCTCGCCAATGTCCTTCCTCCTTACAATACGCACACTGATTTGGTCCCACTGTACCCCCATGCATATTCGAATTACTCCTTCCTTGTGCGTTCCCTCGCCCTCTATTATGTCCTACTACTTGCTGCGTACCTGTGTTCTCAATAGACATTCTTTCAAGTCTGTCCCCATCTGTTTTAGCAACGATATTTCGTCCACCATCTCCTTCTGCCTCGGTGATGGTAACTGTTGCCGTTCATTATGTGACCCCTGCATTCCCTTCCGATGTCTCCCAATATCCTTACCCCTGTACCTAGGTGTAGCAAACATTTCGGCATAATCATTATCTAATTCATTTTTAAGTTCAAAAAGTCCATATACATGTTCTCTTCTTCATCCCTCTCCCTACAGCGTGCTAATGCATTCAAATCTAACAATCGCTGCAGTGGTAATTTCCCAATTAACTGTTTCCATTTCTCCACCAAATATTCACCCATGCATTCCAACACTACCTGTCTTTCGTTGCTTCTTCGAAAGTCATACATCGAAGCCAATGCTGCCATCCCATCATTCCTGTCTATATACATCCCTGCCTGTTGCTGCAATTCCACCTTCCTTTCATTGCTAATCTCACTGCGAGTTACCCTTGTGCATCGCCGTTGGTCAGGCCCGCCTCTTGCCCCCGCGGTTTCAACTTCAACCCCGGAAGGAACGGATGGTACCGAGTCTGTGTCTGAGGCGGGAGGTGCGGATGGGACAATGGGAACAGGGAGTGTCTGTTGTGGGCCTGGTTGGCTAATAGGAAGTGCTACGCGCGCGGTCTGTGGCTGTGGGAGGGCTTGAGCTACAGGAGGGAGAGCTTGGACTGCGGGTGGGGTTTGGGCAATAGTTACTGACGTGTCTGGCCTCCCTTCTGATCTTGGGCCTTGTTTGGTATGGGTCAATATGTTTTCTATCAATTCATCTGCTATGTGTAATTCTCTTTGTGGATATATCTTTTCTATATTCAACTGGTAACGCCTACCTGCCCTTCTTAGACTCTCAGTCCACTCCTCCTCTTCTTTCTCTTCCGCTACTTCACCTTTCGATTTATGCCTGCACGCATGCTTCGCTCTGCTTTTAAATGGGAGCATTGCTTCCCTTCTCCAGTCTTTAATAGTCTCAAATGCTGCAGGACGTGCTTTCTTTCTTATCAACATCTCAAAACTACCATTAATCGCCACTGATGATCTTGTTGCTTTCTGGTTTGCCTATGCCAAGACACAGAATATTATCACACCCACTCCATACTTCACATACTTCACATACATCTCATACGTCGGCGTTCCCCCAGGTGGTACAATTTGGCCATCTTCCAAAGATTGTCTACCACAGCGGAAAAACCCCGCTAAGGTGGACAATACCCCAGGCATGTTTCAACCTTCCCCCTGGTTAATCAACCTTACCTAGGGCGTTTGATTTTGCAAAGTCAACTCTCAACCAATATCAGGATTACTTTGAATCGGGCAATGACTCACCTGATAGATCAAGTCGTCTGTATACTGACGCACCAAATGATGTTGTGTCTGCGTTTCTTGGCTTCCGCCTCGTTTCGGGACCCTCGCCTCCTTGTTCTCTAGCCAGGCACGTCGATCAGGGATCAGATGTGTTCATATCTGCAAAGGAGTCTCTCGTCACTTCTACAGGGCGCCCCGAACACCTCTTGATCCAGGCTCGATCGTCCCGTCCTCGCCGTTCTCCGCAATACTCAATTACGTTATGCGATGGAACAAGTGGGGGAGGGTCCCTATTCGGGCGCCATCTTGAAAGGAGCCCCTAAGGGTCCTTAACGTCTATGGAAACAAGGTGAGTCACCACACACGATAGATACGACAAACTCGAGGTTGTATTCCCAAAGCTAGGGTTTATTGCAAAGCAAAAGTCTCAGTTGGCCAACTCTGTCTGACGCCCCGCGACGTGCACCTGCAATTTGTGAGTTCGGGGGAATCTTTCAGTTGTTGAATAGAACACAGCGCTTCTGTTCTTGGAAGCGAGCTACATACGGGGGGAAGAGTTGCATTCCAGACCTTGCTATCTATTAGGTGCTATTCGTGTTCTGGGAGCCGACACGCTCTAGCGGGGCTCGGCAAAGGGGGGGCTGTAAGAAAAGCATAATTCAAGCCTTTTGCTGTATTATTCTACCATATAACGAGACTGGCTGGCAGCTGCGAAATTATTAAATGCCCTGCAGCTCTGCTTCAAGGCTACATTCGGGAGGGAGCCGGGCATTCTTCCTGGCGCTGGCACAGCGCTGCTACGTTGTGTTTCAACAAACTCTTGTTATCCTCACGGCCCTGCGGCCTTATCCTTTTTACGTGCAGACAACAATGTTTTACAGTCGAGCAGTGTAAGCAGAAAATATACTGCGAAGTAATAGGAACAGAAAGCAATGAGCATTGGTTAAAAAAAAAATGGCGATTCTTGTTACATCAAAATGGCCGTTCATTGGCAAACTCGAAAACCTATATTCCGTCATATCGTGCATGAGACGGTTGGCCCACGGCCACCATAATACGTTTGTGGTCACAAAGTAGAGGTATCCATTTTTCTAGACTGACATTATAGGCTGTCCGATATTCCCACGCTCAACTTCAGATAATTGTAGCAACTCATCCACATGTACTCCTGAGTGTAATATTCCCATGGATAACTGAATCGGAGCATGATCGCCATAAGAGATTGCATGAATACACACAGGGTCTACTCGCTGGGCCAGTGATTGTGAGATGGCAAAATAATCAATTATGGAATACGCTGAACCCCGCCTTCAGGTGTTTTTGGTGCTGGACTCTGTGCAATTTACAAACCCCACATCCCAATCATCAAAATATGCCACCCATCTCACCCATCTCAGCCCTCTCAGCCTAGCTCTATTCGCACCCTCAGATTGTTCATTTCCTATGTCCTAATTGTTTACAAGACCCATTGAATTGAAATCACCCCCAATGATGATTTGATAAGTAGAATCCTGTTCCAATGCACTCTCCAGACAATAATCTATCTCATCAAACATGTCATCAATAGCCAGTTTAAGTGGATTCCAATATAATGTTAACAGCAATATTGGATTAGATCTATTTACATTAAGCTTCACCCCAACTTCTAAGATGTTATCAGATGCATACATGAGTTTGGAGGTAACGTTCATGTTATTCTTAACAGCAATTGCTAATCCACCAGAAGGGCGCCCTTCCTTCACTTTAGTTGTGTTAGAACAAAAGGTACACCAATTGCTCAATTTTCACCGTTTCTTGAAAAAGAATGACATTCAACGGTTGCAGGGGAGAAGAGAAGCCATCCACTGAGGTTGTGGTAGCCACATGAATTCCATGGAATAATCACCAGGTCCTGCTTCTTAGATTGCTAATTAGGGAGATTATCTGCTTTGATGGGAAAGATGGATCTCAATAAGGGTTCAACCCACGCAAGCACTTTCTTGCCCCCAGCAATAGATAATGATTGAGAAATACAAAATTCCTTATCAGCGGTGCTATCAGGGCCTCCCCGGGATGGGTCCTCTTCCCTACCCTGCAAAGGTCTTGGGAGTGCTAAAAACGCGTTAGCTAACAGCTCAACGTTAAAGGTGTGTAACCGAAAGCCTAGCTCCAACAGCTCAGCTCAGTATGACCAAATGAATTTGAGAACGTTTGAGGATGGAACATAATACAAATCATTCTATGATTATTGTGCCGTGCTAACGAGATTCTCTCAAAGTCTTTGTTTGTTAACATTCTTAAAGATATAATACGTGATATGAGCTCCAACCAATATCTGCGGTTAATTCTTGCATCACCAAGATGTCAGCATTACCCTCCAGGCCAATAATGTTAAGTGCATTACGCATATCCTCTCTCTTGTGTTGTTACAGCAGAGGTTTCGGCTTCATCTGGGAAAGTCATTCCATTAGCCTGCCTATGCCTAAGATCTTGAGTGGGCAGAGTGGCAGGCAAACCAACCATCCCATGACAAGGTTGAGGTACAAAACCTGTCCAAACCGAACCAACATCTAATCCAGATTCATATCCCGGAGCGCCCCTGACATCCACCGTGGGTTGTGCAGTTACCCAAGATGGATTTAAATCCTACAGTAGCGCTCCTGCGTTCAACACACCACATTGCAGCGCTGCTTTCAAAGTCGTCATTATATGCGCATGTGATTCTGTGTTAGTTAAATTGTGTACCTGAGAGCAAGACGTGGATTGCTCTGCACAAATCCTCTGTGCTCCTATGCATAAGTTTGGCTGGTAGGCCCCTCCACCATTCGTGTTCACTATTAGAGAGGGTGGTATCACACAATTAGGAATACTTGTCGAAGAGTTGCACTTATTATTGATTATACCGGAATTGCATGTTTGATCGACTATATTCTGTGCGGTAGGAGAAAGCAAAGGTCGGGCAGGGAGTTCCCTTGATTTCCCAGAACCACTAATTATTATATATCCCTTTTCTGCAATTGTGCCATTCCCTTTTAGGTGTGTGTTCGAAGAGCTACAAACTTTGGCATACGAGGAACATTGATTACCAGCTACACTAGCAGGGTTATGGTTGAGCTGAGTCACCTCCCAAATAACTTTACTTGATATCGCTCCACATCCAAGATGGGGGAGTATTTGTATGCTTCGTTCCCTCTATTGGAAAATAGTTATTCAAGTTCTTTTGTTTTTTTCCATTAACAGTGCTCACAGGAGAGATTATTTCGATCGCTTTCACACTAAGCTCCTCATTCAACATTGTGCCCACCCGAGCTCCGCCACTGGGCAGGGTGACACTCTTAGCGCCTTTCTCCCCACTTCTTAATACTGCTACAGAATGTGCCAAGTCCACACCTCCCCCAGTCGCTTTTGCGGGAAGAAGCAGCGCCCGACTCTCCTCGGTTAGCTTGTTTACATCAATTATGTCATCTTCACAGTTGTTGTCGCAGGTTATCTTTTATGGGCTTTTTGTGTTTTTATTTAAGGCCGGTGGTGAATTTTTCCTTTTTTTGTTTTTTTATTTAAATCTATATCAGCCTTCCTGCGTTTGCCCTCCCTTTTCACTGCTCTTAAGTGCAGTTTCTTAGTGCGTCTTGATAAAAAAAAAAACTACTTTTTCCGCAAGGGGCCACCGTGTCTCCATTGTCGTTTGCCATTTGCTCAGAGATTTTTGTGAGAGCAGGACGACTGTGAGGACTCTGTTCTACCTGCAGCGGTAACGGGACAGCGGTAGTAGTTTTGAGCAGAGAGATATTCAGTTTAATGTCTGACATATCAGTGAGTATGGCATTGATGTTTGTTGTTTTAAACTGGAGGATATTCTCTTTAATGTCTGATATGTCGATTTCTATGGCATTAATATCTGCTGCTAACCCATCCATACTCTGACTTAGGGTGGATATGATATGTGTGTGAGATGGGATTTGTAAATGTCCACACGCCCCTGAATCCGAATCAATGCTGTGAGTTTCACAGTGCAATGTGCCCTTCTCATGGAAATTAATCTTTTCTTTGGCACTAAATTATTTTCACGGATCTGATCCTTGATAAGGTGACTAAAACTCTCCCTTGCCATGATAAACCCCTCTAATAGATTTTGTTTCATTACAATGTCATTAGTGGAGAGTTTTAGTTCGCGAATCTCAAGGTGTGTAAAATCGTGCCCCTTATCCAGGATGTCCAATATGCATATAATTATGGGGAAGGTATACGGGTTGTCTGAGTCAGATGCCACCAACATGTTGGCATTTTATCCCGCACAATACAAGTGACTATCTATGCGCTGTTCACATGTTGGGATTGTTTACTATGTGGTACAGGGGCAATCCCTATTGCAGGGATGCTATTCATGTCCGACTCAATGTCCCCAATATCATTATTCCCCTGAGTGAGGCTAATCTGGTTAGGGGATCATGAAGCAAACCCTAGATGGCACATGGGGCTTTTTACAAGTACTCTCCTTACGCCAAGAGCGTTGCACCAACGGTGTCAAAATGCCAATAGATTGTCTGATCCGTTTGTTAAGCTCCCATTGCATCCACTCCAGTCTTTGTCGACTCATTTGTAGGCTTGTTACCCATCATCAGTGGATTGTGTGAGCTTGTATCAGACGAGAGACCCTCATCCAATTGAATTTGCTCATAGCAATCGTTTGCCTCCTTCATTAAAGTTCCATTGTGGGATGTCACAAGTGTATCTTGATTCAGTCGATTGGCTTCCGAGGAGTGCACCTGTACGCTATGAGCAATTTGGTTGTACGTGCAGCCTGCTGTTAGGCATCCACTTTTCATCGTGGAAAACAAGCTAGGAGAAGTGGAATTCGTGACAGCGGGCCTTTGGCGTTCACAGCACCGAGGACCACCGGTGGAAACCACTTCAAGCTCAGAATTATTGATGTCAGAGTAAGTACTATTACCAAGACATACCAGTGAATCTATATTATTAGTACCAGAGAGCGAAGTCTCATAAATCTGCTACTACGCAGACCGGTAGCCATGCTTGCTATAGACCAATTTCATCAGCTATCACTCGATGAGTAAATCTTCACTGAGTATTCCTTAGACTCACCTACCAATGGGATTCAGCCCCTTGCAGCAGGGATCACACCACCAAATCCCCCACAGCACTGCAAACGCCCTCCCACCCTAACAGCACACTTGGGCACACTTAGAATGCGTGCAGGGAATGCACGTGCACCCAATGTTATGTGGTGCTTCCAGGGGGGCGGGACATCAACATGCATAGGGTTTGAGGGATAAGGAAAAACATAGCGTGATTACCATATGTAACATGAGTAATAGTCACTATTCAATTGTTATCGCTAGAAACCCAGCCCACACCTCAGCACAAGTGAGTCCAGCCCACACCTTGGTCAAAAACCATAGCGTCCCCAATGTTCATTCACAGTATTTACTTTGGATACTGTAGTCCTTCAAACGTTACGATGTTTCGCCTATGCTCCAAATGCACGGCTTCCTCTTGTCCATACATGCGCACCAAATGAAAGAAAAAGTCCACCAACACAGTCCGTAGTCCAAGCAGAGCCTTAGCCTAAAAGCACACTTGGGCACACTTAGAATGCGCGTGAGAAATGCGCGTACACCCGATGTTATGTGGTGCTTCCGGGGACGGGGCTTCAACACGCAGAGGGTTTTGGATAACGTAGTCCTTCACACGTTACAATGTTTTGCCTATGCTCCAAGTACATGGCTTCCTCGTGTCCATACAGGCGCACCAATTGAAAGAAAAAGTCCACCAACTCAGTCCGTAGTCCGAGCAGAGCCTTAGCCCAACAGCACACTTGGGGACACTTAGAATGCGCTGCCTTTCACACAAAGAGCTCACTCCGCAAGGGGACAGGAGCTTCTCTGGCTTTTATCGCAAATGTCCCGCTGGACGCCATTTGCAATGCAGTTACATGGAGCTCAGTACACACTTTCACTCAGCACTAATGCATTGACACACCCAGATACCCAGGTGGGGCAAGCGGTTCTAAAACATCAATTTGCTGCTGTTCCTTCTCACAACCCACCACCTTCTCCAAAATGGACGTCACACTAGAGATAGTATTACTGGCACGCCCTGTCGACGTCCCTTTTCAAGTTTCAAAAACGACAACTGTAATACTCTGCAGCTTCCACTAGATGTCAGCCTATGCTTAGCATGTGAATCTAAGCTGATACAAGCATCAGAAATACGATTATGGTGAGTAATGTATCATATATATATATATATACATATCATCTTAGTTTTCCGTGGGGACTCTTGTGTGCTGTATTACACACGATTAATCTTTGAAAATGTTGTTTGCCCTTGCCCTCGAGCAGGTAAAAGGTAAACAACGCGTGAATCAATTATCTACATTACCTAGTGCAAAGTTTGAAAAAGTCATCCAATCAACTACAGAAGTCTTATGAGTTTCGAATATACACAAGCCAGTAATGTAGCTGAAGGTTTAGGATAGGTTATGGTTCCAAGTGTACATAGAGTGACTGACATATGCATGACCTGAAGATTCTTCCACAAAAGGTTGTTGCTGTCCTTTACCTAGCACCGTGGCACACAGGCTACTAACCAGATATTTTGCTCCTTGCATCATTTCAAAGTTCTTTCCCAAGAGGAAGAAAACTGGCTTGTAGGTTTGTAGCCTGTATAGCTTTACTGCTGAGTTACTGAATTGTTCTGCAAATGTAGTATTAGATGGCCTGGGAGCGGTTTGGTATTTGGTGGGTTCTTTGAAGGAATCCAACACACATTTTGGGGTGCTTAAAGTAACCAGCATGTAGTTTTGTGTGCAACATCCTATCTGAAGCACATTAGCAGAGATCGAAATAAGGATTGGTTGATCAGGAGTTAAAGGCAGCGCCTGGGTGTACAGCATCATTCAGTAAGCAGGAGCTACCACTGGTGAACAAGGAGCTAGTACATGGCATGTTTCTACATGAAAGGCAAACTATAAATGGGGCAATTTAAATAGGCCCTGTTAAGACAGCCCAAAAAAGTCTGAAATAGTCCAGAGGACCTGGAGTCAATCCAAACTGGACTCGAAGATGAAGCAGACAAGGTGCAAGGCCAAATCAAGCTTTCTTATCAGTCAAATAAAGCAGGGACAGCATACAAGCAATCTCTGTGCATCCATTAAAAACAACAATTTAAGTAGTACAACTTTGTCATAAATGATGCATTACATTTTATTAGTCTACAGAAACCTAGGGGGATTGGTTAGTGGCTACATATACGCTCTATAGGGTTCAGACCTGAACTAGGTTTGGTATTACTAAGCAGTCAGGTGTTGAGCAGGAGGGTGGCTTCGTACATTAAATCTAAATCGGAACTGAATTCTGATTGGAAGTGGCTATGCGTCTGAGCCAGACGAAAGAGGGAAGGGATGTAACTATGCAGAGTTAGATATTGACAGTTTAATGAGGATAGACTGGTTCCCTGATTTTGAAAGGGGCGCGGTCTATGAAATTTTAAAAGGTCTATATAAGAATAAAGTGCATCAATGGGATCGGATAAACTATTGCACACATTTGCCCACATTGCATAATTATAAGTACGTAGCCAATGTTAAGCATAGTTGCCTTAAACCACAGTCATATTTACTTTAGAGCTCAAGTACAGCGGTGCAACAGTTGATGTTTAGACTGCAGATAAACCAGCTTCCATTGCTGGTGACACATGGTGTGTACTACAAACTCCTGATTGAAAGAAGATTCTTTCGCATATGTGGCCTGACTAGCCAACTGGAAACGGCTAGGTACGTTTTCACTCAATGCGTGAGCCTTGGTACTATGGACACGTGTACTTTGGCAACTTATGTGGGTAGGTATGATGCCATCAAAACCCCAGAATTATTGTATAAACACGGACTCCGAAACCTTGCACATTGCACTTTATGGGCTATGGTGCCAATATGAGAAGATTTTAATAAGTAAGGATCCAAGATGTATATGAAGATTGTCAAGGCGCTCTCCTTTTCATCTTTTAGTGTTATATATGTATTCTATTTAAGCTTGTATGTTTATGTGTTTTGTGTATATGTAAAAGTTCTATGAACTAATAAACTATAGGGTTCAGACATCTAATTGGGTTATACTTGTCTGATGGCTCCTCCTGAGACCACCCCGCTATTGAAAAATGTTAAACAAGAGGTTGGTTAGCACATAACTTGGTGGGCATAAAATGCTACAAGAGGTTGGTTAGCACATAACTTGGTGGGCAGCATAAAACCAGGGACTGATAGGTTGGCTTTCTGCCAACCAACCTTGGACAATTGACAGGTCGTCTAGACAGGAGCCCAGATGGAGGGTAGGGAGAGAGGTCCACAGATTGCTTTTCTTTCAATTAAAAAAGTTAGCATCTTTTATTCCTAGGCCATGAGCAGGGTGATCCAATTGTACTCTGTATTGTGCTGCGTCTCGTGTATGTGTAGGGAGTATTGCAGGTGTCCTATCTGTGTTCGCTGCTGATGAATAGGCAACGTTTTCCAATTGAGACCATGTTTGGGATAGATTTATCCTGTATTTATTGAGAATTTAGCTAATATTAATTAAGTATTGCATTTTCTGTTGCCACTGGAGACACTTTTTAGTTCATCTTCATGGAGTCTTTTGGCTTATAGTTTGACTGCACCTGGATAACAAAAGTCTGTTGTGCTTTTTATAAACTTTAATCTGGGAGTATACTGCGTGTGTCTTGGGAATTACTATCTCGTGCCTTTGCTCCACCGTTCCTATCCTCCCTTATTTCACTGTAACATTGGCTCGGGTTGTTAACTACGATCTGAGCTCTGCATGGATCTGTATTTCTGTGTATTTAGTATTTTGAATTTGCTAGAAGTTTTGGGGCCTTTGTTTATTTAAAAGTGTGCTGCAGCTTCCATTCTGGAGAAGATGGTTGCCCCATTATACTTGTTTTTCTATGTTAGTGAGCAGTATTGGCAAGTCTTTCATGTTGCATTCAGCTTATATATTGATTCTGTTAGTGTTCTTCATGTCTAGTGGATGCTATGTTAGTATTCTTGTATAAATGCATATATTAACTTTTGTACATGTTCTTCATGTTGAGTGCACATTTGCTGCGTGTCGAATGCATGCATATATATTGTTATAATGTTAGTTTGACTAGTTTTATCATCTTCAGCTTAGGTTGTTTCCATATACTGCTATACCTGCCTGGGATAAGGGTTGTACGGTTGTCTTAGTGAGTAATGTTTCTCACCTGTGCGCTATTTTACCAGGGGGAGGGGTAGAAGCTATGGACGACGTATTCAGCTGCCTCCCAACAGACCCATTATGATTTAAATGTCTTCCAGATGCATTTTAAGACCCCTTTAGAGATGTTCCAACTCATAGAGACCCAGTCACTTAAGTAGTGGATTGTGTCCTCCAACGTATTCCTCATCTTAGATGTATTCCATCCAGCTTTGCTGCTCTTCGGAAATTTTTGCGGCAGAGGGCGCCGTGCGTCGATGTCATTGAGTCGATGGTCCCTCGAAGGCCTCCGTCGAGGGTGACGTCATCGGGTGTATAAGTAACACGCGCGGCGCCTGTTGGCCTCCGTTCCGTTTTTCCGCAGTTACTTTGCTTCAGACATTCGGCGCGCCTCAAGTTCTGTGAAGAATATATATATAAACAAGAAGAAATATGTCCTCGTCATCGACACCGACCACGACCCCGAGATTGAGTTTCAAGAAATGCAAGTCGTGCGGCTCAAAAATGTCGATCACAGACCCGCACCGCAAGTGTTTGTGGTGCCTCGAAGAAGGCCACGACATGGAAGTGTCAGGCGATGACGGGGAAGGCCTTGCGAGAAAGGAGAGGAAAGCTACAGGTAGGTCGGAAGGATCGAAAAGCGTGTAGCGTCGAGTCAAGACCCCATGAGGAGAAATCTCCTAGACGCGAAAGGCATCGATCTAGATCCCGAAGCGATTCTCATCGCTCTTCGTCAAAAAAATCGAAGAAACAACGCCACAGGTCTCCCTCCACCTTGTCGTCAGACGAGTCTCCAAAAAAAATGAAATGCCCCACGAAACATTCGTCCTCCGAAGAGTGGGAAGCATTCAGGGTCAAAATGATGGAGGTGTTTGAGAAGGCGAAGCCTCGGTCCGCGCCTTCTTCGGAAGCTGACCGGGAGCGTCATCGCTCCAACATTCGCGCGCCCTCGAGCCGGGGTGATCGTAAAAGGAAGGATAGGGAACCTTCCAGGACGTCGAGCAATAAACGCTCGAGTCGAGTCCACCGCTCGAGGTCACCGACGCCGTCCAAGACCTGTCACACCTCGAAGGGAAAATCATCGAAGACTGCTTCGACGCCCTCGAAGCAAACCCTGTCGACGACCACTATGCCGTTGACGCCTTTATCGACGTCGACGCCGAAACCCTCAGCGCCAAAGGCTCCAACCAAGCCAGGGCAGCCAGAAAAAGAGAAGGAGAAAGTTACAAAACATGTAATTTCTTCAGAGCCTGGTACTACACCTCTTCCTCCTCCTCTCCCAGAGAAGGTTTTCAAGCCTCTCCCTAGGAAGGAGTTTTTCAAATCCTTGAACTCCATTTTTGAGCAACAGGAGAGATCCGAGGAGGAAAATGTACCTTTTGGATTGGAATATGGCACCCCAAATGTCCCAGAATGTTTGATCTCAGAGGAAAGCAGAATGTGGGATTTGGTGGAGTCTTTACATAATGTAAGTGGCATTGACACTTCTCCTGCGAATGACTTTGGTAGACCAGATCCAGGAGAGCATGCCAGTCCATCTTACCGTCAGTTAATGACCAAGGTGGTAGATCACTTGGGATGGGCAAGACCACCAGCCCAATTCGTCCAAGACGATTTAACAGACATATTGGACCATGGTCCCACTGAAGACCCAGTACTACCTTTTCATGTAGCCTTACAAAACAGGGTGGCCAAGAATTGGGGAAACTCCGGATTCTATTCCTCCGGTAAATAAGACCCTTGCATCAAAATACCGCCCAGCCAGTAGCGACCCTGGCTATCTGTCAAAACATCCAACTCCCGAGAGTCTGGTCATACAGGCAGCCACAGCTTCCAACAAACTTGCGTACCCGTCTATCCCTCCAGACAGGGACGATAAGCGTGTAGGTGGTTGGGCACGGAAGGTATTTTCAGCAGGGAGCATGGCATTGAAATCTGCCAACTCCACATGTGCCTTGGCAACATTTTCGTACACTCTGTGGAAGTGCATCACAATGGCGGCGGAGCACATACCAGAAGGGGAAGAAAGGGAAGGTTTTCTAGCCATCGTTAGAGATGGAAAGGAGGCCATGCAGGAATCCCTTCAATCTGGATTGGACACTGCGGATAGTGTAAGCAGGTCCATGGGCACTAGCACGGTAATGCGCAGGTTTGCGTGGTTACGGAAGTCGGGTTTTGCACCGGACGTAAAGAACCGCCTTCTGAACATGCCTTTTGACGGGCCTCACCTTTTTGGCAACTAGGCTGACGAGATCCTTGAGAGGTTGCAGACCTCAAAAGCAGCATACAAATCTTTAGGCAACTTCAGCCTTTTCGTGCGCAAGGGCAATCATGGAGGGGAAGATCCTATCGTTATTACACCTCATATGGAAAGACGAGAGGAATGGCCAGTCAAAGGGGCCAAAGAAAGGCCACTCGTGGTGGACGAGGAAAACGTGATAAGCCAGCTGCAGCCTCTTTGCCATCAGCGGCTGCAACATCCGCCACAAAACCACTTTGAGGACTTGCACCACAAAACACCTGTAGGAGGCAAGCTGTCGCAGCATCTGCAAGAATGGCGAGCCATTACTTCAGATGTTTGGGCTCTAGAAATAATAGCCCAAGGCTACTGCCTTCCTTTTCTAAAGCAACCTCAAAGCAATCCACCAGGGAGACACCCGTTGAAGTTTTCAAACCCGCTCCTACAGCAGGAAGTTCTAACCCTGGTGGAGAAAGGTGCT
The DNA here is from genome assembly GCF_040938575.1 of Ambystoma mexicanum. NCBI lineage: Eukaryota > Metazoa > Chordata > Amphibia > Caudata > Ambystomatidae > Ambystoma > Ambystoma mexicanum. Next base: position 229,900,350 of record NC_090935.1, on the reverse strand, counting down.
ATAGAACCAGTACCTGCATCGGAGAGGAACAAGGGATGGTACTCCCCGTATTTTTTGATCCCCAAAAAGGACAGAGGACTGAGACCCATCCTGGACTTAAGAAACTTGAACAAGTTCCTCAGGAAAGACAAATTCAAGATGGTTACCCTTTCTCAGATCCTTCAGGCCCTTCAACTCCAGGACTGGTTGGTGTCATTGGACCTCCAGGATGCTTATTTTCATGTGCCGATTCATCTCAAACACAGAAAATACCTGAGGTTCGTAGTTGGCGACTCACACCATCAGTTTCGAGTCCTGCTATTCGGGTTAACCTCCGCCCGAGGGTCTTCACCAAGTTAATAGTAGTGGTGGCAGCGCACCTCAGGAGAGGGTGGATTCATGTCTACCCCTACCTGGACGATTGGTTGATCAGAGCGCGTTCTGAATTTCAAGAAGTCTCAAATGACACCTTCCCAACAGGTTCAGTACATAGGAGCTGTACTAGACACATCCTTGGGAAAGAGCTTGCCTCCCAAGACGAGGGCTCAAGACATTCTTCAGATGGTTTACAAATTCCAAAATGCCCAAAATCTCCAGGCTTATGACTTTTTAAGGTTGCTCGGCCTCATGGCATCCTGCATCTTTCTGGTGTCAAAGGCACGCTTGAGGATGAGATCCCTTCAATGGGCCCTAAAGACTCAGTGGTCCCAGTTCTCGGGTCAAATGACGGATCTTCTTCAGATTCCGAACAAGGTCAGACAAGACCTTCTATGGTGGACCTGTACAGAGAACATCCTAAAAGGAGAACCTTTTTGGCAACCATGGCCGGAGAGCACAGTAGTGACGGATGCCTCACTCCTGCGGTGGGGAGCTCATGCCAACGATTTGACAATCAACGGTTGTGGGTCTCCATCGGAGTCCAAACTACATATTAACCTTTTAGAGCTGAGGGCAATCAGACTAGCGCTGAAGGCCTTCCTGCCAGGGGAAAGAATGTCCTGATAATGACGGACAACACAGTGGCCATGCACTACCTAAACAAAAGAGGAGGTGTGGGGTCACTACCCCTGTGCATTGAGGCAATGCAGCTCTGTTATTGGGCAATTCAGGAGGGAATCTCTTTAACAGCAATTCATCGAGCCGGGGAAGAGAATATGACGGCAGATGCTCTGAGCAGGCAGAGCACGGTGTCCCACGAATGGGAACTGGCTCAGGAAGTCATTCAAGAGATCTTCGCCCTTTGGGGAACCCCTCAGGTAGACCTATTTGCAACCAGTACCAACCGAAAATGCGAAAGGTATTGCTCAAGGGAATTTCCCCTGAGAGGAGCCCTGGGGGACGCGTTTGTGGTGGATTGGAATTTCCCACTATTGTACGCGTTCCCTGCAATTCCCGTCATTCCTCAAGTCATCAGGAGGCTGAGACGCTTCGGGAACCGCATGATCCTAATTGCCCCGGATTGGGCCAGGAGAACGTGGTATCCGGACCTTCTAGATATGTCCATCTGTCCTCCAGTACGTCTTCCTCAGAGAGAACCGTCTCTCTCAAATGGAAGGTGAGGTTCTCCACCCAGAGGTCAGAACACTCAACCTTCATGCTTGGTATCTGAAAGGGTGAGATACAGGGATTGGAATCTTCCAGATGATGTTATGGAGGTGTTGCTTTCGGCAAGAAGGCCAGCAACAAAGTCTGTATACAATTGCCGTTGGAAAAAGTTTTGCAACTGGTGCAGGGAAAAGAATGTCGATCCTTTTCTATGTTCTATTCCGGAAGTACTATCTTTCCTTCTGACCCTAGCACATAGAGGTCTGAATATCGGAACAATAAAAGGTTACCTTGCAGCGCTTTCCATTTTCAAGCGCTCATCGGAAGAATGCTCCTACTTCAAAATTCCTTTGATAACACAATTCTTAAAAGGTCTCACTAATGTGTTTCCTCCTCACCCATTTCAAGTACCGATTTGGGATCTAAATTTAGTCCTAAAATTCTTAATGTGTGCCCCTTTTGAGCCTATGCACACGTGTCCATTAAGATTACTAACATGGAAAACTACCTATTTGGTTGCTCTAACATCGGCAAGAAGAGTGAGCGAATTGCAGGCACTGTCTTCTGGGCCACCCTATACTGTGTTCCATAAGGACAGGGTTGTATTGAGGGTTAAACCATCATTTTAACCAAAAGTAATATCTGATTTTCATTTAAGTTAGAAAATTGTTTTACCCTCATTCTATCCTCCACCTCATCCTTCTAAGGAGGAAGAAAGATTACACACATTGGATCCAAAAAGAGCTTTAAGCTTTTACATCTCTAGACTTTCTAGGCTTAGAGTGGACAACCAGTTGTTTATAGGCTACACAGGAAGGAAACTGGGTCAATCAGTAACAAAAAAGACAATTTCACGCTTGATTGTACTTTGCATTTCAGAATGCTACAGACTGGCACAAAAAGACCCACCAGAAGGGTTGAGGGCTCATTCCACCAGAGGCATCGCCTCTTCCACGGTCCTTCAAAGAGGTGTCCCAATAAGGTCCATTTGCGAAGCAGCAACTTGGTCTTCACTTCACACCTTCTCAAAATTCTATAGCCTGGATGCTTCCTAGTATAGGGAGCTGACTTTTGGAAAAGCAGTGCTTTATTCCGCCATCTAAAAGCATTAAAAAAAATAATAATTATCTGACGCCTCCTCCAGAGAAAGTAACAAAATACTGCTTTGGGAGTCTATCTAAGATGAGGAATACGTTGGAGGACACAATCCACTCGAAGAACAAGTTACTTACCAACTGGTAACGTTCTTTCGATTGGATGTTCCTCCAACGTATTCCTCATCGCCCTCCTAACCTACCCCTCTGTAGATTTTTCCGGATTATTGCCATCTCAAATCTCGCAAGGCTGATACCTGTCTGCCGGCACAATCTACACAGTACAAGATCACAGGCAAAAAAAGGGGGAAAAAAGAACTGAGGCCAACGGGCGCCGCACGTGCTACTTATACACCCGATGAAGTCACCCTCGACAGAGGCCTTCGAGGGACCATCGACTCGACGACATCGACGCACGGCGCCCTCTGCCGAAAAAATTTCCGAAGAGCAGCAAAGCTGGATGGAATACATCTAAGATGAGGAATACGTTGGAGGAACATCCAATCGAAAGAACATTACCAGTTGGTAAGTGACTTGTTCTTCTATAGCACCACATGGCCTGGTGAGTCAAAAGTAACTTTTGGTTCCTGTTGTGTGATGCTAACCAGGTGCTACTAAGATACACACACAAGCTAAATCGCTCCCAGGGATTTTGAACCATGCATAGCACATCAGAATTGTTTGCAAACCATCTAAATAAGCTTGTTTAATTTGTTTCTTGTGAGACAAGAACATGTGAATTTTGTGTCCTGCAGTTGGGGAAAATGAGGCTGTCCATCCCATGCCGTGCAGTCACCTGCACGCATTTGCAGTGCTTTGATGCTGCACTTTATTTACAAATGAATGAAAAGAAACCCACGTGGATCTGCCCTGTGTGTGACAAAAAGGCTGTGTATGAAAGTCTCATCTTAGATGGGTGAGTAAAAAGACGCTTTTTTGGCTTTATTCTAGTGACTATATTTGTTTTATTCTATATAAATGTATTTTCTAAGTATGTGTTAAGTCTATTCCTTTTAAAAATAAAATTGTTCTACTTGTACACAGCTTTCTTTCAAAGGAGTCCAAAAGAAAATGATTTATTTTATAAGTAACTTGTATTTTATGATGCATCAGATTGATTAAATTTGTGAATGCAAATTTTATGCAACAGAAATCCAGAAGGTTATTTTAATATGAGATGTTTGTCAAATGCACAGGGATGACTGACTTTTCCTTTTTTAATGGTTTCTAAAAAAGGGACTGAAAACAAAACTAAGACCATTGATTGATAAGTCTGTGACCCTCATTACAAGTTTGCCGGTCTGGAAAAAAGCGCTGGTAACAACGGTTGGCCAATTTCCAGGTCACACAGGATTTCCGAGCCATACCAGCTCTTATGGCCCTGAATTTACCCAATGGAAGAGTGCCACGTTACTCCCAGGAATATAATTTACAGTATAAAAGACATGTGAGGATCTTGCATAAGCTCTAGGTGTTTTTGTTTCACTTTATCAGTTCGGATCAGTCAGTCCTCACATGTCTTTTATGCTGTAAATTATATTCCAGGGAGTAACGTGGCACTCTTCCATTGGGTAAATTCAGGGCCATAAGAGCTGGTATGGCTCTGAAATCCTATGTGACCTGGAAATTGGCTAATGAGAGGGAATCCCTGTCATTGTCCAGGTGCCTATGTGCTGGTAGCAGGGCCCTCAGTGCGTTCCTCCCCCTAATCACAGGAGCACCGCGCTGAGAGTCCTCACCCAGTCTTCACCTGATAGCCGTGGCCAAGCCTTGGTGAATCCCCTGACCCCACCCCCCCTTTCCCTCCTTTACCTTTTTGAGGCGAGGGCAGACCCTTACCTGATGCAATTGTTCAGGCTGCTCCTGGCAGATGCGTGCCAGCCTCTCCCCCTGACCGCCACTTACTTGCACCTTACTGTGCCCAGCTGGAATCTAAGTCCCGCAACTCCCTCTTCTTTAGGTTGTATGTGGTTGCTGGGACCTAGCTAGTTCCCAGCAACCACTCCAGGCAGATTGCCTTTTTAAATGTTTATTTTTGTATTTTGTGTCCCCCTTCATCCCCAAGACAAGATATCATATATTTTTTTACCACGCCCTTGGGCCGTACCTGGAGTTATGGGCCTGTAAACCTTGTTATGCAGCCTTGCTATGCCCAGGCTACTAACTCTGTCTTCAGCGCCCACACCTCCGGGTATGGCACTTGGGCTGGGTCTATAAAGCTTAATTAATGAAATACCTAGAAACTCTCACTACCAACTCCACCTCACCAAAGCTTTAGTCCTAGCTAACCTTGATTATCATAATGACATTACCAATGTTTGACGAAAAGCCAATGATACATCAACTACAAATTCAGAACCTCAGACCCCGGGACCCCATTTACCCAGGCCTGATTCCACTACACTGGCTAGCAACAGAATCCAGGATTTTTTTCAAAAAGCTTTGTATGGTCTATCAACATTTATTCTGCATTTGTCCAAAATATCTATCTCCTTCCCATAGGTCTTATCTACCACAAATAATGCTCAGATGACAGGTGAACATATAAACATATAATCTGGATTGAGTCCTTCCTGAGTGACAGAACCATGAGGGTCTTCTCGCCCTCAGCGGCAGCAGACCCTATCCCCATCACATGCGGTGTTCCCCAAGGATCTTGTGTTTCCCCTACCCTGTACAACATATTCACCAAGCCCCTCTTTGATGATCTTGATTCTCTTGGTATCACCTACACTAACTATACAGATGATACTCAGATTCTCCTCCCACTTTCCGGGGATTACGAAGAGGATTTGGCCTTGGTGAATAGGGTGTATCTCATCATCCAGGCATGGATGACTATTCATGGTTTATGCCTGAATGATAAAAAAAACGGAACTCATCATACTGTGCACTTATGCTAACATAAAAAAACTAGGACCGAATTATTCATCATTCATCATCAATGGTAATCTTATTAGGGTGGCCAAAGAGGTGAAAACACTTGGGTTCTACATTGACTCCACCTTATCTTTTACTAAACAAGTTAACACCTTGGCCTCAGCCACAGCCTACACATGTAAAATGATTAGAACGGGCAAACCCTTTCTATCAGATGATAATTGCATTACCCGAGCCAGAGCCTTGATTTTATCTAGGCTCGACTACTGCAATGCACCAAATGTTGGCGCCAACAAATCCATCACCCAAAAAATCCAGATCCTTCAAAACAATGCTCTTAGAGCGGCAGTAGGTGTGTCTAAAAGGTCTCACATCTCTGCCATACGGAGCCAAAACAATTGGCTTTCCACTCTCAACAAAATCAACTTAAGAATAGCCTCCTTGACACATAAGGCATTGAACAATGTTGCCCCCAGTTACCTTGTAAACAGAGTCCAAAGAAAAATCTCCAATAGACCCACCAGACTTACCAATGCCAACTGCATTAACATTCAACGATTTAGACTAACCAAGATCGGGGGGGGAACAGCTTCCAGGTCAAGGCGGCTCAACTTTGGAACTCCCTACCACACCATCTCAGGGCGGATCAATCCTACCCCAGGTTCAGACTCAGTTATATCAACTGGCTCAAAGCAAATGATAACTAATTAAGAACATACCCTTGTATATTTTTCTTCTTTGTATATTTGCCATTTCTGCCTATTTTTGTATAGCACACCTATGTACCCAGTTATGCCTATTCCATGCACTACTATGTAATTATATTCTCTGTGTATAACTATGTAACCTGTTAATTAAGCTTTGCATTGTCTGTACTGCTTGCGCCCTGATACCCCCGGGTCTGGTGCACATCATATAAATGAATAAACTAAACTAAAGTATAGTGCTAAATACGCTCTGATGACAAGTGGACATATATTGCTAAATACAAATTAGGGTTCTTTTGTTTTGATTCATCAGCAATGATAGGCCCCAATCTCTGGAATAATCCAAAAGTCCTAAAGCAGGAAAATATGTATTTATTTATTTAGCTTAAAGTGTGGATCTAGCTCGAGAGCAGCAGAGCTTTGTACCAGAGTGTGGGTAGCTTGCATTTGGACTGGCGTCTTTCAACAGTAACGCTGTACTGTGAGGTCTGTGCTTGGTATGTGCATCCATTGGAATTAATCCTTGGTCAGATATGTTGAAATACTTCAAGTTCAAGAAAATTCTTGAGACCTTAATCTACTCGATAGCTATCCCTGAGAAGTGTGACAGAGAAGGATGAAAAGCACCAAAATCTGACTGACCTCCTCAAGAAAGATGATGCAGCAAGATGCTGATAAGCTTTTAGAAATCCTTTATAACTAAAATGCAGAATCTGCTGCCTCCCTGCAAAATAGAGTTGAGTGAACTGGTTTCAGGAAGGTACAAGCCCACCAGCATCTATCTGGTCAAAGAAATAATGTGTCTCTACATACCCTATCCTAGCATATGTAGATATGGAATGTACTACACTGAGCTGTGGATTTATGCCCCTCTAAGCGTTTTCTTTTTTTTTTTTGCATTGAAAAGGTCGACCGTCTTTAGCCATTTTGCTAAAGTTGAATCTGGGTGTTTTGCAATGCTGCTGTTTCACCCACCAGCCCCCCCCCCCCAAACCCTCAGTGGGTTCCCATCTGACTGGATTCAGGCACAGCTGGGCGGCACCTACCACTCTTCTGTGTGCTCCCTCATGCCTGACCCTCCCATACCGCTCCTGCGCTCTTGGCTGTGCATCACACTTTCTCTCCCCTTCCTCCCCTACTATGCTCCCTGCACCCCATATGGTGCTTTCCCTCTCTCCCATCTTCTCTAACTGCTACTCTATCTCCTACCCTATCCCTTTTACTAAGTCTGGGAGGATGAAGTTCAAGAGGGACATCCTGGTATCCAGCCCAGGCCTCTCTATCACTGATACCTACACCAGTGCTTCCTCTAGACAGACTCTTAACAACATCCTCTTTGTCGTTCCCTCTCCAGACTTATGAACCCCTCATATGGTCTCTGTTCTCTCTGCTTTATCCTCCTCTCCCATTAATGGTGGCACTTGGTGGGACAACCTCCTGCCCCACTTCCACTCCTCCAAGACCATCATTAATGTCTATCTGAATGGCACAGTCTTGGTCTTGGCTCCTCAGCCCAATCTCCTCCTTTTCGATAGACGCTTCCCACGTCTTATCAACTTCCTTCTCCTGCTACTCTTACCTACACCTCTCTGGCTCCTCCGCCACCATATTTTGCCACCTCTCTGGCACCCTCTTCTTCCTCTCTGAATACTCTGCCTTCTTCTTCCGCCTCTGCGCACTCTTGGGCCCTTCTAACCCCTCGACAGGGCGTACCTCATGCATGTACCCCTCCACAGAATTTATTTTAAAATTTGTTTATTGGCATTTTTAGTAATATCCCTTACAAGTTTTGCAAAACGCGTCTTGTGCATAATCTTTTACAGTGCTTTTCGGTTTAGCCTTAACATTATAACAAACAACAAATAACGGGTAACAGTAACTGTCTCCTTGCCATGTCCGTGTGTTTCCGCTTCTTTCGTTTCAGGGAGGAGGGGATGTAGGGGAGTTGGGTAGCATACTCAGGGAGGGTGCAGGGGGGACACCTTCCCAGGACCATCCTCATTTCCAGTCACACGTCTGGGCTTGCCCTTTCTTGTCTTGTGGGCGGGTTCGTTTCGGGTCATGGGTTCATGGGGGCTTGTCGTCCGAGGGGAGGAACATATGCCTAGTGAGTTCTTTCCATGCCTCGAGAGCTCTGCTGGACTCATCCGTAGATCTAGTGACACTTTCAACCCAGGCCTTGGTCTCGGCCGACACCCATCGCTCTGCTTCACTATGCCATGCTTTGTATTGCGGACCTGCGGGTCTCTTCCAGGACATGGCTATGGTTCTTTTGGCCAGGATGCACGCTATGTCCATGAGTCTGACTGTGTGTTTCAGTTTGGCTAGCCTAGGATAGGTTCCGAGTAGGCATTCCTCAGGTGCCCATTTGTAGTTGGTCATGCCTGCTTTCTCACATGTCTGTTTTACCCTTTCCCACAGTGTCCTGGACTTGGGGCATTCCCACATCATGTGGATTAGATCCGCTTCCTCCCTCATGCACCAGGTGCAGTGTGACTGCGATTGTTTGTTAAATTTGGCTATTCGTTTCGGGGTTAGGTAGGTTCGGTGCAGCACATTAATTTGTATTTGTCTGAATCTATGATTCCTGGACACCTCCTTGGGGAATGCAAGTGCCCTATTCCATTCCCCCTCTGTCATTTCTCTGCCTACGTCTGTTTCCCATTTACCTTTCATTTCCGCGCTCCGGGGGTTGGGTATGTCGCTCAAGTGTCTATATATTTGAGATATTGGTCTGCTGCCCTCCCCCATATTATATAACAGCGTGAGTAGTGGTTCCGGATCCGGTTCCTCCGGCCACGCTTCCCATTTGCTTCGTGCTGTGGAGCGGACCTTCTGGTACCAGAGGAACTGGCCCGTGTGGATGCCCTCCCTTTCCTGTAATATGGCGAATTCTTTAAAGGTGCCCTCTTCATAAAGATCTCCCCAGGTGTAAACCCCTCCGCTTTCCCACAATCTAATTTGTTTTAGATCAGTGACCGTTGTGTACAGGTCTGCGAGTAGGGGTATTTCAGGTGCGTAAGCGTTCTGTGTGCGGGTGAGTGTCCTTGTTCTGCGCCAGATCTCCCTCCCCAAGGTGACTATGTGGGGTGCCGTACCTAGCAGTTTCGTGGGTACCCAGACCAGTTCCTTCAGGGTGAATGGGAGGATCATGGTCTGTAGCAGGGGTGCTTCATCTGTGGGCTCATCGGATAACCATTTGAGTACAAAGCTAAGCTGTGCTGCTAGGTAGTACTTTTCTAGGTTTGGGAGTTGGATGCCACCTTGTGTGTATGGCAGGGTCAGTGTCGACAGCGCTATCTTATGTCTGTTTTCCCCCCAGATGAACTCTCTTATTAGCATCTCGAGCAGCCGGAAGAGGGGTTTATTAATATAGTAGTGTACATTCTGGAACCCATATAGGAATCGCGGTAAAACAATCATCTTAATTATGGATGCCCTTCCCATCATAGACAAGGGGAGTCTCGACCAAAAGTTCATGGATCTGCGCAGGGCCGGGATCGCTGCTTTTGTGTTATGTTCGTGCATCAGTGCTGGGGTGTGCATTATTTGGATTCCTAGGTATCGGAATGTGGTGGTTTGCCATCTTATCCCTACCTCCGGGAGTGTTTCTACGTCCTCATTTTTTAGGGCCGCTAGTGGGAACAAGCAGGATTTTGTCTTACTAAATTGGATCCCAGAGACTCTGGAATAGTTGTCCAGGACTTCTAGTATGGTTGGCACGTTGATGTGTGGGTCCCTGACATATATAAGAACGTCATCTGCATAAAGCGAAATGATGTGGTCCACCCCTCCCAGTCTTATGCCGGCATCAAAAAACTGTTTCCGGAAATAAATAGCTATGGGTTCCAGCCCCAATACGTACAACATTGGGGATAATGGGCAGCCTTGTCTAGTCCCTCTTTGTATGTTCCAGGCGTCTGACACATGTTTCCCTGACTTTACTCTTGCGCTTGGTTTGGTGTATAGTATCTCGACCCATCTGATAAATCCGGGTCCGAAGCCAAATTCCTTGAGTACCGCCACAAGCCACTCCCAGTAAATGGAGTCGAAAGCTTTTATGGCATCGAGGGATAGTAATGCACTGGGGCTCTCGTCTTCACTAGTTTGCGCTATAATGTGTTGAGGCCTGCGCAGGTTCATTGACGTATTGCGCCCTGGTATAAAACCATTCTGATCGGGATGTATTATGTCGCCTATTATTTTAGATAGGCGCTTGGCCAGTATGGTGGTTAGAATTTTTACATCATAATTTAGCATTGCCAGCGGGCGATATGAGTCGCACAGGTCTGCCGGTTTGTTTGGCTTCAGGATCGGGACCACAAGTGTTTCTCTCATGCTTTCTGGTAATATCCCCCTCTCATATGCCTCTTGGTATACTTTATGTAGCAGGGGTGTGAGGGAGGATTCATAGGCTTTATAAAACTCTGAGGGCAGCCCATCAGTGCCAGGTGCCTTACACGTGGCTAGGGACCTAATTGCTTCGGTTATGTCCTCAGGTGTTATTTCTGTATCTAGTGCCATGGCCTGTTCAGTTGACATTCTATTGAGTCCAATCTCATCCAGCGTGCCCATGATCAGTTCCTGAGGGACCTCCTCCGCGTGTGAGTATAGGCATGTATAGTATTCTTTGAAGACTTCGTTGACGCCCTGCTGCGTGTGATGTATGTTCCCTGCTTCGTCTCGCAGTGATGTGGTGGGGTGTCTGGGGTGTTCCCTGCTGCATAGCCAGGCCAGTAGCCTGCCCGGTCTATCCGCTTCCGTATGTGATCTGTTCGTTTTGGCCGTGTGGTCAAACTTTTCTAGTCTGTGCCACGCTGTTTCATTCTCCCCCCTTAGCCTTCGAAGTTCTGGTTCCCTTTCCCGGGTGTCTATGGGGGCCGCTTCCAGTTCTCCGATCTCCCTTTCTAGTTGGTCTAAGTCCTTCCTGAGCAGTTTCCTGATTCCACCAGCCTTTGCAATGGTCTCCCCCCTTATCACCGTTTTTAGGGCATCCCACACCGTGCTACTGTGTTCCACGCTTCCCACGTTGATTTCTATGTAACTATCTATGGATTCTTGCAGTTCTTCTCTGAAGGCAGGGTCTTTAAGAGCCTCTGCCGGCATTTTCCACATGGGAATTGGGGGTCTGGGACCTTTGTGGTTCCATGTTACTAGGAGCGGGGAGTGGTCAGAGATGGTCCTTCCTAGGTACTGCGCTCCCTCCACCTGAGGTAAGTGTTCCCTGCCGATGAGGATGTGATCTAACCTCGTGTATAGGTTGTGCGGGGATGAATAGTATGAGTATCCTCTTACGGCTGGGTGCATTTCTCGCCATATGTCTGCCAGGTCCAGTCTATCTATCATTGCAGTCAGAGCGGTTGTTGCTGCTGACGGGCCTTTCGGGAGGGGGATGGATCTATCTAGGTTTGGGTCGCATATGCATTTGAGGTCGCCCCCCCAGATAAACAGACCGTCTCTGCGCTGTGCAATTTTGGGGTATAGCGAGTTCAAGTGGGCCGGTATGTTGCTATTAGGAAAGTAGGAGTTCAGGATGCACACCTCCGTCTGCTCTATGTGTCCCCATAGCATTACATATCTGCCTTCCGGGTCTATTTCTGATTTGGTCAAGCGGAAGGGGAGCTGTGGGTGTATCCAGGTATATACTCCCCTAGCATATTTGGAATAAGCTGTGCCGAATCCCTGCCCTCCCCAGTGTGTTTGGAGTTTGGCCATTGATTCCGCGGAGCAGTGGGTCTCCTGTAAGAGTGCTATCATCACCCCCTTCCTGTGCAGGTAGGTCTTGACTCTGTTTCTGCGGATGTATGTCCCCAGGCCCCTCACGTTCCATGTCAGTATTTTAATTGCCGTAGTGGTCATGGTGGTCTAAAGTGGGTATGGTAATCATTCTGCTTCATCCTCTTAAATGCCCGTGGTTGCGGGTCTGTTGTGGGAGGTTCCCTCCCTGTGTGGGCCAAGGCGCTGGTTTCCCTTTCCCTTCGGTCGGCCCCTCCTCCCCCTCTCTTCTTTCCCTTTGGAGACTTACCAACAGTAGTAACGTTCATTCTGGTGAATGTGAACAGTAAACAGTGGAACTTTGAACTGCCCCCAGCAGTTGCTTCCAACTTGCAGCGCTCAGGGGCTCCCGAGCCTTCTGGGCCTTTCCAGGCCTCCCGGTGCGGGTGTTGTGTCGGCGGTATGCCTACACGTGCCTTGAGGGGGTGTGTTGATGTCTTGTCGTGTAGGTTGGTGTGCTCCTGCCCTTTGTTGCTTCTTTGATGCTGTAGTTTGTCGTGCCGGTCTTTGGTTTGTCCATCAACCTGTTATCGGTCTTTCCCACCCGGTTCTACGGGCGTTCAACGTCCTGCGGTTCCTCTTGCCATTCCTTCCTTGCCGTCTGCAAGGTTGTTGTGTTCAAGCCACATATTTGCCGCCTCCGGGGTGTCCAGGAAGACCGCTTTACCTTTGTGTATCACTTTAAGGCGCGATGGGTACATCAGCATATACTTCAAGTTGAGCTCACGTAGTCTTGCTTTCACCGGGATAAAGGAATTTCTCGTGCGTTGTACAGTGGGGGTGTAGTCCGGGTACACCACTATTTTGGCATCTTGTCTCCTAATTTCCCCTCCTTCTCTGGAGAATCTTAGTATAGTCTCTCTGTCTCTAAAGTTTAGGACTTTGGCAATCATTGGGCGTGGATGTGAGCCCGGCGGAGGTCTTTTTTGTAGGGACCTGTGGGCTCGCTCTATAGAGAATCCCTGGGACAGATTGCCGGCGCCGATTTCCTGTTGCAGCATCGTCTCTATAAATTCGGTTGGGTCCGGGCCTTCCATGCCCTCCGGGACTCCGAGGATTCGGACGTTGTTGCGGCGGGCCCTTCCCTCCGCATCCTCCGACCTTGCCTCCAGCCTTGCCACCTTCAGCTCGAGGTCCTGTACCCTGGATTTGAGTTCCGTTGTGTTGTCTACGTTGTCCTGTAGTGTGGCTTCCACCGAGGTCACGGGCATCTTGTCTGATCAATTGTATGTCCGTTTTGACCTCATCGATTCTGGTTTCGAGCGATGTTCGTAGCGCTGTTATTGCCTGTAGTAGCTGCATGTTTGTTGGGTCTCCCTCTTGGGTCGTTTGCGCTGCTGCTGCCCCTGTTTCTTGTTGCCGCTTGGGCATAACTGTTGTAAAGGAGTCCATTGTTGCTGCTTTCGATTTTCCTTTGGGAGGTGACATCCCCCGCTCTCGGGTACCCGGTCCTGCACTCCTCCTCAGGACTCGCTCGCTTGTTCTCAGACCGTGGGGTCAGTGGCTTTCTTCGTTGGAGTCCACGGCGGCGCAGCCCCTCCAGGCAGTCTTATTCTCCTGCGCCGCTGGCGCCGGGCCTCCAGCGGCCCCTATTGTTTGGTAGTTGTGCAGTCGCGGCGACTCCTGGGCGCTCAGTTGTCGTTGTGCCTTACGCTCCGCAGCGTCTCTTTTCCTGGACCTCTATTAGTCCGGATTGCAGGGTGTCCTCGCCTATCCTTGGGCTGTTCAGGCTGTTTTATGTGGAGGGGTGTAGGGCGTTAGTGCTTTTCGGGTGTCGCCTTCCTGCTTGCAGCAGGGACCTCGCGCTGCTCACCCCGTTCTCGTGGTGTGTTGATGCGGTGCTTCCAGGGGGCTGTGTCTGAGGTCGGGGGTCAGCTCCCCCTCCCAGCGCTGCAGGACTTATGGTGCTGTGCTGTCTGTCCCCCCCGTAGGCAGGAGGTGGGGAGATGTCGCGTGCTTGTTTCAGGTCACCCGGACCGGGTCGCCGCGGACCGAATCATCCGCCGAGGATGTACGCCGCCGCCGGGCTCCAGGTAGGGTCTCAATGTCTCCGGAGTGCTCGATGTGCCGCTCCGGGGGCCCACAACAGCCCAGGCCCCCAGTCCCCGCCCGCTCCCCCTCGCCACTCAGCAGTGGGGCACCCCCGGCGCCCGTCGGGGGTCGGAGGCGGTCCGGGTCTCCCAAGTCAGGTCACCGCGGACCGAAATGTCCGCCGAGGATGGAGGTAGGGCCCCCGACGCCCCTAGGAGCACACCGCAGCCCAGGTCCTCTGTTCCAGCCCGCTCCCCCCCACCGCTCGATGGCGGTGTTTCCCGGTCACCGTACGATGGTCTCCGCGCGTGGGGTGGGGGGCCTCAGGTGTCTGGGGGCTCCGCTTTCTCCGGGGGCGCGGGCGCCGCCTCCCACAGTTCTCAGCCGCCTCTCACCTCGAAACTCCAGGCGAGGCCGCCATCTTTGATTCCGGGGGGTTCGGGCGCGGAGGTCGCGTTAGTGCGCTGCCGGTTTCCGTTTTGTCCAGATATCACCCGCGGGCAATGCAGGATCGCTTGGGGCAGCTGGGCATATGTTTGTATGCCTCGGCAGGTCAGGCTGAGTGTATTTTCGGAGGATCTACTTCAGGATCGGGGCAGGAGCTCAGGGCAAGCACGTCTTTAGTCCATGGACTTAGGCCACGCCCCGTACCCCTCCACAGAAGTCTTTCAAATGTGGCAATAAGCTCCACGTCGCTACTCTCAACTCTCGCTCTGCTGTCAAACACGCCTCTGACATCTGCCAACTCCTCGAAGAACTTGATCTGGATGTCCTCGGTCTCACCGAGACATGGTTCATGGCCAGATATGTCACAAGTTTTGACACTCTCCTCCCTGAGGGCTACTAGATCCTCTCCGAACCCAGGACCAACCGTCCAGGAGGTGGAGTAGCCCTGATCTTCCCGGAGTTGTTCCCTGCTTCTGTCATTCCTACACAGGCCTACTCCTCCTTTGAATGCCTGGTCTGCAGGCTTTCTATCTCTCCTGGCCGCTTTCTTACTGTGGCCACCATCTACAGGCCACCTGGCCTGGTCGCCCTTGTCCTCTCCGAGTGGGACGACCTCTCCTCCTCCATCTTTGCCTCTGCCTCTCATCTTCTCCTCAGAGACTCAACATCCACTTGGATGCTTCTACCCCCTCCTGTGTGCTCTTTTGCAATCTCTGCATATCTCTCTCTCTCTCTCTCTCTCTCTCTCTCTCTCTCTCTCTCTCTCTCTCTCTATGTCTCTCTCTATCTCTCTCTTCTCCCCCCCCCCCCTGGACCAACACACTGCCCGGCCCACCCTGTTTTTTTTTTATCTCGTCAGACATCCCCCTCTCCAACCCTCTCTCCTTGACTGACCACGTTCTTCTCTCCTCTCACCTGTCGCTCTCTGTCCCCCAGGTAAAGCCAACCCCAGCACTGCCACCCACCTTCTCGATCATCTGGCCCATGAAGCGTGTCAGTGGAGGCTTTTGCTGGTACTTTCTCTCCTCCTCCTGAGGCTGACTCACACTCTGAAACAGCCCTCTCCAACTTGCATCTCTCAATCTCTAACACTCTTGATGTCCTTGCCCCTGTCATAAGGATCCGTCTGAAGCCCACATCCAAGTGCACCTCTTGGTATGATTCCGACCTTGCCACCCTTAAACGCAAGTGTAAGGTGACTGAGAGGAAGTGGAGGGCATCAGGCTCATCCTCCGACAAACTGGCCTCTAATAACTCGCCAAACTTTTCAAAATTCACAAGAGCTGGCCAATCCTGCTGCAGTCTCCACCTCTCCTGTTCCTTCCCAGGCCCTTTGCTCGGCACTGGCTTTTCACTTCACCACTAATATTCAGGACATCCTGTCCACTCTCTCCTCTTCCTCCCCCTCTACCACACTTGGTCTCTCTCCGGCCATTTCTCCTCCTCCTTTCTCCTCTTTCCCCTTGTTCACTCACAACAATGTTTCTAGACAAGTCCGATCTATGAAAGTTTCCTCAAAGCAGGTGCTCCCCTGCTCCTCCAGAACCATCAAGGACCACATCGACAACCGATTTCTGCAATCACCCTTTTGCCACTGAAATCTTCCCTTCGCCCCTAAAGGACTTCCCCTCCTCAAGAAGCTCTCTGCCGGACCTTCCTCTCTGGCAAATTACCACCCAATCTTTATCACTCCTTTCCTGGGCAAACTCCTGGAAAACCTGGCCATCTTCCATCTTACTCTCCATACTGAATCTGTTGGTTGTCTCCATGACCACCAGTCTTGCGTTAGAAGCACAGAAACTGCTCTCCTGAACACCTGTGAAGACATGCTCTCTAATCTCGATGCTAACCTTCCCTCTGTCCTCTTTCGATATGGTCAACCACGCCATCCTAATCAGTCATCTCCATGACAACTTGGGCATCATGAGTCAGGCCCGAGCCTGGTTGACCTCCTTTCTATCCGATCAACCTTCCCAGGTCCAACAAGGGTCCTTTTTCTCTACCACCTCTCTCTACCTGTGGTGTTCCCCCCCCCCCCCCAGGGCTCTAACCTCTCACCCTGGCCCTTGAACCATTACTTGGCACTTTTGGCACACCTCATCTCTACCTTCTTTTCTAACTTTCAGTGTTGTACGGATGACACTCAGCTCTCCTTCAGGCTCCCATCAGCGTCCTCTGCTCTCTCGCTCATACCGGATTGTCCATCTGCAATTCAGGAATGGTGTGCCCCCAACGATCTCTGCCTTAATGCCACTAAGACTGATATCCTTCTCACTGGGACCCCTGCTCCCGCCTTCCCTCTTTCACTCTTCCGCCCACCCTGGGCCCTCTACCCTTACTCTCCTATGCGGCAAAGAACCATGGAGTCCACCCTCAACTTCTCTTCTCACATCTTTGACATCTCTAAGAAGTCACACTACCAGCTGCACCTCCTCAGAGGTATTCTTCCTTTTTCTCACTTTCCCCGAGAGGCTCACTGTCCCCAGAGCCCTGGTGCTCTCTAGGCTAGACTACTGCAACAGCCTCTTTCTAAATCTACCTGCCTCTACTCTTCACCCTTTGCAACTAATGCAGAACAGGCGTGCCAGACTTGTCCTTGGCCTTAAGCCCAGGGATGGTATCTCTCCAGCCCGGACATCTCTCCACTGGCTCCCGGTGGCTGCAAGGATCAGGTTCAAGACACTCTGCATCATCCACAAGGCTTACTGGGGCCGGGGACCACACTACATCCAACTCTCCCTTCCTAAGCATCTTCCTTCTCGAGCTCTCCGCTCATCCACCTCCAGCTCTCCGAAGGTTAGATGCTTCTCTAGGCAGAGATTGGGGGGTAGATCTCTGTCCTCGGCTGGGGCTTCCCTCTGGAACAACCTCCCTGCCTCTCTCAAACTTGAGCAGGACCACCTAAGGTTCCGGAACCAACTCAAGACATTTCTCTTCGCTTCCGCTTTCTCTCCCTCTCTTCCCTGCTGATGCTCCTGTCTGCTGTGCTAACTGGTGACCTGGCCACCCACTGAATAAGATGGGCATCAGGCTCCTGCACAACCAGTAGACCCTTGCACAGCGTCCGGGCCTCACACCCACTTAGGGACTGTATCTGCAACCGTACAGTCCCCTGCATCCCTGGACTTACTTGAGCCACCCCCTGGAAGCACTTAACAGTGTTTTTGCCACTGCACTCTCCCCCCCCCCCTCACCCACTCTCCCTGGCACTTCTCCTCTTCCCTCCCCCTCGCACTTGCACAATCTGAATGACACAAGGCCTTGTAAGATTGTTTGTTTTGTCCTCCCTCTGTCTACCCTTCCTTGTCTTGTCGCGCCTAGAAACACTTGTGTACAGGTGCCTTATAAATTACTTATCATATCATATCCCCCAGCAATCCTCCCCCTTCAATTTTCTGATTGGTGCTTTGAAGTGACTGTGTTGCAATGTACTGCCAATTAAAACAATAATAAAATACAAATACAAATTAAAAAAATAAAATGTGATCTTTTCGCATACTGAAATGAGCAGATCCAAAATCAATGAATGTACAAATGCATCTATCCTCACAATTAATACTTTAATCTATTTTACAGCCATGTCTTCTCTTAAATATCTGAAGATTCATTGTATGTGTATTTGTGTCCTGTGATGAATCAAAGGTATTTGTCTCTTCTCCCCAAAGGGGAGCCACCCCCTTTGAGATTAGTGAGATGAGCCTGCTCTGCAAGACCCTCCGTAGAGGTCTGGGCAAGTGGCACCACACTGTGACTCTCTCTCTTAGGGGACACGTTCTCATGGTCCCATGAGAAATCCCTAGACCAAGCACCATTTCGGCCAATATATGACTGCCTGCTTTGAAGAATGTGTCCTCCTTGCTTTTGGCTGCAGGCAGTGCTGTAGCGAACCAGTCATCAAAAGGAAAAGAAGATGTCTCTTTAAGAAGAGACTTGTATTTAACTGGGACAAGTGGATTATGAGGAGAGAGAGTATATGCTGCGCAGGCGGAGTCCCCGGTCATAAGTGCGCCTTGGAGAGGCAGAGCAGAAGCAAGTCGAGGAGCCCTCAAATTTCGGAAAGGTGAAGAATGCCAAATTGAGACGCAAGAGGGTCGACGAGGCCAACAACGGGGAAGCCGAAGGAGAAGAAGAATCCTGTGCAAGGTGTATCGTGGTGGACGAGATGCCCGGCTAATGATGCCGAAACCATCATAACCGGGAGCACTAGCAGCTCCCTACCACCAGCGTACTTAGCAGCAGCCTGCAAAGAAGGGAACACCGGCGAGCCCAAAGACCGCAAAGCAGACAACAAAATCGATTACCCGAGCGAGTGCCGAGTGCTGCAAATCACTCAGGCATACACAAATGTACCGGGGAGAAGCGCAAGGCTGCCGGGGCAATGATGTATGAGTAGAGAAACTCACCCCAGTCATGAGGACGATATACGTACAATAAACCAGCCTAGCTGGAGTTGTGAGAAGCCAATAAAGAACATAACAACTCTGTAAGCGAAGTAAAGCGACTGAAAACGAATAACCTGGGAAGAAGGGGAAAGGCCCCATGAGTACAGGGTGGAAGGGTGCAGAGAACACGCCACAAAAATGTGTAATATGTTGTGTGAGATAAGACTGTCAAGTAAACAGCATAAGAGAAGTAATACACCATTACAGATAACCCAGGAGAAAGGGGAGACTAAAAGTGGATAATGTCATATCAAACCTAGTAGCTGTTGAATTTGAAGACTGTGAGAGATATACAACCAAAGACAAGAAGGTGAGCGTGTGTCTCAAGGAAAGTGGTCATAAGTTGATCACTAAAGAGATTACACAATTCAGGAATGTTTTGGAAGAGCTACAAGAACTCATAAATGAGATACCGAGGGAATATCCAAGAAGATTGTTTTAAAAACATCATTTTGTCCTATTTTGAGCTCTTCATATTAGTGGTAGGGTCAGGTAGAGTTTGTTTTGGATTGAGGATATTTGATTTGGACTTCCTGATAACATGCAAGCACCTTTAGTTATTTAGATAGGCAGGGTAATCCTTTTATCAATATATAGTTATAGTTAATGTTATCTTCCAATATAACAAAGTATTACTCCTTAGATTTTAGTTGTTCCAACTTTCCCCGTATTGACATCTCATATATGGAGACCTGTGCAAGTTCTATCAGTTACATTCTTCACTGGTTTTTATATGCTTGTGGCAATGCTTGTTCCAGTTTTCCCCAATTGACATCTCATATATGGAGACGTGTAAATTCTGTGTTTCTATATTACTTGGATGATATTCAGTCAGGTCTGATTCAGGCATAGAGTAGGTTGTACACAGTCTTTCTAAATAACTATCACTATGTTCATGATACTTGAATTATCCTAGGTTGTTAATAATTTACATTTCATTCTGGATAATGGGAACAGGTTGGTTTGGCATTAATGTTACTTTTTTACAGAAGGAAAAGTTCCCAATCCATCATGGGGAAAATGGTGCTGAGAGCGGATTGGTCAAAGAGTGCTCTCCAAGACTTTACAGGCATTCTAAACTGCCTTTATTGTCCAAGTTCAAGCAGGAGGGTCCTGTGTGAGTGAAGTTACAGGTATAGGCCCAAGAGCAGAGTTTAACAGGAATACAGGAGAAGAAACATTTGAATTTAAGACTCACAGTGAATTCAGAACTGCGTTTAAAATGTTCTATTAGGTATTTAGTTAGGTTTGTAGGTTTTAGAAACTGTTTATTGGATTTCTTCGTTCCATTCCTCAGTTGAAAAGGAATCCTTTGAAGTAATGTGACGAGTACTGTAAATCCAGCATGCGTGATCAGACGTTCTTTTCTCTGGTATTGAAAAGTCTAAAACTCAGCTCGCATGAACAAACGTTCATTCCTCTGAAAAAGATATTTGGCAGTGTTTGTTATATGTGTGTAGTTTGCGCATAAGAAGTCTGCTACTGAACTTCAGAAGCAAGGTTCTGATAATCTAGTCAATATTGTTTCCAGTCGATGCGCTGAGTGCCAGCTTAGAGAGCAACGTCTCCACGTTCAATTAATGCCTGACGGAGAGTAGCATTTTCTGGCTGATCACTCCTGTGCGCAGCTGTAGGGGAGTAGCGTCTTCCCATTACGCGCATGTGTCAAGGAGCAGTGTCATTCAATTGAAATAATCTGAGAACCCTGGGCGGAGGTTAAGCATTTGAGTGCGCGTCAGCAGAGAAGTTACATCTCTACTATTACACGCATGCGGCAAGGTGCAGTGGCTTTTTGTTCTTTTATTTATAGTTGATTAAAGACTTTAGTACAGTGTGTACAGTGAGCAACGTTTAGAGCAGTGGCTCTTGTGTTTTCAATTAGTCAAAAGGCTCTAAGTAAACATCAAATTTAGCATACAAGATAAAACAAACCATAAGAAATACTTATTCAGCAAGATTATTCTATTGGGTACAAAGGTTTAAGTTTCCTGGAAGCTCCGTAGAAGTATTGAAACTTTAATTTACCAAGGAAAACTCTAACATTTCTTCAGTTAAGTTCAGAAGTGTCTAAAAAGATTTAAGTACTCAAGTCAAGGTTTGTGTGAAGATTCTGTTAGCAGTCATAACTACATTCTGATTTGAAAATCCTCCCAGCTTTCTGAGGAGTACAGGTATAGATTTTAATGAGGTAATAGTGCTGGGAGAATCAGGGATTTAGAGTGAATTTTAACCTGCTTGTATTCTTTATTTTTCTTTCCCTCTGCAGATTTCCGCATAGCCATGAAATGAGTCAGTTGTTTGTTATTTTATCCACTTCCCCTTCCCGTGAGTGAGGATGTTTGGTTTTCAACTGTTAATGCAAACAGTTGTTGATCAGACGTCTTGAGCGGTTTGTGAGGTGCGACAGCTCCCACGAGCAAGAACATTTCCTGACCGGACATGTTCAAAACTATTTTCCAGTTATTTGTACGCCAGTCAGTACGCCCCAGGGCTCCCAATACTGCAGACCCTTTTTCAGTTCTCCTGTCGGCTTCTCACTCACCCACCGGTTCAACTGTTGATCTTCAATGCGACTGCGTCCCTGACAGCCTCTCCACTGCTGCTGGCTCTCCATCGGTCCTCTGTTGTGCTTCTCCCGCTCTCTCGCCTTTCCGGTAGGAAGTGCCTGCCTCCTTCAGCACAGTCTGCTCTCGGGTGTCTGCCTTCGGTTCTGATTCCTGCTTCTCCTGCTCTGCATCTCTCTCCTCCACCTTCACTTTTAACTTGAATAAGGTACACCATTTTGGGGAGGGGCACTGCTGAGAAGCCTGTAAAATGGATACGCTTCTTTAGACCTCTGTTCCTGCCTGGAAGTATCCAGCCTATTTGAGAATACGCCTGATCGATTGCCTGGGAGAAAGTAGACCGGGAGCTGGTAAATACCTGCGGCACACTTTGACAGACCCTGAAGGTTGTAGGTGACTCTGTATGGTAGTATCAGACTCCCTTTCAGCATACTGTTGAGTGGGCCTACGGCTGGGGGAGGAGATACGCTGGTGACCGATGCTGGGATAGAAGTGCTGCTGCCTGGGGCTTAACTGGCCCCTGTACTGCCCGGTGATCGGAGCTGCATGTAAAGCAACTTGAGAGGTATCAATTGCTAGTGCTTCGCAGGAGCCGCACTCCGTGCCCTGTAGGAGCTGCGGCCGGGGATTGGACCGTTCCTCAGGAGTGCCCCGAAGGGAGGAAGTGGTCGAGCAGCTCGCTTTAACCCTGTGCTTGGAGCCCGGTGAGTGTACTATCCTTATGCTGCTGGCACTTGGTCTGTTGCTGGCTGGGCACTCGGCGGCCCAATTCACATCTAAAACTACATCTGTGCAGGATATGTCCTGTTAAATCTGAGTGGATGCACATCAGCTTGTTGCCCTGTTTACCTACTACTCTGCTTCATAGCTCATGGATCCCTGCTGCACAGCTGATTTCTTTTAATGGACTCCAAAAGGAATTTGCAGTAGGCCTGCAGCGAGTGGGGGGAGAAGTATGAAGTAAGGACGGCAGAAAGCGGGTCAGGCTGTCACTGGCTACCAGCACTGGGAGGTGGTTGCTACAGCTCCAGGGGGCAGCGGTGCAGGAGTCTTTCATTATCGGCCAGTCAACCAGTGGAGTGCTAACAGCAGTCTGAGGACTATAGTGCAGGCAAGCTGGTTACTATAACAAAATGCATCACGCAGCTCACACCTGGCTGACGCTGAATACGGCTGCAAAGCCATTGTTGTCTGGAGGAGAGCAGTGGATGTGGAACTCTTGGGGTGGTACTGGGTGGCGGGGTTGATCATGCTGCTCAGTCAGTGAGTACCTTGCTATGCAACTCTTCATGAATTTCATACGTTTGGGCGGCAGGAGTGGGGCGCTGCCCCTTTCCACCATGACAAAAGGTGGAAGCCATCAGAAGAAGCAGAGTAGCTTGGAGGTGTTTACGCACCAGCCCAGCAGACCTCGAGCCAATCCGCCTTCCGAGTTGGGCGAGCAAGTGGGGCATGGAGAGCAAGAAACCCCAAACCTCAATCAGCTCATGGAAAGTATGCAGTCTGGCTTTGCTGCCATGATGGATAAGCTGGATGGCTTTCCCACCAATATCAGTACCCTTAACAGGAAGATGGAATGAGTATGCTCCAAGGAAATGGAAGCTGAGACGTGCATCGGAGTGGCGCAGGATGATAGCAGGATCCTCAAAACCCATGTGGCTGGGATGGCCAGAGATTTAAAAAGAGCCCAGGCCAAATATGATGTGTTGGAATCCAGGTCTAGGAGGAACAACATCCGTATTGTGGGAGTCCCGGAGGGCTTTGGTCAGGGCCCCATGGAAGAGGCGGTTGAGGCTCTGCTCAGAGATGTGCTTGGACAAGAGGCCAAATCATCAACATTTGTTATTGAATGAGCACATAGAACATTGTTGCTGAGACCAAGACCGGGTGCTCTGCCCAGAACCATCATTGTGAGACTCCTGAACTACCTTGATAGATACACCGTTCTGAGACTGGCAAGAGAAATATGTCCATTGCTATATTAGGACACCACAATGCACATTTACCCATTTTTACTACAGCCCTGCAACCGGAGCACAGATTCTTCTTGGGTGCCAAAAGGCTGCCTAGGAAAAGGGCTGTTCCATATGCAATGCTTTTTCCGGCGCAGCTACGGATACAACACAGGGGAAAAGTCCTCTTTTTAACGATACCAAAGGCGGCAGCGGCATTCATTGAGGCCAATATACCCATTCCGGTCCCGCAGAATGCGAACAATGAATCAGAGATGGCTGCCTCTTTCACATGTTTACGGTACTGTGTGATGGGGCAGATCTGGATGCGCTGGCTGTGGCCGGTGCTGGCTGTGACGATTTGGAATCGGCCCCTGGGGTTGCTTGTCCCCTAACTGTGGTATAGATTTGATGGCAGTGGCACGCAGTAACATGTAACAGGCAAATTGACTGGTTGGTCACATATCCTTATGTTATGGCGGGATAGTAATGGAGGCTAAAAGGAGTAGAAGCAGTAGACCCCTATGCAAGATTGCGGGTGTGGTGATGGCATTCAGGTTGGGGTTAGTGAGGGAGGGGATGGGGGGGTGTTGACATGACCCTGGTCGAGGGAAGTGGGATGCGGGGGGTTTGTTGAGGGAAAATATTTCAAATGTGTTTTGGCAAGCACATAACACACATCATTGATGTTCATACGCTCCCACTGTTGGGATGCGTAACATCCGGAGAAAGCAGCATTATGCCCTATGCCCTAGACCTCTATGGGGACGATTAATGTCTTAAGTTTGAATGTGTGTGGGTTAGGGAACTATTCCGAGGCCCGTAAGAAAGCAGCCCATGTGAACCAGCATAATATTCATGTGTTATTCTTGCAGGAAACTCATGCACGGGGCACTGGGAATTTTCTCTTTGCCAGGGGATGGGGCACCAATAGGCTTTATACAAATTATTTGACACAATCCAGGGGGGGTCCTGACCCTGATGCACAAGTGCATTAAGCTTGATCTAGAGCGCTTGCATGTAGTTCCTGACAGTCTCTATATGGGGATGTACTTTTAGATGCAGGGAAGGGAGGTGCTTCTGGTGAACTCTTATGGCCCTAACTTGAATTACCTGACATTTTATGGTATCAAGTTACAATTTCGAATGAACAATTTCAAATGCTTTTTTGTCGGAAAAAAATGTTGAATATATATTTTTTTATTTTATGTTTTTTTTTGGGTTTAGTTTGTAAGAAAAAGGGTCAATAAAAAAAACAGGGGGTTAGGGTGGAACCCCCCCATTAAAAAAAAAATAAAACAAAATGTAAAAAAAAATTGACATTTTTTTTCCGGCATTTTTCATTCGAGAAAAAGGCATTCGAAATGGTGCCATTCGAAAATGTCACTATAAACCCATTTTACATACGGCTTGTGTATATTCTTCTGGCCTACCCTCCATTTTACATAGGGTTTGTGGATATTCTTCTGGCCTACCCTCTGAGTCCCATTGTATGTGGAGGGGATATGAATAATGTCTCAACCTGGACATGGATTTCACAGGTAAAACGCCCCGGTCCCTATCCAAAGCGGCAGGCTGTATTGTGAGTAGTATGGACACCCTTCTGGCTGTGTGACATATGGCAGACTTTGCACCCGACAACACAGGAATTCTCCTATTATTCAACGGTACATGACATGTGATCCAGGATAGACCTTTCTTTAGTCTTGTAATGTCTGGTGGAGCAGACTGTGATGGCTGGCATACTCTACCCGCACATACTCTGATCACTTCTCAATAGTACTTATTCTGAGGTGGAGGGCAAGCATTTAAGCTTCATGCTGAGCGGGACGTGAAATATTTCGCTAAGCGAACTACGGCCAGGAGATATGGGGAAGGGGAAAGACCTGGCAGAATGCTCTGGAATTTGGTTACGGTAGAACGGAGCTCAAATTATATTATCAGGGTGCGCGATGAGCGCCATCGGATGCAATACCCTGACCAGGGTATCAGCAATGTTTTCACGCTATTCTATGAAACATTATATACGGCGCAATGTGCTACTGATGAGGAGGGATTGCAGGCCCTTTTGAAAACCATTCTGATGTCTGTTCTTTCGGATGGTGCCATGGAACTGGTAAACACCCCTTCACAATAGAGGAAATACTACGCATAATCAGGGACTTGCCGAGAAATAAATCACCTCGGCCTGTTGGACTAACTGTTGAATTTTATATTGAATACAGCACTTTCCTGGCCCCCTACCTGTTGAAAGTGTGGGAGGAATTGGGGAAGCTCCTGGAGAGGCTTCGGGAAGCTACAATTATAGTGCTGTTAAAACCTGGTAAACCTGGGGATCAATGTTGCTCATACCGGCCATCGACGCATATGAATGTCGACACTAAAGTGTATGATAAAATCATTGCCACTGTCTGCTACCTTTAATGCCCTCATTAATGCATCTCGATCAGGCTGCTTTTATCCTGGAAAGTCCACGTCCCTTAACCTTAGACGCCTTTTTAACATTATGGCCCAGAGCTCACCTGATGCTCGTACAGTGGTGGTAGCCATAGACGCACAAAAAGCGTTTGGCATGATTTCCTACTCTTATCTATTTGCTGTACTGTGCAAATGTAATTTGGGCCAACAACTTATTTGTTACATTGAATTGTAATATCAAACCCAACGGCTACTGTGCAGGTTCATACAGTGCAGTCCAAACCATTTCAGCTGGGTAAGAGCATGCGACAGGGCTGCCCACTGTCACCCATTCTTTTCGCCCTGGCGATTGAGCCTATGGCAGATTTAAACTTACACTGACACAGGAGGCGGGGCATCCGGATAGGTGGACAAACGGAGATCATCAAGCTGTATGGAGAGGATGTTTTATTATATGTTATAGTTGACCTATTCCCCATTATGGATGATATTACCCACATTGGCTACTCTTCTTAGTTCACAGTGAACTATGGCAAATCCAAGTCTTTCCCCAGCAGGTGGTAAGTGCAAGGGTAAGTGCAGACATCGGGTGTTAAGTGCTGGTAGTGGGACTGTAGGGGTACAGTGCGAGGGTTACCAGGAAAGCAGTGCAGGTAAGCAACTGGCGGGGGAGGGGTCCTGGACCCGAGATCAGAGGGTTGCCAGGTAACCAGTGCAGTTTTGGTATCAGCCAGGAAGTCCGCATGGGAGAGGAGGAGAGAAAGCGGAAGCAAAGAGAAAGGTTTTGAGGTGCTTCCGGAACCGGAGACGGTTCTCCTCAAGTTTCCAGGACGCAAGGAAGCTGTTCCAGAAGGAGTCCCCAGCCGAAGAAAGAGATCTACCACCACCACCTTGCTTGGAGAAGTGACTGAACCTCAGGGAGTTGGAGGCGGATGAGCTCGAGAAGGAAGATATTTAGGAAGAGAGAGTTGAAGGTATAGAGGCCCAGGCCCCAAAAGGCCTTATGGACAATGTGAAGGGTTTTGAACTTAATCCTCGCAGCCACTGGGAGCCAGTGCAAAGATTTAAGTCCTGGAGAGATACGATCCCTGGGCTTGACGCCAAGGACAAATCTCACAGTCCTGTTCTGCATGAGTTGAAGAGGGTGGAGGGTAGAAGCAGGCAGATTTAGAAAGAGGCTGTTGCAATAGTCAAGCCTACAGAAAACCAGAACTGTGTGGGAAGGAGAGGAAAGGAAGAATACCTCTGAGAAGGTTTAGCTGGTGGTGTGACTTCTTACAGACATCAGAGATGTGGGGAGAGGAGAGTGGGGAGTCGAAGACGACCCAGAGGTTTTTTGTCTCACAGGTGGGAGCAGGAGGAGAGCCAAAAGAGGCCGGCCAGAGTGACAGGAAAGTAGGGAGCGGGTGTGCCGATGAGGAGACTCTCGGTCTTACTGGCATTAAGGCAGAGATCATTGGCAGCACACCACTCCTGGATGGCAGACAGACAGACAGTCAGAGATGAGAGATGGAGAAGAGGTGGCTGAGGGCAGCCTGAAAATGAGCTGTAACCGCATAGCACTGGAAGTTGGGGCAGAGCGCTTCAATGCGGTGGGATACTATCTGCCCTATACAAGGTGATTCTAGACGGTTGATGAAGCCCAGAAGAAGTGTGCAGAGGAATTTGAGGCGGATATCACTGATGGGCAGTGGAGGTCCATGTGTCTGTTTACCAAGACAGTGGCGATGAGTATGAGGCTGTAATTAATCCTGTTTAAAATTCTGCACATGCTGCACTACACACCGCGTAAATTGGGGAGACTATACGGTGAACATGACGGCTACTGTCCAAGATCTGGTGGTGTGGACGCAGGCTATGTGCATATGCTATGGTCAAGCCCAGATCCTGAGTGGTTCTGGAAACATGCCTTTTTGATTCTATCTATTGTTGTGGGGAAACAGTTGGAGAAGGTACCCAAGAGTGTGTTATTTGGGGTGTGGATGAGATTCCTGAATGACGCATGAGACCCTTCTTGAACATTGAGTGTATGGTAGGGAAGCACTGTATTTTACTAAAGTTGAAACCTCCACAGACTCCCAATGAGCGGAACTAGTTGAGTGAAATAACATGGATCAGTGACTGTGAGGATCTGTATATAATGATGCAGCCAACCTCGTCCCGCCTGAAGGACATATGGGATGAATTCCAGACATTTGTAGCCAAAGATTTGTAAAATATGTGGGTTTAAACTGCTGAACAAACTGA
This sequence comes from Ambystoma mexicanum, assembly GCF_040938575.1. Lineage (NCBI taxonomy): Eukaryota > Metazoa > Chordata > Amphibia > Caudata > Ambystomatidae > Ambystoma > Ambystoma mexicanum. The sequence goes on along the minus strand of NC_090935.1, from coordinate 229,872,269 downwards.
CCAGTAGCATGGTGACCGTGTCATATTGTTTATGCTGCAATGTCTGTATCTAAGGTTAATGCTTTAATAATGTGTTCCTTTCTATCTGTGCTTAGAAAATGTATATAAAGGTATCAACAAAAAAGCACACCATTTTTAAAGGTTCCGCACAGCTGATTCCCATCACAACTTGCCTGCATATTTAGCTTGGTGTTTCTTTTAATCCACATCAACTCCTTCCTTTTCCTTGTCTCAGTATTTGAGGTTTTATGGAAGATGGAGTACATAGGATTATTGTGCTTCTTAAAATTGTATTGCTTTGGATTTTTGTTTAATCAAAACCATCAGAAACCGGATGTTTTATACATGTGTTTAGTACATATGAGGTGTGAACGGTATCCTGTCTAGGGTGTTTGACAAGAAGGGTTTTGGGGGTTTTATAACTGGAAGGATTTGTATAATGACAACATGCCATCAGGAACTACAGGCTCTTCTTCATTTGGAAGGGAAGACTTCCGTGTCTCCCCGACAATCATCTCCTCCCATGTGATCCTACCTCATAATACCACCCACAGGGTCGGGATCAGGTAGCGGCTGCCTTCCCCTGGCCACATGGGTGGAGATCATAGGCCGGGGATCAGTGACATGACATGATATGTCATTTATAATGCAGGATTCATCACAATGGTAGAAATATTCAATCAGAAGTTAAAAAGAATATTGCAGAAGTTGGTTGAAACTGACAGGAGAAATTTGGACATCATGATACCTTGAGCTTTATTCGCAGACCGGAAGACCCCCCAGGCATCTTTGGGATATTCTCCTTTTTAGTTGCTCTGTGGGAGGGAGCCTCAGGATGTTTTAGACATGCGTAAGGGAACTGTAGGATATTTTGTGTAAATTTGGGGTTTGGCGGTATTTTTCTTACCGCCAAGATATGAATGGTAGTTGGTGATAACTTATCCTTGCATTTAGATTGGGTTTGGCCTCATATCATTCTAGTGACCATATGTTGTTATATTATATTGGAGAATCTAGTAATATGTATTGTAGTATTTTGCAATAATAGGTTATTTGTGGTATTTAGTTGTGAGCATAGTTTCCTTCCCTACATTATAACCCCATCATAACAAACCTTCCTTTCTATTAGAATACCTCCTAGTGATGTATAGATGGCCTTGGACCTATACCCATAAGAGAACCCAACACTTTTATATAGAGTGCCACCTACAGCCTGTGGCCGGTATCACAGGCTTATCTACACGAGTGATCTATGCCCCCGTAGGCATCATTACATGCGTTATATTAGAATCCCTCAAACAACATGCAAGAGACGCACAAGCACATCTTATTCTGTTTGTTATTGTATCTGCAAGGGCAAATTGACAAATGTATTACCAAACAGAATGAATCTCCCCTGTGTTCACATCTAAAATCCCAAATACAATAAAAAACTCTAAACAGTTTGTTTTTATATACTGGTTATATTGGAAATAAGTACAATTCAAATCTTACCATGTACATTTCACATTATCTCTAACAAAAGAAGAAGAGAAAAAAAACAGAAACGGAGCAAACAAGCCTTTTTAAAAGTATGATTCAATTTTACCATTATAAACATGACAAATTAAATTGCACTCTGCCTACATGGCATTTTTAGATCGGTCATTCATCAAACAGCACACAGTGACCTCACTTAAACTGTGTCTGCTTACCAGAGGTATTTGTTTGAATACGTCCCACACAACCTTGTCTTTGCTCCCCTCAGAAAAGCAGTCCCAGCCAACAAACTTGCTCCTGTAATCTTGGATGCTTGGAATGCGCGGCGAGAACGAGGGGTTCTACAGCCAGCGCTGAGTGACCAGGCACTTCTTTCTTCAAAGCCCAGTCAGCACGAACTAAACTTCCCTCTGTCATTTTTCCATTACAAAAACTCAGAGCCATCCCACATGCGACGTAACATATCTGCATACCCTTTCTTCCAATCATATTAGCAGAAAATGTATTCTGTTACCACCCTCATGTCCCAAACAATGAGGGTTTCAGATTATAATAACTGTATCTTTTTCCGTTTCCTGCTATGCATACTTTCTGCTTTCTGCAAACTGAACACAGAAGAGAGAGAAAAAAAATACCAGTGCACGTTTTAAAAAACGAATTTCAAAATATGTATTTTCACCTAATTTTGTACATGGGACTACATTATAATGTTAAGAAGTTAGCATTAGTGATTAGTAATTGTTAATTAAGTCAGTCAGTTATAAAAATAATGTATTCTTCTATGCATGAGGTATTCAAGAGAAAAAAACATGGTGCACTTTTACTCTCTGCAGTTTCACATTGGGCTTTTGCTGCATTATCCTGTACCTTGCATGCCACCAGCCACATATTCACATGTTATACTGGCAACATAATAATGACTGTGTGTGCCACATTATTGCTGGCAACAAAATGCCATCACATTTAGTGAAGCGCTATAAATATTCGAAAGCGCTATAAATATTCTAAAGCGCTATATATTACTACAGAACCTGGAGGACAGAGGTTGCCATTTTAGCAATTTCCCAAACTGCACAAACATTGAAAACCCATATGGCAGCAGTAAGAGAAATTGTGAAACAACTCCTAGGACAAGTCCAAGAACAGCAAAAGACTCTGTCTATAATATACACGGTGTGACCAGATACTTTCATCCGAGAACAAGATGATTTCCAAGTGGTACGGACACTACGAAGTATTAGGAAAAAAAGGTCCCCAGAATTATCTGATATTCCAGCCTGAAAGACGTCAGAAAACACAAATCTGCCATATTAACCTACTTGAGGATTTGAACATAGTCCGAGCAAGACAACCACGGTCATATGGCTGCTATTCTTTCCAATTCAGAAATTCGAAACCAGTTAATTTCCCCCGCATTGCCCCTTTCCCAACAAGCAGATCATAGTGACTTGCTACCTCAATTCCCCGAAGTATTTTCAGAGCAACCAGGTAGATTGTCTAATTTCTTTCATTATAGCCGGACATCGGCAGGGAATTCTATCAATCTAAAACATTATAGGATCCCCGAGGCCAGAAGAAAAATCATTGAAAAGGAACTAGAGGAAATGCTGAAGGCTGATATCATCGAGCCCTTTGATAATCCCTTGTCCTCCCCTATTGTGCTGGTTGCCAAACCTGATCAGTGCTGGCGGTTCTGTATAGTTTTCAGGAAATTCATTAGATTCCCATCCTCGATAATTATCCAATGCCACAGATTGATGACTTATTAGAAACGCTGGGTTTGGCCAAGTACATTTCTACACTCAACTTGACTAAAGGATACTGGCAAATTCCATTATATCTAGCGGACAGACAAAAGACCACCTTTTCAACATTACAAGGCCTGTTTCAATTCAAAGTCCTACCCTTTGGGTTACATGGAGCTCCAGCCACTTTTCAACAGCTCATGAAAAAAGTGTTAAAACCATACACTTCTTTCTGTGGGACTATCTGGATGACATAGTAGTCCACAGTAACAGCTGGCCAAAGCACGTACACCACCTTTATTAGATCGCCCATGCTCTTAGGAAAGCAGGCTTAAGAGCGAACCTCCGGAAGTGTCATTTAGCCCAGTCGGCTGTAAAATATCTGGGATATTATGTTAGAAATGGTCTCATCCAACCCTAGGCTAAGAAAGTGAAGGTGGCGCAGCAAACACCACCCCCAAGTCAAAAAGAGATATTCAAGCCTCCCTGTGACTAAACCGATACTATAGAAGGTTTATCCCAAAATATTCTACCCTGGTCGCCAATCTCACCGACAAACTAAATAACTCTCAACCCCAGAAACTGACTTGGGATAGGAAAGACCAAACTAGATTAGATGGCCTGAAAAAGATCTTCTTTCAGGAACCGATGCTGGATTTTAACAAAGAATTCCTTGTACAGACTAATACCTCTTAAGACGATGTGGGGGCAGTGCTCTCTCAAGAATATGATGGTATTGAGCATCCAGTCCTCTACAATGCAGGAACCTCTTACCCCGGGAGCAGACATATTCCACTGTAGAACTTGAGGCCTTGGCCATGAACTGGGCCATCGTACACCTCTGATATTTCTTAACGGGGAGTCAGTTCAGGCTGATCACCAACCACTCACCGTTCACCTGGATGAGTCTTGGGAAAGACATTAACCCGAGAGTAATGAGATGGTTCTTGGATCTACAACCTTTTTGTTTCACCATGGAACATCAAAAAGGTTAGGGAGGTGAGGCCGCTCCGCAAGACCCTCCCTAGGGGTCTGAGCAAGTGGGATCTCACTGGGAATGATTCCCCCTTACTCCACCTTAGGGGACAAGGACTCTCGTTCCCATGAGGAACTCCCTAGACCAAGCACCATATCAGCCTATATGGGACTGCCTGCTATGAAGAATGTGTCCTCCTTACATTTGACTGCATGCAACCAGTCATCAAAAGGAAAATATGTCTCTTTAAAAAGAGACGTTGTGGGATATATTGACCCACTCAGCTGTGCTTCCCCACATCACAAAGCTGCATCTGCGCAGAAACTGCCAAATATCCGCGCTGGTTCCTGTGAGCGCCATGGTCCCAAAACTGCGTTTTACAATAACAAAAATATGGCTGCACCATTTAGCCAAGCACATATGGGGCAGGATTGAGCCAGGGGGCACACTGAAGGAGCTTGCCAGTGTGTTCTACGCATACAAAAGGAATAAAGAGAAAACGCAGTGTTGCTTTGCTGCAAAGCCAATATCCCCATTCAAAATGAAACTTTTTCACCTTTAAAGATGCTGCTCTGCACTATTTCTATCTGCCATTCCTCAAGCCACTGTGATTAATAAGGCCTTGCATATCCCCACGGTCCCTCAGCAAAACCAAGCCTTATTCCAGAATGACAGGCTGTGCCAGCCAAAACCTGAAAACCAACCAAAGTTGTACTGCACCAAACACGGAAAACTAAAAAGCGTCAACATCATTGTTTGAAAAGGAATCAGAGCTGTATGTACACATGTCAATTTTATGGAGACCTTTGCCTTATACAGACTGTTGTGTAAACCATATTGGAAAGACAGATGCAAAACCGAAATTAAAGAAAGCACTAGTTTTCACCACACATGTAAAATGGGCTTGTGCAAGCTAAAGAAAAAAAATGCCTGTTTAAGAAGTAAACTGTGGAATGAAAGCCTGTCTTATTTAGCAATGTGAAGAGATTTTGTTGCTGGGGAAAGTACACCCCAGAGCTATTTTTATTCCTTAGGTTTGTTTAATTCAGAACCCAAAAATTAAGAAATTAAAGATTTTAAACCAACTATGATGAATTTGCCAGCTAAAAAGAAATGTTATTCCAGATGGCAGGCTAAAACTTCCCCCAAGGGGAAGGGGACTATCATAAAAACTCTCAGCAGAGAATAACAACCCCAGGATAATTACAGGGTGGGGAAGAATCTTGTCTGGTGAGCTCACTGACAATGAGATTTCTGGGACAAGGAGATGTGAACAGAATGTTGCACGTGATTGTGAATTCTGCAAGGAGCTCCAAGGAAGATCTCCATGGCGACTCTGCTTTTCAGGGGGTTTGCTTGCCAGCTAAAACCATACATGGCTTACAAAGGATTGCCATTCGGTGCTAAGGACTATGTATGAATACAAATGTAAAGACTTTTTTCTCTGCAGCAGGACTCTGGAAAAATGTAAATATCTCACTGTTTAGAAGTAAATCTATGGCCTTTCTTTTAAGACGTCATAGGTTTCATTGCTGCATAGGGAACCGAAGTAACCAAATATTGCAGATTACCAGAAAAGTATACATGTCCCAAATGTAAAATGTTACACTTACCTTATGATCAACCCCACATATGTATAAGGTTATGGAATTTTAGGCCAAACTTTTCATACTTAAAATGATCAAAAAGTAGTAACCGTCCAAACTAATGTCTCACAGATTGCAGGATTGGACAGCTGTCCTTTACATAAAATATGTGACCTTATTATGCAATTTATTAAGGTGCCACCATTGTATAAAAGTATAAATATTGATATGACAGATTTTTGGCAAAGAGGTCTGTGGGAAGTCTTTTTCCATCATATAATACAACCTCATAAACTGGGTACAACCCAGGGGAGGAAACCAACATTGATTGTCCAATCCAGTTGTTTAAAGGTGTGCTTAGCTAAGCCGGCCCAGCAATATAGTCAATGATGCCACTATGCTCTATATAAAGGGTCCCTGACAGGACTCTAGACAGACACACTCTTCCTGATTTCCTGCGCGGCGTCCTGTTCCTGTTTCCTTCATCTTGCACTGATCCAGATTCCAGATCCAACTGCCAGGCCAAGCATTGGTGGCCCTTCCAGCAAGGCCTCAATTCTAAAATCCCAATACCCAAAGGGAGAAGTGGTGGTATTTTTATGGGAAGCCTGCTGACACCAGCCTGGCTTGCGTCCCACCATTTGCTGCCCAATAACTGCATCCAGAGGTACCTGTGCCATCCTATGACCAGAACTATCATTTGGTATCCAGTCCCTGCCCAGCTGATCCTGTCCTGCTGATTTAGTCCGGCTGTCCTTTGTTAGACCAGATCCGTGTGGTGACCAGAAAGCTGACTGTCCCAAAATCCTAAACTAAGGTGGACTGTATCAATAGGAACCCATAGAAATCCATATTATACCTTGCCTTGCTTTGTCCTTAGTTACCCTCTCTAAGCCATCCTATTCTGACCCTGATATCCTGTTAAAATTGTTGGCATTATTGTTACGCTCACCTGGTCTCTGCGGGGACGTTGGGGCACGGTTGCAGCCCTCCCAGGAAGTTGGACCCTCCGATTTGCTTTCTCCCGCTGCAAATAGGCTGTGGGCTGCTGCAATGTATTGGAACACTGCTCCTGCGTAGATATAAGAGATGTAAGTTTGCTGGCCTGTGAGTGAATTCCCTCTCAGCCACTTCCTCCCATAGCGAGGTGAGCATGCATTATCCCATAAAGGTTCACCTGTATATTATTAATGGTGAACTCTCCGTCCTGCTACTTCTGGCAGGGGCGCATGTAGAATGAGGACCGAGTTCCTTCACTGGTCCTTTATACGTGGTGTCCGGTCCAGCTGCGATGATTCCATGTCTTTCTGGTAAGTGTCTTTCTGTTTTCTCTTTGTCTTGAAGTATTGGCATTGTCTTTTTCACAGCCTGTTGTCAGCTCTGTAATAATGTCTATCTCCCAAATCGGTGTGATTGCGGTCCAGCAGAGCAACAGAGACCGAGCTGGCTCCAGGTGAGGAGCGGAGGATCCCACGGCGGTCCGGCAACAGGTAAGTGAGGTTGTAAGGACAAGCGCAAAGAATTTTGCAAGCGCGACCCTAAACTGCAGGTTCCTATGTCTAACCTTGCCTTTTGTCCATTTACAGGGTCCGCCTTCGTGGAGAAGATGATGTCGTGCTGCGGAGGCCCGAGCTGAAGTTCTGCATGCCGAAGGATGAAGAAGATGTCCTGACCAGAGCTGAAGTATTGCGTTCCGGAAGATGGAGAATGGATGACAGGCTCAGCAGTGAAGAATACGGGTGAAAGCTGACTCCAGGAGGTAAGCGTATGGACAGGAGACTGGATTCCCAAGGCAAGTGCTGCTTATCCCTGCCGGCGGTGAGCGTTACGCTGCATGCGAATGCAGATTAACGCGAAGCGTGCGCCTTCGGGTTGGGCTGGCTTTTATAGCGGAGCTCTTAAAGCCACGCCCACTAGTTCAGTTCTGCTTGCCACACCTTGAAGTTGCACGTGCAGCTTAAGATGGAAAGCCACACCCGGACTCATTGCACACAAGTGGAAAGTTCTTGAAAGCACTCCTGCCTGCCCATAATAAGAGTCTTGCTTATATTTTTCCATGGTCCTGGTACCAAAGGCACCAGGACTGAGTCCAACCGGGCCCCCTGCGTATAAACATCACAAAGGGACGTGCGTGAACCATGGTGCCCCTTGCTCCCTCAACCTGATGGTGCAGCGCCTGTGATCCTGGGCAAGTGGCCATGACAATTATCTGTGAAACTCTGCCTTTGATTCCTAGTGTTCGCGCCGATTTTCTCTTCATTTTTGTTTTGCATAGAACATAAGCCATTAGCAATTTTGATTCAAAAAATTAATTTTCCCTGAAGGAAACTGGGTACACTACGTGAAGGGTTACAAGTGCAGTGTAACTTTAGAGATTCACGAGTGGCTTCCTCTTTTTCTTAGCCATTAAATCTAGTTTACGTAAAATTTGCAATCCATTTTAAAGCCGCTTTTCCTGTTTTTCACTGCCTGATTTTTCCAAAAATGCACCTCATTTTATCTGGCCTATCTTATTCAGTTTAACAGATACAGAACTAATGTCACCTCCATAATATACCTGTGATATATATATATCTCCCTACATAACAACCGCACTGCGATTTGCAATATGTCACCCTTTTTTCAAAGAAACCGTTTTAGTAAATTTACACAGAAAACATATTTGTAAAGTTTCCAACGTGTCATTTTGATACCAACTGTTTTAAATCTTCCACTCACTTTTCGAACGATATGCTCTTGCTAATCCATTGCTTGTGATTGTTTGTACCTTTACATTGTTGCTTTAGTGAAGAATTGTATCTGCTTCAAGGTTTTTACACACATTAATTATTTTATTCATCCATTTCCGAGTGTCATTTTTAACATTGCCAGAGTTTCAAATCCGTTTTTCACTCTTATTTGAAGAGGGAAGGTCTGATTTGAATTCCGTTTTCAGCTTCTTATCCCTGATTACCTGCTGTTTCTTCATATCAATTTAGAATTGATTATTTGTGGGTTGAGGGAACATTTCATTGGGAAATTCTAACTTGAGTGCTATTTTTCCTAAAACCAAAAAGTGCTCCTATTCCCTGGTGTTTTTAAACCCAGTGCATGCTCACATTCTCATTGTTATTATCACCCCATTGGTGATTGCTGCCGCATATTTAAAAGTGTATGATTTCTTTTTAATTTTCAAATAAATAAATATTGTATTTTACCAACCAGCCTGGTTCATGGTCCATTGTGACCTGGGGTATTTGAAAAGGGGCTGTGATATGAGTGGTGTACCATCTCAATATTGAATCTAATATTTAAAAAAAAAAACATTTCAGTTGTGCGCTGCATACTAGGCCGAGACTAAGGTGTGCGTCGCCCGATTGAAATCCTTAACAACATGTATTTAACTGGGACGAGTGGATTACGAGGAGAGAGAGTGTTTGGTGCGCAGGGCAAATCCCCTGACCTAAGCAGACCTTGGAGGTAGACCAGGAGTAAGCCGTGGAGCCAGTGACTTTCTGAAAGGTGAAGAACGCCAACTTAAGAAGTCAGAGGGTCGGCGATTCCACAACGTTCAGAAGGAGAAGAAGAATCATGTGCAAGGTGGTGGTGTGACCACAACCGCATCATGGTGGGTGAGATACCCGGCTAATAACACCGAGACCATCATAACCGGGAGCTTTAGCTTCCTACAGCCAGCCTGCAGGAAACCCAAGAACAGAATGCTGGCGTACGCAAAGATGGAGAAACCAGACAACTAAGTCGATTACCTGAGTGAGGGATGAGCTCTGCAAGGCTCCCCTGTATACACAAAGGTTCTGGGGAGAACGGAAGAAGCTTGAGGCCGCCGGGGCAACAGTATATGAGTGAAGAAACTCGTCCCAGTCATAAGGACGATATATGATCAATAAACCAGCCTAATTGGAGTTCTGAGGTGCCAATAAACAACATAACATAACCCTGTATGGGAAGTAAAGAGATACTGGAAGCAAATACCCAAGGAAGAAGGGGGACTGGCTCCATGAGTACAGGGTGGAAGAGTGCAGAGAACGTGCCACAGAAACGTGTAATTAGTGTTGTATAAGACTGTCAAGTTAATAGTATAAGACTCCAATACATAGAACCCAGGAGAGGGGGAGACTAATATTGGATAAAGTAATATCAAACCTTGGATAGGGTGAATTAAAAAACTGTGAGAAGTATGCGACCAAAGACAAGAATGTGAGTGTCTCAAGGAAAGTGGTCATAAGCTTATCACTAAAGAGATTTCAGCATTCAGGAATGTTTTGGAAGAGCTAAAAGAGCTCGTAAAGGAGAATCCAGAGAATATCCAAGAAGATTGTCTTAAACGTATATTTGAAAGTGAGACATTTCTATAAAGAGAAAATGAGGAGACAAGAAAAGACCAGGAGAAGAGAAACATATTTTTTGCCTACTTTGAGTTCTTCTTATTAGTGGTAGGGTCAGGTAGAGTTAGGTTTGGACAGAGGGCATTTGTTTTTTTGACTTGCTGGCGACAGATGAGCACCCTTAGTTATTTAGTTAGGGGGTATGGAAAGATGAGCCTTTTTCTTAGTTTAAACAAAATAAATCTTAAAATGTCCTTAAAGTGTCTGTCTCCTTCCGACCCGCTACAGTCCACATTCCTTCACTTACTGAAGGATATAAAACAATATTAGAATCTCATTGGTACTATTCCTATCACAAGATGCACTAGCACCTTTAATCAAGGTGTTTTATCTCATTCCTTGAATTTCCTTACCAAAATTAATAAAACCAAAGAAACACTTAAGCTCTGCAGCTAGATATCTCGAATCCTTTTAAAAGACTTAAGTTACTCAGCTAAACAGGCTCTTATGTTGTGTACTAGTCTAACATATACTTTTAATTTTCTCTGACCAATTAAAAATCTCACAGCAGCTGGCCTCACTGTGTGAGAGGCAGATGTAAGCTGCAGAACAGACAGATGCTTTCCTTTGGACCTCATAGTGCCTGAGTAATAAAGAAGACGAAGGTCTGAGTGGGCATATATGCGAGTGAGGGAGAAGGGTAATGGTTGTAACTAAGATGCTAAGTGGCACCCGGGCAAGGGTAATGCAGCAAATATGGGTGTTTATGTGCTTCAAGTGAAGAGGAGGTTTAAGTATCCCAATTCCTTACCCACTGTCATCATAGAGTAAGGAGTATGGAATGTACAGATTTGTTTACAAGCCATCCATTGTTAATATGTTGGTTCTGGCAGGTTAACATACTACTGACATGTAAATATGTTGCAAATGTGCAATGTACCAGCACAGAAGGCATCAGTCAAGATGAATAGGAGATCAGACGTGTTATGGCTGTTCTCTCTTTAAACCAAAATGGGACAGCAAGAACCATTATTAACGGAAATTTTAACAAAATACTTCAACAATACTAGGGCAACAGCTCTGATGAACAATGTTCCCTCTTGACTCATCATTCATCTTGCCCCCACTAACCAAATCTCATGTCATTTCTTTGAGAACTGGAAAAGGGGGTTTACTGTATATAGTTTCTAGCCAACTAAAAACTGTTGAATTCCAGGTATGAAAATTATAACAAATTTATGGAGTCATGCTTACAGACCACAGCATAAACTCATTAAAAACATGCATCTTGCTCTGGTTTCACCGATACAGCAGTTGTTTTCTACACTTCATATGAGAGAAAGCCGATTTTGACTTTACATTTCCTCCAATCAAACTGAAATCTGCTTTTACATGTGCCTCCCAGTATCGTTAATACTTTTGTGACCATAAATCATACAAACGTGCTGAATGGAAAGCTATGATTTAATCGGAACGACTCATCATTTTATAATCTGTGCCAGGCATATGCAAATCAGTCTGAACGGTCTCCAGTGGGAACACTGCAGACCGAAGCATCATTTGCAGATTTATTTTTCCCTTTCAGTAATGGCAGGATGAAAAGCGTTTTTTTGGGGGGTTGCTGAGCAGCGCTGGCCCTAGTCCCTCCAGCGTCCTGTGCAAGATATTTGGCTGCGCCCCCACACCGTTCTGTCCCGCGTGTACATAGCAGGCCCATAATAAAATACCATGCCTGTCATGATTCCTGCCCCTCATGTCTCCAGCCCTCCAAAAAGCCAGGCTAGAATCAGGCCAGGTTCATCTACATCTACATCTACATGGCCCTTAAGGGCCTCTCCATCCCTCCAAAGACCCACTTGGAGTCGGACTTGGCGCCTGTGGCACCGGACACACACACACACTACCGTAGGATGGCAGTGAGCATTGGACTTGTAGTGCATAGGTGGGACAAGATGGATGCCCCCACTTGTTCCGGTTCCTAGAACTGCATATGCAGTCTAGCTCTTTTGGTGTGGTTCAGCCCAGAGCCACCAGGGAGACCCAGAGACAATTTAAGCCACGCTCAGGTCGAGAAGCACGCTTTGTGTTTCTCTGCACCTGCAGCATGACACTCACTGTGTTCAGCTCGGTCTCCAGCAGGCCTGCATCTTTCATCTGCGCTCAGCAACTGCAAAAACAAGAACACCATTAGGAATTGCCTTACCTTGCGGAACATCCGCCCATCTTCAGTAGCTCCTTCAGTTCTGCAGGCTCCTTCGGCGGTGTCATTTTCTTCCCGGCACGCTGCTTCCTAAGAAAAAAGGAAAAGGCAGAAAGAAGACATTAATAAGCATTCTGCAAACTTTCGCTTACTTTAAGACTGTACTAGATTCAAACGCTTACCTGAATCTAAGCCGTTCTGGGGAAACTTCATCTCCGGAGCTTTTCATCCATCTGCAAGTGGGAAAAGAAACACCAGAAGCGCTACAAATTGCGCTACTCACCACGTTTCTTCTTAACTGGTGCCCACGCTGAAAACATTGCGGCACCTAAAGACACAGAACGAACTCTGTTCAATACAAGTACGAAGAGGTCGCATCGCACCCTCACTAACCTTCAGTGTTACTCACCTCAAGCAGCACGCCGTCATCCCCGGACGCCGGCCATCACCTGGGGAAGGAAAGGAACGAGAATTAGAGAACTGTTCATAGAGACTCTTAATACTTACCCATCGCACTCTCGCCAGTGAAGTAACTAGGCAGCAAAGAGCCCGCATCCACCAACGCACCTCTGCGCAGAAAGCAGGACGGAGAGCACACTATACAAGAAAACAAGGTGAGGTGTGGACCAAGGGTAAGGGTTGGACCCCGGGGAAGAAGAGGTTCGAGCAAGGAGAGACAATAGTGTGTTAAACCCTACCAATCCTGTGTTTCATGCCCAGTCTCCGGTCGAGTAGACTCCAGGGAAGGGTTCGAGGTCGTAGAGGTCAGAACAGGCTGAGTGACGTCCCCGTGGATACCAGGTGAGCGTTACAGAACGCAAAGCCTCACACGAAAATCCACCTGGGCGTCATGAAAACATCAGATACTGATCAGTCAGCCCACATATTGGGGCAGCTACGTACCAAAGTACATGCAGCCAGGCAGGAGACCAACACCCTGAGGAGGGAGTTGATAATGGCCAAAGAATGCACTGATGATCTAAGTCGGCAACTTCTCCAGTCACAAGCGGGGCATGCACCATTGCTGGGAAACTCCCGTTCAGATAACCCTTCCTGGGGCAGTTCCCTTGGTCTGCCCGAACGATTTACGGGGGATCCCAAGAGATTTGCAACGTTCATGAATCAGTGCCACCTGCACTTCCTGTGTAGACCAGGGGCTTTTCCGAATGACCAATCCCGGGTCGCTTTTGTGCTATCCTATCTGAGCGTAAGCGCCGCAGACTTTGTGGCCCAAAACGATCCTTTGCTGCAGGAGTTCAGAGGCTTTCAGCAGGAGAGGGAAAAGCTGTTCGCTCGTCGTACTCATGGGCATGCATTAGACAACGAACTTCTGTCCCTACGACAAGGGAATCAAGACTTATTGACATACATAGCCACGTTCAATAGACTCGTAGTTGAAGCAGAATGACCTGAGGAGAAGAGAACCACGTTATTTCATCAGGGGATGCGGGGGGAGCTCAAGGATGTTCTTGCACAAGTAGTTAACCCCCCGAATGACTGCTCTGAATTCATTGACCTTGTTGTTCAACTGGATCATTGGTTGCAAGATCGGAGAGCAGATCGAACCAGACCGGACCCACCCCCTATGTATGTGCATTCAAAAGACAATGGCCTCATTACACGATAGGCGGTAAGGGTTTACCGGTAACGGTAAATCCTTACCGCCTTACTACGATGTCCCTTTGCGGGTTGGGGTATTTAACGCCGCCTTTTTGGAGGCGTTAAAAACCAACCCGCAAAGGGACCCAGGGAGCTAATTACGGTACCGCAATTTGCGGTACCATAATTAGTGCCTTCCCATTCCCATTATGCCCTATGGGGCAAAAATGGGAATGGGGAAGGGCAATGGTGGAAGGGGGAATTACCGCCCCGCCAACCTTGGAATGGGGCGGTAATTCCCCTTTCCACCAAGGCGGTGCCAGTATTTTACTGGCATGAACCATGGCGCTAATAGCGCCATGGTTCTCTGCCTACCGTGTAATGAGGCCCAATGTTTCCCGAACAGCAGAAGGCTCAGGTGAATGCAAATCGGGGGTCGTCTGATCCTCCCTGACTAAAGCGGAAAGGGATAAAAGGAGACAGCAGCAGTTATGTCTATAGTGTGGAAAGTCGGGTCATTTCCTTAAAGAGTGCCCTGTGAAGCTGCTGAGGAAGACAGTAGGGGCCACGGACAAGGAAGATACCACTAAGGAATCGGAAACATTCCAAGCACGGTAAGTGTAGGGGTCCACTTGTTGAGCGAAGAAAGTGAACTACAGACCTCCCATTTTTCTGTGGTCTTGATCAACCACCAACAACCATCTCAGATGCACGCAGTAAGAGCGTACATAGACAGTGGAGCCGTTGGGAATTACATCGACCAGGATCTTGCACAAAGATGGTGCTTCCGTTACGCCCCAAGTCAACCACCGACACTGTTACCACTGTTGATGGCACGGAAATAGCTTCTGGTCCAGTATCCCAATGCACTGCAGCTTTAACCCTTCTGTGCCAGGATGGACACCACAAATCTATTGTTTTCGACCGCATTAAGGCACCCCAGTTCCGGTAGATATTAGGAATGCCATGGTTGGTAGCTCATAATCCTCGAATCGATTGGCGAGCAAAGGAATTGACCTTTTCCGAGAATTGCGCCCACACGTTATCGCCAAGGGAAACAAACGTAGACACCAGAACCTCCACGCTTGCGACAGTGGCAATTGGCACTCTACCAAGCGAGTACCAGGACTTTCAAGATGTCTTTCAAAAAGAACAGGCTAATACCCTACCACCGCACAGACCATATGATTGCCAAATCAACCCGATACCCGGCACTCAAATTCTTGTGGATGAATCTACGCACTCACGAAACCAGAAAACCAGCACCTGAAGGCCTATCTGACCAATACCTGGCCAACGGGTTCATTCATCCCTCGAAGTCTCCAGCAGCTAGTACTTTATTCTTCGTACCGAAGAAGGAGGGGGACTTGAGAACGTGCATCGACTATCGTGCACTGAATCAGATTACTGTAAAAAACCGCTACCCTCTGCCGCTAATCCCTGAATTGCTTGATCAAGTCAAAGATGCCCAAATCTACACAAAACTAGACCTGAGAGGTGCATATCATCTCGTTCGTGTGAAAAAGGGGGACGAATGGAAAACCGCTTTTCGCACCAAATATGGCTTGTACGAATATCAAGTAATGCCCTTTGGCCTTTGCAATGCGCCTGCTGCATTTCAATACTTCATGAACAATGTCCTACGAGAATTGATTGATGTATGTGCTCTAGTGTACATTGATGATATCCTAGTATATTCCGCATCAAAGCAGGACCACGTTAAACACGTCCGATCCGTGTTGGAAAAACTCTGTCAACACCAGCTCTACGCCAAGCTCAAAGTGCTCATTTGTTGGCAGAGCGGAGATAGCAGCGGACCGCTGTCCTTTCCTGCCTTTTCACCTTGCAGGAGGACGACTCGCCTGCCTTTGGCCTTTCAGGTGATTTTGTTTTTTAATTGTGTACCTTGCGCTCGGAGCGCGGTGCCCTCCCTCCCCCACCCCCTCAGCCACTTCCGTGTTTCCCTCTTCCCTCCCGCCTCCCAGCCTGCCCCCTCCCCACCCTGATTGGTTGCCTGGCGCTCTTAGCTGACCGTCCCTGGGCAGCCCCTTTCGGCTAAGGGCCCCTAGGCAAAGGGCAGCTCCCTGACTGGCGACTCCTTGTGGTGTCTGCAGGTGTCCGCAGGGGACGCCTGTTGCCAGTTGCCACCCGTGAGCTACGGTTGGGGTTCCCCTGCCCACTGTGTCCACCCAGTTGACCCGCTAACCTTGCTGTGATCTCACTCGTTGCATTATGCACCAGTACCGTATTTAAAAATTGTTTTGTGAAACCTAGGCCTTTCTCCCTCTATTCAGGATTCCTCCCTCTCCCTCTATTCCAGGATTCTTCTAACCTGTGCATGATGTTAGCTCCGCAAGTCTGAGTGCTGGCATCTTGGCACCCTGCTTAACACCTCCACCTCTCTCTCCTTCCCACCTACTCTTTGGTGCTCGCTGTCTCTCCTATCTTCTCTAACTGCTTCTCTATTGACTATCCTGCCCTCCTCACCAAATCTGGGAGGAAGAAGTTTAAAAAGGACTTCCTGGTCTCCAACCCAGGCCTCCCTATCACCGACACCTACACCAGTGCCTCCTCTAAGGAAACTCTCACCGACATCCTCTTTGTCGTTCCTTCGCCAGAACAATGGACCCTTCACATGGTCTCTGTGCTCTCCCCTTTCTCTTCTTCTCCCATTAATGGTGGAACCCGTTGGGACACCGTTCTGGCCCCCTTCCATTCCTCTAAGGTCATCATTAATGTTTACTTGAATGGGACCATCTTGGTCCAAGGCCCTCAGGCCAACCTTCACCTCTTTGACCAAAGCTTTCTGCGCCTCATCAATTTCCTTTCTTCTCCTGCTGTCTCCTCCTGCCTTTCTCTGGCTACCTTGCCTCCCTCTTCTGCCTCCAGCTTGGCTACCTTGCCTTCACCTTCTCTCTCTGCCCCATCTCGGGCTCCTTCTACACCTCCGAAGGATGTACCTCTGAGCTGTACCCCTCCTCGGAAGTCCTTCAAGGATGGCAACCTACTCCATATTGCCACTCTAAACTCTAGCTCTGCTGTCAAACACTCCTCTGATATCTGCGCCTCCTGGAAGAACTTGACCTCGATGTCCTCGGTCTCACCGAGACATGGTTTACCGCCAGTTCTGTAGCTTTGACACGCTCCTACCTAACGGCTACAAGATCCTCTCCGCGCCTAGGCCCAACCGCTCTGGAGGGGGTGTAGCCCTGATCTTCCCCGAGTGGATTCCTGCCTCTGTCACTCCCACGCAGGCCTATTCCTCCTTTGAATGCCTCGTCTGCAGGCTCTCTCTCTCCCATAGCCATTCCCTTACTGTGGCTACTATCTATCGGCCACCTGGTCAGATCTCCTCCTTCCTCTCTGAGTGGGCAGACTTCTTCTCCTCACTCCTGGCCTCAACCACTCAACTTCTCCTTCTTGGAGACTTCAACATCCACCTGGATGCCTCCTATCCTCCCCCTGGACTCTTTTGCGACCTGTGCGATTCTCTCTCACTCCCTATTCTCCCCTCTGGCCCAACTTATTCTGCAGGACACACTCTGGATGTCCTGATCTCCTCAGACCTTCCCCTCTCTGTCCCTCTCTCCACTCCTCTCTCCTGGAGTGATCACTTTCTCCTCCCACCTCACCCACCCTACCCCCCAGGCCAAGCCACCTCCAGCACTGCCACCCACCTTCTCGGTCATCCGACCCATGAAGCGCGTATCAGTTGAGGCTTTCGCCGCCACCTTCTCACCTCCTCCTCCCCTATGGCTGACTCTCACCCTGACACAGCCCTCACCATGCTCCACTCTGCTATATCTGATACTCTTGATATCCTTGCCCCTGTCATGAGAATCCGCCTGAAGTCCAAAGCCAAGCGCAACTCATGGTACGACTCGGACCTTGTCACCCTAAAACGCAAGTGCAGGGTGGCCGAGAGGAAATTGCATGCTTCGTGTACATCCTCTGACAAACTGGCCTGCCGCCGTTCCAAAGACAATACCGGCTCTCTGTCCTAACCAAAAAGAGAGCCCATATCCAAGCCCGCGGCTCTCCAGCATCAAAGAACTCGGCCGAACTCTTTAAAATCTGCAAGGAACTGGACAATCCTACTGCAGTCTCTACCTCCTGTATCCCCTCCCATGCCCTCTGTACGGCACTGGCTTCTCACTTCATCTCTAAAACTCAGCACATCCTGTCCCCTCTCTCCTCCTATCTCCCACTTCCCCCCACTCCCTTCTCCTCCTCCTGGTCTCTCTGCAGCCACTTCACTTCTCTGCCTTTTCCCTGTTCTCCGCAGACAAGGTTTCTAGACAAGTCCGATCTATGAAAGTCTCGTCAAAACAGGTTGAACCCTGTTCCTCCAAAACTATCAAGGAACACATTGACTCCCTTGCTCCTGTCCTGGCTGATTTCTGCAATCACTCCTTCGCCACTGGAGTCTTCCCATCCCCCTTGAAGCACTCCCTTGTGCATCCTCTTCTTAAGAAACACTCTGCCGACCCCTCCTGCCCGGCTAACTATCGCCCAATCTCCATCCCCCCCTTTCTGGGCAAGCTCCTGGAGAAACTAGCCATCTCCCAGCTCAATCTCCACACTGAAACTGTCGGTTGTCTTCATGGCCATCAGTCTGGCTTCAGAACTGCCAGAAGCACGGAAACTGCTCTCCTGAACATCTGTGAAGACCTGCTCTCCAACCTTGACTCCAACACCTCGTGTGTTCTCATATTACTTGATCTCTCCTCTGCCTTTGACACTGTCAACCATGACATCCTGTTCAACCGTCTCCGTGATAACCTGGGTATCACTGGTCAGGCTCTGGCGTGGCTGACTTCTTTCCTCTCCGACCAACCCTCTCAGGTCAAACCTGGGTCTTTCCGCTCCGATATCTTTGTCTCTACCTGTGGTGTCCCCCAGGGATCTAACCTCTCTCCCTGGCTGTTCAACCAATACCTGGCACTCCTTGCCCGCCGCATTGCCGCTCTCTGCCCCAACTTTCAGTGCTATGCGGACGATACTCAGCTCATTTTCAGGCTACCCTCGGCCTCCGCCTTTCCTTTCCTCATCTCTGACTGTCTGTCGGCCATCCAGGAGTGATGTGCCGCCAATGACCTCTGCCTTAATGCCAGTAAGACTGAGATTCTACTCATTGGCACACCCACTCCCTCCTTCCCTGCAGCTCTCTCGCCGGCCTCTCTTGACCCACTTCCCGCTCCCACCTGCATGGCTAAAAACCTCGGGGTCATCTTCGACTACACACTCTCCTTCTCTCCTCACATTTCTGATGTCTGTAAAAAGTCACAGTACCAGCTGCACCTCCTCAGAGGTATTCTTCCTTTCCTCTCCTTCCCCCAGAAGCTCACTGTCTCCAGGGCCCTGGTTCTCTCTAAGCTGGACTATTGTAACAGCCTCTATCTAAATCTGCCTGCCTCTACTCTCCGCCCTCTGCAACTTATCCAGAACAGGACTGCAAGACTTGTCCTTGGCCTCAAGCCCAGGGATCATATCTCTCCAGGACTGAAATCTCTGCACTGGCTCCCAGTGGCTGCGAGGATTAAGTTCAAAACCCTCTGCATTGTCCACAAGGCCTTCTGAGGCCTGGGGCCGAAATACCTTCAACTCTCTTGTCCTAAATATCTTCCTTCTCGACTTCTCCGCTCTTCCGGCTCCAACTCCCTCAGGGTCAGTCACTTCTCCAAGCAACGAGTTGGTGGTAGATCTCTCTCTTCGGCAGGGGCTTCCCTCTGGAAAAGCCTTCCTGCCTCCCTGAAAATTGAGGAGAACCATCTCCGGTTCCAGAAGCACCTCAAAACCTTCCTCTTTGCTTCTGCTTTCACTCCCCATCTCCCCTGTTGATTTTCCTGACAGATACTGCACTGGATACCTGGCCTCTCTTCTGATCTTGCGCCCAGGCCCGCCAGTTGCCCACCTGCACTGCCTCCCTGACAACCCCTGCACCTGGGGACTGTTTTCTGTATCCTTACAGTCCCCCTACCAGCACTTATGTTCTGCACTTACCATACACTTCCCACCCGCTGGCCGTTTTATTGATCTTTTTTTATTGTACTATCCCTTTTACTGCACTTCCTCCCCTATCCGTTCCCCCCCGCACTTTTCCCTTTCCCCTTCCCATCCACTTGCGCGATCTGAATGACACCTGGCCTAGTAGGATCGTTGTCTTTCTTCCCTTTGTTCCCCCTCCCTTGCCTTGTCGCGCCTCGAAACACTTGTGTATAGGCGCGTTAAAAATACCATATCATATCCTATCATTTCACGTTTCCGAAGTGGAATTCCTGGGCTTCATCCTCAGTCCGAATGGAATCCGAATGGATGTACACAAGGTAGATGCAATCCTGAACTGGCCATCCCCAACTTCATTCAAGGGGGTCCAAAGCATGTTAGGTTTCATAAATTTCTACCGCCGGTTCATGCCGGGATTTTTGCAAATTGTGCATCCCATCACATCATTGCTAAGGAAATGCAATAAAAGGTTCCAGTGGACAACAGAAGCAGAAGAGGCTTTCCAGGAACTCAAGACAAGATTCACTTCTGCCCCGATTCTATGCCACCCTCGCTCTGATCTCCCTTACCTAGTGGAAACGGATGCCTCGAGTATGGCTATGGGAGCCGTCCTCCCACAAAAGGACCCCAAAACGGGCCAGTTACACCCGGTTGCCTTCTGGTCCTGTAAATTCACACACCCCAAACTCAATTACGCTATCACCGACAAAGAACTCCTGGCCATTAAGTCAGCCTTTAAGGCATGGCGGCACTACCTCTTGGGCACCAGACAAACGATCACTGTAATTACTGACCACCGGAACCTCCAGTACCTAAAAACTGCAAAGGCTCAATCTTCACGACAACTTCGCTGGCCTCTTTTTTTTGCCGAGTATGACGATGTGATCACATTCCGACCAGGGGTAAAAAATGGGAAAGCCGATGCCCTTTCCCGTATGGGTGTGGATGAGCAAGGGTATCAAACCCCTGACCCAATTGCAATTATCCTGAGTGACAAACTCCTCTGAATCACAGCAACCATAACTCAGAAGGAATTACATGAAGAAATCTAAAACTTAATGAATCTGGAGCAACTACAAGCATGGAGTGCACAAGCAGAACATTACAAGATAAAAGACCAGTTGCCCTGCATCAGGAACCTTTTATTCTTACCAAACCAAGAACAAGTTATGTCCGGTTATCATGATTCCTTGATCGAGGGCCATCCCGGAATCGCTAAAATCCTAGTCAAGGTGAAACGAAATTATTGGTGGCCCACGTGGCGTAAAGACATTATCCAATTTATCCTATCTTGTGGAGTGTGTGCTCAAAACAAGTCTTCCAAGCAGAAACTGGCTGGGCTCTTACAACCATTGGAAATTCCACCAGCACCTTGGCACACATTGTCCCTCGATTTTAAATCCTTGACCACCCAGTCAAGGATTTAACACTATTCTAGTGGTTGTGGACCTGTTTTCTAAAATGGCACACTTCCTTCCACTTAAGGGACTCCCAAACGCTTCCACTGTGGCAAAGGTATTTCTTGAAGGCATTGTACAGCTCCATGGGTTTCCTTCAATATTGGTCTCATACCGAGGCACTCAATTCGTATCTAACTTCTGGAGAAAGTGCTGCTCTATTGCCCAAATCGACATCCAGCTATCCACCAGTCACCATCCCCAAACGGATGGTCCAACTGAGAGGACAAATCAAACACTCGAGCAGTACCTGCGCTGCATGTTGCACCAAACTGAAGGGAGCTGGTCTGACCTATTATGGATAGCTGAATATGCTTATAATAATTCCTTACACACCAGCACTGGGCAGACACCCTTTTATACCATGTATGGCAGGCATCCACGTACTTCTGAGTTAGACGTTCCTACAACCTTGGAAATGCCAGCAATCAAGACCTTACATACCACCATTTCTCAAACCTTTAAAAGAGCAGCTGAACACCTACTTCAAGCTAAGGAGCGCCAAAAGAAGTTTGCTGATCCCCACCGAATAAGGGCCCCCAATTACCAAGTTGGAGACAAAGTCTGGCTGGCATCTAAACACGTGCCCATCAAAGGAACTGAAACCTTCCATCCAAGATACCTGGGTCCATTCACCGTCACCTCTGTGATAAATGCTGTGGCAGTCGGACTAGCCTTACCATCAAACATGCAGATTCATCCTGTGTTCCACGTGTCTCTCCTTAAACCTGTTCAACCTGGGACCCACGTAGCAATGCCACCACAGCCAGTGGTAGTCGCAGGGGAGCCAGAATTCGAAGTCAAGGACATCCTGGATTATAAGTACGTCAAATCCAATCTTTACTACTTAGTAAACTGGAAGGGGTATGGTCCACCAGACGGGACATGGGAACCTTGTGAGTACATCCATGCACCTTGTTTGCTTAAAAGATTTCATCAAAACCATCCAACCAAACCAGGACCCGACAAAAGAGCCACCTTGAGGAGGGAATTGAGGGGGAGTGCTGTTATGATTCCTGCCCCTCATGTCTCCAGCCCTCCAAAAAGCCAGGCTAAAATCAGGCCAGTGTCATCTACATGGCCCTTAAGGGCCTCTCCATCCCTCCATAAAACCCACTTGGAGTCAGACTTGGCGCCTGTAGCACCGGACACACACAATACCGTAGGATGGCAGTGAGCATTGGACTTGTACTGCATAGGTGGGACAAGATAGATGCCCCCACTTGTTCCGGTTCCTAGAACTGCATATGCAGTCTAGCTTTTTGGGTGTGGTTCAGCCCAGAGACACCTGGTAGACCCAGAGACTATTTAAGCCACGCCCAGGCCGAGATGCACGCTTTGCGTTTCTCTGCACCTGCAGCGTGATGCTCACCGTGTTCAGCTCGGTCTCCAGCAGGCCTGCATCTTTCATCTGCGCTCAGCACCTGCAAGAACAAGAACGCCATTAGGAATTGCCTTACCTTGCGGAGCATCCGCCCATCTTCAGTAGCTCCTTCAGTTCTGCAGGCTCCTTCGGCGGTGTCATTTTCTGCCCGGCACGCCGCTTCCTAAGAAAAAGGGAAAAGGACAGAAAGAAGACATTTGTAAGCATTCTGCAAACGTTCGCTTACTTTAAGACTACTAGATTCAAACGCTTACCTGAATCTAAGCCGTTCTGGAGAAACTTCATCTCCAAAGCTTCTCATCCATCTGCAATTGGGAAAAGAAACGCCAGGTTAGCGTGGGAAAGCATTCAGAAGTGCCACAAATTGCGCTACTCACTGCGTTTCTTCTTCTTAACTGGCGCCCATGCTGAAAACATTGCGGCACCTAAAGACACAGAAAGAACAAACTCTGTTCAATAAAAGTACGAAGAGGTCGCATCGCGCCCTGTCTAACCTTCAGTGTTACTCATCCCAAATAGCACGTAGTCATCCCCGGACACCGGCGATCACCTGGGGAAGGAAAGGAACGAGAATTAGAGAACTGTTCATAGAGACTCTTAATACTGACCCATCGGACTCTCGCTGAAGTAACTAGGCAGCAACAAGCCTGCATCAATCAATGCACCCCTGCGCAGAAAGCAGGATGGAGAGCACACTATACAAGAAAAGAAGGTGAGGTCTGGACCATGGGTAAGGGTTGGACCCCGGGGAAGAAGGGGTTCGAGCACGCAGAGACAATAGTGTTAAACCCTACCAATCCTGTGTTTCATGCCCAGTCTCCGGTCGAGTAGACTCCAGGGAATGGTTTGAGGTCATAGAGGTCAGAACAGGCTGAGTGACGTCCCCATAGATACCAGGATAGCGTTACAATGCCACAATAATAGCATATACCAAGCATGATCTTTCTGTCCCCTGTGCCCTCACCTGTGGTGTTCCCCAGGGATCCTCTCTTTCCCCTATTCTATTCAATATCTACATATGGGCTCTGGTCTGCCTTATCCGTTCGTATGGACTTAATTGCTATTCCTACGCGGATGACACTCAAATCCTGATCCGTTTGGATCAGGATCATATCAAGGCTTCAGCCTCTCTTCATGACTGTTTGACATCAGTCGGCATTTGGATGGACCAAAACTGGCTCAAGCTTAACGGCGACAAAACTGAGGTGATGTTGGTGGGCTGTCCCCCCCGCCCATCACTTTGGACCCCTGCTTTCTGGCCCACCTCACTGGGCTCCCTGCCCTGTCCAGTGGACAAAGTAAAGAACCTAGGAGTTATTCTCTCCACTTCCTTGTCCATGTCAAACCAGGTCTCTACGGTCTGCCAATCTGCCCATCACCAGATCAGGATACTCAAGAGGGTCCTCCCTATGATCCCAGAGGCTATGCGTCCTCCTGTGGTAGCCGCATTAGTCCTCTCACGGTTGGACTATTGCAACTCCTTATACCTTGCCCAGCCAATGGGCCTTCTCCAACGTC
The DNA here is from genome assembly GCF_040938575.1 of Ambystoma mexicanum. NCBI lineage: Eukaryota > Metazoa > Chordata > Amphibia > Caudata > Ambystomatidae > Ambystoma > Ambystoma mexicanum. The sequence continues at coordinate 229,847,994 of NC_090935.1, read as the reverse complement.
TCCAGCGCATACAGAACCTGGCAGCCAGACTGGCCACAGGTTCCCCCTATGGAGCTCACATCTCGCCAGTGCTTCGCCAACTTCACTGGCTCCCGGTGGCCCAGCGAGTTAAGTTCAAGTCACTATGCATTGTCCACCGGGCAATCCAGGGCCTAGGTGCTGAGTTTCTCCAAACTAAATTCGTCCGTTATATACCAGAACGCAACCTTCGCTCCCTGAACACCAACCTTTTGGTGGTTCCTAAGTACAATCGGGAAAGACTCGGCGGCAGAGCCTTTTCCATTGCTGCGGCAAGGCTGTGGAACGCCCTCCCACTGCCACTCAAGTCTATCTCCAACCATCTGGCTTTCAGGAAAGCCCTGAAAACTACCTTATTCTAGCCCCCCGACTATTACTGCTCTTCCTGTGTGACAGTTTCCTCATCAGCGCCATGATGCCCCTGGGCGACCGTGCGCTCTACAAATTCAGGTAACATAACATAACATAACATAACATGATCTATCATGGATGCCCAGAAAACAAGTCAAAGTAAGAAAGGGGTAGCTACCCCAAAATGCCAGTCTAGCCAAGTAATAACATGTACAATAGTTGTTTTCTGGGCAGCTGTGATAAATCCAGCATGGTACATGTTATTACTTGGCTTGACTGGCATGTTTACCAAAATGCCAGTCTAGCCAAGTAATAACATACCATGCTTGATTTATCATAAATGCCCAGAATAAAATTCATATGACTATGGTGGTTTTCCATTTTTGACGATACTTGATTCACATCAATGAGGACACCTGTATTTAAGATTTTGTCATCAGGATTTTCAAACAGTGGGGATCCATATGCCTATCCTTAACCCGACTTCTCTCTCCAGGTACCCCCGATCCTTCAATCGCCTTTCCCCTCTCTGCTTCTGATCTTGCCATCTTCTTCTCTAACGAAGTCCTCGATCTCCACCAAACTATCCTTTCCTCCCCTTCTTACTCTCCTCCTGCACCCTCTTCATGTCCTCATTTACTCCTGTCACTCAATCTGAAGTTAACCTCCTCCTATCAAAAACCCATCCTACTGCTTCTGCCACCGACCCCATTCCTACCCCCCTCATTCCTAAAATCTACCCCCTCTTCATACCCTATCTCACCTCCTTTTTTAACACCTGTCTTTTCGACTTCCACTTTTCCTACTCCTTTTAAGCATGCGACTATCATCCCCATTCTCAAAATACCTTCTGCTAATCCCCACCTTGCATCCAATTATCGCCCAATATCTCTCCTAGCATTCCTCTCTAAACTTCTCGGATGTATTGTCTATTCACAACTTTCTTCCTCCATCGCCAACCACTCTCTCCTCCCCCCCCCTAACAAATCCGGTTTCTGCCCTCAACACTCCACTGAAACTTCCCTCATCTCTGTTCTCTACTCTCTTCCTTCTGCATGCTACTCAAAGCACTCCTCTATTCTTATTCTCCTTGACCTCTCTGCTGCTTTTGATACTGTCGACCATCCTCTTCTCCTTAATTTTCTCTCCTCGTTTGGCCTCAAAGACTCTGTCCTTAACTGGTTCTCCTCTTATCTTTCTAACCGAACCGTTGCTTTCTCTTAGGGTGGCTGCACCTCTCCCATCCATTCTCTCAACCACGGTGTCCCCCAAGGTTCTGTCCTTGGCCCCTTTCTCTTCTCACTTTATACTTCCTTCTTAGATCCCATCATCTCCTTTGGCGTCTCACACCATTTCTACGCTGATGATACCCAGCTCTTCCTCTCCTTCTCCTCTTGCTCTCCCGACATCCACCATAAGTTTTCTTCTTGCCTCTCTGCTATTAAGTCCTGGATGTCCTCTCATTTCCTTACTCTTAATGCTGACAAAACCAAAGTCCTATTCTTCCCTGACAACACACTTTCTCCTCCCGTCCATCCTCTTTCATTCTCTTTCCCCCCCTCTCAACTCTCCTTCTCTCCTCATGCCCGTAACCTTGGTCTTCACATTGACCCCCACCTCTCTCTATCTCACCACATTTCTCTTACTGCCAGATCTAGCCGCTTTCACCTTTACAACATCTGTAAAATTCGACCCTTCCTAACCTTTCACGTGACTAAACTCTTAATCACCTCCCTCATCTTCTCTAGACTTTTCTACTGCTCTTCTCTTTTCTTTGGACTTCCCTCCACTCACCTCTCTCCACTCAAATCTGTCTACCACTCTGCCATCCGCTCCCTCTGCCATCTCTCACCTCATGAGTCCATCACCTCTTCTATCACCTCTCTAGGTTGGCTCTCATTTCACTTTCAGCTCAAATTCAAGTTCCTCTGTCTAGTCTTCAAATCCCTCTATAGTCTTGCCCCCTCCTACCTATACTCCCTTCTCTCTTTCCTTCTCGTTCTCTCCGCTCTGCCGATCTCTTCCTACTCTCTCCTCCACCACCACCCTGCGCCACCTCCTGCTTCCGCTCTTTCCAACTACTTGCCCCTTTCCACTGGAACCACCTCCCCATCTCCATCCGCTCTACTCCCTCCTACCCTACCTTCCTCACTTCTCCAAAAACTTCTCTTCCATTCACCTCCCTAACACCTTTTGCTTCCTATCTTACTTCTGCTACTTCCTCTACCCACACCTCCTACTCCCTCTCCTACTTCAGTACTGTTAAGGTGGGAGTCGCAGGAAAGTTGTGTACCTGAATACCTGGTTGATCTCGACGGGGCAGCCAGACTGACGAGAAGAATTGGTGACACAAGAAACCAGCCTCTCCTCCACCCAGAATGGGTACTGGGTAAAAGATGGACCGATTCCCAACGCCACAAGCTGCTCTCTTCTGGTTTCTGTGACGTCGGGACTGTGCGAGCACAGACAGGAGAGGTTAAAGGAACGAGTCCTTGAGGTGGCGAGGCTCCAGATTCCAAAGAAGTCAGGGACGAACTCCCGGAGAATGACACTGGATGCTGTGGTGATTGAGAGTCCAAAGAAGAAGGAGCGTACTCCAGAAGCTGACACTGGATGCTGTGGTGCTTGAGAGTCCAAAGGAGCCGTACTCCAGAAGCTGACACAGAATGCTGTGGTGATTGAGAGTCCAAAGAAGAGGGAGCCGTATTCCAGAAGCTGACACTGGATGCTGTGGTGCTTGAGAGTCCAAAGGAGCCGTACTCCAGAAGCTGACACAGAATGCTGTGGTGATTGAGAGTCCAAAGAAGAGAGAGCCGTACTCCCGAAGCTGACACTGGATGCTGTGGTGCTTGAGAGTCCAAAGAAGATGGAAGCAAGCACCAAGAAAGGCACTGGCAGGATACCACAGGGCACAGGCTGGCGCCAGGGAGGAGAGAAGAGGCTAAGGCAGGCAGGGAGCACTGGTCAGGCAAAGGGAGAGGAAACCCGGAAAAGGATGGGGAACCAGACAGGGACCAGGCTGGGAAAGGAGAACTACCAGGCAGGGAACCACAACTAAACCCAAAGAAACCAAGGGAGATCCAGGAGAACCCAAAGGGAGAAAACTGGAGGCAAGCTGGGGAGGAAAGGGAAGGGAATCCCCAGGCAGAAGAAAAGGGCTAGGCAGGCGCTGGAACACAAGGGAGAGCGAGTTACACATCCGGAACACAACGCGTTGAGACGCGATCTGCTCTGCTCCCAATCCTCACTCTCCCTTTATGGGCCGCCGGCGCCCGCGAGGCCTGGAACGCAAGCCTGATTGTAGCCAGGCGCCGGCGGACCCAGAGCGAGGCTTGGGCAGCAAGCCGCTCCAATCCCGGGCAACCGCTCCACGGCGCACGCGCGGACCCGTGACCGAGGTCTCCCGCGCATGCGCCGAGGAGCTGCAGCCCAGGTCCCCGAAGCTCTCCCTCTGGCGCCTCCCCAAGCGCGAAAGCGCGAATAGAGGCGCCAGGAAGGAAGAGCGTGAGTGGCGAACCCCGATCTCCCGGTAAGCGTAACAAGTACCTCCTCACCCTCTCCTTCCACTCTAGTCCCTCCTACCCTACTTGCCGCACTTCTCTAATTCTTAACTCTTCCATTCATCTCCCTAACACCTTTTTGCTTCCTCTCCTACTTCTGCTTCTACTGATACTCATACCTCCCACTCCCTCTCACTCCTTGGTCCCTCTACTCGCGCCTAAACTCATCAATAATGTAAATTGTTCCTTGTACTGTTTTCTGGTTTTGATTCAATTGTTATTTAATGCTTGTTGTATTTTGTTAGTTCCTCTTGTAATACGCTTTGGCGTAAAGTGCTATGTAAATTTAATAAATACTAAATATGTATTAGTATTGCACGGAATGTACTCCATAACACATATGCAGGGTCGGATTGTGGTGTGCTACATTAGTTGTATTTTGCACTTTTCACATTGCACTTTATGATATTATATATGTATGTACATTGTGATGCATTTGAAATGATGGAATTGTTTGTGTATTTATTTTGTAACATATATGTCCAACAAATTAATTAGCCAGCTATGGCGTTTTTATGATACAATGGGCCTTATTTCGACCTTGCCTGTCCGGAAAGAAGAGTGCCGGTAAGCTTACAGGCACCTTTGTTTCCGGACTGGCATATTACAGGTCTGCCTGCCGCAGCTGCTGTGCCCAACAGGTCTGGCCCTGCCAGGCACAGTGGCCACAGTAGGCAGACCGGTCACGGAAGCACCGTTAGCATGAGTGCCGGTGCTACCGTGTCCCCAATTCCATAGTGTTCTCTCGGACTCTATGGAAATGGGGACTTACATTTTACCTGAGCCTGACTTTCCGGGCCACAGGGGTTGTAATCTGCCGGTGGCACCGGGAAGTCAGGCGCGTGGGTAGATGTATACGGGTCCGGCGGCAATCTGCCGGTAGCACTGGCAGGGTTACCACCAGACTCTTAATGAGGCCCAATGACTAAGCGAATAAAGAATTGTTGTGTGATCAAATATATCCTCATTTGATCTTTTCAGTGTAGCACATAATAAAATTCATGCCACAGTAAGAAAGGGCTAGACTACTGGCTACCCAAAAATGCTGGTCTAGACAAGTACACAGCAGACCGAGGCATAAAATAGATACAAAAACCCTAAATTTAATATATCATGTAAGGCGTATTTGCGCAACCATAACAAGTTCATACAAATTAAAAATGAAATCTGCATAATTGAAATTAGTAATATACTGGTATATTTATAATGTACCCAATTGCCTCCCCAAACCGCCTAATGTAATTCGAGATAAAATGATAAAATGCAGTTTCAGCAAATACTTCTGCAAGTTATCAAAACAGGTATAGATCAGTAAGAAATGTCCCTGATCCTCCAGGGCACCCGTTTCACAAAAAGCAAACATTAGTCATTTCTCCCCCTCCCCGTTTAATACGTGCATTTAGAGCGAGCACATTTAGACGTGACATCAGAACTACTCTTCTACAATCAGGCGACATAATATTACACACTTACCATCATACGACTGGGTTTGCCCGCAGAGCAGCATACAACCTTGGGAATCTTAAATTGCTTGCCATTTTCCTATCTGCTTACAAATCAGCAGGGCTCTTTGTTTTAGAATCAATCTTAAGGGACCATAGGTGATTTCCTTCTATATATATATATATATATATATATATATATATGCATATACAAGCCCCACTTCACGAATAGTTTACAACCCACATTATACCAGGTGTATCTTTTTATTCCCAGCAGAGTCTACAATTTCTGCTAAAGCTTTGTGAATATTTGGGTTCTCAATAGGTCCCATGTGTGTCTTCATAAAAAAAGACCCACATCTAATACTTGCTGTATTTCAAATTTTGAGACCCCTAATTCAAGAATTCTAAGCGTAGAGCACTATTTGGAGTGCAGAATGGGACTTCAGATTAAAAAAAATTACAATTGTCTTCGGTATGATAGCAAGTTTGCCCCTCATATCCTCTCCCCTGATCTCACTTCCACCATATAACAGCGCTGTCCCAAATTCCGTTTTGTAAAGATTTTAACACTTGCTTAAAATGCATCCTCCAAACATCTTAATAGGCCACCCATCCTTATCGGAGATACTTCAGCAACCAAATCTACATATTTTGACCATTTAATGCTTTTTGCAAACAATAGTTCTAAATAGCAAAAGGTGTGCACTACCTCAATTATTCACCCCATTTACATACCATGATTTTTGTTTTATTCAGGTTCAGCTTTAGATTGAGTTCTAAAATAGTTATCTGCATATTTGAGGCTTTGCTGCAATCCACTGAGTGTTAAATATAATAGGGCTGAGTCATGCACATACAAGAGGGATCCGAAGGATATATTTCCCAATAATGGGGGGCATACTTTAATAGCTGGGTTCAACTCTGTTAAAGAATAGTATAAGTAAGAGGGGCTGGAAGCATCCTTGCTTAACCCCCTTATTTATATTTGTAGTAAAATTACCCCAAAAAAACCTGGCTTTCGAACACTTGACCACTGTGTGAGTGTTCATGTCTATAAAGACTGGTAGGGGGTGGTCTGTACTTCTGCTCTCTATATGGTAGAGGGGGAGGCACAGAGGACCCCAGCCTAGATTCTCTATTCAGTAGCTATGGTCGAGCAATCAAGGCCTAGATTCTCAGGAGGTGATGCAGGCTGGTTCTTAAGTACAGTGTCGTCCCCAAGCCCCCACAAAGGAATGTCCAATCACTGTATTGGTTAGAACACAGTCTTTATATAATCAATATTCAAGGTTATGTACACTTATCATAATAACTCACTTTGTACTTAGGAAAATCAACAATGGCAAATATATACAATTCTAAAGTGGTACCACCCTTTGTATTAGATCTCATTAAAGTGCATCAACAATACTCTAACAATGTCACACAGATCAATAGAGTGAAACCAGCAATAAAGAGAGGAGAGAAAATAAGATGGTTGAGCAATAGGCAGAATACTGGCCCCTACCACTAGACACAGTTCTGTGTGGAGATCCCCCCCACCTGGGCAACCTGTAAAATAAAGATATAGCACAAGCCCAGTCCATATATTGTTCTGCAAGTCTTATTCCCTCCTATAATGTTTTAACCCCCCCCAATGTACCTGGTGGAGTCGAGTTCTTTGAAGAGGCGTCGACAGATCCTTCTTGAGCGACCCCCTTTCAAGCGGGAGTCATGGATCGTCGAGAGGCGTCGAGAAGCATCGAGGAACTCGGCGTTCGACGGCGGGGAATCGACGGCCCTTCTTGAATGCCTTCCCTTTCAAGCGGGAGACACGGGACGTCGAACGTCCGTCGAGGAACTCGGCGTTCGGCGTCGGGGAATCGACGGCCCTTCTTGAATGCCTTCCCTTTCAAGCGGGAGACACGGGGCGTCGAACGTCCGACAACAAACAGGGTAGAACGGCGTCGATGAGGCGGCAGCTTCGATCCAAGCGGTGCTCGTCGACGACGGAGCGTTGGCGTCCTGCAAGGCAGAGGCGTGCGGGGTACCTCGATGACAATTGTTCTGGACTGCAAAGATTGTGAAGACGGGGGCCCAGCAAGGGCGTCGAGTCGTTCGAGTCTTTGTGGTCTTCGGGTGGTGGGAAACCCACCGGCAGGTTTCTCGTCGGCGCGTTGGTCGTCCTTGACTTTCTCCAGCAGGATAAAGCGGTCGACGGTGCGGACGAGGCAGTCCTTCGATTCAAATGTTCTTAGGCAAGGAGCGGACGGCTCCGGTCGTCGGCGGCACGGCGTCAAGTGGTTCTCACGGCTGGGCAACACAACTTCAATGGGCCTCCAGCGGTTACACAGACCTGCGAACCCTGGTCGACGGCAATGGACTTCGACGGCGGCGATGTCCGGGTGCTTCACTTCGATCTCCTCAGCGGTCCCGTCTCGGGTCGGCAGTCTTTCGAGGGTCTGACTTCCAGGGCGCTTCGGCGAAGATGTAGCGGTGCTCGAAGATCCCTCGGAGCACGGGAAGAGGGCGCCTTACCAGGTCCTCTCTCGGGTCAGTCCTCGACGAATTCGGCAGCTTTCAGATCGGTCGAAGCAAGTGCAACAGCAAGTCTTCTTCTTCCAGCTGGGCGTCGAGGATCAGCAGTTCCAGTTACTCTTAGAGTGGAGACTCAGCTTCTGAACGCTTCTGAACAATTACCAGTGGTGAGAGGTCCCCAGATATACTATTCTGTCTCTCATCCACACTGCTGGCACACGCTCAGCAGCCAATCATACAGAAGGGCATTCATGCAGTCAGTCAGCCAATCAGGCACACAGTGCATTCAGGCCACACTCCTCCCTTTCAGACACTCACAACAAGGAATGTGGATTGGGACAAGTACCCAGCCATTCAACACTACACACTGCATTCAGGCCAGTTTCGAGCAGGGCTGTCTCAGTCTTTGTCTCTCATGCCAGAAACCAGACAACCACAACAAGGAGTGTATATTGGTCACACACTCCATTCACCCAGGTCCCACCCACAGGAGGTACCCACAACATACAGTCACTGGGAAGGCTCCAGTCAGTCTAGCTGGGCCTTCACAACAACACCATATATGGAACTTCCACCCAACAGCCAGTCAGGGGGAAGGGATAGAGTCAGGGCTTCCCAGGACTTTGGGAAAACAAGGTAACAGGCAATAGAAAGCAAGAGGCCACAGGGGCCATCTTGTTTCCTATCAGGAATCAACTGATCCCAATGGCAGGGCCTGGGTATCCCAAAATGGAGGACACCCAGAGCACCTGTCAAATTCAGCATGGAGCTGCCACCAGCCCATACCCTGCTCTGTGGGCCACCCACACGTGCCCAAAACCATACACTAGGGGCACAGGGTTGTACCCCTACCCATGGGTGCCATAAGGGTATCCCATGGGTCTGTTCACCAAACCAAAAGGGAGAGCTGCACTGCCAGGAGTCCCACATGGACTCCTTGGCAGAAAACACGACAGAACACACGATAAAAAACAGTAAAGGACAAGGATTCAGAGGCCCTGTCCCTCTGATGCATTTCCAGCATCACAATGTCACACGTTTTTGTTAGTTCCATTAAGGCCACAGGGACCTTCAAGGCTGCCATCTTCTGCCACACGGCCTTCCTGTTGACTGAACCTAATGTTTTCTCAAGGTCCAAAAAGGCTACATACAACCTACCCCCTCTAACATCGCAGTATTTCTCAATTAGTGCATTTAGGATATAACAGTGATCAAAACCCCTTCCTGAACCCCGCTTGTGAGTCTTGCAGAATATTATTTGAGAATGCCCACTCCTCCAGTCTATTTGTCAGGCATTTGTTAAAAATCTTGCTCGATACATCTAAAATAGAAAGAGTGTGGATCGTTAAAATGGCCCTTTTTATAAATTGGAATTCTAATAGCACATTTCCAGGAGCCTGTATTTGCTCCTGACTGGCTAATGGCTTTAAAATATTTTTCTAAAATTAGCACCCATGAGTCCACAAACCATTTTTAAAATTCCAGACTTTCTTGGTGGAGAGAGCCTTGATGCAAGCAAATATTTTCTCCTTTGAGAAAACTATCAGTTTCGATAGTCTGCCCCCAAAGCCATTTCTACCCTATCTGGGGAAATAACTCCCTCATCCTGCTCATTATGAGGTTCAAATCCCTTTGCTACAAGCCTCCAAAAAAGCTGTCTTTCTGCAACACAGCCTTCTCCATCTGATCCCATTTCTTCATAATAAATGTGTCCTATTTCCTGCATAGCTTTTTTTATAAGCTAACTTAAGTGCATATAAATAACCTGGGTTTAGTCCCTCTTCCTTGACTGCTTTATATATTGCATCCCTTCACTTCAAGAATTCGCCTCTAACCAGTGTGACAAGTGCCAGAGCCCAAACTATCTTGGCTCACTAATGCCGGCCCCGGCCCGGCTCAGTGGTAGATCAGCCCACCACCAGCCCATTACAATGGTGCTGCTCTATGTCACATGTTTAGTGCTGCAGTAACTACTGGCACGGGCTAGTAGTGGGATGGATGGGGAAGGAGCACACATGGGTTGAGAAACAATCTTGATATGCAAAACAATAATGTTGCTTTAAGTCATTAATCAAATGTTTTCAACATCATGAATAACAACGTGCTGGAAGTTTGTGACAAAGAATCTGCATATCTATCTTGGTTTATTACACAACTTCTTTATATTTCTTAAATCACAGAAAGTACTATGGGGTTAACTAGCTTTTTCAGGTTGGCATTATCTTGCATTCGGGGACTTATATTTTAGCATTCAGGATGTGCAAATTAAAGCCACAATGATATTCATTTGGCTTAACACGTTGCTATAAGAATTTACATGATGTCACATGGCTTCATTATGCTATTTGTGTTTTTTGTAAGTAAACTCTATAAGACATTATTACTGTAGACCTTGAAATCAAACTATTTGAGCCAAATTTTGTATCCTGGTCAGACCTTCCTTCCCTAGGCCATCTGTCCAAATATCCTACTCACTCCCTCCTTTTTGGATGCAGCCAGGCGCCGTACTACTAGTTCCCTTTTTCCATTTCAACCCTTGTGTTGGGCACAGTGAGATTGAGTGAGTTGCCTGGGATGATAGCATCAGTCATTTTGCTCTCCTTGAGCCATGCTGGGTGTGGGAGCTGGATAAATTAGAGTGGAGCCGGAGGAGAGGACTACTGAACCGGTCCTGCTTCATAGGACCACAAATTGGCTCATTTGGCATCTTGCCACTGACCGTCTGCCTCTGCGGATTCCTGTGCCACTGCCTGTCCGTGCGCACCTGCCAGGCTGTTCCTAAGACTCAATCTGCGCACCCGTGCCTGCCTGGCTGGCACGCATGGATGGTCACGCACTGCAGAAGCACACACCATCTTCAAAAAACAGGCGACCTGCTAACCCGTGTGACACACACCAAGCTTCGGCAGGAACAAAAATAAAAGAAATAAGCTTGTCCGCCGCTCAGAGCATGATTGCTTACTGGGCGGCGCAGCATCAGTTTTAAATTGCAGGCTGCAGGCAGCAACTTACTTAAGCAATTATTGTTCCTGTTTGGTAAGTAGTGTAGGACGGGTCGGATCCTCCAGGCCAATTGACTAACTTGTCAGTCAACTGGCCTGGATGAGGGCCCGGCCTGCTTGCAGCATGGACAAGTCTGGGCCCCGACGGCAACAGCAAACATTGTTGCATATTCCCGGCCTGATGGCAATGAGCATTTCATTGCTGCGCCGCCAGGCTGAATGCCGGTGCGTGCAGTGTAGTAGCAATGTAGCGGAGGCTGGAGTACCCTGTTAATGGTGATCTCCAGATCCCCCCCCAAAAAGCCAAGCGGTCGCTCAGTGCACCAAGGCCTCTCTGCAGCTGTTCTGCTAGTGCTACCGAGTGCTTAAGTAGGCCAGCTGCAGACGCCTTGGTGCACTGCACTGTGCGGCCACCTCGTTGTTGGCATTTTCTTTTTTTAAAGAAGAAGGTCGCAATGTCTGCTTTGCAGTGCAGCACTGGGAGCATTGACAGTCAGATTTAAAAAAAAATGAAAAAGGCCAACGAGGGCCGGCTGGCCTGAGCGGGACTCTGCAGATACAGTATTCAGACTCAGAGTGCCGGTGCTTAAAAAAGAGTCTGTGTTGGCCACCGGCAAACATGGTACAAAGTAAGCACTGCCTCTAACACTTAGTTTGCATATTGGCCTCCCAGTCCTTGAGTGCACTATTTCTGCCTTCTCCTACAGTGATTTTCCCACTTTCATTGTCCAGGCGCTACTGCAATGTGTCAACTTTAGGACCAAGGTTGTCCAACTTTACAGAATTAAACCTTGCCTTCATTTGTAAAAGCTTAAGTGCCATGTCGGGGATGGAAGGTGGCTGGTTGGCACCTATGGCACCAAGGAGGGATTTAGAAGGGGATCTGGCTACACCACACACATGCATTTGAGGGGCCATAACATCTGGGGCTTCCACCAAGCATGCTACAGGAGTACTAGAAGTCACTGTGGGGCGGTTTCATGGTAAAGTTCAATCGAGCCTGCCGGTCACCACCTTGCCAAGAAGAGTGAAGACCCTGTGAACTTTATGCCAGTGATCTGGGTGGCTGAGAACAGCAGGTGCTACCAAGGTGCAGACAAAAGGGAAATATTAGTAAATGATATAAAGCCACTTGGTTCTGATAGGAATCATTGCGTCTTAAGTGTACAGAGTGTAGTTGCTGGGCAGAGCCCACAGTCAGCAATAGGCAAGGACTCCTCGTACCCTAGACCAAGCCTTGTTGACAGCAGAAACATTGTCTATTAACAAGGTTCCAGTCCAATAACTAGGCGGGGGACAACTGATCTCAAGATGCAGCTTTCCAGCAGCACAGGTTGACAGAAAGGCTACTGGCCAGGCCACAGAAATCCAAAGAGGTAGGGCCAGAACTGATAAAACACCTATGCTATGCCCTCATGTAGTTCAGAGGATACCTTAAGCAAAACTAGAAGGTCATTGCTGGAAGGTTTTGAATCAATCATTAACTCAGATGTACCTATCGGTCCATTGTTGTTCAGCCTGCCAGGTGTGAAGGCATTGTGAAGTAGACACAGACAACAGATTGTACTCAAAAGTTTTATTTAAATTAAAATGTAAGGCCTTACTTGCCCTATGCTAAGGTGGGATTTCCCTACCTAAAGAAAACCAAGGATAGTCTGTGTCAGAATGTCCAAATCAAATAACACTCTGTGCCCAAATGTCAGCATCTAAAGAAATAGTGTATGAAATAAATTTCTTCGTCCAGCTCTTGGCTTGTAATCATCTTTTCCTTCCCCAAGTTCCAAACAGCTCACAAATTATTGGGGGTTCCCTTCCCCAAGAGTTCAAATCTTCCAGCTTTTCAAAACAATACCTTTCCTTGGGACACTTCCCAGCTTCTTATCATTACCTTTCACTGGTTCACAAAGATAAGTCTGTTTCTTGACTTCAAAATCACACAAGTGGATGTTGCAAAATGCAAGTGGATGTTGCAAAATGCAAACTTCTTTATGGATACTTTTCCAAAAGGGGGACACTGGATCTAGGTGCAGTTGTCGGACCACACAATCTACCCATTATAGGTCACGCAACCAATACCCCTTCTTGTCTGCTTTACATCAACAACTGTCCACTGCTTTCCTTTGTCAGTGAATCCTGTCTCTCATCAGTATCACACTTTGTCCAAAACTGTACCATGGCTTGGTTTTCCACCGTGTACTTTGTTTACCTTCAAATGAATTGTGTCCTCCCACCTATTCCTCATCTTTAGATATCTTCCGTTCCAGCTTTAGCCTCTTCGTAAAATAAAAATTGAGGCATAGGGCTCTGTGCGTCGATTAGGTCAACTCGATGTCACTGAAGGGCCTCCATCTTGAGGTTGACATTGTTAGCTTCAGTTCTGTTTTTTCGTGATAGCTGACGCTTCGAGAATTACGGCACGCTTCGGTTTCCTTGGAAACTCCGACATATCGATAAATGGCCTTGTCATCGGCTCCATCGACCCCAAAGACTGGGTTTAAGAAGTGCCATGACTGCGGCGCCAAGAGTTCTATTACAGATGACCATAGGGTGTGATTGTGGTTCCTCTGTGTCGAGCACAGGACGGCAGATTGTGGGTGTTGCCAGTCCATGACAGGTAATGCATTGAACGAGCGTGAGGGGAAGTTAGCAGCGGGAAGGCCCCCTGCGAAATCCTTCTCAACGACACCATCGAAAAGGTGCTCTTTAGACAAGTAGAGAGGCGACTCTCCTTGGAGGAAAAGGTCCTAGAAACGCTCCCGTTTAAGGAGTGGATCACACCAATCCTCATCTTCGAGAAAGATGATGAAAAGGTGCCATAGGTCTGCTCCCACTTCCTCTGATTTCTCGCCTCAGGGAAAAATAGCCTGCCCAAGTAAGTTGGTGACTCCAGCCGAATGGGAGGTATTCAGGCAGAAAATGCTGGAAATCTGTCACAAGTTTCTCCCCTTCTCACCGGTTTCTCCTTATTTGCGACCTTCTTGGAAGTGGCTTCCTTCTTTCGTACTGTCCGAGACTTGTATAGGCCTGGGCGCGGGTCTTCGGATTCCAGCGTGAGTTCTTGTTGCCTTCCACTAGGAAGCGTTCAGTATCCAGGGCGTGGAACCAGAAGGGGGATAGTCCAGTCTCGGAAGGAACCGAAGCGCCGTAGGACCGAGCACAAGATTAATCCAGGAATGAACCACAGAAGGGGAAAAGGAAGGGGCCGAACGAGCACCAGGAATAGGAAGGAGGAAAACAAATGAATCAAAAGGGAGCACGGAGCGTACTTCGATAACACACGGCTAACTACTCCAAGCAGTAGCGTTGAGACGCGCGGCGCTGCAGGGGCGTGGCTCTTTTCAAGGAAGTCGCGCGTAACGGCTGGTGTGCAGTGTTTCAGAACTGTCAGCTATGTTGGTACAATCAGAGTTCATACCGCGGTGCATCATGGACAATGAAGTCCAGAATGACGAATCCGGCTGTTCATGACAGTATGCCTCCTCCTAAGCCCTGCACCTCCGGGTTTGCCTGGGCGGATCCGATGATATCTTTGTATTAAACGGGGGGCATTCATATTTTAAACAGGTTCCCAGGTGCGCTTGCTGGGAGGATATCCTTTCCATTCAACCAGATACTGAAGTTGACCTCGTCTGGATCTGGAATCACATATCCTGGAGACCTCGAATTCAAGTTGATTATTGATGATTACTGGAGTGGGTCTTGGAGCAGTTTGGGTGGATTGTACAAATGGTTTTAACAAGGAAGTGTGGAAGACTGGATGAATCCTTTTCCACGACTCTGGAAGTTGGAGTCGGTAGGCCACTGGATTAATGATTTCCTTTATGGAGAGGGCCCATAATACTTGGGGGCCAGTTTATTTGGTCGCAGATGTCGAGGAAGAGGTTTCGACCGCAGAATGAAATCCCTGGCTACAAAAGAACGGACTGGTCTTGATAGCTGAATGATCCGAATTGTTGTAAGCGAATTCAGCTACAGGAATCAAAAGTGACCAATCATCCTGGACTTTGGTGGCGAAACAGCGAAGGTACTGCTCCAGGGTCTGGTTGACTCGTTCAGTTTCTCCATTGGTTTGTGGATGATATCCTGAGGACAACGTGCGCTGGATTCCCAATATTTGACATAGTTGTTTCCAAAACTGGGATATGTATTGGGGTCCTCTGTCGGAGATGATTTTGGAAGGTAGTCCATGAAGCCTAAATAGATGTTCCAGGAAAATCCCAGCCAATTCAGATGTGGATGGTAGCTTGAACAAGGGTGTAAAGTGAGCCATATGTGTAAACAAATCAATGGTAACCATTATGGTTGTGTATCCTCTGGATGGGGGTAATTCCACGATAAAATCTGTGGCGATGATTTCCCGGGGTCGTGTTGGCATTGCTGGTTGGTGTAAGAGACCTGCTGGTCTTCTGTTATCATGTTTATTCTGGTTGCAAACTGCACAGGATTGGACATAGGTTCTTATGTTGTCTTTCATCCTTGGCCACCAGAACTGCCTCTGTAAAAGATGGAGGGTGGTGGTAATGCCTCCATGTCCTGAATGGAGGATATCATGGCATAGATTCGTAATCTTATGTCTCAGTTCTTGTGTGGGTATTGCCAGCCCTGTTTCCTTGAGGAGATATATGTCCTTCAGCAGGAGGTTCCTTGGATTGTTCCCCTTGTATTCCTTCCAGAGTTCGGAAGAAGGTGTCTTTGCACGAATGTCCTCCAGGAGAGAAATAGCTTGAGCTACAAACACGGTGTTAGGAAACATCTTGGGAAAGGTCCGTGATTCGAGGGGCTCATAATCAGGACGTCTGGACAAGGCATCAGCTATGATGTTATGTGTTCCAGGAAAGTGGAGAATTTGAAATTGATATTGGGCAAAAAAGAAGGCCCAATGGGCCTGACGGCTGTTACTGCACTCCAGGGATTGCAGCACTTGTAAATTTTGATGGTCCGTACTGGGCGTTTGGCACCCAAAAGAAGATGACGCCAGTCGGTAAAGGCTTGTCGGATGGCTAACAATTCCTTCTCCAGGACGGAATAATGTGCCTCACTGGGAGTCAAGGTGCGGGATAAATATGCAATAGGATGCTCCATCTTGTCCTCAAGTTCTTGTTTTAAGACTGCTCCATTGGCATGCGTCTGTCTCTACCAAGAAGGATCGATCTATATCAGGTTGAGCTAGGATTGGAGCTCGAGTGAATTCCTGTTTCATTTGTTGAAAGGCCATCTCTTGAGCCGAGGACCATTGAAACGGAGTCTCCCTCTTTAGGAGTGTTACAATGTGATGTACAATGTCAGAAAACGTGGGTGTACATTTTCTGTAGAAATTAGCAAGTCCCAGGAAGGATTGAATCTGTTTCACAGTAGTGGGAGCAGGCCAGGACAGGATGGAATCAACCTTGGAAGGATCCATGGAACTAAGTATGAATCCAAGATAATGAATGGTTGATGCATGGAAAAGGCATTTTTCAGGTTTGGCCAGGAGCTTGTGTTCACGTAGGCGTTGTAAAACTGCTTTTACATGTTCTTGATGGGCCTGAGGTTCCTTGGAGTAAATTAGTATATCGTCCAGATATACAATGACAAAAAGGAACAACAGGTCAGAAAAAACCCGATCCATGAAGCGCTGAAATACTGCAGGGGCATTGGCGAGACCAAAGGGCATTACCAGATACTCAGTGGCCAAAGGGAGTTCTGAAGGCTGTTTTCCACTCATCACCTTCCCTTATGCAAATGAGATGGTAAGCACCCCTGAGATCAAGTTTAGTGAAAATGACAGCACCCCTCACTGTCTCCAGAATGTCCAAAGTGGTAATGGATAGCGGTCCTTGAGTGTGCATTGGTTGAGACCACGATAATCCAGACAAGGTCGAAGTTCCTTGGTATCTTTTTTAGGAACGAAGAAGAGGGAAGCACCGGCTGGGGATTTGGAAGGTCGAATAGTACCGTTTGTCAAGTTGGTATCCAGATATTCTCGGAGAGCTTTCTTTTCTGGTTCAGATAAAATGGACATTCTTCCAAAGGGAATCACCGCAGATGGTTTTGTATCAATGGCACAATCCTCGGGTCTATGAGGTGGAAGAGCTTGAACAATGGCTGTTGAAAACACATCTGAGTATGTTTGGTATGCCTGAGGAATTTGGATAATGTTGGAGACGGTTACGGATGGTTGCTTGAGTTCCTGGAAGTCTGCTGAAGGACTTGGCAATGTGGCAAGAGATAAACAATGGGACATGCAATGTTCTGAACCGAGAAACAAGGACCCAGCTGCCCAATTGATGTAGGGATTGTGTTTCTATAGCCAAGGCATGCCTAAAACCATGGGGTAGTGAGCAGATATAATAATGTCAAATTTAAGTATTTCCTGACGGTTGTTTATTGGAAGTAGTAAGTTCTTGGTTTGGTGAGTTATGGGTCCAGAAGACAAGGGTCTGCCATCAATGGCTTCAACAGGTTGTACTATCTCTTTGGTTTCTCGAGGAATGTGATGTTGGACAACCTAATCATGGTCTATGAAAATGCCCATGGCACCGCAGTTCCCTAAGGCCAGGATGGTGTAGGATTCTCTCTTGGAAGGGGACACGAATGGCTGTAGAATCACGAGAGTGTTCTGTCCTGGAGATTTCAAGGAAGGAATAGATGAGGAGCAGACATCTTTCTCCCGAAGCTATGCTCCGCTTAGGATCGGGAGCTGGCGTTTCCCGAACGCCGAGGTGGCGCTATAGAACATTCTCTTACAAGGTGTTTATCAGAGGCACAATACATGCACAGTCATGTATTAATCCGACGGATCCTTTCTTGTGGGGGAAATAGGTCCTCGGAAGGCGCCTAGTTGCATGGGTTCTGGATTCTGGATTCATGGGTTCTGGATCTGAGGCTTGCGAAGCAGTTGTTTCTTTTGGGCAGGGATAACCTGTGGCTGTCTTTGGGGATGTTGACTTAGACTTCTTTTTCTCTGCCTTTCTTTCCTGGTTCCGGAAATCAATCTGTAGGGAAAGGTCCATGAGAGCTTGGAAGGAACTTGGGCAAGCTACTCTAGCTAATTCATCCTTTATCTCATCATTTAAACCTCTTCGAAAGAGGGTAAAGCTGGCTTCTTTTGCTAGCTGTTTAAAGCGAGTCACATAAGTGAGCATATCCTGAGTTCCTTGTTCGAATTCAAGCAGTCTTTCCTGTGCACTATAAACGAGTTCTGGGCGATCAAACATGGCCTTAAGGGCTTCCACAAACCCATCGTAATCATCCAGGAGAGCATCACCCGCATTGACTAAGGGAGTTGCACAGGTTAAGGCATTGACCGTGAGATGAGATATCATGAATCCAACCTTTGCTCGTGGGGTGGAAAAATAGTACGGTTTCAAGGTGAAATGTACTAAACAAGAATCAAGGAAGGCACGTAGGGTTTTTGATGATCCATCGTATTTGTCCACTACTCCCCCTAACAGGACACTTTCCTTAGCTGCAGAGTCAAGAACTAAGACTAACTGCTTTATTGCCGCATTCTCAGCCCTGAGGTTTTGGACTTCAGTGGTTAATTCCTGCATACCTCTCATGAGGTCCTGAACTGCTGCTTCCATATCTGCCCTTGTATCAGGTTTGAGGCGTCTCAATCTATCACAAGTTTCTCCCCTTCTCACCTGTTTCTTCTTACTTGCGACCTTCTTGGAAGTGGCTTCCTTCTTTCATACTGTCCGAGACTTGTATAGGCCTGGGCGCGGGTCTTCGGATTCCAGCATGATTTCTTGTTACCTTCCACTAGGAAGCGTTCGGTATCCAGGGCGTGGAACCAGGAGGGGGATAGTTTAGGCTCGGAAGGAACCGAAGCGCCGTAGGTTCAAGCACAAGATTAATCCAGGAATTAACCACGGAAGGGGAAAAGGGAAGGGGACGCCTCTATGGTCCGCCTACTCTCAGCGGCTAGGTAGTTTATCGCTCCGGTCCGCCCCATCTATTATTATCATGTATTATTTACGTGCACCCTCAGCTCAGTTAAGTGTCTCAATGGGGAGGTTGGGTGCCCTCTTGCACTCCTAGTTATACCGGCCCAATGCTCATGCCTCGCTCTACTTACCGTGGACAGTTGGCTCGATGCATGGTGTACAAACAATCGACCAGGGGCAGCTGATGTTTCGTTGTCCCTCAGCCATCGGCCGGCAACCTGGGCCTTCCTTTAGGGAGCGGTTCACATCCCGGATTGCACAGATATCTGGATCTCGATATCCTTCCCCACTAGCTTCTATAGCCGCGGTCTCCGCCACGGGCCATGCCACTTCAGTCACTTTTGCTTCACTTCTCTCCGGTCTTAGGGCATATCCCTTCCAGGCACTAGCACTGATTCTTTTGCAGTGGCGAGCCGTCGGTCGTCCTGCTCAATTGTTTGCCACTTATAAGCAGGACTCAGCCTCGCGCCTCTGCCATCTTGAATTTGTCGTCCCGTGCCAGGTCAACAACTTCAACGGGTTCTTGTAGCACAATCTCGGAGCAGTTTTCTTTTTATGCTGCACGCATCTGTGCACAGCACCTTCATGTACCCTTTGATCTTAATGCAGACTCTTCATGCGTAAGTTTGCCTTTCTTGGTCCGGATCATTACGGATCAGCAGGAGCCACCGGATTCACGTCCTCGCTGCATGGCTGCCTAGCCACGCCCCACGTCTGTCTCACTCAAATGAGGATGTGTCCTCCTAGTTGGTTTCTTCCTCTTCCCAGTGTTGAAGTGGTGTTTTTGGGGGATATTGTGGTGGGAAGAAAGGGTAAATGGCTGACAGTAGCCTACAAAGGTTTGTGGGATAGAAGGTTCATTCTGAAATGGGAATGGGGGATACCATGTCTCACCTAAGGATGTCCTCTCCCTAAGTTCCCTTCAACCAGGTGATCCTCCCTCGCATATCCGCCCCGAGGGTCAGGATCCAAAAGCAATAGCTACCTGAGAGGAGGATCCCGGGGAAAAGGATCCCGGGGGGGGGGGGAAATGAAGATGGCCTCAAGTTCCTCACACAGGCTGTTACTAAAGAGGAGGAATACATAAGTGTAAAGACAATACGAAAATCGGGCTTAGTCACACCCCAAAATGTGTGGTCCCAACCAAGCTGGTAGGTCACATCCCCTCTGCCCGAGACTGTAAGTAACCCTAGACATGTTTCGGCCTCATTGGGAGTCATCAGTGAGATGTAATTTGGATGCCACTTGACACTGGTTTGGCTGAGTATATCTTTGATATTGAGCCCAGTCTTTCGAGATGCAGTTTACCACTAGGTGCGTCCTTGCCATTCACTGGGGTGTGAGCACTGCTCCTTCATGTGCTTTCCCTACCCACATGTAAGCTGCAAGTGGGAGAAAAGTGTGACATAGGTATCCTTCAAACATTGCTCTTGGTCCCCGCTGGGGTTAAAACCCTACCTGTTGTACTTGCGATAGACTAGAGACAAGGGCTCGAGCCTGCTAGGAGCCTTATTAATTGGAGCAAATGCTCACCAATTTTATGACCTCGAATCAACTTTGTTCCTAGGAATCGATCTGCCCACAGTTGCTCCTTTTAATGCATTTATCAATTTGTGCATTTTACACCTGCAAGAATTATGGAGTATGTATTTATGATTTTCCTTTTTGATTTACATACAAAAACAATCTACTGTGCATTACACTTCTTGATGAACCCCCCTTTCTCCTAAACACTACTTTAGTCATTGCATTGCTCACCCCCCAGCCCTTGATATCTTGCAGCATTATTTCCTTATTGTTTTTGCATTTTAATTGCTTGAGGACATCAAAACAAAATCACCAGAATAGACAAACATTGGGAAAGACAATAGTTTTAGCGTATGTAGTTGTACATTGTGTTATATTTAGCTTGGGGGAAGGAATGAGGAGTGACTGTGCAAGGGTAGAAGGAATGACAGCGCAAGGGGGAAGAATAACTGCGCAATGGGGAAGAATGACAGCACAAAGGGGAAAACATGGCAGTTTGAAAGCATTTTCATATGCTTAGATGATTATCATGTCCACTGATAATAAGCTGGTATTTCATTTGTCATCTCCTTATGAAATTGAATTTGTTTTAGTTATATTTTCCAGTGCCCTATGTTTTGTTACTTGTTCATTTCACTATATTCTTTGATTTCATTTATGTTCCATGATCGCTTAATTTCAACACATTTGCATAGTTACTTAAGCCATCAATGTTTACACTATCTGCTTTTTGTAATAAATACAGTTAATAAAGTATACCCATAGATGTAGATTGGAAAATACAAAATGATACCTACATGACATAAATCCTGATCCTTCGACTATCTTTAGGTATTTTCTCTTTCAAGAGCCAACCAGTGCAAAAGAGTAATACAAGTAAATAACATATATGCAGTATAAGCACACTTTCACATGCGTCGTATCTAGATAGAAATGTGAATGTTAGCATGTGCCACACTTAGATGGAATCGTGATCACTGGCCTGCCACACATTTAGATAGGATATTGAAGATTAGCAAGTGCCACACTCAGATGGAATAGTGAATGATAGCAAGCATCACACCCAGACATAATTGCAAGGACAGCAATGCCAAATTAACCAATTCACTAACAATTTCACCCTTCTGCATACACCCCTCAAACTCGAACCAAACACAACCACAAGCCTACAACACAACAATCCGCACAAACTTCACTGCACTGCAACAACAAATCAAAACCCACATAGACTCGCACAACAACATACAACGACTACCGACCTTAAAACACCCTAAGCCCAGCCAACGGACCCACCGGGCTGAGGCTGCCAACAGCACATTACTGCTCTCTTGCACTTTTCCAGTTTATTCCCACTAACTCACCCCCGTTCCCTTTTTCAGAGCCGCCAGAGCACCAGCGGACCACTCCGGTGGTGATAGTGTGCGGTACAAGTATCCTTTAACATTAACTTAACATTAATAATATAAAGTATAGCATCTTAAATACCATGAATACCGTAAATAGTTCTAAATAACCAATCATAAGCGGAGTGTATCTAATATGTAATCAACGTTTGGTCTCAACATTTGCCAAGAGTAACCAAATGTTTCTAGGATGACAATTCATCGGCGATAGCTAACGCTATGTGTCTTGGGGATTTAGTAATGGAAGTTAATTGTGCTTTCAATTCTGCCCCTTCATATATAGATTTATAAAGGCATGATTACCCAGTTCACTGTCCATTTCTTGAAAATGTATCATGGTAATAAACTCTCCATTTTGATGCACATTGTCTAGCATCACTATACTGAGTGTGCATGATTCTTTATCCTGAGACAGCTCATAGAGCAAGGCAGCTCAGTGACCCTGTCCAGGTAAATAGGAGGACTGTACAGTGGAGCTGTAGAAATTTAGTTTGCAATCTAGCACAGGCCTGAACTGTTGCAGCAGGAGGTTTCACCTTGACTCTCTGATATGTTGGTGTATTCAATAGTATTGCTTCAAACTTTTCTGGAGCAACAGCTACTCTTTATCTTAAACATGTTGAATGCCTGTCGATGGAAAGTAGTGTTGAATAGTATGGTCAATTTAGAAAATAAGGTAATGTTTCCATGTCAAGCATTCCTAAGACAACTAAGTTTAATGGCTGCTTGAGTGTTTTCCATTCGTTGAGTTGAGGATGTTCTCCCACCCAAATCAGTCTTCTAAGAGGAGAAACCATAAGCTTGAGAAAGAGAAAAATGCTCACAGTAATTTCAACTGAATGTTTGTAAAGATGTACATATGTTTTGGAAGAATAATCATTTTATCAGTGATGTTCTGTCGTCAAGAGATATTGGGAGTTTAATCCTTCTATTCACTTTTAGCGAATTATTTGGAACGTGAATACCTAAACAAAGATCTGACATTGTGCACCATTCAAATTCCATCTACTCCCCAGTTCTAATTACGGACAGTGTAAGCAGATAGAACTCATATTTATTCCAGTTTATGTGGAACCCTGAGAGGTCACCAAAACACTTCACTTCCTGGATAACGACCTCAAAAATATTTATCAGGTGAATAGACCTAAACTAGAAGATAGTATGTGTACAGAGATGTTCAAACATTTTCAATTTAGAATGAAGGTTTACTGTCTGAGTATCTTTCACAGTGCAAACAAAACAGGGTTTGATAATTAACACAAACAGCAATATTGACATGGCACAGACCTGCCTGATACTTCAGGATAGATGAAAAGGTTTTACAACTCCATTAGTCAGTTCCCAGGCTAATGGAGCTTGGAAAGCAATCTCGCTGAAGAGGAAATCCTCACTAACTTCCATCTTCCACTGAACTGAGAATAGAAAGGGCCACTTGACTGAATAAAATAGTTTTTTATCAGCATCTAGTATCCTAGTGACTGCCAGGGTCTGAGGATTCAAGAGGACCACAACATCAATGAACCAATGGAGGTTAGCCTGTGAGGAACGTCGCTATATAAAACTGGACTAGTCCAGAAGAACCATATGGGGCAGGAGAAAGTGGTTTGCCTGAAGTTTGGCCAGGATTTTATTTTTCAGGCTTAGTAAAGAGAGAGGTCTGTAAGATTGCCACTTTGCTCTCGCCTTTCCTGGTTTTGGGAGCAATGTTAATAGGGCCTCTCTTATTGACTGGTGGTAAACGGACTCATGGTAAAGGCATGTGAGATTTGAAGTGAGAAGATCTGAGAATTCTTTTTAAATCTGAGCCACAATACCATCAGATTGCACAAGCAATTCCACCTCCTTTATTGGGAGCCCCTAATAGTTCTTTATGTAAGTTCTTCATCCACTCCTGAGTAACTCGGTTTAAAGTCTTATTCTCCAACATATCTCTACCCATCACCTTCTGTCATAGTGTCCAGGACAATAACTTCCCTGGGTTGTCACGGGCCCCATACTTTGAAGCCATGCATAATCCTGCGTGACATCGGTTTGATGTCTCGCGATTGTCCCTGTCCTAAAACTTCTATTCTGAAAGTTTGCCTTAGAAAATGCAGATATTATCCACTACACCCTGTGTATCATGCTGTCATGACCACTGTGAGGGGGCACAAGTTGTGCCACAAGCAGGCTCCCACCAGAACCCTCAGGGCCTTAAAACAACTGCAAAAGGGCTCCTGGAGCCAGTCCTTTCGCCTTTGGCACCAGGAACTTATGTAGGAAGGAAGGGCTGTTCAAACTAGTCCCATTCATGTACATGGGCCTTTAAATCCAACATGGAAGCACCCACACAGCCTAGTTCTAAGAACCAAGCCATGCGTACTAGTGTTTTGGGTGTGGCAGGCCAGAAACTACTTTCCCTGGTACTACTTTACCTGGGCCATATAAACCACACCGTGACTGCAGAACACGCTTCGTGTTATTCTGCAACCCGCAGCGTGACACTCACCGTGTTCAGCTCCTGGTCTTCAGCATCTTCTTGTAACCCTGCAAGAACAAGATTATTCTGTCCTGCCTGTTAGAACACCATCCAGCACTCAGCATCTCAACTGCGCTGCAATCTGTGGAAACCGAGAGAAGAAGAAACATCACTCACCTATGAGTACTAGCTTAAGGACTTCTGGCGAACCGCTACCACAGCTGCTGTTCGAACATTGCGACCTGCAATAACGAGAAAGGGAAAAACAATATTTGAACGTGCGCTTCCAAAACATCAAATTCCGACAGTCTTACCTGAATTCCATCACGCTACGCCAGGCTTACATCCAGAGCACCGCAGCAACATCTGATAAGGAAAAGAGACATATATTCAGGTTCGCTTTCATGATTTAACAACCGCACAGCGCTGTACTTACCTTAACGGATTCTGGGGGCCTATTTTTCATCGCGCTCTCATCCACTCGCAGCACCACAGCGGCCTGTGAGGAGAAGAAGAAGAAAACACAGGTTAGCTTTAAAAGACAATAAAGGCGCTGCACTTTGTGCTTTCTCTTGCCTAGAAAACGTGCCTCTCCATCCGGCACGCCGGCATCAAGACCTTGAAAAGAAGGAGATAAAGACATTAACAAATTCCCACCATAAACGGAACAAAGACTTAAAATTAACAAACCTACCTGCCTACCGGCAGATTCGGGGGTCACAGCAGGCCTGGGCCCAAGGAAGGCGTACTGCACCAGTGAAGCAACCCGGGCAGCTCGCCAACAAACGTCAAGCGCCCCTGCACAAGAATTGCAGGATGGGATAGCTCACCCAACAAATAACTAAGATTCATTATTCAGCACTGGGCAACTACGCATCCAGGGTTCCAGATCTCAGAGCCTTCCAGACACCCCCGGGGATATCAGGTGAGCGTAACACATACTCAAGTTCTAAACTACAGAGTGTGTTTTTAAGTGTTTCCAAGGCTTTATTGTCCCAATATAGACCGCAAACTCTCTGGAAACGAATGGCCGGGAATATATACCTTGAGGTTTTCCCGTATTACACCAAAATGCGAGACCTAAGGTTTAAATTGCCACGACTGGGCCTTTCAGCCTATCATACTTAATGAAGTCCAGCCATAGGCAGAGAGTGATCACAGAGGGCTAGTAATGTGAAATTGCACAAAGTATTCACGTTGGGGACAACCATACATCAGTCCACGAGGATGATTATGTGTTGTCCCTTATAATAAATAATGTGTGATCTATGCCAAACACCATCACACATCTCTCAATTCAAAGTCTTTTGTTTTGCACTAAAGTTGTGGCAGACTGTGAGAGAGTGTGCAGAATTGGTTCTATGTGTTGTGGAATCTGTGTGTCCTTCCACACTTTTATTTTGTCGTTTAGCTCAACATAGAACTTTTCACATCAATTTCATCACTTCATAATTAAAAATACTCATTTCAAAAATACACTTCCATAATTGATACTATAATACAATATTTTCTATAACATCCTACAAATGAAAACAATTATTAAAAAATGTAAACATCCTTCTATGAGAAACTAAAGGGTGTCTCACCTACTAGTCCCCGGGATCTCTCTCTCAGGGCACGGCCATCGCCTTTGGATCCAGACCATGGGGGTGGACCAGTGTGGAAGGATCACCAGGGTGAGTGGTCTTTGGGAGTAGAGGTGAGACGACCAATGGTAAGACGCGGTATTCACCCCTTTCCCATACACCTGACCCATCTGATTTTTTAGGATTCTCTGATGTCCCAACCCCCCCTCTTTTCACACAAACACTGGGCTGAGGAAGAGGGCGACTAAGAGCAATGAGTCTAACCCTTGCATACCCATCGGACATCTCCCACTAATCGGGTCAGACAAAGTCATGCACTTGACTCAGTGCATACATCTGATACAAATTAGTTCTCCTCACCTAGAGAAAAGGCGGAACATAGACACACACTATGAGCAAGGCGGAACACAAGCAAGAGCAGAAATTCCAGGGCGAAGGCGAACCTACTGGAGCAGAGCAACGGAGCGAGGGACGAGAGCAGAGGGTAGAGAGCACCAGGAGTTCCCTACCGGAGGTTGTTGCCTCCAAAAGGCTGCGAAAGACACATGGAGAAGGCCAAGCCCCAAACAAGAAGGCTGCATTGTGTTTCAAGGACACCAGCGACCCTCCCGGGTGAACGGCAGGTTTGGGCAGGCGAGTTCAAGCCTGTGGTTCTAACCTTGACTTCTGAATTGTAAAACTGTAAAGACAAGAAAGAAACACACACAGCCGGTGAGTTGGCAAGCGACATGAAAGACCAGTGTGCGTGAAGATTGAAGTTGTAGCATTATATCGCACAATTGAAGGCTGCACATGTGTGGATGAGACACGAAGAAAGACAGACCTGTGAATGAACTTTGGAGTACGATAGCTTTGCAACCAGCAATACTGAGTAACGGAGTGGTCCGGTGAAAGGAAGTAGCCCACTCGAAAGTCTCTGTGAAAGGTGAAATGTTTGTACCGATAAAGTGAATGAACTGTAAAAGCAAAGTGGACAAAAATAACCCTGAGCAAAGGGGAGAGTATAAAGGTGAACTTTGAACTTTGGTGCTTACGACATTGAACTACCCAGACCAAGAAGCACTGGGGCAAGTAGCACACGAGTGTGAGCTAAAAGGGCAAGTCGAAGTGGTCCTAGGGAGGTCTGTAAGTAAAAGCCACGCACTTTTTAAAGTCTTCGACATCAGGAAACGGTCCGAGCACGACTGAGGGAGACTAGAAGTGTAATACGTTAGGCGAAGAGAAACCCCTAAAGGATGTGAATAAAGCATGTAGAAGGGAAACCCTGCAAGTGTTTTTGAACTTTTGTTTTGAGAGGTCTGAGCCCGACACAGGGAGACCTAGTGTGAACCTTTGCTTTGAGAGGCCTGAGCCCAACAGAGGGAGACCTATTGTGAACTTTAGCTTTGAAAGAGGGAGACCGATGTGAACTTTTTGTTGAACTGTGTTTTGAAAGCTGGAAAGAGAGACTTTAACATGGAAGGTCAGGTGGGCCTTGATCCACGTTTTGAACTGTTTTTGTGTCAGGAACATGAGCCAGAGTGTGTCATCCTGCCTACGGGGACCTCCTTATTTAGTGCTGTCTAACCTGGGCAGGAGAGCTGACTCAGCAACATTTATTCTTTGTTTGAACCCTGACTTTCCTTTGCATACATATTCTCCTTTACACACTTTTTGTACAAGAGATAGGGCAAGCATGAGGTTTTGTTAGTATAGGCCATTTTAATTTGACTGATTCAACTAGGACTGTTTTATTTATTATTTGATGGTCAAGACTATTCCCATCCTAGCTATAGGGCAGAATAGGAGTTTTTCCAAAGCCAAAAAATCGAACAAAGGTTTTACAAATTGTACCTTTTGTGTCAGTGTCATACTTGTGATACCATGCCTCCCTTACAATTTTTACTAAAATCATATTAAGTGTTTAACAAACGGGTTACCCTGAGAGTTTAACAATTGCTACTTTCTGTCGTGTTCTACCTGTTTATCAAATGTATTGCATTTCCCGACTCCAAATTCCTTTTAAACCCTCTTCTGATTATTCAGGATAGTTGTATCATTTCCTAATTATTCGTTCAAAAGTGTTACGTCAGCTACTCCCCACCATGTTAACAAACTTATGTTTCATTATCACTACCACCAGAATCATGCTATTTCAAAAATCTTTTTCTACTACAGGTCCGTTAGCCATAACCATGTCTACATTGATTCATTGGTAGATAGCCAGGGATGTATTTAATTTACTTAATTTTGGCAACACTAATTGCCAAATGTTAAATAGGGCAATATTTAATAAGATCCATCTTCCATTCAAACATCGCTCCCAGACATAGCTCTTTTTATTCCAGGTCAGTGACAAATTTCCCAAGATAGTACTTGGTAATATTCCCTAATTTACTGCAACAAGTTAACACATGTCTATTTGTTTCAAGCATATGTTCTATTTTGCACAGTCTGCATATCCTCTTGTGACCTGGAACTCCCATTCCGGCTTGCGTAACAGATAAAGTTGGCAACAGATTTAGTTTAATTAGTAGTTTAAATCTTCTGAGTTTAGCAGATGGATTCATCGTAAAATATTGCTGCAGCTTTTTAAATGCACATATATATTCCTGGAGTAAACTACATTTGATTTAAATATATTTAAATGTGTAATTTCTAATCTCGTTTTACAGGGCAAGTTTATATACAAACTGTGCTTGTAAATTATGAAAATCTAGTGTCCAATCCGGTATCCAGCTAATCTCCTCAAAATCCTCCAGATTAAACCATTCAAAGTATTTCAGCGAGTGGAACTGTGAGTAATGCATATTCCGACCAGTAAATTTTTAATAGTGGGCAACTGAAATTGTTAAACACCTTAATGTACAGTATTCTTCGCCTTTGCTTTAGCATTACTACCAATGACATTAGCTTGGTTCTTATCGCCTCGATCAGCACGCTTTGCACAAGGCCCAAAGTACAACACAATAATTTGGCGTCCAATATGTCCAACCACTTTAATTTGTTTAAATCACTCACTTCCATACCATAAAGCACGGCGAGCACCACAGCTTGCTTGTATACTATAATTACTCCTTTTAGGGCATAGCCACCAGTTCGCTCTGCAAAGGTTTTTGTAATTTTCAGAAGCACCTTTTCATAAGCACCTTTGCATGCAACTGTTTTTCCAATGTACGTGCTTTATTCTTAATGCCTGTTTCTTCAATTAAATAACAAATAACTCAGATATTTATATGTAGATAACCTTTCAATACCTCCTATGTCCAGGTTCATATTTCTTCACATACCTCTATGTGTGCCAAAAGACATGCATTTATTTTTTTCTAAATGTAACTCTAATCCATTTCCCTGGCATAAACACACAGTTCCTTTGTCACCCTCTTAAGCGTGATATATGTCCAATCTATCAACACCACATCAACGGCATATGAGAGCTGTTTTACCATTTGTTTATTAATTCTAGGTGGTGAGCAGTTTACTGCCTCCAATCATCCTGGAAAATCAGCCAGGTACAGATCGAAAAGAGCAGGAGCCAGCAGACATCCCTGCTTAAGGCCTTTGAGGGTTTTTATATAATTTGTACTGGACCCCTTACTGCTCAATCTAACTCCGCTAGTATTCTCATGCAGCTGAATGATGAAATCTAACAGGTTCCTCTTAATTTAGCCCACAACAGGCTCCTCTCTTTACTGAATCAAATGTGGCCTGGAAGTCCACAAAATAATATGTTTACCAGTAGATTTCCTTTTTCTAATGCCCCTCTGATCAATTAGTTCAGGGCCCGAATATTGTGTTGCGGCGGATCCCTTTCAAAATCCTGTTTGGAATGTACATAGAATATTATTTCCATGCAACCATTTCCTGCTTCACAAGGATGAATTCCCACCTTTAAAATTATAGGCATGTTTCTACCACAGCATCTCACAATGCGATGCACGGGCAATGACCGGTTCTGATGGGGAGAAGTAGAGCGAGTGGTAGGTCCCCTGCACTGTACCGCGAGAAGCGTTGCAAGTGGAACAAGATGCTTATATACAGCGTCTCTGATCATGGATCCTGCTGCTGTAGGTGTGGGCTAAACAGATTAGAGTAGAGTCAAAGAGGTGGGAGCTCCCCTGCTTTCTCAAGATGGCTGGGCTCTGAAGGGTCAGAAACGTGAGACGGACACCCAGGTATAGTTTTCTCACAAGTTGCCATTTTTATGAAATGAAAACTGGTGAGACAAATGCCTATCTTTCCCTAACCTAACAAGGATGTTCCTGCCTGGCTAACTAAGGCTAAAGGAAAATGACCTAGTATCCAAAATGTATTTGGCCCTCACACTAGCATACACAACAAAATTATACACCGTTTGTTTGGCGGTCTTTAATCGTACAAAATAACATATCAATTCGAACTCAAAAGTTGTGACCAGTAATCCTTGTGACCATGGTTGGGCTCCCTTTCCCTGTAAAATTCAGGAATATTTGGAAATATTTTTAGTGTTAAAGTTTTGTGCAATAACAAATATCCCATGATTATCTCTCTTCCAAAGGCTTGTTCACAAATCAAGGCAATTTTCAATGTTTCAACAACTTCCTGTTTAGAAAAACAAAAATCTTTTTGTTCCAAATACCTCCTGCTTGGTAAAACAAAGTCTTCTCCTCCAAACATAAATTGACAAATCAAATGCAAGCGTTCTTTTCTCAAAAGGCTAAGCACTTGTTAGTACGTCATACTTCTTCAAAAGAAACACTTTTGTCAGGATGGTTCAACAATCACTTTCTGAAATGCAACAGTGTATCAAGACAAGGTGATGGGTCATTTCCACCACAACCTTTTACCACAACCACAGTACTTTAACTCAGCTTCTACTTCTTGGTATACTCTCCTGCCAGGAGTGACTACAATTGGTTCCTTTCCTGGTTTACTCGCCTGCCAGGAATTCCTACTACTACAATGTGTACTTTTTGTTAATGCCTGTTCCAAACTCCCCACACTTGAACCATAAATGGGGAGATTTGAACCAACAACTGTTTCTCTTGATAGTCTTTTTACTCTTAACAGAATGTTTTATAATTTTTCCCTAATTGATATTCCACAAAAGGATAAAGGTTCTCCTGCTTGTCTTTTGACTTTAGGCAAAGCAGGTTACAGTTCACTCCCTCTTGGTCTCATACAAGGTGGGCTTCACTCCTGCAGCCCTGATTCTGTGGCTATGTAACCTCTTGGCTGCTGGCAATGATGGTTACAATTGTCTTCCACCCACTTGACATCTCTTGCTGGGAGAGCTGTACCCAATTTGACTTTGCATCATTCTTCTGCTGACTTGACAATGAGGGTTACAATAGCCTTCTAATTGGTATGCCTGGTTAGGGGATGTGTGCCCAATTTCTCTACATATCAGTCTTCTCTGGCTTTGACAATGCAGTTTACAATGTTCCCCTATTTGGAATCCCTCAATTGGAGAGTTGCGCTCAGTTTACCTTAATTCAATAGTTCGGCCTATTCCCACCAAGCGGTCTCCTTCGGAGCGCCCCAGGGTCACCTGCTTCAGGCCAACTCACTGGTATACCTTGGTGACTCGCTGTTGTTGCTGCTGGTTTCTTCAAACCCTCTTCTGTTTTTGACAGCTCCTGTTGGTTTGCTGCCATGAGCACTGACCTTCAATGGAGCCTTCACAGCTCTGCACACTTTCTGGTGCAAATTAAATGCTGGTGTATTTCACAGCATGTCAAGAGCTTCTTTCCCACACAGTGTGGCTTGCTTCAGCACTACTTCCTGATGTGTGTCCTCTGCATGGCTCCGTTTTCCTGGCCTCTGCCACATCTCCTACACAGCATCCTGCTGCCGCTACAATGCCGACAACAGCTTCAACTTTTCCCTGCTGTTGCTGCTACACCTGAAAGGTTTATAGGTCAAAGGTTCGAATCAAAAGGTTCGAATTACAATTGGTTCGAATCATAAGGACCGAAAACAAATGGTTCGAAAAAATATATATTTTTAAAAAAAATAATAATTTGGGGAGGGGGGGTCCTCCCCACCCCCGTTTTTGTGGTAAAAACCACTTTTTTACCTACACGGAAACCACCCAAAAGAAATATAATTTAAAAAAAATGTGAACCTTTTGGTTTTCCATCCTATTGACTCTCAGTTTTTGCATTTGAACCTTTTGTAATAAATCCTTTACCTGGACACCACCTGAAAGTCCTTTAAGATTCTAAAGGTCCCACTTAGGTGTTTTCCAATTAAACAACTAGACCGCCTATAACACTTCATTGCCTCTGAGCCCCTCTTCCTCGTCTCATTAACATGAGCATTTTTGGACTTGGAGTCCATGATGTTCTTGTTTGTTTATTAGTCAGCCGAATCAGATTGGGTAGAGTGTTCAGACTCAGGGAAGATTTTTAAAGAAGTTGGTGTTTCTCCTTGGAGTTTAGGACCTTGATATAACGCCTAATCATAACATCTAGAAGTTTGTAATATTCACTTCCTGATCCCCCTAGTGTACCATTTTCATGCTTGTCAAAAACATTTTCATGGTTGGGTAATTCTGGGAGAGGAAACCATACAATGACAGCATGCCATTAGATATTTAGGCATTAGGGGAATCTCATCCTCTGAAGAGGAGGAGTACCGTGTCTCAGCTAACAGAGTCGCCACTTCTCCTTGACAACCGTCTCCTCCTATGTGATTCTTCCTCATGATACCAACCCCAGAGTTAGGATCAGGTAGCACCTGCGTTCCGCTGGCCACATGGGAGAAGACTTTAGGCTGGGGTTTTGTGATGACGCTGTTTCAAGGTATTCTACATAGGACAATGACGGGTAAAGAGGGAGAAGAGTCTACTGGAGGGTGTGGGCCACAGTATGGGAGCAATTACAAAACATTAAAATGAAAGACGTGTGCAGGAGATGGTAAGGGACAGAATTTGCTGATCAGAGGGAGAGATCAAGGGGTTTCGTCGTGGCTGCATGGGTACGCGAGTAGTATGCAAAGTTCAGGGCCGGTAGAACTTCCAGACAAAGACAAACAAAGGGAATTAAGTGGGATTATGGGAGGACATGCAATGAGGAAAAGTCTTTGTTCTATAAAGTGTGACGTTTGGATCCGGCATTTGGGATGTAGCATTTGACACAGGCGGAATGTCTCACATCATGCCATAGAACTTGATTCAGGGTTTTTACAAGCTGTACAAGCTGCTGAAATTCATCTGGTTACTTGGAGCCCAAAGTTAGAGGCCTACCTGGTTACCCTGACTTTGTCTCACAGAATGAACAAACTATTGATACTTTCTTCTGGGGAGCCCAGTACCGTTTTTCACCAAATAAAAAAGTTGTGTTGTGAATCCATCCTTACTTTTTACCAAAGGGGCCACTAGAGATTCAATTTGTCTGACCAGTTGAAGGTCCCTGACACATTTATTTATTTAATCATATTATTAACCTCTTAAGTGCCATTGAGGTTCCCCCCCAGTGCCAATGGTTTTTTTTTAAAATCGCGGTATTCACCGCCCAAACCCGCCAACATTTCCCCCCCCCTCATTAACCCCTTAAGTGCCACCGACGAGCCGGCTCGTCGGTGGCAACCTGGAGCGGTTTTTACCGACGAGCTGGCTCGTCGCTGGCATTTAAAGGGTTAAAGCGCACATCAGCCCTAGGGCATTGTGCCGCTGTTACAGATATACATTGCTGGTTGCAAAGGAAGGCTAAAAAATTACATTGAAATTTGCATGAACAGAACTGAATCTTTCAGATATCTGTAAAATTGAACACTTTCAACCGATTATTTTAAACAAAGTTCTGTGGGTAGCTTCCCCCATGGACCCTCCACGAGCACTCCTACACTACTAAGGACTCCCTCGCTATACTTGTTTGGTCTTCCTGATTTGGGGGGGAGGTTATTTCCTCTTCACTGAAAATATATCCCAGCTTCCACTGATCTTTAATAATTTACAATATGGTGCCACATTCAGGAGCCATCCCACGCCATAACCGGGCACCAAATGCTGCTTCCACCACTGATCAGAAAGTTATCTACCTGTTCATCAACATCCTACTTCCATAAACCCTACTCTATGGATGCCAGTTCTCTGAGCGATGGTCCGTTTAGACAATTAGCACTCTGTAACATTTTTGGTTCATTTAGATTTCAAACCAATCATACAAGTAAAAATGTTTTGGTAATCTCACAAAATGGAGGTATGGGATAAGACCTACAGAGTATTTCAGTTACCCAGTACAATAACTACGGTACTGCTGGTCCCCTTTCCTTCATACACCATCCCAGTGGCCCCACTAAATCCTGCCTGCCAGCTGATCTCTGGGTATTTGGGTGGAAAATGACTGCTAGATCGGTATGGAGGGAGGAGAAATCAGGGATACAGTTGGGTGTGCAGTGCTCTCCATTGAAAACAATTGCTTGCTCTGGAATTTTGGCTCGTGACCTATCCTTGCTGGGTAGGGTTCCCAACAGAATGGAAGAAAAGGTTATATGGACTAGTGATACAGTGGTCACTATGGTGAGTAGATTTTACGGTTTTAGACTTGATTCCGTCATGTTAACCTTTTCCGTTAAATACCCTTTTTGCTGACTGGACAATTAAGCAAAATTATGTATTTTACAGGCTTTTTATGGAAATACTTAATCAATGCTCAGATGCTGAGGAGATAAAATTCCAGGAGGATGGATCCTGGTTTCCTATGCGTCAGAAGAAGGAAACGCTGAATGTATCAAGCGCACAGTGCACAAAAGTAGAAAGTAGGTTCAAATTGGCTTAGGATAACAATTGTGATGTAATGTTAACAGCTGAAGTTCTTTCATTCAATACGTTCAGTATGTGTTGTTTTACTTGATTCTGCCAATTTCTTTCTGCATTGCTTTTTATGTCTGGAAAATATTATTTGCAAATATGTTCTTGCTTTCAAAAACACAATAAATGGCAGACAGCCTCAGGGCAAATATCTAAAAGAAAAGATTCAGCATGGTACACAAATCTAAGAAAACAATGTTCCTTGGCAATATTCACCTGCCGGGCATAGAGTGTTGCACTTTCCTCGAACATACACGAGGGAATATCTGAAGCAAACTGTTCAGGCAGCTTACTTAAGGGATTTCCAATTTTTAAACTGGACTCTACAAGTACTCACATCTACAAATCTGTAAAGACAGCCCTACCTGTGTAGCCCAAATAAGTCCCAGGTGGCCTCAAAGAGAACAGCCAAATAAACCTTAACTCCGTAACCAGTCACAGACCCTCACTGGGAATCCCTCCCAAGCGGTGTCCTGGATGAAGAAGATTTAAAAGTACCCAGTTGCTCAGTGTAGGTTGTGAGAGCAGGAGCCTTGTGTTTCGAAAAGGCTGAAGACTGGAGAGCGGTGGAAAAACTAGAGGCTGGAGAGGTGGCAACATCTGGGCCAACAGCAGGTGGTAAGAGCTAAGCAGGTCAAAAAGGAGTTGATAGCATTAAAGGGCAAGAGTGAGAAGAATGACGCGGTGGGAACTGTGAAAGAGAAAGAGGAGGTGATTACATCTGGGGTTGAGAACGAACCGAAGGAGATGGTCGGCGTTAGGATTTTCAGAATCAACCCTGAGGGTGGTTTCGGAGAGACCACCCTATTCTGTTTGACAGGAAAAGGCACTAATATCTAGACAAACCTTACTGCTCAATCGCAGTAGTGTGACTGAGCAGTAAGGCTTAAACCTAGGAAAGTAAATACAGTTATGTTTATTAGGCCTTGGAGCAAACTCTTTGCAGTGAAATTAAAAGGTAAATAAAATTACTAAATGCACACTATGAGCATATATACATTCACCATGGGCCAACACTTTACTTTTTATACATTTAAATCGGATTCAAGTAAGAGCAAAGTATTGTGAAACCAGTTGGAAACAAATAAGTGATAACAAAACTGTTAAAACATGAGTACACTTTCCTTATATCATAAGATCTTAGCACTTAAGGGTCCTTGCCTACTAAAGAACATGGGACCTGGCGCCCGAAGAGTCAGTAACACGTCCCAAAGTTAGTCCTTTGTCGAGAGATAGGAGTCTTTAAGAAGAGCAGAACAATTGTTGACAAAGCCAACATATAGGTGTTTAAAAAATCTAAGAACAGAGGAAGCAATGTTTTTCCCTTATGTGTCCTTTCCCAATCCCAACACCTTAGGAGAAGCCAGGGGGTGGGGAAGAGGTCATTGTGTCAGAACAGCACTTATTGTGACCAGGTAAGGGAGAGGTAGGCTTAAGACTTTATACCCTTTTAACCATATGGTTAGATGGAGGGTTGGTACAGGTATGTAAAAGTTATATAGTTCTTGGGATGGATGCATGAGGCTGGTGATGCAAGAGTGAATGTTGTGATATGAGTGAGAAAATGTTCTGTGTAAAGTTTCCACACTCAGGCAGTTAGAGAGAGCTTGCCTGTGTGATGGTTGCCAGTGGTTTTGCTATGTATCATCTTATGTTACTTATTGTAACTGAATATAGCTACTTACTGGTAACCTGCCTGAGGATCCTGCATTACATCAATGGCAACAATCTGGTCTCTGTAAGAAGCCTGGAAACAAACCAATGTGAAAGAGGATTAAGCTGACAGAGTGAAGAGGGTGCGGCCCCAGCAGAAGGCCCAGGCTGAAGCTGTGCCCCATTAAATGATCCGGGGCAAGGAAGTAGGAGTGCTGGGTGCTGTATTATCCTGTGAGAAGACCCCAGGACGAAGTGAGGGGTGGTGAGTTACCCTATGAATTACCCTGTTGAAGATCCAGAGCAAGGCAGCAACGAGAAGCATATTTCGTACGAAGTGCCTGGGCAAACGTAATAATTATCACCCAGGGCTAAAAGAAGTCAAAGAAAAGGAGATAGAGGGAAGGAGCGACCAAGGGAGATGTGCTGAATCCAGGGCAAGGTGGGCAAGGAGACTGACAAAAGAAAGAGAATCAGAATTTGTCCAGCACAAGGGAGAGGAGAGAGCATATGCATAATTACATGAGGAGAAGTGGTGCTGTGGATCAAGGTGCTACTGGCAGAACTTTACAGGCTGAATGCAATACAAGAAGTCAGGGAAATGAAGTGAAGTGTCAGATGACATGGACCAGAAAGATGACTGAGTTATCGGAGTATATCGGCTCTACGAACTCACATGGAAACAACGCTAACGGTGGCGTTGTGCAGTGAAAAAAAAAATTGTGATGCCGTGCCGGAAGGGAGAAGTGCATTAAAGGTGATAAGTATGCCAGAGATGGCCCGAGGATGGTCTTGTGGTGACATCAAAACGGGAACCAGGCAATCCGAGGTACTGTGGTGACATTGATGCGGGAGGAACTCGTCTGGGTTTATGGGAGTACTAAAGCTGTAGCACAGAAAGGAAGAACATTGTTTTAATGGCTGAATGCACATTATGAAAGCAGCTCAATCTAAATCTGGCATATCGAGATTGAGCTGATGAGGAATTTCAAAAGAAGCGCTTGTTAATGTTTAAGCAAGCAAGTGCAGAATATCGTATGATAAAAGAGCAAGAAGTAATGTGCTGTACATGGTGCACTTTGTAACTAACTATGATGTACATGTTACCATTGAATGGAGAAGTGTAGGTGAAGCAAGTGAGTAATAGTTATTACTACGAAGTATGCTGTATTATTGCTGCAGGAGTATCAGAGTAATTGGCGCTATGAGGAAATGTAGTGTATCGTCTTAACATTGCAGGAGGTTCAATGTTGTTTGGTTTGCTATGTTGGTAATACATTGCAGGAGGTTCAATCTTGTTTGGTTTGCTATGGTGGTAATACATTGCAGGAGGTTCTAACTTTACTAGCAATTTCAGGTTAAAGCTGCGAGCCAGCTATGGACTTTTATGCTATGATAATGCTTCATTGCTCTGAAGGTAATAATGGACTCTGAAGCTAAAACATGCAGAGCCTTAAGTGTCATGTGAGGAAAACCTGGGAATATGAGCTATAATGAACCTTTTTAAGGATTTACAGGTTAAAGGTGCAAGTCAACTAGGGACTCTTGGCCAAATAGGTTTTAAAACATGTTAAATTGTTGTATCTGTTTAGTGAGAATATTTAACATTTTGTGTGGAGAATATTGAATGTTGAAATCTGTGGAAGAAGTGCTCAGATGTGTTCTAGTCCTGGCATGTTTGGGAGCGTGTGTGTGCACCAGACATATCAGTGTCGTATGGTTGTAAGGCCCCACACTAGTAGAAAAGGGGGTACGCCCTCTGCTATGTCTAGAGTTACACCTCTCGTTAAAAGGGTGCTGTGGTGAATTGTAGTGTGTGTGTGCTGGTGTTTAGCACCACGTGATATTCTTGAAGGAGTGTTTGTTGGTGGGAGGTACTTTCTGTCTCTGCATGGAGTAAGGACAAATGGCGCCATGTCTTTGGTTTCTGCAGAGAGGCCTGTTTTGCACCATATATATTCACGAGATCGCTGTGTCGTCAGCGTGTGGCTGGGGCCTGTTTGCATGCGAGTGAGTGATGTGTGGATACCTGTTGTGTGATGGATGGTTTGGTCTATGTGAGGAAAGGAGATGTTTGTGAAGTGCTTGGCTGAGATTTGGTGAGATCTGGAAGGAAGGGAGATGTGTTGTATAATGCTTGGGATGGATGCAAGAGGCTGGTGATGTAAGAGAGAATGTTGTGGTATGAGTGAGAGAATGTTCTGTGTAAAGGTTCCACATTCTGGCAGTTGGAGAGAGCTTGCCTGGGTGATGGGTGCCAGCGGTTTTCCTGTGCGTCATCTGATGTAACTTATTGTAACTGAATAAAGCTACTTACTGGTAACCTACCTGAAGAATCTGAGGATCCTGCATTAAATCAGTCAACTCTCTGCTTTTACTCAGATTTTGGCAGAAACCAACTGTGAATAATCTGCTGGTATCATCCCTCCTTTTCCTTTGGTAGTCTCTCCGAATGTGGCCAGGGTGACGGCAGACTCTACCTGATCCTGACCCTGGGGGCGGCTATATGAGGGAGGACCACATGGAGGAAAGTGATCCTCCGGGGCTTAACATGGCATCATCGGATGAAGGCACATACCCACTTTCCCTTTTAGGGATGTTTCTTCTGTGTCTCCAGCATCTATGTCTTATTGTATAAGTTCCCTCCCACTGCCCACAAAGCCTGCTAACAACCTCTTCCAGCATCATTTAGAAAGAAAACCTAAGAGAGCCTAACATTTACATATGCATAAGAATACTGAGACAAGGCTGAAGGGAGTAATGCAGATCCAAGATGCCCAGACCTACAGAACATGCTTTGGTAGTTACGAGCGCTTGACAGGTGCCGGGAGATTTAAAATGGGGAACCTGAATGAACACAGTGAGAGCTACCTTGGGAAGCTGCGTCCGCTCAAGTTCGATCGAGGGACTGCTGAGCTGCTGTGGAGGAGTCCATGGAATCAGTCAGCTCAAGACAGAAGGAGGAAGGCTGCATCAAATGTTGTGCTGTGCTGGAACCGCACCAGAGGAAGAAGGCAAGTCTGGTTGACGGTGTCAGGAACCGGACAGTAGGACACAGCCACAGGAACACAGAGAGAGGTTGAACCACCAGGCGGGATCCACAATGGACTTGGAAGCCAGCAAGTGCGGATGGTGGAGCCATGAACTGGAGGCAGAGCACCGAGACACGTGTGGGGACGCGGGAAGGTAGGCCACATGTTGTCGGCGGCGTGTTTCGGTGGGTGGACAGAGCGAAATGTCTGAGAATTGTCTGCATTTCCAGCCAATTTCAGAGACATTTCCCTGTGTCCACTCATCGAAACACGTCGCCAACAACAGATATCGTACCTTCTCGCGTTCCCACAGGTGTCCCGACGAAAAAGGTACCTCACATGTGTGAGAGCACCTACCGGGGGCGCAAAAGGAAAAGGGTAACCCGCTGGTAACCCCAAGCCTTTCGCCACAGTACAATTTGTTTATGTGGGCAACCTAAGGATTTGGGCCTAGGGTGTCGAAGCCAGCAAGGAAAACGGGGAACCCCATGCATTTCCCAAAAGAGGACACCCGTGCGGATGCACTGAGGTCTGACTTGCGCGAAGCGGCCCAGAATTTATTACCCAGAACCCCAGACAAAGTGAATATTGTGTTTTTTCCCCACCAAATATCACACTTTGTTGGGGATTGTGGCTAATAAAAACTGGAGCACAGTGTGCACTGTGGATTCCCACGGGTGTCCTCTTTTGGGAAATGCATGGGGTTCCCTGTTTCCCTTGCTGGCTTCGACACCCTAGGCCCAAATCTGTAGGTTGCCCACATGAACAAAATGGGCAGTGGCGAAAGGTTTGGGGTTCCCAGTGGGTTATCCTTTTCCTTTTGCACCCCCGGTAAGTGCACCCACACATGTGAGGTACTGTTTTCATCGGGACACCTGTGGGAACGCGGGACAGTAGGCCATGTGTTGTTGCGGGCGTATTTCGATGGGTAAGCCGAGCGAAATGTGCGGAAAATGCGTTTTTTTCCCACATTTCGGATTTTGCGGGGTGTCTGGGTAATACATTCTGGGGCGATTTGGGTAAATCATACCTCTGCGAATTCCCACAGGTGTCCTGTTTTCGGAAATGCATGGGGTTTCTTGTTTTCCCTGGTGGCTTGCACACCCGAGGCCCATATCTGTATGTTGTGCCGGTCGGCAGAGTGTCTCAAATTCCAGTCTGAAAACAGACTTGGGGTTACTTGTGTTTTAGGCTTTCCTCTTGGTGGCCAGGTAGGTGCACCCACACATGTGAGGTACCGTTTTCATCGGGACACCTGCGGGAACGCGGGGCGGTAGACAGTGTGTTGTATTTGTGTGGTTTTCATAACGTTTTGACCCATTTGCTGGTGCCATTTGTCACACAACCCTTTCATTTCCCAAATGTGCCCTACATTTAGTCGCTGCTTTAGGCACCATACACTTTTGTAACCTGCACAAGTCACCTACCCTTGAAAAGGTCTGCCTGTGCTCTTTCAAAAAATGTATGCTTGCCATTCCTCACCACATTGGTTTTGCCGATTTACACATGCGTCTGTTCAGGCCGTGAGCGTAAAACTCCTGTGTACCATGGCTCAGTGTTTGGCTTGTGGTATTGCTTGTTTTGTAAAACACTACAAAAAATGTGTGCTTTCCTTACTGCAAGAGTCGGGGGAATCTAGCGGAGCATTGCTTTTCTCAAAATGCAGAGAAGCCATTGCCGTACCAAGCCAATCATGTCCAACACATACCTTTTTTTTCGGTCATTTTCCCACTTTTCCCCCAATCTATGGCATTTTCCCCTACCTAGTGTTTGCCTGACCTACGCAAATCACCCCTTCCTAAATTTGGAATTTTGTCTACTTTTCAGAAATATATGCCTTTCCGTCCTCCAATTCGGCTTTCCTACCCTTTTCTACCATTCCGTCCATGCATGTCCAATTGGCAAAAATGGCCGAAATCGCCTACCTCTCACAAAACGGTTGATAACCACATCAAAATATTTTTTTTCCGTTTCCACTCAACCTGTTCTTGAAAGCCAGGAAATTGGGGAACTCGGCACAGCAAACCATTTGTTCCTAGCTCTTACAAGGAAAAAACCACAGGCTTCTTTGTACATCATTTTGTTGCCATTTTTTTAAAAAACCCAAAACATTCGCCCTTTTTGCTTATTTTCTCTCAACCCCCTACAGCAACCTAGGATTCCTGGATGGCGTTACGACCGCCTACATGTGGGGAAAAAAAGGAGCCAAATTTGGCCGACATCTCATGTAGCAAAAATGTTACAAGCCATTGAATGGACACATACCGAAATCACCAAAAAAGGCCCTGGCACTGGGGAGAAATACCCATGGCACTTAAAGGGCTAATAGAGTTTTATCAAACACGATCTTCTCAAGAGCTTTGTGTGGAGGTGAAGATAGAACCAACCACTTGTTCTCGCGTTCCTGCTCCTCCGACAAAGGTCAATGTGCACATTGGTGAAAATGTAGGTTTTCTGTCCACGAGTGAACGTTGGAACAGTGATGCATTAGTGAGTGCAATTTTTCAAGTATTTTTCAAGTAGAATTTCCACAGAGCCACCACAAGCTTTGGAGCTCCACCAAAGATGGTTACTGAAAGACTGGGACCACTGTAAAATATT
This sequence comes from Ambystoma mexicanum, assembly GCF_040938575.1. Taxonomy (NCBI): domain Eukaryota; kingdom Metazoa; phylum Chordata; class Amphibia; order Caudata; family Ambystomatidae; genus Ambystoma; species Ambystoma mexicanum. The sequence continues at coordinate 229,806,140 of NC_090935.1, read as the reverse complement.
TTCAGAACCTTTTTTTTTCTTTTCCAGCAGCTGAGATTGTTTTGATTGATTTGGCAACGTGCCATACATCAAAGTGATGTTGAATATTTGGAAACTGCTCTCTCATGGTCTTGGCTATTGAAACATGTCTGTCGGCGGCTATGAGGTCTATTTGCATTCCCCTCAATTTCAGATCTTCCAGGGATTTGATAAAACCATGTTTCTCCATGGCCACTGAGGATTTACATTCGGAAATCTGCACGACCACACAACTCACAATTATTTTAGTTTCCATGTCCTAAAAGTGGTATGTGCAGTACTTTGCTGAAAATCCGGGGCTGTCGCACTGTCCATTGCCAGCTAGCCTGAACCATTTGACATGTGTTCAATTTTCCAATCTTCACTAATAGCAGGGAATAAATATTCACATTGATATTTGTAGTACTGCGTTTTAGAAAGGAACTGGAGTCCCACAAATTGACAGAAACTGGACAACTTACTAAAAGTAGAGCCACTGAAAAATAAAGCTGCTGCACACAGTAGATTTCCAGCTGGCACTTTCCCCAGCATCGGTTGAGCGGACCATGAACATTTTGCATGGAGCAGATCACAGGTGGCTTGTATTTTCAGGTTAGTGCCTTGTGATACACGAGTCACATTCAACAAGGGCTTCCCGCATACTTCCCCCTTCACTGGATGGATACATTTCAGCATCGTTATAATCTCTACCAGGCAGCTGTCGAATACAATGTATTTGGACTCCTTTATTAGACTATCGTCAAGCATGAATGTTGTTTGTGACTCAACTGTGGTGTACATATCGGCCGAACAGGACACACTGAAGTTGAGATCTTTGGATAGTTCCTTGGTCATTTGCGTTGAGGATTTAGTATCTGTTATTTCAGCTTGTGTTATTGGAACACAAATTTGAGAAATCATCAATGTCGATTGTTAGTTGGGTGGCCCTTTTTTGGCGGGTGTAGATTGTGTGAAGTGGTCACTGAGTAATTCGATAGCATCGTCCTTGTATTCAGTTTCTTCTTCATCTTGTCGAATTCTCATAGTATAGCAATGGTCCAAAGACACTTTGCTTGCTTCGCCGGTCACATTCAATTTATTTTCTGGCCATTGGGCATAAGCATCTCACTTGAGTCTGCTTATTGACTGGACTATGCAGTACCTCAAATAATAGTTGCTCCATGGTGAAATCTGTTTGGCAAGCAGCATCTCTTGTTTCATTTGCTGTCTGTGTCTTCATACTTCGTTTACTTCTGAGCCTCTAGGAGATGGGTTTTAAAAACATGATCAATGTAAATCCAACATACAGTGTATAGCACTTTACATTTTTATAAAAGCATGTTAGGAAGACACCATCCCTAAAAACTTTTTTGTAATCAAAATTGTTTGTTAGTTACCCTCGCTTTCTTGAGTTTCTGTGACCGCCACCTCGGATCCACATGCCTCCTCTTCTATTTCCCGATCTTGTATACATCCCTTGAATAGAATATTCATTAAAAAAATGTCAATCGTGTTTGAAATCTTATTTTCTCCTCGCACACATGGCCTACATATATACCCAGTGTACGTCATTTAGTCAAAATATACATTTCGAATTTCACCTGATTGATGGCTAGTGTACTCGATCAGAAACCAACTGATTGTAATGTTGCACTCAAGCATTTTGCATTGTATTCGGCATTAGGTTAGAAATTGTAACATTAGAAGTGAAATGGTAAAAGTTTGAAAAGATGCTTGTTTATAATAATGTCACTGTCTAATAGTATCAGATGTAGGATATACTTTCATTCAAGGGAGAACTGTAAGTAAGCATACCTCATGCTCTGGACCAGCTCCAAAGGATGATGTAATTGTAGTTGAAGTACCAGCATCACCCTGTAACACAGTACTTGTTTTAGTATGGATGAAAAAAGTGAAATTGAACACACACAATGGGATGCAGACAATGGTACATATCAATAAAAACCCATAAATGAAACATTATGTGAACAAACGACAGGATACGTAAACTATTTCATATTATCTAAAATTCCATGCATAATACATTTCCTGAATTGAATAGCGAAATAAAACTACCTGATAGGCGCTGAAAGTTGTTGTTGACTCCAGGAAAGAAATGGATGCAGAATCTTGCTCCTTCAGTTTCAGTGCATTGTCATGGAGTTGTAAAGGGAAAATGAGATTTGAATTAGCAATGTGGGAAGATCAACTCTAAACAATAAGAACTTAAAGAAAGTCTGCATGGCTCACCATTGGTTTACTGGACGTGTTGGTGATGGCGTCACTACCGATAGTCTGTGCTTCAGTCAACATGCTAACCTAAAATAATTGAAATGTAAAGCAACCAATTACAAAAACATTATGCTTATTACAAAGGTTTTCTGTGTCCATAAATAGTTTTCTATGATGCTCCTAAAACCAGGGACAGATGTATAGCAAAATGGGTGTGGTTATAAAGCAATACAATCTGGTCAGTATGCAAAGTATTGTATCAAACATTTAAACCAAAAACACCATTCCATCCATGTAGTTTCCTGTTCAGTACCCCAAGGCCTACAGCTAATTCATGTACCGTGACTCACCTGAGGCAGCATGTGCATTAATATAGCTGAAAACAATTTACGAGACGTTCTGAGTCTATGCTTCTTTGTGCACTGCGATTCGTTGTACATATTCGTGGTAAAGTGCAGGCTGCAGAATCGATCTCCCCTCATGTCCCCAAGACTTCCTGGATTGACTTTCAAGCTCGTCTGGCGCAAATCCGCAATATCTGACCCATTTTCTTATCAGATCTATATTTCTCAGGAATATATGCATTATTGTGCCCTTAGGTTTGTTATGGTTCTTAGAACGGCAACCGAAAACCATACAAGCAGGCATTGTTGAACAATCTGTAAAAGAAAAGTCCACATCGTTAAAAAATGATGTTGCATGAATGCGTGAGAAAGATGGAATTATATCATACATTTTTCTATGCAATGTTTCTTTTGGTCACAGAGGCAAAACCTGTGTTGCGTAGTCAAATATACACTGGGATATTTTTCTTACAGAATTGTTTGATGCAACGAAAATCATAACGTGTTACTCGTCGGTTGAATGTACTTTAATGCATCAAAAGGAAGTATGCTTATAGACATGGTCCGCGAAGGATGCAATTCTATCCCAATTGACACTGATGACAATTGCTATATATCGAGAACAGAACAAATTAAATAGAAGTCAATGGTAATGGCAATGAGATGAATGAACATTATTCTACTGGGTACAGTCTTTCAAAATACATAGAAATTTAGAGAGAAGGAAGAGATGATTAGGTGACCTGCCCTTACCTTGACCAACAAACAGTTAGATTCAGTAAGCACGGTAGTTAGTAGCAGGAGAACAGGCGATCACAAGTTGACTTCCACTGCTCAGAGATGTTCACAGGTAGCACGATGACAAGTTGATTTTCAGTGGTCAGAGATGTTCACAGGTAACACGATCACGAGTTGACTTGCAGTGCTCAATGATGTTTTCATGATAAATATCAAGGGGGTTTAAGAATTTAAGAATTTGAAAAGTGAGTGTTTGTGAATGAGTGAAGTGTATATGGCGTGGTCTTCTGTGGATAGCATGGGCGCGGCCTGCTTCAAGGGGAGCCTGCCTGGAGACACTTGGTCTGGCTAAGCCATGTGTACAATGTCTGCTCTGCAGAAGATACCTTTGAAGTGTACATGGTATTTGGCACCTTGGCCATTCCCACCCTGCCAGCCCCCTTGGGAGGGCACTGCCAGAGGTGCTAACAGTAATTGATTCTGGAGGGGGGATAGAGGGGAATGAGGCATGCAGAAAAGGGCCGAGACACTGCTGAATGGAGACATACTTGATTCACTGAAAAATTGAAACAACCATTCATAATAGTTCAGTTGTATTTTATTTTGTTGCTGATGTTGATGGCACAAATGTACTACACTTTATATACTTCGGGTTCAACACAGTGTGGGAAAATCCCCTGTACTGACCGCTGTCACTGGGGAATGTGTCTCTAATGGCACCAACGACACAGGCGGGTATTACGCGGTCTCCAAGCCTCCCATGAAGCCACCATGTAAACGAAAGATAGGGCACCAGCCTGTACCACCTGTGGAAGAGAAGGATACAAACTGTATTTAAATGAACAAGATAAGTGTATTAAACCTTAGTTGAAAATGCAATCTCTTATCCTATGGCATTGTTGCCAGTACAAATGTTACTTCACGGATAAATCCACTTGGGTTTTAAAGTGTAGACACATTACAAAAGTGAGATCTCATCATTCAGAAACACATATTGCTGTTCAAATTGATGCATAAATATATTAGGAACAGAGGGAGCAAAGCTTGACCCCATAGCAATCCCAATAAGCTGTTGATAATATGTGTCATTACATTACTTTGAGGCGGAAAAAGCCTTTATACATGATCAATTCGTAACACGAGGGTACCAGCCCTCTCTGTTGATCAAAGCTGAAAGAGAAGTGTCTAGTATGAAGAGAGCTGCATTGCTTAAACCCAAGACCAAATCAATCTCTGCTAACGAGCCACAAAATAAAATCAGACTGATTACAAGGTATAACAGGGACAGCAAGTGTGTTTATGCTATTCTCAAACGCCATTGGCACCTTTTAAATCTGGACAATGACCTGACTAAATGGCTTGAACCAAATCCCTCCAGAACCTGTAGTAGAGCACCCACCCTTAAAAATATTATTTGCCCATCTTTTATGGCTCATGCACCGATTGCTAAGACATGGCTTGCCCAAGGTCTAGCTAATGGTTTTCATAAATGCAGCAGTTGTAATATGTGCTCTCATGCTTGGGAGTCTGAAGCCTTTGATTTTGGTATAACGGGCAAACATATAATGAATTATTTTATTAATTGAAACACCAAGTTTGTAGTGTACTGTATTATCTGTGTGTGTGGTTTACTGTACATAGGGAGCACTATTAGGCCTCTTAAGATCCGTATCCGTGAACATTTAGCTACATTTAGCTACAAACAGGAATCTAAATATTCATTAGCGTTGCACTGGCAGACGTCACATCAACTTGAGAATGTTAAGGATTTGCGGTTTATTGGTTTATTACAGATTTGCCCTTCGAAGAGAGGTGGCAATATGGAACTTAAACTCAGGCAAGCAGAGGCAAGACTCATTTGCAAACATAGATTGGTTTTGCGAGGTTTCATTCCATGTATTTTGATGACCGAATCTGTAACTTAGCGCAATATATATATTGATGAAGCATCAATTTAATTACCATCATGCACGTTGATCTTAATTAGTATTTGTGCTTCAAATGACACTATTTTGCTACTTAATGTCATAAAATTGCTTCAAATTTGAACAGATTTACACATGTAGAAAGAATCGCACACGCATATATATTCATTCTCTATGTATCGGCCACATATGATTCAATGTGTGGCAAAGTGTGTCTTCATAATCATTTGGTATATACAATACCTTGAATTCATTTGTATTATTGTTCTTATTCAAATGCCACTGGCTATGTGGATGCAGGCACATTGCTTCCGTGTTAACTTTGGGGAGTCACTTTCCCTGTGTAATTTGACTGTCGTCCATAATATTAAGTGGAATAGTGCTGCGGGTGGATAAACAACCATGGCTTTCTCAATTATGATGTGTGCTCATCATAATTTTATTGCAGCAACAGCTAGCTACAATGCACCATAAACGGCATAATTATGTAAGTGAAATTTTGCATCTTTTATAATTTCTTTTTTGATTTCGTGTTAATTTACGTGGCTAACTACATATAAATTTTGTTCTTGCCCAGTCAGGTTTTTGTTAATGGTTATTGTGCACCTAATTATTGTCTATCCGGGCAGATGTTAGCCATCCTGGCTTTAGCCCACTGTGGTCCGTGTTAATTTTTCTTACCCAATATGGCGGTCGCTATCAGACGTGCGCGTCTTGGCGAGCTCGCGGGTATAGATTTCCTTTATTTAACTCGTTAATGTGCGCATGCTCTCTCAAGGATCATTGTGCTGCCAGCAGGCTGGTAAGTAGGACGCCGTATAGTTTGACACGGCACCTACTTTCTATGCAATTGATAATTACCTAATTTCGACTTTCTGTGCTTTACCTCATCGCCAATGTCTGTTACTAATTGCCGGTTGGATGGATTGCGTTCTACGGACCCGCGCTCCTCGATTACATTTATTACGGCGGTATCTTTTCTGGAACTAATGCAGTTATATATAATTAAACAATTGCAATTGCAACTGGAACTCAGGTAGATATTTTTTCTTTATAATTATGGAATCTTGGAAATTGCTCATTTGATATAGAGTTATATAACTGCCTGTTCGAGGGGATTGGGTCCTCCGACGTATTCCATATCTATGACATGTAATCACCACAGCTGTGCTGCTTCGGAAACTTTTTCGGCGTCTGCGTCCTGCGTCAATGACGTCGATGCGCCGTCGTCGAGGACCTCCTCCGACGTCCGACGTCATCCGATGTGATAAGTAGGACGCACGACGCCCATAGCCTCAGTTGTTCCGTTTTTTCTGAGAACGTGTTGCTTCGTGTTTCTCGGTTTAAACGCCTCGACTCTTTGGAGTTCTGTTCTTCTCGGTTCTTCGAACCTGTTCGTTTGTGGAAATCCTTCTGAAGATGTCTACTTCGTCTTCGACCCCGCGTCCGGGTTTCAAGAAGTGCGGGGAGTGTGGGTCCAAGATGTCGGTGACGGACTCGCACGACGCCTGCCTCTGGTGCCTCGGGGAGGCCCACGACACGGATGTCTGTATCGACTGCCAGTCGCTCACGTCCAGAGCCTTACGCGAACGTAAGAAGTTGTCGGTAGGTCGGGTGTCCAAGCCCCGGAAGTCGAAGTCTGCGGGGCTTTCGACGGATGATTCGAGGGGTGACTCTCCGTGTCATCGTCGGAAGTCTCGTGGGTCTCCTTCTAGGAGTCGGTCTCGCCACTCCTCTGCCTCTTCGAGGCATTCTCGGAAGCGCCGACATCGGTCGTCTTCCAGGTCCTCTTCGGAGGGCTCTGCCCGGCACGTCGCTTACCCCTCGGGCCGTGCGATGCCAGAGGTATGGGCTTCCTTCGGGAAGCAGATGTTGGCGATTCTTGAGTCGCAGGGTACTCAGCCGTCCGCGCCCCCGAGTGGGGTCGGTCGTGTGAGGTCGAGAGACACCGCTCGCAGGAGTGGTCGGCACGAGTCACGGGAGAGGTCCCGTTCGGACAAGGGGACTCGTTCTCGACGTACCCGTTCAAGGTCCCGGTCCTCGACGCGTTCGAGACCGTGTGCACCGGTGAGGTCTTCGAAGAAGGCTTCGACGTCTGTGGCGTCGAGGGCGTCGACAGGCTTTCTCGAGGCTCTGGCTCCGAGGTAGTCGTCGATGCCATCGACGCTCAGGTCGTCGAGGGACACGCTCGGGGCTCCGGCCTCGAGGGCTGTGTCGACGCCGCCGATTCTGGAGGCGCTGCATCTGACGTCGACGCCGATTTCCTCGACGTCGACGCCGATCCTCTCGGCGCCGATGCCGGTTCTCTCGACGCTGGCGCCGATTCGCTCGATGCCATCGACGCCTTTCGTGTCAGAGGTACCCCCGGGCACGGGTGGACCCCCTAGGAAGGCTCTGGTTAAGAGCAAGCACTCTAGAGTGCCTTCTTTTCGCCACCTGGACTATATTTCAGAGGCGGATGAGGATTCTGATGGCCTGGTTCCTAGTCAGGTTCCGGATGACATTGTCTCGGGCCATAGTCAGTTTGACGAGTTGAGACAGTCACTGCATGATGCCAGTGGACTGGACACCTCTCCGGAGGTGGAGTTTTGTAGGCCTGAGCCTGGCTCTCATGCTGATTCCTCGTACCTGCGCCTTTTGGCTAGGGTTTCTGAGTACTTGGGATGGTCTGCTCCCCCAGGGGAGTTTTTGCAGGATGATCTGACAGACATCCTTGATGTTGGTCCCCCAACTGACCCGGTTCTGCCGTTCCATATGGCTTTACAGAGAAGGGTGGCGGCGGCTTGGACTGCTCCGGAGAGTCTCCCGACGGTGGGCAGATCCTTGTCGCGAAAATACCGTCCAGCCAGTGGCGACCCCTGCTACTTGACCAGGCACCCCACTCCGGAGAGTTTGGTGGTGCAGGCGGCCACGGCCCCGGCGAAGCAGGCGTCGTACCCTACCATCCCTCCTGATAGGGACGACAAACGTTTTGATGGCTTGGCGAAGAAAGTGTTTTCTTCTGGTGGTATGGCCCTTCAGGCGGCCAACTCCATTTGTGCCTTGTCACGTTTCACGCACACTCTGTGGAACTGTGTTGCGTTAGCGGCTGAACATGTTCCCGAAGGGGATGAACGGGATGGTTTCCTTGCTATGGTCCAGGATGGTAAGGATGCCATGTGTGAGTCCGTTCAGTTGGGTTTGGACTTAGCTGAATGCGTCAGTAGGTCCATGGCGGCGAGCACCGTGATACGCAGGTTTGCGTGGTTGCGGAAGTCGGGGTTTGCGCCTGATGTGCAGTCCCGGCTCCTCAACATGCCCTTTGATGGTGAACACCTTTTTGGCAGCAAGGCTGACGAGAGCCTTGAGAGGTTGCAGACCTCAAAAGCTGCAGCAAAGTCGTTGGGCGCTGCAGTTCGCCAACCTCCGCCTTTTCGTCCTAGGGGACAGCAGTGGAGGGGTGGTTCCTTTCGCTATTACTCCTCCTTCAGTAAAGCGAGAGGAGCTGGCAGTCAAAGAGGCCAACGCAGGGGTACCAGAGGTGGACGACAGGGTACCCGTGGTGCCAAGGCCGCTCGGGCAGTTGCCTCTTTGCCCTCAGGTAACGCCGCAGCCGCTCCCACTCAGTCGTGAGGCCATGTCCCATGGTTCGCCGTTTGGGGGAAGGCTGGCGCAGCATCTTGTAGAGTGGCAAGCCATTACTTCAGATGTGTAGGTTCTGGAGATCATAACCCACGGCTACTGTCTTCCTTTTCGGCACAGGCCTCGCGACAATCCACCGGGGAACCTCTCTTTGCAGAGTCCGGATCTGCTCCTTGCGCAGGACATTCAAGCCCTGCTGGAGAAAGGCGCCATAGAACTGGTGCCTGTAGCGGAGAGGAACAAGGGATGGTATTCCCCTTATTTTTTGGTTTCGAAGAAAGACGGGGGATTGAGACCCATCATGGACTTGCGCGGTTTGAACAAACTCCTCAGGAAGGACAAGTTCAAGATGGTTACTCTCTCTCAAGTCCTCCAGGCCCTTCAGCTTCAGGACTGGTTGGTGTCACTCGACCTCAAGGATGCTTACTTCCATGTGCCGATCCATCCCAAGCACAAGAAGTACCTGAGGTTCGCGGTTGGCGACTCGCACTTTCAGTTTCGGGTCCTGCCGTTCGGATTGACCTCCGCCCCGAGGGTTTTCACCAAGCTCATGGTGGTGGTGGCAGCGCATCTCAGGCAAGGGGGGATTCACGTCTACCCCTACCTGGACGATTGGTTGATCAGGGGGAGCTCTCCCGAGCAAGTCCTGGATCATCTATCGATCACCTGTCGCTCCCTTCACAGGCTGGGCTTCTCCCTCAATTTAAAGAAGTCCCATTTGACGCCAACACAGCGGCTCCAGTACATCGGAGCAGTGCTCGACACTTCCCTGGGTCAGTGTTTTCCTCCCCAGGTGAGGGCTCTTCACATTCAGCAGATGGTGCACAAGTTTCAGCATGCCCAGACGCTCCCAGCGTTCGAGTTCTTGAGGTTGCTCGGCCTCATGGAATCCTGTATTCTTCTGGTGCCAGTGGCTCGCCTGCGGGTGAGATCTTTGCAGTGGGCACTCAAGACGCAATGGTCGCAGTCCTCCGGCAGGATGTCGGACTCGATTCAGGTGCCGTCCTCCGTCGCCCGGGACCTTCTGTGGTGGGCCGTCGAAGGCAACTTGATGAAGGGGGCTCCATTTTGGCTTCCCTGGCCGGAGGTGACGATCGTGACGGATGCATCCCTCACGGGATGGGGAGCTCATGCCAACGGGCTGACAGTCAGCGGTCGTTGGTCTCCGTCGGAGTCCAGACTCCATATCAATCTGTTGGAGCTGAGGGCCGTCAGGCTAGCCCTGAAGGCTTTTCTGCCGTCTGTGCGAGGGAAGAATGTCCTGATCCTGACGGACAACACAGTGGCCATGCACTACCTCAACAAAAAGGGGGGGGGCAGGGTCACTTCCTCTGTGCAGAGAGGCGATGCAGCTCGAGTTCTGGGCCATCCAGCAGGAAGTTTCGATCTCGGCAGTTCATCTGGCCGGAGCCGAAAACGTGACGGCGGACGCTCTGAGCAGGCAGAGCGCGATCTCTCACGAGTGGGAGTTGGCTCAGGAGATTCTCCTGGAGATCTTCGCCCTTTGGGGGGGACCCCTCAAGTGGATCTCTTCGCCTCCAGTGTCAACCGGAAGTGCGAAAGGTTTTGCTCGCGGGAATTTCCTCCAGAAGGAGCCTTAGGAGACGCGTTCGTGGTGGAGTGGTCATTCCCGCTGCTGTACGCGTTTCCTCCAGTCCCCGTCATCCCGCAAGTGCTGCGGAGGTTACGGAAGTTCGGTTCCCGGATGATCCTCATTGCCCCGGCGTGGGCTCGGAGGATGTGGTACCCGGACCTTCTCGACTTATCCATCTGCCCTCCACGTCGTCTTCCCTACCGAGACGATCTGCTCTCACGGGAGGGGGGTCAGGTTCTCCATCCAGAGGTCAGATCCCTCAACCTTCACGCTTGGCTTCTGAAAGGTTGAGGTATAAGGATTGGGACCTCCCTGAGGACGTGATGGAGGTGTTGCTTTCGGCCCGAAGACCGGCAACAAAGTCTCTGTACCGTTGCCGTTGGCGTAAGTTCTGCGACTGGTGCAGGGTTCAGAATGTGGATCCTTTTACATGCGACATCCCCATGGTTCTGTCCTTTTTACTTTCTTTGGCCCACAGGGGCTTGCAAGTGGGTACCGTTAAAGGTTACCTGGCGGCGCTGTCCATCTTTAAGCGCTCGTCTGAAGAGTGTTCTTACTTTAAAATCCCTTTGATTTCACAGTTCCTGAAAGGGCTCACTAATGTGTTCCCTCCGTCACCTTTCCTGGTGCCCGGTTGGGATTTAAACCTGGTTCTTAAGTTTCTTATGGGTGCTCCGTTTGAGCCTTTACATTCTTGCCCTTTGAGGCTGGTAACTCTGAAAACTGTGTTTTTAGTTGCGGTTACTTCCGCTCGCAGAGTGAGTGAGTTACAGGCACTTTCAGTTAAGCCTCCCTTCACTGTATTTCACAAGGACAGGGTTGTCCTTAGAGTTCGTCCTTCTTTTCTTCCGAAGGTAGTGACGGAATTTCATTTGGCCCACAAGGTTGTTCTTCCGGCATTCTATCCTCCTCCGCATCCTGGTAAGGAAGAGGAGAGGCTCCATAGGCTTGATCCTAGGAGAGCTTTAAGCTTTTATGTTTCACGCATGTCCCGGGTCAGAGTGGATGATCAACTCTTTATTGGTTACGCTGGAAAGCGTTTGGGGCAAGCTGTGACGAAACAGACTTTGTCTCGCTGGATTATTTTGGCCATCTCGGAGTGCTACCGTTTGGCGGGTAAGGACCCACCGGCTGGCTTGCAGGCCCATTCTACCAGGGGTATGGCTGCGTCTACTGCCCTGCAGAGGGGTGTTCCTATTCGCAACATCTGTGATGCAGCCACCTGGGCTTCAGTACATACATTTGTACGTCACTATTCCCTTGATTCCATCCGAGCACAGGATCTGGCCTTTGGCAAGGCGGTCCTTTGCTCTGCTATTTGATTGGCTATTCTACATTTTGATTCTAAATTCTTTCCCTCCTCCTTGCTTTGGTACTGCTTTGGGAGTCTGTCATAGATATGGAATACCTCGGAGGACCCAATCCCCTCGAAGAACAAGTTACTTTCTTACCTGGTAACGTTCTTTCGATGGGATGGTCCGACGACGTATTCCATATCGCTCCCGCCCTGCCTTCCCCGCTACAGAATTTCTTTTGCGATTGCAGCTTACGTTCCGCAAGGCTTTGTGTCTGACTGGCATTTGACTTAGGTCACACGTTCTGGGGGAAAAAACTACAACTGAGGCTATGGGCGTCGTGCGTCCTACTTATCACATCGGATGACGTCGGACGTCGGAGGAGGTCCTCGACGACGGCGCATCGACGTCATCGACGCAGGACGCAGACGCTGAAAAAGTTTCCGAAGCAGCACAACTGTGGTGATTACATGTCATAGATATGGAATACGTCGTCGGACCATCCCATCGAAAGAACGTTACCAGGTAAGAAAGTAACTTGTTCTTTTTGATTTAGATTTGCTAGATACATCCAATTTTTATCAAGGCATTGGTAAGTGTTCTTCTTTTATGTTTCTGGTTCAGGCACCAGCGTGTAATTTGATTCGGCTCCAAATTACTGTTTATAATTACTGTGGTTATTTATTTGCACAGAGTACCCAATTGGACATTTATTTCTGGGTAAATATTACAATCATTACTATCATGTTGTCTGGTCAAATAAGTTAACTTTTTATCCATGGTTGTCTACCCACCTCACACTACTAATTGGTGTTGTTGTATTGTGTTTCCTTTTTTTTTTGTTCTTCTCCTGGATACTGGGACTAATCCGTTCTGACCACTGATATGGTAACTTCCTATATACACTTTTTAATTAATTGTCTATATGATATATTGATGCCAACATGCATTCACCCAATTAATGTTGTCATGCATCATGCTCATACATTTGGCACCTACACTTCGCCCCCCTTTTTTGCCCCCTCTTTTCTGTTCCCTTGATTTGGATGGAATTATGTGGATATAATAGATGTCATATGGAACTTTCCACGTAATTGACTATGTATCTACAGCCTCAGAGGAAGAGCTTTGCTCGAAACACGTGTCAGGCTGTGGAACAGAATTAAAATACACCACAAGTGTTCCGTTGTAATTCTTGTTTTGTGGCGCAGTTCATTGTTTAACTTTATTCTACAATACAAAAGTGAACAACTATGCATTCCATTACATTTGGGATACAAAGAAATATTGTTTCTTGGTTGTACGTGAAATAAATATAAGAGGACCACTATGATTTCCCCAAATCGCAAGTGATGTATAGAATTGCAAGACTACATTTGTTTGGTAGTGATAGATCAAAGTTACGACAATATAGGAGACAAACATGAAATGTTAGTGGCCTAAGTGACATCACATCTAGAGTACACTTACTCATTACTTGGATTGCGAGGGCGAACTGTTGCGCGAAGTTCGTGCATAAGCACCATCATAATCCTGAACACGGACCGTGTGAGGCAGGCTGCCCTGAAGTCATGCAGCTTGGTATCTCATTGCGGCCGTGTATCGTCTTCCCATATGTAGGACCAGCATCGAGTTTTCTCGGCAGCAGCAGTTCTCCTCCCCGGTTGGCATTACCGCGCACCGATTGCAGGTACACCAGGTGGAAACGTCGTTATGCGACTAGGCTCAGGCTCTTGATCTGGTGATTCGTCCTCCCAACTGTCGTCCGAAGCCCCATCGTTTCTGCATCTTTCTCTTTCGAGTAATTCCGCCTCGAAATACTCTGGCTCATACTGGTAGGGCTGTATTTTTGCCATTATTCAACAAAATCAAAATAGATAGTAATGATAGTACTAGTATCTGTTCGCACGGGCTACAAGCAAGCAACGAAGATAGCTGAACAGAGCAGAAACGAGGCAAAGGAAACACAAAAAAAGACAGTGAAACGATTGAAAAAGCAAATCTGATGTTATCTGATGAGAAGCGGTCTATTTGTACTTATTGAGGAAAGAGGCGTCCTGCCATTTCCATGGAGACGCGTCGTTAGCTGGAGCGCAGAGAATGTAGACACGAGACGTACATTGGTGTTGTGAACTGGGCCGTACGCATCTAGCGATGTCGGCCTCAGGGGCGAGGGATATGATTTATTGCCACCAGGGCAGTTCACCTTGGGGGCGATGCACCAACGGATAGGATTAGCACAAGATGCCGCGACAACTTGCCTTATTTCGCATGTGTAAAAGTGAGGAAAGTACGGTAAGGTGCATAGGAAATGTTTGTACGATCGAACAACGTATATTTAAAAACACATGCCCAAACCCTGAGGACAATAATATTTTTGAGCACACAATTCCTTTAAGAACAGCGTTAGACAAGCCATTTGGCCCTGTCGCCCACGATCCCGTTAGCTTCACAATTTTCATGTATTTCTTCAACCGTAGCACCCAAAGGCAAGTGATCCTGTGCTGCATACTCAAACCCCCCTGCGTCTGTATATTTCGACATAATGTACTCTGTCCATTTCATAGCCGGTACAGGGTTTACTAAGTCCTGCATGCCGTCACTTCTTAATTTCGCCAGCTGTTTCCAAATACCTCTGGAATTTTTGCTACATAATACTGTTAGCATTTGCTGCCACTGAATATTCTTTTTATGTACTCGCCTTCTCAGAAGGAGAGGCTCAAAGATTCAGCAGCCACCGAAAACGTTTGACATCACAGCAACATCTTGGGCTGCCCAGGTGTTCAGTTTCCATATTAGCAAGATCCAGAGGCATCCGCTTTATGCGATGATTCCAACTGAAATATGAGCATGTGATTTCTCACCCTAATACCATCTCTGGGACACGTTACACCTTTCCCCCTACATTCTCTCATGGCGCGTTCATCTCTCCTAATTTGGCATTGTTGATTATTGGCCTGTTTGGCTACACTTGAGGCTTCCGACATCTTGAGGATTTGCCACTTTGCTTCTTAATTGCAAGTATATATGTTTTTTTTCCTGATGAAGATGCTGTTCAAGTGACCTTCATACGTCGAAACCGGTCGAAAAATTGGGGAGGTGATCATATTGTACATCTAATTGATCCACTCCAGTAGTAGATCACACGTTAGAACTCCAGAGGTCTTGTACATTGAATGCAATTTATAAAATTAATTTCTTAATTGGGACCATCAGTAGGTCCTACCACATATTTATTGTATTTGGGTAGTATTTTATAAAATGTTGAGTGAATGGCGGCTGACTGTGGACGAATGGGCGAATAATTTATTGTCAACTGTATGAAGTGGTATGTTCTTAATGGTTAGTTCTCCTGCAATGCAAATAATTTAAGTGCTGATTAAATCACGATTAACTTGTCTGTTCAAATGATGTATCAGGTGTAATAAAATTCTTTTTGATACTTTGTTTATAAATCAAGTTCCTTTGGACTATTTTTTCTGCAGCAACTTGCCTCCGTAGCCATTTCTTGTAAGCATGTTTGTGTTTCTTTGAAGGCCTCCTTGTTTCCGGCTATCCCACCAGTCTTCTGTATTTGTCTGTTAGAGCCACGAAGTCTGCGTTTTTTCCTCTTGCACTTCTTTGTTTTACAGGTTTTTATGCTTATGAGTGTGCAACCACTCTCCTGGTACCCATGAATCCAGACTCTAAGGCCAAAGCACTCAGACGTTCACACATTTTGGACACACTGTACTGCGAGAAAGCAAATAGCTGATATCTATAGATCTGTAATGCAGCCCTTGTGGCTCTGACAATATTCCTGTGCGACCATCCTATCCGGTTTTTGCCATGATTTACATTTACCCCGCCACCCCTGGTTTGCCTTGTTTCACTTACACCCATGTTTATAGTCCAAGCCAGAATATAATGATCACTATGTGGTGTACTTTTAATCTGCAGAGACTCCACTCTCTCTGCACACTCATTGCTTATGAAAAAACAGTCCACTGCAATGTTTTATTTTTCATAAACCAGGTGCAATTTCCCATGCAGTCCCCTTCAGTTCTGCCATTCAACATAGTAAGTCGATTTAAACGCTCTACTCCTGTCTGGGATCCTACAGCACGCATTTAAATCCCCTCCAATGATTACTAATTTGTTCCCCTTTGTGGAGAGCTAGTCGACACATATAGAGTCAATTATTTCAAACAGAAGTTACAGGTTTACTCTTACAGGAGACACATATTAAACAAGAGCATGGTAGAACATATTTTCCCTTTTCCCACCCCAGCCTCTATGGCCAGTATATTTTCTGAATTGGCAAGCAGATTTATGCTCTCTACTAGGAGATTTGGAACAGCATGTACCCCTCTAACTATATGGGCTGTGTTAGCCACGTATCCTGCAAGAATATAGCATACTCGCACAGTAGGGTTAGCAAGTCATTTTTTCCCCGGAATTAATTGTCCCTTCAAGTATTCCAAGATGCCAATTTCACAGCTCATTTAGTCTCCATCAGGTTTTTCATCAGAAAACGTTTGAACCACTCCCAGCCCTGTGCGTCCTCTGTTATGGCTGGTTTCGGCTGTTCGCCGCCTTCATCGGGGAGTGCACCGACCATGCGACTTTTTAGGACCCCTGCAAAGAACTGTGTGGCTACTTGTTTCCTGAGGGGACATGCAATGGACTATCCACTTTGTAGCCCACCCTCAGGATAGATTCCTGATGTAATCTGATTAAGGCGACACTTCTGGTGACACATAGCGTACTCGTACGTAATTTCCACCCTCAGATGCCACTGGTTCCACAAAACTGAAGTCAGCAGCTGATAATACTCGTAATGCCAAAACCTGATTACAGATTAATAAAAGGTCTGACCTGTTTGTTCTTTTTTTTTGTAAAGATCGAGGGTCCCCGACCCAGGGTGAATATCGTTTCCTCCAGGTTCATAGGCTTTCATAGGGGAGTGCACCCATCATGCGACTTTTTAGGACCTCCGCAAAGAACTGTGTGGCTACTTGTTTCCTGAGGGGACATGCAATGGACTATCCACTTTGTAGCCCACCCTCAGGATAGATTCCTGATGTAATCTGATTAGGGTGACACTTCTGGTGACACATAGCGTACTCGTACGTAATTTCCACCCTCAGATGCCACTGGTTCCACAAAACTGAAGTCAGCATCTGATAATACTCGTAATGCCAAAACCTGATTACAGATTAATATTACAGATTAATAAAAGGTCTGACCTATTTGTTCTTTTTTTTTGTAAAGATCGAGGGTCCCCGACCCAAGGTGAATATTGTTTCCTCCAGGTTCATAGGCTTTCCACCCCCCGCCTGCCTCTTCAATTTCTGGGGCCAGCATCGGGGCACTTGCACGTTGAATCGGTAGGGACTGTGGGTGGTTTACTTCATTCGTAGTTGGTTGTATCAGCACCAGTGTGCTAATGTTGTGAGGCGTTGGTACAATCTTTGGATCCTTACTTCCACTGGGTCCTACGTTGTTTTGCCCATCACCCACTAACCAACTTGTTAATGTCCCTGCTGACCTCCTGAGCCGCTTTTGTTTCCGGCGCTTTCCTCTTTACTTTCCTTCTGTTCCTTAGATCAGTGTAGGGGTGCCAGAGATATTGTTTTAACTAATACTGGAGAGATGGCATTTCGGCTCACCACATTCCGGGCTTTTGCACGTTTAGCCCACCTTTGTTCCTTCCATGTCATGTAAATGGAGGCTTTTGGCAAGACCTTGCCATTAAGATCGAGGCCACGGACCGCCCCTGGTTCCGCTGTCTGTTTGGGGTATGAACAACAGGCAAGCAGGATTCCGACTGTTCCTACTCTCTGCGAACTGGTGGAGGATTTACATGTCCCCATGTTTTTATCCTCTCATCAAGTGTCTAATGTCCTGCCCTGTTTTTGCATGCCTTCAAGTATTATACCACACAGCTTCAGCAGCATTTTTTATTGCAAAATACACCACGTGCGTGGAGGTTTTGTTAATATTCATGTGGCCGTCACAACCGCTATGTGTACTCTGGTCTGCTTCCTTCTGTGCCAAAACAGGGAATGGTACTGAAGATACCGAAAGCTGCTGGCTCTCTTGTTGCAGGGCTGGTAAACCAGTGGGAGGGAATATTTGACCCGTTTCTGTTGTTGGTTCGGCGGGGCGGGGGGGGTTTCATCCCCCCAGCTATGAGTTATTATCGATATCTCCAAAATCGGAATGAGACCGTTTAAGATGGCACCTCCCACTGCATTTACTGTGGGTAATTATACCCACAGTAAATGCAGTCTCTTCACTCCTTTTTCAGGTTGATAGTGTTAAGTAACTTTACCTTCCATACCCATCGATATGTTACTTTCACTTTGCGCCACCTATCCTGCCCTCGTCGGGAAATCTTCATTTACAACCGTTGGGTTGTTTCCCATACGGGACGCTGCACGTGTGACTGTTTTCACGTAGGTCTTAACCTTTCTGGGATTTTTGATGCTTGATTTTGTTTCAGCTTTACCTGGTATCTCGTTAAAGCAGTAGAATCTCGCTTTGTCGTCAGAGTCTGCGTCCTTTGGCACCTTAGACACCACAACACTGTAACATTGTGCTGACTGCACTCCACGAAATGCGCGTCACGCTGTCTCTTGGGTAATAGTGTTGAGTACTCCAAGTTCTTTCCAATGTTTTATTGCAAATTCAGAGCAAATTCAAAGGACCAATAGAGAAACGCTGCACAGTCCACCGTAACAATCTGCTGACTGCACTCCGAGTTACATTAGAATGTGAGGGCAAGGATAGGATTTTAGACACAGGACAGTTTTTCTTTGGACATATTGACATTGGACAGATACTTGGTTTTGGTTGAGGTAGGTAAATATCTTTTAGAAGTAGTGACAATGAGGCATTTTCCAATCCATTATCATTTGATAAAAGTGTGTAACTACAAATATGACTTCTGTGTCCGCCTCTCATTCCTGGCTCCTCACACACCGCAGATTTTTCTGAATCAGCTTGGCCTACTTACTTCATATGTTGGATCTGTTGGAGGAGGTCTAGGGGTCGGTGGTGCGGAGGTCACTTTCAGCGTCGGGATTGGGTCTATCTAATCAATGGTTCTGCTCTCTGTTGAGACAGTTCCTGAGATTAAACAGCTGGATGAACCTCTCTTAATAAGCAGATCACTACTAGGCTGGTGACCTCAGGGTCCCCTAGGCCACAATGCATGCGGTAGACAGCGATGAACACTGTGACCAGGCAGCAGAAGGCGACCCTCTTGGCTGAGACGAAGATGATCTTGCAAGGCCCCACTTCGTGCTGGAGAGCTGCAACTGCAGGGACGGACCTCTTGTCTCACAGGTTGAGTCTGCAGAATCCCAAGTCCGAACTCTGGACGGTGATTGCCTCAATGAAGAAGCCAAAAATGAGCTTGTCAGTCCACACTGTGCTCCAGGGACACCTCAGACTGCTTCCTAGAGCAGGATCTGCCACCAAGTTGTTCCTGCCAGTCCAGAGGGTGAAGCACTGATGAAGGCCTTCGGGAGATCAAAGGATCAAGACTTTGCCGGGACATTGCCAAAGGCAATGCCTGCTGGCTGTAGTGACGATCCATGGGTCTTCAGCAGGATACTTGTCTTGGAAGTGATTTTGTTTCCAACGACGATCTGAAGAATGGCTGCATGAATCCTCTTCTTATCCCAAATTCGAGCTGGTGTCACTCCAAAGCCCATCCATAGCAAGGATCTGCACCATTTAAACTGCTAGTCATTGTCAGCCGATGACCAACAGATCTGACTAGCAGTAGAGACACTCTGATGAGAATTTGAATGGGGACCAGATAGTCCTGACACCCATATCTGGCCACAAACACATATCAATGCCATTAATAAATGGGCTTACGTTATATGGATTATCCGGCCCTGAGATGATAGAAAGAAGGCCAAAGTAGAAGATGGACAAAGGATGGGGTGAAAATCTAAATGGCATGTGTAAAATAGAAAATTGTATGCGATAAAAATAAAATCACGGTAGAAAATATCTGCTGCCTCCATCCAGCCTGTCTTGGACACAACCATGAAAGTAACAGAAGTTTTACTTAAAACAAACCCAAAACAAAATCAAAATTTATACAAAGCATTTCATTGGAAAGTGATGTGGTTGTTATGCATCTTTATTGTTGTATACCTCTGTATAGTGCTCCATTTTATTCTTGATGCTAGGTCTACGCTCTATAAATACAATAATAATGATGTGTGCGTGCAGCTTGAAAACAACAAGGAATTTGTAATGGGGACAGAGTCCTCCTGCACTGATACCCATAGGGACTATCGGTGCCCAAAAATGGATGAGCTAAACAAGGCAAGTAAAGTAAAAAGGCTTTACTTATCTTCTAAAAGTCAGGACAGGCTCAAAACAAAAACATTGCTTGGAGGTTTCATAGATGTATATGGAGGAAATGCAGCAAAATGAAAACATTTCCTAACAGTAGGGATTGGAAAAATGTGACCTCAGAGAATGAAAGCAGACAGAAGGAGGGGAAAAAAGTGAAAGAGGAGGTGAGAATTAAAGGGAGAAGTAAACCATATTGTTGGGATGTTTACAGGCGAAGAGAATAATATCAGGACAGGGAATGGACATCTCTGAGCAGGGGTAGAAGAGGATGTAGGAAGACCTGTCACAGATGGCATCAAGGACACACCAACTCACGAAGATGGTTTTGATCAAATATTTGAGTGGGGTCTCGTTAAGGGCTGTCCCTCTCTCTCTTGTCTCATGTGGGATTTTCCATCTCTAGCCTATGCATCCCTAATTCCCAAGGTGGTGACTAGAAATCGGCAAACCCTACTATCTAAAGTCTGCCGGGCTGTAGGTGAGGGCCTAAACACAACTGGCTCATCTTTCTTACTCGCTCTGGAGGTTAGTTTGTGGTTCCTAAACTGAGGTGCTGCAAAAAGAAGCATCTTAACAAGTGGCAACTTCCAGTCACCCAGGTTTCACTCTCTTTAGCTCTCATGCTGTCATGCATCTTACCATGATGGTCTTTCCTTCCTTTCCCTTGCTTCCACTCTTCCTTCTCTCCTTCTCTCTTTCTCTGTGTTCCTCCCATGTTCCTCTGTCTACTGTTACTATCCACACTCCTCTCTACCACTCTCCACTCCCCTCTCTACTACCCTTCACACCACTCTCTACTACTCTACATTCCACCCCTCCTCTCCCACAGTCACCCACCTTTCACTCTCTCATTCATCGTATTCACTCACTTCCAATAACTTCCTTCCTTACACTCTTAACTTAGTCTCACTCACCATACACAAGCTCTTACCCTTAGCACCACTTTCTCTCAACCAATACTACACCTTGCACACGCTTTCTGGAATTCTCCACCCTCTGCTACACCATTCTTCCTCCACTGGTCTCTCGGTCCACAATCTCCTCCCTTGACTCACTCGAACAACCCACATTTGTTCCCTTGTTCCCCTTTATTCTTCTCCTCACCCTCTCATTGGGTCTGGCCCCCACGACTAATCTACGACTTGCTTTCCCCCATGGGTTGTGTCATACAAGTGTGGGATAAGTGCTTATCGAGACTCACCCCTTTCTCAATTGCAGATCTGTAGATGTTTCGGATTGGTGGTCCATTATTAAAATAGCTGGTGTCCTCTGTGTTTATCGCTTCTTCAGACACGGGTGGGATGCTTATTTCTTCCTCTGCTGCAGGTTCTTATGGACTCTGCAGTCCTGGAAGAGAAGAGAAATGGCACGGGCAATCATTTTGTACGGCAGGTCTGAGGCAATTAAAAAGTGGGCAGGCATGTGTTGATGGGACAGAGTTTGGGGTCTCCCCCCAGTTCTCTTGCCTCTAGGGCAGTACTAGTTCTGGCAAGCACCCTGGTAGTGCCTGCCCCAGGTTGAGGGGGATCCCTCATCCCTCCTTGACCGGGTTAGATCCTGTTACGGACACCAGGAGAAGTAGGTGGTAATACCAAAAACTGATAGAGACTGAGGTAGTTAAAACAGGTTGAGAGACCAATCGTGAAAAGATAGAGGAGAGAACTCTCAAGGAGTAAGTGGTAAATGTACACAAGTTAGAATAGAGGAAACGGTTGCGTAACACAAAATGTGGGAGCCTCCTG
This sequence comes from Ambystoma mexicanum, assembly GCF_040938575.1. NCBI lineage: Eukaryota > Metazoa > Chordata > Amphibia > Caudata > Ambystomatidae > Ambystoma > Ambystoma mexicanum. Next base: position 229,784,288 of record NC_090935.1, on the reverse strand, counting down.
CAACCATGCTGAGGTCCCCTTCCAAGGTGGGCAACAAAGCATGGGCCGCCACACTCATTCGACCACTACATAGGTGCATTACACTTGATGATCATGTTGATGAAGGGCGCGCCGTGCTCTGCATAAGTTGAAGGATGTAAGTATGTGCTTTAATCAAACTTTAAATCTTTCACTTAGCGCAGAAATCAGGGCCTTGTGCCTGGCTACAGGCACCCGAATGTTCATGTTCCAGCCAACCATGTGCATGGCCAGTAATATTTAGCACAACAGTTGTTTATTAAGAAACATGTTCATGCTGACTCTGTCAGTATATGATATGTTATTTATAACGGCTTAATACCCAGAGGTTTCTAAGCGCGGACCCGGGGATCGAACCTCTGTTGCTTCGTGTCGTCTTGCTTCCAAGGCGAGCACGTTGCCCCTGGGCTATCCTCCGGAGACCGTATCAGTATATGGCAATATCCCCATGTACGAACATTCTCTTGTTGGCTTTGCCCTTAATGCCAGTAAAAATCTCCTGCCACAAGAAGAAAATCTGTGATTACTGGCTGCAAAAATGCTTGGCCATCTCCCACACCACCATGTGAGAATGCTCTTCTAATAAATCCTTTCTGGTGCCGGGACGATCATATTGGCTGGAAGGTAATGATACTGGATGGTGTGCAGACGCTGGAGGCGGAGTCCTTGATAGCTCAATTGCTCCGTTGGCTCTGATGCGGCATTGAGGCGAGAGGCAGTAGGGAGGAGCGACTGCGCCTGTCGGACTCCGAGGAGTGAAGAGAGCAGCTTGCCAGGGCGCTGCTTTTGAGGTCTGCCCATGGTAAACTGTGGGTGGTTGGCCTGGAGCCAACAACAAAACAGTGCGGGGGGACGCTGAAGGACTACAGGGCTGGAGCACTGCAACGTTACGGGATCTGCTGGGTCCTGACTGGCAGTGGCTCTGCCTGTTGCCGTGTTCTGAGTGGTGCTGGGCTCGGTCCTGCAGCAATGCTAAAGCTTGCAGGCCGCAGCACAGTGTGGCACATGGTCGCACCAGCACTTTCACGCTGATTTCACCCATAGTGCCAAAGGCTACATAACGTGACGTATGCTACTGAGATTGTAACTTGGACACTTTGCTGCTGCCCGAACCTTGCAGGCTCCTGCTGCACTTGCTGTGCATGGATGGCTTACAGTAACAAGGTCCTCACCACTTACATAGACATTACTTGATGAAGCCGTGTCCTCAGAGGTGCTGGAGTGCCTGAATGCTGCATTTTCACCATACGTAGAAGGTGGCTCGCCTGCTGGCACACTGCTGGACAGCAGACAGCAGGGGGACCTGCGCAGGAGGAGCGGAACGTAGTGGGGCACCCCCCACTAGTAGTGTCAGAGGTGGGTGGCTGTGTTTCTACTATACTGTGTGGAAGACAATCCTGTTCAGATTGCTTATTGTGATAGACGGAGTTGTGGGCTGACATACCCCTTGTGGGTTGCTTGTTCAGACTTGCCTCACTTCTCCTTGACAAACTGCCCCCTGGATTGAGGCCACTGGAGTAGCTGCCCCTGTTCATCTGGAGCCCAGATGGAGCATCATCCTGGACGCAGGTATGGTTGCTCAATGCTACATAAAGAAAAAGGGCCCTATGGATTCCTACATGAGTTCCCCGGCAAGGGGCCCTAGGATGGACGAGCCTGAGAGTGAAGGGTCTAGTGCGTGGTGGATGGGGCATCCCGGGAGGACCAATTGTTGTTGGCAATGCAGAGCAGATTTATGTTTTACGTCAAATTAGATGACAAAGCTCGACAGGGAGAGTGGTCTTATTATGGAAGCAGAGACAAGAATAGGAGAAGTCTAAGATAAGGTGAGACAGCACGATCAAGACATATCCGAATTGAAGGCCGAGCAAGCAGCAGTTCGGGTCAAGTGTAACCTCGAATCGCGCTCTCGGCGCAATAATATACAGATAGTGGGGGTGCCAGAGAAAGCTATTAAAGGCACCATTTGTCGAGTTGCTCTTGAAACAGCTCTTTGGGACAACCCAGTTCTCAGTGCAGTTCTTAGTGGAACGTGTCCATTGAGCCCTTGCACCCCTCCTGAGGCCGGGGACTCCCCTGCGCACAATTATTGCTAAGTTGCTTATACAGATCTTGTTTTAAGAGTGTCCCGCGAATAGGGAACTCTCCGTTATGAAGTCAGCAACATCCATATCTACCATGATTTCAGGCTGGGGTGCAGGTGATGCAGAGATACTATGATCCAGTGAAGCTCTTGCTGCAAGCCTGACAAATTCCATGTGCTCTCATGTTTCCTGCCAAACTGCAAATCCAACATGGGGGACGAGCACATTTTTTTGAGTCGCCGGCTGACACTATTGCCTACATAGAGGCATCTATTTATTTATTTTTATTTTTATAATGTGCCTGTAACCTGCAGACATCCGGGCGCAAAAGACAGAGGGGGGACCGTCCAGGAGACCAAGAAGAAAAGTTATTCAAAGAGAACTGTTTTCAGTCGCTTCCTGAATGATATGTGATTCCTTTCAGCGGATAAATCTTTTGGGAGATTATTCTACATATGTGCCGCCTGTGCTCGGATGAGCCAGTCGTCCAGGTAGGGGTAGACGTGGATCCCCTCCAGGCGCAGCCGCGCCGCCACCGGTGCGAGGCACTTGAACACCCTGGGTGCCGACCTCAATCCACATATATACAATCCCTATACACACAGTGCCTACTCTTCATTCACTTCATTCACTGATTCTACCCATGCCCATTCACTGTTTCAACCCATGCACCGCCCTCCTCACCCATATCTTCCTCAAATTGACGATGTACCCCTCAATAACTGTGGAAAACTCCTTGGGTGTGTTGCGAGCCACAATGCCAACCACGGGCGACTATGTGCACCGGCCGTGTTGCCGACGAGGGTGCGCATGAGCGGCAGAAGCCCTAGTCCGGCCGCGGCAGCCGGGACTTGCGGACGGATAACAGAAACATGATGGTGATGCACATCCGGATATGATGCAAATAAGTACCGGCACACAGATTTGAATCCAAACATGGCCGGGGCACATAGTCGCCCGCGGTTGCCTCTGTGGCTCGCAACACACCCAAGGAGTTTTCCACAGTTATTGAGGGGTACATCGTCAAGTTGGGGAAGATAAGGGTTTGGAGGGCAGGGCATGGGTAGAAAAGGTTTGTTGGGGAACGAGGGGTTTTAAGTTTGAAAAGATGGCAGACATGTTGCTCGACAGGGATCATGGAAGAACAGCACACATAGATGGGAATGATACAGTGTGGGCAACCTATGAGTCGGATGACTACCGCTGGGTGAAAGTGTAACATTGTTTACGTGGAAAATTTGAGGCCCTCAATTCTGTTGAGGCATGGAAGGTCCTTGCATATTTAGACCGCCACCGACCTAAGATTGATATGCTACAGGAAACGCAGAGGTCCATTACGTAGGAGGTTTGCACCCAAGTGGGGCCAGCAGCATTTTATACAGAGTATTTGTCACAAGCAACGGGTGCGCATCTTCTGTTGCACCGGTCATTGTGTTTTCAAGTAGACAAAAGCTGCATAGACCCTCTGGGGCGATATGTGATTGTATGGGGGAGATGTTTGGTACCAGGGTGCGGTTGGTCATATATATGGCCCTGATATCGATGACCCTGGATTCTACAGTGATTTATCCAGGATACTTAGGAGCTGCCACCCCTGTAATGCAGGGAGGAGATTTTAATACTGTACTGGATTGTGCACTGGACTGATAGAGAACCATTCAGTGCAGTCTGTCTGGTACGGCACCAATGATCAGACCGCTTATGTCCTAGTTGGGACTAATAGATGTCTGGAGAGATCGGACTCCAGGTGTGGCAGAATACACATTATACTCGTCGGTCCATGCTGAACAGTCTAGGATAGATTATTGGTTAATATCGGCTGGATGGATGTCACGGGTGCAGGCATGTTCTACTTCCGAGGACCCTATCTGCTCACTCACTTGTTGAGATGTCTGTTATGTGGGAATGGCCCACTACACCTTGCCTACTATGGAAGATGTCTCCCACAATACTAATATATGCTGGTGCATGGTCATCTTTAGAGGAAAAATTGAAGGTTTTAAAAAAAAGAAATTGGGGTTTGGACCCAAGGTTCGCCACAGTGTGGGAAGAATTCAAGGTATGGTTACGGGGAGAAATGAGCTCCATGACCACAGGGATGTTGAAGGAGATTTGCCAAGAATTACAGGAGGTTGAAACTCAGTTGAGGCGACTCGAGAATGACTACGGTGCTTCCAATGACAGGGCATTACTGGGGTTAATTAAAGGGAACCTGTTGAAATTTAGGGAACTGACAGATAAGAAAGTCAGGTACATGGCAAGACCAGCCCAGGCATGCAAATACGGGGAAGCAGATAGGCGGGACCGCCTCCTTGCTGGAGTGGTGCAGAGTGAGAGGAGGATGCAACACATCACTGGAATCAGAGGTTCACGGGGGTAACGGTAGTAACTGCTAGTGGGAATTTGAATGAGGAGTTCCACCATTATTATGCAGCACTCTATGCCAATTCCGATATGTGTACGGATGTGGAGCTGGACAACTACATAGGGAACGTTGGTTTCCCAGTCCTGCCTGATAAAACGTGCTTTTCTCTGGATCAGCCGATCATGGTGGAGGAGGTAACTGCTGCGATTGTGTCGCTGGCGTCAGGGAAGGCCCCGGGATCTGATGTGTTTGTTATTGAATTGTATAAAGAGCTCCGGCTGGCACTGGCACCGCGATTGCTGCGGCTGTGGGAGGAAACGCAGACCCTAAACAAGGTAGTCCTTTCCTTTCCCTTGATCCTGTACCCTTGTCATATTTGGGTCTGTGCCAGCTGTTGTCATACTGTGTGAGGAAACTTGGATATTGGATATGTATGATAAATATATAAGGTTAGTGCCTAGCTGGGTCTTCCTTATGTATATGTAGGACATGCATGACATACACACGGGCAAGGACAATGTCTCCCAGAGTACTGTTTATATGTAAGTTGTTAGGAGGGTTTTTTAAAGTTCCTACCTGTGGTAGGACTTGGAAAAGTCAATTTAGGATTAGCAAGGCTTTCACAACGCCAGTAGAGCTAAACCACTCAAAGTAGCAAAGACCAAGCAGTAAGGCTGAACTAACAAGGACGGGGGCACGGTTGTGTAGAAATAGTAAATAAAAAGACCCTCAAAGGTAAGTACAAAAGTAACTCCTAATTTATTGCAGTAATAAACTCAGGCACACTTTAAATATTCAAAGGTAAATACAAAAGAATCAAATACATATAGTGTGTGTGGCTAACCCACTATAGGTTACACACTACTGTGGTGCACAAGCACTTATTACAAATAAAATGCATGGGCTAAATCATAGAAATAGTTGTTAAAACAGATCAGAGAATAGGCTTTACATTTCTAAGGCACTCAATGCCATATACTGAATTTAAGAAGTCCATCCCAAAATAGCAATGTCTCTGGATGTCTTTTAGGTGACCCACAAAAGGGTCCTGAGTGTCACAGGTGAGTAGTCTAGTAGACGCCACCCAGCCTGGGAGTTGAAGACAAATAAGGCTGTCAGTGTAGAGCAAAACGTAGCTGTTGAAATGTGACTTAATTTCATTTGCATCACAAATCCCGAGCTGTGTAGCTGGTCACCATTCCATTTCCTGAAGGTGAGCTTAGCAGTGCATCTCTGGAAATGAGCACTTTATCCCAGGGATTGAGGATTTAAGAAGGGAGCTGGGAGCTATATCCCTGAGTTTATCCTTGCTGTCAATGTGCTTGATTGGCACTGTGATAAGTCCCTTGCTGGCTCTGGGGACAAGCAAGTGAGTGATTCGGGGCTGGTTGCCACCCCAAGCTAGTGGATGTTGGGCCCAGGGCAGTATGAGTAGGATTGTCTATCTTGCACCCCATCACGTGGCACAGAAGACTGAACATAGAAAAGATTGCCCACGGTACTTTATTAACACTAGTTAACAAAACAGGACAAAGTAAAATCTAGAACCAAGTCCTTCATACTGCTCTCCCTCAACCAAGGGGTCTCTATCTCTTTTGGTCGTGGCGTCCCTCCCCTCTGCTATGAGTCTTTCTTTTTTGTCCTGCTCACGCCTTCTTAGCCTGCCTTGGGCCAACCTGCCCCCTTATACCTTCCTGCTCTTTTTACCTATTGGTTGCTCCCCTTTTTCTTCTTAGCAGCTGGTACTTCCACTCTGTCCACTTCCTCCCCTCTGATATCACATGCTCGGCTGCTGTTTCTAACATCTCCTACACTGAGGTCACAGCCATCTACCCCAAGAGGAAGCAAGGAAGGAAGGAGGGATGGATTTCTAAGGAAAGGGTTACAGTGGAGGGCGTAAATCAGTCCCATGAATATGTACATGCTGTGAGTTTTTTGGTGTTGGTACTATGGATCCGGAATGACTTATTTTAACTGTGGGTTAATGTCTAGTTCCCAATTCTCCCCAACCCTTGCCTCCTATATGTTGTTTGCCTATCACCATATAGTGGACCTACAATATAGTAAGGATTGTGTTGTGTCTTTTTTGACAGTGTACTGTTTTTATACAGGCATTAGGTAGTTTACCTGTATGTTTTAATGTCTGCTTTTCCCCCTCCCCCTTGTCACTTTATGTTGTGGTATGGAGGGTCTTGTTATGATGATGTTTCTCTCTGGGAGCAGAGAGAGCTTGTGCTTATGTTACATAACAAGAGCAGGATGTCTCTATGATGTCACTGGAATGTTCGCTTTCATGTCATGTTTACGTTCTAAGTTGGTGAGTTGATGGAGGATTTGATGGGGAAGGATCTCGTATGCTCGGGGGGTCTTTTTGCCTTCATTTATCTTGAATAAATGTATATTCAACTTACCGGCGTCTGTATGCTGCTTCACAACAATGGCGACGAGGATGAGATCGTGAAGTAAGAAGCATCTGTTGCCCGGCAGGTGAAGTGAAGGCCTAGACGCAGACCTCCGTGAAGATTAAAGCACCGACCGCCAGCACCTGCGCCGAGCGGCAACCGCATCAACTGCAGCTGTGTCCCGGATCGAGAGACTCGCTAGGCCACGTTGTTGCTGCTCACAGCCCTCACGGCCCACACCCTTCCTATCCAGGACTTGTTCGGGTTGTCCGGGCCGCTCCGCAGACGCGTTGAGCAGCCCACGGGGAGCCCGCCTCCGTTCCTACCTGTGCATGCCGCTGTGGAGGAAAAGCCGTTCTTTCTCCTGGAGCCCGCCTGGCAAAGCGGGGACTGCTCCGCCCAGCTGCGGCGTCGAGCGGGGAAAGGGAAGCCGCGAATCTGCGCAGGAGAGATCGAAGCTGATCTCAGAGACTCCTCTGCCCAGCTGCGGCGTCGAGCGGCTCCTCTGAGTAGTGTCTGAGTCTGCATGACGACGTTCATCGCCTTTATCCGGCGAAGTTAAGTAGTGTTGTTTATCCTTCGTCTTTACTGACTGTGATCCCACTAAAGAGCCCCGGCGGATTGATCCAAACGCAACTACCGTATTATGTATAATAGGTAGTGAGGCTGATCAACCGAGACTCTGTATCCAAGGTACCGTATATCGTATAGTAAAAGGGCAGTCGATAGTATGGTTTAAAACACGTGCGACTTTGGTTTCAAAGCAGTGCCACACAGCGTCCAAGAGGGACAGACAATTATCACATTGACTAGGAAGGAGTTGTACCCCTATATATATATTCATCCACAACATTTTTTGGAAGAAGAGAATTGCTGAGAGTTATTGCAAGTAAACTGAGTTACTTGGGGATATAGAGCCACCCAGAAACCACACCAACAGTACATATCACCATCCAGACAGTCATGGCAGGTCTTCCAGGCATATCAGGTCCTCCCATTTTTATGCCGACCCCAGGAATGGCAAAGATTGCTTGGCAGCAATGGCGCAAAGGTTTCATGCACTATATGAGGGCAGCTGGTGGTAAGTCTTATTCTGGTGAGAGGAAGCTGGCCTTATTGTTGCATTTTTTGGGCTTTGAAGGCCAGAGAATTTTTGACACACTACCACAACTAGAAGGAGACGGTAGTGGGGATAATTTGAATGAATTTGAAATTGCAATTGCATTATTGAAACTCGACAAGCATTTCAATCCAAAAAGGAGCACAATTTTGGAACGTTACAACTTTCGCATGCGTGTTCAAGCACAGGGGGAGTCTGTTGAAGATTACGTCACTGCTTTGCGGCATCTGGCCATAGCCTGTAAATTTCAAGGTAGTTTTGTTGAACATATTCGAGATCAATTCATGACACATTGTCGATCTAACAAAATACGGGAAGAATTATGGCTAAAAGATGAACCAAATTTAGATGAAGTATTGGATTTGGCTAAAAGAGTAAAGCAGTCGTTAGCATGTGTGGCCAAGTTGTCCAGAAATGAAGGAGAAGATACTAAGGAAGCAAAACCAGAGGTACTGAACATAGCGGAAGGAAAGCACAAAAGAAGAGGAAGAACTAGACAGTCAAGCAGGACCATTCCGGAGGAAAGAAGGAGTCAAAATACTTGTCAGAAAGATGAGAAAAGAGAGGAGAGGAAAGATGATAGACTTTGTTATCGTTGCGCTAGTGCAACTCATTTTGCATCCTCTGTAGTTTGCCCAGGACGAAGGACTGTTTGCACCAAATGCAGAAGGAGAGGAAATTTTATGTCATGTTGCAAGAATTTCCAATTTGGACAAGATAACCAAAGAAAAGTCTTTTATGTGAATGAAGAGGAGGATAGGAAATCGTCAGATGACGAAGTTGTTGTTGTCCCTTCTCAGAATGTTATTGTCAATACGGTTAATGTTGTTGGTGATGATGTGGATGACTGTGAGCGTCCATATGCCACTGTGAGTGTGAATGGTTTCAAGCTGTCGTTAATGGCTGACTCCGGGTCAAAAATAACGCTTATTTCTAGGAGTATATTTGAAGCAGAGTTGAGAGGGAATGTATCACCACTGTCAAAACCGGACATAAGTCCAGGAAGTTACAATCAAGATCGAATCGAGTTGTTAGGGTACGTGTGGAGTAAGTTCGAGTTTAAAGGTCGATGTTGTGATGGGAAGGTGTATATCACTAAGAAGGGACAATCTTTACTAGGATGGAGAGAACAAAAGAATTTGGGAATTAGGCTTGATCCCAACCATCCAGACCAAGTGTTACAAGTTTCCGAAGAACCTGTGATTCATGGGAAATATATGTCAGAGTATAGGAAAGTGTTTGATGAGTCTCTGGGAAAAATAAAAGGGTTTCAACACCAGATAATTTTGAAGAAGGACAGCGTGCCTGTAGTGGCTAAGCTCAGCCCTGTACCGTTTGCTTTACGAGGCAGTGTGAAGAGGAAATTACAAAAATTGTTGGCGTCAGGTGTAATTGAGAGAGCTGGGGGAGTAGAGTGGGTTTCCCCAGTGGTGATAGTGAAGAAGAGTTCAGGGGATTTGAGGCTGTGCGTTGATATGCGTGAGTTAAACAAATGTGTGTTGGTGGACAGGTATCCCCTGCCCAACATGGGAGAGTTATTGACCAGGGTGGGCAGGGGAAAATATTTTTCCAAACTGGATATGGCATCAGCCTATCATCAAGTGGAGTTGGAGGAGGCCTGTAGGAAAATCACTGCATTTGTAACACATGAGGGTGTGTTCCAATTTAGGAGGATGCCATTTGGGTTGGCATCCGCCTCTTCAGTTTTCCAGAAGATCATGGATCGTTTGTTGAGAGGGATGAAGGGCGTTTTTTGTTTTCAGGATGATGTATTGGTGAGCGGAGAGACTTTAGAGGAACATGACAAAAATCTGTGCAAGGTGTTTAAGATGTTTGAGGAGAGAGGTATCACGGTGAAAGGGGAGAAATGTAAGTTTGCTGTGACGAGAGTGGAATATCTGGGTCATCAAGTGTCGGGAGATGGGATAAGACCCAAAGAAGATATGGTGAATTCTATAAGAAATATAGAAACGCCTAGGAATAAAAGTGAACTTCGTTCATTTCTAGGAATGACAGAATTTTACCAGAAATTTGTTACGAACTATGCCGATAAAGTTCAGGAATTAAGGAAAATATTGAGAAAGGGTGCTGACTTCGTGTGGAATAATCGGTGTGAGGAAGAGTTCAATAGTATCAAAGAAGATATAGATATGGCTCGTCCGTTACGATGTTTTGACACTAGGAAGCCTACCATTATTACTGTTGACGCCAGTGAGGGTGGTTTGGGAGCCGTATTGTCTCAGAAACAAGTTGATGGTTCTGAAAGCATTATAGCTCATGCATCAAGGGGTCTCAGAGGAGCAGTGATGAGATATTCGGTCATCGAGAAAGAGGCTTTAGCTTGTTTCTGGGCTGTTGAACATTTCAAGAGTTTTGTGTGGGGTGTTGAATTTACAATACGCATTGATCATAAGCCCCTAAAAACGATATTTGAGAATAAGGGCCTTGACAAAGTTTCACGCCGGGTGGCAGGTTGGGTCACCAGGATGCAGACGCACTGTTTTAAAATAGAAATCATTCCTGGGAAGGGAAATATTTTGGCGGACAGCCTGTCCAGGATTGGAGTTGCAAACCCTGAGAATGTGGAGAATGAAGATTTAGAATTAGTATTTGTTAATACTGATGGCATAGTCTCCAAACGAGAGTGGTTAGAGGGTATGAAAGGAGACCATGGGCCTCATTAGGACCCTGGCGGAGAGGGTTTTACGCCAGCGTAGTGCATGGCGTACCTCTCCGCCATACTACGAGTTCCCGTAGCGCCATGGCGGCCTTTTCCGGCTGGTTTTACCAGGCGGAGAAAACCATGGCGCTACGGGACCTCGTTGTTAATTACGCCACCGTATTTTACGGTGGCGTAATTAACTCCTTCCCCACTCCCATTATACCCTATGGGGCAAAAATGGGAATGGGGAAGGGTAAAATGGGGAATGGGGATTCACCGCTCCGCCAAGGTCGGAATGGGGCGGTGAATCCGCCAACCCCCATGGCGCTATCGGCGGCTTTCCGCCATGCTTCGCGGTGCATTTAGCACCGCGAAATCCGCCTGGGTCCTAATGAGGCCCCATGTAATCAACAGAGTAATTCCATATGTTGTGTCTGGATCATGGCCAAATAAGCAGGCATTGGAGGAAGATACCAAGCCATATTGGGAAGTGAAGGACGAGTTGTCTGTAAATGAGGATATTTTGTTCAGATGGGGTAGGACCATTGTCCCCATTGGGTTGAGGAAGAAGGTTATAGAATTGGCACACAGCGGTCACATTGGAGTTACTAAGACAAAGGGTGTTTTGAGAGAAGACTATTGGTGGCCAGGATTTGACAAGGAAATAGAGGCAGTCCTGGCAAATTGTCATTTTTGTATCAGGAGTGGTAAGGGCATTGTAGCCAGGAAACAGCCATTGGTGGATGTAGGTCTCCCATCCAGGATATGGAGTGATATTGCCATGGACATTCTGGGCCCCGTGGAATTAGGTTATGGTCGCGGAAAATATGTTGTGTTGGTTGTGGATTTATTTTCCAGGTGGACAAACTTTAAAATTGTCAGAGATATCACGGGGGAGAGCATGATAAGAGTTTTGCAAGAGATTTTTGCTAATGAAGGTTTACCAGAAACTGTCTTGACAGACAATGGTCCCCAATTTATAGGAGAAGATTTCACCAGTTATTTTAGAAGATGTGGAGTGGGACATAAGAGGACTTTGTTATATCCCCCTGAATCAAATGGTGTTGTTGAGAGGATGAATAGATGTGTGATGGAGAGTGTAAGGATGGGAGAGGACTGTGGTTTGGACAAGTTAGCCATGATACAAAACAGGATGTGGGCTCTTAGAATGGCGCCACATTCTGTAACCGGATTATGCCCATTTGAGCTTATGAGGGGCAGGAAGCCGTTTTCTATAACGTGCCCACCTTGGCTTGGTAGGCGTAGGGAGTCCGACCTGGTGGTGGATCAAGTAAGGAAGTCACTGGTAAAAAAAAAAAACAGAATGGGTCATGCGTGAAAATATGAGAAGAGGAAAGAAAGAATTGCGTGTGGAATGTGGAGATTGGGTCAGGATAAGGAAAGGGTTTCTCAAAAAGAAAGGGGATTCCCTTTATTCGGATCCGGTCAGAGTGGTGGCAGTCATGAAGGGTGCGGTACGTGTGACCGGTGGACAGGTGTGGAACAAGAATAGGATAGCTACTGTGAAGAGGGGTCATGTGTGAAAGGAGAACTCTATTGTATAACTGACAGTTGGGTTAAAATTTTATTGTAGTTGTTTAAGTGTGTTAATGAATTCTCAAAAAAAAAATGGAGGGAGATGTGTTATGATGATGTTTCTCTCTGGGAGCAGAGAGAGCTTGTGCTTATGTTACATAACAAGAGCAGGATGTCTCTATGATGTCACTGGAATGTTCGCTTTAATGTCATGTTTACGTTCTAAGCTGGTCAGTTGATGGAGGATTTGATGGGGTAGGATCTCGTATGCTTGGGGGTCTTTTTGCCTTCATTTATCTTGAATAAATGTAAATTCAACTTACCGACGTCTGTATGCTGCTTCACAACAGGTCTTAACTGACATTTACTGTTTTTATAATACAGAAGGTATTTTTATACTTTGCACTTTGTTGCGATTGTACTTTTTATCTAAAATTGGTCTCTACATGGCTTACATAAGTATGTATATTTTTCAGTACACTATTATGGTGAATTTCCTATTGATAAGTGTATATGGGCTAATGCTACCTTTGTGTCAGCCTACAACGCCCTCCTAGAGTTCAGCCATATTACCATTTTAAGGTAGGCACATACACAGCCCAAAGGGAAGCTAAACCTACCTTAAGGTTAGTCATTGCATAGCCCTAAACAGAGGTCTCTGCAGAAACTGCATCAGGACGGTTCAAACAAAACTTCTGATTCCAACCCTGCTGCATAAAGGAATGAGGATGGGAACACCTGTGAGTACCTCAACTGGAACATCTTCAACACACTAAAATTGCTGCAACCCCCTTAAGAATCAGAAATCCTAAACCAGGTCAAAGCTATCAACATGTGGTGAAAGTGAGAGCTGGACCAACGAAGAACAAGATGGAAATTGGAACATGTGTTTATTTTTGAAGATTTTTAATGACCCTCGTGAACCTTAATGAGGCATGATCTTAAGCATGAATCTGGTGTCCAACCCAGAATACTTTACCCACTCCTTTGTGACCCGACAACACTGCAAACCTTTTATGATGTTCCTTGGGCAACACAAAGCATTCTGTGCACCGTGGATGTTACCATATAAATGAACATTAAATAAATAAATCATCAGCATATACTCTCAGCCTACAGACATCTTTTTGTTCATTCAAACATATGGCAGTCGAGCAGTTGTGATGACCCTGCCTGAAACGGAATCTAGCATTTCCATCAAAAAGGTTTCCAACAAAACCTTTTTTCGATGAAAAAACTTTAGTTGGAAATTTTAAGATGGAAAGACCATAAACCGCCTGAAACCATGCGCAGCAAAGGAATTGTCCTGGCCTCTAGAAACATGCATACTTCATGTGCCGACTGAATAGTACCACCCTTATGGGCCAACTACTGACTAATCTCATATCTCAATGAAGCCATTATGCCACTTTCACCAGAATGTACTTGGTGATCATGGTTCGCCGCCCCAAGTTAATGTGTCAGTTCAAACAGTCTCCTTATCAGGAGAGAGGTTCTTGCAGTGCGGTCAACTCTGCCCAAAGTGTTTTTATTATATACAAAATCTTGCTAAATTGCAGAACCTCTTTAAAGGAGATCAAAAGGAGAAATGTCAGAATCAGAAATCAGTGAGAATGTTTTTTGTGGAAAGTTACCTAGTTGTCTGATAGCTTTGTTTAGTGGGGAACTCAGTGAAAAACTTGGAGGATTCTCTAAAATGACTGTACAACATAATCTAACTTCATATTAAACAGTCACTAGCTCTCTCACTGCATTTCTCAAAATAAAGACCAGAGCAACCTAGAATTCACCATGTGTTCTTAAAATATCTAATGCAGGGTTGTCCAACTCCTGGTCTCGAAGGCCAGAAACATGTCAGATTGTCAGGATATCCCTCCTTAATATCAATGAGATAAATGTGCATACACTGATTCTAAATGTATGCCAATTCATCTTCTGAATATTAATGAGGGTTGTCCTGAAAACACGTCAGGTTTGCAGGCATGGAGGCCTGGTGCTAGTCACCCCTAATCTAACGTATATGTCCCTATAGCATGCACTCTGAGGCGTGTAGCATCTTCTCCCTAGCCCCCTAAAATATGTTGGTATTCAAAGATAGTGCCTAAGGCATATTTCATGTTTTGCTTGCCTGTGTGTCACACAGTAGAGGGATCCATTTTACCCTTTCGGGACACACACGCTTGAAATTCAACAGAAAAATAGAGTAATTGCCTTATTTGGCAGACACCTTTTCCCTTCTTCCCAAAGCAGAGAAGGATTGGAAGGAAACCAAATAACGGGCATACACAGTTTCCAAAATGGCTGGCACTGTATAAGTTATGCTATGGTATGTTAATTTGTATAGCGCCTACTGCCATTGGTATGGCCTCAAAGTGCGGTGGGGATGAACGCCCTTTGGCAAACCATAGTCAGAGATGTGAGAGGTGAAGAAAGGATTTCTAAAATCCGAGTGCTCTGGATCAGCCGGTCATGGTGGAGGAGGTAACTGCTGCAATTGCGTCGCTCGCATAAGGGAAGGCCCCGGGTTCTGATATGTTCGGTATCGAATTGTATAAAGAGCTCCGGCTGGCACTGGCACCGCGATTGCTGCGGCTGAGAGAGGAAACGCAGACCCTAAACAAGGTAGACCTTTCCTTTCCCTTCATCCTGTACCCTTGTCACATTTGGGTCTGTGCCAGCTGTTGTCATACTGTGTGAGGAAACTTGGATATGTATGATAAATATATACGGTTAGTGCCTAGCTGGGTCTTCCTTATGTATATGTAGGATATCATACGCCTGAAATACAAACGGGCAAGGACAATGTCTCCCAGAGTTCTGTTTATATCTAAGTTGTTAGGAGGGTATTTTAAAGTTCCTACCTGTGGTAGGACTTGGAAAAGTCAATTTAGGGTTAGCAAGGCTTTCACAGCCCCAGTTGAGCTGAACCACTAAAAAAGTAGCAAAGACCAAGCAGTAAGGCTGAACTAACAATGACGGGGGCACTGTTGTGTAGAAATAGTAAATAAAAAGACCCTCACAGGTAAGTACAAAAGTAACTCCTAATTTATTACAGTAAAACGCAGGCACACTTTAAATATTCAAAGGTAAGTACAAAAGAATCAAAGTGTATGTGTGCGTGTGTGTCTCTCTAACCCACTATAGGTTACACACTACTGTAGATCACAAGCACTTATTACAAATAAAATGCATGGGCTAAATCATAGAAATAGTTGTTAAAACAGATCAGCATAGGCTTTACATTTCTAAGGCACTCAATGCCATATACTGAATTTAAGAAGTCCACCACAAAATAGCAGTATCTCTGGATGTCTTTTAGGTGACCCACAAAGGGTCCTGAGTGTCACAGGTGAGTAGTCTAGTATACGCCACCCAGCCTGGGCATCCAGGACAAATAAGGCAGTCAGTGTAGAGCAAAACGTAGTTGTTGAAATGTGACTTAATTTCATTTGCATCACAAATCCCGAGCTGTGGAGCTGGTCACCATTTCCTGAAGGTGAGTTTAGCCGTGCATCTGTGAAAATTAGCACTTTATCCCAGGGATTGAGGATTTAAGAAGGGAGCTGGGAGCTATATCCCTGAGATTATCCTTGCTGTCAAGGTGCTTGATTGGCATACACAGTGTTACCAAAATGGCTGCCACTGTATAAGTTATGCTATGGTATGTTAATTTGTATAGTTCCTACTGCCATTGGTATGGCCTCGAAGTGCGGTGGGGATGAACGCCCTTCGGCAAAACATAGTCAGAGATGTGAGAGGTGAAGAAAGGATTTCTAAAATGTGTGTGTGCGTTTTCAGCCAGCACGAGGAGGGTAGGGTGTGGCTAGTTTCCTTAGCAGCAACTCATAGTTATCAGGTGAGAGAATGGGTGCCATGACAACTTGTCAAGGGAGCGGGTGAGTCAGAGGGGATTATGTAAACGACTGGCCTGAATTTAGCGTGGGTTTCAGCTGTATTTCATTGGACGACATGATGCGTGTTTTGGGTGTGTGTAATATAGTAGTGTTTATTGAGAAGTATGAAGGTGGGTGGGCAGTGCCGGGCGAGCTCCCGTTATGTTTCGTTGTGATGCCGTGCTAGACATTCCAGTGAAGAAAGACTGAAACCTGGTCATAAAGTTCTTGCACAGTTTATCATAGATGCTTGTCTGAGATGCAGTCGATGGGGCTCGGGGGGGGTGATATGTGCCCATTTTCCGACCCCACGGGTGCCCTAGCATTCCCTTCAGGGGGTGAGAAATAATTCATCCAGGAGATGGGCTGAGTCTGTCAGGCTGTCAAAGGGTAGAGCCAGGATTTGAGAGCCTTCCTGAAGGCGAGGTAATCTTCTATGCAGCGTCTGGTTAATGTGATCGAGTTCCAGATGGTGGGTGCATGGATTGAGAAAGAGGAGTCCCCTATTCTAGTTGATTTTTGTCACTCAAATGACAATTAGAAGTGATCTCCCCTTTATGCCTGGAGACTCGTAGTCCCTGTGAAGAGAGAATGAGCATAATTAGTCTTTCAAGTAGATACTTGCAAGAAAAAGCTGGATCCAATAAGGAAGGATACACCTTTATGTGGAGATGAGACATGAAATACACAGTCCTGAGAACAAAGCAAGAGAACCCCTAGAACTGAGAAGAGATACTAGGTTTTAATAAGCTGATGAAAGGTTCATATGCAGAAAGCTGACTCGCTGAGGGCGGACTTGTGAATTGTTGTACCTGAAAAGTTGATGCATGCTGAGTCCCTGACAACTTTGAGAAAGCAGTGAGCCAGTGAACCATAGGAGGTTTTTGCCGTCTAGATATGTAACTTGAGTACCCATCGCGAAACTTGATTAAGAAAACTGATGCATGTTGGGACACATTTTCTAAAATGCTATATAAGTAGACCTAAACTGTTATATGCTGGCAAAAAAGCCAGAGGCCGAATACAAATCTTATAATGGAGGAAAGACTGATGCATGTTGTGGCATGTCATCCAAGACACCACATAAAGGGACTTTAATATTTGTACCTGGGAACAGGGGCCAAGGGCCCAAATCAAGTATGATAAACACAGAGAATAGACAACTGATACATGTTGGGAGATGTAATACTAAGGAAAGGTCATTTAACACATCTAATGCTGGGATAAAGGCACCCGACATGTTTGACAAAAGTAAAGACGAAGGAAATGATAACACTTATGGAAGGAATACAAAGTTATATTAGTTGTGAAGTAAAATCTATTTTAATTCTAAAAGCAACTGAAAGAATACCAGTTGATACTTGTTGTGAAAGAAAATCTGTTTGAAGACACCATCTTTGGATAAATATAAACGTATTGACAATGGGAGTAAAATGTCAAGTGAAACATTGAAAGAGCAGGAAATGTTGAATGTTAAAGGATGAAGTCTTAAGTCTTCTATAACGCAAGATACCAAAACAATGTATCATCAAGTCAAGGGCCTTGACCCCATTACTGATAGCGAGCAACGTTTGGTTATAGGGAGGCAACTGTCAATCTGTAATGTGATTCTGAAGACTCAAAATTATAAACAAAATCAGAAGTCGGCAATGGACTGAGGAAAAGACAAAGGGACAATGATAACAAAGTGGAGCAGGTTGTTGCCAAGTGTAATGGGAGACGGGGAAGCACAGAATTCGCTTGGGTTCCGTGACAGAAATACTGTTCAGTTCCTGGGTAAAGACTTAACCTAGAGTTTCAGTACCATAATTATAGTGCTTCCCATGTTATTGTATAATTATAGTGCTTCCCATTATATTTTATAACTTAGTCCATCTTTTCTTTTGGTAGGGGAAAATATAACATTTTAAATAGATTGTCTTGTGGCTATATTGCAGACCTTTAGACCAGGAGGCCTGGGTTCTAAATACACCATCAGCATTTAATATGACTAGAATTGGAGGTTTTTTTTTTACACTGATTAACTTTCTTGTTGGCAAAAGAAATAATTTTTTGAATGTGTATGTTTCTAGAAATCATTTCTACCAATGATAAAGTGTAAATGAATTGTGCTAGACCATTAATTATTGCAGTATCTTTATGTATGAGGGCTCGTATGTCATTTTGTAACATTCATGTACCATCACAAGTTCTGCAGGCAAGTTTGTCTAGTGAATTATATCATTAGACCAATATTTCTTTTGCTTTTTTGCAGGTTCCAGTGCATTCAGCAAAGCTTGTTCGATGACAAATACCAATGAGACCAACAGGAAAAAGTCAGATGTTATTGACTTGACGATAGAAAGTTCGGAAGAAGAGGAGGATCCTCCTCCAAAAAAGAAATGCATACTTGAATCGGAAACAAAGGAGAGCCCAGCCAAAGGGTCAGTTGTGTTAAAGTTACTTCAGATATTATTCAGTTTTATAAAGACCCTTCAGTACACCAGTCACAAATATGGTTTACTTTTGCTAAACATATCAACATTTAGGTTTACGTTCGATCCATTACTGCATGTTTTCATACTTGCATTTCTATTTTCTATGTGTATGCATTTGTAAAGAGAACTATCACTTCTGCCTTTTGTACGTTTGAAGGGGCTTTATTGCTTTTTTTGTTAGTCCTGCATAAACAAGCGGGAAGCGAAGGCAAAAAATAAACTGCTACCCTGAATGAAGTTACTTGAATGGGAAACCGAAGTATATGAACTTTAGTACACCAGTAGTGCCAATCGTGAGCTTTAAACATGCCAAGTAGGCGAAGGAAAGAAAGGATAATTCCAAGGAACTACAAGTCCCAAGAAGCATTGGTGTTAGGAGTTGATGAAGATTGTTCATTTGGTTAAAAAGAGGTCGAAGTGGTCATGCAGAGGTCTATGTAAAATCCTTGCAGTTTCGAAAGTCTTCGACATTGAAAGTAAAGTAACATAAAAGTTGTATGAATTGTCTTGGGGAAGGGAACCCCCACAAAGAGAAAAGAAAGACAGGCTCGAGCCCAGCAGAGAGAAGCCTGTGGTGAACTGTGGTAAAGTACAAGTTAAGAATTACATTTGTGGCAAAATGGACGAAGCCTAAAGAACTTGTTGAACTGTCAAAAGCTTGAAGCCCAAGCCTAAACTGTTGAATTGTACCAGTAGAACTGTGCCAACCACTTATGCTTTTAAGAAACTCTCGAGACCCTGTGCTTCACAAAGTGGGGTAGGGATTTGTTACCTAAGCCATTCTGACATTTCTTTTGAGATACTATTTTTCCTTTCCTTTATATATTTCTTTTATACATTTGTCATTTAAGAAGGAGGGAAAGGTTTGTTTTATTTTATGATGAAGGTAGGATGGTCCTAATATCCGGGATGCGCGAGGTTTGTATAGTTAATACAAATGCGCCAAACTCCGATGCCACGTTTGTTTTCTGATACACAAGACTAGGCCATTATAGGGATGGCCATCATCAAGAAAAAGTTCCAAAAAAGCTACCCTTTTGTGTTGCACAACTAGCTGGAGAAAATTATTGACACAAACAGTGATGGTACCATCTTTCTAAGCATATATAAAGGATGGTAATAGTCAGTCTGACAATATACAATGGAATGTATTAATACACATATAATAAAAAGAACATTGACCACTTTTTTTTTATCGCACTGACCCACATACATATCAGTGATTGTGACATTTTTTAGGGAGCCTTATTACCTTATTCACGCATACTTCGGTGTTGTCCAAAGAGTATTCATTCATTCGTTTTCAACGACTGAGTGGAATGCTCCAATACAGGAAGTCTGAAAGGAAGCCATAATCAAAAAGGCGGGTTACAGACTTGGTCATTCAAACAAAGCAATAAACTGGAATAGTAAGTGACGAGTAGCCGATGAGGAGATGAGCCTTTTTTAACTAAATCACTGCTTTATAAGTAGTTAAGAACATAGACCCTCATCGGGGCGCGATGAGGGCCATTGAAAAGAAAAACTTGCCGGCTCTGCCCCTGCCATGGTACACCGACTCGTTCAGATACCTTGGGGTGAATATACACCATGACCCCAAGATAGAGCACGCTCTAAACACGACGCGAGCTAGAGAGAGGTTGGAGAAATCGTTGGAGTTTTGGGGTAGGCTGCCGTTGTCCATAGCAGGGAGAGCCACACTCCTAAAAATGATTGCACTATCTAGGCTTATGCATTGCTTAAGCAACATCCCGTTCAATATGCCGAGGCAATTCTTTTGGGACCTTAAGAAACTGTGTAGACGGTTCCTATGGCAAGAGGGGAGACACAGGGTAGCACTAAATGTTCTACAGAGGCCCTACGAACAAGGGGGATTGAAAATACCAAACTTCGAATTATACTTCCTGACATGTCAATTGCGGCATGTGGTACAATGGATGGTAGATGAGATCACGAAAGAAACGATACTCCTTCAAATGGCCGTCAAAAATATGTACCTCAGATACCTGCTTTGGCCTCGTGGAAAAGAAGTGAAAGGTCACCCATATTTGGTGAGGTTGAGTGTTCAAATGTGGAAGAGAACCTGTAAGATTATTGGATGGGAATATCTGATTTCTCCACAGATCCCCATTGCAGCGACTATGGTGGGCAGGGCATGGGGCAGTACAATGGTGCGGACCAAATGGGAACCCTGCGGTATTGCCACATTGGGGGGATGGCCCTGTATCACTGATGATGAGGACGTTGAGAGCCTGCTCGGTGTTGCTGAGGGTGGACATGAAATCTCTAGAATTTAAAAAAGTATTTCTTGGGAGCACCTCGAGAGACGAGCTAAAGTATCAGGAGAGGTGGTAAGCTGAATTGGGTAAAGGTTTTGAAGATAAAGAATGGGGTGCCATAGCTATATATCATAAAAAGGTCTCCAGAAACGCCAGATTGCAATTGATACAACTCCATATTACAAACAGAGCATACCTTACAGCTGCGGTAATTTCCAAATTTAGAGTCGCAAGTACACAAGAATACCCCAAATGCTTGGAAGTGGCGGATGGGATGACTCACATGCTCTGGGGATGCCGGGCGATACAGGCGCTCTGGGAGCAGGTGGCTCATAAAGCTGTCCAAGGCAGTGTAAGTTTGGATATACAAGCGCCCGAGGCATGCATACTGGGCAGGTAGAAGAGTTGCTCACACAACAAACTATTGAATAAACTTAAAGATTTAATGTACATACTGGCCAAACTATGTATAGTCATGAAGTGGAAAGATAGTAATGGATCGAGCGTTGTCAGATTGTGGGAGCACTTAAAGAAATGGGTGGCGGATGAAACTGGGGTGTGGGAGAACGCACTACGTGAACAGAAATTGGATATGAGCACGGACATACAGCAGTGGATTGCCTTCACCGTGACTTTGTTCAGCCCAGACACGGAGGAGGTTGCTGCATCAGAGGATGCAGGTTAAACAAACGGCGAGACTATGGACTCAATGGATAACACTAAAAAATGTATAAACAGGGTGGAATGGGAGTTGGTAAGTTTGGGGGAGGGAATATATGATAATGGTGAATTGATGCATATGTAACATCGTTGTGACGTGCTGTTTATTATAAATAAAACATACATTTTAAAAAAAGGTTTGTTTTATTTTAGTATAGGCCTTTTTATTTTGACTAGACTGACTTTATGGATTTATGGATTTAATAGTCAAGGCTACTCCCATTTTAGAGTTGGGGCCAGTTAGGAATTCTATCAAGCTTTTCAAACACAAAATAAAGGTTTGTGTCTGTGTCTGCTGTTGATAACCTGCCTTCCTCACAATACTCATCAAAAAGTCCCACCCAAAGCGGTTTCAGAATCTTCAAGAAATCCTTCTGCTTCAGTACTAAGAATGATTCACACTTTAGAAATAAACATAGCTTTACATTACTGTGTTGCCAGAACCAAATCCTTCAGACAAACTTCACAACTGCGTATTGCTTACTGTACTCTGAAAAAAGGACGGGCAGTTTCAAAATCTACCATAGTCAGGCGGTTAGTGAACTGTGCAAAGTGACCTGTGAAAAGTTTAGCTGGGCACTCTACTAGTGGAAAGTCTACAAAAGCAGTGTTCTTATCAAACACACTGCTGAAAAACATTAGGATCTCTGCCACATGGATGTCTCTGAGATAGTTTTTCAAGTATTTCTTCTTGGACAAGGATGCAAGAACAGAGAGCCGAGTAATATCAGCAGTCCTGAAATGTCTCTCAGGCAGCTAATACTGTATGTTCTATTTATATGTGTAGATAATTCTGAACAAAATTCAGTGCAGTCGAAAATAAAGCTAGTTGTCTATATAGTTTGCCACCATTTTTACCTTTCATAGATTCGCATATGAACCCTCATCCTCACCGTAAAATGACTAGATAATGCTATCATACTTGGAATCTTAGAGGGGTGGAGTTTTCATTACAGCATAACTAAGGAATTTGGGAAAACAAGCCCCAATGGCCTAAAAATAAATCCTAAAACATAAGGATATGTTCAAAGGCCACTTTGCCTTATGGATTTGAATTTACATTTACTAGCTTACCAAGCATATAATATGCTGATCAAATGCTCTCTCTACCATCTTTCTCCGCCTACTTCACACTAGGTCTGTCTCAGTCACGTTGTCTGGTGTGTGCTTGGTAAAGCCCCACTCCCAGCCACTGCTGATGGCAGCACAACCAGAGAAAAAAACAGACATCTTGAAAGGAGGAGTGGTGGTGTAATATCTTTTTAAATGGTTAAAGGGAAACAACGACAGAGGGATCCCCCCAAAGTGGGGACCGTCTGGTTATTTGGAGATGCACATTGTCATTGCATGTGTCCTGCAGGAATCTTGCCAGCACCATGATAGCTCATTGTCCATACGGGGGGATGTGAGGGGTATATAGATAGCCTCTGCGTGTATGGTAGGATTCTGACAGACCGTGTAATGGTCCAGAGGAACAGGCTGCAGGGTCTATAGTTAATATTGTTACTTTCTATTTTTTGTTAATTATTAGTGTTTGAGCATATTGTAACAAATGTGTGGTTTCAGCAGCACAACCATGCAAAATGATGTATTTTCTCTGCAAAAGAAGCAACGCAAAAGAAATATTGTATTGTATTAACATTGTAAACGGTCTTTATTATTTTACAATGTTAATTTCAAATCACTTGGAATCATGATATGAATGTTGCACTTGCCTTACTGAGGAAAGCACATTGTCAAAGCTGAAAACAACCATATGAAATGTTTTCTAAGAGTCTTTATCATTCCAGAATTAACAGTCTAGTATATTCCTATTGCATTCTTTTGAAATACCCATATACGAGAATGGGAAAGAGGACGAGGGGTTATATTACTCAGCATTTATACTGTGCCAGTCACCATTTTAATGGTCTTTCAGCACTGAGACTCAGATGTATTGCATATTGTACCTCTGATGCGGGTCTCCAGATCTTAGTCTGCAAACAGTGGAAAAGAGAATAGGAGGAAATGAAGTGTGACGAGTGCAGATTTTTTGACAAACATGAGAGATGTGAAACTTCCAGAGTGGGATGAAAAGAAAGAATGGGGTTTGAATGTGTGTATTATCAGTGCATAAATATATGGGCAATGTGGTGGGTCAGAAATCAGAAGTAGGACGCAGACACGGGTAACATTTTCAGTCGTTATTTATTAAATAATAAGAGAAGCCTAACTTTCCCTATTGCTTTGTAGGTGTTCACTGTCTAGCTAAATAACGAAGGTGCTTGTCCGTCGTCCGGAAATTGTTAAATGAAAAGGTCTGTTGTGCAAAAACGAATTCTAACTATCCCTACCAATATTCTAACAAAATAATTAATTGGCTAATTTTAAATAGTTTCTTGTCACCTTCTGTACAAGTTCTTTCCCTCCGGTTTAGGGGTTTTCTTCCAGGAATCACGTTTAACTCCGGTTTTATCCTTTGTTCCACACTGATATGCTTTTGGTACTCGTGTAACACATACCTTTGTAGACTGGATATACCTTCTTGTTAGTTAATGTTCCCCCTCTCCTGGATTGGGTTGTCTTTTATGTCTCTTCCCTTATGTACTTCACTTGCTGTCACTTCATAGAGTTCTCTTTATAGAGTATTCCTTATCTGGGGTTTGACCCCGTCTTCAGTTCTTAATGTATTTGGTACGCCACATCTTCCCAGGGTATTTGTGCCCCACTCTTAATACTCTCTTTTCCAGCTCTTATGGTGATTCTCTTTCTCACTTTATTATAGTTTTGCTTCACTATTCTGCCTCGTCAATTTCACTGGGAGGAGTTTCTCAGGTAAGGGAGTTTTCCTCTAGGAGTTATTTGTGTTTTGGTAAATGATAAAGGAGGGTTTCTCTTAGGGATTTCTTCCTTCCTTAGATATTCTCAGGGAAGAGTTCTCTTAGGTCTTTGATCTTTGTCTGGTTGTCAGGAACTGAAGTAGTGGGATCCTGCAGGAGTGAAGCTGGCCCACCTAGACCCTAAGGCTGCCTGCTCAACAATCCAGCTTCTTTAAAACTATTGGCCAGGCAAACCCAAGGGGAAAGGGGAATGGAGAAAACAACAAAAGACAAGAACTCCCACTGCAGGTACTTCAGACTGTCTCTTCGGAAAGTTTTTGACTCAGATGGGATGTTCCTAAAAAGGAAATACAACTTTTAATAATCAATCTTCTGATCATTACTGATTACTCTCTATATTATATTTTCTCCATTTACATTTACCTGTTGCCTATGCTTGATTTGCCAATAGGCTGCTTCTGAAAGATTTATGTTGACTGTAGATACTCTAGCGATATCCCTTCTCTTTGTCTTTCTGCTCTCTTGCTCTCTTTAGTATCTGGTAATCTTTTTTCTTAAAAATAAAATATATCCCAAAAAATATTGTTGTTATTATTGTCTATTATACCTTTTTGCCCGATGCTCTAGGAATCATATACTCTCTATAAATATGTGCAAGTAATTACCTTCTGTATTCTGAAGAACCTTTGTAAAATATTCTTCTGTAAACTTTTATACTCCAATTTCACATACAGAGTGCTTTTTCAATAATGTCTCTTGTTACTCATGTTTTTCTTCTGAATTCTTTCTTTATCAAGGAGAAAAACTATTGCTCACAAAAACGCTGCGTAATCGGGATACTACGCTGTCCTTAAATCGTTTTTCTATTCCGTCACGAACAACGAATAAAAACGAGGAAAACATTGAAAATCCAAAATGGCCGCGACGCATGAGTGACGTCGTTAGGTCCTTTCCTCTAAACCGCGCTTACGAATCCAAGGAAATACGCGGCGCAGGCTCGAAAACAAACGAACCTGAAGTTAGTTAAATATATGTTAGATGTTAGGTTAAAGGTTTTAAAAACACGACGATTCGAACCGCGCGCCTTCTTAGTATTAAAAATAAGATAAAATGTACACAAAAATGAATTACTGAATCTTCTTTATATATTGTTCATTAAAAATTCCTTGCCCAATTTCTTATAATACTATTAGGATTCATTGTTCCAAACTAAAATGAAAAGCTCAATATAAAGTCTTTGAATTATTAACATTTCAAAAATATTGAATCTACACTTACAAATTCAGAAGTCTACTTGGCTTATCAATGTTCATGAAACTGGACTCTTCTCTGGCTCAGCAACTGAATCTCACTGGAATTCTTCTTCTGCAGACTTCTTCTCTTAACTAATATTACTACTATATTTTTTAGAACTCTTAAAAGGATATAACTCTCTTTTAAAATTGAAACTTTAAATGAATTTAACTGGAGCTAACTAATATATGACCTACTCTGATGAATACTTCAATGAAAGGCAGTTGAGAATTGTTATTAACATTCTAATGACATCACAATGCTGCATGCTGAGAACTGAACCAATCATTGTTGTGAAAAAGTTCCACCATCTTGGCTTGGGGGCATTTCATCTTTCTAATTGAAAGTTAGTTAAGGGAAATTGAACAAACTAAAAGAAATGCTCTATTCACTAAATGGAAGTTATTTAATATTTCAACCACCTTCCCTTTCTAACTTTCCTGGAATGGTATTTGACATACCATATTCTCCTAAGAACCTTGTCCAATTGAGGTACAAAATGTGAGAATCTGACACTGGTGATACGAACTTGGCATAGCCCCTTAGCTCCCTCTTCCACTGGGATGGGTTTCTCTTGTTACATAATGATTCCCGGGCAGCCTCACAGGTCTCCCGTTCTCCCGGTTACCTCGGAATGAATGGAAACGTCTCTAAGGCCCAAACTTTGCTCGGGTTCTCTTCGGCTGTTCCAATTCTACGCTTTCGTGTTTTCTCCGGCGTCCTGCTATCGGTCCTCTCCCTCGGTGTGGAAAAGTAACACTGCAGGTAAGTAGTCAATTCACTGATTTTACAGCATAGGGGTTTCAGCGTTATTGGATGGGCACCCTGCCCACCACAAAGTCATCGTAGTCATGTCTCCCCTGGGAGTTAGACTCCCTTCTCCTCGGCTTCTCTCTCTCCATACCAACGCTGGGCTAACAGTATTTTGCTCTTTTTCCCAGAACAGTTCTGAAAGTCGTGGGCTCCCTGGCTCTGCCTCTTAGGTGTGATGCTGTCGGGGGGTATCCCTCTGCTGACCACCGTGTCTCTGCTTTACCTCGTCTCGGCGTGGGCTCTCCTAGCTTCCTCATCTCAGTTAAATGCAGGTCTCCTTTTAAAGATACAGATCTTCTTTTATATTTACAACAGCATGTTGTAGTCTGGTCTTTAGCCAAGCCTCCTAATTTTGTACTGTTCTTGCCATCAGATAGGCCCATGTATGCCACCATGGGGAATGAGTTGGGGAGTTTTTCACAGGAACGCAAGTCCATGTCCCCTAAGGGGGAGTATCTCCCAGTGAGGTCAGACTTGCCCAGACCCCTAAGGAGGGTCTTGTGAATCACCCTCATCTCCCTAGCCTCAAAAGGGGCTGCTCCCCTTTGGGGATAAGGGGAGAATTCCCTCGATTCGTCACAGCACATCGATTGTCAAGAAAGGGCTCACTCATAATGCTTCTGAGAGCATGAGTGCAATGCATGAGCACGTTTTCTTGTACTATCAAGGACATTTAGTCAGTTAATGGTGGTATGATGGGTTACAATTGCTCTCCAGGTACCCTTGAAATATCTTTGAAGTATGTAGGCTTGTTTGTCTTTTTTTTTTAAAACGTTTATTTTTGGTTTGCATATCACATCACAGCTGTTCCACATTTCAACTGATTTCAAGGTACACAGTATAGTAATAGATAACCCCCACATCTCATTCATCTAGACAGCAATCATGTATATTTACACATTTTCCGCGTTTTCAGTTACAAAAGAATTTCGGGTTATCGGGTCTTAGGCAGAGTCTGTTCACTATTAGTTCTCTACATCGGATAGAGTTCTACCCAGGTATGTTCTGAACAGAGTCCAAATATCTTTCGGTCTACTTGTAGGCGTCATAACTATATAGGTTTCTTCGCATTCATTAACATATGTTAGTCCTTTAAGGAAATGTTCTGTGCGTGGCGTGTGACTGCTTTTCCATGCTTGAAGAATATATTTATTTGCCTCCGCGCATGCGACATTGAACAGTCTTCTAGTTTTCTCTGGAGTTTTACCTATATCCCTGAACAGTTATAGAATTTCGCCATTTTAACTGGGGTGTAGTGGAGCCTATTCAGTATTTTAAATTGTATCAGCCTGAGGCCGGAATTTAGTGAGACTTATTTTAGACAGAAGGCAGTATCTTTTTTTTTTTTTTCCAATACATTTTTATTTGCATTTAAATGAACCAAGAACAGAAATCACTCTTAACCCTCTATAGCTCCCTCCCCCCCACCTCCCCTCCTGACCACCCCCCCCCCCACCCGAAAACGTACAGGTTGGACGTCAGAGCAGGTTAAAGAAGTAAATCAGGGACATTGTTCTCATGAATACAGCCCAGTAGCCCCGCATCCCCAGCAAAGTGATCTTGAGGAGAATTAGAATGTAAGCCTTCACATGTCCAGTTCGTCATGAGGTTGTACAATGCCCAATAGTTCCATGGCCTTGGGGCACCATGCAAGGCGGGCTCTGGCCTTTAAAAATGTCAACAAGTTGGCCCAGTCTGAATAAAATCGCCTGTGAGACCCCTGGACCGAGTAGGTAAGCCATTCCAATGCCACCAGAGCCCACAGCTTCACTACCCACTCGTGCTCCTGTGGAGGGTCCTTTGACTTCCACTTCCTGTCCAGGACCAATGCTGCTGACATCATCATAATCATGTACAATTTGCGATCAGCCCTGAATGGCATCGTTGTGAGCACAATATTAAGACCCAGCAAGTCCTGCGCCCTGTTGCCTCCCTGTGGAATCTCCACCACCTGGGCGATTGCTCGCTGAACTAAAGACCAGAAGGGACCAATTTTTGGGCATTCCCACCAAATGTGAGCCCAAGAGCCCGCTGCGCCACATTCCCTCCAACAATAAACAGAAACCTTGGGGTACATTTTATTTAACCTGAGAGGGGTTAAATGCCATCTCATTACCAGGTTCAGCCAAATCTCATGAATTTGGAGAGATCTTGTTAGTTTCGGGATTTGGGACCACAGTTTAATCCATTGCTGTACTTCTATGCCCTCGTTTCGATCCTGCTCCCATTTGCTCTTATATGTTCCAGAATGTATGATTTCCTCCCGTTGTATAAGTTTATAAATGGACGTGACCACCCCTCTATCACCTGTGTCCGTATCTAGATACTTCTCGAACTGGGTAAGAGATCGTGTCCCCGCTTGTCTTACTGTAGGATGGGAGAGCCAATGTCTAATCTGAAGATATGAGAACCTCTGTTTCTCCCCCACCCCAAAGTCCTTCTTGCACTGTTCAAAATCTTTCACCTCCCCCCCCCCGTTAACATATCGCGTATCATCCTACAGCCACCATGAAACCAAGGATCAAAGTTCGGCTCATTTGCTGCCGCCGGCGTAAATTGTGGGTTACCGTTTAGGGGCGAGAACGGTGAGGGGAAAGAGGTGATTTGTGCCCTCTCAATTGCTTGGTCCCAGGCGTCCCCTGTAGACGCCGTTATTATACTACAATACATTCTAACCGGCTTATCACCCTTCGGTATCCACAAAACCCCTTCCAGGTCCTTTCCTATCACCGCTCTGTCCATTTGCCTCCACACCTTGTCCCTGTCATTCCTCTGCCAGTCTCTAATCACTCTAATCTGTGCCGCTAAATAATACACCCGGAAGTCTGGCTGCCCCACTCCCCCTCGATCCGGCAAGGCTTTCATAATGGATGCCGCCACCCTCGGGCGTTTTCGGTTCCATATGAACCTGGCGACTATTCTGTGCAACGCCCTTAAAAAGGACGGCGGAACACCGACCGGCAGAACTGAAAAGTGGTAGAGGAGCAGCGGCAGGATTGCCATCTTCAGCGTGTTAATCCTACCCAACCGCGAGATCTCCAGGGGTCCCCAATCCACCAACTTCGACTTAACTTTCTGAAGGAGCGGAGGGTAGTTTGCCACATACAATTGCTCCACCGACTTGGTCAGATTAATCCCCAGGTACCTCAAGGAGGTATCGACCTATCTGTATTCGTAGGCCTTCCTTGGATCTCGGACGTCGGTGGGTGACACCGTCAGGGGAAGGGCCTCCGATTTGTGAGGATTAATTTTCAGGCCAGCAACTTGACCAAATCTAGTCAACTCTCTCGTCACTGCTCGTAGAGAGTTGATCGGATGGGTCAAAACCACGATCATATCGTCTGCGAAAGCTGCGATCTTGTGGATCTCGCCCCAAACGAAATTCCCCTGATATCCTCAGTTGCTCGCACCACCTCCAGGAACGGCTCCAAGTGGAGAGCATAAAGAAGCAGTGACATCGGGCAACCCTGCTTAGTGCCCCTTCCCACCCGAATTGGGGTGGATACCTGGCCATTCATGGCTAACCGTATAACTGGATTCTGATAGCATGCCCGTACCCGTGAAATAAATCCCGGGCCAAACCCCATTTTACCTAGGACCGCAAATGGGAACCCCCACTCAACCTGATCGAAAGCCTTCTCTGCATCAATTGCCAGAAGAAGGGCCGGTATATCCTTTTTCCAGACCTTTTCAATCAGGTGGGCCAGTCTCCTGACGTTATCAGAAGTTTGTCGGCCTTTTATAAATCCTGATTGGGCTCTATGGATGAGTTTGGGTAAGACGCTCTCGAGGCGATTCGCCAAAACCTTAGCATATATCTTAGCGTCTACGTTCATTAACGCAATTGGACGGTAGGATGCGCAATCCGTTGGATCCTTACCCTGTTTATATAGCAAAATAACTTTAGCTTCGTTCATGGAATCGGGAAGGAGCCCTGGGGACCATATGAAATTAAATAATTTGGTGAGGATGGGAATCAACACTTCTTTGTGGGTTTTTATAGAATTCAGCGACAAACCGGTCAGGGCCCGAGGCTTTACTAGTCGAAAGGTTGTTAATAACCCTCCGCACTTCGTCAACAGAGATCTCGACGTCCAGCACATCTCCATCGTCATGCGAAACGCACCGAACGCTAACCCCCTGTAAATATGCTTCCTGGTCAGCTCTATCTGGGTAACTGGAACTTTACAGGGCCGCGTAAAATTTAGTGAATTCCCCCTCAATACCTGTGCTCGATGTGAGCATGACCCCTCGCGCCCCCTTTACTTTTAATATAGTTTTGTCACCTGCCTCCTTGCGCAATTTCCTGGCCAGCAATCGGTCTGCTTTATTGCCCTTGATGTAGAACCGTTGACGTAACCGAAGGAGAACACGCTCAGTCGCCCTTGTTTGTATGAGGTTCAATTGGCCTCTCACTGCCCTATATTCCTTTTTGACAGCTGCCGACATCTTAGGGCCCTTCCAGCCCATGACCTCCTTAAGTCTAGCTTCTAATTGTTGCTCCTCCAACCTTAGTTCCCGTTCCCTTATAGCCTTGACTGCAATGATCCTGCCCCGCACCGTGGCCTCAAGCGCATCCCACCAAACCTGCTCCATTTCCCTAACCAAGAGCGGGTCCCTAAACAATGATACCGGGTATCTCCATTTCCAAATACCTAGGGGTCCGCTGGGCTTAGCGAGGAGCAGAGTAAGCGGCGCATGATCGCCGAGGGCGATCGCGCCCACCTCCAATGACATTGCCCTTCCCAATAATGGTTTTGAGATCCAAATATAGTCGATTCTTGAGTGAGACCTGTGGGCATGGGAATAAAAGGTGTAGCCAACCGCCTGTCCATATAACTCCCGCCATGTATCTACCAAGGCTAAGTCTCGCGTTTTCTTCACCAGGTCTCCAGACGGTCCCCCCTGAGTCTCCCAAGTGGAAGAACACCTGTCGATGGAAGGGTTCCAGGCAATGTTGAAGTCCCCCATCAAGAGGATGTTCGCCTGCGCAAACTTTCCTAGGCGAGTGAGAGAATTTTGTATAAAGGCGTCTTGCGCCTGATTTGGAGCATAAATAGTTGCTACTCTGAAAGATTCTCCTCTACCCTCAATTTACACCGCTAGGTACCTTCCCTGGTTGTCCTTCTGCAGATCGCCAATAGTCAGACCCGACTCGTCCCACAAAGCTATCAAGATTCCTCCCTTTTTGCTTGCCTGGGTAGCCTGAACCACTTAGGAATAGCCCCAAAACCGAATCCTGTGGACATCTTTAGTGTGTAGATGGGTCTCCTGCAGTGCCACCAGTACGGGCTGTTCCCTCCTAAGAAACCTCTCCACCTTCCTCCTCTTCACCTAGGAGTTGAGACCGTTCACATTTAGGGAAAGAAACTTTAACGCTTCCGGACTACCCATGGGACATTTCCAAGGGAAGTTTCACCAGCCACCCTGGGGTCACTGAGCTCATCCCCGTTTCTCCTATGTAAAGAGCCCTTTCCCCTTACTTCGCTGTTTGAGCAGTGCCAACCTGTACCCTGAAACCATTTGCCCCCTCCACCGTTCCCCCTCCCCTCCTTCCCCCCGTCTAGGCGAGATCGACTGGCCCTCGGCCCCCCTCGCGAGTCCACCACGAGAGCCGATCTCAATACCAAACCCAGAAACACCCCACGCGGGAAAACAGATTCCCATCCCAAGACCTCCCCGTCCCCGAACACCCATAGAACTCTAAGCAAAAGAATACTGCCCCTCAGCAAGATCTGAACGAACCTCATTAGCGCCCTCCCCGGACTACAGTTGGGACACTTCCTGACCATTGACACTCTTATGGGGCGGCCCAGGGCTCCCCCGACCAGTCACGGGTTCCCGGGCTTCACCATTGGGCACTTCCCTAGATATCAAATCCATAGCTCTCTTCCTTCCTTTCCTGTGCTTGGCAGTGGACCATTCCCATGGCTTGCGTCGCGCCGGGGGAGCCTCCTTCTCCTTCGGTGGGGGGGAGGCCAATTCCTCCAACCCCAGCAGGGTCATCCCCTGCTCACACGTCGTGATCTTATGATGGGCCCCTTGCCAGGCGAACATCAATCCGAAGGGATGGGCCCACCTGTACCAAATTTGTTGCGATCTAAGGAAGGACACAACCGGGCCCATCTGTCTCCGTTTAATTAGTGTAATCATTGCCAAATCTTGGTAAAGGGAGATATCATGGCCTTTATAAGTAACGGGGCCTGGCCTTCTCGCCTTTTCAATAATTCGCTCTTTGACCGCATAGTTATGAAAGGCTACCAACACATTGTGCGGTCTGGATCCGGGCTCCAGCCGACTGGGTCCCACCGATGGATTCTGTCAAACTGCATATCCAAGTCCGAGCCCGAGTCTAGCATACCCTCAAATATTTCTTTCAACTCTGGGGCCAGCTCCTGGTTTTGAACATCTTCCGGCAGCGACTTGATTCTAATGTGCGCCCTTCTCGATCTGTTTTCCAAATCTTCCGCCTGTAGCTCTAAATTTTGCGTGGCCACCGCCAAAGTCTCCAGCAAATTGTCCACTTTCCTTGCATCTTCCGTGAGCTCCTGGATGGCTCGCTCGTTGATGTCCACTTTCTCCTCCACCTTATTTACATCTCTTTTGATTTCCCCTAGATCTTCAGCCAAATCTTCATGCAGCTTGTCCATTTGCTGTTGTCCCGCCGCCGTGACCTTCTCCACCAGTTCACCCATGAACTGTGTCAGCATCGCTTAGGTTACCGGCTTGTCTTGGGTTGTCGCTAGGGGAGTGTCGTCCGGGACCTGGGTCGACTCTTGTGCTCCAGCCATCTCAGAGTCCCTAGTCCAAAGCTTTGGAATCGTGCCGTCTGAGTTCTTTTTGGGGGTCTTCCCCTGGGATGGGCAGTCCTTTACCCTGTTCCGAGACATTTCTTGACAGGACCCCCCCCCCCCCCCCCCCCCCCACCCTCCTAAACACCTGAAACCAAGCTGCTGGCGGTATCGCTGTTCGAGGGGCAGATTGTGTGCGGGGAGATCTCGGCCTTCCCAGAGCCAAGCAACAGTCCTCTCTGCGTGCTTCAATCGGGCCTCACTCCCTGGAGGGACCTGGGGCCCCCTACACCATCCATTTTCTCTAATCAGGAGCCCCCCCCCCAGGACAACGCACCTCCAGCCCAGCGCCGAAGTACAGGCTGTAACGCTGCTTCAGAAGTTGTTGTACTGTCCCGTGAGGGGGCCCCTCCTCAACGGTAATCAGGCTGTCCTCCTCAGATTCAGGGGCAGGGCCCTCCAACAGTCCGGGCCCAGGCACCACGCCGGGGCCAGGCACCACGCCGTTCGCACCGCTCCACACTCCCCACAAGCAGTAGCGCCTCTCCCTCTGGGTCCCAGGGGCCCCACCGGGCCCACCAGTCAAGGCGCCCCGCTCCCGGATGGGATCTCCAAATATGCAAGCCCAGGCTCACCATGCCCGTGGCACATCAAAACGAGCGCACCTCCTCCTCCTCTGTCCCCCAAGGGGAACACTGATGTCCAGCGCGAGACCCAATGTCCAGTGGAGGGCCCTCTCCGGTGACCACCAGGCTATCCTCCTCAATCCTGAGGACTGTGGCCTCCAATAGTCCAGTCCGGTGCCGCACCGGGCGGGCCGCTCCACCCGCCTCCCCAGCGGCCGCGCCACACACTCCAGGACCCAGGGGGTGCTCTAGGCCCTCCGGCCACGACGCGCTGGTCCCATATGGGATCGCCAAGTGCGCGAGCCCAGGTACCTCGGGCTCCGCGCACCCCACCGGGCTCTCCCCTCACCTGCAGTCCTGGAGGGAGCCTCACTTCTCCCGCTGCTCCGCAATTCATGGCAGGCGCGCCTGCTCTTCTCCGGTCCCCGAAACGGACCGCTTCCCTCGGGCTTGCCTGCGATCGGCACTCTTCCAGGCTGCTCCGCGCTCCGTTCACTCCCCTCGCCAGCGGCCCGGAGCGGCCCAACTTCTTTCTTGGGGGGGCGGCGTGCGAGGCGACCACTGCACCACAAGTCCCCGGCCGGAGCCCCCCCCGAACGACCTCAGGTGTTTCTTCCTCTCTCGCGGCAGCCACAGCGCCGGGCCCGGGACTCCCGACCACCGACGCCCCAGCTCCGCTGGGCTCACCACCCTCGGGGCCGCACACCGTGTCCGCTGTCGTCCCCCACACCAAGGAACCCCCGCTGCCAAGTCCAAACGCTGGGGAGGGCTGCTGTCAGTGTTGGCGGGCAGGCTGTCACAGGTTGGACGGCAGCGCGGGGAACCGCAACCTTCCCTCCACACGGCCATCTTGGAATCCGACAGAAGGCAGTATCTTGACCATTTCCCCTCTTCTATAGTTATGCCCATGTTCTTCTCCCATGAGACTTTGATATTATTCGACAATTGTGAGTGTGTTTGGATTATGTTGTATAACTTGGACACCTCTGTACCCGTCTGTGAATATAGTGACTGGAAGCATGCATGTTCAGGTGGTTCTTCTGGGTATGTTGGCCATCGCTTCTTGAATGCTGCTTTCATGCGGTGGAATTGTAGAGTGACCAATTGGTTTCTCCCCAATGTGTCTGCGAAGTCCTCTGGTGTCACGAATCTCCCATTTGGGAACATGTCTCTCATTTTAATCTCATATTCTGGGATCCAAGTTTTATGTATGCTGGTGTTGTATGTGGGTTTGATGCCTCGGAAATTCCATAGCGGGGCCTGCGAGTCATAGGGTGTGTCTATTTGTAGTCTTTTACTGGTTGCGGCCCAGGCAGCAGTCATGGAGGTTGCCGGGTCGAATTTACATTCATCCCTGTGGGTTTTCGTGAATATTATGGAGTGCAGGTCGGTTGGTCGAACCGAGTGTCGTCTGATGGGGACATGTGGTGCTCTGTCTGTTGGATCCTGCCAGTATTTAGCGTATTGTGCTTGTGCCACCAGGTAATACAGCTCGAAATCGGGTGCAGCAATGCCCCCCCTATCATAGGGTTCTACCAGTTTCTCCCATTTCAATCTGTTAGTTCCGCCATTCCGTATGACTGTTGTTGCTATGGATCTCAGGTTTTCAAAGAAAGGCCTGCCTGGCCATATTGGAACATTGCTGAACACGTACAGGAGCTTGGGGAGCACCACCATTTTGAGTACTGCGATGCGGCCAATGAGTGATGTGGGAAGTCTAGCCCATACTTGTAGTTTAGTATGGATTGTCTGCAACAGGGATTCATAATTGTCCACATATAAGGACATTCTGTCTCTGGAGACAAGAATTCCTAGTCATCTAATATAGTTGGGGGACCATCTAAGACAATGTGTATGTGTAGGGCAGGTAGTGGCTGGTGTTAATGGGAAAATCGCAGATTTTTCAGTATTTATTTTGTAGCCTGAATGTATAGTGAATTCTTCTATCACTGCTAGTATGGGGGCAAGATTGTTCTCTGGTTCGCATATATACAATAGTGTGTCATCTGCATATAACAATATGGATTGGAGAATACCGGCCATCCTTATGCGCCTCTGCTCTTGCTCTAGTCTGACTGCTGCCGCCACTGTTTCTATCGTGAGAGCAAAAAAGATGGGATGGAAGGGGCATCCTTGCCCGATTCCCCTATTTAGTCTGAGGATCCTAGCTTTGGAGGGAAGTGTAAAGCAATCGGACACATTGTACAAAGTATGGGCCAAACCCAAATTTATTTAAGACCTCTAACAGGTATGTCCATGAGACCGAGTCGAGCGCTTTCTCGGCATCTAGTGATATAGCCACCGCCTGTGCCTCTGGTTTAATCTGTGCCATGATTCTGAATAATCTACGCAGGTTTAGGGCTGCGGATCTTGTTGGAATGAAGCCGCATTGGTCAGGGTGTATTAGGGTGGTCATTTTGGGTAATAATCTGGTTGCGAGCACTTTTGCATAGATCTTAGCGTCTGTGTTGATCAATGAGAGGGGCCGATAGGAGGAAAGTTCATGGGAGGGGCGCCTGGGTTTTAACAACACTGTGATGATGGCGTCCGTCATTGTGTCTGGGAGTAAGCCAGTTCTCATGGCATCCTCCCATACAAGGGTTAGTATTGGGGAGTACTCTTTGTACAATTCTGAGCTCAGACCGTCTGGGCCCGGGGCTTTTCCGGCTGCCAATGATTTGATTGCTTATGCGATCTCTTCACTAGTTATCTGTTGTTCAAGAGCCCAGTTGTCTGGCGAGAGCCTAGGGAGAGTGATCTTGTTTAGGTATCTCCTGAGGTCTTCCTGAGTACATGTATCGTGGTTTGCATATAGGTAATTATAGAATTTGGTGAATTCGGAATGTATTTCTTCTCCATTTACAGCCACCCCAGTTCCCGTTACAGTGCTTGTGATAGGGGTGTGGTTGTTCTCACTCCTTAGTAAGCGCGCTAATAGGTGTCCCGCCTTATTGCCCTCTCCATACCTGCGTGCCCTGGCTTGTATAGCCATATATTTCTGTTCTTTTGTTGCCAGTTCGTTAAATTTCTGAAGGTGTGCGTTGATTTCAGCGAATGTTTTTTTGTTATGCGTTGTGCTATAGTCAGTTTCAAGTGTTTTCAGGTGCGTTTCCATTTCGGTTAACTCGGTTCTGACGGCCTTAAGAAGTCCAGTTGTTTTAGACATTATGTTACCTCTTATCCATACCTTGAATGTTTCCCATATGGTTGACCATTTGTCTACTGACCCTTTGTTTAGTTTTTAAATTCCTCCATTTCAATGTATAGTGACTCTACTGTAAGCTTACCGGCACCCTTGTTTCCAGATTGCCACACTACGAGTCTGCCTGCAGGGGCCGTAGTGCCCGGCAGGTCTGACCCTGCCGGGTGCATCTGCCCCGGTAGGCAGAGTTGTCATGGAAGCACCGGCGCCATTAGCAACGGTGTCAGTGCTTCCGTCTCCCCACTCCCATGGAGTCCTATTGGACTCCATGGGAATGGGGAGTTACCGAATCTGCCACCTGACTTCCCGCTCTAGTGGGATTGTAATGTCCCGGTGGCACTGGGAAGTCAGGCAGCGAATTTGGTGTGTCGGGGTCGGCGTGTTCCCGCCGACCTCATAATGAGGCCCATTTTCTCAGATGACCATCTTTGCATAGTCCTTCAATCTAGTTTTGCATAAACAATTCACTGAATGTCCAACTGACACAAATTAACTATAGTGAGGCATTTAGTAGGTTATGTATACTCTCCTTAAAATGTACCATTTCACTTATCTTAAATCCACATACATTTCAGAAAATATTGAAAATGAGAACACCTTGTGCTAGGAAGTGTTTGAGCACTATAGTTCCAGGTAAGTGGGCTTTACACTCTGATCTGGCATGACACGGAACACGTTTGAAATACATTTTAAAGTGCTTTTCCAGGTAAGAAAACATCCATATTGATAGGTTTGGGCATGCAAATCTCTGCAGGATACAACAAAGAGGTTTTGACCAGTATCTCAAGCAAATCTTGAAAGTCAGATCTGTGTGCCTTTGCATATCATTTGCCCCTAAAGAAAGAGGTTACTGAATTATATTGCAACTCATTTTAAAGTCCATTTTGATTTGAAAAGTGCCACACGCTATGGCCACAGATTGGTGTAAGACAGAGCAAATACAGAAATGAAAGAAGCAAAGATGCTCCGTTGTGAAGAAAAGGGAATCTATGGAGACAGCGAAGAACACACAAAATTGATTTCTCTTACCTAGTGGACAGGGTTGGGAAGATCATCACTGGATGATCTGAGAATGAGGTACGCACATTGAGAGGATTACATTGGCTCATACACAGTTAACTTGGGTACAGCCTGTAATGTATTTTGTTTCCTTATGAGTTCTGTGTTTTTGTACCTTGTCCATTCTCACATTGGAAAGAAAAGGCTCTTAAGCGGTTTGTGGGAGAATGGCACGGGGCCTGGAGTTGATAGATGAGCCATTTACTGATCAGAATTATTACTGGGGACTATCGTGTTTAAATACAGAACATGATCCAATGGTGTATGTGTCGCTTTGAGTTCCTTGCTGATACTACATTAATTCCTAGGAAAGTATTTTCTTAAATTACATGCGGCTACAAAATGCTGAGAACCTTGAGTATTTTGTATCAGGAACATATGCCATACACCAGTACAGGCTAGTTAGATTGTGGGTGAATTCACTTAAATTGCTTATTTGCGCCTTATCACATATGTGCAAACAATCTTTACTTAAAAAATATTAAGTGCTATGAAGTTGCTTACTAGTTTGCATGCTTTCACATAGGGAATGTGGATAGTTCTAAACTTTAGCCAAAGCAGTGAAATATTCCCCTCTTTAACATGCAATTAACTTCTCTATACCTCTTCTTCTGCTGAATAAACAGGGTTTTTACATATCAGCCAACTACCAGAATACCAGGCTTGACAACGATCGACTCTTCTACTCTTTCAACACCATTATCAGACTACTCCATGGTTCCCTTTCATCGGTCATCCATGTCGAGTATCCCTGCAGATTTGCCAGGTAAGCAATGAGATACTTCATTCAAATGTTTGAACTTGATTATAGGAATGTTCATTACTCTGCAACATTTGTTTTTATTTGTATCTAGTCCCCCATCCTCTGTTTGTCCCTCTGCTATTGGGGGGCATAGTCTGGATTTTGGAGGAATTTTCATTTTCTGTGATGAAAATGCACATACAGGATTCCGAATGGCAGTGAATATGCAGAATCCATGTTCTATACCAGAATAGTATCCGTCTATCGTTTAGTGGAGGAGGTGAATCCAACAGTCCTAACATTTTCCGAACTCTGCATGAGGGTTGCTGCTCCAAATACCTTTAGACTTGCATCTACTTAAAAGATCTACCTGACCGCTTCTTCATCCTTAATCACAGTTTGCAGACAATTGCTCTTCAGCCAAGGATCAAGAATAAGGAAGTACTTGCACTCTCTGATTGGTTTTCTGTGTCACCCTCCTACCAGTCCTGGACTGTGCCCCCTCAAAGCATTTAATGTCTTAATCTAGACGGTCAAAATGCCATCAGGTTGGATACTTTTCCTGAAGTAATGGCAGATCCAACAGTTCTGTGCATTGAGAAAAAAATGCATTAATTAGTTAACTGTAATTTTGAATGCAGACATAGAAAAGGAATCAATCCTGAATATGACTGATTATGACCCTATTCTGGCCCTCCGAGAGAATCCACCTACTACCACAGCTAGTGTAAAAGAAGCTGGTGTGAAAGCGTAGACCCAATGTGGGTGATGCTGCATTTCTTGTGCTAACACTACACGAGGAAGTCTGGTGATTCATGCTTCTAATGCAGGCAAGAAGAAAAATTGGTTTCAGAATCGTCCACCAAACTAGGGAGAAGGATCAGTCCACCCCGCAGTCTGGACCGAAGAGCTATCTGTGCCAGGAATGGAACGTATGCACTAATGGGTGACAGCTAAGGAAGCACAGAAATGTATTTGTAATCCACAGAGAAACTGGGCCAAATAAAATGCATCTGGGCACAGATGTTAATATTGAAACATAGAACTGTAGAGGAGTATGTGTCAAGATGTGCGTCCCTAGGGCGCTGCGTACCTGTGTTTCCTGTAGGCTTGCGTGCCGGGGTCGCCAGGACGTTGCTTGTAGAACGAAAGATGAGAGGGTAACGCCAGGAACCGGCCCAGGTCCCGTCCTGATTGCAGGATTGAAAATGGGTCTGATTCCTGACGCCACGGGTGAACACTTCCCTGGATTTACGTGGCACCAGAACAGTGCAAGCACTGAACAGGGAAGGCCGGTAGATGAAGACTGCGAGCTTGAGTGCGTTGCTGTGATTCTGCAGAATCCTTCTTGAAGATGTTGAGAGAAGCCAGCCGGGACTGTAGTATGGCAGAAAAGGCAGACAGCAAGTAGGACCGAACAAAGGCACCGGAGGCACTGGCACCCAGCACAAGGCAGAGGAGTATTCAGGTAAGGAAGGTGGTCAGGCAGGAGAGGGAAGGGAGGTAAGGAGGAATAATGAAGGGACCGGAGGAACTAGGCCAGGACCAGACAATACCCAACCCAAGAGAGCAGACCCCCAACCAAGGAACCTAACCACCAGGGTAAGGGAAGGCCGGGCAAACTGGAAGGAAACAAGGGAGGCAAGCGAGGAGACCAAGGAAGCGCAAGAATTTCCAGAAGCGAGTGGGAGGTCAGGACCAAACCGCGTTGAGACGCAGCGAGTTCAGATCCGGAAGCCCCTTTATAGTGATTCGGCACGGAAGCAAGGCTTGACCCACAATCCGAATCGGCGCATGCGCGGGATCACGGTATTCGTGGGAACGAGGCTTGGACCACAAGCCCGTTCCCTGCCGCTTCCGCGTATGCACGCATGCACCCCAACTCGCCCGTGACCAAGGCGAAACCGCGGGTACAGCCGCCAGGCATCACCCCGCCCACGAGGACACGGCCGATCCCGATCCCGGGTGAGTGTCCTAACACCATGTAGAAAAAGAGCCCAATAGAAAACATCAATTGAAGAGGTAGGTATTAAGGAATATGCAGAAAGGAAGAAGAGCATCAGTGGCATGCAGATTAATCCAAAATCACAGGACTGAGAAACACCTGTCGCCACGATACACAAAGCAAGCTCTTGGGACAACCAGCAAAGCTCTGCAGAACAGAGTATGTGATGGACGATTCTCGTGAATCAATTTTGAGAGTTAAGGTGGTGCTTGGCCATGCAGGCATTGAAAGACTAAGCACAACATTTTCAATTCTATCCTTTGCTACACTGTCAACCGATGCAAAGATGTACGCAACTGAGAAATCAAAGCATATTTAGTTATGTGAAAGACCATTCTGACCGCTTTTTTGTGTACCCGGCAGACAAGACGGCTGCTGCTTTGGAATACCAGCTAATCGCATAGTCCAACTTTGAGTTAGCCAGTGCCTCAACTAGAATTGGGTAATCATTTGTAGGAATATAAGGCAAAACAGATCGTAAAAGATGAAGTCTGTAGAAGACCCACTTAACCATCCTTACATGCACTTCACAACCCAGATTTGATTTCAAGTAGCAGCCGAGGTTCTTAACCTTCAGAGTGAAATGTGTTGGTAGTCCAAAAAGAATAGGCAGCAATGGTAGTCTAGATTGATCATTGAGTACATGCCTAGGTCTGAACAAAATAATCTGTTTTTTATCCACCGTTTAACTTAATTCATACAATCCAAAAACATTTGTAAGGAATATGTGGCATTCATGACACAAGTAAATCTGTGCGTTGTCAGCGTATGAATAATTGTGATGAACATGATTAGGGAAAAAAGGACTTCAGAGTCTTGATGTGAATGTTAAAAAGCAGCAGTAACGAGGAGGAATCCTGGGGTATGTCACAATTAACAGGGAGAGGTTCCGAAAGACAGCCGCCAATAATAAGCTATTTGGTACAATCTGTTAGGAATGAATGGAACCAAGCCAATGCCTGCTGGGATACACCTGATATTACAGACAGCCTTAGCAGTAAGATGCCATGGTCTTCAGTATCCAACGCGCTGCACGGGCCAGCATAGCAAGCAGTATGCAGGTGCCCTCATCAGCACATTTTAAAATGTCATTCCATACTGCCATTAAGACTGTGTATGTCACATGTGTTTGGCGAAAGCCAGATTGAAAAAGGTCTGGTAAATGGTGATCCTCAACATGGTTCTGTCGTTGAAATGTAAGCAACTTATCTAGGACTTTTGCATGCTGGGGTAAACCCGTTCTCCAGCATGGGGTCTGGCATGGATTCACATGCTCATGAATATTCCCCGTCGTCAGGCTAGGAATCCTCGGTAAAGAAAAAACCAGTATCAGTTTCGTTTCTGATCTGTCTTTCGTAGTAACATTCAATCACTGGTCTCTGCGTCATACTGACCACAGCCAATGACTGCCCTCTACCTAAGCACCGCCTCTGGCAGCCATCTTCAGATTTTTACCGCACGTTCATGTGTTGGGATCCTCGTGCTATTGCTCTCGAGCGTTAGTGCTATTTTTTCACGTTTTTTTCTCAAAAACTTCGTTTTTTCGGTCAAAAGAGCCTCAAGCTCCACCGACTCTCCATCCGATCAACGGGGACCCGTGTCGGATTCGTCTGCGCCCCTCAAGGGTGAAGATTTCGTCGAGATTTTGGAGGACTCCAGAAGTTTCTCAGGCCCGGACATGGCCCAGGAGAAGGGAAGCTCGACGCCCGGAAAGCTGTTCAGGATCTGCCCTGGATGCCAGCTGCAGAACGTCTTTAAGGAGGACAAACACTCCTGTTGTCTCTACTGTTTACATGAGGACAAGACGCACGTGGAGAAGGACTGTGCGTTTTGCGGCAATATGTCGGAATGGACCATGAAGGACCGCCACCAACGTCTCGCCAACTGGCTGGAAGGGAAGAGCCCGTCAGGCGAGAAGAAGAGGAAGAAATCCGAGCGGTCTTCTAAGACCTTTGAGGACGCCCCGGCGACGGGGGTCCAACATAAGGCCAAGCACCGCGAGTCCGCTGGCACCGGGAGCGCCGAACGGTCGGGCTCTACGGGTGCCAGGCAGGGCGCACCCTCCCCGGCACCTTCAGCCACGAGCCAACGCTCTGGGTCGGGTAAGAGGAAGGCCGAGCACCCGGCGAAGCTCCTGGAGAGACCCCGGTCGAGCTCGAAGGCCCCATCGGAGGGGGAGCGTGGCAGTGTCCCCCCCTCAAGGATAAGGCGCTGAGCGCACCTAAGGTGGTGAAGGCCTTAATCCATCCGGCCAAGCCCTCTATCGATACTGTCGCGGCGGCCCTGGCTCAGCCTGTGGAGGCTACACCAGTGGTGACGACCTCGGGGCTCAGAGTCTCCCTGCCACCTCGGAGGGAGTCCTCTTTTGTGCCCATCGATAGGACCCCCGTGAAACCCCCGGCGGGGAAGAAAAAGGGGGGGCAGGGCGTCGTAGATTCGGCCTCAACCTCAGAGGAAGAGCTGATTGAGGTCTTAAGCCACGGCCTTGGCGTGGAAGAAGACCGGCCCGTCGGGATGGTTTCCGACGCAGGTGACAACGACATCGTCGAGGGTGGTGACGGGGCTCCTGATCGCCCGTCGGATTCCCCTCTGCCAGTGCCGCAAGACAACTCGGCGGCCATTTTGTTGGCTATACAGTCCTCATGTTCAGAGATAAGGATGAGACTACCGTTGCCGACGGAGGATCCTCTCCGGTCGGGGGATCCTGAACCGGGACCTTCTGGTGCTCCCCCGCCCAAGAAAAGAAGGATTCACCCTCCACCTCCTTTTCAGCCGTCGCGCCCCGTCCAGTCCTCCTCCCCGTCCACCCGAGGGGATGATACGGGGACTGACACGGCAGCGATGGGTACGGACGACGAGGTATACGACGAGGATCTACCGTCGTCACCTCCCACCAGGGTTTCTCCGCCCGACGAGATTGGATCGTTCCACTCCATGATCGCCAGGGCATCCGAGCTTTTCCAACTCTGCCCTGAGGAGAAGAAAAAGGAAGGATTCCTTTATCAACGGCGCGAGGCCAAGAGGAAGACGGTCCTCGCGGTGCCTCTACTGGACGACATTTGGGATGAGGGCCCCGCCCTCCTCAAGAACCCTTCCACGACGCCAGAGACCGGTACGAGAAAAAGTACCGGGTCCCGGACACGGCCCCCCTGTGCCTCCGGGCGCAGCCTACCCCGGACTCTGTCGTCTCCACGGCGGCCAGGAAAAAAGCGGGGGGGGGGGTGCGGCCTCCACATCGACTTCCCCACCGGACGGCGAGGGAAAGAAATTGGACGCTATGGGACGCAGGGTCATCTCGTCTGCAGCGACGACGATTAAAGCGGCCAACGCCTTGGCTATCGTGGCCCGCTACGACAGGGAGCTATGGTACAAACTGGCTCCCTTGCTGGACTTCCTACCGGACGACAAGAGGGCGGAGGCCCTGGAGATCCTACAGGAAGGCGAGGTGGCGTCGGACCACGCCATCACTATTGCGACGGACATCGCCGACACTGGGTTTCGCCAGTTGGGCAACGGCGTGTGTCTTAGGCGGCGTGGATGGCTCAAGGCTACGGACTTCCGTCAAGACGTACAGACCAGAGTCCTGGACATGCCGTTCGATGGGAACAACCTGTTTGGGAAAACAGTGGACGATTCCCTTCAGGCCATTAAAGCGGACACTGAGACGGTCCGGGCCCTTGGGGTTCTGCAGCAACGACGGACGCCCTTTCGGAGCAGCGGAGGCAAGGGCGCCTCCAAAGGTTCCGGCGGCGGTTTCTCCACCTACCGTCAAGCGGCCCGCTCGTCGTCTCAGGAGGCCTACAGAGGACGAGGCAAGTCTGGCGGACCCCGCCGTCGTCGCCAAGGAGGTCAAGGCGGCAAAGCCTCGTCGAAACAGGATTGAACCGGCCGTGGGGTCGGGCCCCCACCGAAGCACCCCGCTTCGTCAGCG
Source organism: Ambystoma mexicanum (assembly GCF_040938575.1). Classification (NCBI taxonomy): domain Eukaryota; kingdom Metazoa; phylum Chordata; class Amphibia; order Caudata; family Ambystomatidae; genus Ambystoma; species Ambystoma mexicanum. The sequence continues at coordinate 229,739,451 of NC_090935.1, read as the reverse complement.
TGTGGGAGTCCATCTCCACCGACCGTTGGGTGCTGGACGCCTTAGCCCGGGGCCACGCGCTCGAGTTTCAAAGGAGGTGCCCGCGCGTCCCCCCCGTGGCCAGGAAAGAGCTTCACGTCCCTCAGCTTCTCCTGGAGGTAAAGGCGATGCTCAGGAAGGGCGTCATCGAACTCGTCCCAAAGAGGCTTCGGGGCTCCGGAGTTTACTCGAGATACTTCCTCGTGAAGAAGAAGACGGGAGGATGGCGCCCCATCCTAGACCTGCGACGTCTGAACAAGTTCATCAAGGCGCAAAAGTTCCGGATGGTCACCCTCCAGCACGTCCTGGGGCAGCTGGAGGAAGGAGACTTCCTGTCGTCGTTGGATTTGGAGGATGCCTACTTCCACATTCCCATCCTAAAGGGGCACCGAAAATTCCTCAGGTTTGTGGTCCAAGGGCATTACTACCAGTTCAAAGCCCTCCCCTTCGGACTACGGTCGGCACCCAGGGTATTTACCAAGTGCCTTGCACTGGTGGCGGCGCATCTGCGCCGCAAGGGGATCCACCCTGCAAGGCCCCGTACTTGACTTTTCACGACACGAGGGTAGTGCTCAGGACGCACCCCTCCTTCATGCCCAAGGTACCGTCGGACTTCCATCTCAACGAACCCTTGGTGTTGCCTGTGTTCTTCCCGTCGCCTTCGTCGCCGGCTGAGAGGACTTTGCACTCGCTGGATGTGGCTAGAGCGCTGAAGTTCTACGTGGACCGCACAAAGTGTTTTCGGAAGACGTCACAACTCTTTGTGAACTTTGGACCTGTCAATCAGGGGAAGGCTCTCTCGAAGGCTTCCATTTCCAGATGGCTCTCCGGCTGTATCATGTACTGTCATCGGTTGGCAAACCGACCGCTGCCTGGCCGTCCGAGAGCCCATTCCACCAGAGCGATCGCAGCTACCATGGCGTTCCTTTCTGGTGTGCCCCTGCTGGACATATGCAGGGCTGCTACGTGGAGGTCGACGCACACCTTCACGAAATTCTACTGCGTCGATCGGGATTCCAGGGAGGAGTCCAGGGTCGGCCAAGCAGTGCTGCGTAACCTGTTCGCCTGAGGTGAGCCTGGTGAGGAGGTAAGATGCTTAATGTTGAGTTTGATGTAATGCTTAATGTTGAGCCTTTGCCACCTCCCGTGGTTGTGCATGTGTGTACTGCTATGTATTCTTTATTCATGAGCATGTGAATCCATGCCAGACCCCATGCTGGAGAAGGAACAAGTTACTTACCTGTAACTGTTGTTCTCCAGCATGGGTCTGTCATGGATTCACATGCGAACCCTCCCGCCTACCCCTCTGCGGCTCTTCACTTGGTCATACTGCCACTTCACGTGCTTCCAAATCTGAAGATGGCTGCCAGAGGCGGTGCTTAGGTAGAGGGCAGTCATTGGCTGTGGTCAGTATGACGCAGAGACCAGTGATTGGTTGTTACTACGAAAGACAGATCAGAAACGAAACTGATACTGGTTTTTTCTTTACCGAGGATTCCCAGCCTGACGACGGGGAATATTCATGAGCATGTGAATCCATGCCAGACCCATGCTGGAGAACAACAGTTACAGGTAAGTAACTTGTTCCTTATCGGTCGATAGTTTGCAGGAGCCTACGGTTTCTTAGCAAAGGGGTCACAGTAAAGAACTTCAGTCCCCCAAGGGCAACCCATTGGGAAAGGAGAAGTCCACAAAGACTAACAAAATCAACCAAATAGGAAGCATGCCTGCAAACTAGGTATGATGGTATGGAGTTGATGGAGCCGTTAGTTCCTTACTAGTTTAGAACCTTGAGAAATGATTAAATATTGTGACGAAACGAGGGAATTTGACCTTTCCCTTTAAGGGGGAGGCCCTTCCTGTCCGGCTAGGGAGGTGGACCTGCTCCACAATGCCCTGCCTAGGGGTAGAGGCAAGTTATACCTCACCCGGAGAGACTACCCCCTTAGGGGACAAGGACTCCCGTCCCCATTGAGAAGTGCCTCAGGTGGTACATACCATGGCCTACATCCTGGGAAATACCAAGACTGGGATGAAAAAGCCGTAATACCAGGAACTTATCACTATTGGGACAAAGAGATTGATAATGAATATTGTTATCTGAGGGGAAAAAGGACATGTTACTTTAAAACCCAAGATCCAATCCATGGAGAGCTGGACAAACGTAACTCCAGTAGGAGACCAAAGAGAATGAGATGGAGAGAGAAAAACCCACACATGTCAGCTGGGGAAGGCCCAGCACTACGTGACTCAAGATTCACTCTAGAGAGAGATTCCAAAGCCTGCAAGTTTCAAACTCGGGTAACCTTGCAAAGCTTTACACCAAAGCCAGGGCAAACTGAAAGCAGGAGAAAGCAGACAGGCAAGAGCCCAAACCAAAGGTGGTGACGAGACCAGGGACAGGAATCCTTGGTGGAGCGGGCATCCAGGCAATATAGACGATATCACTAGCATCAGGGGATCACATCTTTCCTTTCACCCACTTGATATTTGCTGGCAGCTGAGATATCCAAGATCTGTGATGAGCCCCCAGTGACACCGACTAGGTTTCCTTAAGTTCTCACACACTGTGGGTAGAGGCTTACTGTCTGTTAGGTACCTTTATGCTATGCTAGAGGTGGATGTCCTTCATTCTGGCGATACTATTCAGTGCTATGATGAAGGGTGCTGAAAAGAAGCGTGGCCCCATGGACTCCTACACTAGCACACCCACAAAAAGTTCCTCCTGAGATAGTCGGCATGCAGCAGCGCGGGAAGTACCACAATGGCCACTAGTCAGCTGGATCCAATCATGGCGGCAATGCAAAGTGGGTTTCTGGCTGTACATTCCAAATTGGATGACATATTGGCTAATGTTATCTCCTTGCAGTCTAAGCTTGATTAAATTTTTTTTTTTTAAAAAGCGGACGCATTACACAATTGGAAACAAGAATCTGCAGCCTGGAAGACGACATGGAACTTCATGATACCGATATTGGGGTGCTTGAGAGGGAGCTGAAGGTGATTCGACTGAAATGTGACAACCTTGACTCGAGGTCTCTACGGAATATAACATCTGTATTGAGTACCCAAGAATGCCTCTAAATGTCCTATGGAGCAGTTTGTGAAGGAGTTATTGAGGTCAATAATTGGTGATGCTCAGTTCTCCCCACAATGCCTAATTGAGAGAGCCCATCGAGCACAAATGCCCGATCCTAAACCGGGGACACTGCCCCACACAATTATTTATTTTTATTTATTTATTGGATATTTATAAAGCGCCTGTACACCAAATCGTGTTTTAAGGCACCACAAGACAAAAAATGTGGGCTGGGGGGGCAGGGGAGAAAAATAAAAATAACGGTCCTACTAGTCAATGTCATTCGGATTGTGCAAGTGCAGTAACGAGAAGTGCAGGGGGAAGTAGAGTTGTGCTTGAGGGGGGCAGGGATAAGGCTATGGTGGGAGGGAGGAGCGGCAGAGGCAAACAGTGCAGGGGCGAGGAGGAGGGGAAGAGGAGGGCCACTGGGGCTAGGAAAGTGCTAAGGGGAGGCCAGATGGGCAAGTACCAGGTGATGCAAGGGAGGCATGGGGTGAGGACCACATGCTAAGTACGATGTGGACCAGGCTGAGAAGGGAGGCACACCCTGCCAGGCTGGGCAAGGGAAGCGGGCCTGGAAGGGCAAGGGCAAGTGCAGGTTTAGAGGGGGTGAGGGGTCAGGGAGATGGGGGAGCAAGGATAGAGAGGGCGAAGGTGGGCCTGGTGCCCTGTAGGACTCAGAAGGGACCAGGCAGCCAGTCAAAGCGGGAGAGGGGGCATTAAATGGGAAGAGGGGGCGAGGGAAGGAAGAAGAGAAAAGGAGGGTCTTGGGGAGCTTCTGGAACTTCAGGAGATCTGGTTCACGCCTGAGAGGGGCAGGGAGGCCCTTCCAGAGTGAGGCTCCTGTGGAAGAGAGAGATCTAACCCCCAAATATCTGCTTAGAAAAGTGTCTGATCTGCAGAGAGTTAGAGCTATAAGACCGAAGGACTGTAGCAGGGCGTTATTTAAGGAGAGAGGGTTGGATGTAGTGCAGTCCCAGGCCCAGACAGGTCCCAGGCCCAGACTACTTTAGTCCTTATTGAAAGACTACTGAACTGGAACACTGAAATTCGAAGCCAGCAGAGTGTCGGTTTATCCACATTTCTCAGCAGGGGTTCAAGCAGTCTGCAAGACCTTCAACCATATCAAGCTCCTACTGCGAGCACCTAGTGTCTCATATGCCATGCTATGCTATTTTCCACTAAGCTCTGCATGCAACATGGTGGTCGGGTGCATTTCTTTGAAGCACATATTAAGGTGCGTTGCTGTATTGAAACATCTATCACACTGAAATTTCATGTTTTGGGTTTTTGGGATTGTCACTGTCAAGTTGGGGTGGATGGTGTGGGCAGGGGGATTTGCTTGTTGAAATGTTTTCTTAAAATGTTGGCAGAAATGTTGATTCACGAAATGTGCACAGTCATTATATAGGTTGAAAGCCGGGTCAGGCAAGTGACCATCTGTGTTTTGTTTGAAGTCGGAAATCATTGGTGAGGCAATTGTATTTCTTATGTGGAATGTTCGAGGTCTGAATAACCCGGTTGGAGCTAGTAAATTGCTGCCATACATTGAGCGCCACTCTCCTATGGTACTCCTGTTGCAAGAGACTCACACTCTTGGGGAAGTACATAGGGCCTGTGCTAGGAAATAGGGCAATCATAGAGATTACACAGAATATTCATTACAGGCTCGAGGGGCGGGGGGTGGTGAGGCAGAGTAAGGAATCTCGCTAGTGGGTGTCATGATTTGGGCTATAGACTTAGTCATACCAAAAGACAAACCTATCTTTCCTTATGTCTAGAGGGGTTTCCATGCCACAACCCAGCTGTCTCTTGCGGATCCGCTAGGCGGCGCAGCGCAAGATGGCCGCAGGCTAGCCGAGCTCCTGCCAAACGGAGACGGAACCAATCAAAGATGCACTAAATAGGAACATTAAGTCCACAAATATGCCAGATAACTGAAAAGAACCAGTCCAGGATCCATAGGACACCAAGCGCAGGTAATTTGGGCCACGGAAAGCAGAGATACCAGGCAGCCGTTATTCCCAGACCAGCGGCGCCGCCAAAAGCCAGCCAGCCTGTACAACTGTCAGGGGGACCGCCGGCGTTGAACCCCGAGGGAGGCTGCACTCGCAGACCAGGCCGGAGACTGATCAAGGCCCCCACCTGCCCCTGCTAAGCAGCAGAGAGTACGCCAGGGCATGGACGATGCTTCCCAACAAGAAGAACACATCGGTGTGGGGAAGAGGCGACCGTCAGCAGAATCAGAAACCCTCCCCCCAAGCGGAGGCGGGGGCGCAGCACCTCCTGGACGGACAACTTCACTGCCCGAGTCTCTCCAAAACAGCTGCCAGTCAGACCTGCGGAGGGACGGAAGCCCGCAGAGCAAGACTTGCACCCAGCTAACCCTAGGCACCAAGTAAACCAATAGACGCCATCTCAGAGGCCTCACAGCCTACAAGAGCGTGCCCCCCAGACACTCACCACCGAGGGGTGGCCCGATTTCACCCCCCCAAGCAACACAAGCCCTGCAGGCCACGGAAAGCAGGGATACCAGGCAACCGTTACCCCCAGACCTGCAGCGCCGACAAAACCTGCCAATTTCGGCCTGCAGGTACAACGGTCAGACCGTGCCGGAGACAGAGCAAGGCCCCCATCAAGAGAGCTGCCAGCCAGACCAGTGGAGGGACGACAGCCCGCACAACAAGACTGCCACCCAGCTGACCCTCAGCACCAAGTAAGCGGGCACAAGCGAGGGAAGGGGGGCCGGTGTGGGACAGAAGCGACAGAACCACGATCGCTCCCCAGGACCCTCCTCCCCCTGTGGCGAAAGTTAGGCATTCTCGCGCCGCCTGCTCACCTCCCCCAGAACTGCACCAGGCGCACCATTAGACGCCATCCCAGAGGCCCCATAGCCTGAAGCAGCGCGCCTTCCAGTCATTCGCAACCGAGGGGTGGCCCGCCACCCCTCCCGAGCAACACAAGCCCTGCGGGCCTCCAAATAGCCCCGGACAATTTGAAGAGGTGACACAGAGGACCCCGGCCTCCGGGAGCCACCAGGGTCACAGACCTCACCTACTCCCCCTTGATCCAGATCCACCTCATCAGCTACCACTCCAAACGAACACCGCCCACCAGGCACCCGTGACTGAGGGGCGGTCCGCCCCCCACCCCTAGCACACCAAGCCCTGTAGGCCCCCAAACAGTCCGGACAACCAAAGAGGTGACACGGCGGACCCCTGGCCAAACAGGCGTCCCCGGGGGCTGCCAGGGTCTACCTCCCCACCAGAGGCCACTGGCCACAAAAGCTGCACCAACCCTTGAACCACCTCACCAGTCACCAGTCCAAACAAACACAGCCCGGACATCACTCCCAGACGACACTGCCACAGGCCATACACAGCCTGAAAACAAGTAGTCAGGCCTAAGCAAGGAAACACTGAAGCATCTGGGCCAGACGGTCGCAGACCGGGGAGAAGGCGGAACAAAAGCCCGAAACTACCTTCCTCTGCATCAACTAGTGGAACACAGACCTCTCCAGCGGCACATATTAATGTTTGGAGGAAAAGGGGGTCCATAAGAAAAGAAAGGAAGCACCAACTAAGCAACTGACCAGCATACACACGCAATCCGCCTCGACATGCTTGGGCCGCCCCCGTGGGCAACGAAGGTGAACCGAGGGAGGCAAACCCATGATTAAAACCGCTCCAAGACGCAACCTAAGGCGGCAGTACCCTACAACCACCGAGGGCCGGGAAGCACACGAAGCAGACAGAGAGCTCCGATACTCACCAAAAAGAAGACCTTCATCTGAAAGTAAACAGGATCAGGGCAGAACAAGACGAGGCAACACCAGAACCCGTGAGGTTAAACCCTGCCAACCTCCTGCCTAGGACCGGAGCCCACAGGGGCATGCAAAGGGAAAGTCACACCTCACAACCAGGGAAACCAACAATCCCCGCCTCACCCAGCCTGCCAAGGAGATCCAGCAGAAATAAGACTGAAATGGACGTGCAAGCACAACTCCAAACTATAATTGCAGGAATGCGAATCATTGGCCAGCGCACCCAGGAAACGCATACCACGGTGCAAGACATAAAGCGTGATTTGCAAGATGTACAAGCCCGCCTAACCGCACAAGCTGAACGTATCACAGACAATGAACAACGGATTAGTGTGGTGGAAGACAATCAATCTACTACAGGCAATGAACTGGACAGAGTCATCAGAGGTTCAAAGACTGGACGAAAAACTCGACAACCAGGAAAATCGTTCCAGGTGTAACAACCTGCAAGTGTTGGGCCTGCCAGAGAACGTGGAGGGAGAGAATCTGGACAACTACATGTATGACCTCCTCCGAGACACTCAAAATGGAGAACTCCTGGGGACTCACCATAGAACGGGTGCACAGGGCCCCATTCCCGAAACCATCAACTGAGCAGAGACCCAGGGCCATAACTATGCGGCGACTGCACAACTTCCAGCACAAAATGGCGATTCTCAAAGCCTACATAGCAGCGGCACCGATCAGAGTAGGAACAGCAAACATCCAACTCTTTAACGATTACTCGCTGGAGGTATCGAGGAGACCCAAAAAATTCAACTTGATATTTGAGACCATGAAGGCTACGGACTACCTCCACTAACTCAAATTCCCCGCAACATGGTGTGTGCACATCGACAGACAATGGCAGTCCTTCGAGGACCCAGAGACGGCATGGCGCTTTCTCCGGCAACTTGACATAATCACCTTGGACCTCAACCAGCCGCTGCACGCGACCCAGGGCTTGGCCAATCGATCTCCCCCCAACCCCGATGGAGCACAGGGAAACGGCAAGTGGCAAAAGAATAGCCGGAAACCGAGGGATGGGGGCCAAAGAGATGAGACCGACGAACCACTCAACGACCGAGACACCCAACTCCATAGGACCAACCGGGCCCAGGCAGGCGCGACCCACAAGTAACGATTTGTGGATTACCTCTGGATCCTTGCATCGGCCGCACTATGTACATCTTCAATAGAAACTCAAACGACCAGACCGAGACACTGCAAAAGCAGACCCCGGACGGCAGTGGCATGCTGCCACCCCGACAGCAACAAATAGCAGGGATAAGCACTTGCAGCTGGGTGCAACATGAGAGTAGGAGGGCCTCCCCCGGTGAGGTTCCCCCAACGCCTCGTGTAAGGGTAATAATACCCGGTATCGGGGCAGGGCTATGGGTTACGCCCACCCAATGTTTGTTTCAAGTTTGTTGGTTATACCAAGTTACTACAGGTGAAGCCACACCAACACCCCTACAATCGTAAAGATGGCCCATCAGCACAAAATCACCTTCGACTAACCAGCAGTGCATACGCAGTAAACCCTTTGCATAGACCATGGCCCTAGGCGTCACCTTTATAACATTAAACATCCAAGGCCTGAGCAACCCCATCAAGCACAGGAGAATGGTCACTAACATGCGGGACCTCCAAGGGGGATGTAGTTTTCCTCCAAGAAACACATCTGAACGCCACAGAGTCAGGGGAAACTTCAGCAGGGGTGGGTTGGCTCGGCATTCCACTCTCCCCATCACGGGAAAAGGGCGATCTCCATCCTCAACAAACAAATCCCCTTCCAGGTACAAAACACAATAATGGACAAAGAAGGTAGATACTTCCTGGCGCAGGGGATCTTGCACCAACACCACATCACTCTCCTAAACGTATACGGCCCCACCTCAGATACCCCATAGTTTTTCACTGAGATGTTCGCAACATGCGTGCAACATATGGGCACCCTCACAATCATTGGAGGCGACTTCAATGTCACCCTAGACCCCTCACAATACCGTCAAGGCGCGGCCCACGGGAATCCCACCACAACGAAGAAATGAGCAGCCCTCTAGGCCTTAATGGAAAGCCTCCGCTTAGTCCATATCTGGAGGGCCTGTCACAGCCAAAGCCAGGACCTAATTAAACAAAGGTAGCAGGCGCCCCTCTCTCCGAAGAACAAGGCATGATAACCTGTTCAGTGGTTGTTAACCACATTGAGAGTTCGCAGCCATCTGCTTTTAGCTCACTGTACCTTTCACAGATGGGAAATATCTATTTGCATATCAGTCTTTGTCCCGCCCACATGGGCAGTCCAGCACCGAAATGCTATGGCAATTCCTCTCTGAACAAGAGTACCAACAGCAACCCCATACATGTGTTTCAGCCTTGTTGGGCATCATCAGTGAGGTGAAGCTGAGCCTCTCTAAGCACAGTGAGCAGGGAGTCCACGTCTGGTTGCCCCCAGGTAACCTAGGGTGACCAACCCCAAGTTCCTTCAAAGAATTAAACAAACGTAGCAGGCGCCCCTCTCTCGGAGGAACAAGGCATGATAACCTGTTCAGTGGTTGTTAACCACATTGAGAGTTCGCAGCCATCTGCTTTTTGCTCACTGTACCTTTATCAGTCTTTGTCCCGCCCACATGGGCAGTCCAGCACCGAAATGCTATGGCAATTCCTCTCTGAACAAGAGTACCGACAGCAACCCCAAACACGTGTTTCAGCCTTTGTGCCAGGACTTAACATACTACTCTCACCCCCATGACAGTTACTCCTGCCTTGATTACTGGCTGCCCCCTGCTGGCACCAATCACTTAGTATCCGAATGCACCATTCTACCGACCGTCCTGTCAGACCCCGCCCCAGTTCTCCTGCGCATATCCCTCCCAGAGACCCCACTTCACCAAGCCCCATGGAGACTGAACTTACCCATGCTCCAATACCCAGATCTACTAGAACACCTCGAAACAGACTCTGAACAGTTCTGGGAATCCAACCTGGTCCAGGGATACACAACCCACAAGTGCTGGGATGCTTTCAAGGCATACATATGGGGCCATTTCATATCACATTGGGCCCACAAACGCAAGTCCTGGGGGGGAGGAAATAACCTGCCTTACTGCAGGACTGGAAAAAACAGAGAGGAAACACAAGCGCTCTCTTGGCAAACGCCTCAAACCCAAGCTGAACAAGCTCCTTGCAGAAATCGGGGGGGTGGGGCTCGCCGCCAGCAAAGCCCAAAAGTCCTATGATTGATGGTCCCAATCCTACTACTCAGAAAGCGATAAGCCCTATAGAATGATGGCCCTAGCCCTGAAGCAGCGCCATGCTGCACAAACCATAACTACGGTTTGGGACAAAGAGGGAAATCGGCTCACAGGAGACACCCCAATAAACGCACGGTTTGCAGAATTTTATAAAGAATTATACAGAGCCGCAAACCCAAGACGTAGACTGCTTTCTTGATTCCGTACAGATCCGAAAAATCTCATCTGACCACATTCCCGCGCTAGAAGCATGCATCTCAACTGAAGAAATAAATAACGCAATAACTGCGCTTTTCACGGGCAAAGCGGCTGGGCCTGACGGGATCCCTATAGACTTTTATAAAGAGTTATGTGGGGAGATTGCATCCAGGTTAGAAAGTTATCAACGAGGCAACCAGTACTGGCTGCCTTCCCCAATCCATGCTCGCTGCTAATATAGTGGTCTTCCACAATGAGGGGAGAGATCCCGAATTGTGCGGTTCCTATAGGCCCATATGGCTCATAAACACAGATGCCAAGATATTGGTTAAATGCCTAGCTAAACGCATAGAAAACAGCCTCCCTCACATCGTCCATAAAGACCAGACAGGATTCATACGCAAGAGGCACTCCAGCGAAAACGTCAGAAGATTACTCCACCTAACAGCGGTAGAGCGAGATCCGGAGGACTTGGTCACAGCCTTCGATGCCGAAAAAGCATTTGACAAAGTACAATGGGAGTTCATCTTTCAAGTACTACTGCGTTACGGCTTCCCCCGCACCTGGCCCAACTCATCAAGCTGCTTTACACGGGCCCCACGGCAGCAGTTGTGACCAATGGAACTACGTCCCCCGCCTTTGCGCTACAATCCGGAACGCGCCAGTGCTGCCCGCTATCACCACTTTTATACAAGCTGTCGAACACATAGCTATCAATCTCTGGGCAGATAAGGGATGGTCAAGCATCAAACAGGAAGGGGAGGAACACTGCCTATCTCTATGAAGACGATATGCTGCTATACATAAGCAAAGGCCCCACATCCCTTACTTACATTTGCTCCCTCCTCCTGGAAGTGGGACCAATGGCGGGATACATAATCAACTAGAGCAAATCCGAAGTCATGCCACTGCGCCCAGACATACCTTGGGACCTGGGGTAGTTGCCCCGTTCTCCCTGCAACTGCACCACATCAAATACCTCGGCATTAATATTAGTGCTTCCCTAGACAACATCAGTGACCTCAACTATCCCAAGAAAATAATAGGTATATGCCAAGGTCTCAAGAGATGGGACACTCTAGCCCTTTTCCCTGACGGGCAGAATAAACGCCATGAAAATTAATTCTTTCCCCAAGCTCACATAGATAGCCGCAATGAACCTTGCGTGCCCGCCCCCTGCCTCAATAAAAGAGCTAAACCGGGCAATAGCTAAATTCATATGGAGAGGAAAGAAGGCGAGAATCCGCCTCCCAGTCCTATAAGCCACCAAAGCAAACGGCAGCTTGGCAGCACCCTCCCTAAAGACCTACTATCAAGCTGCACAGATTTGCTGGGTCAAACAGTGGCTAGACTCTGCTGGCGACTCCAGTTGGAGGCACATGGAGGTTGAGCTAATGAAACCACGAGACCCAATCGAGGTTATGGCCATCCCCCCAGGCAAGCTCCCCACACATCTCAAGAAACACCCAATACTTGGGCCCACGGTTACCCAATGGCGCAAGCTCAGGGCAGCACAATGATTCAAACCAGACATTCACCACCTTGGTCTATCATCAGGCGGTTCTATCCTATGGACACAGCCATAAAATCCACCACAAGCAAGACACAGATTGGTCCAACACTTGCATAATGGACGAAGGACGGATACAACTGTTTCAAGAAGCACATATCAAACTGGGTCTCAACAAAGGAGACTGGCTTACATACCACACCAATCGCACCACTATCCAGCTCCACACGGCACAAAGCCTACAGCCACCAGCCCTGGCCCCATGTGAGGCGGAGATGGAGAGACATCTAGATGCACCACCAAACCTGCACACCTTCTACTGAATGGCGATACTGGGAAACCAAGGGTGAAACCTTTCATTAGCACACTCCTGGTCGGAAGACCTAGGCCTCCAAATCGATGTTAGGGACATCCCAGAATACTTTGCAGCCATCCCCCAGATATCCACAAACTCCAAAAACAGAGAGATACAAAACAAAGGCTATACTTAACCCCTGCGTCACTCCATCAGATGGGGATTGCTCAATATTGCTCAATACACAGATGCTGGTGGGAATGCGACTCCCTAGGAACAATGGGCCACATACACTAGCATTGTCCCAGGATCGCTCTATACTGGCAGGAGGGCCGTGAACAGATCGGTGACATAGAGGGGACCAGGGTCATACTCACTCCTGAAAGGATGCTAATGGGGGCAGACAACGGCGAATAGCATGCAGACCCTCTAACCCGCAAATTAATTGGCATAATGCTCTTCACGGCAAGAAAACTGTTGGTCATACATTGGAAGGCAAAGGCCCCTCCCCCGACCGCTGAGCGGATATTACTCCTAGCAAAAACATGTAGATAGGAGCTGGTGGAGATGGTGAGAAGGCAGACACAAGGCTATGCCAAAGCAGCACATTTCCACAAACTAATAGACAAACATATACAATAGGACAGAAAAACTGAAGGGCCAAAACCGAGCACCTCCAGGCAAGACAAGCATGCCGGCACATGGGCTAAGGCCAACTGGGGACACGGATATTAGCGCATCTTACTTAGGAGGGGGGATTACGGTTATGGGTAATTTGCCGGTACGGGCCAGGCTACCATAAACCAAGCCTACGAGAACGTGGATGCACCGGGCCACAGGCCCAGTGAGGGTGTAGGGGGTTCAGGCCTAAGGTGGGGCAATGCTCTGATGGAACACAGGCAGAAGGCTAAAAGAATTGGGACACCATGCACCTAATGAAATATTGAACTGTTGAAATATGGGGGAAATGTGGCTGAAACCGACTGATATTTTTTACACCGTAACCTGTTTATGAAATGCCAATAAAAGATGTTTAAAAAAAAAAAAGAAAAAAAAACGGTCTCTTGCTTTAGGGTCTGATTTACCAATTTCTTAAGACCAAGACAATGACTCCCTTCTCATGATCAACATGGAAGAGGTCTTCAAACTGAATTTTGGTGATTCCTTCTTTAATCCTCGCAAGGTCTTTTCAGTTCTTCCCACAAACTTCTCAATGTAAATGTCCAGCTTGTATTCCCCTTTTTGGTAGGCTCTAATTCTTCTTGAGGCAATCTAGCTTCCACCAATTCTCTGTGAGTTTCACTACTGTAACAAAGGAGATGGTTTCTGAGTCTGAGATGAAGGGGACTACTCCTGATGCAGTCTTGCTTGTTATAACTTTCTTTGTCACCACTGTGACAACAAAGATTGCTTCTGATTCCCTCCCCTTCTGTGCCACTGTCAGGACTGGCGCGCTGAAATCCGGAGGAGCTGATGCTGATCCCACAGCCCCTCACAAGTAGTTCTCTACTCAACCCAATAGTTACAGCTAGTTAAGAACTGCAAGAAAGGGAAAGGGGTAGTGGAGAAAATAATAAATGAGAAACAGCTGACTTTCAACCTTCTGGGCCGTCACTGGTATCTGTGGAAAAACGAACAAATCTGGTTACAACTACCCTGTGTGGAGAAAGTGCAACATGAGAACAACAATAACTGTTAATCTGTTACCTGCCTTACCTCTGCTATAGGTTTAGAGGTGTGGTATTGACACATAGAATATGCTCTAAATAATTTACTCAGGAGTACTCAGCTTTAAATGGTTCCAGGATCCTAGAGTTCTATTTTTAGTCTTTTCCTTTCTCTCTACTGAGTCATCACCCCCAGCTCCTTCTGTCTCTGCCCATAAGAAGTAGTACTGATTCCTCTGTTGCCTTTAAACTAAAAGTAAGCAACGCTTCTGGCACCTGCAATGATAATTTTCCAAAATGTATTTTTTCTTTTTGCAGGCACTTAGTGGTAGAGTATCTAGCCTTAAAGCAACTTGCATTAAAATGACTGAGAGTTTTTGTCTCCAAGTATTTGCATTTGAGCTAGCGACTGAAAATAATGTATTTTTCAGTTACTTCCAATGACTAGATAGATATTGTTCTGCTCATTATGGTTCTGGTCTTTTAAAGAACTGAAAACTAAACTAAGAACTATAAACAGTGCGTTCTTCCGATGAAAAACGCAGGCCACTTTCTGCATCCATGAATTTTCTCTCACGAAAGTTTCCTTCGCGAGAGTCAGGAAAAGAATGAAGCTCGCTGCGGTTTCCTTTGGAAATAAACGTTGCTGTTGTGATGTCAGAGGTACGCGAGGAGTAGAATGTCTTTTAGGTTAACTTTGTTACACACGCGTTGCTGGTGCTTCTTGCCTAAAAAGCTCTCCGCTCTCTGAATCACAACAAAGCCACATGCTCTGTGATGCCGCAGGCAGTGCTCTATGATGCCGCGAGCAAGATTAAAACAATGCGCCCGAAAAAACCGCTATACGGATGACGCCTGTAATGTAATGTTACCCGCGCTTGGTTGTACAAACACGTCGCACAAAAGATTAGCAGCCTCGCACCGGGAGTAGCTGTACTGAAGAATAGGAGCATGCTCTCCCTAAACACAATGCTTGCTTCACACTGTATGCTGTCTCACACTCGGCACACTCTTAAAATATCTCATCAACCTTGCCTCTCCCTACTGTTTCAGCAGTCTTTCTACGTGTTGTACTGCACACACTTGCAGAAGCCTTTTAAATAGCGTTCTCATGACTCTTAGCTCTGACTCCAAATGTTTCCTTTTAAGAGCAGCTAAGAAGGTTACAGTTCTTCAATTCAGCAATTACATTTACTTCACTTGCTCCATAAATGTTCTGAACAATTATAGTGGTCTTTCCTTCATGGATTTACTGAAAGTATAATTAAACTCTGTTCTTCAGATTTCTAACATTAAATTTCAAATTGAAACCCTCCCACCTGATGTTATTCAAGATAGTGATTATCTCTGCTGCTGAAGTCTTCTTTACTTCTGTGGAGAAGTTCCTGAACTCTGGATTGGGCCTAAAATTAAGGATTACTATAACACACAACCTGTCTCCGAGTTTCTAGGGATGAAAGGCAGTTATAAAACCCTGCACACCAGCCAAGTACCCAGGCCGTTGTCCTCCCAGCCAATCAGATAAGCCCAGCATTCCTCCATCTTAACTTGGGAAACCTACAATATTTATTCTTAAAGAAACAGCCTCCAACCCTATGAACCACTACAGGCCTATTCCACCTACCAGCCCTGACAGTCACTACTGTGATGAAGGAGATTACTGAGAACCTCTTGCTTGTTATGGCTTTCTTTCTCACCACTGTGATGGAGATTACTCTTGATGTACTCTTGTTTGATACTGTTTGGAAACTATCCCTGATCCCACCCGTCTTCCCGCCGTTCCCGTTACCTACTTCTGCTTGGGGATACGGCTCCGGTTATTACCAGGGCCGTGGGCGCTCTGTTTGGCGGTTCTGGGTTTCTGCGGCTGTGTGGCAGATTTCGGCTGGCAGTCTCTACGTTGTTTCTGGACCAAACGATCCACCTCTGTGCGAGTGCTACCACCACGACTATAGCAGTCTTGGTTTGAGTCGGCTCCTTGCTGGCACACTGCATCCTTCAGCGACATCTCACCTTCCGCGTCTTCCCTTCTGAGGGACAGCTTCAGCGTGCCTCTAAGACTCGCAGTTTGAATCTAGAGGGCTTGGCTAGTGTTCTGCTGCTTTCCAGGGTCTCTCTCTGTCTCTCTTAGTCAGTCTTTGCTTTCCATTTTATATAGTTGACTCTGCCCTTGCTTAACATCAACTGTAGGTTGTAATGTTTCGGTGGCAATCTTCATGCCTCTCAAAGGTCACTTCATCACAGTATTTAGTGAAGTCTGCTTATTGTTAATCCACATGTTTCTTCCACTGTTCCTCGTCACAGTATTCTCCACACCTGTGACAGTCGTGACTTTAGCATTACACATGGTATTCCGGTCAATTGTGGAGGAGGGAGAAGACAAGGGTAAGGTATTTTGGGATAGGGTATCAGGGAGGCTTTTCCCCAGATGGATGTCCTTGTCCCCAGGAGGGGAGTCCCTCCCTATGTGGTCCGTCTGCATATTACCACCCCTAAGGGGTCTATGGGGTAGCAGCCTCGCCTCCCTAGCCTCATAGGGAAGGGCTCAGCTCCGGGGAGGGAGAAGTAACAGACACTAGTGAATAGTCACAGGGGGTTAATTACCCGTATTCACCATTCAGTTTCATTTCAATTCATAAAGTCTTGTATCCTCTCACAGGGAAGGTATATTATTGTATGGTGAGGGTAAGCAGGGAAGGATATAGTGTTAGTTAATACATATGAGCCACATCTGGATGACCCTGACTTCTACGGGCAATATTAGCTAGATCTGTGGACGTCCATGTTGTGTGCGGGGGAGTTCAACACAATTCTGGACGTTACCTTGGATCGTTCCACGAAGAGATCCCTGTGCTCTCATAAGCGGTTTCGATTATATTACAGGCTATGTCCCAACTGCAGTTGTTAGATGAGTGGAGGTGCATGCATCCAAAGGGTCCCAAGGGCTGCAGACAATTGTTGGGATTATGACGGCGGCAGGTATGATTACCGAAAGCGATAGTAATTTGTAGCTTACTATACTATTTTATATGCAAATATAGACACCTTCTCATGTTCCCACTGGGCATGTTTGTTTGTCTAGTGTACTACTCAAGCAAATTAGGTAATACTGCCATTCGACACTCAGATATTTTTGTTTGAGCGCTACAATCAGGAAGAAATGGCCGTCATTCTGCCCCCCACCCCCCAGGAGCTAGAGTCGCATCCATGTATTGAGGCTATAGTTGCATGCCAGAAGGATGATCTCCGGATTATATTGCCTATTCCAGGAACATCATGTTACCATGAATCGTGCATGCCCCAAATGGGAAAGGGATGTAGGACAAGAACTCAGACGAACAGTGGAGGAGGTGCTGCCTTCTTATTAAAGAGCTATCTCTGTGCGCTAGATATAGGCTGGTCCAATTTAAGGTCTTGAATATACTTCATTATATCCCAGCAAGGATTACAAAATGTATGCCTGATACAAATGACGCTTGTCTTAAGTGTGGCTCTTCCCTTTGCAGACTTCTTACATGTGTTTTGGGCGTGGCGCCCCATTGCTAGGTTTTAGCAGATAGTGGCTGGACTACTTGTTGACATTGTATTCATCCATCCCTTATTGGCCCTGTTGAAGTATTCACTGGGTGATATTGGAAAAGTCTCCATCATTACTCAGATGTTTTAATATAGCATGCATCGTAAACCAAAAAATATATATTGAGACATTGGCACATTGTAAATCTAATACTTGTGCATTTGAGGCCGAGTGGTTGAGGGATCTAGTATATACAAATGAGAGTGAGGGTACTGTGAGGTTGGCATCATGGAAGGAGACCCAGACAACCGATTCAATGTAACAAAAATGCCTTTAATAACTTAAATGTCAGTATGGTGCAAGGTCTAACCTGCCCTATGTGAAGGTGGGATTTGCCTACCTAAATAAACTAAGCATAGTCTGTGTCAGTTAGTTCAACTTAAGTCTATCTGTGTCCAAAACCTATGCTTGCTCTGACAACTAACATCAAAACAATGTGTAGGGATGTCATCCATATATTAAAATGTGTTCCAAAAGTAAAATTCTGAGCTATTTCCAGCTCATGCCTATTCTTCAGTTTCTCCTCCTCAATTATCAACAGGTTCACCACAATATTCAAGTTACTTTCTCTTGGATTTAAGGTTATATAGTTCCACACCTTTTAAATGTCAGGATACTCTTTCCCAAGTTCAATGCAGTTTCATGGCAGCAAATCTCAGGGTTCCCTTCCCCAAGTTCAATATCAAAAGATGTCACAAAAGGTAGTAGCTTTGAACTTTGGGTTTAAGCTAAGTTCCAACAATTCTTTACAGCCGAGGGTCTCCTTCCCCCAGCCATATATGCATCACTAGTAGGTTTCCTTGTTAGCTGTAGGGGTTCTCTGGCCTTGGCACCGTTGTTGGACCACACAATCCACCCATTACAGGCCACTCAACTGGGAACCTTTAGTTCTCCTTGTAGCCATTTGATTAGGGGTTCACTGGTATTGGCGCAGTTGTCAGATCCCACAATCCACCCATTACAGGTCGCACAACCAGGAAACTTTAGCAGTCCAATATTTAACAGATGGAGGCAGACTGATGAAAAGGCATAATGCTCTTAAAATGGGAAACAAAATTGAACTTTAAACGTGCAGGCTGAATCTGTGCTGTGTGGTAAGCTGAAAAATGTGAAGATCCATTCTACTAATAACATGGCATTGTTTTGGAGCAGGAAGTGCAACAGAAATGTTTCATTTTTCTCTTCACCAATGCAGTTAGCACAGTGAGAAAGGCAGATTGCGTGATGTTCTAGTGGGATGAGCTGGACATGGGATGGTGCTTGTGATTGACGAGGGGTTTCAAGAAAACAGTTTTAAGGCAAAGTAGAGAGGCATTCCTCTTCCGGCACTGACTGACAAAGGGCAGAGGGCTGGTGGTGCTGGGCTAAAACTGAAGCTGTTTTTCTCCTGGGTTGGCATCTTCTGGGTTAGAAGGGCTGCGAAAAAACTCGAGTAGTCTTAGCTGTGGATGACCCTGGAACACTGCCAAGCTGAGTCAGAGAAGATCATCAGCTTTATCCAAGGTCATTATGAGTTAATTGAGGGACGAGTGGAGTGAATGGTAGCATAGATTAAATAGTTCCGTTCATTTTAGGTGCTTTATTAGAGATTCGAATTTAAATGTACATGTCCTTCTGTGCTCATACTTCTCAAAGTCTAGCTGTTTTTTTCAAAGGGTATTTTTCTTGCAAAGTTCTACGAAGCCAAGGTTCATTTAGCAGTACGTGGCACAGATAGAGCATTGAAAGCCACTGCAGAAAATGTTGATCACTTTGTGAATTATAACATGGGTGTACCTGCCATTCTGTGTGCTCACTCCCCACAATACCAATAAAATTCAGAATAAAGGCCACATCCCAGTAGGGAATGAGACCACGAGAGATGATTGCGAGTTATCAAAGATTGTAACGCTCACCTGGTATCCACGGGGACGTCACTCAGCCTGTTCTGACCTCTTACGACCTCAAACCCTTCCCTGGAGTCTACTCGACTGGAGACTGGGCCTGAAACACAGGATTGGTAGAGTTTAACTCCCTATTGTCTCTGTGTGCTTGAACCCCTTCTTCCCCGGTGTCCAACCCTTCCCTTTGATCCACAGCTCACCTTGTTTTCTTGGAAAGTGTGCTCTCCGTCCTGCTTTCAGCGCAGGGGCGCGTTGATTGATGCAGGCTCGTTGCTGCCTCCTTACTTCACTGGCAAGAGACCGACAGGTAAGTATAATGAGTCTTTTGAACAGTTCTCTAACTTCATTCCTTTCCTTCCTTAGATGATGGCCGGCATCCGGAAATGGCGACGTGCTGCTGAGATGAGTAGCGCTGAAGGCGAGTGAGAGCGCGATGCCACCCTTTTGTATTTGTATTGAACTGAGTTCTTTTTCTGTGTCTTTTAGGTACTCGCTGCATTTCTTATTCATAACCGGCATCCACATTTTCAGCGTGGATGCCGGTTATGAAGAAGAAATGCGGTGAGTAAGCGCGGTATGCGGCGCCTCTAGATGTTTCCACGCTAACCTGGAGTGTCTTTTCCCTCTTGCAGATGGATGAGAAGTTCCGGGGACAGAGTTCCCCCAGAGCGGCTGGGATTCAGGTAAGCGTTTGAAGCTCGTACAGTCTTTAAAAATAAGCGAAGATTTGCTGAATGCTTACTAATGCCTTTTTTTCTGTTCTTTTCCATTTTCCTTACGAAGCGGCGTGCCGGGATGGGAATGACACCGCCGAAGATGCCTGCAGAACAGAAGAAGCGATGAATGATGGGCAGAAGCACTGCAGGGGAAGGCTGTTCCTAACAGTGTTCTTGCAGGAGCTGAGCGCAGAAGAAAGATGCAGGCCTACTGGAGACCGATCAGAACACATTGAGTGTCACTCTGCAGGTGCAAAAAACACAAAGCATGTTTCTCAGCCTGGGCGTGGCTTAAATAGTCTCTGGGTATCCCAGGTGTCTCTGGGCTGAACCACACCCAAAAGACTAGACTGCACATGCAGTTCTGGGAACCGAAATATGTGGGGGCATCCATCTTGTTCCCATCAATGCACTACAAGTCCAATCCCCAATGTTATCCTATGGGAGTGAGTGAGTCTGGAGGGATGGAGAGGCCCTTGAGGGCCATGTAGGTGATCGTGGCCTGGCTCCAGCCTGACATCTTGGAGGGCTGGGGACATGAGGGGCAGGAATCGTGACAAAATGTATATGAAATTCACCATCCAGAGAACTCTGCTGCCTCGAGAGCGCTCTGGCAAACAATACAATACAATGTGTTTTTAAAAGGTTTCAGCGTCATCAGTGATGATTTCTATACAGCCAGAAAGTTAGAATATCATTGGTTAGAAGCGAGGTGCACATATAGTTCTTTATGGGCCGGCTCCACAGGATTGGCCGATGACTTGGCGGGAGGTTGGACATCATGTGATTCAGCTGGACAGGTCCGTGCGAGGTGAAGGTTAGGCCAGGTCGGAGAGGCGGCTGGACCTCACTAGCTAATCAATAAATCTTAGAGGCTTATAAGTTGTACATACATAACTGTATCATCTCACATTGGGTCATTCATAAGGTGAAGGGTGTGGGGGTCTTGCCTTTCTGTGATAACCTGGGGACTGGGCTGGTCTGGCACATCAGGGTGAAGTGGGGAGTGAAAGTGACACGTTAGTTTAGGACAGAATATACTGTGACAGGGGTCTGGGTTTATTGGAAGCACTCTGGGATGGTCAACACAGTGGGGGCACACTTCTGTTATATCAAGAGAATACCTTAGGAGGGCACAGGGTTACACAAGCTTTAATTCCCCAACAGAGAGGGTGAGGGGTGCAGGAGCAGGTTTGTGGAGATGGATGAGCTACAAGTCATAGTTCAGGCCAGTTCACACACAGGGCAGTGATCTCAGAGGAAGAGTGATACGATACATAGTTTAGGTGAAGCCCGGTGCAGTCAAGGGCGGTGCTTCATTTTGTATCAACGCTGTTTTTGCTGCTGTGGCTCAGGTCAGGATTATAGACCATTTGAGCGTGAGCCACAGCATTTCCTCTATTTGTGTTTATTTGTGCCCTGCTCTCTGCAAGAAGAGCTGCCTGTTTTGCCTTGGATGAACTTGGTGAATTGTAGTATCGAAGCATATCAATCATATTGGAGCCTTTTCCCTTTAAGGCTTCCTGAGCAGCAGGCCACGCCCCCTGGAGCCAGGAAGTAAAACGAAGAGCACTGAGCCCTTGCGGTGTGAAGCCCGGTGCAGTCAAGGGCGGTGCTTCGTTTTGTATCAATGCTGTTTTTGCTGCTGTTTGGCTCTGGAGGGCGGTGGAGGGTGTTTCATCGTTCCTGGTCCAGGAAAGGGAAGGAGCGCACACAGAAGGTAACCAGTGGTGGTTTTTACTATGCACTTAATGTTATACAGTTGTTTGTCGGACTACCTTTGCAGTCGATGCACTCTTTGACTGGCAATAAGTAAAGTAAAACAAAACACTGCGAGACAAACCTGCATTACTCTTTGGACGCTTTGCCATTGTTTATTCCCACTGCTGGGCTTATTGAACGTTTTGGTCGTTGGTGTTACAACGAGACATTTGCAGCACTTGCAGCTCATTAAGCTAACTAGAACTTTACTGGTGCACTTACTTAGTACTTGGGATTTGATTATATGTCGACTCGACTGTTCACTAAAGGAGTCTGCTTTGTGTGCAGGGGTTTGAGCAGGGTCCAGTGGGAGTTCTGGTCGGCAACTGTGGGCCGTTCCGCCTTTGAGCCGCTTGGCCTCTCCGCTGTTGTCGAACCCGTGTGCAGGAAATAATCACAAGCTCACTCTCGCAAACGGGTGATCAGTTAAAAAAAAAAAGTGCATTGTCTGCGGGCTCATAGCCTTTGAGCCGTACGGATCCTACGCCCTAGAAAGAGTGTGCCACTTTATAACTGGTTTAAAGTAAGACACTAACAGGCTAATGAAGCTACGGAGCAACTCGCTCCAGGATGACCCCAGAACCCCGGAATCGGAGGAGCCTAAAACGGTAAGCAGCCCCCTAACACACTGCCTGAGGGGGCCGCTGGAAGTAAGCAGGAAGGACCAGCCCTCTGGGTAGGGGGTCCACTGGATCCAGGTGCAAGTGCATGCAAACTCCCTTTCCCCCCGTCTCCACACCAGTGAGATGTTTGGGGGTACAAGAAGTCGAATCCACTCTGGTAGAAAATTGGAAAAAGGGCTTGGAATATACAACTACTACTAAAATCCCCAAAAAAATTGAGGAGCATTTTGGAGAAAAAAAACTGCCACATGAAAGAGCAACTCATAGAGATAATGCCATGTCCTCAAGCCCAACTAGAAGCTACAAAGGACCAAATGAGCCTGTCAAGCCCCCCTTGATCCTGGATATAAGTTCTCCTACGTTGAGGAAACTGAATTTGTCTGGTATAGATATCAATCTAGAACCTGCTGGTCTAGTGCTGGAAGAACTGCCAGCAGAAGGATTATTGGCCGTTGAATCAAGAGAAATCAAGGAGGAAATTGTAGAAGAGGGGGACCAGCCTAACGAAAATACATTGAGTGCACTTAACTATGTGTTAAACTCGCTAGTCTCCGTCTTTGAACTTCTGAAAGCTGAAGTACAACTTCAATCTGGCTCCATAATGGAACTGACAAAGGAGGTGGCGGCAATGGCTGGCTCAGTAGTGGGCTGCTGCAATGTTGTCAACTTAAGTGTGCTGCCAAGACTGCAGGAGATGCAGCTTGAGTCTGTTAAACAAGGGCTGGATATTACAGCACTACAGAGGTCTATGGTAGCCTTAAACAAATTGGAAGAGACTGACAGATCATTAAATCAAGCCGTATTGAACCAACTTCAACTGTTCAATCAGAATCAACCAGAGCGGGCTGTGCTAGAGCAAAAAGAGGTAGATACCCAACAAATGGATGACACACCTCTCTCGGAGTCGACTCTGGAATAGTTCATGAGACTGGCCAATGTGGAAGAGGGATTCTTAGATGAGGACCCAGTGGGAAAACCACTCCTAGAAAAGCAGAGTGATCAGCCGGACCCCCAAGACGTGGAGATTAAGGAAGCTCGTCCTCAAAGCACAAACCCAAGGGGGAAAAAATTCCGAAAAAGGGAAGTAAGAAGGCTGAAAAGACTCAAAGAAAAAGAAGTCCAAAAAAATGGGAGAAAAAAATCAAAGAAACAATCAAAAGCAAAATATAAGAACTCAGAAACGAACTCATTTTTAAAGAAAGTTGGAACCTCTCATCCTTCGGTGGCAGAGGATGATCAAGAAATTATTGAACTAGAGTCACTGAATAGTCCTCAGAAAAAAAAGGGGGGGGGGCTCAAAGAGGGAAAACCACCAGGAAAGATCTTCTCAAGATGTCCAGGAAGCTGTTATGAAAACACGCTCTAATACAACTAAGGCTAAGCATAGTGTGTCTTCAAGAGGCTCCCAAACAATTAATATTCTGGATAAACAGGAAGTGGCCCTAGGACCATCAAACTTGAAGAAGGGTATCAAATTAGCTCCCATCTTCCTTAAAGCTAGACCAAAACTGGGGCCTAAATCATCCCCAGTCAAGGACGGGCAAGCTGCAGAACCAAAAATCAATGTGAAAATTGCTCCAATCTTCTTAAAAAAAAACCTCCAGCTTCAACAGAAATGAAACCTAAACCTCCAATGGTGGTAATAAAATTGGGTGACACAGGAAAAGGACAAAACCAACACGGGTTCACCTTATGCGATGACGATTATCTGGTTATCCCTAACTGCAAAGAATTATGCAACATTTTTAAATCGAGGGACCATACTCACACTCCTGAAAAAAATACCAAGCCTGTTCTTAATTAACAGCCAAGACATAGAATCAGTAAGTTTCCCAGATCCAAATAACCCATTACTGGCAAAAGTTGGCTGTGCCTCCAGGGAGGTGTTCGAGGCAATTGAAGATGCAAAATTAGAACTAAAGAACTTGGACATACTGGTACTAAGAAGACAACCGAAACCCCTACAGCTCTTGAACATGGCAGGAAGAAAGAACGATTATTGCAATGAAGGGGTTAACAATCTGCCAATAAAAACCACGAGGCCCATGGGCACAGTTGAACCGACAAATGTCATCAGCAAGGACAATACTCTAGCCCTACTTCCGAGTATTTTAACTGAGGTTTTTCAGAAGCTGGGTCTAGGCACACAACATCTTTGAAAATGATGGGCTGAGAGTTATCTGTTGGAATACTCGGGGCCGAATAACTGTACATCAAGGGCAATAAAGAATTATCTGTTTGATGTGGGAGATGTTATAATGCTACAGGATACTTGGCTGGTAAACCCAATAGCAGTTGAAGGGTACCACATAGATACTCAGGGGGCACTACAAAAAGCTAGAGGGAGGCCTAATGGAGGGCTGCTTATTGCCTTCAAAAACTCGAAATTTAAGGATGTTGTCTCCCTTGAAGTGAACATCCAAGGGATACAACTGTGTGAAGCTACGCTCAGAAATGGGGTATGTGATAGGGAAATGATATTTTGTAATATCTATTAGAATCCCTCAAGTATGATGCTTAGCTCATTTCTAGATGCATTAGCTAAGGCACTAGGAGACATGAAGCTAGCTTTTCCTGTGGCAGACATAATTCTTGGGGGTGACCTAAACACTCAATGCATTGATCTCCCAAGAAATCAAAAAACCTCAATGGGGAAAAGAATCACGAGAAATGGCCACCAGTGGGTAGAGTGGTTAAATGTTTGGGGTTTGAAAATGGCAAATGGAGGTCTTCCAGGAGATATACCGGCCAAACCGACTAGGATTCAGGGTCCATCTGCCTCAATATTGGACTACCTCTTCCTTTCTGGTGGCCTATTTGAACAGAGAGTACATCTAAACATAAAAGAAGGGGGGGTAGTGATCACTTGAGGTTGGAACTTTTCTTTGCAGAGATTTCATCAGAAATGTTGCCACGCATTACACAGGGGCTAGCGGCCTGGAAAGGTAAAGTGCGTCTACATAAATATAAAGCAGGAGGAGTTCTCCTGAATGAAAGGTTGTTAGCACTATCAGAAGACGTGCAAAAGGTGAATTGTTCTCTGTCAGGTTTTATTAAATTCATCTGGCACATCTGTCCCCCGAAATGAAATGGGTGGAGGGCCGAAACAGGTTCATCGGCACGTTTATGACGAAGAGACGATGACAAAGAAAAAAGATCTGAATAGTAGGTTAAAGTTCATAAAAAAGATCCATCTATTGGTAAAATGGAACAAGGGCTGCAAATTAGAATACTCAAAAACAGGTATAAACAATGGTCTGTGGCACGTAATGCAAAAAGGTTCCAACTGGATGGGGAGCACATTTTGGAGGTCCTAGGGAAAAGGGATGCAAAAGGGTTTCGGGATATCATGCGAGACATGGAAGGGGAGAAAACAACCCAACTGTGTAACTTAGTCCCTGAGGATGACTGGATCAAATATCTAAACTCAGTATTCGGTCAACCGGTTAGAACAGTATGTAATTATAACATTGAGGCAGAATGGAGGCTTGAATTTAACACCTCGGATATTGAAGATATCATCAAGAAGGCCTGGTCTTCGAAGGCAGCAGGTCCAAATGGCCTTACATATCAAGTCCTGAAGAGCAACCCCGCCTTATGGGCAAAATTGCTAAATTGGCATTTTGGGGAAATTCTGTCCCTGAAACAACTCCCGTCTTCCTGGCGTACCGCCACAATTATCCCATTATTCAAGGGGGGCGATAGGGAACTGGCGAAAAACTACCGTCCCATCGCCCTGTTGGATATTGACAGCAAGATCTTTATGAAAATCTTGCTGGGGGAATTGGAATCATGGGGAAAAAAAGTCACAATGCTCTCAGAATGTCAACAGGTTTCAGGAGGGGACTTTCAACGGCAGTGAATGGTATGATACTAAATTTACTGAGTGAAAAAACACAGGTCAAAGGAGGAGAACAACTATATGGTGCCTGGGTAGACTTCTCAAGGGCCTTTGACCAAGTGGACAGAGGAAGGCTCTGGATGAAATTAAGAGCGAAAGGCATTCCAGAGGGGCTCCTGGCAATGCTCATCGAATTCCACAAGGGAAATGACATCAGGATGAGATTAGATGCGGAGGGCCATCTATCTGACCCAGTGAGAGTAAACTGGGGGGTTAGACAGGGCTGTCTTGGGGCCCCGTTATTCTTTAACCTCTACACATCTGATAAGGGGGATTTTCTAGCATCCTCGGCGTTTGGCCAGCCCTACCATATGATATGATATGGCATTTGTAACGCGCCTATGCACAAGTGTTTGAAGGCGCGACGAGGCAGGGAGGGGGGAACAAGGGAAAGACAGACAGCGATCCTACTAGGCCAGGTGCCATTCAGACCGCGCAAGTGCAGGGGTAGGGGGAAGGGAAAAGTGCAAGGGGAAGGGGAGGGGGAAAGTGCAATACAAGTAAGTAGAGTAAGTAAATAAATAGGGCCAGCTGGTGGCAAGTGCAAGGTAAGTGCAGACAAGTGCTGGGAAAGGGCGGGCTGTAGGGATACAGAGAGAGTCCCTCAGTGCAGGGGTTGCCAGGGAGCCAGTGCAAGTGGAGAGTGGCTGGGCCAGGGACCGAGGTCGGTGAGAGTGGTTCTCCTCAAGTTTCAGGGAGGCAGGAAGGCTGTTCCAGAGGGAGGCCCTGCCAGGGCGAGAGATCGACCCCCAACTCGTTGCTTCGAGAAGCGGCTGACCCTGAGGGAGTTGGAGTTGGATGAGCGAAGGTCTCGGGAAGGAAGATATTTAGGAAGAGAGTGTTGAAGGTATTTAGGCCCCAGAAGGCCTTGTGGACAATGCAGAGGGTTTTGAACTTAATCCTCGCAGCCACTGGGAGCCAGTGTAGAGATACGGTCCCTGGGTTTGAGGCCAAGGACAAGTCTCGCAGTTCTGTTCTGGATGAGTTGCAGGGGGCGGAGAGTGGAGGCAGGCAGATTAAGATATAGGCTGAGAAAGTGTACTTTCTTACCATAAATGGTAAGAAAGTACACTGGCTGGCCTACGCAGACGATGTGGTGGTTCTTGATAAAACAGCCATCGGTCTGCAACGATTATTAAATGGCATCCAAAAATATGCAGTCAAAAATGGGCTTTCATTGAATCCAACTAAATCTAAGGTGTTGGTCTTTAGGCAAAAGAACAAAAAAATCTCTTTTCCAAGGTGGTCAATGGGGGGGGGAGTCAATTACTAGAGTGGAAGACCTGGTTTATCTGGGCTATATAATTTACGCCACCCCAGCAGTATGCAAGGCAGAGTCAGATCTTGAGACAAAAATAAAACGCCTTGCGGCCCAGATGAAAAGAATTCTTTTGAAATTTGGTAAATTCTTGTTTACACCAGTGCTCAAGTTTTACCAGGCCAAAGTGATCCCCATTCTTCTATATGGGTTAGAAGCGAAACCCCAGTTATGGAATACATCCTGGCAAAAATGGGAAGGCCTCGTCTGGAAGCATGCCTTGGGATTACCCATGAGTCTCTCTATGGAGAATGTTAGATTTGAACTGGGCCTCAGATCGTTACAATCACAAGCAGGGTGGAAATTGATGATACTATATCATCGCATCATGTTATCACAAGATCAATCCCTGTACACAGACATGAAACGACATCTGGAGGCAGGTAATTCTCAGCATCTGGGCAGGCTTGAGTCGCTTGTGCAAGAGTGGCAAGTGAACGCGGATATTGATCCCAAATTGTTAGAGGTAAATCCATTAAAATCTAAAAAGAAATGGGAGGAAATGGATTGGATTAGGACCCTTGAGAAAGTAAGATCAGGGCCACACCCAAACCCTCTCCAAATGACGGAAAGAAAACTGGGCTTCCTGAGCAAATATTTAACCACATTCCCAGACTTTAGGTCAAGGAATAAATTCTTGAGATTAAGATTGAATATACTTCACACAGGTGAAGTCCTGGCGAGAAGAGGTTTGGGGGCCTTAGCTGTGAACCTATGTCAATTTTGTACCAAGCCAGAAAATCAATCAATCAAGCATCTGATGATGGAATGCGTGGGCACAAGAGTCCCCAGACAACAGTTTCTTGGGAGGTTCATGTCTGATTCGACATATTGGGTAAATGACAACTTCTGGGAAAGCCTGATTGATGGTCAATCCAACCAAAAAACGATTGCTGTTATTAAGATGCTTGAAGCTTGTAACCTAGCACTGTAAAATGTATATAAACACTGTTGGCAGCTCTGGGGTGTAAGGGGCAGTGCAAAACAGATAAGGGAAGAGAATGGGAAAGGTTGCCCTTTTAGGCCCCTTTGTCTATGGTCAAGTTGATTTCCACGGCTGTTTTCTCCGCTTTTCTCTTCTAATTGGCTTGGATGTGAAACTGCTTTTTTTTTTTAGATGAAATTAATTTTTCATTTTCTTAACTTTTGTATATGTACTGTTTTTAGATGAAACCAAATTTTCTTCTTTTTTGTGTATGTATTTGTGAAAGGTTATATTTATGTAACCATATACAATAAAAAAACTTTGAAAAAAATAGTTTTAATTGTATTAGTTAGCTTCAGCGCATCCGTGAGAAAGGGACTTGGGCCGTGCAGAAAAGGTGGGGGTGGTTGGTGCTCGCTGGCCACGACGCTGCAGAGGGGAGAGGAGACTTTGTATTGCAGAATTGCGACCTAGTCCAAAGATGGAGTCGAGGGCATACAAAATGGAGTCCAAGTGTGTCTTGCAATAGCCCCACCTCTGTTCCAGCAGAGGCCTATTCCTCATGGCAGCAGAAGGGCGATGGAGGCGTCCCCCACTAGTGCAAGAGCAAGAGGTTCATTTCGCGTAGAATGTATGGGGGGCTAATTCACCCCTTCCTTCCTTACATTCCCCCCTTTCGTTACATCTAAAGTAACAAATTACTTTTTGTTATTGTTTGCATTTTGGTAATACTCTGCCTCCATTATCGCCTCATCCCACGCCAGTGTCCCAGTTATTGGCATCCATGCTCTGCATACCCCTTGTAAACTCAGGCCTCTTCTAGCATATTCATCAGGGGTGCAGGTCATGTATATTCCCCCCATCCCCATCCAGATCCACCCATACTTCCTTGTACCACTGTAATTCCCTTGGTTCCTTTATTGTAGTATGATACAGATTGTCCATTCTGTCCCCGGGATAACGATACACTGCTGTCATACGATATTTGGAGGGACCAGACTCTCCTGTCTGTATCTGTGCATTTTCATTGTTTGTACCCTTTTCGGTTGCCCCATTGTAACCATCATCATAGCAGAGCTAGGCATTGATTTTGCACAACATCGAACCCCTACCTGACACACACAAACAATTTGTAACGGGAAAACGATGAGTGGGACAAACATTTTTATCATCATGCTGAACCAGGATGGTATCCAGTTGAAGTCATCGAACCAGTTGCTGGAGGTGATGCCTCCTTCTTTTTTCATTCTTTCACTGAGGTTATGCACCGCCGAGATCACGTGTGACAAGGTCCCATTGTCCGCATCTGCAGAAGGTATGAATGTACAGCAGACACTCCCGATTTTTCGGCAAACACCGCCGCCCATTGCTGTGAGTAGGTCTAGGACGTACCGGTTTTGCAAGGTCATAAACTGCAGGGCGCGACGTTCCACTTTTATCACATTGAAGCCTTCTTCTGTGTCGTTGGCCAGCTGCATCAATTCCCAGCGAACGATCTGCAGTCATTTTACATTTGTTCGCGCCTGGAGTCCCGGCAGTAGGAGTGAAGCAAAGAACGTCTCTGCAGAATTAAAGAGGTTGTACTGATCCGGAATCTCTGCCAGGAGGTTTGAGGATTCGCTGAAAGATGTAACTTGATGATCTTTGGTTGCGGGGAACTCTGTCCTGTAACTCATCTTCAGACAGGATGTTCTTGTGCTGGCTGGGATACCGGTGATATTTCAGTTGGCACCCTCCCCCCTTGGACATAGCTCTTCGGGATCACCATCAAGGTAGAGTGTAGCGTTGCCATGGCACAGGTACCTCTCCATGATGGTGGGAGGTGCAGGTACGCTTGATTGCCACACACCCATTAAGTGTCCATTGGGGCTGCTGTTCCTTTTTTCATGTCTGGAAGGATGATTGTCTTGTTGCAGTGTTTGTTGGAGCCCATTCGTACTTTCCCTTCTCCGTGAAAACAAAGTTCTTGCTGGATCTATTTTTGTATCTTGATCGGCTTTTCAAGTGCTGCCACACACGTTAGTTTGGCAATGTGTTGGGACCATGTTGCAGTGCATGTTCGTTTGACCCATTGAAAGTTCTCTTCTGTCAGTCCTCGCAATGCTTCAGCTTTACATGTGATTGTCACGTCTTGCCATTTATTTTCTGTGAACACTGTCCCTTTGATGATAAAAAATTGTTCTTTCAAGCATATCACCCCTTGAGGTTTGCTTGTGCATGTTTTTTTTATTTTGCAGCATTTGGACTGTTACTGTCTGTGCCTGGAAGGTAGTTCGAATTCTGCACAATGCTAGGTGAATTAGACACTGGACATCCGACATGGGTGTTTTTTGGGGTATAAGAACTTTGGGTGTGCCAGAGGCATGGGGTGTATGAGAGCAAACGTAACAGCTCTCATTTGTTGCTTGTTTAGCTGTGGAACCCATGTCTGAGTACCATTTATTGGACTGATCCGGGTGGCGGGGGTCTTCAATTTCATCTAATCCCAGACCATGGTATGCATCATAACCCTTTCTTTCCACCCCCCTTTTTCACCTCTTATTCCCCCTTTGATCATTGTGTAACTTTTTCACCTTTTGATGTCTTATAGGAAAAATGTTTGTCCATGTTTCATTATTCTGTTCGCCCCCACTCTGCAAGGATTATGACACAGGATACATTTGGGTAGTTGGGACATAGGGTGTAAAGTGCATTTTATCGCCATCTGAGGTAGGTTCTTCAGTTGTGTGCATATTTACATATGGTGATTCTGAAATACCGAACATAGAATAATCATCATTGTACTCATTGGATACGTTATCAATATCATAACCCATGCAGCATATGTAAAAATGGGGGTTTTGACAGTTCCGTTTTTGAGCAGAGTCGTTAGGTTAGCATTCACAGAAGCATTGTGGCTCCAAATAACTATAAAGCCATCCCAAATGAGGATTGACCGTTCTTGTATTAACTGTACCCCGTTCCCCCTCCTTTTATATCCCACAATATAAATGATATGCTCCAATACAGGCCAAGGCAAAACATCACAGAAAAAAACCATTGCTACTACTAATTTCTTCCCTATCACTATCTACATTTGTGGAATTGTTGGTGAGGGCCCTCCTTTCCGTCATATTTCCACCTGAAGGGGCGATATAAATGGGTTAAGTACACAAAATAATCCACTTATTTCTTCTTTCTCTTCATAACATATCATTATATTCATTTATATCGTTACCATACACATTTTTGATGCAAAATAGGTGATGACAGAAAATTTAAGAGAAGAGTGCAGGAGAGAACTGCCTTTGAAGAAAACGTGCTAGGTGGGGAGAGGTAGAGAGATACTGAGAGAGTGAGAGACAGAGAAAAAGACAGAGAGCTATAGAGAGGTTATTTCATATATATATATATATATATATATATATATCTCATTCAAACTGTATTCATTGTTCATTACTTTTCTCTTTGTGTTACAGCCCTAATTTTCATTATGCCCTTTATTTCTTTAATCACACTTTTCTTTAGGGAATAGCAACCTCTTGTTCCTATGTTTGTTCGCTTTTGGGTGCGGTGCTCTCATTTGCCTTTCTCACATCTGAGAGATGCACCCAGTACTTTAATCACTTTATCTTTACAGCTGAGGGCGTACAGTAAATCACTTCATAGGGGCCATGAAATTGTGGGGAGTTCCATCTCCGCACGAAACTGCGCACGTATACGTGTTCACCAGGCATTAGTGGGACTGCTGGGCTGTCTTGTGCGGGTGTATTTGTATCAGTTTGGTTTTCTTGGGTGAATGGAGGCGCTACTTGTTTTGCTGTACTCCTCACTGCTTCTGTCAGATGGGTGAGATATTCCTTAAATTCATCCCCTAGCACTGTGGCAGCTCTGTGAGCGTCTGATACTCTCCTTACTGGAGATAGTGGCGTTTGATTGCCTCTTCCTGTCACTATTTCGTGCGGGCTTAAATGGTGGCCCTTACTTGGCTGCATTCTGAGTTGGAACAGTGCTAGAGGCAAGCAATATAACCAGTTTTTCTTAAGAGTGTGACATAATTTAGACAGTCTGCTCTTGAGGAGGCAGTTTATCTTTTCTACCACCCCGTTAGCTTGCGGTGATAAATCAAACAGTTTGTTTTACCCCCAACAATGAGGTAACTTCCTTGAAAAGGTCATTTACAAAGTGCGTGCCATTGTCTTAACGGATCACATCACATATCCCCCACCTGGGGAATACCTCCCTTACCAAACATTTGGCCGCGCACTTGGCATCTGGTTGCACACACGGCCCTGCTTCAACCCAACGTGAAAAGGGGCACACTACAACTATGAGGTACCTTGCTCCGTTGCATCTCCCCCCCATCTCAGCATAATCTATGTATAGTTCTCGAAAATGGTCCAGATGGGCGTGGCAGTGATCCTCTCAATGTTCTGAGTGTCATCCCTGAGCTGTATGTCCGACAGGTGATGCATTCTATTATTAATTTCATTAAGTGTTCCTGCAGATTAGGTATGAACCATTCTTCTTGGATGTCTGCTGCATTGTGCTGCTTTGTTACATGTGCTGGAAAGTGAAGTTGTTGGAATGCTATCTGTAGTAACGCTACTGGCATCACCACTTTCCCTGTCATTTCCTGGCACCATAGTAGGTCTGTGGACAATGTTTGCACCCTTGTTTATCCCATAACTCTTGCTCATCGTGTGGGGCGCGTCTCTGCAACTCTATTATCTACGGGTGTAGAACTGCACCCCTCTTCCTTGTTGTCAGGTGTTGTTGCTTTTACTATACATTCTGCAAAGTGCGTTGCTTCTTTTGCCGCAGCCTTTTCTGCCGTGTTTCCGAGCGAGATTGCATCTGTGTTGTTTGTATGTGCCTGGCATTTCACTAAGGCCACTGCTGATGGGGCTGCTAATGAGTCTATGAGGTCATTCAATAGCGCTGCATGTTGTACAGGGGAGCCATCCGCTTTCCTGAAACCTCTTTGTCGCCATTGTGACAAGCCCGAGTGTACCATTGTTGTCACGTATGCCGAGTCAGAGTATATCGACACTGCACACCCCTTGGCTGTATGCAATGCTTCAATTAATGCGATGAGTTCTGCTTGTGCTGAAAAATGTGAGGGGAGGCGCTTCTGCACTTTCACTTCGTATTCTTCCCCTTCAATTCTTACCACAGCTGCCCCTACATGCTTTTCTCCTGTTTCGCAATCAATAGACGCTGACCCATCTACAAAGTATATTTCACCTCCTTCTAGGGCATTCTCACTTGCTTTAGGGATGTCTTCTTGTTCCCCTTCATATGTAGTGCAGTGATGTGCTTGCATATCCTCCACTGTGCAGGGCTCTGTAATGAATGTGGCTGGGTTTACAGTTTTGCACCGTACAACATTTCATATGCTGGTTCTCTCTGTGTGGCAATTGTGGATTTTGACCTTTCTAGTATGGTGAATAGAGAGTTTTCAACAAACAGTGTGACCGAGCAGCCCATCACTATGGTGGCACTTTTCTCGATGTCCAAAGTGGCGGCTGCGAGGTCCTTTTCGCATGCAAAGTGTCCCTGTATTACAGAATCTAAGGTGCCACTGTAGTATGCTAATGGCTTGTGACCTAGTGATGTTTTCTGTGTGAGCACTGCTGTCATTAGTGTTCCATCGCATCGTAATGTGACAATAGATAAAACTCCCAATCATAATCTGGAGTTGCTAAAACTGGTGTGTTTGTAATTAGATCTTGTAGTTTAAAGTATTGCGTGATCATGTCTTGTGGCTATTTTATGGGTGCGCTGTTCTTTTGTGCTTCTCTCAGTGCTTGAAGAAGGGGGCGTGTGTATGCATCATAGTCTAGTATCCATGCACGGCAATAGTTGCATATACCAAGGAACATTTGCATTTCCTTGACAGTTTTGGGCATCACTGTATGGCGTATAGCTGCTGCTCTGCCTGGTATGATCCTTTTACCATCCTTCAAAATTAACTGCCCTAGATACAGTACTTCTGCTAGGCAGTATTGCAGTTTTCCCTTGTCCACCTTGTATCCTTTTGCCGCTAGCAGGTTCAGTAATGTTTTTGAATCTGCTCTACATTGTTCTTCACTTTCACTGCAGACAAGGAAATCGTCTACGTACTGAATTATTGTGCTTTTCACATCAATATTGCTGAGGTCTTCGTGCAAAATTCTGTTAAATATGCTGGGACTTTCAAGTACCCTTGAGGTAGTTGCAATTTTCATACCTTTTTCCCCCTAAGGTGAATGCTGTCAAGTATTGGCAACCGGGGTCGACTGGGGTCGAGTGTTACTGAGAAAAATGCATTCTTCAAATCTACAACTGTGAAATACCTGGCATTTTTTGGGACGCTGCACAAAATGGGTGCAGGCTTTGGCACTAAAGGGAACTCTTTCTGTATGATGTCATTAAGTGGGCGGCGATCCTGTATCATTCTCCACGCCCCGCCCCTTGCCTTTTTTATAGGGGAAATTGCAGTATTGCATTGTGAATTTGATGGCACAATTATACCTTGTTGTAGTAATGCACTTATTGTTGCTTTTATTCCCTCTTCCGCTTCTCAGGACAGTAGATATTGTTTTCCTCTAGGCGGAACCGCGCCTGGTTTTAGTTTAATTTTTATAGGCGTTACCCCTCGCAAGAGTCCTACATCATGTGGCCCTGTTGTCCATAATTCTGGTGGTATCTCTCTCATATCTTGATCAAAAATGTAAGGCGGTGTACTGACACTGGCCATGAGGGGGTTATATATCTCTCTGTGTTGGATCATTATGTCACATGGCACGCATATCTCCATTATTATTTCCCCGTCAGTATCATTGTCAGTAAATAGCTCTTCATCTGTCAGCTCTCAGCGCTATGTTTGGGTATATGCATAATACTGTTCTCCACTCTCATCCATGCGTGTCCAGTCCTATTGCCACAATACGTCTGCCTGATACTTGCACCCCCTGCAGGTCAATTGAAAGGATGGTGCCGAGCACAATCTTGGGACTTATCACAGAGCGGAAAGTAAAATCAGATGGCACCCTCCATTTTTTTCCGGGTGATCTCTGGTACTATGC
Organism: Ambystoma mexicanum; assembly: GCF_040938575.1. Taxonomy (NCBI): domain Eukaryota; kingdom Metazoa; phylum Chordata; class Amphibia; order Caudata; family Ambystomatidae; genus Ambystoma; species Ambystoma mexicanum. The sequence goes on along the minus strand of NC_090935.1, from coordinate 229,703,872 downwards.
TAGCCAGAACCTGCATCCCGTAGATATACATGTCAACATCCATGGGCTCGCCTCTTACTGCAACCTCGTTTGTCATGGTACTGATCATTAGCATTGCTCGCACTGGGCACACCCCTGGAGTGGAGCACACTATTCCCCTTTCTGTAAAGGAGATGGTCATATTAAGCTGACTGAGGTGGTCCCGTCCCAGCAAATTTATGGGTGAATCTTCGTGATACAGCAGGGGCGCCCAAACCGTTTTCCCTCCCACTGTTATATCCAACTCTTTTATGTAATGAACTTTTAAAATGACTCCAGAAAACACCTACGTTTCCAAATTTTTCCCCGAAAGGGGAAACCGGCCCTCCATGAGGCACTATTTTTCTGCTCCCGAATCCACCATAAAGATGAACTGTTTGTTTCTTCCTATCTCCGCCCCCACTAGTGGTTCCTCTTCTGCACGTAGGGTAGTCAATAGGAATGGACACGCAAGTGCTTTCTGTGAGCTGTCCTAATCAGGGTATGTGTTTGTTCCTGGGTTGTAGAAAACGCTGTCTCCAACTACTGCTGTACCACGAAACGGTGCTGGTGCACCATTGGCGGCGGTAGCAAAAATGTTAGGATGGGTGTTCCCGATTGTATTCTGACGTGCCGGTTGGGGCTGCATGCCTTGCGGTTGTGCTTGTTGTCTGTGTTGAATATGTTGTGTTGCTTGTGGGTAGTCATTATAATTTTGCTCTTGTTGTCCATTACCTCCCATTGGCAATCCATAGGGGCTGCCTGGGTGAGGGTGGCCGAATTGTTGTTCGTTTCACATTGGAGGGGGATCCTTGATAATATCCCATAGGCCGTACTTGACATTCCTGTGAAAAGTGTCCCCACCTTCCACAATTCCAGCAGGACCCTTGGCCCCCCCTCCTCGCATCCCTTGTCCTCCAAAACCTCTATTCCCCTGACCTCCAAACCCCCCTCTCTGTCCCCTGTACCCACCTCGTCCTCTTGTGGGCCTTCCCTGCCATTGGGGTCCCACATACTGCTCCTCTCCAGCCCATTGCTCCTGTCCATTTGCAGACCATGTGGCTGCCATCCTTGCCAGTGTACTCCCTGACCCCTCCTCCCCATCTCCCCGTCTCCCTGTCTCCCAGCGGATAGGGCTGCGTTAATCGCGGCAACCTTCACCAATTTATTCTGTACAAGTTTTGCCTCATCAGCCAACCTCCTCTGTGCAATTTCTTTCTCTCTTTCTTTGATCCTCCTACACTGAAGTACTATAATGCTCTGAATCTTAGGCCAGCCTTTAGCTTCTATCCCAGCTATTTTATCCAAGGCCTTCTGTACCTCCTTTGGGAGGCCTCTTTCATGATAAAGTAAAAAAGGCAGGTGGACTGGTCCCAATCCGTGCCAGTTTCTGATCTCCACAAGTCCTGCACCCGAAGAATGAATTGCGCACCCTCCTCCTCCTCACCCATGGTGCATTGCATCACCAAATGTAAATCAGGTGTATCAGGAAAAGTTCTCTGCAATACATCCCACACCTGTGCTCTCACATTGTTAAAGGCTGACCCATCATGGCGGTCGCAATTTATAGTTACTCCCGGGAAACCTGCCTTCACCCACACCCCGTCCGCTTGGTCTCCCACTGCGGACACTAATAAGCTTTTTACATCCCCTATGGCCAAAGGCACTCCTCCTGTGGTCTTTTCGAATGCATGTATCCACTTTCCTGCCCCTACCGAAAGTGGGAGGAAGGCCCTTCAACAAATTATTTTTGTTCATTTGTGCTCACGGTATGTAATGGGTCTCCTTGCTCCTTTGTTGGATGAGAGGCATTTGCAGTCTTGCTCTACTTCCTTTTTTTACTTACCTTTACTCCTTTGGCTTTGGCCAATGACATATTTCCCAACCTGCTCCTCAACCTTCCCTGCCACCTTTCCCTTACTACCCCATCCTCTGGGTCATCTCACAGTGGTAGGGATAATCCTGCGCCTGCCGCTCCCTCTTCGTACTCGTCTAAATCACTCCACACCTAGTCTATTTCCCTGTCTGAATCCCCTCTTCCTTGTTGCTCCCCTGCTTGGCTGCCTCCTCGTTCTGTCCGCACAATTTTTATGGGGCTATCATTAAGGTGAAAGAAAAACTCTCCTGACCTCCACTCATGTTCTGGCCCTGTTGGTAAATTCCCCTGTGGTAGCGGCGAAGGTGTTGGCCCACCCGATGCGCTTGATGGTGCCTCCCCTCCCCCAGGCAACATTTGTCCCCGGTCACATAATGTTCACAATCGTGTTAACTCCATTTGTATGGAGGCAAGTTATCTTTCCAAATCCCCAGTGAGACGTGCTAGGTTTACTGGAGGGACGCTCGTAGGTTCGTACAGCCCTCTAGGATCATAAGGAGGCGGGACTGTGGCTGCGGGGGTTGGCGGGGAACTTGGTTCAGGAAAATTAGATGGATCACTATACCCTGCAGCGGGCCTAGTTCGTAGTGGGTATAGTCTAGTGAGGTCATTGTCCCCCGTTTTTACCACCTTTTCTTCTGCTGTTACTCCCCCCTCCCCTGTTGGGGCTGGTGCCACCTCTAGCGTTGCCTCTTTTATTACATCATTACCAGGTGATGCATCTTCAAGCATCCTCCAGAGATCCAATATTTCACGTCTATTTTGAAGCTGATTACCTCTGTACTTTGCTAGCAGGTTTTTAACACACTTTTATCAAATGACGCCCACTTCCGGCCATACTTGGGATGCTCCTTCTCCCTTTATTTACGTGAGCCACTGTTCATGGTATTTTTGTATCTTTTCGCTATATAGGGGGAGGTGCTGGCAGACATGAGCTAAAGGTGTATCTCCCCCCCCCATGGCTCTCCTGGTTACCTTTTGTGGTTACTCGTGTGTAGTGTGTTACAAATACACTTGAAAAAATACGTGTTTACTCTGACAATACTTCAACACTCACTGTATATTTATCATAAGAAGCTTTGTTACTTACACCTCCTTGCATCTATATAAACAACACAGGACGCACTTTCAATACTTCTTACATCGATGACACACTTACATATACCTTTTGAACGTACCAACAAATTTGGCGTTGACGACAGTTAACAAAAAACATGTGTTTTGCTTTGGTTCTAATTCTACTCCTGCCCTATCCTAGTCACACTTATCCATATTCTGTTCTCCCATTCAGTCTTCTTGCCACCCCCCTTCCCTGGGCGACTTCTAAGAGAGTCATGCTTACCAGAAAAATGATTTACAAAATTTACTAATATCACCCGAGTCTCCTCAATATATAAGACGTTTTCTATCTCCACTTATTTCCCGCACTGGTCGAGACAATGCTACGCTGCGCCGCCTTCTACCCCCCCTTCGGAGCTAGGTTCCCATACTCTTCCCGTATTCTGTTACCTCTAAATTCACAACCTAATGGCCATATAAAGAAAAGATGAGAGAAAAGCCTATCAATTACACTCACACAGTCCCGAAACCCAAAATCTGACCCCCTACTATGTTACTTATTGCTATCCTTAAACCACTTATATTTCCGTTCTTTGAGGTTCTCGCAACCAGTACTCACGTGTCCAAGGTGATCCGAGAGCCTCCGTGCACTGTCTCTCCACAAACAGGGCCGCACCCCAACCAAGCCATGACCCGCCCTGGCGAGCAGTCGGATATTTGCAATGCGGGGACCCTTGGAACCTCTTCTTTTGTGTGCACACTGGTTAGCTGCATGAGGCAATGGCTTTGCTGGGGACGTCCCGGATATCGCCGCATGGCACAGGGGTTTCTCTCGGTGCACCCTCGATCATGTCCCAGGGGTCACCAAGTGAAAGTACTCATTCCCCACAATACCAATAAAATTCAGAATAACGGACACATCGCAGTAGGGAATGAGACCACGAGAAATGATTGCGAGTTGTCAAAGATTTATATGAAATTCAGAGAACTCTGCTGCCTCTGGCAAAGAATACAATACAATGTGTTTTTAAAAGGTTACAGCGTCCTCAGTGATGTCCATACAGCCAGCAAGTTACAATATCATTGGTTAGAAGAGAGGTGCACATATAGTTCTTTATGGGCAGGCTCCACGGGGTTGGCCGATGACTTGGTGGGAGGTTGGATATTGCGTGATTCAGCTGGGCCGGTCCGTGCGAGGTGAAGGTTAGGCCAGGTCGGAGAGACGGCTGGACCTCACTAGCTAATCTATACACTTATTCTAGACATGCAATAAACAATGAGCATCAGTATACCTTTAATAAATCTTAGAGGCTTATAAGTTGTACATACATAACTGCATCATCTCACATTGGGTCATTCATAAGGTGAAGGGTGTGGGGGTATTGCCTTTCGTGATAACCTGGGGACTGGGCTGGTCTGGCACCTCAGGGCGAGGTGGGGAGTGTTACTCTAGGACAGGATATACTGTGACAGGGGTCTGGGTTTATTGGGGGCACTCTGGCGTGGTCAGCACAGTGGGGGCACACTTCTGTTATATCAAGAGAATACCTTAGGAGGGCACAGGGTTACACAAGCAGTAATTTTCCAACAGAGAGGGTGAGGGGTGCAGGAGCAGGTTCGTGGAGATGGACGAGCTGCAAGTCATAGTTAAAGCCAGTTCACACATAGGGCAGTGATCTCAGAGGAAGAGTGATACGATACATAGTTTTAATTGTATCAGTTAGCTTCAGCGCATCTGTGAGAAAGGGACTTGGGCCGCCCAGAAAAGGTGGGGGTGGTTGGTGCTCGCTGGGCGTGGCGCTGCAGAGGGGAGAGGAGACTTCATATTGCAGAATTGCGGACTAGTCCAAAGATGGAGTCGAGGGCACACAAAATGGGGTCCAAGTGTGTCTTGCAATAGCCCCACCTCTGCTCCAGCCGAGGTCTTATTCCTCATGGCAGCAGAAGGGGGATGGAGGCGTCCTCCACTAGTGCAAGAGGTTCATTTTGCGTAGAATGTATGGGGGGGGCTAATTCGCCCCCTTCCTTCTTTACATTTGTATAGTTCTATTTTATGATAAAGAACATGTTCAAAAAGTAAAACGAATTTTGACAGAGACAGAGAGAGAAAGAAAGAGAGAGAGACAGAGAGAGAATGAGGATATATATATTTGCATGATTCTCATAGTTTGAAATACAACCAAAAGCGCATAATGTGGTATTGTACATAAGATACCACAGGTGGGCATGAGCCATCTTTTCAGAGTGTATTAAGTCCACTATTTATTTATTGTTAGTGACCCAGGTGAAACAATTATTAGGCGGTATTCTGAAATTAGTCTGCCCACTATAAAAATAATTAGTAAAAATACCATGGAGTACTAGGTATGACCCCAAAATATATCTTACAGGAGACAGATTGAGAAAATGGGCCATCATGACATTAATCAAATCTTTCTAGATGGATTTAATTTTATCTATGAAAAAAAGTTATTAAAATCATCGGCCAATGTGTTTGTGGGTACCCCAGTCGCTGTTCATTTACTAATAACATTGACCAGCTCTTGTGGTTCGTTGCTAGCATTATTAATCAATTTTTTCAGATCTATGTGATTATTGTGATGGCCGAAAATGCAGACTTTTTACACCACTTATATATGCGGAGGAGAGCCCCCGTAGCCCTCCCCATATTAATATTATATTCTCTACTCCCCCACATATGTGGTGTAAGGGAGGTACAAAAACAAAGTCGGCATTTTTAGCCGTCGTAATTGTGAGGGTGTCATTTTGGTACGGTTCTGTTTTTTCAAGAAAGCAGATTTTGCTTTTTTATAGCTATTCAATGCTCAGTTTTCTGCCCATTCAGTTTGAGCCTTTTTTCCGTCATCCACTTCCCTATTTCCCTATATCTAAAAGGCATGTTTCAATGTTTTGCTTTTCTCCCGCAGATCCCTCATCATGATAGATATCCATCATCCAGCTCTGCTGTTCAGAAACCTTTTGACAGGGGGCGTAGTGGACCTAGACTCGGCCGTCAAAACGTGACGTCAGGCGTTGTATATATACCACGTCACTACGCCCCATGACTCAGTTCCTTTTTTCTGCATGCTTGCACGCTGCATCGGGAACACAAGTTTACTTGACGTTCTTTTTTTAAAGATTTTATTCAATTTTACAAACAATCAAAAAATATAAACCAAACAAACAGTGCATGTTCCAACAGTTTCATTACACTTTTCTTAATTCCTAACCACTACTCCCTCTAACCCACCCCCCTTGCGAGTCTATTGCATTAAACCTTCAGTTTCCGCATCCTGTGGTTCGGTCTCCTCCTCTACAGACCCAGCAGGATCAGCTAATGACCCAAACAGTTCGGCTATCAGTGATTTCCAGGCCATCAGGGACTCATTCTCCTCCTCCCCCCCCCAGTGCTACACGCTTCTTGCCATGCCATGGTTTCGGCTTCTGCCCATTTTTCAAGTCTTTCCACCACACCTCTGTCTTCGGCACATGGCATGACTTCCATCCCATGGCAATCCTTCTTTTTGCGAGCAAATAAGCCAGGTCCCTCAACTTACTTACATGCATGAGCTTCTGTGGTCTGGGGAACCCCCCCCAGCAGACAGGCCCACATCGTATCCACTACTATCTTGACCCCTCTTTCTTCTAGTTTCTCTTTCACTCCCCTCCAGAATCTCTCTATGATCAGGCATGACCAGAACATATGCACCATGCCCGCGTTCTCCTCATCACACTTGGGTCATACCTGCCGTCCTGCATTTTCAAACCTCGATATCCTCCAAGGCGTAATATAGGCCCTGTGTGTTATGTACAGCTGTATCTGTTTCAGCCTTGCGTTTCTGGACACCTTCTTATGATACCCTTGCACCCGTTCCCTCATCCGATCTCCCATTGGGGCCCCGACCTCCATTTCCCAGTCTAGTCTCAACTGCGTGACCTCCTTCCCTACTTTAGACATCAACATCTCATACAGTCTGGAAATCTCGTGACCCCCCCTCAGCTATATCATATATCACGTCTATGGTGGCCTATAATTCTTCCTCCAGCACAGTTTCAGGCCATGTTCTCTTAATCCTCTGTACCACTCTGTGATACGTGATGACCTGGCCTTCGTGCAACCCAGCTTCCTCCCGCAGCCCCTCAAAAGTAATACTTGAGCCCTCCTGCCAAATATCGCTCATCGTTGCCACCCCAGCAGGTTCCCAGTGGGTCCGGAGTATCATTCGCAGCTGAGCGTCTGCCCCCATCAATACAACCAATGGTATCTGCGGTGAGCATGGGGACAGGTCCTCCATCATTTGACATGCCTTGCGCCACACCTTCCACCCCAGTAGCATCATTTTAGGGCGCCCCACCATTTCCGCCCTGGGTACCCACATCATTTCTTTCAAATAAAAAGGTGCACAATCACACCCAAACAGCCTAAGTTCAGAGGTCTCTTCATCAGAGAGCCATTTGGCAACATACTGCAACTGGCTTGCCACATAGTACGCCTCATAGTTGGGCAGCTTTATTCCTCCTTTGTCATGGAAGTTCAGAAGCTTCCATAACGCCACTCTGTTTCGCGTGCCATGCCACAAAAAGTCCCTACACATGCTATTTAGTTTGGTGAAGAACACCTTAGGAATCAGGTACGGTATATTCCCGAAGTAATGTAGGAGCCTCGGCAGGACCACCATCTTTAGCATCGCTCCCCGCCCCATCATCGCCAAAGGCAGCTTTGCCCAAAACTGCATGCACTTCTCAATTTTCTTGATGGCTAGTTCTGTATTAAACATATGCTCCTCCTCCACGGTGTGATATATGTCTTTCGAAGGGATTGTGTCCTCCGACGTATTCCTCATCTTAGATATATATCCTTCCAGCTCTGCTGGCCTCGGAAAATTTTTTCTCCAGAGGGCGCTGCGCGTCGACGTCCCTCGAGTCGATGTCCTTCGACAGCCGCCGTATCGACGCTCGACGTCATCCTGCCTATAAAGGCCGCGCGCAGCGTCCGTTGCTCAGTTCCGTTTTTCCGCGCTACTCGGTGCCTCGGAATACCGTTGCTCAGTTCTTAGTCAGATAATCCTATTTACCTCGAGTTATTCGATCCGTACTCGATGGCTTCCTCGTCGGAACCGACAACTCCTCGATCCGGCTTCAAAAAATGTCGAGATTGTGGGAAAAAGATGTCGTTGACCGATCCTCACAGAAATTGTCTGTGGTGCTTGGGAGCCGAACACCATTGTTCGGAGTGCGAGGACTGTATGTCCATGACAGCTAAGGCCCTGAAGGAGCGTAGGGGGAAGCTGGAGAAAGGTAAGACTTTTAAAGCTTCTTCTTCGTCGACGAAGTCGAGACATTCGTCTCCTCGTCACCATTCGCGCTCCAGGTCTCGGAGTGGGTCTCATCACTCCTCGAGATCGAAGCACTCGAAGAGGAGACGTCGAAGATCCCCTTCTCCGACTTCCTCTTCCTCTGTTTCGCCAAAAAGAATCCCTTGCCCCACGAAACATAGTTCCCGGGCTGAATGGGAGGAATTCAGAAAAAATATGATGAGCGTCTTCGAGAAAGCGGCCTCGACCCCCTCGAAGACTGCCGAGAGCGATGCTCTGGTCGAAAGACCCGAAGGTCAAAAATGCAGCGAGTCGCAGTACCCGGCGAAAGAAACCTCTCGAGCGCGTCTCGAACCCTTGAGTAGGACTATGACCTCCAAACCTTCCTCGAAGGTTCCGTCGACGCCGTCGACGAAGGTTCCGTCGGCGTCGAGGTCGATGTCTTCGACGCCGTTGTCGAAGGGACCTTCGACACACGGGTCTGTCGACTCGACGCCGGCCTCGACACCGGCGTCGACGCCGAGAAAAGTCACGGTGACCACACATCCAGTGACGATCCCCAGGCCCTCGACGTCGATGGCGTCGATATTGTCGAGTAAAATTCCAATTCTGTCGAGGTCCTCGAGGCCTCCACCTCTGTTTTCGACGCCGCGCTCGAAGCCTTCGACGTCGGCGTCGACGACATTGACGTTTTCGAGGCCAATAATGACAAGTTCGGCACCCTCTGCCTTGGAAATGGGATTTACTCCCTTTATGAGTTCAGAACAATTGAGAACTATATCCTCAATTTTAGAAGAGGGTGATTTGTCTGAACAAGACACATTTGAGTTACAGGGACCTGTAACCCCAGTTAGAGAGGAATTTTCCTCTGAAGAGCGCAGATTAAAGGATCTTCATGATTCTTTACATGAGGCAAGTGGGTTAGACACTTCCCCTGAGGTGGATTTTGCTAAGCCAGACCCGGGGGAGCATGCTGAAACCTCCTACAGAGCCTTAATGGCCAGGATTACAGAGTTCATGGGGTGGTCTACACCTTCACAATCTTTCCAGCAAGATGACCTCACGGATATTCTTGACAAAGGCCCACAAGAGGATCCAGTGGTGCCCTTTCATAAAGCTCTTCAGAGAAAGATCATGACAAACTGGGAAACCCCAGATGTAATACCAGCAGTAAATAAAAAACTGTCTGCAAAGTACAGGGTATCTTCCACAGACCCAGAGTTCTTGTCTAAACATCCATCCCCAGAAAGTCTGGTGGTACAAGCAGCATCCTCTACCGATGTCAAGACGGCTTATCTTACAGTCCCACAGGACAGGGACGATAAAAAATATGATGCTATGGCAAAGAAAGTCTTTTCAGCATGTAGCATGGCGTTAAAGTCTGTTAATGCTACTTGCACCCTTGCTAGGTTCAGCCATACACGTTGGGAGTGTGCTTCTACAGCGGCTGACTTGATCCCGGAGGGAGAAGAAAGGGATGCGTTCCTGAATATTATACAGGACGGTAAAGACGCTATGTGCGAATCCCTCCAGACGGGCATTGATTCGGCTGACAGTTTCAGCAGAGCAATGGCGGCAAGTACATCAACCAGGAGGTTCGCTTGGTTGAGAAAGTCGGGTTTTGCCCCAGATGTGCAAGCCAGGCTCTTGAACATGCCATTTGATGGCTCTTCTTTGTTCGGGAAAAAGGCGGATGACAGTTTAGAGAAACTGCAAACTTCAAAAGCAGCAGCAAAATCCCTACGAGCTGCAATCTGTCAGACTCCTTTTCGTCCCACAGGAACCTCTGCGAGGGGCAAGTCCTTTCGCTTCTACTCCGCATTCGGAAGAGGTAGAGGACGTCCGGCTCAAAGGGGTCAAAGAAGAACTACCCGAGGTGGACGGGGTAGATATTCTAAAGCCGCAGCAACAGCAGGTGCCTCTTTACCATCGGCATCTGCATCAGCCGCCCCAAAACCACTCTGAGGACTCCCCTCATAGGACACCTGTAGGAGGCAGGTTGACTCAACATCTGACGGTATGGCAGGCTATCACGTCAGATGCTTGGGCATTGGAAACAGTCGCCCAAGGTTACTGCCTGCCTTTCCTACGTATACCTTAGAGTCATCCACCGGGGATCAGCTCTCAGAAATCTCCAGATCCGCTCCTCTTGCAGGAAATTTTGGACCTGCTAGAGAAAGGTGCCATAGAACCGGTACCTGTAGCGGAGAGGAACAAGGGCTGGTACTCCCCTTACTTTCTCATTCCGAAGAAAGACGGAGGACTGAGACCCATCTTGGACTTGCGAGAATTGAACAAATTCCTCAGGAAAGACAAATTCAAGATGGTGACTCTTTCTCAGATCCTCCAGGCCCTTCAGTTTCAGGACTGGTTGGTATCTCTGGACCTTCAGGACGCTTATTTGCATGTGCCTATCCATCTCAAACACAGGAAATACCTGAGGTTCGCAATTGGCAACTCTCACTATCAATTTCGAGTACTGCCATTTGGGCTGAACTCCGCCCCGAGGGTCTTCACCAAGTTAATGTCGGTAGTGGCTGCAAGTCTAAGGAGGGAAGGGATTCACGTCTACCCCTACCTGGACGATTGGCTGATCAGGGCTGTTTCTCCAGAGCAAGCTCAGATCCAGCTAAATCACGTGTGCTACTCCCTTCACAAACTGGGCTTCTCCCTCAATTTAAAGAAGTCTCAAATGATACCATCGCAGAGACTCCAGTTCATAGGAGCGATCCTGGATACTTCCCTGGGAAAAGCCTCGCCACCAGAGGTGAGGGCTCAAGATATTCTACAGATGGTTACCAAGTTCCAACATGCCCAACGTCTCCCAGCCTTCGACTTTTTGAGGTTGCTAGGCCTCATGGCATCCTGCATTTTCCTAGTGCCAGAGGCTCGCCTGAGAATGAGATCCCTCCAGTGGGCACTGAGGACTCAGTGGTCACAATTCTCAGGGAGAATGACAGATCTTCTTCAGGTTCCCGGCAGGGTGGCTCGAGACCTTCAGTGGTGGGCCTGTCAGGAGAACATTCTGAAAGGAGAACAGTTTTGGCAACCCTGGCCGGAGATAACAGTAGTCACGGATGCCTCACTCACGGGGTGGGGAGCCCACGCCAACGACTTGACCATCAGCGGTCGTTGGTCTCCATCGGAGTCCAGACTACACATCAACCTGTTAGAGCTGAGAGCCATCAGACTTGCGTTGAAGGCTTTCCTGCCAGCTGTACAAGGGAAGAATGTCCTGATAATGACGGACAACACGGTGGCCATGCATTACCTCAACAAAAGAGGAGGCGTAGGATCACTACCCCTGTGCAGAGAGGCGATGCAGGTCTGGTTTTGGGCAATCCAAGAAGGAATCTCTCTATCGGCAGTTCACCTAGCCGGAGAGAAGAACTTGACAGCGGACGCTCTGAGCAGGCAGAACACAGTCTCCCACGAGTGGGAGCTAGCTCGGGAAGTCCTTCAAGAGATCTTCGCCCTTTGGGGAACCCCTCAGGTAGATCTGTTCGCCACCAGCCTAAACAGGAAATGCGACCTGTTCTGCTCAAGGGAATTTCCTCCGAGAGGAGCTCTGGGAGACGCGTTCATAGTGGACTGGGAGTTTCCGCTTCTGTACGCGTTCCCACCGGTCCCTGTCATTCCTCAAATGATCAGGAGGTTGAGAAGATTCCGGCGAACCATGATCCTAATTGCCCCGGATTGGGCCAGGAGAACGTGGTACCCGGACCTTCTAGACTTGTCCATCTGCCCTCCAATTCGACTTCCGCTCAGAGAGAACCTACTCTCACAGAAGGGAGGTCAGGTTCTCCATCCAGACATCAAAACCCTCAACCTTCACGCTTGGCTTCTGAACGGCTGAGGTACAAGGATTGGGACCTCCCTGATGATGTTATGGAGGTGTTGCTTTCGGCAAGGAGGCCTGCAACAAAGTCTTTATACCGCTGCCGTTGGAACAGATTTTGCAGCTGGTGTAGAGAACAGAATATCGACCCATTTTCATGTGGTACACCAATGGTTTTGTCCTTCCTACTATATTTGGCAAATTCAGGCCTTCAAGTTGGCACCATTAAGGGCTATCTCGCAGCGCTATCTATCTTTAAGCGTACTGCGGAGGAACCATCCTATTTCAAATTACCCTTGGTAATACAGTTTCTAAAGGGGTTAACCAATGTTTATCCCCCAAGACCATTCCAAGTTCCCCTATGGGATTTAAACTTAGTACTAACTTTCCTGATGGGTACACCTTTCGAACCTCTCCATTCTTGTTCGTTAAGATTCCTTACCCTTAAGACTGTTTTATTAATAGCACTTACATCTGCTAGAAGGGTGAGCGAATTACAAGCTCTTTCTTGTAAACCCCCTCATACAATCTTTCACAAAGACAAAGTTGTCCTGCAAGTGAAGCCTAATTTCCTCCCAAAGGTAGTTTCTGAATTCCATATCTCTCAGAAGATTACCCTACCATCTTTCTATCCTCCTCCTCACCCGGGGAAAGAGGAAGAGAGGTTACACAGACTAGACCCTAGGAGGGTTTTAAGTTTTTACATTAGTAGACTAGCCAGGATAAGACAGGCAGACCAGCTGTTTGTAGGTTACGCAGGTCACAAGCTGGGGTTACCAATAACTAAGCAGACCATTTCCAGATGGATCATTCTAGCCATTCTGGAATGTTATAAACTGGCAGGGAAAGAGCCCCCTCAAAACCTTAGGGCTCATTCGACCAGAGGTATTGCAGCTTCATCGGCCCTCAAAAGAGGCGTGCCGATTAAAGACATATGTGCGGCCGCTACATGGTCGTCTGTCCATACCTTTACACGTTTTTACAATCTGGATTCCTCCTCTAGTCAAGAGACTAGGTTTGGAAGGGCTGTACTGCATTCTATTCATCAATAGAAGACAGCGTGAAGTCAGTACTCCCTCCTCCGAATATAGAATACTGCTATGGGAGCCTATCTAAGATGAGGAATACGTCGGAGGACACAATCCCTTCGAAGAACAAGTTACTTCTTACCTTGTAACGTTCTTTCGACGGGATGTTCCTCCGACGTATTCCTCATCGACCCTCCCATCCATCCCCGCAGGTCTACTTCCCTTGTTGTTGCAGCTTACGCTCCTTCAGGGTGATTAGTCTAGTCCAGACAGTAATACTGTGGGCTACAAAACGGAACTGAGCAACGGACGCTGCGCGCGGCCTTTATAGGCAGGATGACGTCGAGCGTCGATACGGCGGCTGTCGAAGGACATCGACTCGAGGGACGTCGACGCGCAGTGCCCTCTGGAGAAAAAATTTTCAGAGGCCAGCAGAGCTGGAAGGATATATATCTAAGATGAGGAATACGTCGGAGGAACATCCCGTCGAAAGAACGTTACAAGGTAAGAAGTAACTTGTTCATCCCCAGGTACCGAAAAGTACTAACCGCCCACGGTACCTGCAATACCGGTAACCTCTCCGCTGGAATCCCTATGTACCCCCAATGGGAACAAGCTAGACTTCTGGGGGTTCACCGCTATGCCGGACAGCACAGCGTATCTCCCGAGCACTTCCAAAATGTACTGGAGGTTTTCCTTTGGGAATCGCACGTACAGCAGCATGTCATCTGCATATAGGGAGATCAAATGCCGCTCCCCTTTCACCTCGATGCCTATGGTGTCATATTGCTGCCTCAGATAAATCGCCAGAGGTTCCAGGGCCAGTATGTAGAGCATAGGAGACCACGGGCATCCTTGTCTAGTACCCCTGCTGAGCTGCCACCTCTCTGATATCACAGATCCTGTTTTAACTCTAGCCAGCAGTTTGTTATACAAAATTTTCGCCCACCTTACATATCCAGGCCCTAACCCGTAGTGCTTCAGGGCCGCCAACAGCCATGGCCACTTGACGGAGTCGAAGGCCTTGATTGCAACCAAGGACACGATTGCCATTTCCTCATCACTTTCTCTGCCAAACTCAATGATTCTCTGGAGTCGCCTATGATTATTGGTAATGTTTCTATGGGGGACATAGCCCGTTTGATCCGGATGTATTAATTTGCTAATGACCCTCTTCAGTCTATTCGCTAAGACAGCAGTTAATATCTTGCCGTCTTGATTCAGCATTGACATGGGTCTAAAGGAACCACAGCTGCGCCCAGGTTTATTAGGTTTAGGGAGAGGTACTATGACAGCTTCTCTCAGTGACTCCGGTAAGCGTCCCATCTCGAACGCTTCGTTTATCATCTCTAGCAGCGGGGGGAGGACCTTTGTAAAATTCGCTTGGGAGCCCATCTGTCCCTGGGGTTTTACTAGTAGGCAGCTGCTTCACCACCTCCCCCAATTCTTCCAGGGTAACCGGGGTGTCCAATTCCTCTCTCTCCTCCTCGCTTATCTTGGGCAGCCCCATATCCTCAAGCGTTTCTTCCATCATTGCACGGCTACTTTCCCCATCTTCTCCGTATAATACTTTATAATAATCCACAAACGCTTGATTCACTCCCTCCTGGGTGTCCTCTACGCTACCGTCTTCTCTCTCTCTATAGTTCTGATTGTGGCTCTAGGGGTCTCACTCTTATATAACCACGCCAAAAGTCTCCCCGGTTTATCACCTCCCGCATGCTGTCTCTCTATGTATTTTTTATAATTAAGGTTACACAACCTCTCCCAATATTCTGCACATTTTTGCTGTAGCCTAAGTATCAATTCCAGCTTCTCCGCTGTATCGTCTCCGGCCTTTAAGGCCTCTTCTAATTTTACTTCCGTCTCCCGCAGTTCAGCCGAAACCCCACCTTGTAATGGCCGCACCCCTCTTGACAACTTTGAAGGCCTCCCATAGTGTTCCTGCCGAGTCCACACTCCCAGTATTTGTTTCAAAATAGTTTACGATCTCCTCCCTCAAATCCTCTCTAAAGAAGGGGTCCCGCAACGCCTCCGCTCGTAGGCGCCATGGTGGGATCCTCCCTCTTGGGGGGCAGTATTGCCACGCAAGAATCAGGGGCGAGTGTTCCGAGAGGACCCTGGCCCTATACTCTGTGTGCAATCTCTGCTATCATTTCAGGTGATGCAAAGACATAATCCAGCCTCGTTGATAACTGCTGTGGGGCAGAATAATGTGAATGTTGCCTTTCCTGGGGGTGCCACACTCTCCATGCATCTTCCAACCCAAAGTCATCAAGCAATGTCTGTAGCGCCCTGGCTGCAGGGGCCGGTCTATCCAATTTCCCATCCGATCTGTCCACCCTCGGGTTCAATACGCAGTTGAAGTCCCCTCCCCAGATCACTGCGCTTCCTACACATGCGCTCAGGTTCGCACTCAATGTCCTAATGTACATGATGGCACCAAACTGTCAGCTACCTCAGTCATGGCATTGATCAGGGCAGTACCTGGATCCTGTCCTTCATTTGCCATTAATTGGCTCGTGCTGGCCAACAAGCCATTTGCCAATACGGAGGGATGAACCCTACCCCATAAATGTCTCAGTTGCTCAGCCTTGCGAAATGCCTCATCTCCTCCCTCCCACACACATCACAGTGCTCTCTATTCCCCCCCCCCATCTTCTCCAATTGTTTCTCTATTGCCTATCTTTCTCCTCTCACTAAGTCTGTGTATTGCTCTCCCAGAGTGCACGGAAAATCATAAATCACCAATGCAATTACAGAGCCAATACTTTGAACGCAGAAAGACGCAATAACTTGCAACCACACACTCTTAGATAATAATGAGCACTTATACGGCTATTTATTCAAAGCTTAGAAGCAACCAGTGATAACATAGAAATAAATCACAGACGAAACATAGACATAAATCACAGAAGAAGCAAAGAATTCAAAAGGAAATACATCACCGTGAGCGTAACTGGATTCCTCATCTCGCCAGAAGCGGCTGGAAGACCCCAATAACAGCCAGGCCGAGAGCACAACAGCTCACAGGAATGCCAGACGAAAGCGTCCCCCTCCGGCTGAAGTCTCACCTGACCACCCCTGGGGTTCCGCATATATGCACACTCCGAAAAGGGGTGCGATTTCTCGAACCTTCTGGCAACGCACTTGCGCATTGATGAGCAGCCGTTGGTTGCCAGCTGGGTCAACCAACAGTACCCTCAAGGAGCAGAGTGCCTCCCTCCTCTAAAAACAAGCACCACGAAAAACAGTCCCATAGCTCATAACAAGACATAACAAAGTTAGCTTTCCCAGCAGAAATGTCCTTGACTGCATACCAGGTTTGGAAAGCATGTTTTCTTCAGCACTGTGAATCTAACTCTCAGCAAAATGCGTGCAGCTTTTCACTGTGGCATGAAGTAAATATCCATCATGGCTCCGAGCGCTCCCAGAATGCACTGTGCACCAGTGCCATTTTAGTTCAAGCATAACAGTCTGGTAGGAAGAAGCTTAAGAAGGACACACTGGTCTACAACCCATGCCTTCCTATTGCTGATACCTATATGTCAGTTCTTCCGCCAGAGAAACTCTCACTGACATCCTCTTTGTCGTTCCTTCACCCGACCTATGGACCCTTCATATGGTTGCTCTGCTCTCTCCGTACACCACCTCGCCCATTAATGGTGTCACATGTTGGGAGATCCTCTTAGCCTCCTTCTATTCCCCCAGAGTCTTCATTAATGTCTAGCTCAATGGTACCATCCTGGTACAAGGGCCTCAGCCCAACCATCTACTTTTCGATAGGCGCCTCCCTCACCTCATCAACATTCTTCCTTCTGCCACCCCAGCTACCTCTGTGCAGGCCCCTCGACCACCTTCAGCCACCACCCTAGCTCCCTTACCATCTTCCTCCATGGCTCCCTTACTGTCCCCCTCCCCCTGATACTATGGCTCCCTTGCCAGCTATCTCCATGGCACCCTTGCCACCCCTCCCTCCGCTACTCTGGCTCCCTTGCCAGCTACCTCAATGGCACCCTTGCCACCCCTCCCTCTGCTACTCTGGCTCCCTTGCCACCTACCTCCATTGCACCCTTGCCACCCTCTCCCTCTGCTACTCTGGCTCCCTTTTCAGCTTTGGCTCTCCTGGCGCCCTTGCCTCCCTCTTCATCTATCTCTCTGGCTCCCTTGCCAGATGCCTCTCTCCTGGCTGAATCACCTCCCTTGGCGGCCACCTCTCTGGCCCCTCTGCCAGTCATGTCTTCCTTGGCTCCTCTGCCTCCTCCTCTCTCTACCTCCCAGGCTCCTCTGCAACTTTCGGTGGGGATCAGTGCCCCTGCCCGGAAGTCTTTCTGCTGACAAACACTCCTTTGACATCTGGCACCTCCTGGAACTGCTATTTTTCTCGCTCTTACTGAGACATGGTTTAAGGCCGGCTCTGTCACAAGTTTTGACACACTTCTCCTTGTGGGATAAAGATCCTCTCCGAGCCCAGGCCCAACAGGCCTGGAGGCAGTGCGGCCCTGATCTTTCCTGAGTGGATTCCTGTCTCCATCATTCCCACTCAAGCCTACTATTCCTTTGAATGCCTGATCTGCAGACTATCTGTTTCTCTTGCCTCCTCTCTGACCATGGTCACCTTCTACAGGCCACCTGGCCAGGCCATCCTCTTCCTCTCTGAATGGGCAGACCTCACTTCTTCTTTCCTCCCCTCTACCTCACATCATCTTCTCTAGGGGATCTCAACATCCACCTGGACTCTCCCTACCTTTGCAACTCTTTCCCTTTCCATTCTACCCTCTGGTCCGACCCACTCTGCCAGACTCACCTTTAATGCTCTCATCTCCTCTGATGTCCCTCTCTCTAACTCTCTCACTACTCCTCTCTTCTGGACTGACCACTTTCTTCTCTCTTCTCACTTGAAGCTTCCTGTTCCCCTGGCAATGACCCACCCAGCACTGCCACCCTCCTTCACGGTCATCCGACCCATGAAGAGAGTGTCAGTGGCATCCTTTGCCTCCACCTACTCTCCTCCGCCTACTTGTGCGGTTGGCTCCCATCCTGACACATCCCTTTCCAACTTTCACCTTTCCATCTCTAACACTCTTGACATCCTTGCCCCTGTCATGAGGATCTGCATGTAGTCTGCCAAAAAGTGCAATTCTTGGTACGAAATTGGCTATCTCCAAGCCAACCCTCCACACTGAATCCGTTGGCTGTCTCCATGACCATCAGTTTGGCTTCAGAGCAGCCAGAGCGACGGAAACTGCTCTCCTGAACACCCGTGAACATTTGCTCTCTAACCTTGACTCTAACTCTCCCTCGGTCCTCATCCTCCTCGACCTTCTGCTTTTGACATCGTGAACCACAACATCCTGAGCACCCGTTGTTCGGGAGAGTTCTCAGAAATGTGCTAATTCTCTCCACATTAGAGACCCCCAGCAACTTTGCTGGATATTGGGGATTTGATGTTTTTACCTGGAAAGAGTAAGACCCCTTTTTCCCACTCTTTCATCTATTTTAATGTGATTTTGAACACTGTGTTTCTTTTGGTTGTGAAGTCTGACAAACTCCATAGGCATCATCTTTTACATTGTGTCACACAGCACCTTCAGTGCAGTGGCACAGGGAAGTCTTTCAGATTTCCCCAAGGTTTAAATACCTTCTCTGGGATAAACTACTGTTTCCCAGAGCAGTAAAGTTAAATTGACTTTACTTATATTTGTAACTTTCTAGACCCAGCACACACTATCTTACAGTAGGGTGCTGGAGGGGTTACTTAGTATCCCCTTTGTCTAGCTTCTCATGTAACACTTTTCTGTTAACCTTTCCTCACTGAATGGCTGGTGGCAGTGGTTTACTTTTAACTACCGTGGTGTGCATTTACCGCCGGCTGCGTTCGCAGCAGCAGTAAAGCACCCAAGGGTACCATTTTTGTCAAAATGGCCACGGTCTTCTTTTTTCCCCATTTCTTTGTGGAAAGGTCCTTCTTGAGATTTACGCTGCACGCCAAACCAGGATTCGTCCCTTTGTTCACTTTGCTTTTGGCAGGATTCACGAGTGAAGCCCGCATCTGGCTCCTCGGTGTCTGGTGGGGACAGGAAGTGAGGGAGGTGCCCGAAACTCCCTGTGCTTAGTCTCCTAGGAGACCCAAATGCACTCTGTGGTGATTGGTCGGCTGACTGTCCGGCAAGGACAGCCACCCTACTGGGTGACTGACTGCTAGGCTGGATTGAATGGGAGAGAACTGAATAAAAGGCAAGGCTTTTGGCTTGGAAGGCAGAGTCGACCACTGGACTAAGGAACCAAAGAAGAACTTGTAGAGGACGACTGCTGCAACTCCTGGACCGTTGGTTTTCCCGGTGAAGCCCTGCTGCTGTGCTGAAACTCCAAATTCGTATCGTCAGAGAAGCTCCTGTAAGGACGACTTCTCCCTTTGAGTAGTGGGACCAATCAACTCGAAAGTAAGCCAACTGAACATTCTCTCGGAGCTGGTTGTATTTCCACAGAGTTGCTGCTGGAAACCAAAACACCAGGGAGAGGAACACCAGATTGTGTGTGTTGCTTTTAAGTTGGCCAAGAACTCCAGGAAGATCCTCCGGACTATCAGAAAGCAGGACTGACCGAGCCTGAGCCCCCTCAACAGAGTGCCGGACCCCAGAAGCAGCATATGGTTGCTCTGCTCTCTCCGTACACCACCTCGCCCATTAATGGTGTCACATGTTCGGAGATCCTCTTAGCCTCCTTCTATTCCCCCAGATTCATCATTAATGTCTAGCTCAATGGTACCATCCTGGTACAAGGGCCTCAGCCCAACCATCTACTTTTCGATAGGCGTCTCCCTCACCTCATCAACATTCTTCCTTCTGCCACCCCAGCTACCTCTGTGCTGGCCCCTTGACCACCTTCAGCCACCACCCTGGCTCCCTTACCATCTTCCTCCATGGCTCCCTTACTGTCTCCCTCCCCCTGATACTATGGCTCCCTTGCCAGCTATCTCCATGGCACCCTTGCCACCCCTCCCTCCGCTACTCTGGCTCCCTTCTTGCCAGCTACCTCAATCCTCTCCAAAACTCCAAATTCGTAACGTCAGAGAAGCTCCTGTAAGGACGACTTCTCCCTTTGAGTTGGTGGGACCAATCAACTCGAAAGTAAGCCAACTGAACATTCTCTCGGAGCTGGTTGCATTTCCACAGAGTTGCTGCTGGAAACCGAAACACCAGGGAGAGGAACACCAGATTGTGTGTGTTGCTTTTAAGTTGGCCAAGAACTCCAGGACGATCCTCCGGACTACCAGAAAGCAGGACTGACCGAGCCTGAGCCCCCTCAACAGAGTGCCGGACCCCAGAAGCAAGGAGAGTCCATCTTGACAGCCAGAAACTGCTGTGTTGCTATTTGCGGTAGTCGCAAGGAGCTGAAACACAGAGTGCCACTTGTTTGAAGATTGCCGGTTGCGAGTGGAGACCATCCCATTGCAGTGCAGGAGTCCCCAGAAATCCTCCCTTTTGTCCCCACGACTGAGGCCCAGGAACAGTGAAAGCTGCACAGGAACAGGATTCATCTGCTTCACTTTTTCTTCAGTCCAAAGGTACTGTAAAGTCTGAGAGAACTTACCTCTTATTGTAGAGTTGCTTGCATCTTCTACCACTCACAAGCCTAAACAGCTTGTGGCCCTACATTGATTCTTATTTTCTTCAAAGACTTCTAAAACATTGTGCAAAGACTATTTCTACTTACCTACCAGAAGTGCTTCAGCTCATATAAACTTTTGCCCATTCACTTTGGCTTAACCTGTTATACTGAATGATTCTGCTTAGGGGATCCAAAAGTATTTGCCTGCTTAAGAATATTTGTGGTCTCTTGTTTGTTCTGATAACGTTTTCCTTTGACCAAGTTCTAAGAGTATTCTAAATGCAAACGGTAAGATATTAATGTCCCAGACCCCTAGCTATTGAAGTCACCTGAGGGTGTCGGTTGTGACTGTGGGCCATCCCAAAAGGGTCTTTACTGATTTAGAAACTAAGTGTCATGCCCGCTGTGAGGGGCACAGGTTGTGCCACAAGCAGGCTCCCACCAGAACCCTGAGGGCCTTAAAACCACTGCAAAAGGGCTCCTAGAGCCAGTCCTGGTGCTTTTGGCACCAGGCTCATATGTAGCAAGGAAGGGCTGTTCAATCTAGGTTCCATTTATTTACATGGGCCTTTAAATCCAACATGGAAGCACCCACGCAGTTTAGTTCTAAGAACCAAGCCATGCGGTCTAGTGTTTTGTGTGTGGCAGGCCTGGAACTACTTTCCCTGGTACTACTTTACCTGGGCTATATAAACCACACCCTGACTGCAGAACACGCTCTGAGTTATTCTGCAACCGCAGCGTGACACTCACCGTGTCCAGCTCCTGGTCTTCAGCATCTTCCTGTAATCCTGCAAGAACAAGATTATTCTGTTTTACCTGAGAAAACACCATCCAGCACTCAGCATCTCAAATGGGCTGCAATCTGTGGAAATCGAGAGAAGAAGAAACATCACTCACCTGTGAGTACTAGCTTAAGGAATTCCGGCGAACCGCTACCACAGCTGCTGTTCGACCATTGCGACCTGCAATAACGAGAAAGGGAAAAAGAATATTAGAACGCGAACTTCCAAAACATCAAATTCCATCAGTCTTACCTGAATTCCATCACGCTACGCTGCGCTTCCATCCAGAGCACCACAGCAACATCTGCAAAGGAAAAGAGACCTATTCAGGTTCGCTTTCAATATTAAACAACCGCACAGCTCTGTACTTACCTTTAGGGGATCCCAGGGGCCTGTTTTACATTGTGCTCTCATCCACTCGCACCACCACAGCGGCCTGTGAGGAGAAGAAGAAAACAGTGGTTAGCTTTAAAAGACAATAAAGGCGCTGCGCTTCGTGCTTTCTCTTACCTAGATAACATACCTCTCCATCTGGCACGCCAGCATCAAGACCTTCGGACCTGAAAAGGAGGAGACAAAGACATTAACGAATTACCACCATAAACAGAACAAAGACTTACAATTAACAAACCTACTTGCCTACCAGCAGATTCGGGGTCACAGCAGGCCTGGGCCCAAAGAAGGCGTACTGCACCAGTGAAGCAACTCGGGCAGCTCGCCAACAAACGTCAAGCGCCCCTGCACAAGAAACGCAGGACGGATAGCTCACCCTACAAATAACTAAGATTCATTATTCAGCACTGGGCAACTATG
Source organism: Ambystoma mexicanum (assembly GCF_040938575.1). Classification (NCBI taxonomy): domain Eukaryota; kingdom Metazoa; phylum Chordata; class Amphibia; order Caudata; family Ambystomatidae; genus Ambystoma; species Ambystoma mexicanum. The sequence continues at coordinate 229,681,550 of NC_090935.1, read as the reverse complement.
CATCCAGGGTTCCAGATATCAGAGCCTTGCAGACGCCCCCGGGGATATCAGGTGAGCGTATCACTAAGAGTGTGTAGTTTTGAAGTGTATTTGTGTGTTGCCTTTATATTGCTCCCTTCTGAAGAAGGCTTATTCTAACTGACTAACGAATAAATTAATAATAGTTTATTCAAGCAACCTTGTGTGTAAGTGTTTATTTGAATACTAGTCACTGTGAATCTCTGTGTAACTCGCCTACAGCTCACATTGATCCCTCTTAAGATCAGTATGGCTGCTCAACACCCTACCAACCTGTGTAGTACAGACTTATACCAAAGGTTGGGTTCCTATTGCCAGGAGTTCAGGGTTGTTGTAGTGCACCCAAAGGGTACTGCATACAATCTTGCCTAACACACGTCTCCGAAATACCCCGGGCATCACGGATTAGGCTCTGGCGTGGCTATCCTCTTTCCTCTTGGACTTTGCTTCCCAGGTTGAACTTGGGTCCTTCCTCTCCTCCATCACACTCTCAACCATTGGTGTTCCCTAGGGATCTATCCTCTCGCTCTGGTTCTTCAATGTCTATCTGGCCCCCATCGCCCCCCTGATCCCTACCTTTTCCTCTAACTTTCAATGTTATGCGGATGACACACATCTCTCTTTCAGGCTACCCTCGGCCGCCTTCTAGCTCATGCCTGACTGTCTTTCCGCTATTCAGGCATGATGCACCTCTAATAATCTCTGCCTTAATGACATTAAGACAGAGATCCTTCTCATTGGGATGCCTGCTCCCGCTTTTCCCCTTGCACTCTGGCTGGCCTCCCATGGCCCTATCCCCTCACCCTCTTGTGAGGTAAAAAACCTCAGGTTCATCTTCAACTCCACTCTCTCCTTTTCTCCATACATCATGGATATCCCCAAAAAGTCCAATTTCCAACTGCACCTCCTCAGAGGTATTCCACCTTTTCTCACCTTCCCCCAGAAGCTCACGGTCTCCAGAGCCCTGGTTCTATATAGGTTTCACTATTGCAACAGCCTCTTTCTCAATCTACCCTCTGCAACTCATCCAAAACAGGACTGTGAGACTTATCCTTGGCCTCAAGCCCAAGGCCTGCATCTCACCGGCTCTGAAATACCTCCAATGGCTTCTGGTGACTGCAAGTATCAAATTCAAGACCCTCTGCATCATCCACAAGGCTTTCTGGGTCCGGGCCCATATTATCTCCAATGCTTTCTTACTAGGTACCTTCCTTCCAGAGCCCTCTGCTCGTCTACTTCCAATTCTCTGTGGGTGAGTCGCTTCTCCAAGCAGAGACTGAGTGTTCATCCCTTTCCTCTGCAGGTGCCTCCCTCTGGAATGGCCTCCCTGCCACTGTACACCTTGAGCCGGACCTGCTTAAGTTCAAGATCTTCCCTTTCGCCTCTTCCTTCTCTCTACCTCTTCCCTGCGAACCTTTCCCCTCTTCCTTTCTATCTGCCTTCACTCTACTATCCTTCCCTTCCTCCTGCTCAGTTATGTTGACTGGCTTTCTGGTGCTCCTCTGAGTCATATAGGACACCTGACCCCCTCCCCTTTCCAGTACCTCGCACTTGCCTTTGGGCCCTACTGCAGTGCGCCCTGGCCTTCCTTGCACTTTCGGGACTTTTCCGCTTGGAGGCCCTGCCTACCTTGCACATGACCCAGGGCACTGCGCATTTGCACAATCTAAATTATACTAGGCCTAGTAAGATTGTTTATCTTGTTCGCCCCTGTTTTCAGTATGCATCCTTTTCTTAGGCCATTGGCTGTGTGGATAGGTCTAGTAAATCAACCCTCGGAATTTAGCCTCACCTGAAAATCAGCATGCAGATTAATCGGAATGCTTAACAGACAATCCACACAGTCAAATGCCATGGATAAATCCATGGCTGCCACAAAGGTTGGTTTGGAGTTGGTTTCCCAGGCCAATTTCTGCAGGCTGCACTTCAGACGCCCACCACAATCTGTCACCATGGACTGGCTGAATACAATTTGGTGATAATCCAAGATTTTATTCTCAGTACACAAAACTTCAATAGGTTCCAGTAATATTGACGCAAAGATCTTGAAATTAGCATCCGTAATTGCAATCAGTCTGTAATTTACTGGGTTAGTTCTTGACCCTTTTTTATAGATTAGTATCACATAAGAGGTCTTCGACTTTTAGGCATATCCCTTGAGACCAAAATATCTGTGAGTAGTACATGTAAAGCTTTGGACCATAGGTCAACATTTTGTTTTAGGAGAGCATTTGTTAGTTGATTGGAGCCCTCTGCTCTAGAGGAGCTTGCTTTCTGAATAAGCCTACCAATGGTTGCAATGGGGACCATTAATTTTCAGTCTTAATTTCCTTCAAATTATATCTAAAAATCCATTCACAGGACAGAATATTAAAGTGATTTGTCCAAATCTGCTCAGGGATTGGGTTTGTTTGAATAGAACATTGGTTATTTTCTAATTGGTTAATCCTAGTCCAGAAAGTAATTGAGCTCTTATCCCTTAGGGCAGCCATCATAGCCTTGTCATCCTTTTGATGTAACTAATGGCGGAATAATATTAGCCAATTTTTGGGATATTTTTTTAGTTTAATCATCTTATCTGCCGACACTCCACACTTATACTTTTTCTTAATTACTCAAATCTTTTTATGAATGGCTTTCTTTTTCTCTCGAACCTGATAATCAAATGCATGTGTATGAAGAATCTTTTTTTGTGTCCGTTACAGATATCTTACTACTCAACATAAGTTTGGACATCATTACCTTCATATGCTCTTGGAAATGGGAAATTTAGTATTTACTTACTTTTGTTTCCAAGGATGAATCATCAGTCATTCAGCATAAGCATGTTAAATTGGTCTGTTTTACCTTTATTCCAGATGAGACGAATACCCCTTAGATTAGTATCTACAACCAATTTAATTGTGTTGTGCGTTTTCATTTTTCTCCCAAAATAAAATTGCGTGATCGCTATGATCATTAAACTGTACATTGACCCCCTAGCAATCCTGTCAAGTAAGCTTTTACTTACAAATATATAATCAATAGTAGAGGAGCCCTCCTCCCCCTCACTGACCATCTAGCGGAACCCAACCATACTTTAAATTGGCACCAACTTTCAAGGACATTATGCCATTTAGCTCCCTGCTGCCTCTTCTGTTGGTTATGCGGGACATTTGGGGCCATTACATTCTGTACACTTGATTTTCCAAGGGCAAAATATCGATATCAGTCATAGCCTTAGTGTTGCAGTCTGCATTAAAATCTCCAGCTACAATAATAATCCCCCCGGATAGGCAAAAAGCCACCCTTCCACATTGTATCAAGACATCATCCAGATTTTCAATAGGATTCCAATTGATATTGATCAATAACAAGGGTCCCTTATATGCAGAGGACTCTAACTCCAAGGCTACAGCCAAAAAACATCTAGAGATCTATACACTATAGATCTATACATTGGTCTTACAATGGCCCATTCCATTTTGTGTGGCGATGACAAGACCGCCCACCGGCCTACCTAGAATATCTTGTACTGCTGGCATACTTGGCATGTCGTAGACATGAAGTGTCAATTTATCCACATGCCAGGTTTCTTGAAAAATAAATATGGAAAAGGACTGCATGAGATCTTACAGCTTCTGATCTAAAGATAATCTAGAGAAGCAACAGACATTCCAGGACATAAAGGTGAGGCTGCAGTCAAGACTAAAGGTGTTGTTTAATGTCCTTTAATTGTAGAATGGAGTCCTTCAGCATTAAAGCCAACCACCGCCAATTAATATCTTCTTGGTCGCTATTAGTTTGAGCTGATTTCAATATTTCATTAGATTCCCCTCTAACATATGCATTAGTTGGTAACTTTCTTTCCTTATTCATGTAACCCGTATCCTTGGTTATTACGTTGTTGTAGGGTGTCAGATCATACCCACATTTGTGAAGGTTCTCCGTCTCTAACAAGTCATAAACAGGCCTAGATGGAATAACCAGCATCACAAAATCATACCGTAATGGATGTATAAAGTGAGCAAGCTTAATATCTTTGGATGAAATTAATCTTAGACCTGATACCTCGTTAAACAATTCCAGGATTCTTATTCGATTGAAAGACATAGGGTCACCATAGTCAAACATGAAACTTGGGATCAGGCTCAGTTCCTCAGGGAAGATGGGCTTCCTCAAATTGTTTCATTCCCTCTTTCAGGGGTAATCTTAGGTCTGGTCCTTAAATCTGTGTATGTTACTACTGGGGCATTCTCCTGTGTCAAAAGTTTCTCAGTGACATTCGAGGATAAACAAGGGGGGGGCGAGTGGGGTGATGGCCTTGCATTTCAATGAATCTTACGATAAACAATGCACCTTTTCTGATAGTGTGATGAACCTCTCTCACTAACGCGCCAGAGGCGGGACTTCTAAGACACGTTCTCGTCCCTTTGCATGGTTTTGCTCACCGACTTTATCAATAATGCTAGAGAGATAAGAATCATAATTATCTTGTGCCAGCTTTGATCGTCCACCAGGTTCCCCATGAGCATGCTCTTGCTCGATTAGGCTCCTCCTCGCCGCCTCCATTTTCCCACTTTCCAGATAATCGTGTTGAATAATATTCCTAACCAGATTACTAAACTCCTATTTTGTAATATTAAGTATGTTCGACTGTTCATTGCTTTCAATAATATTTTTGCCCAAGGGCAAATATGAGCAAGTTACTTACATCTCTGTGCAATGCCATTGAGCCCCCACTCGCCCTTACCACCTGTTATTCCCTCTGATACTCTTTTCTTTTATTCATTTGTGCATTGTTTGTTGACTCTTGAATAGAGGTTTTCAGTTTGAAAATGTCATATAGGTCATTATCCACCTGACTGGTGGTCTTATTCTTATTTTTTTTGTGACGAATATTTTGCTTCAGGGAATCAACTAACTTACTATTGGACTCAACTTAATTATCGCCATTGCTCGTAACATCAATCACTTCACATATAGCCACACTTACATCTCTTACTGAGTCACATACAGTTTGCTGGTCCACTTCATTAATATCCTCAACCAAATTAGCTGCTTCGTTATATTCTTTGCTTGTACAAGAAGACCTAGCTTCCTTTTCTGTCTGAAAATCTTGTAAATCATGGAGAGCCAGAAAAAGAACTTGCGCAAAGTGTTTTTTGAGATTCTAACTTCAGGTAATGATTTATGATTAATTTTATTTTTTTATGTATTCATTCCTGAATCAAGAACCACTTCTTGCTCGATTGAACCCAAGCTCCCATCCCCTCACGCAGCAAAGTTGTGTAGTGGTTCAAATAGCTCCTCGGCATTCTTATTAACACTCGCATTGTTCAATGTATTGTCATGTTTCTCTTTCAACATAGCTTTATCAATCGAGCTCAGAGAGGTGGAAATCTCTCTTAAGTAAATCGTATGTGTTTTTAATTCATTATATAAATGTTCCTTAAAGTGTTGCTTGCAGAAATCAATACTTGTAGAGTACCCTCTGTCACCTCATGCATGCACCCCTGTTTTTGAGCCAAGATGAAACAAATGTCGACTTCCTCCACAGCATAAGGATGTTCCGACATAGCAAGCATAGTAATTTCACGCGCTGTAAGAATTGGGGGTGTCTAAAAAAATAACGATTTAGATGTTCACTACCGTTAATGTTATTATCATCACTCTTATGCAAAATCTGATTTTTGGATGTCCTGAGTCAAGTTGTCAGACTCTTCATAGAATAAGGATTGAGAATAATTTGTATTCTCTCGAACACTATTCTTCCCTTCGTTCCCTTCCTCCACGGTCTCTCCCTCGCCGTCCTCAACCAAAAACTGCGAGGGTGGAAGAGGACGTGCTAGCGCACTTTTAGTGAAAACTAAGGGTCCTATGAGAGTCTTTTCTAAGGGCCATGGTCCTTTCTTTTTTTCATATTTGGGGCCAACAAATTAGTTAGACAAGGTTGGGTTTAATATTTATACTGCACAATACAGTCCGCACGTAAACAGTTAACTGTACTTAGCACAACAATAATGAGCAGAAAACGGTTACCTTTAGTTATTCAGCTGGTTAAAAATTTCATATGATACTTGGGTTATTGTGTGTTGCCCCTCAACCCACTGTGCCGCCGAGCCAGCGAACATCCAACAGCACTCGGTAAGCACACCGGAATGCACGCAGACCAGAAGTTAAATTCTGGATCACAGCTCCTTGGGGGCAGAGCTTGATTCAGGGGCAACATTTCCCAGATTGTATCTCCAGGTATAACATAGTGGCTTGTAGAAGAGGGCAAGTCTTTCAGCGTTTCACCATTTCACCGTCGCAGCCAACAGCATTAGCTAAACACTCCGGCATGTGCGCCGGGTGCTATAGTTTTCTCTGATCTAGAGAGGAAATGCACTGATTAGCCAGTCTTTCTTTTTTTGGCACTACCTAGTCATACATGGTCATACTGCCGGCACACCGGCAGCGCGCTCTCCAAGGATGGTAATTAAATACTGATCAAGTGACTACAAATAGTGAAAAGACTTCCATCCACTGACAGAATGAATCCATATAAAAATTATGTTGATGTGAACTAGGACAAGAGGAGGAATGTAACAAGTTCAGAAGTTACATCAAAATGGCTTTTTCTAAAAATAGTTTGACGCTTAATATAAAACCGTCACTCACTCATGTGCTGGATCTGTGGTAATGGCCCAGGCCCCAAGTTATAGGCACCAGCACAGCTAGGGCCTTAACGATGAGCCCCAGTGCCATTACCACGCTCAATATAAACAGTCACTAGAATGTAAGTTACAAAATGTGTGACCATACCATAGTAAGCACTTTTAAGCAATGGCCATCTAACAGACACAAGTAGGGTTTGTTTGAGCTCGGCAACCCTTTCCCGGTGGTCATGCATAGAAGACCTGTTGGTGAGGCATCTTTTTAAGCTACCTTGAAAGGAAGGTACACTTGTAAAATATGGCCCCCCAATGTGGGGACCTGCTATCAGTGCTCACAGGTCTTCCAAGGAGCACTGACCTGTTACAAATATCCTAGAGCTTAGCGCCAACAAGCATGTTCTTCTGGCCTGCTCCAGAGAGTGAAAGCCAAGATGGTTGGATTATGCAACATCAGTGCAATACTTCATCAAGAGAGGGTGCTTGCTTCTTATTTGGAAGAAATTAACATTTGATACTGGGCCTTCTTTCACTGTGTGAGCCTGCCAAATACTCATTTTGTGGACAGGGACGAGTTGGCAGGAAACATGCAGTGTTTCCTACCTGGGAGTACAAGAAGTAGGTCCTGACTCATGTTTTGAAGCAGTGAGGATTTCTAGAATATTACATTTTTTCCTAACATAAAGAACAGAAGCGTGTGTTGTCCTTCTATAGGGAGTGGCTACGTGCGTGAGAGTAAATGAAAGTATCTAGCAGATGCCCTTTTCTTGAAATGGGGTCAGAGGTGTTAAATGAACTCTCCCTCGCCCTCCTAATTCATCTTGTTATAAGGGAACTGAAAATGTGACTGGGCAAGATGAGCTTGTTTTATGGAACAGTTGAACATGGTCTATCGCCGCCTCTGAAACTTTCACTTTGAAGAGGTCTGCTTTTGCAAGGTGTGGAAATTATTGTTCACCGGGAACCAGAAAGCTTATGCCTTCATACTTGCAAGCTGATGTACTAAGAATGGAACGTATCAGAGGAGCTTAAAATAAGCTCTTCTCCATACCATGAGTCACTTCAAAGGGACTTAATATAGAGGGTGGAGTATGTTGGTCGGTGGCAATCTGAACAAGTTTGAATGCGTTCCCCAGTTCTTAAATTATGTATTAGCTTGGCAAGTGAAAGTCTTAATGTTGAGATTATGTTTTTTCAATACCTTACACATCAATTGAGTTGAGAGTCTTTAATCACTGAATTACATGTGTGTATGCTTCATACGGAAAAACATATTCTGACTTGTGGTACATATTGGTGATATCCCTTATTCCAAAAGAAACATTGTGTGGCGTGTGGTTCACGATATTAGAAAAAAAATATCTTTTTTAATATGTTTGGCTAGTCATGTTATTTAAGCACAGCTTTTTGTGCATCCAAGCAGCAACAAGCATCACAGCCCCAATAAGAACAGATTTCCATTCTAGGCTTCATTGGTGTAATGGCCTACTCCTATACAGAGTTTCAGAACCTACTGCTGCACTACCTAGTACCTCAGAGTGTGGTCTCTACAACAGGATGCAGCTCCTACAATAAGCGATTTCTCAAAAACATCAGTAAAGTCTTGTCACCAGTTCAGCTCCCTCCAATGGTAATGCCCCCTCATGATATATTGCCTATTTCTTCAGTAATACTTTCACAGCCACCAGAGTCTATTGCTCCGGCGGAGGACTCTTAGCCTGTGAGAGACAATCTTAAGGATGAGGACAAATTTAAACATCAGTGAAATGTCAGGATGGTGAAGGCCTGAGTTGTTCTATGCTAAGGTGGGATTTCCCTACCAGAACAAAACTAAGGAAAGTCTGAGTCATAGAGTTCAACTTAAAAGTCTGTCTGTGTCCAAAACCTATCCTTGCCCTCACAGCTACAATGGAGCAATGTGTAGGGATGTCAAAGTCAAAAGAAACAGTGTTAAGCTCAAAGTTCTGAGCTACATTTAGCTCACAACTTCCGTTCAGCTCCCTTTCCCCAAGCATAAGAATGTTCCATGAAAAAGGCTCAGTGTACCTTTTCCCCAGATCAGTGATGTAGTTCAGCACCAATCCTTGGGGTTCCCTTCCCCAAGGTTCACACCGCAATCCAAAATAAAGGGGTCTTGAGACTCCGGTCCCAAGACACAAAGTATAGTTCTGTAGGTCTCGGGGTCCCCTTCCCCAGGACTTTAAATATCTTTGAGGACAGTTGTCTTAGTCTCTTCAAAAATTCTTTAACAAAGAAACCACCAGGTCAACTTGACCCCTTTTCTGGCTTGCCCTGTCAGCTCCTTTGCAGTGATTTCAGTTGACTTTTCCCACAGCGTGTTTAGCTCTCACCATCCAAGGCTGTCTGATCTAGGCACAGTTGTCAGACCACACGGTCCACCCATCAAAGGTCACGCAACCAGAACCCCTGAGCTCCTCGGCACTCAACAACAGGTTACTTAGTGCTGATTCCTGAGCACTACTTTTAGTAGGCATGTGGCTGTGGGGTATTCCTGTGCTCCTCTAGCTTCTCGGTTGCCTCGTGGCTCTGCCACCATGCCTCACACACCGCTTTCCAACCTGTAGCCTTGCCACACTACATTCACTCTTTAAAATTAATTGTTTGGCTTTCTTCAGCCTTCACTTTGTTACTTAAAGTTCACTTTTAACTCCGAGGTCAATGCACTTGTGTGTGGTTTAATTAAGTTCAGTGTTCAGTGCATGCCTGTTTGCTTTAGTGTTAAATGGCGCTTTAATTTGATCTTCAATATGCGCTGGTTGTAGCTCAATGTAGAGTGCGCTATTGAGTTCACTGTTTAATATGCTTTGACTTTTAAATGTTAACTTTGTCTTTACTTCGGTTTTCAATAGTTAACTTTTCATGTAGTTTGTTATTCAATATGCACTTTTTCATTCATTCGCATGGACCATCACTCACTTCTGGTCCTTTCGCAACTCTCCGGTGCTGACACGCCTCTCTGCCACTCGCCTGTCTTCACCCTATGGTTCCCACAACTTCTTTCACCTCCTGAAGCCGGGACTGGCCACAATACGTTACGCTCACTGTGTGTTCCTTGTTTTACACCTGCCCTTTTGCTGCTGCATTTCAGACGTGCACTCCATCTTCTGCATTGCGGGTTCCTTGGCAGCTCCTGCTGCACACACTAATGATCAGAGGCTCTGCAGCTTTTGGGGATTACGAGGCCCACTTACATTGGGTCCCACAAGTCCTCTGGAACTTCTGCCGGCATCCTGATCCCTCTTCCTGGACCACCACAGCTGCCTGTGTCAAGGGTCTCCTGCTGCTCTACTAGTTGCTTCACCCGCCGCTCTCTCCCCGGCTGGGCCGGTCTCCCTTTATACACCTGCAGCCCCTTGACAGGCAGCAGGTGTGGAACTATGATTAGTTCTACCTGACCCTCACAGTTCCTTGCAGGCATCTTCTTCATCCCAGTACCAAAGTGGTGTAAAGGGGTAATCTTCATTCCTCTTAGTTGCATCTTCTTCGTCTCAGTACTGTCAACTGTTAAATAGGAAGAGTTGAGGGGGATTGGCTTCCAAAAGCCTATAACAGTTGGGGAAGGGTTAGGGTGTTTCTCAGTAGGGAAAGGGGAAAAGGGGATACCATATCTCACCCAAGGGCACTCCACTCCCATTTCCCTCCACCCAGGTGATCCTCCCTCGCTTATCCACCCCCAGGGGCAGGATCCAAAAGCAATGGCCTTTCCCTGGCCACCTGTGCAGAGGGCCCAATGCGGAATAGGAGTGAGAAAACCCTCAGCTTTCTCACAGAAGGCCTTTCATGAACACATGCTAGGGCTGATGGAGTTTCTCATTTGTAAACCCTAGTACGAGAGCTGGTGGAGACATGCATATTGACGGCAATCCTCCCAAAGAGGCAGAATAAAACCTGCATACCTCTTTAGCTTGAATCAAGCAACGAGGCGAAGAAAATATGGGATGGACCCCCATTAGGCAACTCCAATTAACAGGAGATTTGAGGAAATATGTCCTTTTCCTGGGAAGTAATCTGCTTTCTCATTCTGCAGCAGCATTGACTCAAGGAAGGGACACATTTTCCGCCACTCAGATAGGGATAAAACAGCACTGAAGGCAGTTGGCAAGAAGGTATATGCAAACAGCGGATTACAGTGATGCAGGTGATATCCTTGGAGGCTGTAGTTTAAAGGGGATAATGAATACGCTGGAAACATCAGCAGTACACACCTATGCAGGGGTTTGTGACTTGGCCTTGATTCAGTGTCAAATGCATGGTTGAAGAGTATGACAATAATATCATTCGCTTGGGGGCTCAGGTGAAATTAAGATCTCACCAAAAGCGTGGACATTTTTCTTTCAGCCACAAACAGTTAACAGCAGTAAAAATGATATGTTGACAATGAAACAAATGTCAGCCATAACATCAAATCAGCCCATTAAGAACAACCTGACCATTAGTCAGCAGAGAGATCACAGCAGAGCTTTTCACAACTTCAAATGTTTCCTTCCAAGAGTTCAGGACTGCAGGGTCAGTGTGATTCTTCTATCTCAGCCAATGAAAAGACAGCACACAGCCAGGAGATTCTTCCCCTCCACTGAACCCTCATCTGAATAGCCAAACAATTGACATGAAAACACCCAATGAGCATATATTAGAAGTTCAGGGTCAGATACCTTTTTTTTCCATCAAACCTGGAGGACAATCACTCAAGACTCTTGGATTTATTTCAGTGGTGAGCAAGGGAATGTGATTTACATTTAGTTCAGCTTCACTCTCCTCTCAAAAACGTTCATCAAATCTCATCTTGAAAAGTAACAAATTATCAGATGAATGCAATAGAGGTGGTACCTCCAAAAGTTATTTTCCTTTTACAATTTCCTATTTTCTCAAACCAATTATATCATTAGAAGGCAAGACCTAATCCCAAAATCGAAATTGAACAGTACTGCGGTTGATTTTGATAGTTGTAATACCCTTCTGTTCGTTTTTCCTTTCAGCTTTTCAAGCCAAGATATGTTACTATAGGCCCAAAGGTCAGCTCTAAATAAAATTGTGGCCATTAATTGAGCTTTAATGAGTTCTGAAATGGGAACAGGGTGACCCTCTTGCTTCTTATCAAACAGTAACATGACAACATATAATACTTCCACTTTTGATTCTAAATTCTTCTTTAGTATTGGTCATCACATCCGCTTATTATAATATAATAATATAATGCCAAGATATGCATAGTCCCTAACTTTTTCCATACATGTGAAAAGCAATAAACATTTAAAACTACTTTTCTTAATGCCTGGAGAGGGATGGATTATCGTCAGATCATTTTGCAAAGAGAATGCCAATGGTCTGTCCAGGGCTCTCTGTACACCTTTTGGAGTAGTATATAGTGATATTAAATCGCAGCTTAGGCCAGACATTGAACATGGTCTCCCCCAACTTTGGTGGGCAGCTTGAGATAATAACGGAGGATCAGCCAAATGTAAATTAAACCGTGTTGGCGCAAGGACACACCCCTGTTTAAGGCTACTTGTAGTTGGATTCTATTCTGATAGGGTACCGTGAGGATTCAAACACACTAGTATTGATGTTGTGTCATAAAATTCCTCAAGTAAATGTAACATAGATGTATCTATTTTCCATTGACACAATGTATGCCAGATAGACCAGTTTAATCTGCCAAATGTAACTGTAAACTCTATAAAAGCCATACACATAAGAGAAGAGGTCTTACCCATAAAACCTTTTTTTGCCAAAGGGAACATAACCGTAGAATAAAAACTTGTGGATATTCCCTCTCTGAATCCCATTTGGCCTTAAATAACGGTTGCTTTGTATTATTAAAATTCTCTAAGCCCTTAGGAAAATGATATCGGAACATTTCCTGAACTATGCAGTAAGGCGAATAACCTATACTCTTTAGGGTCACTTCATGGCCCAGTTTTATAAAAATACGGCTTTTTCTGGGATCCGCCCACCCTACAAGCTGACAAAACAGCCATTATAGGTAAACTTACCAAACTTCGGAATGGTCTTTGAAAACTGTTACATAATTGAACTGGTCTGGCTGCCCTAGATAGTTTTAGGCTTACAATCATTTTATCATTTAGTGGCTAGAGAAATGTGTCTACCAATGTACGAATGTATGAACATCATATCATGTACCCTGCTCTACAAACAGGTAAAATTGATTTTTTTTTAATAAATGTAACCAAACGTTTTTCTGATACTTGGTTCCCTTTGTTAGTGAAAATATTATTAACCGTTGTATTGATACAATTGGAATTTTATTCCAATACAATTTTCAACACAGAATTTTCGTTTATCACTATATCTTATTGCAAAATTCCAAATATTCTTGGTAGCATTGTTAACCTTCAAACGGCTATATTGCAACATCAGGGTAAAGGTTTGCAAACCTCACAAAACATCTTTTTGCTTCCCTTACCGTATTGTCCCCCTCTGTTCCAACCATTAGAACAGCTTCTTATCAAGTAATTTTATAGTCCACCTCAGCTCTACTTTGGGGGTTATTATTAGTTACCATGTTTTCCCCTCCACCTTATTATCTCTGATTCCCCTGCTGCAAGGAATTTCTTTTTGTTAGTACCCCCCACATTCCTGGTAATGTTAGCACTTTATACTTATTCCTGTTTTCATTTTTGTGTGTGATGTTCTAGAACCTGCAGCAGGACTTTTTATCCTGAATTCATAGAACCTACACCTTTATCAATGCTGTCTTTCCCTATTTTATTTTATTTGGGGACCCTTCCCCCTCTTAACATGTACTCAAATGTCTTTGCACTTCATTCCTACTTTTAGTCGGAATCTACATCTAATTATTTCACTGAGAAGTCAGTACCCTTCTTTCTTGAAGTCAAAACATTACTTTTTCATACCCAGGCCACATGCAGGCCATCTCCTTGAAAAATAATCTTCACTGTAATGTTACTAGCTACATCATGATCATCTTTAATTGGCACTAGCATCCTATGGCTCTCAGGATATGACTGTTTAATTTGCTTGCCAAGAAATCAAAGTATCATGATTAGATGTTATTGTCAATTCTGTTTTTATTATTGTTTTATTTATTATTGTTTTGGTTAGTCAATCTAACTCTTAAAGTAACAAAATACATCCAATACAATTTATAAGAATAAATAGAATTCCTCATCCAAACCTATAAGGTGAAAAATGTATAACAAACAACTTAATCAGTCCTGAGCTTAATAATGTCAACCAGTTATAAATAAAAAAAACAAATTCAATTTTTCCACCATACAAATCTGTTTATAGCGGCACAACTACAGCTTCAATATGCTTCCACACCTGAAATGCTGCATTGAAAAGCACCCTTGAGTTAGTGGCTATATATTAGACCAAAATGTATCAAAAGATATGTATTTAACGCCTTCCACATGATTGAGATCATTCATCTTACATGAAGTGTCTAGTGCTGAACATTGAGTTAGTTTAGTAAATGTCTGGTGGTTTCGGGCACAATCTACAACAATCAGAACGCAGAATATTATTTATAGGGCCAATAACCATTAGCAAGGGAAGTATATTAAATATCTGCTTCATAATAAAAGTTTGTAATACCCTATCCGTAGTATATATCAAATCATTGAATGAAGGCATGTAAGGAAATCCCTGACTAGCATATTAAGCAAGCGGTTATTTTTGTTGATGGGGATTCTGTGTTAAGTATGCGATCTGTGAGGGGTCAGAAATACATTGTTCAAATGCATTCGTCCCATTTTAATATAGTCTTCTGTATTTAGAAGCACTATTTCACCACCTTTGTCTGCATGTTTTACTGTAATTGCATCAGAACTCAATTGCTTAATTGCTTTTCTCTCCAAGTACGTTAAATTCTGTTTGATTGATGTTGGTTTAATTGTTGCCAGATATTTTTTCCTCAGATCTTGCGAAACATTTTTTTGAAAGATGTCCACCACATTCTCCAGCATGGGGTCTGGCATGGATTCACATGCTCATGAATATTCCCCGTCGTCAGGCCGGGAATCCTCGGTAAAGAAAACTATCAGTATCAGTTTCGTTTCTGATCTGTCTTTCTTAGTAGTAACCAATCACTGATCTCTGGGTCATACTGCCCCCAGCCAATGACTGCCCTCTACCTAAGCCCCTCCCCTGGCAGCCATCCTCAGATTTTTACCGCACGTTCAAGTGTTGGGAGTCCTCGTGTTTTAGCTATTGAGCTTTTACTGCGTTTTTGTGTTTTTCAGGAGATTCTTCTCTTTTTTTCGGTTGATCGAGCCTCAAGCACCACCGTTTTTACTTCCGATAACAGGGACCCGTTTCGGAATTCTTCTATGCCCCTCAAGGGTGACGTTTTCGTCGAGTTACGCATCTTGGAAGATTCCAGAAGATCTGTAGCCTACCTCAACAGACATGGCCCAGGACAAGGGAAGCTCGGCGCCCGGATCCAAGCTGTTCTGGAGCTGCCAAGGATGCGGATTGCAAAATGTTTTCAAGGAGGACGAGCATTCGAGATGTCTCTACTGCCTTCATGAGGACAAGACGCACGTGGAGAAGGACTGTGAGTTCTGCAAGAACCTGTCGGGATGGACCAAGCAAGATCGTCATTCCCGCCTCGCCGCCTGGCTGGAGAAGGGCACAGCAGGTGAGAAGGCGAAGAAGAAGTCTGAGCGGTCTTCTAAGTCCTGTGAGGGCACCCCGGTGATGGGGGCCCAACAGAAGGCCAAGCACCGCGAGTCCGCGGACACCGGGAGCACCGAAAGGTCGAACTCCTCGGCTGCCAGGCAGGGTGTGACTTCCCCGGCACGATCAACCACGAGCCAGCGCTCTGGTTCGGGGAAGAGGAAGTCCGAGAACCTGGGTAAGCTTCTGGAGAGGCCCCGGTCGAACTCAAAGGGAGCCGAGGGGGAGCGAGGCGATGACCCTCCCCCAAAAGCCAAGGCCCAGGACGCACCTAAGGTGGTGAGGCCTTGATCCACCCGGCAAAGGCCTCTATCGAGGTTGTCGCAGCGGCCCTGGCGAAGCCGGCAGAGGCTACGCCAGTGGAGGCGGCCTCGGGGCCCAGAGATTCCCTGCCGCCGCGCAGGGAATCCTCTTTCCAGACCATCGTTAAGACCCCTGTGAAGACCCCGGCGGAAAAAGAGGGGGGGCCGTGGCCATTACGGACTCGGATTCAGCCTCCGAGGAGGATCCGGTGGAAACCGTGAAAGGCCTCAACGAGAGGTTCATAGGCCTCACCGAGAGGTTGGAGAAGGTTCGATCCCAGGGGAAGGTTCCCGCAGATGTGATTGAAGATAGCGATGATGGCGACGACGAGGGCCCAGTGGAGCAGCCAACCCGTCCGTCACAGCCATTACCCGAGCCCCAGGATAGCTCGGCGGCCATTTTGTTGGCAATCCAATCCATATGTACTGAGATAAGGACGAGGTTACCACGGACCCCGACGGAGGATCCAGAACCAGGCCCGTCGGGAAGCCCTCCGAACAAGTGGAGGAGAGTCCACCCCGCTCTGCCCTTCGCAGCGACGGGGACGGACGACGACGGCGGCGATGAGACAACGGACATCCCGCCATCACCCCGCCCTCGGGCCTCTCCGCCCGACGAAATTGCCTCTTTTCACGCCATGAGAGCCAGGGCATCCGAGCTCTTCCAGCTCTGCCCTGAGGAACAGAAAAAGGAAGGTTACGACGCCCGCCAAGAGGGACAGGTACGAGAAGTACCGGGTCCCCGATGCCGCCCCCTTGTGCCTCAGGGCCCAGCCTACGCCGGACTCTGTCATCTCGGCAGCGGCCAAGAAGAAAGCAGCGGGTGCGGCGGCTTCAACTTCCACTTCCCCGCCAGACAGCGAGGGCAAGAAGTTGGACTCCATGGGACGACGAGTCATCTCGAAGGCGGCCAATGCCTTAGTGATTGTGGCCCGTTACAACAGGGAGCTTTGGTTCAAGATAGCTCCTCTGCTAGACTTCCTACCGGACGACAAGAGGGCGGAGGCCCTACAGATTCTGCAGGAAGGAGAGGTGGCGTCAGATCACGCCATAACGGTGGCAACGGACATTGCCGATACCGGAATTCGCCAACTGGGCAACAGGGTTTGCCTCCGACGACGAGGATGGCTCAAGGTGACAGACTTTCGCCAGGACGTCCAGACCAGAGTGTTGGACATGCCGTTCGACGGCAACAACCTGTTTGGAAAGACGGTGGATGAGTCCCTCCAGGCCATCAAGACAGACACAGAAACAGCCCGAGCCCTAGGAGTCCTTTACCAACGGCGGCCCTTTCGGAGCTCTGGAGGCAGACAGGGAGCCTCCAAGGGATCCAGCGGCGGCTCTTCTACTTACCGCCAGGCGGCCCGCTCCTCGTCCCAGGAGGCCTACAGAGGCCGCGGCAAGCTAGGAGGGTCTCGCCGCCGTCGGGAAGGAGGCCAAGGCGACAAGGCCTGTTCCAAACAGACTGAACCGGCCGTAGCGTCGGGCCCCCACCGAAGCACCCCGGTGGGAGGCCAGCTGACGAAGTTTGTCAGCGTGTGGGAGTCCACATCTCCACCGACCGTTGGGTGCTGGACACCCTGGCCCGCGGACACTCGCTGGAATTTCAAAAGAAGTGTCCTCGTATTCCTCCTGTGGCCAGGAAGGAGAATCATGTCCCTCAACTGCTGTTGGAGGTAAGGGCGTTGCTCAAGAAGGGTGCCATCGAGCTTGTTCCCAAGAGGCTCCGGGGCTCCGGAGTATACTCAAGATACTTCCTTGTCTCGTAGTCCAGGGGCGTCACTACCAATTCAGAGCCCTGCCGTTCGGATTAAAGTCGGCACCCAGGGTGTTCACCAAGTGCCTCGCACCTGTGACGGCGTGGCTGCGCCTGCAAGGGATCCACGTCTACCCCTACCTGGACGACTGGCTAATCCGTTCAAGGTCAAGAGAACTTGCCGTCGAACACACAGCGAGGACCTTCCGCCTGCTCAGGGAGCTGGGATTCGCCTTCAACTACCCCAAATCCCATCTGGTCCCGTCGTAGGTGACACTGTTTCTGGGAGCGAAGCTCGATACAGTGAAGCAATGGCAATTTTGGGCAAGGTGCAGCGCCTGTTAGCCACAGATGTGGCCAGAGTGAGGTCCCTCCTCGGGATGATGTCCTCATGCATCTACCTTGTGCCTCTTTGCAGACTTCGGATGCGTCCGCTACAAGAGTTCCTCGACGCCCGCTGGATTCAAGTGGCGGACAGCTTCAAAGACAGGATCCCGCTCGACGAGGAGTTCCGTCGGGCGATTCTATGGTGGGGTGCCCGTGCGCACCTCTCGGCAGGCATGGACTTTCAGGCCCCAGCGTATCAGGAGACGGTAACGACGGACGCCTCCCTGGAGGGATGGGGGGCCCACACCGGAGATCTCCACGCAAGAGGCCTCTGGCTCCCGGAGGAGAGGTCTTTTCACATCAACATCCTGGAGCTACGAGCCGTGTTCTGGGCGCTCAAATCGTTCGTTCGTCCCTCAAGGACAAAGTGGTGAGGATCTTCACCAACAACACCACCACAATGTTCTACATCCGGAAGCAGGGAGGCACCAGATCCCCAGCCCTATCCAAGGAGGCCCCAGATCTGTGGCATTGGGCCGTCGCCATGGGGATGTTTCTGGTTCCCTTCCACCTGGCAGGAATAAAAAACACCATAGCTGACTCACTCAGCAGGGAGCTGCGCTCGTGCCACGAGTGGGAACTACACCAGGACCAGGTGGATCGGCTCTTTCAACGGTGGGGCAAACCCAAGATCGACCTGTTCACGATGGCGATGAACTCCAAGTGCCAGAGGTTCGCCCAGCCGAGGAGCATGGGCGATGCTTTCTCGTTCCCTTGGGACGGCCTGTTCCTGTACGCGTTCCCTCCGTTGCCGTTGTTGCTCCGTCTCATCACCCAGCTCAAGAGGTCCAGGTGCAGGATGATCTTTGTCGCACCGGCGTGGCCGAGACGGATCTGGTTCCCGGACTTTCTGGACTTGTCAGCATCCCCACCTAACAAGCTGGCGACGGACGCGAATCTTCTCTCCAGAGAAGGAGGCGCCATTCTCCATCACGACCCGGAGTCGCTGAACTTGCAAGCTTGGCTCCTGCAGCACTAGAGTTTGGAGGATATGATATCCCGGCTGACTGCTGAGAGGTTCTTGCAAAAGCCAGGGCGTCCTCAACTCTCAAATGCTATGGTCATAAGTGGAAGAGGTTCTCTGTCTGGTGCCGTGCGCAGAAGATTAACCCTCTGCGGATTACGGCCTCTCAAGTATTGCCGTACCTACTGTCGCTGGCCAAAGCTGGACTGGCTCACGCCTCCATCAAGATACATCTGGCTGCCATTTCCCGATACACCAGAACTTGTGGTCTCATCGCCTGGTGAAGGAATTTATGAAGGGACTATTCCGATCGTTCCTGCCGGTGAAGGCCCCTGCCCCGGCGTAGGAGCTCAACGTGGTGCTGACCAGGCTCATGGGGGCCCCATTCGAGCCTATGCATTCGGCGCTGTTGAAGTTCCTGTCGTGGAAGACAGCATTTCTGATGGCCATCACCTCCGCACGATGAGTGGGAGAGATCCAGGCCCTATCTTACAAGCCTCCATACTTGACTTTTCACGACACGAGGGTGGTGCTGAGGACGCACCCCTCCTTTATGCCCAAGGTGCCGTTGGACTTCCACCTCAACGAGCCCTTGGTGTTGCCAGTTTTCTTCCCGTCGCCTTCGTCTCCGGCTGAGAGGACTTTACACTCGCTGGATGGGGCTAGAGCACTGAAGTTCTACGTGGACCACACAAAGAGTTTTCGGAAGACATCACAGCTGTTTGTGAACTTTGGACCTATGAATCAAGGGAAGGCTCTCTCGAAGGCTTCCATTTCCAGATGACTCTCCGGCTGCATCATGCACTGTCACCGGTTGGCAAATCGACCGCTGCCTGGCCGTCCGAGAGCCCATTCGACCAGAGGGATCGCTGCTACGACGGCGTTCCTGTCTGGTGTGCCCCTGCTGGACATCTGCAAGGCTGCTACGTGGAGGTCGACACACACCTTCACGAGATTCTACTGCGTCGATCGGGACTCCAGGGAGGAGTCCAGGGTCAGCCAAGCAGTGCTGTGCAACCTGTTCGCTTAAGGTGAGCCTGGTGAGGAGGTAAGAGATGCTTAATGTTGAGTTGTTGGATTGCTTAATGTTGAGCCTGTTGCCACCTCTCGTGGTTGTGCATGTGTATACTGCTATGTATCCTTATATTCATGAGCATGTGAATCCATGCCAGACCCCATGCTGGAGAAGGAACAAGTTACTTAACTGTAACTGTTGTTCTCCGGCATGGGTCTGGCATGGATTCACATGCGAACCCTCCCTCCTTCCCCTCTGCGGCTCTTCACTTGGTCATACTGCCACTTTACGTGCTACCAAATCTGAGGATGGCTGCCAGGGGAGGGGCTTAGATAGAGGGCAGTCATTGTCTGGGGGCAGTATGACCCAGAGATCAGTGATTGGTTACTACTAAGAAAGACAGATCAGAAACGAAACTGATACTGATTTTTTTCTTTACCGAGGTTTCCTGGCCTGACGGGGAATATTCATGAGCATGTGAATCCATGCCAGACAATAACAGTTACAGGTAAGTAACTTGTTCCTTATCTGTTGGTAGTTGAGGATAAAATTTCGATTTAGGTTTCAATTTTGTTGGTTCTGAAAATCCTGTGTTTAAATTAAGATCCGATGCAAATGTTTCCAGTGTATGTATTTCTTCCATTTCTTGAATATTAAGTAGATCAACTGTATCTGCTGAGTGTGAAATTTCATCGGTTGTGTTTTTGCAGGTTGCCGATGCAAAGAATTTGTAAGGTTTTAGACTCCTTCTAAATTTATACACATCAAGGTTTGTTTGAAAATAATCCATATAGTTTGAAGGGCTGAAGGTTAAACCTTTGTTGAGGGCAGATGTTCATTCCAGAGTCAATTCCTTATCTGATAAGTTTAATACTAGGTTTTCTTTTGTTGTTCCTTTTTGGATCTTGTCAGCACGCCTTGATTTGTGACATTGTCTGATGATGCTGCCCCTCCCCCTGCAGCCCCTTTTGGTGGGCCACCATTTGTGGTGGGATTTTGTGAGGTTGAGCTTCTTAAATTTTGAGATGGTTGGTATGAGGGATATGTTTTCGATTGTCTGAATTTCTGGTATTCTTCTAAAAAAGAATAGGTGGATACTTATTCTGGCGTGGTCTCATTTGTTTCTCCTTCACTCGCTGATTCTACTTTCGATGATGGGGGTGATACTCCTAGTGGTGAGCATTTTTTTAGGTGCCGGTTTATTAGATGGCCTACTTTGTCTATTAGGTAGCTTTCATTGGAATGTATAAACTCTCTTAAATTTATAATCCATTTAATCTCTATGAAATGTTTGTTGTTTCTTGATTTTTAATTCATGTTAATATTTTGCCAAATAATCATCCAGAATATGATAATTCTTGAATGACTCTTCCGGTAAGTTAAGTTGTTCTATTGCTTTTTTGATTGTGTTGATTTCTTTAATCAAAGTATCACATGCTTTTTTGTATTCATAATAATTCGGTTAATCATTTCTTTGGATGTTGTAACTAGCAAATCTTCCCAATCTTTCAAGTCTTCAATTTCATCTTCCTCAAATGAGGGGAATACGCAGATCCTTGGACCTCTAGGTATTCTGCCGAATTGTAAATATTTTTCTAAAGTGGTGACTTCCCACCATCAGGATAATTCTTTCTTTGAGAGATATTCTAGTTGTTCAAACAATTTTGTGTTGCTGTCAAATTGTAGTTTGTGTCTGAATTCCTGAAAATAGTTGTGCTGCCTATTTTTCTCTTGATTTGAACTGTTGCTCCATTTAGAGAATCTTTTGTTATTTATTAGTTGGGTTTTTGTACTTGTATCTTTTGTATGCTATTATTTATATCATGAACTAAGACTCTGCCTCGGTTGCGTTAGGTTTAGAATGATACTGTTGATGCAGCCTTTAAACAACTGATGGAGAGTTACCTTAGAGATTTGGCTTTATGTTGTAATGGTGCTGCACAGGTTTGATACTTGTTTGCATTGAGGCTGCCCAATGACTCAATACTAAATGAAGACAAATACCAAGTATCCTTCAGGAGGGATTTCCAAATTCTCTGTGGTCTATACATATTGGAACAAGAGATATTACATAATTAAATTGTTATGCCTGATAGCAATGAATAATCCATGTTATTGCATACACTATTATCAAAATAACTTAATAGTTACATAAGTTGTGCATAGTAATGCGAAAAACACTCACTTGTTAGGCTCCTCGTACTGTATTTATTTCTACACTGCAGTGTTACATATAAATTAGATTTTTCAATTTCGGGTTATTTATTCAATTTGTACCTGTTATGAAGTAAAAAAAATATATATGTTCTGAAAATCTATTCTGAATTGGATTCCTTTAGTCTAATATAACTAAAATATAACAATAGTTTCTTAACTTTCCTTCTCTCTAATTCAATATTTGCATCCTGTATAGACACAAAGAATTTGGAAATCCCTCCTGAAGAACCATTATAACTAATTGGGAAACAAGTGTGAGAGAGAACAAATAAATAATGAATTGCTCACGTGAATGAATGCACGATAACGATATGTGAATTGCAAACAAAGGAATATAAATACATGAATGAAGCATTATAAAATTGAAAAGAATTGAAAACTTCAAATAAATTAAGATTGGAGCGCAATATCTAGGATACTTGGTATTTGTCTTCATTTCATATTTGTCAGGATGTCTTCAGAGTGCTGCTGCTTCTACTTCAACAACTTCACTTCCACTAGAGTTTACCATGAGGGCATTCTTCTTTGCCTCATAGTATTCAATTTCACCTGTAGCACTGAAGTCTTGCATCCACTGACAACCAGATATACCACCACAACTTCAGTACTTTGTGACTCAAGACGGGTTCTGACAAGATTCACTTTAAGGTACTTCAACACCTTCAAATGGGCAAGGAACTCTTCCTCTGAATCTCTCTCTTCAAAAGGGGCAGCCTCTTTGCCTCGCCTGTCTGTCTGACACAATAACATCCTAAGTTTGCCTTCATGACCCACTTTTCTTTCTAATTTAGTCTTTGGCAAAATAGGTTGTCTATTTCAAATCTTTATAAGCAGCAAGGTTTCCCCTCCCCAACTTTGCCTTCACCTCTCTGCCAACTGTTAGCTAAAATAATTACCCAGAAGCTTTGGTGCCGCTCTCTTGGCTTCAGGAAATGCCTGCACACTTGTATCTTAGGCAAGGTCGAACTTCTATTGGTCTCACAGTATTGGTTAGATTGTTTCTGACTTTGAGAAAGGCTACTTTGAGTCTCAATAGGGGTACACTTGGCTTGGGCAATCCTTGCTCTCTCAACAACTGCAGATACAATATTTAAACACTTTTTATGAGTAATGGTTGTTTGTGTGAATAGAGATGCAAAGTTCACTCCTCCCTTGGGAAGCGAAATTAGGCACACGTGACTACTTCTGCATAAGGTTTTACCAGGTTGAAATGGTCGACATTGACTTTCTGTAACCTTTGTTCTGCGTAATGAGACACACAACCACTTCTTCATAAGGTTTTACAGAATGTAAGGTATTAACTGTGGCTTTCAGCAGCGTTTACTTTTCACGTGAGTGAAAGAGAAATTACCCGATCACACGTGAATGCTACTTTTCTTTTGTCCCATTATTAAGAATTCAACAAACTACTCTTGCTCGCTTCTGCTTATACACAAGTGAATATTAAGTTGGATACTATTGCTGGCAGTGCTTGCGCAAGGAATCAGAATGCCGGGTTTGATTCAACAGCTTCTGTGAACCTCTTTCCACGTATTGCACAACTTCTACTGCTTATAGCTTCACTTGGGACCCACACCCTTCCTTGCTGAAGATGTCTCCAGTCGGTTAAGGAGCCCCTATCATTCCTGAGACACACAATAGCTCCTAGCCTTGGTCCACGGCACGCTTCTTGCACAACTACCTCTTCAATTAGGCTCACATGGGGGAAAGGCAGTCTTACTGCACGCCGTCCGCTGTGCAGCCTCTGCACTTCAGAGTTTGAGGGAACAGGACCCTCACAGAACAAGCAAGTGAAATCGGCTGCATCAATGTTCTGGTGTCCCTCCAGTTCTCCCACTTCTGCCTGGATTGCCAACACTGTGCCTTCTTCCTTCTGTCTCTGCTACTACTGCAAGCACTCCAGTCACAGTTCCAACTCCTTCCTTTTGCCTGCACCTTCGGGGGCCTTTTATGCCTCTCAGGTTCCTTCAGGTGTGGGTTGTTATGCTGTCAAAGTAGTCAAGCAATTAAGCCTATCTCATCTTAACCTGTGTAGGCGCTAGAGACCTCTGCTCAAAATGGCTGACTAAGCATTTTAGCAAATATACAACCCTTTCCGATGAGGAATGGTGGGGTAGACTGATGTTGAGCACTCAAAACTCACTAACTTTAGCTTTGCTGGCCTTTGTGAACGAACTTTTTGAACTACTGTTGATGAAGTAGCCCAAACAGAGGCCGACCTCTAAAAGCGGAACTGATAGAATCTATAGCAGTTATGTCCAGGTTGACTTGCTCTTTGTGTATGGAACTGTTTCATTCTTGGGATCTGGAGAAGGCAGGACTTTGGCCTTTTTTTAAAAACTTTGCACTACTTCTGTATCCCTTTTTCATCCTTATCTTTTTCTTCTATCTTTCTTTTGTTGTTGTTTCCCTCTATTTCTTTAGTTCAAAGTTTTTATGAAAGAATTGATTGTTTAAATGTTGTATGTAGCTAAGGTTTAAGATTAAAACCAATGGCTAAAAAAAAAAAAGTGTCAGTCCTCTCCCTCGTCCCAGTACTTATGGGATTATGGAATTTGTAGTGCTCAACAACAAAGTTAGATTTTCTAGCTTCTGTTGTTTGGCAACAGCCACCAAAAGTGTGGGATTATGGGGAAAGTTAAACTGGGGGGATCCCCAGTCTTCCTGGCCTGCCACCCCCCCAAACGCCGCTTGTGATCCTACCACAGTACACCACCCCCAGGGTCCGGATCAGGAAGCGTCTGCTTTTCCCTGGCCACATGACAAGGGCCCCAGGACAGATTTCTGGGAGGAATCACTACCGATCCCAAGTATGTGCATTTTCAATGAGCTGCTTCCTAAGATCTACGAAATTCATTGAAGGATAATTGTCCAACCTATAGGCTCATGAAAGTGTTAACAGGAAGTCAAGAATTCTTTCAAAACCAAGTTACATTTAGGAAGGGTCCTGCTTATATCAGCAGAGAAACTCAATAACGAACTCCCATTATCTGCCAACATCTTAAAATATAATAAACTATGTTTAAATTTAAGTTTGATTGTCAAGGAGGCTAAACCCAACTCCATTCTAACAGCTACAACCGAAAGCGTTTGCGGTAGGCCAAGTGCACCCCTCCTATAGACTTCAATCAAACCCTCTAAGGAAAAACACCCTTTGATGCGAATAAGTTTTTTTAACTAGTGTAGGGGAGGACTGGCCGCGAGGCCCTCCTCACCTACAGCTTTCTCCCCAGGTGAGGACCATGACTCGGTGGACGCCCCCTCATGCCACCCGGGCCCAGGTGGAGGAGGATTCGCCCGCCGACGACATTGCCCACACGCACCTCGTCTTTGCATTTACCAAAAATCGAGTCAGGCCTAGATGCCATCTTGTCTAGCAAACACGGCGTGAGTTTAGCACACTGTAACGAGGCCCCCACCTTTGGAGGGCCTTTCATGCATCTCTGCCGCCTCAGCAGCCCTGGCAGATCCGCTGCGAGCGCGTTCCCATGAGAAAGTCGGAGATGAGCTAAACCCGAGATGCCAACACGGCAACATTATATTAGTAACAATGTGATATTGCACCCCGTATGACCCAGACCGCAAGGCCGGGGCAACGGGGAAAAAAGCTGAAGCATCACTATCTGAAGAAGGTAGAAAATAGTTCAAGTATTGGTGTTAATGAACTACCTCTGTTTAAAATGTGAACGAACCATAAAAATGTAACGTTATATGATATCCCTCCAGGTCTGGACTAATGCTGCTATAACCACGGAGAAAGATGTTGACCAAACGTGTAACCTCTATTTGTAAAAGTGTTTTTCAATAGTATGTAGAAACTTGAACTCATATATGTTTTGAATCACCCAAAGCGGCGAGCATCAATCTCTGTAGGCCATAACCTAGATATCCCTCGTATAACGTCTAATGTACATACAATACGCACACAATGTAGTGAACATAATGTTAGGTAATGAAAAGGTACTGGAACCGACTGTATTAAAGAAATGTGTAACGAAAATGAAATATATATATATATATATATGTGTGTCTGAATAACGTTAAAATGAGGCAGAACAGTATAAAACTTCTGCATTCACTGATCAGCAACGCACGAGGAAAATACCTTTGTGAGTATATGCAAGGTCATTCCCTCTCCCACCCCACCAAGCCTGCCAGATAAAAAAGCTAAGACTTGTGCTGCGCTCCCTCACCTCCCCCAACCAAGCTGGCGTTACTTCAGAGAGTCAGAGGCCCCGGCGCCGCAACCAAGGCCACAGCCCGCCACCTGTGTTATTTACAGCACGGTAATAAACCCACGGATGAACCCACTGATCTACCAGCACCCTCTCATAAATCCCCACGAACCCCCCCAAGAATCCTGACCCCGTGTAAGGACGACCCCCATCATTGGGACAAGACACAGAGACCCATCTATATAATAACTTCTAACGCAGCAGACAGACATGTATCACTCGGCCCAGGTCCCAGAGCCCCGTCCCGTGACCTAAAATACCGGTCAATAAGACTCAGGTAAATCTCACCCCAACCAACAACCACCAGACCTCTCACGAGGTGCATTCCTCATGTGTTGCGTTTATTTTATAAGATAAGCTACGGAACAATTTATTAGTGAACGTAAATGTCATTTTCTGAATAACTGCAGTGTGCATGGCCTAGGGCAACTAAGACAGGAAAGGTATTCATCATTGTCACAGGCTGCCCCAGCGCACCAACACCGCACGGATGACCTCAAGCCGGCCTGCCAGGCCCAACCCAACCCACGAGGCTGACCAGTGACGTCGTCTTGCCAAGACCAACCATGCTGCAGCAACACCTATAGTTAGTCGACGATACCCAATCCCAATTAACTTGTGCCCCCTATAGTGTTTAGGTGTTGATGACGTTTTCTGTATTAGAAATACGCCTGTCTTTGCTATTGTCAGACAGAGCGCTCTCGTAGGTTGCAGAGTTCTTTGCATGCCTTATCCTTGGATAAACTCCCACTTACGCTCACCCGCACTCTGTCTTGGTCTTATTCCCACTACGGGAGAGTCCCTTATTGTCTCTCATTGCGGGGAGGATCGTGCTGAATTGGGGGCGCTTCCTTTCACTAGTCAACATTTGTTAATAGCCTTAGGAACTATATGATTGTTTGTTATGTTAAACAATTTGTAACGCGCGCCTGGTACCGTAGGCTGATGGGCGCAGACTCACAAACGGAGACAGGACAAAAAACAATCACAGATAAGATGAGATAGCAAATTAACCCAAGATTTTAGGCAAAGAGCAATGTCTTCAACAGTTTCTTGAAGTGTTCTGTTGATGCCATTGTCACCAGGGGCGAAGTAGAGTCAGTCAGGAGGGTACCCAAGTAGACATATTGATGAACCATCAATAGGGTTAGAATACATTGTCCACACAAAGTTCATATAAAGGTTACTTCGAATGGATTGTGTGCTCCCACATATTCCTTATCTTTGATAAATCCACTTCCAGCTTGCTGGCCTCGAAAAAATGTTTCACAGTAGAGGGTGCTGCGCGTCGTCGTCCCTCGAGTTGGTGTCCCTCGAAGGCCTTTGTATCAGCTCCGACGTCACCATAGGTATAAATAGACTCGCGCAGCGTCCGTTGCTCAGTTCCATTTTTCTACGCTTTGTAAGCCTCGGAGACGCAACGCTCGGTTCCTCAGTAATTCTTCTTAATCTTTGATTTTCTTGAAGTAATCTTCGAATCTACGATGGCATCTTCGTCCGCTTCGACGCCACTATCCGGCTTCAAAAAATGTCGGGATTGTGGAAAAAAAGATGTAGTTAACCGATCCTCACAGGATCTGTCTGTGGTGCCTGGGCTCAGAGCACCAGTGTTCGGAGTGTATGTCCATGATGGCGAAATCCTTGAGGGAGCGTAGGGGGAAGCTGGAGAAAGGTAAAACCGTTAAATCCTCTACCCCTTTGAAATTGTCCTTGGCCGAGTCGAGACATTAGTCTCCTCGCCATCGAAGAAAACATTCCCGCTCGAGATCTCGAAGTGGTTATCACCACTCATCCAGATCGAGACATACCAAGAAGAGGCGTCACAGATCACCTTCCTCTTCTTCTAACTCACAGAAAGGGTCACCTGCCCCACTAAATACAGCTCTCCAGCTAAGTGGGAGGAATTTCGCAAAACAATGCTAAAGGTCTTCAAGAACGTGGCCTTGTTCCCCTCAGAGATGCCTAGAGGTGATAACCCGGGTGAAAGACCCAAAAAAGGAAAACGCTGTGAGTCGTCGACCTCGGCAAATAAAAACCCTTGAGAGCGTCATGAACCCTCGAGTAGAGACAAAGGCCCTTCGCATAAAACTGCGTCATCGTCAAAGGCGCATTCAGCACATCGACTCAGTCGTCGACCCCAATGAAGGAGATGCCATTGAAGCCTCATGCCCCAACCGCACCATCGGTACCCGGGGCGTCGAAGGATCCTTCTAAGGCATCAAAAAGGGCCTCGGCCTCATCAACGACATCGAGTAAAATTACGATTATCCCGACGCCATCGCGTATATCGACGCTGTTTGTAGTTTCGTCGAGACCTATGATGTCTACATCGACGACTACTACCCTATCTCAAGGAGTGTCGACCAATCTGGCTCCCTCATCGCTTGAATTGGGTTTCACCCCTTACCCACGCTCTGATTACTTCAGAGCTTTATCCTCTATCTATGAAGAAGGAGAAGCCTCTGATAATGAAAGGTCGTTTGACTTACAGACTACAAGAGTTCCTATTCCAGAGGAGCTAATATCAGAGGAAGTCAGATTAAGAGGTCTTCAGGAGTCTCTAAAAGATGCCAGTGGCATAGATACTTCTCCAGAGGCTGACTTCGGCAGACCAGAATCTGGGGAGCATGCAGAAATGTCTTACAGATCTCTTATGGCGAGAATTATGGAATTTATGGGGTGGTCAGCACCTGCACCCTCTTTCCAACAAGATGATTTAACTGACATCTTAGATAAAGGGCCTCAAGAAGACCCTATAGTTCCTTTTCATGCAGCTTTACAGAGGAAAATAGCTGCAAATTGGGAAACACCGGAGGTTATCCCTGCAGTAAACAAAAAGCTCACTGCGAAGTACAGAATGTCGGCCTCAGATCCTCAGACCCCAGAGAGCTTGGTAGTGCAGGCTGCGACTTCATCAAGCAGTAAATCGGCATACCCCTCTATACCACAAGATAGAGACGACACAAAATGTGATGCCATGTTCCGAAAAGATCTTTTCGGCATGCAGCCATGGCACTTAAGTCTGTTAACGCCACTTGCACGCTAGCAAGATTCAGCCACACACTTTGGAGGTGCGCTTCATTGGCGGCTGACCATCTCCCAGAAGGGGAGGAATGAGACACATTCTTGAATATCATCAAGAATGGGAAGGATGCGAAGTTTGAGTCCCTCCAAACAGGTCTCAACTCGGCTGACAGCATCAGCAGTAGTGGTCGAAGTGTACAAAAAGAATTAGTGGAACTATGTTCCCTACTGGCCCGCAATGCTCCCCACAGACTCCATCGCTGCACCCCCTCCCATGCACAATAAACCCCCCAAAACACATGTGCCTGCTATTTAAGGAAACGTTCTGTGCAGTGCACTGAAAGTGCAAGTTTCAACTTCTTCCTAGACTTTTTCCTAGTTCCAGAACGGTTTCTTTTCAAAATAAAAGTATAGGAATGGTAATACTTAATTAAAAGAAGTAGAGAAGCACCGCTTCCGACCGCTCCCGCCCACTTTGGCGTCGAGTACCACAATCCGCAGATTTGCATGGTTGCGGAAATCTGGTTTTGCTCCTGATGTACAAGCCAGACTTCTGAATATGCCCTTTGACGGCACCTTTCTATTTGGCAAAAAAGCTGATGACAGTTAGGAGAAATTTCAAACCTCTAAGGCGGCAGCCAAATTCCTTGGGGCTTCAATTCATCAAACTCCAAACCGCCCCACAGGTACGTCCTGGAGGGGGGAAGCCCTTTCGTTTTGACTCCGCATTCGGAAAAGGCAGAGGGCATCCAGCTGAAAGGGGCCAGAGACGATTCACCTGTGGTCGATGGGTCAAAGGTACCAAGTCCGCATCAGCAGGTGCTGCTTTGCCCTCAGCATCTGCGTCAGCCGCTCCTAAAGCCCTCTGAGGTCTCTCCATACAAAACACCAGTAGGAGACAGGTTAACTCAACATCTGACAGAATGGCAGGCTATTACGTCAGATGCTTGGGCATTGGAGACAATTGCCCAAGGTTACTGCCTGCCCTTCCTACACACTCCTCAGTCATCCACCCGGGAGCAACTCTTTGAAGTTTCCAGACCTGCTCCATATGCAACAGATTTTAGACCTTCTAGAGAAAGGTGCCATAGAACCGGTGCCAGTAGCAGAGAGGAACAAGGAATGGTACTCCCCTTACATCCTAATACCAAAAAAAGACGGAGGATTAAGACCCATCTTGGACTTGCGAGAATTGAACAAATTCCTCAGGAAGGACAAGATCAAGATGGTCCTCCAGTTTCAGGATTGGTTGGTATCTATGGACCTTCAAGATGCTTACTTTCATGTGCCAATCCATCACAAGCACAAAAAGTACCTGAGGTTCGCCATTGGCAGTTCTCACTATCAATTTTGGGTTCTGCCATTTGGGCTGACGTCCGCCCGAGCGTCTTCAGTTAATGGCGGTCGTGGCAGCAAGTCTAAGAAGGCAAGGGTTTCAT
The DNA here is from genome assembly GCF_040938575.1 of Ambystoma mexicanum. Classification (NCBI taxonomy): domain Eukaryota; kingdom Metazoa; phylum Chordata; class Amphibia; order Caudata; family Ambystomatidae; genus Ambystoma; species Ambystoma mexicanum. Next base: position 229,650,876 of record NC_090935.1, on the reverse strand, counting down.
GTCTACCCCTACCTGGACGACTGGTTGATCAGAGCAGTGTTCCCGGAACAAGTTCAGGTCCATCTAGATCAGGCTTGTCCAACCTTTTTGAATGTGGGGCCGAAGCATTAACTTTTTGTCACCCAGTAGGCCGGCGAGCCAAATGTCAACAACCTCACCCAAAGCAGTATATTAAAAAGTGATATTGTGTGACCTTTGACACAATAGCATCACAGGCAGTGATAGCCATGCAGTCCCAAAGATAGCTTTTGTGTCATGGGCAGTGATCAAAGTTAAGTTGCTTGTGATTTTTCTTCAAATATGGGGTTGAAATGGTGCATTTTACAGCAGAAAAGGTGACCAAAAAGCCATAAGTTTACAATCGGTTCTAAAGGGGAAGATGAAAATTCCATGTCACCAACAGCAGAAAAGAACATTTTACAACACAACGTGCCTCATTTCGACCCAGGCGTTAAGGGGTTAACGGCGCCGTAAAATGTGGCGGCACCGTTAACCCCTTACCACCTAATTGCGAGGTCCCTTTGCGGGTCCCTACCTTAACGGCTGGTGTTACCAGCCGTTAAGGAACGGGCCTGCAAAGGGACCTTGGAGGCAATTACGGTACCGCTATTTGCGGTACCGTAATTATCGCCTTCCCCATTCCCATTGAGCCCTATGGGGCAAAAATGGGAATGGGGAAGGGCCAATGATGAATGGGAAATTACAGCCACGCCAATGTTGTGATGGGGGCGGTAATTCCGCCATTCACCATGGCGGATTCCGGCGTCAACCATGGCGCTAATAGCGCCATGGTTAACGCCTGGGTCGTAATGACCCCCAACACATTTTAATGATCAATGTGTACACAGTGTCAGACAGCAGTGTCACTGATGTAACACATTGTCATGCTGGTTGTACCCAAAATATGCCCCTGTAGCAACATGTCTATGCTGGTTGTTCCCAATTTAGACCAGCATTGTCCTGTACAAAGCAATATTGATGCTACCTGAGCATGTGCAGTGTGCCCAATACATATGGCAGCTTATCTCTGTAATACACATTACTTCTGTGGTGATGAAAGAAGCATAATTCAATTCAACAGATAAAAGATGGAAAAACTATCACCCAAAGGTGAACCTAATTGAAGAAACGCAATGTGTGCACAATCTTACAGGATGCAACCTAGCAGGCCTAGTGCACACTTTACCTTTTCTTTCACCAATAAATCAGGGGGGGAGCGCGAACGCAGTCCCCCACTACCAGAAATAATGCAGTCGTGTATCCCGCATTTGGGAACATAGCAGGGGTCAGCAAATCTATTGTGCAATGGGTAAGCCTCACCCTGGGAGATCTGCCCTTGAGATCAGATTCTCCCCTGCCAGCGAAGTATGAGCTGCATGCAAGAGGGCAGGGGTCGGGTCAGTTCTGGGAAGCCCCGCTAAGCGAGGGTGAGAAGGCAGGCCCTGACCCAGCCCCAACCCCCAGTCCCTGGAAGCTCTGAGCATCTGCAGAGCTGCCTGTCCCGTGTGTAGGGGAAGCTCTAGCAGGCAGAGCCCAGCAGAAGAGCAGATTGTAGCACAGTTCCTTTCTCCCATCAGGCCCTGCTCGGCCCGAGATTTGTATAAATAGCAGGATGGCTCGAGCAGGCCTGTTGCAGTCTGCCCATTGGCCTGTCGGCCCCACACGGGCCCATGGCCCTCCTGAGCTGACCTGCTCAGCGCTGGCCTCATTGACACCATCATAATCATCCTGGACCTCGATGCTCCACCACCCCTGAATCTCAGAGATCTGCTCAATGACAATGCTGAAGCTTTGACATCTTTGCCGTCAGGGCTCACACCTCTCCTGAAGGGTATAGGCTGCCCTCAGACTGCGCTACCAAAAGAGTGAAAATAAGTTATACCTGTTGGGCTTGCCTGTTTCACTTTTATGATTGGGATCACTGCTGCATGGGTATTAAGCGTGTTATAAATTGTTCATAGTTTGTGGGAGTACTGGGCAATTGTATGGACCCACACTCACTGAAAATGAATGGTATTCCCGAGGTAACCCTCACTATGCCGTGATACAAATTTGTCTCTCCTTCCTCCATCAAGTCCCAAGATCTTCTTGACAAATGTATTTATTTCTGCAATGTTTGTTGGATATCCGACAAACATTGCATAAATAAATGAACGCTTTGTGGCTGAGGACTATAACTGAGGACTATAAATACCTCTTTTGACCCCATGGGGTCACCAATAGAAGTTAAAGTTTTGCGCACACGCACATTTAAAATAAATGTTTTTTTTACCCAAGAGTTGTCCAACATAAGGCCTTGCGGGCCACATAAAATGGCTTGGCGGGCCACATTGTGGCCCGCGGGCCGTATGTTGGACAACCTTGATCTAGATTATGTTCGCCACTTCCTCCACAAACTGGACTTCTCCCTCAACTTAAAGAAGTCACAGGTGATACCATCACAGAGACTCCAGTTCATTGGAGCAGTCCTGGTCACATCCCTGGGAAAAGCCTCCCCACCAGAGGTGAGGGCTCAAGTTTTTCTTCAGATGGTGACCAGATTTCAAAATGCCCAGCGTCTATCAGCCTTCGACTGTTTGAGGTTGCTCGACCTCATGTCATCCTGCATTTTCCTAATTCCTGTGGCTCGCCTGATAATGAGATCTCTCCAGTGGGCGCTAAGGACCCAGTGGTCGCAATTCTCAGGAAGAATGTCAGATCTCCTACAAATCCCGAACAGAGTAGCACAGGACCTTCAGTGGTGGGCCTGTCGGGAGAATATCTTGAAAGGAGAACAGTATTGGCAACCATGGCCAGAGATAACAGTTACGGACGCCTCACTTATGGGGTGTGGGGAGCCTATGCCAACGACTTAACCATCAGCGGTCGTTGGTCTCCATCGGAGTCCAGACTACACATCAACCTGTTAGAGCTGCGAGCAATCCGGCTAGCACTGAAAGCTTTCCTGCCATCAGTACAGGCAAAATCTTTGCCCTTTGGGGAACCCCTCAGGTAGATCTGTTTGCAACAAGTGTCAACAGGAAATGCGAACAATATTGTTCAAGGGAATTTCCCCCGAGAGGAGCTCTAGGAGATGCGTTTGTGGTGGACTGGGAGTTTCCACTTCTGTATGCGTTTTCTCAAGTCCCTGTCATTCCTCAAGTGATAAGGAGGTTGAGGAGATTCCGGAAACCCATGATTCTAATTGCCCCGGATTGGGCCAGCAGACCGTGGTACCCAGATCGTCTAGACGTGTCCATCTGTCCTCCGATTCGTCTTCCACAAAGAGGATCTTCTCTCGCAAGAGGAAGGTCAGGTTCTCCATCCAGATATCAGGACATCTCAACCTTCACGCTTGGTTTCTGAAAGGTTGAGATACAAAGATAGGGACCTCCCGGATGATGTAATGGAGGTGTTGCTTTTGGCCAGAAGGCCAGCAACTAAATCTTTATACCACTGCTGTTGGAACAAATTCTGCAGCTAGTGTAGAGATAAGGATATTGACCCTTTTTCATGTATTGGACTGATGGTGTTATCTTTCCTACTATATTTGACAAATTCAGGCCTTAAAGTTGGCACAATCAAGGGTAACCTCGCCAAGCTATCAATCTTTAAACGCATGGCTGAGGAACCTTCATATTTCAAGTTGCCTCTAGTCAATCAGTTTCTGAAATGTTGACTAATGTCTTTCCCTTTCAAGTTCCCCTGTGGGATTTAAATCTAGTCTTAAAATTTCTAATGGGTACTCCATTTGAACCTCTTCATTCCTGTCCATTAAGGTTTCTCACTCTGAAAACAGTCTTCCTAGTGGCTTTAACTTCTGCCAGAAGAGTGAGCGAACTACAAGCTTTATCTTGCAAACCTCCACATACCATCTTTCACAAAGATAAGGAAGTTCTTCAAGTGAAGCCAAATTTCCTCCCAAAGGTTGTCTCAGAATTTTATATCACACAAAAAATAACCTTGCCTTCATTTTACCCGCCTCCTCACCCAGGGAAATTGGAAGAGAGATTGCACATGCTGGATCATACATTAACAGACTTGCAAGGATTAGACAAGCAGATCAATTGTTTGTGGGGTATGCAGGACATAAACTAGATTTACCTTTCACGAAACAGACCATCTCAAGATGGATAATACTGACTATCACAGAGTGCTATAAATTGGCAGGAAAAGATCCTTCAACACCTCCGGGCTCATTCAACCAGGGGTATCACAGCCTTGTCAGCTCTCCAAAGAGGAGTACCAATTAAAGACATATGCGCGGCTGCAACATGCTCATCTGCACATACTTTCACCAAATTATACAGTCTAGATTCCTCCACTAGCCAGGAGACTACATTTGGGAAAGCTGTGTTGCACTCTGTGTATCTTTAAAAGGATCATTACATTTTTACTCCCGCCTCCTATACATATTACTGCTTTGGGAGTCAGATAAGGAATACGTGGGAGGACACAATCCATTCGACGAACAAGTTACTTACGAACTGTAACTTTTTTTGACCGGATGTTCCTCCTGCGAATTCCTTATCGCCCCTCCATCCTTCCCCGCAGTAAAACTTCCCTTGTAGTTGCAGCCTATGCTCCTTCAAGGGTACTAACCATCTCATACCGGGCAAACACAGCACCTCAAAACAGAACTGAGCAACGGACGCTGCGCAAGACTATTTATAACTATGGTGACGTCGGCGCCGATATGGAGGCCTTCGAGGTACATCGACTCGAGGGACGTCAACGCACCGCGCCCTCTACTGTGAAAAAAAGTTCTGAGGCCAGCAAGCTGGAAGTGGATTTATCAAAGATAAGGAATACGTGGGAGGAACATCCAGTCGAAAGAACGTTACAGTTGGTAAGTAACTTGTTCTTCTAGTGATAACTAAGATCTTTGTTTTGGCCTGGTTTATTTTTTAATTATTTTGTGGCAAAAAAAAAATACCCCAAGCGGTTAATGAAAGCTGGAGCTTGATGGGAGTTTTTTCCAAAATTACTTTATCATCGGCATAACAATATCCAACGTAATTGGGTGCTCCTCTTCCTTAGGAGGATAGATTTTAAATGTCTCCAACGCCAAGTGCATGTTAGCTACATAATCGAGAAGGGGAGCTAAAACGTATCCCTGCTTTAGACTATTACAGGTAGGAATGTTAGCTAATAGCAGTCCTGAGTCATCTAGTCTTACTGCTCCTGATGTCTCGGTATAGAGCTGGGAAATTAGACTTAATAGGATCAACGTCCCATTTGTCAAGTTTTCCCCCATATCCTATTGCGATCCGCACAATCGAAAGTACTAGACTAATCGATAAAGGCCAAGTACAACGGAGAAACCATAGTGGCAAATGCATTGCGTATACGGTATTGTATAGTCCAAACATTATATAGGGTGCCCATTCCTCTGAGAAACCCTATTTGTTGCGGGAGATTAGTTGGAATTTATTCACCCATGTTCGTTATTCGTCCAGTAATGTACTGGATGCGTCTATCATAGCCAAACGTCTATATTTCGCCAGATCATCACTGTGACTTTTTTTTTTTATGTACGGGAATTAACAAAGATTTCCACCATGAATTGGGTGTCACCCTCTCCTTAGCCACATTCTTGGATAATGTGTGCAAGATACGAGCCCATAGTTGTGGTTCTTTTTTAAATACAGCATTAGAAAGCCCGTCTGGGCAAGGGGCTTTAGAAGGCCTGAGTCGCATGATAAGCGATAAATATTCTCCTCCTGAAGGAGCTAATCATATGCTATATTTCTCCCAACTAATGAGAATATGGGCGTTTCCATAGATGTCAAGTTACAATAAAGTGACGAAATGTGAGTCATCCAAGAATGTTCTGAAATGGGAATGATTTCCATTTTTATAAGAAATGTAGTTACATTTTTTAAACAATTGCCAAAATATTTTACTATCATTCCCTCTCAAAACATTATACATGAGTTGCCAATGTTCTGTCCTAGTGCAGTTATTATTAGAACGTAACTCATTTTTATATTTGGTACGCACGTTCATCTCGCATGTAAGGAATTCAGAGAAATGGCCTGTTTTTTAAATAATTGTATATTGCGCTGCAGTGCCATTTTTTTGGCTGCTATGGCTTCTTCATATATTTTAGGAACGTGCATAGTTTTATTTAATTTGCACCTATTGGTACTAGTTTAAAATTGGTAAGCGAACCTGGACAAGATCCTAATAAAGGGTTCAACGGCGGTATAGGCTAATGTAATGATCATATCGGGGTCCGAATTCAGTCTATAGTTTATCGATGTTACCTGAGGTCCATATGTTAGGGAGAATTCTTTTATAAGGCTAATTTCCCAAACCTAGTGAGTCCCCCAGCAGCTTTGCTGGATTTTTGGGGGTTGTTTTTTTCTCCTGCTAAGAGTGAGACTCTTTTACTCCCACTCTTAGGCATGATTTGAGGTATGTCTCTGACTATTTGTGTGCTTGAGCTATGGGGTCCTTTACTCCATAGGGTATCATCTATTTTTTCTGTATGTTACATAGCACCCTCAGTGCAGTAACACAGGGGTGTCATAGTGATCCCCAAAGATAGACTCCATACCCTGGGACTGACTACGGTCTCCGAGGGCATGTAAAGTCACCATTGACTTACTAGTCCTAAATTGTGAACAAAACCAGTACAAACCATCATATTGTGGAAGTACTGGAAGGGGTTAATTATATTGCCCCTGGGTCTGTTTTCAAGGGGGCACGTCTCCAGTGCCCCCTTGTCGAGTTTCTGGCTGGTGGCAGTAGTTACCACGCAAAATATTCCACCGAAATATTTCCTGTGGGATTTTCCCATTGATTTTAAACGCACCACTTTTTGGTGCAATATTAAAGATACCGCCGGTTTATTTATTTAATATTAAATCAACGGTTGGGTCGTTTTGCCAGAACTCTTTTCTAAAATGGCATTCGTGTCCATCTCTGTAACTCCAACCAAGGTCGAGCTCTCTTTGTTCCACTTTTTGGCGGGCTTCTCCACAGAAGCCCTCCAAATGGTGCCACTCTGTCTGGGTTCCACAGGATGTGTGGGGAGGGGAATTGGCACCCTGGACTGCGTTGCCTTAGCAACTCAAGTCGCACTCTATTCTGATTGGCCCCATTCAGCTGGAAGAGTCTTCTCCCTCTGAGCTGGTGGGATCAACCAGTTTGCCACTTCGCCTTCCAAAGACGTCTCTTGGTCGACTTGGCCATGCCAAGCACCCCGGCGACCGGATAGCCAAGCTTCACTACTTTGACCGCGAATAAAAGGAATGCACCTTTTACTGACGAACTCCGCGACTGGTCTCTTCCCTGAGCAGTGCAATGACTACAAGGTTCCTCCTCGACAAGATCTTCTCTTCCCCTGGTAACCACGAGTTGCATCCACTGCCAGGAACAACTGCCGCAGCTGGAGCTTCCTCTCTCTTTAAGGTACTGTGTTCCACCTGGCCTCCTTTTCTTCGGATTGCTAAAGGTGACCCTTAAATCCTTGGCTTTCCAACTGGGTTGGCTCCAGACCTTCTAACTTTACTTTTCGAATCACCCCAACCTCTTTTGAACACTCTGCAAAGACTTTTAGTGCATTTTAAACCGTGTGATCCTGGGCACATTTCGCTTTGCTCCATTTAAAGTGGGCCTGGCCTATGAACTTTGGCTCTACATTGTATACTGCCTTCACTGACTTGCTTTGGACTTAGAAAAGTGTTGGGAATTGTTTTATGCTCTGCATTTTTCTCTCCCTTTAGCTTAACTATTGGAGTGGTATCTAGGTTACGCACTCGCATCTGTTTTAACAAATAATGTTGTTTTAACTCTGACTTGTCTAATAGTTATCAAGGGAGGTGTTTATACTTTATCTGACTGTGTTTTAACTTGCTTTTAATTTAGAGTGCTAGTGTATTACCTAAAGTGTGTTTTAAATAAATAATTATATACTTTTGATACAAAGCTCTGGTCAGTGTTTGCTTGTCCCACTGTGTTTTTGGCCTTATTGTGTATACTCTATGTACTGCCTTACTCTTCTTGAGAGAAGTCTGACTGCTCAGCCACAGCTACCAGGTAAATCTGGGTGGTACAGACTGCTACCAATTGGGTTTACTGCTTACTCCTGTAGTCTTAATCTTTTTGCAGTGTTCTCCAGGGGAACTGCACAGGATTCTGCCTACCACCATATGATCCTATTCCCTTGAGCATTGATATCAAATATCCCCACTCATGTACGTTTTCTTATTGGATAATAGCAGTGGGCGAAGTATACGAAAAGAAGTAGTGGCACTACATTGCCTGCTGACCAGCCCCCGCTCCCCACAAACCCTATCGCCACGCCCCCTCCCATGTGCAATCCAAACCCCCAAACAAACACACCTGCTGTTTATGTTCAGTGCAGTGCAAGTTTCATCTTCTTCCTACACTTTTAATTTAAAAGGAAACCATTCTGGAATGGTTTTTGTTTTTAAAATAAAAGTATAGGAACAGTAAAACATTTTTTACAAAGTAGAGGAGCACTGCTCCTGACCACTTCGACCACTGGATTATGTGTTTGATCTTTAAATTTAGGACTGAGTGATCGCTCATAGAAGTAGGAATGAGATTAAATGTGGGCTCACCCAATTTAAATGTCTTGGAAACAAAGAGAAAGTAAATTCTACTGCTTGTAGAGCTATTAGTCCAGGTGTGATTAATATGGGTAGGGTTACACTCTACAGGATCCAAATGATATAGGCTGTGTGAAAGCATATAGTTGAGCCATTGCTCTCCCACCTTACTTGTTTTGATTTGTACATTTTACTATAGGGCACCTTATCATGAGCTCTAGTACACTAAGGTTTTTTTTATCCGAACAAATCACAATATGCATTGAAGTTCCCCCAAATGATGATTAGACTTATTCCAATTCCATTCTAGCAGCACTGCAGTGATATAAAACAACCATACTTTCTGTAATCATCTTCCCACCTGGGGGTGCATAAACATTAACAATCAGTAAGGAAGTATCCTGTGGGCTATTATATTACCAAGCTCACAATGATGCATAACACATGGGTTGAAATTTCTCCTCCTGTAAATTCTCTCATCGACATATGGGCCTTAACGCCAATAACTAGGCCTCCACAAGGCCTACCAGCCATATCCCTGTAAGCCTATCTATTGAAAATGTCATAACCAGCCATCACTAACTTTGTGGTGAGCCACGTTACCTGGAGTACAAACACATCAAAGTTAGTGAGAATTGCTAAGACATAATTTCCATGCGTAAAATAGGAGTGGCCTTGTGTATTGCAAGAGAACAGATTAAAAACAGTATCATTAGAGTCTATATACATTAATTTGCGTGACCATGAATATTCCTCTGTTCTCCTAGTAACAGAGTAACAGGAATTTGATAACTCCTCCATCATTTGAAATATACCTACTATTGGGGTTGGCTGTAATTTTAAAATGTGATCGTTGTCTTTCTTCAATTTATTGGAGCATGAATAGCTCCACATTAAATTAAAAAACCTAACTTTAAAAAGTGTGGAGCAAAAATCCACTAAGAGTTAATTCAGGAAGTCCAAGCACGACCAATTTGCATCATTAGCCGAACGGGGTAACTCCGCCAACTCCGCGTCTTTTGTGGTAATAACCCATAACCGGTGGAACGAGTTGAGTACACTCAATAACCTTGTCCGGTTTAAGAAAGCACTTTTCGCCGTGGTGAATAACTCCGTAATAGTCACTTCATGTTGGTTCATTTGATCATTGCTAATGGTGCTTTTCTGTTTAGTCAGATGTCTCTCAGTCCTGGTAGCATCCCGAGTCTCCACCGTCTCCCAATTGATCAAAGCCTCTTGAAAATTTGTGTTAGCCTTCACCTTTCCCTCTGTGGTGTTGTCTTCCATAGATGATCTAGTGGAGAGCACAATAGATTGGTCAAGACTTGCTATCAGCACTTCTTCTCTTTCCTCTTTATTCGTCGCCAGCACCCAATTATCTAGTGTGTCTTTTTTAGATGTGTTCTTATTTTTCATGCTTTTTTCTTCCTTTCAACTGCTTATTTTTATTTTTGGTAACTACGTATTACTACTAGGTCATTTTTCTGAATAGAGGGCAGTCTGCTTCTTCTGTTTTTTTGTTTTTTTTGTTTAGATGGAAGACAAGTTTGATTTATATTTTTTCTTCTGGTGCGTTTTTTCCTTTTAGGATTATGCTTGACCGCCACAGAGTTCTTTTCCTGCTCAATGTCCTTCCCAATCACTACTGTAGGTGAAACGGCGGGGATGGAATTCTCCACCACCTCCTCGGTGGAAGGAGGGGGAGGACAAAGGATTTTGTGCTTTCATCCATGTGATGAACTGACTGATCATTCTCAAAGTGATCTTCCTCCAATAAACTCCCCATCGGGGTCAAGGAATGTACTGCGGTAGGGATAATCGCTGCATCTGTAGATTTCAAAATTGTCTGATTGCTCTTGAGTTCTTTTAAATATTTCCGTACATAATGCTAGAACCGCCTTCAACAAAGGGACTTCATTATTGAGTGTACTGCACGTATTCCTAAGGGAGACATCACTTTCTAATTAGCAGTCACTTTCAAGGCTGCTGATAGGATCAAACAATTTCTCTCTAACTGGTGTTTCAGCAAGATTAAAACCTATGATGTTAGACATAGGTGCGCTCCGGTCCTCCATAGCTTTGCAGACTGTAACAAAGGTTTTCTTGTGATGGACAACCTTCCACAAGAACAGCTTCTAACCCAAGGTTACAGCTTCTTAAGCGTCATTGTTGTGAGCTATTGGAAACAAAGTTGTAATTTTACTGCGGGGCAAGGGCAATTTCAGGATTCTCCTTTATATGGTATGGGGGTGATAATACCCGTGGCGGCAGCGCTGTCAATGCTGGATTTTTGGTGTTTTTATTACTGTTCTTTGCAGTGGGGTGCACCACAACTTTGTCTGCCCTTCTTAAGTTACAAGGTCTACCTCTCTTAGTCATGAGAGAAGGCAATGGCATCTGAGGTGGGAGGAGCAAATTCAGACAGATAGTAGAAAGTCAGCATAATTCTCAAATGCTTTGTCCGGTAAAGATATGAATCTTACCAGCTACATTACTCACCACCGACCGCTAATGGCCCTGACTTGCACGGGCACTACACGTGCCACTTAGGGTTTTAAACTGCGCTAGCGGGAGGAGTCCAATGCGCTGCAGATGCTTGCCAGTAATCCACAGGGAAAAAGTCTCTAGGTATGCCTCCCAAGTGTCGACTGCACTCAGTTTGCACTCACACTGTAAAATGTCTAGAAATGGCTGCAGTCTTTCTAGTCTCCAGCCATGTATTTACTTGACTAGTTTCTTTCACTGTTTACTTTTACCAGGTACTAGGTTCACCATTTATAATTCCATTATGGCGTGTACTTGCAGCTCCCATGTTAGGAACCATGAAAGTGACTATACAAGACAATATAATATAATAATATAATGTCTACAGTTCTGTTATTTGTTCTCTCCTTCCTGGAGATCTATTCTTCCAGAACTGGATTGAGAGTATCATATAAAATTCCATTATCCTGTGTTTGATGAAGTGTAGATCAATTTGGCCTTTTCTGGTCCTTTTATTAGAGTGACTAGGCTCCCCAAGAAGTCAGAATGTTGTATTGTCTCATTTAGTATATTGTCACAACATTTAGCAATAGAGGTTAAACGGAAATTGTAATCCTTAATTTGAGAACATTTCAGCAAATTGATTTGATGGTCAAGGATGTTTGGGTTATTAATGACATCCTAAGGTCTTCCCTCTGATTAGCAATATAAAATCTTATCCTCCAACTGACCTAAAGAATCTTCCCGAATTAGCTGTCCTTTTCCATATTGAAATGCTGAGCTTTGGGACTCTGGGTGTTTGAGGATGATGGAGCCATACCTGAATTTGTGCTAACAGATGGAAAAACGTACCTTGTATGATGAATAGATATAGGAGATGTTGGATTTAAGTCAATCAGATCTTGAGCAGAGATTAAAGAGAGCTCTAAGTGCTCATCTACTGCTGGTAAGTCATTCTATGTGCTTCTAGTTTCTGAATACAATGAAGAGGAAAGAGTGTTTCCACCCCAGCTAGGCCATTGTTGTAAAAGGGCCCCAGACCCTGCCTTTTCACAGGTGTATTTAATGTATTGTTACAATACTTCCCAAACTGGGGCTAAAACATTTACCTGCATCTTCCTACCTGGGTTCCAAACAAGCTAACTTAATTCGGGAGGGAGGGGGTGTTATGGGGTGGGGGTGCTTGCCGACTTTTGCCTTTTCTTGCGGCAAAGTTATCCATAATTTTCTCAGACAAAACAGTATTTTTCTGATTCATAATTGCAATTGGTTCTGCATGTATAGTCTGAGATTACAAAAGTAAAACCCTCATGTTCAAAATATTCTTTGGCCTAGCTGAATGACTGACTATTCGTGTTTCTTAAGTTAATACTAGTGGTTCAAATTCCTCTATTGATGCAGGTTACAGCCAATGGCTAGCCACAGGCTAAGGGGAGCACTGGACTAGTCTGACTTACCGGGCTGCCTTACTCCATCTCCTGGTCCCCTTGAATCTTTTAAAGTTGCATTAAAATAGTTCTATAAGCAATTAACTATACTAAACTAGTTAATGTATAACTCACTCACTACTCCCAACATGCTGTATAGACCTTGGGACAGCCAGTAAATCGAATTACTCTCTCAGAAACTCTTTCTTAGGGCACATACATTATTAATCGAAAGTTATAATAGTCGACCAGAGTTAGGAATAAATGCCTAACGGGGAATCAAATAATAGCAGATGAAGGGATCTAACATCAAATGACTGCTGAATGGGCTGGACTACTCACCAAGCTTTGGTAAAAAGAAACAAAGGTAAGTGACTCTTTTCACAGCCGACCCAACTGGCGCTTTTACCCGCTCTTAATACAGAGCTGCAGTAGTTGTACTTCCTTGTTACGCATCAGCGTCTTCAAGTTTCGCTGGTTCCTCCTTCCTGAAAAAAATTCAGTCTGTGCCCTATTTTATGTAACATAATACTTTTCGGTATTGTAAGATTCTTGAGTCAATCATCTGTTTCAATGCCAATTAATTTGTCTTTTTCAGAAACTGCTCGCACATAAAAATATTGCTTTTTTCTTGCCTTGTGGTCCCAAATGTATCCAGCAATCAGGGTTATATTAGGTAATGGGGAACGAGGTGATTGCCAGTTCTTTGAAATTGTGTGGTCAATTGCAGGCCTGTGGTGATGCTGCTATTCATATTTTTATAAAAAGGAGTTAACCGGGACCTTTTCCCGAATCCACTTGGAAAACTGCTGAAATGACTGTGCCCCCCAAATTCCAGGAGGAAACAGTTGCCAATAAGATGTAGTAGAATACCCTCCTCTTAAAGCAACTCATCAAGCCACCATCCTCAAAAGATATTGATGAGGGATTCTATTTCCGGGACAGAACATACCATCCGTGCTCGGTCGTTTTTTTACTCCTTTCTTCTGAGAAAGCGATTCAAGATGGTCTTTTTAGCAGAGATACTAACAGCATTGTTCAACCTCAACACAGTGCTAACAGTCTAAAGTGCTTCCCTTTTGGCCCCAGTTCAGCCCCCATGTCATGTACCAAGGTAATTGCAGTGGCAACAACTTTCCTTTGCCAAGTGAGTATCCATATTTATCCAGACTTGATGACTGACTGATTAGAGCCTGCAATCCTGTGAGAACTTCTAACTTGCTCCATACAACGCTGGATCTAGTATTCTTGTGACGTTATAAGTGCTAAACAGTGTCTCTATCAACAGACCTTTGGGATTTTTGTATTTTCCATCATGGTTCGTAATCTCAGGCCTCATTGGGGATGCAAATGTTATTGATGTGCCCCTGAGAGACTCTAAACATACACCAAGCACCCAGTTGTGTCTTTTGAATTCACACATGACTGGCTGAGTGCTCTACTGGGTGTTGAGAAAGCCCTCTATTAAAATCCATTATGGTGTATCAGTCAGTCCTGGTTAGGCCTACAAGTGGGTGAATGGAAAAGGTATGATGACATGCAGGGGGCTGGCCACAACTGGCTTGATTATTGGGTAGGCAAGGAAGCCGGCCATTCATGGACAAAATGGACAACAGAAATATAGTGTTATACAGGCATTACCTGACTGAGCCGTGTTGCTAGAACAGTCCAGAAACTGCCTGCAGGGGACTAATGTGAAAGAGTCTCTTGGGCTTTGACTGGGAATATGCATCCCAAGGCCTCTGTATAGACCAGCAAAGTTTGAATGTGGAAGCACCCACTGATTGGGTGTCTGCCAAATGTTTGAATGGATGCATCCCCGGAATTTGAGGCCGAGTTTCCTCTTCACCCCCAATTTCCCATAAAAAGAGAAAGTTTGCACCATTTCATTGTTCGATGCATAGGCGAGTCCTGAAGCATGAGGAAGCCAGCTTATCTTAACAAGGACTTTTTCAGAAACTGTTCCATTTGCAGCTCATCCAAAACCATCCATGGAGCCCTGCTGATGTATGCTGATTGCAGAGCCTCTGGACCAGACCAGGACACCCCTTCAGTGCCTTGTTTTGTTGATTTGTTGGAACCAGAATTCATCCGGTGTTTGTGTCCTAGTGTGGAAACGGAGATATTGAGGCTTGGAAATTGAGGCACAAGAGTACAGCTAACCAGTGTCAGACTTTGTGTTTACGTTGTCCGTAGAACTCCAAATACTCCTCTCTTCCTCCCCCTCCTCCTCACCTGTGTGGTAGTGATCACTGTGTTCTGGGCTGATGGACCTCCGGGTTCTGTAGTCTTTTTCCTTTTTTATTGGACGTCCGCGTCTCCCACGAGAGGAAGCCACAGTGGAGGCCAAGTAAAAGCACCCCGCTGAGACCCCATTCCCAGGAGGAACAATTAGAGGAAAAAGCCGTGTGTGGCAGAAAAAACCCCTGCTGATGGCACCGTAGTCGTCCTGGAAACTGGGCTCCGCAGGAAGATGTAAATGCTGAAGACAGGGAGCAGCGTTATGGGAAAGTGAGCTGGTATTGTAACAGAGAGGAACAGTGAAGCTGGACAAGAGAGGGGGAGAGAGAGAGAGACTGAGCGGGAAGCCATGGAAGGACACGGCAGAGCAGAGGCAATAGAAGCCGGGAACAGGCAAAAGGCAGAAGCAGCTGGGAAACCAAGCGAAGAGAGCAAGCCAAAGCGGTGGGAAGAGGAAAGAAAAAAGAGCGTTTCGCAACAGGCGGCAGCGAAGAGCGGCTGACTGCGAGGTTGCAACGTGAGATGCTGCAGAGGAGGTGGGGCTAAATAGGAGCCGCGGAACCCAGCAGAAAGACTAGACAGCGCGAAAGTGCGCTGGAGTGTACGCGTAGGGCTTTCCTGCATTCAGTCGGAACCTTGGCCACACACTCCAGGAAGGGACGCGGCGTGTGACAGTATCCCCCCCCCCCTAACCTGGGAACCCCCGGGTTTTCCTGGATGCGCGCTATAAAATCTCCTAAGAAGAATGGGGGCATGGATATGGGAAAAAGGCTCCCAGGAATCCTCTGCACTGGAGTATCCCTTCCAATGGACCAGGTATTCTAGGCGACCCCTGCAGTATCTGGAATCGCGAATACATGAGATCTCGTATTCGTCATCATTAGTCACGGATGCAGGGATGGAGATAGATCGAGTAATCCGTGACTGATCCGCACTCCTCAGTAATGAGGCATGAAAAACGGGGTGAACCCGCTTTAAGGAGGGAGGCAAGTTGAGGCGAAATGTCACAGGGTTTATTTTGGCTGCGATGGAGAAAGGGAAAATAAAAAGGGGGAGACAATTCGGAGGGACGAGACCAGCGTGGGAGGAATTTGGTGAAAAGCCACACTTTGGAGCCCACTTTCCAACCAGGAACATCCTGGCGGTGCCTATCAGCTTGTAGCTTGTACCCTCGAAGGCTCTCCGATAAGCTTAGCTGTTTTTTGAGCTTCCTTTAGCCGGAACAACACGTCCTCTACAAGTGGCAGGGAGGAGTGAACTGGAGAGCGGGGGAGTATAGACCGAGGGTGATAACCATAGGAACAGAAAAAAGGTGACATCTTGATGGCAGAATGTCTGGAATTATTATATGAAAACTCTGCCGTGGGTAACAGCGAGACCCAATTGTCTTGTTCAGCATTGACATAAGCCCGCAGATATTGTTCTAGAGTTGAGTTTAATCTCTCTGTTTGCCCATTGGTTTGGGGGTGATACCCTGAGGACAGGACCCTCTCAATGCCAAGTTTTTGGCACAGAGATTTCCAGAACCGGGACACAAACTGACTCCCACTGTCTGACAGAATCTTGTCCGGGAGGCCATGAAGTCGGAAAATGTCTTTGATGAAAACCTGAGCCATTACTTCAGCTGTGGGCAATCCAGGTAGCGGAGAAAAATGAGCCAGCTTGGTAAGAGAGTCAATAGTTACAAGGATGCAGGAGCAGCCTTGTGAGACTGGTACGTCGCAATAAAGTCTGTTGTAACATGACTCCATGGATGAGTGGGAATGTCATCTTGTTGCAAGAAGCCCGTCAGTTTTTGAGTTTTATATTTACTTTGCTTGCAAACAGCACAGGTTTGTACATAGTCTTTGACATCCTTAGAAAGATGGGGCCAATAGAATGTCCTTTGGACTAGTTCTAACGTACCAGTCAGTCCTCTGTGACCTACTGTCTCGTGATCATGACACCATGACAGGACTTTGTTTTGTAGTTTCTTAGAAGGCACCTGTTAGTGAAAATTCTCTCTTTAGACTGAATTGCCTAACCTAGTGAGTCCCCCAGCAGCTTTGCTGGATTTCTGGAGTTTGTTTTTTTTCTCCTGCCAAGAGTAAGACTCTTTTTTCTCCCACTCTTGGACCTGATTTATGGTGTTCCTTTGACTGTTAATGTGTTTTATGGGCTATGGGGTCCTTTACTCCATAGGGTCTCGTGTGTTTTTACTATTTGTGTTACACAGCACCCTCCGTGCAGTGACACAGGGGTGTCATAGTGACACCCCACCATAGACTCCATACCCTGGTACTGACTACTGTCTCCCAGGGCATGTAAAGTCATCATTGGCTTTACTAGTCCCAAATTATTAACAGAAACCGGTACAAACCATCATATTGTGGACGTACTGGTTGGGGCTATTCGATTGCCCCAGTGTCTGTTAGTGGAGGGGGCACGTCTCCGTCCCCCCTGATAGAGTTTTGGCTGGTGGCAGTGGATACTACTTTTTATATTCGACCGCGAATATATCCCTATGGGATTTTTCCATTGTTCGAGGCTATCAACTTTAATTATTTAATTCTCATAGCCTCGATCATACCGCCGGTTTATTTAATTAATATTAATTTGCCGGTTGGTATTTTTTGCCAGGACTCGATTCTAAAATGGCGTTCGTGTTCTCTTCTGTGACTCCAACCCAAGTCGAGCCCTTTGTTCCACTTTTTGGCGGGCTTCTCCACAGAAGCCTCCAAAAGTGGTGCCACTCTGTCTGGGTACCACAGAAGGTGTGGGAGGGGGTTTAGGCACCCTGGACTGAGTTACCTTGGTAACTCAAGTCACACTCTTGTGTGATTGGCCCAAGTGGTGAGTCGGCCGGCTCACCACTTAGCATGTTTGATTGACAGCTAGGCTGAGTGAATGGGGGTGTGCTGCATAAAAGCAGGGCTTTGGGGACTGGAACTTCAGACGTCGCCACAGGACCTGAGAATCCGACGAGGGAGAAGCTGAGCCGACCTACCACGATGACACAACCGGTGGAGCCCTGCGGAACCGAATCACCACTTCCCGACGACAGAGAAGATCTCCCGGCTGGAGAGGCTTCTTCGCCTGACTGGTGGGCACAACCAGTTTACCTTCTTTTCCTCGCATCCCAGGACTTCTTGTGGTTGAATTGCCCGTGCCAAGCACCCCGGCAACCGGATAGCCACTTATCACTGGACCGCGAATAAAAGGACCGCTCCTTTTACCTGAGAACTCTTTCTGGTTACTTTATTCAGACCTCTATAGTCTATGCAGGGTCATAGATCTGTGGAATCTCTCTTAGGGATGAAAAACAGCAGAGCTCCTGCAGGCGATTTGGATGGCCGGATGAGACCGTTGCATAGATTGTCGTCCAAAGATTTCACATATCACATAGTCAGTCACTCTGACTGGCTTGGGGGAAGGAGCACTCTCCAACCCCTCCTTGATCAGGGCCAATGGACCTCTGACCGGATGACCATAAAGAAGTTCAAAGGGAGAATAACCTACTCCCTCCTGAGGGACTTCTCTATAAGCAAAGAGAAGGCATGGCAGTAGAAGGTCCCACTTTCTTTTAAGGGGGTCCTCTAAAGCACCTATCATGCTCTTCATGGTTCTGTTGAACCTTTCAACCAGTCCATTTGTCTGAGGGTGGTATGCGGTTGAGAACTTGTAAGTAACTCTGCAGATTTTCCACATGGCTTTCATGTAGTGGGACATAAAATTCGACCCCCTGTCAGAGATTACTTCCTTAGGAAACCCAACCCTGGTAAAAATACCAAGGAGGGCCTTAGCCACAGCCGGAGCTGTAACAGTCCTCATAGGAATTGCCCCAGGGTATCTAGTAGCATGGTCTACTACAACAAGTATAAACCTGTTGCCTGAGGAAGTTGGAGGATCAAGGGGACCAACAATGTCAATCCCTACTCTCTCAAATGGGACTCCCACTACAGGGAGAGGCACTAAAGGTGCCACATTCTTGGAGCCAACCTTACCAGAAGTCTGGCAGGTGTGGCAGCTCCTGCAGTATTTATCTACTTCAGTCCCCCATCTTTGGCCAATAAAAGTAGAGTGAGAGCCTTTCCCTAGTCTTCTTGAAACTCAAGTGACCAGCCAAAGGAATCTCATGGGCTTACTGCAAGAACTGTGGTCTGTTCTCTTGGGGTACTACAAGTCGTTTGTTGTCCCCAGGTGCAGACTCTGTTGGTTCACTGTAGAAGAGGCCATCTTCCCAGTGTAACCTAGATTTCCCAGGCTCTTGCCCTTCAGCCTGAGCATCTGCCTGGTGGCGAAGACCTTCCAGAGTTGGACATTCTCTCTGTCCTTTACTGAAGTCTGCCCTGTTGGGTCCACCTTCTGCCAGTAAAGACTGCAGCTCCGGATGGTCGACAGGATCCAGATCTCCAATGAGTTCCTGGCCTTCCACTAGCTCTTCTTCAGAGTCTAGTTCAACCACACAGAGTTGTACCTCCCTCTCAGCCTCAGCTGGAGGGGGAGCTACTGGTGTAACTTTGGACAACCTAGGGGAAGTCCTTGTTGGCTGCACTAGAGTGCTGGCTGTGAGGTTCTTTTTAGAAGTTTTAGGTTTCCTTTTTTTTTCTCATGAGACAGTAGCTGACATCTCCAGTGGAGCAGGAGTGATCTCTTTCTTCATCATCTCCTTGGGATTACCTCTCATGGTTCTCTCCCTTGCAGGTCTGGTGAGCTCCTGTAACCTTTTACTAGGAGGTCTGGGGGTATGTGACACTACTCCAAGAGTTTTCAAGTCATTACCCAGCAGAACCCTTCCTGGCACCTCACTTTGTATGCTGATAGGTATCTTCACAGTCATGTCATTACACTGGATGAGAACTGGTAATTGGGGAAGCATCTGCACAGGCCCTCCAGCTAACTTGGTGAGGCGTTTGGGTGCCTTAGCAACATCCTCAGCCTGAAAAAACGATTTGTCCACCACAGTTATGCTGGCCCCAGTGTCCCTAATGGCAGGAGACTCCTGACCATTCACCTGGACACTGTCCTTATAATACTCTTTAGTATTATCTGGGATAGAATTATAAACATCTAAGTTCGTTCCCACAAACCCAGAGACACTAAAGAAACACTGGTTGAGACGCCAATGGGTTCATCAGCCAGTAATAGAAAGTTTCCACTTGCCATTTGTACTTCCTCCTCTGGAGCGAAGGCTAAGGAGACATACTGGACCCCTGAAGGTTTACCCTTACATCTGGGATCTCCTTTCACATGGTCAGTAGAGCCACAAACAAAGCATTTACCAAATGCTTTCTGGAATGGTGGCTTGTTCTGACCTCCTTCTGGTTTGGCACCAGGAGGTACACTAGCCTGATTTGGTTTCCCTTTGGCTTACCCTTTTGGTTTTGTTTGGGGCCCTCTTTGGAATTGGAATTATTAGAATTCTCTTTGGAGACCTTTTTTGGCTGTTTTCCCTCATTCTTTTTCTGAGTAGCCCCAGAATCCTTCTGAGTGGCCCTGTTGGCAACCCACAAGTCAGCAGCCTTAGCTAACTTCCTGCAATCTAATTCCTTTGAATCAGCCAAGTGCTGTCAGAGCTCAGGAGAGCAGGAATCATAAATTGACTCCAACATTACAAGATTTTTGATTCCTTCATAAGTGTTAACTCTGTAACCCTTGATCCATCCCTCTAAGTTTTTCAAACTTTCATTCACCCAGGTAGCCGAAGGGGTGCCATCATGCTTTTTGAGGGTCCTAAACCTCTTAAGCTACTGGGAAGGGGTCTTCCCAAATCTAGCTATCAAAGCTGGTTTCACACATTCATAATCCTTCTTATCCACCTCCCCCAACTCCATTACCACAACACTTGCAACAGGGGGAAGCCTAGAGAACAACCAGGGAAGTAACTCATTCCCTGTGATGTCCTGGAGCCCATGATTATACTCAAACATTTTTAACCAATCCAACACATCCAACTTAGGTTCATACATACCCACTAATTCCTTAGGCATCTGGGGTCTTTTGGGACTGGAACTCCTAGAGGAACCAGAGGAGAGAGAAGCATTTTCCACAGACAACTTTTTCATTTCTAGTTCATGATTAAGCTCTATTTCTCTGAGTCTTAACTCAGCTTGCTTCTGCTCAGCCTGGGCATTCATTCTCCTGAACTCTAGCTCTTGGTTTCTTTCAGATTGAGCCAAAAAACGTTTGTACTCTAATTCAAGCTTCATTTTTTCAAGTTCAAAATAAGCAGGGTTACATGTAGGACCTGGTATAGGCCCAGTAGGTACAGTAGGTAAGGCAGACAGAGGCTCAGAGTGGCTAATTTCATTAGGTTCACTTTCCTCTTCTGACCCATTATCAAGACTTTGATTCAGATCAATACCATCACTGGTTTCTACAATTGCTGGGGGGGTACATTCCTCTGTACCACGCAGACTTTGGTTTTCTAACAATCTTTCTATAAGTTCCATTTTCTTGCGCTTCTCAGAGAGATTCTTATGTCTACACAATACTTTTAAGCAATCAGCAGTTTTGGCAACAATGATTCTAGGGTATAACTCTCCATAGCAGACATAGTTAGAAAATCAGCTTTTTAGTGCTAAGCTCTGTGGTTAGTTGTCCTAAAGTGTTCAAAAAGCACTCTAAAGTGTATACTCAATACAAATCCCACCGCTGTACACCAGTGTTAGGCAGAAACCTGTGCAGTTCCCTGTGGGACCACTGCAAAAGATTTAAGACTACAGGTGGTTGGCAGTAAACCCACTTGGTAGCAGTCTGTACCACACAGATTCACTTGGTAGCTGTGGCTGAGCAGACTTCCCTCAAGAAGAGTTAGGCAGTATACAGAGTATTCACAATAGGTCAAAAGAACACAGTAGAACAAGTAAACACTGACCAGGGCTTGGTGTAAAAGAGATATAATTATTTATTTAAAACCACATCTAGAAAAACACACAGGCACTAATAGTAAGCAATTCAAAAACACGGTCACTAAAAGATATACACTCCCTTAAAAGAATATTAGACAATTCTTTAGTAAAGCCCCACTTATTTTCAGACAGCGGTGAGCGCTTAACGCAGATGGCACTCTAATAATTCGTTTAAAAAGGGAGAGAAAAGCAGAGTATAATATGAAACAGATCCCAACACTTTCCTAAGATCAAAACAAGAGAGGAAGGCAAGTACAACCGTGAAGTTAGAGTTCAGTAGGCCGGATCCACTTTAAGAGGATCAGAACGAAATGTGTCCAAGGTCACACGGTTGAAGTGCACAAGAGTCTGCAAAGGTTCAAAAAGAGTTGGACCAAAAGAAAGGGACCAGTTAGAGGGTCAAGGCGGCCCGCCCAGTCCAGTCCAGAAGGTTAAGGGGTTATTATTACCTTGTAGCAATCTTTAGAAAGGGAGGCCTGGCGGACACGGTACCTTAAAGTGGTGAGAATACTCCAGCAGGGGCAGTTGTTCATGGCAGCGGATGCAAGTCGGTGCTTCATCTGGGGGAAGAGAGGATCTCGTCGGGGAGGAAGACAGGAGTCCGTTGCACCGCCAGGGAAGAAACCAGCCGCGGAGTTCTCAGGTAAAAGGAGCGGTCCTTTTATTCGCGGCCCAGTGGTGAGTGGCTATCCGGTTCCCGGGGTGCTCGGCACGGGCAATTCGACCACAAGACGGCCTGGGATGCGAAGAGAAGAAGGTAAATTGGTTGTGCCCACCAGTCAGGGGAACAAGCCTCTGCAGCCTGGAGATCTTCTCTGTCGTCGGGAAGTGGTGAGTCGGTTCCGCAGGGCTCCACCGGTGGTGTCGTCGTGGTAGGTCGGTTCAGCTTCTCCCTCGTCGGATTCTCAGGTCATGTGGCGACTTCTGAAGTTCCAGTCCCCGAAGCCCTGCTTTTATGCAGCACACCCCCATTCACTCAGCCTAGCTGTCAATCAAACATGCTAAGTGGTGAGCCGGCCGGCTCACCACTTGGGCCAATCACACTGTTAAGCAGAAACCTGTGCAGTTCCCTCTGGGACCACTGCAAAAGATTTAAGACTACAGGTGTTGGCAGTAAACCCACTTGGTAGCAGTCTGTACCACACAGATTCACTGTGGTAGCTATGGCTGAGCAGTCAGACTTCCCTCAAGAAGAGTTAGGCAGTATATAGAGGATACAGGATAGGTACAGAGGCACAGTAGTACAAGCATACACTGACCAGAGCTAGGTGTAAAAGTATATACTTATTTATTTTAAAGGCACGCTCATAAATTACACTAGCACAGAAAAAGGTAAGTAAGTCAAAACACAGTCACTATTACTTATATGTACATCCCAAGTCATTTGTTGGACAAGTCTAAGTTAACACCACTTATTTCCAAACAGAGGTGAGCGCTTAACGTCAGATGGCACTCCAACAGGTTATTAGAAAAGGGAGGGAAAAGGCAGAAGTAATGAAAGCAGCAAGGTAAAACACTTTTCACATAAGGTTAGAAAAGGCAGTCAATTGTGGAACAAGGAGAATTGGTTCGTGGCCCGCTTTAGAGAGAACCAGGCGAAAATATGCCCAAGATCACACAATGTCACAAGTCTTTGCAGGTGAGTAGAAAAGGTTTTACTGAATTTAGAAAAAGTTTAGTTAGGGTGTCCCAGGCTTACCCAGGTTCGAGAGCCGAGGGCTAAATCTACCCTGTACAATCGGTGGTAAGGGAAGCCGGGCGGAACACAGTACCTTTAAAAGTGGAAAGGATCCTCGAGCGGTGGTAGTTGTTCCTGGTAGT
Organism: Ambystoma mexicanum; assembly: GCF_040938575.1. Classification (NCBI taxonomy): domain Eukaryota; kingdom Metazoa; phylum Chordata; class Amphibia; order Caudata; family Ambystomatidae; genus Ambystoma; species Ambystoma mexicanum. The sequence continues at coordinate 229,627,452 of NC_090935.1, read as the reverse complement.
GGGTGCAAGTCGCGGCGTCGTCCAGAGGAAGAGGTGATCTCGATGTGGAGGAAAGCTGAAGGTCGTTGCACTACCAGGGATGAGACCAGCCGTGGAGTTTTCCGGTCACAAAGGATTTTACCCCTCTTTCGCGGTTGAGGTAAAAAGTGGTATCCCGGTTGCCGGGGTGCTTGGCACAGGCAAAGTGGCCACGAGATGCTTCGGGACGGCGAAAAGAAGGAAGCAACTGGTTGTCCCCACCAGTTAAGGGAAGGAGACTCTCCGGCGGGAGATCTCCTCTGTCGTCGGAAAAAGTGGTGAGACGGTTCCGCAGGGCTCCACCGGTGGTGTCGTCTTGGCAGGTCGGCTCGGCTTCTCCCTCTTTGGCTTCTTAGGTCCTGTGGCGACTTCTGAAGAACCAGTCCCAAAAACCCTGCTTTTATGCAGCAAACCCCCATTCATACAGCCTAGCTGTCACTCAAACATGCTAAGTGGTGAGCGGGGTGGCTCACCACTTGGGCCAATCACACCAGAGTGCGACATGAGTTGGCAAGGCAACTCAGTCCAGGGTGCCTAAACCCCCTCCAACACCCCCTGTGGTACCCAGACAGAATGGCACCACTGTGGAGGGCTTCTGTGCAGAAGCCCGCCAAAAGTGGAACAAAGGCTCGACTCGGGTTCAGGGTTACTGAAGTGAACCTAGATGCCATTTTGGCGGCGAGTTCTGGCAAAAAATCCCAACCGGTGAATTTATATTAAATAAATAAACCGGCGGTATCTTTAACATTGCACCAAAAAGTGGTGCATTAAAAACAATGGGAAATCCCATTGGGAAATATTCTGGTGGAATATTTCCGTGATATCCACTGCCACCAGCCAGAACTCGGCGAGGGGGGACGGGACAGTACCCCCTCGACAACAGACCCAGGGGCAATCTAATTGCCCCTACCAGTACTTCCACAGTAAGATGGTTTGTACTGGTTAAGTTCCTAAGTTAAGACTAGTAAAGTCAATGGTGACTTTACAGACCCAGGGAGACAGTAGTCAGTCCCAGGGTGTGGAGTCTATGTTCGGGGGTCTCTATGACACCCCTGTGTTACTGCACTGAGGGTGCTGTGTAACACACATTCAAAAACCAATAATATCCTATGGGGAAAAAATACCCCCTAGCCCATAAGCACATAGCAAGTCACAGAAACACTCTCAAGTCATGTCCAAGAGTGAGGGTAAAAGAGTCTCACTCTTGGCAGGAGAAAAAATAAACCCCAAAAATCCAGCAAAGCTGCTGGGGGACGCACTAGGTTAGGAAATTCAGCCTAAACAGAGAATTCTCCCTAACACTATCCCCCCAGACTAAGGGACAGGAGGATTTAATCCACTCCTGGATGAACCTCATACCTCTAGTCGATGACATACATCCTAGAGAGTCCATCAGCATTTTGATGGCGACACCCTGACCTGTGCTCAATGGTGAAATCAAACCCTTGGAGGCAGATTGACCATCTCAATAGTTTTGGATTTTCCCCTTTCATTTGCATTAACCATCTCAAGGGTTGGTGGTCAGTCTGAATGACAAAAGTAGAACCATACAAGTATGACCTAAACTTCTTCAGTGCCCACACAATAGCAAAGCATTCTCTTTCGATTGTTGCCCACCTTGTTTCAGGATCCTTCAGTTTTCTACTGATGAAGCAAATGGGGTGTTCGCTACCCTTCTCATCCAGTTGGCTAAGAACTGCACCTATACCTACATTGGAAGCATCAGTTTGTACAATGAAAGTTTGGTGGTAGTCAGGAGCTCTGAGTACTGGAGCTTGGCAAAGAGCTTTCTTCAGGTTTTCAAAGGCCTGATTGCATTCCTCATTCCATTTGACCTGTTTAGGGAATTTTGGAGAGGAGATCACATTCAGAGGAGAAGCTATGGTCCCATAGTTCTCAATGAAATTCCTGTAGTACCCAGTGAGGCCTAAGAAGGCTCTCACCTGGGTCTGAGTAGTAGGTGTTGTCCAATGTTGCACAGCTTCAATCTTGCTGAGCAAAGGCCTTATTTCTCCACCTCCTACCTCATGTCCAAGGTAGACCACTTTACTCTGTCCAATTTGGCATTTGCTTGCCTTTATGGTCAGATTGGCCTGCTCAAGAGCCTGCAAAACAAGTCCTACGTGGGTCACATGTTCCTCCCAGGAGTGGCTGAAGACTGCAATGTCATCCAAGTAGGCCATGCAGAAGTCTTCCATCCCAGCCAGAACTTGGTTCACCATCCTTTGGAATGTTGCAGGTGCATTTTTCAGTCCAAAAGGCATAACCTTGAATTGGTATAGGCCAACTGGGGTAGAAAATGCAGTTTTCTCCTTGGCATGGTCTGTCAGGGCTATTTGCCAATAGCCTGACGTAAGGTCCAGTGTGCTGAGGTACTTGGCTGCACCAAGTTTATCCACCAACTCATATGTCCTTGGCAAAGGGTGGGCATCAGTCTTGGTGACTGCATTAAGAGCTCTATAGTCCACACAGAATCTCAACTCTTTGGATCCTGCCTTTGGTACTAACACCACTGGGCTAGACCATGGACTAGTAGAGGGCTCTATTACCCCGAGATCAAGCATCTTCTTGACCTCACCTTTGATGTGGGTTCTGACATGTTCCGACATTCTATATCCTCTGCTTTTGACTGGCAGACAGTCACCAGTGAGTATATCATGCTGTCCCCAAGGGGTCAAGCCTGGTGAAAGTGAGAACAGGGGGGCAAACTGATTTAACATCGCTTTGCACTCCTCCTGTTGCTCAGGGGTCAGATCTGAAGAGAGATTAACTCCTTCAACCTTTTCGTCGAAAGGTAAGCCTCTCAGGAGGTCAGGTAGAGCTTCACTCTCCTCCTCCTCTTCTGATGAAGCTAGAAGCAAGGCTCCTACTTCTGGTCTAGAGACATAGGCTTTGAGGCGGTTGGTGTGGAAGACTCGGGGAGCTTCCCTGGGTTTGCCCAGATCCACCAGATAGTTGACCTCTCCAAGTTTTCCCACAACCTTGAAGGGTCCCATCCATTTGTCTTGCAAGGCCCTCTGCCTTGTTGGAAGCATAACTAGAACTAGCTGGTCTTGAGTAAACTCAACCATGTTAGCCTTCTGATCATGCCAATGTTTGATCAGAGCTTGGCCAGCTTTCAAGTTGTCACTTGCTTCTGCCATCATGTGTGACATTCTCCTTCGGAGACCTATCACATAGTCAGTCACTCTGACTGGCTTGGGGGAAGGAGCACTCTCCAACCCCTCCTTAATCAGGGCCAAGGGGCCTCTGACTGGATGGCCATAGAGAAGTTCAAAGGGAGAATAACCTACTCCCTCCTGAGGGACTTCCCTATAAGCAAACAGAAGGCATGGCAGTAGAAGGTCCCACTTCTTCTTAAGGGGTTCTTCTAAAGCACCTATCATGCTCTTCATAGTTCTGTTAAACCTTTCTACCAACCCGTTTGTCTGAGGGTGGTATGCGGTTGAGAACTTGTAGGTGACTGCAGGTTTTCCACATGGCTTTCATGTAGTTGGACATAAAATTTGACCCCCTGTCAGAGATCACCTCCTTAGGAAACCCAACCCTGGTAAAGATACCAAGGAGTGCCTTAGCCACAGCCTGAGCTGTAACAGTCCTCATAGGAATTGCCTCAGGGTACCTAGTAGCATGGTCTACTACAACAAGGATAAATCTGTTGCCTGAGGAGGTTGGAGGATCAAGGGAACCAACAATGTCAATCCCTACCCTCTCAAATGGGACTCCCACAACTGGGAGAGGCACTAAAGGTGCCACATTCTTGGAACCAACCTTACCAGAAGTCTGGCAGGTATGGCAGCTCCTGCAATATCTATCTACTTCAGCCCCCATCTTTGGCCAATAAAAGTAGAGGGAGAGCCTTTCCTTGGTCTTCTTGAAACTCAAGTGACCAGCCAAAGGAATCTCGTGGGCTAGTTGCAAGAACTGTTGTCTATTCTCTTGGGGCACTACCAGGCGTTGGTAGGCTCCAGGTTCAGATTCAGTGGGTTCACTGTAGAAGAGGCCATCTTCCCAGTGTAACCTATACTTCCCAGGCTCTTGCCCATCAGCCTGAGAAGCAGCCTGTTGGCGGAGACCCTCCAGAGTTGGACATTCTCTTTGTCCCTTACGAAAAGCTGTCCTGCTGGGTCCACCTTCTGCCAGTAAAGACTGCAGCTCAGGATGGTCAGCCGGGTCCAGGTCTCCAATAAGTTCTGGGCCTCCTACTAGCTCTTCTTCAGAGTCTAGTTCAACCAGACAGGGTTGTACCTCCATCTCAGCCTCAGCTGGAGGTGGAGTTACAGGTGTAACTTTGGACAACCTCGGGGAAGTCCTTGTTGGAAGCACTGGAGTGCTTGCTGTAGGCTTTTTCCTAGGAGTCTTGGGTTGCCCCTTTGCTCCTGATCTGGTAGTTACTGCAGCAAGTTGCTCTAGTGGGAGAGGAGTGATTTCTGTCATCATCTCCTGAGATAAAACTCGCAGGGTTTTCTCTCTTGCAGGTTTAGTGAGCTCCTGTAACCTTTTACTAGGAGGTCTGGGGGTATGTGACACAACTCCAAGAGCTTTCAGGTCATTTCCCAACAGAACCCTTCCTGGCACTTCACATTGTATACTGACAGGTATCTTCACAGCCATATCATTACACTAGATGAGAACTGGTAACTGGGGACACATCTGCACAGGCCCTCCAGCTAACTTGGTGAGGCATTTGGGTGCCTTAGCAACATCCTCTGCCTTGAAAAATGATTCATCCACCACGGTTATGCTGGCCCCAGTGTCCCTGATGGCATGAGTCTCCTGACCATTCACATGGACACTGTCCTTATAATACTCTTTAGTATTATCTGTGATAGAATTATACACATCTAAATTCTGTTGTTCCCACAACCCCAGAGAGACTAAAGAAACACTGGCTGAGACTCCAGTGGGTTCATCAGCCAGTAGTAGAAAGTTTCCACTTGCCATAGTGACTTCCTCCTCTGGAGCGAAGGCTAAGGAGACAAGCTGGACCCCTGAAGGTTTACCCTTACATCTGGGATCTCCTTTCACATGGTCAGTAGTCTTACAAACATAACAGGCCCCAAAGGTCCTTTGGAATGGAGGCTTATTCTGACCTCCTTCTGGTTTAGCACCAGAAGGTATACTACTCTGCTGTGGTTTCCCGGGTGGCTTACCCTTATGGTTTGGTTTGGGGCCCTCTTTGGAATTAGAATTATTAGAATTCTCTTTGGAGTCTTTCTTAGGCTGTCTTCCCTCATCCTTCTTCTGAGTTACCCCAGAATCCTTGTGAGTAGCCCGGTTGGCAACCCACAAGTCAGCAGCCTTAGCTAGTTTCCTAGGATCTAATTCCCGTGAATCAGCCAAGTGCTGTCTGAGCTCAGGAGAGCAGGCATCATAAATTGACTCCATCATTACAAGATTCCTCATTCCTTCATAAGTGTTCACTTTGTAACCCTTAATCCATCCCTCTACGTTTTTCAACCCTTCACACACCCAGGTAGCCCAAGGGGTACCATCATGCTTTTTGAGGCTCCTAAACCTCTTAAGATACTGGGAAGGGGTCTTCCCAAACCTAGCTATCAAAGCTAGTTTCACACATTCATACTCTTTCCTATCCTCCTCCCCCAACTCCATTACCGCATCAGTTGCAACAGGGGGAAGCCTAGAGAACAACCAGGTGAGTAACTCATTACCTGTGATGTTCTGGAGCCCATGATTATACTCAAACATAGACAACCAATCCAACACATCCAACTTAGGCTCATACATACCAATCAATTCCTTAGGCACCTGGGGTCTTTTAGGACTGGAACTTCTAGAGGAGCCAGAGAGAGAAGCATTCTCAACAGACAATTTTTTAATTTCTAGCTCATACTTGAGCTCCATTTCCCTTAGCCTTAGTTCTTTGTCAGTTTGAGCATTACGTTTCTTGTACTCTAATTCAAGTTTCATTTTCTCCAGTTTAAACTATTGAGGGTTAAATGTGGGACCTGGCAAAGGTCCAGTAGGTACAGCTGGTAGAGCAGACAGAGGCCTAGAGGGAACATCTACAACAGTTTCATCCTCCTCTTCTGGTTCTGACCCAAGATCATCAATACTTTGTTCAATATCATTGCTGTTCTCTACATTTGCTGGAGTGATAGTTTCCTCTGAACCATCATCCAGACTTTGGTTTTCTAACAACCTTTCTATTAGCTCCATTTTCTTTCCTTTAGTCATGAGATTCTTATGCTTACAGAGAAGTCTTAGACAATCAGCAGTTTTTGTAGCAAGGGATTCTTGACTATAACTTTCCATAGTAGACAGGTTAGAAAGTGACTTTTTCTTTCTTGTGCTTAAGCTTTGTGGTTAGTTGTACTAAGGTATCTCAAAAGTACACTAAAGTGTATACTCAATACAAATCCCACCACTGTACACCAGTGTTAAGCAGAAACCTGTGCAGTTCCCTCTGGGACCACTGCAAAAGATTTAAGACTACAGGTGTTGGGTGTAAACCCACTTGGTAGCAGTCTGTACCACACAGATTCACTGTGGTAGCTGTGGCTGAGCAGTCAGACTTCCCTCAAGAAGAGTTAGGCAGTATATAGAGGATACAGGATAGGTACAGAGGCACAGTAGTACAAGCAAACACTGACCAGAGCTAGGTGTAAAAGTATATACTTATTTATTTTAAAGGCACACTCATAAATTACACTAGCACAGAAAAAGGTAAGTAAGTCAAAACACAGTCACTATTACTTAGTCATTTGTTGGACAAGTCTAAGTTAACACCACTTATTTCCAAACAGAGATAAGCGCTTAACGTCAGATGGCACTCCAACAAGTTATTAGAAAAGGGAGGGAAAAGGCAGAAGTAATCAAAGCAGCAAGGTAAAACACTTTTCACATAAGGTTAGAAAAGGCAGTCAATTGTGGAACAAGGAGAATTGGTTCGTGGCCCGCATTAGAGAGAGCCAGGCGAAAATATTCCAAGATCACACAATGTCACAAGTCTTTGCAGGTGAGTAGAAAAGGTTTTACTGAATTTAGAAAAAGTTTAGTTAGGGTGTCTCAGGCTTACCCAGGTTCGAGAGCCGAGGGCTAAATCTACCCCGTACAATCGGTGGCAAGGGAAGCCGGGCGGAACACAGTACCTTTAAAAGTGGAAAGGATCCTCCAGCGGTGGTAGTTGTTCCTGGTAGTGGTTGCAAGTCGCGGCGTCGTCCAGAGGAAGAGGTGATCTCGACGTGGAGGAAAGCTGAAGGTCGTTGCACTACCAGGGATGAGACCAGCCGTGGAGTTTTCCGGTCACAAAGGATTTTACCCCTCTTTCGCGGTTGAGGTAAAAAGTGGTATCCCGGTTGCCGGGGTGCTTGGCACAGGCAAGGCGGCCACGAGATGCTTCGGGACGGCGAAAAGAAGGCAGCAACTGGTTGTCCCCACCAGTTAAGGGAAGGAGACTCTCTGGCGGGAGATCTCCTCTGTCGTCGGGAAAAGTGGTGAGACGGTTCATCAGGGCTCCACCGGTGGTGTCGTCTTGGCAGGTCGGCTCGGCTTCTCCCTCTTCGGCTTCTTAGGTCCTGTGGCGACTTCTGAAGAACCAGTCCCAAAAACCCTGCTTTTATGCAGCAAAGCCCCATTCAGACAGCCTAGCTGTCACTCAAACATGCTAAGTGGTGAGCGGGGTGGCTCACCACTTGGGCCAATCACACCAGAGTGCGACATGAGTTGGCAAGGCAACTCAGTCCAGGGTGCCTAAACCCCCTCTCACACCCCCTGTGGTACCCAGACAGAATGGCACCACTGTGGAGGGCTTCTGTGCAGAAGCCCGCCAAAAGTGGAACAAAGGCTCGACTCGGGTTCAGGGTTACTGAAGTGAACCTAGACGCCATTTTGGCGGCGAGTTCTGGCAAAAAATCCCAACCGGTGAATTTATATTAAATAAATAAACCGGCGGTATCTTTAACATTGCACCAAAAAGTGGTGCATTAAAAACAATGGGAAATCCCATTGGGAAATATTCCGGTGGATTATTTCCGTGGTATCCACTGCCACCAGCCAGAACTCGGCGAGGGGAGACGGGACAGTACCCCCTCGACAACAGACCCAGGGGCAATCTAATTGCCCCTACCAGTACTTCCACAGTAAGATGGTTTGTACTGGTTAAGTTCCTAAGTTAAGACTAGTAAAGTCAATGGTGACTTTACAGACCCAGGGAGACAGTAGTCAGTCCCAGGGTGTGGAGTCTATGTTTGGGGGTCTCTATGACACCCCTGTGTTACTGCACTGAGGGTGCTGTGTAACACACATTCAAAAACCAATGATAGCCTATGGGGAAAAAATACCCCCTAGCCCATAAGCACATAGCAAGTCACAGAAACACTCTCAAGTCATGTCCAAGAGTGAGGGTAAAAGAGTCTCACTCTTGGCAGGAGAAAAAATAAACCCCAAAAATCCAGCAAAGCTGCTGGGGGACTCACTAGGTTAGGAAATTCAGCCTAAACAGAGAATTCTCCCTAACACACACAAGAGTGCGACTTGAGTTACCAAGGTAACTCAGTCCAGGGTGCCTAAACCCCCTCCCACGCCCCCTGTGGTACCCAGACAGAGTGGCACCACTTTCGGAGGCTTCTGTGGAGAAGCCCGCCAAAAAGTGGAACCAAGGGCTCGACTTGGGTTGGAGTGACAGAAGAGAACACAAACGCCATTTTAGAATCGAGTCCTGGCAAAAATACCAACCGGCGAATTAATATTAAATAAATAAACCGGCGGTATGTTCGAGGCTATGAGAATTAAATAATTAAAGTTGGTAGCCTCGAACAATGGGAAAATCCCATAGGGATATATTTGCGGTCGAATATAAAAAGTAGTTTCCACTGCCACCAGCCAAAACTCGATCAGGGGGGACGGAGACGTGCCCCCTCGACTAACAGACCCCGGGGCAATCGAATTGCCCCGACCACTACGTCCACAATATGATGGTTTGTACTGGTTTCTGTTAATAATTTGGGACTAGTAAAGCCAATGGTGACTTTACATGCCCTGGGAGACAGTAGTCAGTCCCAGGTAAGGAGTCTATGGTGGGGTGTCACTATGACACCCTGTTTTACTGCACAGAGGGTGCTGTGTAACACACATAGTAAAAACACATGAGACCCTATGGAGTAAAGGACCCCATAGCCCATAAAACACATTAACAGTCAAAGGAACACCATAAATCATGTCCAAGAGTGGGAGAAAAAGAGTCTCACTCTTGACAGGAGAAAAAAACAAACTCCAGAAATCCAGCAAAGCTGCTGGGGGACTCACTAGGTTAGGAAATTCAGCCTAAAGAGAGAATTCTCCCTAACAGCAAGTGCAAGGAAAGTGCAGTACATCGTTAGTAGAATACAAGATAAATAATAGGGCCAGCTGTTGGCAAGTGCAAGTTAAGTGCCGGGAGAATGGGCTGTAGGATACAGAGACAGTCCCGTAGTGCAGGTAGGCAGTGCAGGGAAGAGTGGCTGGGCCAACGACCGAGATCGGTGAGTGGCCCAGTAGCAGATTCAGTGCAGGTTCAGTGATTTTAGCAGGGGAGAGAGGGAGAGAAAGCAGAGGCAAAGAGGAAGGTTTTGAGGTGCTTCCGGAACCGGAGATGGTTCTACTCAAGTTTCAGGGAGGCAGGAAGGCTGTTCCAGAGGGAGGCCCCTGCTGCGGAGAGAGATCTACCCCCAGCTCGTTGCTTGGAGAAGCGGCTGACCTTGAGGTAGTTGGAGGTGGATGAGCGAAGAGCTCGAGAAGGAAGATATTTAGGAAGAGAGAGTTGAAGGTATTTTGGCCCAAGGCCCCAGAAGGCCTTGTGGACAATGCAGAGGGTTTTGAACTTAATCCTCGCAGCCACTGGGAGCCAGTGTAGTGTTTTCAGTCCTAGAGAGATACGGTCCCTGGGCTTGAGGCCAAGGACAAGTCTCGCAGTCCTGTTCTGGATGAGTTGCAAAGGGCGGAGAGTAGAGGCAGGAAGATATAGATAGTCTGTTACAGTAGTCCAGCTTCGAGAGAACCAGGGCTCTGGAGACAGTGAACTTCTGGGGGAAGGAGAGGAAAGGAAGGATACCTCTGAGGAGGTGTAGCTGGTAGTGTGACTTCTTAGAGACGTCAGATATGTGCGGAGAGAAAGAGAATGTGGAGTCGAAGACGACCCCGAGGTTTTTTGCCTTGCAGGTAGGAGCAGGAAGAGGGCCAAGGGACGCTGGCCAGAGAGCTGCAGGGAAGGAGGGAGTGGGTGTGCCGATAAGTAGAATCTCAGTCTTACTGGCGTTAAGGCAGAGGCCGTTGGGGGCACACCATTCCTGGATAGCAGAAAGACAGTCCGAGATGAGGGAAGGGGAAGAGGAGGCCGAGGGTAGCCTGAAAATGAAGAGAGGGAGAGAGAGAGACTGAGCGGGAAGCCGTGGAAGGACATGGCAGAGCAGAGGCAATAGAAGCCGTGAACAGGCGAAAGGCAGAAGCAGCTGGGAAACCAAGCGAAGAGAGCAAGCCGAAACGGCGGGAAGAGGAAAGAAAACAGAGCGTTTCGCAATGGGCGGCAGCGAAGAGCGGCTGACTGCGAGTTTGGAAGGCGAGACGCTGTAGAGGATGCGGGGCTAAATAGGAGCCGCGGAACCCAGCAGAAAGACTAGACAGCGCGAACGTGCGCTGCAGTGTACGTGTAGCGCTTTCCTGCATTCAGTCGGAACCTTGGCCACACACGCCAGGAAGGGACGCGGCGTGTGACAACCAGACAGTTAAACTGGTCTTGGGTGACTGGACAATTGGATTACAATCCTGTTATGAATTGTATCAAAAGAGGAATGTTGGTACATGTTTAAGTACTTTTACTTCCCTGCTAGACCTCTGTTGTACCGTTCTATCACCAATGTTTTCTTTAGATTGAAGTGTCTCAACATTTCCAACTCCACCAAACCTCATGTTTCCCTTTTGCTCATCCTTTTTTGGCGCCCGTCCTACTTACGGCAGCATCTATGCACCCTCACTGTTGCTGGAGTCGCCACCTGAATCCCAGGGAGCCAAAGCAGTTGCCTCTTGGACAATGGAGACCTCCAGATTGCCAGAAGCTGATGGAACTCAATAGAAAGAGGCAGAACATTCTGATTGTGAAGTTATATAGACTAACTTTGGCCTGTGTGGAATACTGTTACGATGACAGCGGGAGCACCAGTATCCCGCACAACAAATCAGCTGTCGTCTTTATTTTTCGTTTTAAAAAGCAGTCGTTTGAGAGAAAATAGGTCCTGCCTGAGGTTTGCCTGAGCCAATAAGATGTAATTGGGGACATTCTAGCTCTGTTGGGATATACACCAGTGGCCCTACAAACAACAGAAACTGCTCTATCACCTCAACAGATTTTTGTAAATGTTATACATACCTGCTATAATTTCTGCCCTGCAATTGTAGATAAAAAGCATATAGAGGCGTATATTCCTTTATTTGAATCAATAGCATGTTATACTTTATTTCTGCTTAATTCTGTTTGAAAAGTGTGCCTGGGCTGCTTGACCATGGCTACCCTACGTGAGCAAAGGGCATTTGGAAACTATCGCGAGCTTGCGTCAGGGTGATGACCTTGGGGCATGTGCATTGACCTCAGGAGAGTTATCTTAACAGGTCCCTTTGGTCCTTTCGGCAGTTTTAAGGACATCTATCTTTGTCCTCACAAAGACTCTGTGATACATTGGACTCACTTGAGACACTCCACAGTCTGGAGCTTTCCCACCAGGAGAAATGATTGAAGCCCTTCATTTGACTGCACCTAAATGTAGGAGACATTCACGCTTTTCGCTATATGGAGGCGAAGGGACTAGGAGTACAGTAGTCCCTATGGTGTATAACTTCTTTAAGTGTATTTTGCAGCCACTCCTTAATCCAAAAGGCACTAACATAACTTTCCTAAATTCAACTGGTCACATCTTTCAAACACGTAAGTGATGTTGTCGTTTATATTGTGCAAGAATTGTAAACCCCTTGCTCATTTATGAGTGACTCTTAAAAGATTCGGGTGGCAGGCTAGATTTGATGTTTCTCATGAGTGTTCAGCCTTCGCCTTTGAAAACACTTCAGTTGCGGGGCTTTAACAGCTCGCGTCTGATTCATAAATGTCCCTGTTGGGCGGTTCCTTCATTTAAAGAGCGAAAAGACACCCTGTAATCAAGGCAGGGCAGTCTGCGTTTCTGACTCACACTCCCTGGCAATGTTTTACACTAAACCCATTAGCGAGAAAATGAATCTCTGGCATGAGTGGTCTTCTCTGTTAATCCGTTTGACTGATTTGTCTCAATTCTTTTTTATTTTTTATTTAAAGAAATGGGCATGATGACCTTTATTTAATGTCCTGTTAGCAGCCCTGGGTATGCCTCATTTTAAGTTGGTATTCTCAACGCGGTAGTTTTATTGTTTAACGGTCACACAGACAAATCGATTGAATAATTTCATCCGCTCGAGACACAGCAAAGCATTTTGCACGTAAAAGGCCTCCTAGTTAACATGATTGGTGAGGGGAAAGTGGTTGTTCAAAATACAGATTGTCCATACTACTATATGGCAAAGTGCATTCAAGTCAGAGAGGTTCATAATCTGTATTAAATTTTACAGCTTTTTAATATGGTGAAACTTTAACAACTAAACAATACTTTTCTCAGGGAAAAGTTTAAAAAGTGACATTTTATAGTCATCCTATCAGCACCCAATCTTGCCCAAACTCCCATACAGTGCATTGTGTTCCTCTTCTTTGCTGCCAGTGAAGTAAATAAGTAGCGTCTGTGTTAGATTCTTAAGTTTCCTTTCTATTTGTAAGTAATTCGGTTATTAGGTTGGGATCTTCATTTCTCCCATGCTCCGCCACGCCCTCTTCCCCTATCCAGATACTTGCAAAAGCGTTTGTAAGGCATTTGGATTCTTGCATGACCTGCAGGTTCACTGTGTAGGTCTCCCTATTGTGCACCTGGTTTGCTCTGTATCTGCAAACAGACATACTTGCATCCCACATATAGATGACCAACATAACCAATGTCGTATTTCCTGCAGTTTCCTAGGTAAAATAGTACTCTCTTGAAACCTACCCTCCTTCTGACAAAGGAAACTTGTAGGTAAAAAAGTCCCAAACACAAGCCTAATCAAAGTTGAGCTGTACCCAAATGACCCGTAGTGCCTCAGCTAGTTTGCTAACCACCAGTAGGTAACGTCTTAACATAACTGATGGATTCAATAAAATGTTCATCTAGAAAGAGAAAGGTGTTTATCCACTTGAAGCCTTTTGTGGTATTGATCTAGACAGTACTCTGTACCCACACCAAGGACTAACATTGTGAGATAGTTAACTTATGGGAAAACACTCGTTATGTCTCTCCTGCGTCAAGCTCTCTTGTTCACCTCACTATAGCACCACTCTATGAGGTACCTCATTTTATCACCTACCAAGACAGGAGGGTTGTCTCTTTGTTCATACCAGCGTTGATGGATTTACTAGAATAAAGATGGGTCTTATCTACAGGTCCTTCTCTCCATTAGCCTCTTGAAGCATGATTGTCCCTTTCATAATAGTTCCACCTCTTTCTCATCAATGTACCCAGTGTCCGTGGTTCTCTTCATTTGTTGTATATTTTTTATTAATGCGACTCTTCCGATGCCTTGGCTCCTGCGGCAGGAACTTACAAATACCCTGCTGACATGTTGTAATCAGGTGCTTTAACATGATAGCTTGTAGACCTGAAGCTCATCTTCTCTCCACACAGGTGAGTTTCTCTTCTCTCTGCCGAATATATTATTTTGTTGTCCGCAGTATAGATTCTTACTGGCTTTAGTTCAGGATCCAGGCTGGAGTTTGCACTCTTGGCGTACACCAATCATTCACTTCCGCTTCACGCCTGGACCTGTAATTGAGCGCCAAATGATATGCAAAAAATAGCTCACTGATGCAGGGCTTGTAAAGCACTGATTGTGGGGTCGATTTTCTCTGAGTTTTCTCCCTAGCGCCATAGGGCTAGGCTGTTGAACAAAAGAAGTAAGCCTCGTCCTAACCATTAAGTATATTCTCCCTGAATTGGTTTCACTACGTTACATATTGACTTTATCACTGAATCACTCATTGAACAGTGGGGTGATCCCCAACCCTCAGAGATACTCAGCCTTCCTCTATGGGTAATGAACAGGTCAGGTGACCGTGTTGCAGGAGACGGGATAATTATATGAGAATCCGTGGGAGGAATGCACAGTATTCTTCAAAACCAGATAGGTTCCCATTTTTCCATTTGCATATCAATTTGACTCTGCCAAAAGAAGCAGAGTTAGTGACTCCTCCACTAAACCGTTTGGATACCAATCATTGTACCGATGTGAGATTAGCAGAGCAGTCCTTTGTTTGTAGCCACCTGGTTGGAGTTAATTGAATGCCTAAAGGGAAGGGTAATTTCACAGAACTTAAAAGGGGGGGTGTCCGATGTAACTATTAAACATAGAAGACTAGAGAGAATAACTGGCGATGTCATTATTTCCGGTCTTAACTCGCACCCCTTTCTGCTTCACCTTCTGAACTCACACTCTCAGGTAATGGGGTGACCACTTGAGGAGTCTGGGGTTCTTATTACAAATCAAAGAAGAACTATTTTTCAAAACGTGACCGGGTGGAGAACCGATCTGGTGAAGGGGGCCTAACAGTGCTCTTTCTGGGCCTGTTTTCCGTAATCTACAACACATAGTCTCAGCGATGTAGCACTCAGCATGCTTATGGTCTCACTCCTATTCTGGAGAAAAAAAACTTCCAGCACGCTTCTTGACTTCCTCTGGTCTGGAAACACCTCCTTGGCTCAGATATTGTCATCCTCTGGCTGACTTCTCAGGGTCCTCGATGTGATGCATATACACACCTACCAGCAAGGACTTCTTACTTCTTGCTTGCTGTTGTGGATTACCTTACCCTCAAGTATTTCCTCCCTCTTGCTAGAGTGTTTCCGTTAACATTACCAGGAAGTATTTGCCAAGCTGCAATTATAAACAAAAAATTGGGAAAATTCTCCATAAACCCCATGATCAACTTTTACAGACAAAATGCCATACCAGCTCTCATCTACGGTGCCGAAAACATGTTCGGTTGTTCACACGAGTTGTGGAGTACACTCTAAAACAATTTCTGGACTAGAGCACTAAACCTACCGAAAGGTTGTCCAACATGTAATATAAGATTTGAATTGGGCTTGACATCTGTACAAGCGAGTGTGCTGTAACGCTCTAACTCTATACAGAAAGACCCAGCTCCTAAATCCAGCACCACAATTTAAAATCTTACATAAGCCGGACACCGACCCAGAATACACAGTTCTCTCCAAATGGAACCAATCATGCACAAAAATCCTTGAGGCAAACAATATAAAAATTACAACTTTACTGGAAACCCCAGACAAGGTGAAATCAAAATTATGGAGTTCGGATTGGCACCAAACTTGCGTTGACAGAACATGCTCTTGCCTTATAAAAGATGCACCACCTGAAGCAAGAAAGCTGGACAAATTACAATCTTACTTGATACAATCTCCAGACCAGAACTCAAGACTAATATATTTACACTTTCGTCCAAATCTTTTTTTGACCAAAGATCGAACAAGCAACTGGGCATCCAAGGAAACTTCCGACCTTACCTGTCGTTTTTTGCGAGCACCCCATAGATACCTTAAAACATTTGATTTTGTCCTGCCCAAAGATCCGCTGATTACGAACAAAACTGTTCCGACCTCTTTTTGAGGCCCGTCGAACTTAGTCAGCTAACGATTGGTGGAAAGCCATGTTTGATGGCTCTGACCGTAAAGTCTTGTTTGGTCTGGTTCTGTTTTTGAAGGACCTGAAAACTTACTTGGCTGAATCGAATCCCACATCCACAAGGAATTCTTGAGAAGTGTACCAATGACAAGTGGTGTGGGTTCGTACGAAGTGACGTAACTGCAAATGTTTTTCTCTTTTTCTTTTTAAAGGTTTTCCTTTGTAAACCGTATAAAAATAAAATAAACAAAACAAAACAAAGTATTTATTCACCCAGGGAATCTTTGTCATGCTGAGGTTATCACCCACCAGCCACAGGTTTCCCTCTTAGGCTTCAGCTCTCAATATGATCACATGTTTTCAGTCTATACTCTGGCTCTTCCCAGTACCTGAGAAAACCCTCAGTAGGCAAGCACTGAAAGTCCTTCATTTGCCCTTGGTATTTACAAGCAGCTCAGTTGCAACCCTTTGCAGATGTAGGGCTTTTTTCCGTTGCTCTATGGCTTCACCACACGTCTCCTTGATTACTGTCCTAATTGCACCATTCCCTATTTTGACTTGAGCCCTTTTAAATAGCCCCAATGTTTGGGATTGGTCATTGCCTTCCTTGCTTTTCAGTCTTTCAAAATTTGCCTTGCTCCGATTTCTCCTCCCACCCAGGTGATTCATCCTTGGAGATTCTGGGTATTGATAATCTCTCATTTGTATCTCTCTGTTCCCAACTTTGCCTGGTCTGTCAACTTTCCACTATGGTTGGGACCAAGATGTCTGTGTGTGTTTGTCCTTTCGGTTCTTGAGAGGTGCCATGCTCAGTCATTGAGAACCATGCAAATTTGTGTTCTTTTTTGCTTATCATAGGAAGGAATACTCCACTGTGGTTAAGTAAAACAATGCTCTATTGCCTTCCTTCAGTTGGGCGGTGTTATTGAGTGCTTGGTTCAGCCCCTGTCGAATGCATCCAACACCTTATTTACTGCTTCTCTACACTACATAGGAGGTTGTTCAAGGGAGTGATACTAAAGGTTATGCCCCATACACCTTACTGCAGTAGGACATAAAGGTAATTGTGACAATAACCCTGTGTTTTGTTCCTGATGGATCTCGTCAGTAGACTGTAGTTGCACCAAAACACGTAGGCATATAGCTAATTTAATTCAAAATGTTTAGGGAATCCACACTAAATATGTTTGAAAAACATTTATCTTTATGCATTTCAGTGAAAATGATTTGAATACATTTTTGCAAGTCTGAATACCTTACTAGATTTTACTCTTTGGTGGTGTTTGGGGGACCAGACATAATTCTAACCGCTGATATGATAATGAAGCTTCCAGATTCACATACATTTTTGGGAAAGCAGATTGTCTTTAAACTGTGTTATGGACATAGCTGAAAAGAATTCAGATACAAATTGAATAATTATATTTGCATTGGTATTTTAATAAGCTCTGGGGTTACCATTTAAAACTGAAATGCAAAGTTTGTATATTTTGTATATACAGTCAGTATTGTTGGTACATTGTTGCTATTAATAAAAGCATATTAATTATCCCTTTATATTTTTAGGTCTTGATTTTCTTTCATTATTGTCTATGGACCCTCAGGTAAGATATTTCTATTAATTATCAATAACGTTACGTATTTGTAAATTTCCAACATATTGTTAAGGATGTTCCTAACATAACAGTAAAGAATTTGATTAGGCAAGAAGCCTCTTCAGATAACTTTGTGTTTGGGATACTAGCAAATCGTGCTCTCTATTTGAGACTGTTAAAATTGCATTTTTTAAAGTTCTTCTTTGAAGCAGTATATTTCGGGTCCTAGGTGTTTTTGTTTAAATTCACTTCCCATGTTCTTTTGTAAGTAATTTATAGGAAAGTGTTGGAGATTATGCATGCTTCTTTGAAAACCTCCAGTACCACCGGGCTCTTTCCAGTAACATGTTAAAATATAGGATTAAAAAATAACTTTGGGAAAATAAGAAGTACAAAAATAACTTTTTTGAAGATAATTCCCTGAATAAGATACTTTTGGAAATTAAATGCATTGAAAGACACAAAAAGCAAATAACAATAAACAGAGATACAAAATGAGAGCATGATGAAAGGAAAACGTATTTCAAAACGATTACCAGGAGGCAGTTTTTAATAGTCACATTAAGGTAAATTGAGGGGATGTATATAGAAAGGAAGTAAAAGGGTATGTGGCAGCTTCCCCCATAAAAAAAGATAGGAAACATGCATGGCGTGGGTAAAGCCCAGCCATTACAAATCAAAGGGATAAAACATGCAACATGTCAGAAAACCACCAGAAATTACAAAGGTCATTTTTTAAATGTGATTTTTAAAGTCTTTTTAAAAAATAAAAAAACAAGTGATGCGGATAGTGGGCCAAAGTTTTTCCAATGGTAAAATGTTCACCCACTTTAATACATTCTTCAAGCCTTTGCCGTCCCCACAAACACGATTGTATATAATTGTGTCCTGGTATTTGGACCTCCGTATCAAGAACAACATAGTTTGTGTTTTGCCAAACGTTGAATCTCTGATAAAGCCACTCTGCCCAAATGCTAATAAAAACACGCACATCCGTCTTCATAGAGAGAGAACATTTATAATTAATATATACCTAGTGAAATACAATTATTTTCCACAGATCTGGACTATCAGTCCTCTAGTGTTCAATGCACAGGTTCTCATGCTCAACATGAACATGGGGGTATTTATTCATCCTTACATAGTTTATAATCGCATACAGAAATATATCACATTAGTTAAAAAATCATCCTGCATGTCCTCTCCAGAAAGTGCTCAGAAATAAAGTGCTCAAGTGCCAAAACGTGCTACAGTAAACATTTATGTGGTTACAATGGCTGGATGAGTTTGTGCTATCTCACTGGATGCGCCCTCTTGCCAGCTATTGCGTGTAGCATTACATTTAATTGTATTTTTGCACTTTGAGAGTTGTGAAAGGTTTACATATTGTAGCACTTTTTAGCACTTGAGCACTTTATTTCTGATCACTTTTTGTTTGCAGATGATATGCAGAATGCATTTTTAACTAATGTGATGTAATTTTGTATGTGGTTATCAACTATGTAGTGAAATTTAAAGATGAATAGATACCCCTACATGCATGTTCAACGTGAGAACCTGTGTATTGAACATTAGGGACCGATAGTCCCGATCAGTGGAAACTACTCGTATTTCACTAGTAATGTGTTTTAGTATTACTTTTTTCTCTATGAAGACGTGTGCGTTTTTATTGCTGTTTTTTATGGATGTCAAAGGCGTAACACGACCCCTGTTGTTATACAGTACTCTGCCCAAATGCAGCACTGTTTCAACCAAGAACCTTATGAGTGCATAATACAGCCTGTTTATGGTGACTGTTAAAAAGAATAAGAGAGGTGACTATATAAAGACAAATTAATTATATTAAAGGTCCTATAACTATCATCAATCATACTTTTTCAAGTGTATTTTTATTAATAGCACCATATATCACCCCATTATTCTGTTATTTACGTTCCATCTTCCCTACATCGACTGTACAATATCTTTTTCTCCAGCATAGTTTCATATCTTACAAACCCTATTCTTCGCCCATCCTTTGACCACTATTTACTCATGCTCCACTGATCTTCTCTTTTCTTTGACCATTTTAAAGTCTGCAGTCTTTCACATTCTCTTTTGCCGCCACCCAATGTCCCTGCAGCCCATTTAAAATTGGCCATTACCTACTGTGATGGGATGCCATCCCCCAGGGTGTGAAAGCCGTCACTTTTTTGATTTTTTAGGAATACAATTATGCAGGTAATTCTTTTGAAAGGGAAGCCTGCTAATCAGACCTCCTTTCATAAAGCTCCATGTCAAAAGCATAGTACAACCATGTGTCTGTGCTGTTAGTCTCCTGACATTTACAGCAAGTGCTCTACAGCAGGTTCAAAGGTCACATGTGCATTTCTGACATTGAGAGCAGGCAAAGGTGGCTTTTTAGTCATCTGCACCTTTGATTAAAAACATAGTAATTGTGTAGATTGATCAGCCTGTTGGCACATTAATCTTCAAACATAAGCTATGCCTGGTTGTGGCATGGTGGGTACTAAGGGTACACAATTATAAAGCCACAGCAATTTGATATCATACAAGTGTCCACTGTGTGAGCAGGGTTTTGGCTATGAAAGGGGTAATATGTATTAGCCATCTGGCCTAGATGTCTCCACAACTGCCATGTGGGACAGTGGCCAGGAACCTGTCTCTCTGATCCTCCTGCAGGAAGGGGAACACATTCCTATAGGGCACAGGAAGTCTCCCCATGAGATCTCCTAGGAGGCAGTGATTCAAAGTCAACACTGATATATCAAATCCACACACACACCATGGTGACTACTGGAGTCCCTTTGAAATCAGCAAACATGGGAAGGGGGCTGTTGCAGTAGCCTGATGGGAGAGGAAGGCTGAGAGAGGGGGGAGGAAGGCTGAGAGAGGGGTTCCACCATCTTGATTTCTGCCATGGATCTCTAAAACATATCTTGCCCCACTCCTCTGCAGGTCCAGGTAATCCAGAATGTTGTAAAAAGTGTCCTTTGTCTTGTGACATCTTTGTCAGATGGCAAAGAGCACTTGTAACAACGTTCTGGATTGAACCCCTTACAGCAGGCTTACTTTGGGCCAGTCCCATGTGATATTTTGCCTTTATAAGGAAGAAGGAACCCCCTAGTTTGGGGATTTGTCATTTGACTCTCAAAACAAGAAGGATTCAGTGGAGCTCTGTTGGGGATACAGCCTATCCCAAAGTGCTCTGCAGGAGAGGTCAAGGCAGAAGGCATCCACAACAAAGGAATGCTCTTCTCCCTAACCATGCCCAGGGAACAGTGTGGATTAACTACTGCAGACCATGACATTTCTGCTGGCTGTTGTGCACTGCAACCAGGGACCAGCACTGGAGATGAAGGGAACCCTTGTAGGTGCCAGCCAATGTCCTAGAGTAGAATATCAGAACTGAAGGTCTCATTGTGACCAGTAGACGCTGGATTAGACTTCCCAGCAATCCAGGAGTCCAGAAGCAGCTTGAAATCTGATTTATCGCCTTGAGATGTTAGTGAGCTGGCTTGACTATGCTCAACGCACTACGAGTTGTCACATAATCTGGGGCCATTGTTGGCTCTTTAGACAACTTCATAGCACTTGCCTGCACATAAAAGGCATGCAGATGCCGGCTCGACCCATTCAAGCGTACCGACTCTTCTCAACCCAATCGTGGACTTGATACTGTGGGAGCAACTGACTGAAGCGCTGATCTGATGCTGGACGGCATTGACTCTCATGTCCTGGATGCCTACTTGATCGAGCAGAGCGATAGTCTTACCGCCCACTCGACCACCATTGGAAGCCATTGTCTTAGTTGTCTCCAACGTTGGCTTGTCCCAAAAGAAGCCCACATCTTCGAACAGACTCAAAGCCAACCACCAATGGGATCTCATCAACCCAAGTGTCTTGACAGAGGCTCAACTGCAGTAAAAGTGCCTAGAGCACGCCTCGATGCTGTATAGCACTAAAGACAAGACTTAAAAGTACTGTGAAGAGGCCTTGTATCCCTGGTCCTCTTTTTTGGACATTAGTAACTTTTAAGACCCCTTCTATGCAAGAACATATCTTTGAACATTGGCAGTTGCAGAAATGATTGCCTGAACTCCCCCTCCTTATCAACCCACCATGCCTTTTCACATCCGGTTCAGCATTCTCTGTATGTCTTTTTACAGGATTGGCTGTGTAGTCTTTTTTTATTCGTTTGTTTGCATTGATTGTTTTATTGAAGTCCCCATATTTGTATACAATATTGATTGGACATGCTCTTATTTTGGAATCTTTCACACACCTCCTGAAACGTATCATCTGTCCTTGGCCCACGTTACCTAAAGAGGCCAAGGAAGTATATCTGTCGGGCTGTCCATATCTCACCTTTATGATTGGGATCACTGCTGTGTGAGGGTGGGTAGGCAGGTGGTCAGTCAAAATGTCGAAAATAAAATGTAGAATGACAATAATGTCAAAACAAAAAAATGTAGAAAAAAAATGTCGAATTCCCTTTTTTTAAATTATATATTTATTTAGGGGTCCAGGAATAAAAACAAATAGGTAAAACCAAGAAAATAAGAAAAAAAGGGGGGTTGGGGGGGAACTCCCCCATTTCGAATAAAAAACGTCATAAAATAAAATTCAACATTTTTTTTTCTACATTTATTTTTCGACATTTTGACTTTCTACATTTTGTCTTTCTACATTATCACTATAAACCGGGGTAGGCAGTTCAGCTACTACTAATCCCTGTACTCCTGCAGAGCAGCCATCATTTTGTCACAACTACTTAGACTTGAATTCACTCTTTGACCACGATAGGTCACAGTAAAAATATCTGCAAACCTACTAACAAAGAAATGCAGTTACATCACACCGTCAGCAATCCCCTCAAGATTCATGGCCTGTCGGAATCTGCTTCTTGACTGTTGTTTGACCAAACAGGGAACACCAGGTTTTTCTGTGATCTGCTTTTTAAAGAAACTTTTCGGGTGTTTTTATACAAATATTCAATATTTGTGGGGCAGCATGGTCACCATTACCTTCCCAATTAACCCTGGTCTTGATGTCATTACCCTCCGTTTAGGAGTATCGGTGCAGAAGATGGCTATTTCTTCTGCTCAGATGCCGTTGGAAAGTTCACAGTAAATTTCCCTTTGCATCAGTTGTCAGTCACACGCCTTCATATCACATGAACCAATAGCCTTGAATGCAGTACCATTTCTCCAGCATGGGGTCTGGCATGGATTCACATGCTCATGAATATTCCCCGTCGTCAGGCTGGGAATCCTCGGTAAAGAAAAAAACAGTATCAGTTTCGTTTCTGATCTGTCTTTCGTAGTAGTAACCAATCACTGGTCTCTGCGTCATACTGACCACAGCCAATGACTGCCCTCTACCTAAGCACCGCCTCTGGCAGCCATCTTCAGATTTTTACCGCACGTTCATGTGTTGGGATCCTCGTGCTATTGCTCTCGAGCGTTAGTGCTATTTTTTCACGTTTTTTCTCAAAAACTTCGTTTTTTTCGGTCAAAAGAGCCTCAAGCTCCACCGACTCTCCATCCGATCAACGGGGACCGGTGTCGGATTCGTCTACGCCCCTCAAGGGTGAAGATTCGTCGAGCTATGCTTTTGGAGGACTCCAGAAGTTTCTCAGGCCCGGTCATGGCCCAGGAGAAGGGAAGCTCGACGCCCGGAAAGCTGTTCAGGGTCTGCCCTGGATGCCAGCTGCAAAACGTCTTCAAGGAGGACGAACATTCTTTTTGTCTTTACTGCCTACATGAGGACAAGACGCACGTGGAGAAGGACTGTGCGTTTTGCGGCAACATGTCGGAGCGGACCATGAAGGACCGCCATCAACGTCTCGCCAACTGGCTGGAAGGGAAGAGCCCATCCGGCGAGAAGAAGAGGAAGAAATCCGAGCGGTCTTCTAAGACCTTTGAGGACGCCCCGGCGACGGGGGTCCAACATAAGGCCAAGCACCGCGAGTCCGCTGGCACCGGGAGCGCCGAACGGTCGGGCTCTACGGGCGCCAGGCTGGGCGCACCCTCCCCGGCACCATCAACCACGAGCCAACGCTCCGGGTCGGGTAAGAGGAAGGCCGAGCACCCGGCGAGGCTCATAGAGAGGCCCCGGTTGAGCTCGAAGGCGGAGGGGGAGCGAGGCACTGTCCCCCCCCTCAAGGATAAGGCGGTGAGCGCACCTAAGGTGGTGAAGGCCTTAATCCATCCGGCCAAGCCCTCTATCGAGTCTGTCGCGGCGGCCCTGGCTCAGCCTATGGAGGCTACGCCAGTGGTGGTGACCTCAGGGCTCGGAGTCTCCCTGCCGCCTCGGAGGGAGTCCTCTTTTGTGCCCATCGATAGGACCCCCGTGAAATCCCCCGTGGGGAAGAAAAAGGGGGGGCAGGGCGTTGTCGTAGATTCGGCCTCAACCTCGGAGGAGGAGCTGGTCGAAGTCTTAAGCCACGGCCTCGGCGTGGAAGAAGACCGGCCCGTCGGGATGGATCCCGACGCAGGTGACGACGACATCGTCGAGGGTACCGACGGGGCCCCTGATCGCCCGTCGGATTCCCCTCTGCCAGCGCCGCGAGACAGCTCGGCGGCCATTTTGTTGGCTATACAGTCCTTATGCTCAGAGATAAGGACGAGACTACCGTTGCCGACGGAACCTCTCCCGTCGGGAGACCCAGAACCGGGACCTTCTGGGGTTCCCCCTACCAAGAAAAGAAGGATCCACCCTCCTCCTCCTTTTCAGCCGTCGCGCCCCTTCCAGCCCTCCTCCCCGTCCACCCGAGGGGATGATACGGGGACTGACACGGCAGCGACGGGTACGGACGACGAGGTATACGACGAGGATGTACCGTCGTCGCCTCCCACCAGGGCTTCTCCGCCCGACGAGATTGGGTCGTTCCACTCCATGATCGCCAGGGCATCCGAGCTTTTCCAACTCTGCCCTGAGGAGAAGAAGAAGGAAGGTTTCCTTTATCAGCGGCGCGAGGCCAAGAGGAAGACGGTCCTCGCAGTGCCTCTATTGGACGACATTTGGGATGAGGGCCTCACCCTCAAGAACCCTTCCACGACGCCAGCTAGAAGAGACCGGTACGAGAAAAAGTACCGGGTCCCGGACACGGCCCCCCTGTGCCTCCGGGCGCAGCCTACCCCGGACTCCGTCGTCTCCGCGGCGGCCAGGAAAAAAGCGGGGGGGGGGTGCGGCCTCCACATCGACTTCCCCACCGGACGGCGAGGGAAAGAAATTGGACGCTGTGGGACGCAGAGTCATCTCGTCTGCAGCAACGACGATTAAAGCTGCCAACGCCTTGGCTATCGTGGCCCGATACGACAGGGAGCTCTGGTACAAACTGGCTCCCCTGCTGGACTTCTTGCCGGACGACAAGAGGGCAGAGGCCCTGGAGATCCTGCAGGAAGGTGAGGTGGCTTCGGACCATGCCATTACCGTTGCGACGGACATCGCCGACACTGGGTTCCGCCAGTTGGGCAACGGCGTTTGCCTTAGGCGGCGTGGATGGCTCAAGGCTACGGACTTCCGTCAAGACGTTCAGACCAGAGTCCTGGACATGCCCTTCGATGGGAACAACCTGTTTGGGAAAACAGTGGACGATTCCCTTCAGGCCATTAAAGCGGACACCGAGACGGCCCGGGCCCTTGGAGTTCTGCAACGACGACGGACGCCCTTTCGGAGCAGCGGAGGCAAGGGCGCCTCCAAAGGTTCCGGCGTGGTTTCTCCTCCTACCGTCAAGCGGCCCACTCGTCGTCTCAGGAGGCCTACAGAGGACGAGGCAAGTCTGGCGGACCCCGCCGTCGTCACCAAGGACAAGGCGGCAAAGCCTCGTCGAAGCAGGATTGAACCGGCCGTGGGGTCGGGCCCCCACCGAAGCACCCCGGTGGGAGGCCGGCTGGCGAGCTTCGTCAGCGTGTGGGAGTCCATCTCCCCCGACCGTTGGGTGCTGGACGCCTTGGCCCGGGGCCACGCGCTCGAGTTTCAAAGAAAGTGTCCGCGCGTCCCCCCCGTGGCCAGGAAAGAACTTCACGTCCCTCAACTTCTCCTGGAGGTAAAGGCGATGCTCAGGAAGGGCGCCATCGAACTCGTCCCAAAGAGGCTTCGGGGCTCCGGAGTTTACTCGAGATACTTCCTCGTGAAGAAGAAGACAGGGGGATGGCGCCCCATCCTGGACCTGCGACGTCTGAACAAGTTCATCAAGGCGCAAAAGTTCCGGATGGTCACCCTCCAGCACGTCCTGGGTCAGCTGGAGGAAGGAGACTTCCTGTCGTCGTTGGATTTGGAGGATGCCTACTTCCATATTCCCATCCTGAAGGGGCACCGAAAATTCCTCAGGTTTGTGGTCCAATGGCGTCATTACCAGTTCAAAGCCCTCCCCTTCGGACTACGGTCGGCACCCAGGGTGTTCACCAAGTGCCTCGCACCGCGAAGGGATCCACGTCTACCCCTACCTGGACGACTGGCTCATCCGAGCCAAGACAAGGGAGCTCGCCGTGGTTCACACGGCAAGGACCGTCCAACTTCTCACGGACCTGGGATTCTCCGTGAACTACGCCAAATCCAACCTGGTACCCGCGCAAGACGCTCTGTTTCTGGGAGCGAGGCTCAACACAGTGTCCCTTCTGGCCTCCCCGTCGGAGGAGAGGACCAGGACCATCCTGGGCAAGGTGCAGCGGATGTTGGTGGCCGACGCGGCCAAGGTGAGGTCCATCAAGTCCCTCCTCGGAATGATGTCTTCCTGCATCTACCTCATTCCCATGTGCAGGCTCCGGATGCGCCCGTTGCAGGAGTTCCTGGACGCGCGCTGGATCCAAACGACGGGCAGCTTCGAGGAAAGGATCACACTCGACGAGAGTTTCCGATGAGCGATCCGGTGGTGGGGCACCCGCGCGCATCTGACGGCGGGCATGGACTTCCAGACCCCAGCCCACCAGGAGACAGTGACCACGGATGCCCCCCTGGAAGGGTGGGGAGCGCACACCGAAAATCTGCACGCAAGAGGCCTTTGGCTCCCGACGGAGAAATCCTTACATATCAACGTCCTGGAGCTCCGTGCAGTGTTTTGGGCCCTCAGGTCCTTCCTTCCGTCCCTCAAGGGCAAGGTGGTGAGGATCTTCACCGACAACACCACCACCATGTTTTACATCAGGAAACAGGGCGGAACCAGGTCCCCAGCACTGTCCAAGGAGGCGCAGGACCTGTGGCATTGGGCAGTCGACCAAGGTATGTTTCTGGTGCCGTTTCATCTGGCAGGGATAAAAAACACCATCGCCGACTCACTCAGCAGGGAGCTGCGCTCGTGCCACGAGTGGGAACTACGGCAGGATCTAGTGGATCGCCTCTTCCGACGGTGGGGCACACCCCAGATCGACCTGTTCGCGACGGCGACGAACTCCAAGTGCAGGAGGTTCGCCAGCAGGTTTCCCCAGGCGAGGAGCATGGGCGATGCTTTCTCGTTCCCCTGGGAGGGCCTGTTCCTCTACGCGTTCCCTCCTTTGCCACTGCTAATCCGGCTCGTCAACCAGCTCAAGAGGTCACGGTGCAGGATGATCCTCGTCGCACCTGCGTGGCCGAGGCAGATATGGTTCCCGGACCTTCTGGACTTGTCAGCGTCCCCACCAATCTAGCTGCCGGTGGACGCGGATCTGCTCTCCAGGGAAGGAGGCGCCATCCTCCACCACGACCCGAAATCGCTGAACTTGCAGGCCTGGCTCCTGCAGCGCTAGAGTTTGGAGGATACGACATATCGGCCGACTGCAGAGAGGTTCTTGCAAAGGCCAGGGCGTCCTCGACTCTTAAATGCTACGGACACAAATGGAAGAGGTTTTCTGTCTGGTGCCACGCACAGAAGATTAACCCTCTACGGATTACGGCTCCCCAGGTACTGCCGTACCTGCTGACGCTGGCCAAAGCTGGGCTGGCACACGCGTCCATCAAGATTCATCTTGCTGCGATCTCCCGATACACCAGAACCACGGGCCGGTCGTCCCTGTGGTCTCATCGTCTGGTGAAAGAGTTCATGAAGGGACTGTTCAGATTGTTCCCGCCGGTGAAGGCGCCGGCCCCGGCGTGGGAGCTCAACGTGGTGCTGACCAAGCTCATGGGACCTCCGTTCGAGCCTCTGCACTCGGCCCCGTTGAAGTTTCTGTCGTGGAAAACAGCGTTTCTTGTGGCCATCACCTCCGCACGACGGGTGGGAGAGATCCAGGCCCTTTCCTGCAAGGCCCCGTACTTGACTTTTCACGACACGAGGGTAGTGCTCAGGACGCACCCCTCCTTCATGCCCAAGGTACCGTCGGACTTCCATCTCAACGAACCCTTGGTGTTGCCTGTGTTCTTCCCGTCGCCTTCGTCGCCGGCTGAGAGGACTTTGCACTCGCTGGATGTGGCTAGAGCGCTGAAGTTCTACGTGGACCGCACGAAGTGTTTTCGGAAGACGTCACAACTCTTTGTGAACTTTGGACCTGTCAATCAGGGGAAGGCTCTCTCGAAGGCTTCCGTTTCCAGATGGCTCTCCGGCTGTATCATGTACTGTCATCGGTTGGCAAACCGACCGCTGCCTGGCCGTCCGAGAGCCCATTCCACCAGAGCGATCGCAGCTACCACGGCGTTCCTTTCTGGTGTGCCCCTGCTGGACATATGCAGGGCTGCTACGTGGAGGTCGACGCACACCTTCACGAAATTCTACTGCGTCGATCGGGATTCCAGGGAGGAGTCCAGGGTCGGCCAAGCAGTGCTGCGCAACCTGTTCGCCTGAGGTGAGCCTGGTGAGGAGGTAAGATGCTTAATGTTGAGTTTGATGTAATGCTTAATGTTGAGCCTTTGCCACCTCCCGTGGTTGTGCATGCGTGTACTGCTATGTATTCTTTATTCATGAGCATGTGAATCCATGCCAGACCCCATGCTGGAGAAGGAACAAGTTACTTACCTGTAACTGTTGTTCTCCAGCTGGGTCTGGCATGGATTCACATGCGAACCCTCCCGCCTACCCCTCTGCGGCTCTTCACTTGGTCATACTGCCACTTCACGTGCTCCCAAATCTGAAGATGGCTGCCAGAGGCGGTGCTTAGGTAGAGGGCAGTCATTGGCTGTGGTCAGTATGACGCAGAGACCAGTGATTGGTTACTACTACGAAAGACAGATCAGAAACGAAACTGATACTGGTTTTTTCTTTACCGAGGATTCCCAGCCTGACGACGGGGAATATTCATGAGCATGTGAATCCATGCCAGACCCATGCTGGAGAACAACAGTTACAGGTAAGTAACTTGTTCCTTCCTTTTCTATTGGAGATCACCTTTCGTCTCTGTCCTGCTGGGTGAGGAGACAGAACCCCTGACATAAATGTATTCTGCGGCACCAAGAGAAACGTTGGGATCTCTAGGCTTGGATTCCTCTCAGAAGTGCCAAGTGTCCACTATTTTCAGGTCACTGGCATATTAGGACACATTTTTTGAACGGCATGCCATGTCTCAGGCACGTATTGGGCTGTAGCACCGCTAAACCAGTAACCTCTGTCAACAAATTAGTACATTGTTGAGCTGGTGGCCTAATAGGCATCAAAAGGCTGTGGTGACAACTTTACTGGAGAAGCCTGGTTGGATTTATTTCGTGTAAGAAAATGATTCTCCTTTACCTGCCTGTCTTGGTCACTGCTTATGGTTATTTCATGATGCAGAAAAATACTCTCAAATATACTCTTAGCTCTCATTTTGGTAGCATATCCATGGTGAAGGATTACTACGGCAAGAGGGGGATGGGCTAGACAACAAATATTATACTTTAGTGAAAACATTTAAGAGTTAGGAAAAGTAACACTTTATTAATAAGACTCCACTAACACTTCCAGCAAGTAAAAAATACATTTACAAATAGCCTTACCAAGACAAAACTAATTCTTTTTTTTTTAAACTTTATTTTTGGTATTTAAGACAAAACAGTAAAACAAAATCATAACATAAACAAACATCGAAGTAACTCGTGCTTCTTC
The DNA here is from genome assembly GCF_040938575.1 of Ambystoma mexicanum. Taxonomy (NCBI): domain Eukaryota; kingdom Metazoa; phylum Chordata; class Amphibia; order Caudata; family Ambystomatidae; genus Ambystoma; species Ambystoma mexicanum. The sequence continues at coordinate 229,598,106 of NC_090935.1, read as the reverse complement.
TTCCCGTCTCCATTTCCCGCTGTCCATCACCTCTCGGTCACACCCTAGCTTGAGTTAATAGCAGTTCTCGGTTATTTGCATTGTTGGTGATGGGGCCTGTGTCTGTAGTCTTCTGTGGGGGTGCTGGAGTTGTATCTCAAGGGGAGTCTCTGTCTTTGGTAGATAATAAGTAGGCAATGTAAGGGCCACAGATGTCGGGGGGTCTTGCGTGTAGAGGTAGTAGCTTTATGAAGTTTGTTTCAGTGTCTTGACTGTACGTTACGTCTTTCATCCACTGTTGTATGATCAGGGTGGGACCTTTTCCCCAAGACATTGCGATTCTTCTGCGAGCCAGCAGCAGTAGCAGCCCTCCCAGTTTGCGAGTCACAGGGGGAAAGTGTTTGGTGTATCCCAGTAACGTCATCTTGGGGTCGGGTTCGATAGGTGTGTCCGTTATTGCGGCTGTCTTTTCCAGTACCAATGTCCAAAAAAGTTGTATTGTTGGACAGGCCAATGCGAGGTGTAGGAAGTCAGCTTGTGGTGCATTACAACGCTGCATTGTGGGGGGGTTGAGGGGTGGTAATGGTGAATTCTGGCGGGAGTGTGATATGTCTGGTGTATGAATTTCAGGTGTATTAGTTTATATCTTGTATTTAGTAATATATTTTGTGTTTGTGCTAGGGCATAGTCTCATTCTTCATCTGGGATTGTGATCCGGAGAGCCCTCTCCCACCTCGCCTTAGGTGCTGGCGGATTTGGGGCTGTGTCCGTTAGTAGAGATTTGTATAACATCGAGACCAGTTTGCCCTCTCCTTGTGATTGGATGACCCCATGGAGTAACTGCCATGTCTCAGGATTTCGCGGGAATCCTGGAAGAAGCGTTTGTAGGGCGCCTCTGAGGCGGAAATATAGGAATGTATCTAGTGCGGTGGAGGCTCCGCGGTCTTTGGCTTGTTGGGGGGTAAGGAAGTGCCCCTCGATAAAAAGGTCCCCCATATTTTTAATTTTTAGTTTGTCAACCCAATTCAGATACACTCTCTCGGCAGTTACTGGGACACCAGGTATGAATTTTACAGGCAGTAAGGGGGAGAACCTGGTCTGTATCTCGCATTTTAGCGCTATTTTTTTCCATATTGCTATGGTGGAGAGAACAGGATTCAGGGTTTGGTGCGGGGTGTGTGTCAGGCCTAAGATGGCTGCCCTAAGTAGATTGGGAGATGCCAGGGCTCGCTCCAGTTGGACATGGGGGCGGATGAATAGTGTGGCGTACCAATGTCCCAGGAACTGGGCTTGTGTAGCCCAGTAGTACCGTTCTACGTCGGGGAGGGCCATTCCGCCTTTGTTTACTAGTTGGATCAGTGAGTTATAGGCTATTCTAGCTGGCTTGCCTGCCCAGAGGAGTTCCAGGATCATGCTTCTCAGCTGTTGGAGCTGTATTTGGGGTACTAGAAGGGGGAGGTTTACAAATAAATACAGGAGTTTGGGGAGTATTACCATTTTTACCAATGATACGCGACCCCACAGGGTAAGTGGAAGTGATTTCCATCTTTCTACTTACTCTTGTAGTGATTGGATTACCTTCCCATAGTTGTCGTGGAATAGTGTTTGGTGGTCACGGGCTAGTTGGATGCCTAGGTATCGCACGTTGGAATGTTCCCATTTGAACCCATAGTCATCTTGGAATTTTGGGGTCTCCGGAGTGAGTGGGAATATGATGGACTTACTGTGATTGATCTTCAGGCCGGAGAAGTTGCCAAATTTTATTATGTCACAAATTACTGGGTTTAGGTTGGATGTCGGGTCTCAATGTAAAGGGCGATGTCATCTGCGGATAGGGATATTATTAGTTTATGGGGACCGAAGGACAGACCTCTTCGTATATGTTTAGCTTGGATGTCTGAGGCGAGGGGTTCCATCACTAGTGCAAAGAGTAGGACGGAAAGCGGACACCCTTGCCTTGTTCCTCTCTAGAGATCGATTGCTGTCGATCTGGTTTTTCCTAATGTAATGTGGGAACGGGGATGGTCGTACAGTAGGGCTATTAATTGAAGGAATCTCTTGCCGAGGCCCATTCTCTGAAGGATTTCAAAGAGAAAAGGCCATTCAATGGAGTCGAACGCCTTTTCGGCGTCCAATAGGACTGCTACTGCTTGCTGGGAGGGGTCTAGTGCTTCCATGACCCCAAACATGCGTCTTATGCCGAATGTGGTGTTACGGCCAGGTACAAATCCGGCTTGGTCTGCCAGCACCAGCGCAGGCTTCAAGGGGATGAGTCTAGTGGCGAGAATCTTGGCTAGTATTTTATTATCTAGGTTGATAAGCGAAATTGGCCTATACGAGCCGCATTCTTCCGGGGGTTCGTTGGCTTTGTGTAGCAATACCATATTTGCTTCTCAGAGTGTCGGGGGTAGTGAACCGACCTCTAGTGCCTTTCCGTATACCTGCAGTTACAATGGGGCAAGGATGGGTGCAAACTTTTTGTAAAATTCGCCCATCAGTCCGTCGTGGCCTGGGGCTTTGGTGCACGGTAGATCTTTGATGGCCTGGTGGATTTCGTCTGTCGAGATTGGCGCGTTGAGGGGTTCTCTTAATGTGGCGTCTACCCAGTATAATTCTATGTCTTCTAGGTAGCGAGACATTGTTTCCTGGGTGGCATGAAATTTGGTGCTATATACGTTTTGGTAAAAAATGCGAAAGGTCTCTGCTATTACTTTATCGGTGTGTACTAGGGTGCCCTGATGGTTCCGGATCTGTTCGACCTGTGTAGGTTTGCGGTCCGCTGCTATCAGCCTCGCAAGCAGTGCTCCTGGATTTTGGCCCTCACCATATTGGCAGATACGATGACCATGTGATAGGAATTTCAATTCTCTGTTCGCGGCTGTTCTGAATTTGTCGAGCTCTGTCTTCAGTGATGCCAGTACCTGTGGTCCTGGGGAGATTGTAGTTGTTCTAGTTCTTTTAGATGTGTCTCGCTTTTTGATAGTTCTCGTCGAATGAGCTTCAGGATACCTTGCTCTTTGGCTAAGCATACTCCTCTGACGTAGCATTTCAAGGATTCCCACAGGGTCCCGGCTGAAGATACTGAGCCCTGGTTGATTTCAAGAAACGTCATGATTTCTGTACGTAGTTCATCTGCGAATACCTGATCCTGCAGGGACCCTGGTTTGAGCCTCCAGTGTCTCCTCCCTTCTGATGGGTCTGGTGGGGTGTCTTCGGCCATGACCGCTGAGTGGTCGGACATGGATCTAGGCTGAATTTGGCAGTTCGCCTATTGGGCTTGGCTGTGAGCGGACACCAGGATGTAGTCCAGGCGGGAGCTAGTTTGGTGGACCCAAGAGTGGAATGTGTAGTCTCGGAATTCTCCATGTTGGTGTCTCCAGATGTCGACGAGACTAAATGCTGTGCAGATTTCTAGGACCTGGAGAGCGGCTTTGGGGGTGACCGTGGTGGTCGGGTGTGATTTGTCCTTTTGTGGGTCGAGGGTGGTGTTCAAGTCTCCCGCCCAGATAATTGTTGCAGACCTTCTTTCTTCCAGGTGTGTCGGGACCCAGTCAAAATTATTATGTCCGTCGGTGTTTGGTCTGTAGGCGTTTATGAGAATAACTTGTTGTGTTTTCCACGGTTCCGTGGATCAGTAGCGATCTCCCTTTGTCATCGCTTTTAACTGAGTGCAGTTTGAATTTCAGGGTTTTGTTTATTAGGATTGCCACTCCTCTGGCGTATGTGTAGTATGACGCAAAGTATCTGTGGCAGCCCCAGTCTCTGGCCCATCTGTTCTCTGTTCCCGGGAGGAGGTGGGTTTCTTGGATCAGGGCGATGTCCACTCTGTGTCTCCGGAGGTACTGTGTCATCTTTCTTGTTTTGGTCGGGTTATTGCCCCCTTTAATGTTCTAAGTGGCTAGCTTGAATGTTGTGGATAGTTGAATTTTGAGCAGGTTGTTGGCCCGAATGGCGGACTGTCATGTCGTGTGGTGCGCTGGTTACGCTTTTCTGGGCACTTGTATTTTCGGATGAAGGCTGGCTTCGGTGTTTCCGCTGGGTGTCACCAGGTGTCGGCGGGTGGAGTGTGGACATCTTGCAAGCACACTTCCGTAACATAAAACTGTTTCCCTCCCAAACATGGGCAACCCCCAACTTGCCCATTGACTTTTCCCTCCCTGAAATCCCCAACATAACTTCGCAGTGCTTGGGGCGCTAGGGAACTTCCAAGGTCCAGCACACCTTTAGCTTAACTGTGGATTTCGGGGATCGGGGCGCCGGGCAGCTTGTGATAAGGTTGTAATGGGGGTCATGGTGGGTCCCCGTTTATTCGGTCTCTCCTTTGTGGCCGTGGGTTGTTGCTGTTTTGGTGGCATCCTATCCTATCGAGAAATTGATTTGCCTCGTCGGGAGTGTTGAAGAATTGTGACTTGCCATTGTGTTGGATTCGCAGTTTGGCGGGGTAGAGCATGGAATACATTAGTTTGTTGTCCTGAAGCCAGCGTTTCACCCCGGTGAAAGTTCTCTGCAGCGCTTGGACATATTGGGAGAAGTCGTTGAAGATTTGGATTTTGTCCCCGTCATATTGTAGGTTTCCTTTCTCCCTTGCAAGGCGGAGGATTGTATCTCGATCTTGGTAATTCAGTATTTTCGCTATGATCGGACGGGAGGGGCCGGCTAGTAGGTACCCTGTGGGCTCGCTCCACCTTGAATAAGTTGGAAAGTGCAGGGACTCCGAATAATTCTTTGCACAGGTTTTCAACGAAGACCTCCATTTTTCCCGTGTTTTTCTGCTCTCTCACTCCAAGTATCCTAATGTTGTTGCGGCGTGATCTTCCTTCGAGGTCTTCGTTTTTGGCCATGATCACTTTCATCTGTGCTTCTAGTGTTGTTACCTTGGTGGCTATGGAGGATGTGTTGTCCTCTATGTCAGAGATACGTTGTTCAGCGGAGTCGAGCCTGTCTCCGTGTTTATCTAGCCGGTGTTGTAGTTGATCAACCTTGGTGGACAGGGAGTCGAGTTTGCTGTCTATGCTACCGATCCCCGCCTTTAATTCGAAGAGGATTTCTTTAATGTCTGTACTGTGAGCGGGTTCGGCGTCTCGGGGTACAGTTTCTTCGGGGTGCTCATGTCGCTCGCTTGTTTTGGGAGTCTTAACTATGGCACCAGCTTCGAATGTCAACTTCCGTTGGGCTTTGTCCGTTTTTCCCATCGTGAAGGCTCTCGGTGTGTTAAAAATTATCAGGGATGCCTTTGCACTTGCTGTTTTCTCGTGGGGGGGTGTTTGGTAGTCTTTTGTAGCGGGTTTTTTTGCTCCCGCGGTTTGCCCCGGTATTATATCAGATGTGGGTTCCTCCTGTGGCTTCTATGCTTCGGCCGGCTCGCTTTGTTTCTTGGGTATTGCGAGGTCGAGAGGGGGTTGGGGGGGGGGCCCCGCTCCCGCCCTGTATATTGTCCGGGGTGTTGTGTGCCTCGTGAGTTGCCCGGGGTTGTGAGGTTGTCGGATTTCGGGCTTATTTAGGCACAAGGGGGGGTTCCGCCGGTCGAGTTAGGGTTTCCCGAGCTCTGGGTAGTCTTCAGGGCCCGCTTTTTCTCCCGGTTCGGCGTGTGCGTGTGCCGAGTGGCTCGGGGCCTTGCAGAGTGATAGTGTGGGCGCTAGGCTTTTTTCCACGCACCCCCCGGCCTGCGGAGTTACTGCGAGTGCCCCTTCGCTTTAGTGGTCCCCTGGTACGATCCTCTCACCTCTGGGGGGCTGGATGGCCCCCGGACTTGCTGGACTCCAGAAAGGGCGGGCTGCTTCCCGGGAGCCCCGGCCTGCACTGTTAGCGCTGCCGCTGGCGGTTCGGCCCGTGGGTTGGCTGGAGCTCGCCAGCTCCGATTCCTAGGAGCGATCTACGCGGGCCGTTGCTCCGTGGCTCTCAGGGGCAGTCGCGTGTCTCGGATCTTCTCTCGCAGTCCCGTTTCCCCGTAGCGGGAGGTCACGGCTCGTTCGCCCGCGGCGCTGTGCCTTGGATGCCGTCGTGGGCTATGGGCCGGGGCTGCGCCTGGCAGGCGGTGGCGGGTGGTATTTCTCGTTGACAGGGGGGGGGTGTTCCGTCGCTGGAGAGGGGTTTGATGGCCCCCGGATCCGCTGATTTTCCACGATTAATGGGTGCGCTGTCGGACCTGACACCAGTGCGGACAACTAATTCTTAACTTTCAATTTGGATGTGGGTCCTGTAATTGAGATTTTATTCTTGGACCAATTAAAGTTTATATTGGTAGGAAAAATGTCTAGAAAATAGTTAAATGTGGATGGATGCTTAACAGGCCCAGATTGCAGGTGGATCTCGGATTGAAGACAGAACGAGTGTGTAGAAGGTTCAGCATTTTAGTAAAATGATACCCTGCAGCACCCATTGGGGAGATGGACTTACCTTTTGCCTCTTTAGAGAACAAATCATTTGACTTAATTGGCCACTACCCACTATGGAGGAGTCTCCTCTAAATCCGTTCCCTGTGGATTTAGAAAGAATATTCACCACAAGCATTTTAAAAATGAGTCTGTTTATTCTGCACCGTGTGTAGAGCCGATACATTAAGACAAATGCTGTCTGTTTCACTTCCTACTGTCTCCACGCCACATGTGCAGCACCCAGGAATGACCCTTCTTTGACTCTGCATGGGTTCGGAAATGGATTTCCTGGTGGACTGTGCTAGAAACGAAGTAGCCTCGATTACTCCCTGGTATACTGCACAATCATGGCTGGTTTGCTGTTAGTAGAATTGGTTTGATTGTGCAATTGGTGAACCTGCGTATAGAGATGCAGTGCTCACACCGCATGTGGACAAATTGGTGGTTGCGGGTGAAAACCATAGACCACTTGATTCCACTTACTCAACCTTAATAATACAGCTTCTCATCATGGTCATCTATGTGTATTTAGACTAGTGTGATGGTGACTGGCGCAGTATAAAAAAACATACTGCCTCCAGAAGTATGCCACCAAATGAAAATGACAATGATTGGTGCCAAAATGTGGCACTCTTTGTCACTCTGCCATACTCCCCTCCAAAGAATGTGCAAAGGATTTATCCCCTGCTTGTGGGGTACTGGAATGCCATTTAACTTTGAAAGCTTGACTCAAGATCTATTTTTTTAAAGTTAGCCCACTGTTAGTTCTAGACTGGCCATCCCTTTCTAATGGATACTTTACTGCCACTGATTCCCCATCTAGGATATCCCTATCACAGCTCTCATAGATGGAGAATCCGTGGCAGGAACATCCATCAGAAAGAACATTACAGAGAGGTAAGTAATGTGTTCTTTAGTTTAACAGGGAGTGGCAGCCATGCCACTGAATTTCATTCATACATGAAATACAGAAACATGTTGGGCGAATGAAAGTACATTTGACTAAATGCACTATCTTCTTTGTGAGATTTAAGTACAAAGAAAGGTTTGTCACTTGTTTTAAAAACAAAAAAGGACACGTTTTTATACCTTTTTAGAGGCACTGGAATATTATGCATAGATGGTACAGTGCACTATCAGTCCCAAAGACTTCATTAAGGTATCCCCTTAAACATCATGTATTGGTACCTATCAACGCTCATCCACCTACTGTACACTTACAGTAGTTACTGGTCTAGTCAGCCCAACCTACTCTCTAAACAATACACCTCCACTAGATCAGGCATGGCACACACCACCTCCTCCCTGAGGCCTAGCATCACGACACCCGTAAATCTATACCTGGATGACCCAGCACTCTGGATACGTCACTTTGCCTCCAAACCAACACCTAACCAACCTTGCACTATCACCATCAGAAATTCTAGACTGAACTCTAGAACTAGACCAGCCAACCACCCAGACACGTTCCACCCCAGCACACTGAAGAGAAATACTAGCCTGAACATCCGAACCAGTCCACCTACCGCCCCGTACTCTCACCACCCTAGTATCCTAGGCAGGAACTCCAGACTAAGGGCCCGCACCATGAAACACTTGCATCTTGCCCATAATCATGCTGTTCCCCCCTTTGACGTCAACAATCTAGCCTACACTCCACCGCCAACACCTGAAGAAAAAAAACCCAAACTAGATAAACTCATCAAAGCAGCACTAGTGAATGCCAGGTCCCTTCCTGCCCACGCTCTCGACATTGCTGACTTTATAACCTACGAAAACCTTGATGTCCTTGCAGTCACTGAAACCTGGCTTAATGCCGCATCAGGCCCATCTCTGGCCCTCGCAATACCTATTGATTATGCCATCATTAGATCTGACAGAAACACCACTCAAACAAAGGGAGGTGGACTTGCCTTCATATACAGAAATACTCTCGACATCAAAATCATCCAAGATGCGCAAATCCCGTCTGCCGAATCCTTGTCAATTAAGCTACCCCTCTCACCTAACAATACGGTCACCGTGCACCTCATTTATCGACCACCTGGACCTATCTCCTCTTTCTCAGAGGACATTGCTTCACTTATATCCATAAACACCAAACCTAACTCGCAAACCATCTTACTTGGGGACTTCAACCTCGGTTTCAACGATCCTAAAGACACTAACGCCCTTGACTTAGCTAATTCATTATCTGATTTGGGTCACACGCAGATCATCCACGAACCCACCCATATCAAAGGTAGAACTCTAGACTGGATCTCACAAATCAATTGCCCTACTGACCTCCTATCTAATGACCCTTGCATCTGGTCAGACCACCACAAACTAACCTTTGCTATCAATGCTTACACTACTCATTCAGCGCCTACCATCGCCCCTGCCATCCGAACGAGAAACAAGAAAGACATCACTCCCGACAAACTTCTACCTTTACTACTCCCCATACTGAATAACATTGATTCAGATACAGACCCTACAGCTCTAGTGGACACCTACAACCAGGCTATACTTAAAGCTCTGGACTCCATTGCCCCGTTAAAACTGCGGAAACCGAAACCACAGCGTCACCTTAACACTTGGTTCACACCACAGTTGAGAGAACTACGCAAAGCCAAAAGAACCGCTGAGGCACTTTGGAAAAAACACCCCACAGCTCATAACAAATCTGAACTAACCTTAGTATCCTCTACCTACAAAGAAGCCATACTCTGCGCCAAAAAAGACTCCTACAACAAAAGGATTACACAAGCGGAATCCAATACTAAAGAACTTTTCAAAATACTCAAAGAATTAGAATCCCCTGTTACCCCTATCGACAAAGGTATCACTGACGCATTATGGTGTAGCAACATCCAGAAAGCCTTACTAGATAAAATAGCTCGCCTACAATCCAAAATTAACGCAAAAAAATCTGTGCTCTCTGCAGACTCTAACTACAAGCATCTGCCTAACATACCTCCAACCTTCCACACGACCTGCAAACCCTTCAGCTTCTCTCCCCTTTCCACGTGGGAAGTAGAAAACATCATCAGGAAACTAAAACCTTCAAATTGCCAAGGTGACGCCTGCCCTGCCCCGATTGTTAAAGCAGCTGCACACGATCTGGCGCCATTCATTACCAATCTCATCAATGCCTCGTTCAAATCTGGAATAGTTCCGGACAATCTTAAGGACGCTTGGGTCATTCCACTCCTCAAAAAACCTACGCTTGACCCAGCCAACCCATCTAATTACAGACCTATAACTACGGTACCATTCCTATTAAAAATACTGGACAGAGCAGCTTACCTACAAATACAGGCCTATCTAGAAGCTAACAACCTCCTAGGGCTTAGGCAATCAGGCTTCCGACCAAGACACGGCACGGAAACTGCACTCATTGACCTTACCACCCAGATCCAAACCTTGAAAGACCATGGCAAACTTGCACTCCTTTTATTGCTTGATTTGTCAGCAGCGTTTGAATTGGTTAACCACCAAACACTCTGTCAACACCTGAAATCCGCAGCCCACTTTTCAGATGCAGCCACTGCATGGATCAGCTCATTTCTGGTGAACAGAACCATGAGGGTCTTCTCTCCCACCGATTCCGCCGAGCCGGCCCCAGTACTTTGTGGTGTCCCGCAAGGTTCATGCGTGTCCCCGACACTCTATGATATATTCACGAAACCCCTCTTCGATATCCTAGACTATCTGGGTGTTACGTACACCAATTATGCGGACGACACCCAGATACTCTTTCCTATCACGGGTGACTATGAAACAGACAGCACGACCCTCAATGAAATCTATTCCGTTATACAAGCATGGATGGCACACCATGGCTTGTGTCTCAATGACGATAAAACAGAGCTGATCATCTTGGGCACTCACGCCAAACTTAAAAATCTCAACCCTGCATTCAAAGCCTTTACCATAGATGGTAATCTCATCTCTGTCTCTAATAACACTAAAACTCTTGGTATTTACATTGATGCTACCTTATCCCTCTCTAAACAAACTAACGCAGTAGCTTCATCAGCTGCTTACACTTGCAAGCTTATCACTGCTTGTAGACCATTCATCTCTGCACCTAACTGTATCACTCTCGCGAGAGCATTAATCCTTTCCAAAATAGACTACTGCAACGCCCTCTACCTGGGCACCAGCCTCAAAAACATTAATAAATTACAAGTAGTACAAAACAATGCTATCAGAGCTGCCCTTAACATTCCCAAAAAAGCACACATATCCGAGACCAGACGTAACCTACACTGGCTCCCTGTCAAGCACCGAATATCCTTGAAAACGCTTGCCCTAACACACAAAGTCAGGGCTAACCTTGCTCCAGCATACCTCACTAACCATTTCAGACCTCACTCTGCCTCGAGACCTCTTAGAGCAGCCCAAACCAACACCTTAACCATACCAAGATTTAAACTCCACAACTCAGGTGGAGCCAGCTTCCCGGTACAAGCATCCAAACTATGGAACACCATCCCCCCACATCTTCGTGCAGAACCTTCATTTAACCGGTTCAAACAGAGCACGAAGTGTTGGCTCCATAACACGGACCTCTGACAGCCTAACTTAGCCTCTTGATCTTGAGCCACTCTCCTGGAATTATTATCTCCGCGCATGCACTTGCTTATTATGCCAGTTCCTACCTGTAACAATTTTGGAACTTGGCCGACTGTATTGTCTTGACTGCACACCTCTGTAACTGTAACCTCCATGTATCTGCAACGTAACTTTGCTTAACCGCTCACTTGTAACCAGCTTTACCTTATGCGCCCTTATGCCCCCGGGCCAGGCTGCGCTTTATAAATAAATAAAATACAAATACAAATTACATGGTATTCAGCCTGATCTATCTCGTTAGTCCAATACAATGTACAAAAGTATGCATTTGGAGAAGTTTTAAAACATTTTTAAGTCAGCAATGATTTATTATAAAAAATGTATACCAATCTGTTCTACCTTTACTCTGCTACTGCAAAATATTAAACCTTCTTACCCTGCTAGGCTACCTCACACCATGTTCCACCTTTTACTTTCAGGTACAAGTAATAAGCAATTGGTTAATATGTTTATTTATTGGGTGTTTCAAGGCGCCACAAAACAAAAAAGTGGGGAATGAACAGGGGAGTAAATAAACAAAAACGGGCCTACTAGGCCTTGTACATTCAGATCGTCAAGTGCAGTAACGGGAAGTGTTTAGTTGGGAAGGTAAGTACAAGTCGGAGTGGAGAGACGCAAGAAGTGCTGGGGATGGGGTAGAGGGCCCCTGGGCTAGGCGAGTGCTATGGAAGGCTAGGACGACGCATGCAAGGGGAATAAAGGGAATACAAAGGTCAACATGCTAAGAGCAAGGACGGGGCTGGCTGGGGCTCTGTAAGGGTGCAGGCCACACCAGTCTAATACAGGGGAGGGGGCACAGAAGGGCAAGAGCAGGAAAGGGGGGGGTCAGTGGAGAACGAGGTGAAGTGGTGGATTGGGCGCGGCAGGCCAGGTGCCCTGTAAGACTCCAAAGGAAACCAGGCAGCCAGTCAAAGTTGCAGAGGCGGACATTAGTAGGGGAGAGGGGGAAGGAAGAGGAGAAAAGGATGCTCTTTAGAAGCTTCCGGAACATAAGGAGAATCGTCTCAAGCCTGAGAGGGGCAGGGATGCCATTCCAGAGAGAGGCACCTGCGGAGGAGAGAGATCTACCCCCACACTCAGCTTGGAGAAACGTCTGATCTGCTGAGAGTTGGATCTAGACAGAGCTAGAAGATCGAAGGGCTCTAACAGGGAGGGAGCCCTATAGGAAGGTTATATGGGGTGAGTACATAAATATTCTAATATAGTAGCCACTTTTGTGCAGAAGGCATTCCAGCAAGTGAGGCAAGGGTTGAGCGTTCTGTCCATTCCCCACCGCTTGGCTTAGTGCTCCCTTAGCACAGCAGGTAGGATACTATTGACATGGGTCAGCCTTTTGGCAGTGGTGGGGGCAGCCTTTGGTGTCAGAGTGAGCAAAGAGCTCCTCATGGGGACACTAGTTAATAACAAATCACTACTTTGGCGGCATACATAGGTCACACTGAAATCGGGGGAGGAGGCTGGATGATTGCCCCCTCTACACCAACACCTCCTTAGCTCTGTCACTAGCTTATGCTGTACTTAAGCTTGGCCAGAGGCCTCACTGACGGGAGAGTTTGTGAAGTACAGCAAAGTCTGCTAGAATCCATTATAGTAATGAACCATCACATAAGCCTTATCTGAAATTGTGTAGGTACACTGGCTTTGTTATGCGCAGTGCTGCTCATTCAGAGGATCTTCATGGAGTTGACCGGTTTTCATTTAAGCTGGTGATCGGTTTAGCTGGGCGCTAGGCCACTTTCAAGATTCAAAGACTTTGCAAAGCGACTCCCCATGATAAATTACTCAGTGGCTGAGAGACGGCAGCTGTACTCTGTAAGTGACTTCAATTCAGCACTCCAACTACGTCAATGCCTAGTCTGGGATGCCCAATGGAAGCCCTTATTTATATATTTTTATGACAAGTTCATAAATCTGGATGATGAACCCTTATATAACGCCCCTCTCTTTGAATCCCCCTGACCTCACTGAGCCAAGAAGTAGGTTTGTTTTGTAAATTAAAAGATTTATTTGAAAAATTAAACAATATATACATATATGTATATATATATATCACACTTTTATGAATAGATTAATATTTGATAGCACACTTATGAAGATAACAGTGATCAACAATGGATAATATTACACTAGCACAATTCTTTAATTACTTAGGAGTTGGTATAGAAAGGATAAGGTATCAGAGAATACTATTATGGTTTCAAGGAAAAGCAATGATGGAAGAATGCAGCACAGAAATAAACTGATATGGTTTCAACAATAGATAAGATGATCACTTTTTTCTTCATGACAACTCACTCCCCCCCCCTATGCAATATGAAGAGATGGAAATGAGGGCACACAGGTTTTCAGGAATACAATCAAAAGAAGTTCAGTTCCCCCCTAGCAAGCTTAGAGCAACCGGTATGCTGTTAAACAGTCAAAAATACTTTTACATGTGATTTGCAATGAAGTGAAAAATATGAGAAAAATGATTTTAATTTCCTATAGGAGATTCAGGGTAGGTGATAGCTACTTTGAATTAGTTCAGGTCAACACTAGCAATGATTCAGGAATGATTATCAGAGTGAAAACGAATTTCAGCAGTGGAAAGCAAGAAGCAGCTATTTTTACAAGTGGTGAAATTGAGCCAGTTTGCAATTCGCGGAACTTTTTCCGACTGCGTCGATTGCGATTACGAAAAACTGTAAGGGATGTCATTGGAAAGCTTATGTTCTTAGCTTTAAAATGAAAGTTAAATCTTGCTGCTAGGCCATACGGTTCAAAAGATACGGACGTTTTTGTGGAGGTGGATTTTCAGAAATGAAGTAAAGATTCAGAATGACAAATGACACTTTCACAGCTTTGAAATCACAGAATGGACACACGATTTCTATGCAGTTCTGGACAGGTGGATACTCGCTCCTAATTTTGGACTGGAATAGGCCGCCACTGGTTCTGCTCACAGTGTCCCCTCTGGTCTGGGTCTGGCACTGCACAGCGGTCTGGTTTGGTCTGCTATCGGCACTGCACAGCGGTCTGGTCTGGTCTTGGCACAGCGGTCTGGTTTGGGTCTCTGGTTCCGGCAAAAGTTCTTGGCAAAGAAGCAGAAACAGCACAGCCCGGCTGTTTTATTCTGATGTGCCCCTTGGAAGTCTGGGGTAAAATCAGTCTGCAAGATTGGAAGGCCAGCTGAGAAGAGTTCAGCTTGCAGTAGGCCCTCTGCTTCAAAGTTCTGGAATCTAGAGTCTGGTTTTCTTGTGCAGAACGTCCCGCCAATGTTCAGGTGATGAGTGAATCTGGAAGTCTTCCCTAAGGCTTGCCATCCTTACTTATAGCAGAAATTGCATCACCAAAATGGGTGTGTGCGTGGGCATAACTAAGCCTGCCCCTCACAACTTATCATTGGCCAAATTCTCCTCTCTCCCTTGATTGGGGGAAGGAAATGGAGTGTCGTCATGATGAGGTATGCTTATGGGTCAGAGAATCCTCCCCTTGTCACTTTGCACACAAATCTATTTTTGATTCAAATGCATATTTATCTATGTACAATTTTTCTAATATTATATGTACAGTTAACATATTTTCTGTAGCGCCAAACCATCCGATCCCTGTTTTTGTAAGATGTTGTGTCCACTTCTGACAGGATTCTGCCCTTTTCATCCAGAACACCATATCTAAATTTTTCCATAATTTACACAAATGTGCGCAAGGAATATGGGCATCAGATGATGAAGTGTCAGATTTTTAACATACAGACATTTGGAGTAATACCCTATTTTCCGCTACTACCCCCCAGAACATACCACAGAGTCCTAGCACCTCTTAAAATGTGCACAGAAAAATCACAGGAATAATATTATTTATATAATTTTGACAATTTTGTACTATGAATTATCCATCTTTTTAAAATTATGCTCTGGCCCAGATGGGTGTGGTTAAGTCCCAAAGCACATGGGGGAATTTCTTGCTTGTCCCCGTCTCCAAGCTCAGCTGGCTCACAGGGGCAGTGCCCATCCCAGTTCCTTCCAAGAGGAAGCCATTTACGACCTCCTGATTTAGCAATTGCTTTGAGCCAAGGGAAGTTCATTGTTCTGTTTCCCTGCAGTCCCAGGTACCCCTCCGCTGATTCAATCAGAGAGGTGTAATCTCCTTTTGGTGGGGGCAGCAGAAGGCAGGCGAGGCCTGTTAATGCAGTTGCTGGGCAAGTTTCAACTCCTGTCGGGGGTAGTTGCCGGGCAGAATTCAATCCCTTTAAGCCAGGCTTCAGCCAAATGTCACTTTTGTTCCAATTTTTCTTCATTCAAATCAAACTTACAATTTTTACACATGCAGCTAAAACGCTGATTCTAAGTTCAAAACTATGACATTTAAACAGTTGCAACCTATGTGACACTGAAATGTAGGTCACTCATTTATTTTGAACATTTCAATTTTAGTGGCTTTAAATCCAATTTCACTTGAGCTGCTGACATCCACAGCTCAGCCAGTTTTGTTAGGAACATTATTTTAGGCTCTTAATCTTTCCATATTTTGTATGCACACAAGACTTCATTCTACCAGACGTCTGCTGGTGTTCAGTACGTTTTTTGAATATCTTGCAATGTTTGAAATAGGCATTTTGAGCTTGCATTCAGAGAAACGAAGGTGATTCCAAAGCGCTTTTTGAGCTAACAGGCACTGCTGTTTTTCCTTTGGCACCACGTTTCACTCATGGCGCTTCTGGCCCATCACGCTCGCAGTGGTGGGTGGCAGGTCAGGCAACCATTTTGGTGTGCTCAAAAACTGCGCAGTTTTCCTGGATTCTGGCGCAAATGTGGGCTTTCGGCCATCTTGGATTTTCTAAGCCCACAGTACCAAATGTTGCAGCATAATAACTCGAACATGGGTCAATACACCTGACAACTCTGGGTGTCATCCGATGCAGTCTCACTGGTGAAATTGTGAAAGGAATATGCAGACGTAGTCTTGCATCTTGTGATATTCAAAATGTGCTGACATTGCAAGGGGGGGATGCAGTATTCACAAGAAGCAGAACTTATCTTTCTGCGCCGTGTAATGCTACTGCCATAAGAAGGAGCCTTTGCATTAAATAGTTCTTAGCTTTAATATAGTGAATATAGTGTATTTGATTTGATTTGTTTATTTGTATGACGCTCCAAGCCCTAGGGCATCTGGGCGCATGTCTTACATAGCATGGTTACAGACTGTACATTGACAAAGATATAGTTTACACAATTACAAAACGAAGTTACATATTTACAGGTGTATATTTCTTACATATCATTACATTTAGAGAGCTGCCGAAGGTTAACTATGTTTTCTCTAATCAGTGATTTTGTTTGTTTCCAGCAGTACTGCTCCTCCATGTTTTTGGATAGTTTTCCCTCCGGCTTTCCAATGAAAAGCCTGCCTGGAAACCTTCGCACTTCAACCAACATCCAGGAGAGCAGCGCCCTGGTCAGTTCATCCAGCAAGAGTGACCCCGAAGTCCCAACCAGTTCTGCAAGCAGGAGCAATGCTGCAGTAATAGCTAGCTCTTCCAGTAAGAGTGATACTGACGTCATCACCAGCAGTGGTAACACTGCTGCGGACATCATTTCCTTGGACTAAAAGTTGGGCAAATGACATGCCATCCTCATGCCCGTATTCTATGCAGCACCCTTATGCCATACGCTATTTTGCTATTTATTGCTAAGAAAACAGATTGATTCTGTTGCCTTCAAAAGGTGTAAAAGCAAAAACACAAAGTAGAAGTCGGTATTACAGCGACTTAAAAAAAAATCTATTTTTGTTAATTATTAAATAAGGACTCTGGCAGAGTTCATGAAACTTGCTAAACAAACACTACTTGGTAAGTCCTGACAAACCTGGGGTTGTTTGATGTACTACTGGATGAACACATCGAGCCAGTGTTTGGAATCGTGAGATTGTTGTACTAACAGCAATAAAATATGTAAATATTGAAATGTTTTTTTTTAATGAAAAGCCAATTATATAATTTAAATTTGTGAATCATGGACAGGTGGAGGACGTTTTACCTGTACAGCAAAAACCTGTATTCCACAAATGTGTTGTTGCCTGTGCTAGCTACAGATTTGTGCCAGAACCTTATTGGAATGTGTTGTATTGTGTATCCATGTATATATGGAACTATGTTCTGTTGGTTATCCTGTTGGCGCAGGGAGCTGGGGGTCACTCTGACGGATCTTGTAAGAATAAAACAAGAAAACACTGGTGTCTAGAGTACCTAATTTCACTGCTGACGAGCTACGGACCGCTTTGGTGGCTCGTGACCTATGTTGCTGTCGCGGCTCCTGCATTTTTTGAGCGTAGCCCGCTCACTGGTGTATTGCTGCCTCTGTGGCTATAACCTTGACCCCCCTTGCAGTAGGGACCCAACCTTTGGTATAAGTCTGAACTACAAAGGTTAGTAGTGTTGTTGACAGCCAGGCTTATCTCAAGAGGAGTCAATGTGAGCAGTAAGTTTGTAACACAGAGCTTCACACACCAGTTATTCAAATAAACACACTCAGGGTTTCTTGATTAAACAATTATTTATTCATTTAACAGTCAGTTATATAAGCCTTCTTCAGAAGGGAGCAAATCACATGTAACTTAAGTATACTTCAACACACACTTGCAGTTGTTTTAAATCGGTTGATACCCATTGGGGATGGCACACAGACACTTCCTACATCCTCAGGTGACTTAAATTGTTAGGACACTGTGGACATTGATTTATCACTGGTACATTTAGATCAGTACTGTTCAGGTGTAAAGGTTATAGGAATAGAACATAGGTTAAACACAACACTCAATACACTGGGCAGTACTTTTACAACCCTCCACTGCAAAGTTAATTAGCCCTTTCCTGGGGAAAGGTAAAGCACAGAGTCAGAGATGGAAAAGTTTTTCGGGGGGACCAGGCAAGCCAATGTTATTTGAGCAAAGCCTATGGAAGCTGAATATCTTCTGATGGGCGAATAAAAGTCTTGCACAACTTTTTAAAAGAGTTTGTCGAAGTAAAGAACACTTGAAAAGGCCACAAGCTGTCAGGCTTGTGAAGGGCAAAGATGCAAGCAACTCTGCAAGGCAACCAAGACAAGTCTCAATGGAGAACAAGTAATGCTACACAAGAAGAGGTAAGTCCTCTAAGGTTTACAGTCCTTTTGAATGAAGAAAACTTGCCCCAGCTGCACTTCTGTTCCAGGGTAGGTCTGCAGATCCTTTGTTGCTGGGCTTCAGTCAAGGGGACAAGGAGGACGTCTGGGGACTCCTGCACTACAAACTGGATGGTCGGTGGCAGCAATAGGCAAACTTCGATTCGGTGGCACTTTGCAGTTTCAGCTCCTCGCATCTAAGAAAATAGCACCACTGCAGACTATTGGCTGTTGAGATAAACTTTTCTCTGGGGTCCAGCACTCTGTTGAGGCTTGGTCAGTCCTGCTTCCTGGGAGTCTGGAGGATCTTCCTGGAGCTCTTGGCCAACTTAAAAGCAACACACACAATCTGGTGTTCCTTTCCCTGACACTTCTGATCCAACAGCAGGAGCAGTGGAAGTACAGCCATCTCTGAGAGGATGTCCAGACCGGCTTACTTTGCAGTTAATTGGTCCCACCAACTCAAGGGGAGAAGTCGTCCTTGCAGGGCTTCTCTAGTCGATGCGAATTCGGAGTTGCAGCACAGCAGCAGGGCATCACCGGGCAAGCCAACCGTCCAGGGGTTGCAGCAGGCGTCTTCTTCGGGGGCCATCGTTCCAGTGGTCGACTCTGTCTTCCAAGCCAAAGGCCTCGCCTTTTATGCAGATTTCTCCCATTCATTCCAGCCTAGCTGTCAGTCACTCAGCAGGGTGGATGTCCTTGCCGGACATCCAGACAGCCAATCACCTAAGAGTGCATTCCTGTCTCCTAGGAGCCTAAGCACAGGGTGTTTTGGGCACCTCCCTCGCTTCCTGCCCCGGCCAGACACTCTGGAGCCAGAGGCGGGCTTCACTTGTAAATCCCACCAAAGACAAAATGAACAAAGGGACCAAACCTGGTTTGGCGCGCAGAGTAAATCTCAAGAAGGACCTTTCCAGCAAGAAATGGCGAAAAAAGAAGACCGGGCCATTTTGATGAAATGGGCACGCATGGGTGCTTTACCAAGGCTGCAATTGCAGCCTGTGGTAAAAACACATAATGGTAGTAAAAAGTAAACCACTGCCACCAGCCATTAATTGTAGAAAGGGTAAGATAAAAATGTAACATGAGAAACTAGATAAAGGGGACACTAGGTAACTCCTCCAAAAGATAATGTGTGCTGGGTCTAGAAAGTTACAATTTGTAAGTAAAGTAAATTTCACTTCACTGATCTTGGAAACATTAGTTTCACCAAGAGAAGGTATTTAAACCTTTGGGAAATCTAAGAGACTTCCCTGTGTGTCACAATGTAAACATGATGCCTATGGAGTTTGCCAGACTCCAAAGTTTAAAAAGAAACACAAAGAATAAATCACAGAAAACAATACATGAGAGATTGGGAAAAAGGTCTCACTCTCTCCAGGTGAGAAATTAAATTTCTAAAGTCCAGTAAAGACAACTCGGGGTAGCACATTTCTGATAAATCTTCCTAACAGTGACCCACTGTGCGTGGGCTGCAGTGGTGGCTTTTGTGCCCTGCACTCGCAGGGGTGTTGATGGGACACCGGACGAGTGGGTGGAGTGTCCCGCTCTTCCCCTGTGCATTGTTGCTGGAGACTGGGGCTGCTGAGCTGCAGACCCCACCTACAGAGCTGCTGCAGGGATCTGCGATGCTGGAAGCTCACAAGGGAACCGCTGCGTTTGACGGCCGGAGAAGGCCTGATGGCGTCAGGGCAACTGTGCGGAGTGTGCGGGCAGTACGCCTTTGAGGAGCTGTCGAATTTCAAACAATGCTTGGTTGGCTTCCCTCCTTGACCTCCCAAATACAGAAGGAAGCAGCGGAAAGGAACTAAAGGCTATATGCCAGGGGCTTAAGGAAAAGCGTACCAGGCGCTAGTGAGTGAAAAGAAGGCAATAGAGGTAAAACCAAAGCGCAAGTGGGGAGAAGTTAATCCTCTTTCTTTTACAAGTGGAGAAGAGAATTTGTTTTGAAGTTGTTAAAATATTGTGTGCTCAAAATAGCTATGCCGGGAGTGCTAGGTCTCCCATCTTCATAGCCTACCCAGGTCCACTGAAAATTAAATAAAACCAGTTGAAAAAAGTTTTCTTGCACTACATGCGGGCAGCATGTGATAAGACTATTTCAACTGACTGCAAGGTGTCGCTGTTGATGCATTTCCTTGGTTATGAAGAGGAAGGAATATATGAAACTTTGCCAGAGGTAGAACAGAGAAGAACTATGGCTAAAGGACAAGCCATGTTTGGATGAGGTTATAGCTATTGCAAAAAAGGGTGGAGCATTCAATGGCTTTTGTAGCCAAGCTGAGATTTTGAGCAGGTGAAGAAAGAAAAAATAAAAGCGTAGTATGCAGCGCCCCCTAAAAGTCAAAAGGGCTAAAACCATTTGTGTTTCCGATGTGCCAGTGCAACTAATTTCGCAGGTTCGCCAGTGTGCCCAGGTAGGAAAGTGACATGGTCAAAATAAAATAAAAAACGTGTAATTTTGCTAATTGTTGCAAAACTATTGCTGTGTGGGGAAGAACGTTTTTCATGTGACAGAGGAGGGACAACCATCGTCGGGATGATGATTAAGAGCAAGTAGAGTTGATAACTCTTAACATGGTGACATGTTTAGACAATGAGGAGTGCGAGAGCCCCTATGTGGAAGTGTGTAATGATGGGAAGGCTGTGGAAATGATGGCTAACTCAGGCGTTAACGTTTTTTTGTTATCACAAGAGGTGTTTGAGAGAGATGTTAGTGGACATGCCAAACATGTATTACCACCTGACAAAAGGCCAGGAGAATACAACCTGAGTAAGATGGATTTGCTGGGTTACTTCCAAACAGGGGGACCCTTGCCCCTCCAAAACCATCAAGGACAACATTGACTCTCTAGCTCCAGCCTTAGCAGACCTCTACAACTCTCCTGCGCCACTGGAGTTTTCCCCACTTCTCCCAAGCATTCTCTTGTACACCCTCTTCTCAAAATACCATCTGCCGACCCTTCTATTCCAGCAAACTATTGCCCGATCTCTATCACTCCTTTCCTGGGCAAAATCCTGGAGAAGTTGGCTATCTCTCAGCTTGCCCTGCACACTGAATCTGTTGGTTGTCTCCATGACCAACAGTCTGGCTTTAGAGCAGTAAGACAGAGATAGTCCTCATTGGGAACCCTACTCATGCTTTCCCACTTTTACTCTGGCCGGGCTCTCTTGGTCCTTCGCCCTCACCCACCAGTGAGGTTAAAATATGGGGGTCATCTTCGACTCTACTCTCTCCTTCTCTTCTCACATCTCGGACATCTCCAAAAAATCCCACGATCAATTGCACCTCCTCAAAGGCATTATACCTTTTCTCACCTTCCCCCAGAGGATCACCGTCTCCAGATCCCTGGTTCTCTCCAAACTGGACTTATGCAACAGTCTCTTTATCAATCTTCCTACTTCTACTCTCAGACCTATTCAACTTATCCAGAACAGAACCGCAAGACTTATCCTTAGCCTCAAGCCCAGGGACTGCATCTCTCCGGTGCTGAAATCTCTCCACTTGTTCCCCGTGACAGCAAGGATCAAGTTCAAGTCCCTCTGCATAATCCACAATCCTTTATGGGGCTGGGGCCCTTACTATCTACAACGCTCTCTTCCTAAATACTCTCCCGCTAGAGCCCTCTCCTTGGCCTCATCCAACTCTCTGCGGGTGAGCCTTTGTTTTGAACAGATTTCAGTGTAGATACTTATCCTCTGCAGGTGCCCCCTTCTGGAACAGCCTCCCTGCCTCTCTCGTCTTGATCCGGACCTCCATAAGTTCCGGAAAACTCCTCGTGACCTTCCTCTTCTCTTCATCTTTGTCACTCCCTCTCCCCTGCTTACCCTCTTTCTCTTATCTCCTGCTTCCCTCCTTCCTTCTCTTCCCAACTTGCTCAGGTCGCTGACTGCTCGCCTGGTGCACCTCCAGAGCCTCACAGATCCCAGGCTCCTCCTCCAGGCCTGCACTTGCCTCCGGGCTTCTGCACTCTGCTTGGCACTACTGCACTCGGAATATGCTCTATGAGAGGGGCAACCACTCTGCACTTAACCCATGCTTTTGCTGTCCTACGCACTTCCTATCTGCGCACTTGCACGACCATGAACATACTGGGCCTAGCAAGTTTGTCTGTCCTGTCCTCCACCTGTCTCCTCTCCCTTGCTTGTACCTGAAATACTTGTGCACAGGCATATTTAGTGACGACCAACCACCAATCAAACTAAAATGTTGCCAGGCCTAGTACAGTAGTTTATTGTTCTCTATGTCCTTTTCCCTCTCCCCCACCACTCTGTCATGCACTTGCACTAACTGACAAATCGTTAGGCATAGTACAGTAGTTTGTTTGTACGCTCTTCTCCTCCCTCCCCTCATTCTTTCCTATCATGCACTTGCACTAGTTGAAATGCCTCTGGCCTAGTATGCTAGTTTTTTGTTAAGATCATTCGGAATTTTCAAGGCCTAAGAATGATAACTGTACTCCCTTGTTTCCTTCCCTCCTTGGACCGCTTTGAAACACTTCACTTGTGTATAAGCGCTTTACAAATAAACAATTACAATTAGTTTCTGCGAGACTGGACTTGAAGAGCAGACACGCATATGGAAAAATGTATGTCATGAAGACAGGCAAAACGTTAGGGTGGAAGGAGCAAAGGAAGCTGGGAATAAGGATTGATCAAAATACTGTGGAACAAGTGCTGCATGTAAGGAGAATGCATGTTTGACAAACCATTTCCGGAGTGTTTTTGCCAACAAGATTGGGTGTGTGAAGGTGTTAAGCAAGATTGTATGCAGTAACCCTGTGGGAGACTACACAACCCTTTGTCCTCTTGGTATTAGGTAACCCACCTATTGGTATAGGTCTGTACTACACAAGTTGGTAGAGTGACAGAGCAGCCAGAATTATCTCAAGAGGTGTAAATGTGAGCGGTAGAGCCCTAGCATCCAAATCCACACATACAAGTATCCAAATTACACTTATACTCAAGGGTGTCTAGTAAAATAATTATTAAACAGTCAGTTTTAAATAAACCTTCTTTAAAAAGGGCAATATGCAACAATAAAAATACACTTCACAACACGTTCTCAGAATCAAGATAAGCAAGTAGATACTCGTTAGAGATGCGTCTCACACACTTCCTACACCCTGAGGTGACTTCAGTTACTAGAACAGTATTGGCATTTATATATCACTTTTTGGACTTAGTAAAATTCTGAGGTTGTGGAAAAGGAAAAGGTTAGGGAAGGAAAAAGGTTAACATGTTCTCAGAGCACATGAGCACTTTTCCATCTCCCAATGAAGTCTAGCAATAATTAGTTAAACCAATGTACCACCTATGAGGGATCTACGTGATCACTGCGCCGCCCTTCACTGTGACAGCCGAAATGCTGACGCTAGTTGCGGCGTGGTCCAGTGATCATATAGATCACTGTGCCCGCTTCCCAGGCCTGCTTTTCCCTTCACACCCCCCACCCCCAACTTACCTTTTACGGCGGCACACTTCTGTGTGTGCCACCTGCACCCTGCTATCCTTACGGCGTCAGCTCCTCCCACTAACGTAGGTTAGAGCTGACGCCGCAGGGTGCTTTTTGTTTTTTTCTTTCGTGTCCCCCGCTTACCAAAATGGTATGCGGGGGACACCCCTGCAACCCCCGTCTCCCGTTACGGCACCCAAGCAGAGTGGGGGACACCCCCGCTGTGCTTGGATGCAGTAAATGTCACCCTCATTTTGTGCGCCCCCAAAGTCGCAGTAACTGCGGGAGCGCACAAATGAGGGTGACATTTTTGTACGATTCTCCTATGAGGGACAGTTACAATCAAAGTCAATGGTTAGAAGAGTCTGCCGGGGGCCAGGACAGCCAAAGTCAATTTGAACAATGTCTATGGAGCTGAGGCACTTCTTAGATTGCACAAAGGTCTTGCACAAAGTTAGAGTTTGTTGAAAATCAATGTTGGGCCACAAGTTGTTAGGCGTGTGAAAGTCAGAGCTGAGATCAAGTCTGCAAAAAACAGCTACTGCACATCTCAAGTGAGATAATGCAAGCTACAGACAAAATACGTAAGTACCCCTTAGTCAGCACAGTACCTTAGGTTTGAAGAAGAGGATCCAGCTGGCTTCTGTTCTGGTTGCAGTCTTGCAGATCTTGTGCCTCAGTTGTGGGGACAAGAGGGAGGACGTCTGAAGGACTCTTGCACTGCAGTTCGAAGGTAGTCAGTGGCTACGGGCTCTTTTTGGTTCAGCAGCACTTTGCGGTATCAGCTACCGGCAAATAGCACCACCACGGATGTTGGACACTTGATGGGCTTCCTTCACTCCTTGAGGCCAGCACTCTGGTGAGATGACTCGCGCTTAGGTTGTCCTGCTTCGGGAGGGTCCTCAGGATCTTCGGTCCAGCTTAAAGAGGATGCACTCGACTATGGATTTCTCGACCCCTGGCACTCGGTTCCAGAAGCAGCAAAGAAGTGCAGCCAGTTGGTTAAGGTCTTCCAGTAAAATTTGTCTTGGGGTTAGTTGGTCTCACCAACCCAAGAGAAGAAGTCATCCTCTCCAGAGCGTCTCTAGTTGATTTGGGAAAGCAGTTTTATCACAGCAGCAGGGCTTCACCAGGCAGTTCAACTGTCAAGGAGGATGCAGTAAGCTTCTCTCCACGATTCCTTCGTTGGGTGTTTCGTCCAGTGGTCGACTCTGTCCTCAGTTCAAGAAGCCTTGCCTTTTATGCAGGTTTCTCCCATTCATGCACAGCCTAGCTGTCACTCACACAGGGCGGTGGCGGTCCTGCAAGGACAGCCAGCCAGCTAATCAGCACTGGGTGCATTCAGATAACCAAGGAGACTAAGTACAGGGAGTTTGGGCACCTCCCTCGCTTCCTACCCTGCCAGACACACTGGAGCCATAGGCGGGTTTCAGTACTGAAGCCCACCAAAGGCAAAATGAACAAAAGGGTTAAACCTGGTTTGCCGCGCCTGAGTAAAACCCAAGAAAGACCTCACTAACAAGAAATGCCAAAAAAAGCCTGGGGCCATTTTGACACAATGGTCACCCATGGGTGCTATACTGCAGCTGAGGATAAAGCATGCGGTAGAAAAGCACAATGGTAGGAAAATTATACCACTGCCACCAACCATTAAAAGCAGTGAAGGTAACATAAAAAATGTTACATGAGTAAGTAGAAAAAGGGGCTAGTAAGTAACCCCCAAGCACTCCACATAAAATGGGATGGGCTGGATCTACAGAGGAAAAAGGTAAGTAAAGTAAATTTCACTTTACTACTCTTGGGAACAGTAGTTCACCCAAGAGAATGTGTTTAAACATTATGAGAAATCCAAAGGACTTCTCTGTGACACTGCACTGAGGGTGCTGTGTGTCACCATACAAAAAGTGGTTGCCTATGGAGTTTGTCAGACTCCAAAAACAAAGGGAAAAAAGTTTGTGTTTTGAGGGCAGTTCTTTGACGGCGCCTTTTCGTGCAGTTCTGTTCCGTTTAAATTTGCTGTCCCATCTGTGCCTGGGGCACTGAATAAAACTGTTACTTCTTGCACCGGCGTACACGCCTTTTGGACTACTTTTGTAATTTTTTGGTGCGTTTGACGACGTGACCCCCAGCACAGCTATTAAAAGATGCAGGCTAGGGAACTGCATGTGTGTAGGGGGCACTCCTGCACATTCAGATGGCTTTGTGGATGGAGAGCACAGGCACATCGCGCATGTACAGGAAACGGGAAGTGCTTCCTGTCTGTGCTGTGCTTAAACCAGAGGACATTCTGTGAGGAGGAAGAATCCGGACCAGGGCTGAAGGGGGGAAAAAAACAAAACTATGAATGGTTCTGTGTGCGTACGTACGTATGTGTGAATGAGAAATTGTAAGGTATAGGGGTGTACATGCTAATGAGTCAGTGTATGGTGTTGGTGCGTGCGTGCGCGCGCGAGCGAGTGAATGGTGTGTGCGTATATATACATTGTGTGACTGTGTATTAGTATTCATCCCCTTCCAAATGTGTGGCTTGGTGAACTGTTGCACAGATCTGGTATTATTATTTGCCGCCTTTCAAACGTGTGCCTCGGTAAACGGTGTATGCATGGCTTCTCTTTCATGCTTGTTTTAAATAGCAATCTTCAATAATGTTATGCTCGGGATATCTACATTGAATAGTCACATAAAGGGGATGAGTGGTTGTAGTTCCAACTTTTTTCTTTCGATTTTGCAAGGGACCAATCGACTCCGAAAGGAACTGTAGACAACGATGCACTTGTCCATTACCTGACATCATCGCTCTCTAGTCCATTTCAGTTACACTGCGCCTAGACGCACCTCACCAACTGCATTGGTAATAGTAGTGAACACGTGGGATAGACGACGAAACACAGGGCTGAACTCTTCAACGTGAAATAATCGTGTGGTGGGCGGCGTGGGCTGATGTGTTTCCTACTTTTGAAGCTCTGAAGGATGGCCTGATGGCACTATGGATTTAAAAAAATAACTTCCAATCACTTCACAGTAAAACCGGATATTCAAGGTTAGCACACACAATTCTACATATGGGAGTATATTGGCATTTTACAAAATGGCACAAGACTGCACTGAGCATTGTAATGAGATGGATTAACAGGGCCGCCCCACTCAATAGTCAAACGTCCTTATCCCCCACTTACGTTATCAGATTGCTAGCCTTGCACAATACCTCTAAATTCAGAGATTTCCACGTATGTATTTAGTTCTGTCAGACAGCAAGTCGCCTAGAGTACCTACACCGGAATGATCACATTCCTGTTGCATGGCAAGACTGTTTTTCTTTGTGGCTCTACTCCTTTTATTGAATAGGCGGTTAGGCTTTTCCTGGTTCCTTCTACTGATATGTAGTGCCTACGTGGATAACTTGATGTTTACTCTAGTCCTTCTACGTGGCTAACTAAATATGCACTCTACCGAAAGGCTGTGCCAATGGGCATATCCTATTGCTACTTTGTCATTGGTGTGCTTGTGCTAGCCGTTATATTACCCAGTTAATGTTCAGCCAGAATACACAAGACCATAAAGTACATTGCAGGAAGCCAGAGACCAGGACACGACAGACAGCATTTGCTAGCACGCATAACTATATTCCAGGACAGCAGAGAAGCAGAGCTTCAAAATAAACGCACAGGGAGCGTGGCTACACAGAAGTAACATGTATTTAAAAACACAACATAATAAACAGCCACTCGTTATTTCTCTGGCATAAATGCTTTCTGGGGCAGCTGGGGAGCAGGTGTAAGTGGATC
The DNA here is from genome assembly GCF_040938575.1 of Ambystoma mexicanum. Taxonomy (NCBI): domain Eukaryota; kingdom Metazoa; phylum Chordata; class Amphibia; order Caudata; family Ambystomatidae; genus Ambystoma; species Ambystoma mexicanum. The sequence continues at coordinate 229,570,751 of NC_090935.1, read as the reverse complement.
TAGGTCACCTGGCCTAAGCACCACCCACCTTCTTAGCCCTGCATCTTCCTTCCTGCTCTTGACTCTTAGATGAAGGGCATCTCTCGCCCGGGTGTCCAAAGTGAAGGGCAGTAAAATAAAAGGGCAATTCCTGTTTGGACCAGGAAGATCCAGGGTCCAACCCCCTGCTAAGACAGCAGGTAAGCATGCACCAACATGCGTTTACACCCTCTGTCCCCACAGGCCATCCCCACCCTCTCTGGTCCCCCAGTGTTGTTCCCTTGTGGCCCCCCTTCCCGCACACAGGTGTCTGTCCTGATGCATTCTGGTTTCACCATCACCATCTTGTGGCTAATGCTGGATTTTATTTTTATGGACTTCATTGATTCACGGTGCGTCACTCTATCTCAACTAATGCTGGCCTTCCTTTGCATCTTGTACTCGTGGTGGCCCTGAATCATGCTGTTCCCATCTTCATCTTGTATCCTGGCTTGCAACATTATCTGTTTCGACTGACTTCTGCAATTGTATTCGCTCTCTCCTCTTGCTTCTCCAATCTTTTTGACTGCTTACTCTCTGTTATCTCCTCCCCTCTCCCTTTTTCTTATCTCCTCCCCTTACTTTCTTCTATGCAATTACTCTATCAGAATTGTCCCTGGACCTAGTATGATAGCAACCTCGTCTGTCGCTCCCCCAACCCCTTACTGTCCCCCACACCCTCCCAGCACTATCTGAAAAGTTGTCAGGCCTAGTAAGATAGTAGCTTGTTTTGTTCCTCCCCTCCCTTTCTGCACCCCTCTCCTTTTGTTTTTCTCCGGCTCTACCAGAAATGTTGTCAGGCCTAGTACTGTAGTCGCCTGTCTGTTTCCATTTCCTTCCTACTCCCCCTCCCTCCCCTCCCTTCCTTATCTATGTCTTCGCTCTTGCACCATCTGAAATATCGTCAGGCCGAGTAGGACAGTTAATTTCATATCGTCACTGTTCATGGCCTGTAAGAATGTCGTATTTTCCCTTGTTCCCTCCCTTGCCTCGAAGCGCTTTGAAGCACATAGTGTATAGGCGCTATACAATTAAACTATCATATATTGGAAGTGCAGAGAACTCTGCTAGAAAACCCAGCATAACTGCACACCCTATGGTAAAAGGTTTAACACAAACGTATGCCAGCTTCCACCATAATGGATATGGCTGAGGACGGAGGTCATATTTGCCATGCTTTGCTGGAAATGGAAAACATGTACAGCAGAAACCCTCTCATCCTTGGAGGGGCGGGCCGAGGCCCCAGGTTACGTCACTCAATACAATATCTCTTCACAGAACCAAATCCCGATGTTGTCCAGAAAAGCAAAGAGCATTATGGGAACATAAAGTCCACAATTTTAAATTTGAAACATGTCTTGTTCAGTAAGAACCCCTTTTGAGCGAATGCAATTTGTATTGGTCAAACTACTCGCCCTAAGAAAAACATGTCTGTACACTGCAGGACATATTTACCAGTCTGGACAGCTGCAACAAGTATGTGAGGCTTTGTCTGTTTCTGGGTTCAGTTTCCCGTGCTGATTCTACTGAAAGTTTGTTTGTTGAAACGTGGGTTGCATGTGCCAACTAGGCTTCAGAACCGCTCTGAATCAGTTATCACACGCACAAGCAGCTTGCGAGTCAAGTAGGCTCGATGAAGCGCGGGTTGCTCGGACGCTTCCAGCAGATCTGGGTGTGTAGTGGGCAAGCCCCTGGTGGGTCTGAAGAAGCAGCGGTGCTCCGTCTTGTTCCGGCCCATTTCCTGCACTGCTCGACGTGCGAGCTCCCTGCGACGTTACGTTTCTTTACTCTCCATTGTATAGAGAGAGCTCTGTTGCTTACCAGCTTAGAGTGTGCTGTAGACAGCTTTATACATTTGCGTAACATGTGATAGCACCCGAGCTGCAGTGACCCCATGCCATTTGACAACTCTGTGTGATCAGCGATTTGCAGTTTGGAACTTTTTCTTTTGTTTTTTGCACCTTTAGACGCGGGGGCCTCGAAGTCCGACATGCACAGTACTGTAGCACTGGTTGATGGTGGCTACGATGACACGGAATAATAGGTAGTACACACTCTACATTATCTGATAGGCGTGGCTTCAGTAGCTCCCAGACATGTCTCCTTTATACGGACATTCTTGTTACCGAGTACTGTAGCATTCACTAGTTGCAAACAATGGTGTAATGTTTAAATCAGTCCCCGGTCTTTCCTTGCACTTTTCATGACTCGTCCGAGAAAAGTGACTCGTTGCCAGTAAAGGTTATTTCTGTGCCTTTACAAAGCGACCATGCTTCATTTTCAAGCCACTTTCCTTGAAGCATACATCTTTCCTCTTTGGGTGTATCACAAAAGCCGCGATTAAAATAGCATTTTAAGCCATTGAGTTGCACGTGTGGGGCTCTGCGTTATCGTCCCATGTTACAGCCCAATCGATGCAGCATCTGACCCACTCTCGCCTAAGAGGGATCACCTGCACGTATGTATCAGCACCGTTAATCTTGCTTTTCATTGCATGCAGTGGATTCTATGAGATAGATCTCTGACCTATGTAGCGCCGCATACTGGAGGCCATGTTTGCAACGGGGTATTTATTGTAAAGCAGAATATCTGGTTTATAAGCATGGTGCAAAGTACTCAGCAGATTACTTACCAGTAATATTAATTAATTTTAGCCCTACCTTTCCTTGTCTCAGTACTTACATTTGGGCTCCCACATTTAGGAACTGTGTCGAACTGTGGTGTTTTTGTTGGCCTTCTTCTAGGTAGACCTAACCTTCCTATTACCCATGAGCCTCGAGTTTCTAGTTATTCAGCCCAGCCATAGGACCCTTCCACTACTGGGGAGGGAGGTGATCGATGTCTGTACTGGGAAGAGGAAAAATAGGACCAGTAAATAATCAGATCATTACGTCCACATCCCTCTTTCTCATCCCAGTATTTACCTTTGAGATTTATTAGAGATTAATTGATGGACAAGAGGCCTATGACAAACCACCAGGCCATGGAATGTCTTGCAATGCCACCGCCACCATCTTTGTGTGCCAGATCACATCAAACTAGATTCACTGAGCCCAAGATTGTACAACCGCAACCTGATTATTGTCCCATCCAAATTTAATCTCTAGTGCACTTAATAAATGTGTTAGGACTGGCCCAACTGGCGGCCCTGCAGATCTCCTGTAAGGACCACCTGCATGTTGCCCCACAACGTAGCCAATCCTTCATAGATCTACCCATAAAGGTTCCACTAGTATTGTTGGTCTGGTTGATAGCCTTTTTGTAGGCCATGAGGATGACAGTTCTGATCCATCTACTGAACGGTCATGGAGGTATTCCTACCGGAATGGCCACCTCCAAATGTCACTATCAAATTATTGGTCTTCCTGATGAACTCATATTAATGCTCTACACAGCCTCCTTGGGCAAACTGCCTCGGCTTCCCCTTTCCGTCCTTCACCCCTACAATCTCTCCAAACATCACCATCTACCCCATAGCCATGGATGGCATTGCTCTGTCTGATGTTGAAGTCTTACAAAACGTATATTTCGAATGGATTGTGTCCTCCAACGTATTCCTCATCTTTGATATCTCATCCAGCTTTGGCTGCTTTCGGAAAAATATTTCCCGGCAGAGGGCGCTGTGCATCGATGGCATCGAGTCGATGTCCCTCAAAGTCCTCAGAGGGTGACATCATCAGGTGTATAAGTAGCATGCGCGGCGCCCGTTGGCCTCAGTTTTTCCGCAAACGTGTTTGTTTCAGAGACTCGGGGCGTCTCGTTAGTATTTACTAACTACACAGTTCTTAAATCAAAATAAAATCATCGACCTCAACAACACCTCGTTAGGGTTTCAAAAAGTGCAGAGAATGCAATTCGAAAATGTCCATCACGGATCTGCATCGCTGGTACCTACGGTGTTTTGGGAGGCCCACGACACAGATTCCTGCTCGAAATGTCAGGCAATGACGAGTAAAGCCCTGGGAGAAAGGAAGGGAAAATTGCATGTAGGTCGTAAAACTAAAACTGATCGTTCCTGGACTGTCGAGTCTGGAGATCATTCTCCTTGACGCGAAAAGGAAAATAAAAAAATCAAGATCCTGTAGGGGCTCCTGCCACTCGTCATCCTCGACGAAACGATCAAAGAGACAGCACCATCGTTCGCCATCTTCTTCATCATCATACGAATCCCCCAGAAAATTTAAATGCGCCACAAAACTTTCTTCAATCACAGAGTGGGAGGCATTTCGTATGAAAATGCTAGACATTTTCGAGAAGTGCAAGTCCCCATCCGTGCCTTCTTTGGAATCCAGACGAGAGCTGTCCCATTCCGACACTCGCGCACCCTCGAGCCCGGGTGATCAAAGAAAGACCCATCGAGAACCTTCAAGGTCTCTGATGAAAGAAAGTCACACGAGTCAGGATAGGCGCTTGAGGTAATCGACGCCATATACCTCGAAGAAATCTTCAAAAACGGCCGTTGAATCCTCAACGCCGTCTGCGCCATTTCCATCGACGCCATTAACGCCTTTGTCGACACCAAAATCAGCGGCACCAAAAATTACTGTGGCTTCAACTCAGCCTTCTGACCATGTTAAAACTGGCAAAGAGCTAACTCAAAGCCTAGACCTTTGGTGGTTCCTGACAAAGTTCATACTCCTTTGCCTAGAAAGGAGTACTTTACTGCTCTTCGATTTTTGAGGAAGAAAAGATATCTGAGGAAGAGGAGGTCCCCTTTGGCCTTGAGTTTGGAACTCCTAATGTGCCAGAATGTTTAATCTCAGAGGAGAGCAAGATGAGAGATCTGGTTGACACATCACCTGAAACTGAGTTCGGTAGACCGGAGCCAGGGGGAACACTAGGATTCCTCATATCGGCACCTGATGTCAAAGGTAGTTGAATACCTAGATTGGGTTAACCACCAGCTCAATTCATCCAGGATGACCTTACTGATATTCTGGACCACGGTCCACCTACAGACCCAGTCTTACCCTTTCATATGGCTTTACAAAATAGGGTGGCCAGAAATTGTGAATCCTCGGATTCTATCCCTGCAGTGGATAAATCCCTCACGAGAAAATACTGCCCTTCCATTAGCGACCCTGGCTATCGTTCCAAACACCCCACTCCCGAGAGTCTGGTGGTCCAGGCAGCCACAGCTACATCGAATAAAGCGGCGTACCCTACCATCCCTCCAGATAGGGACGACAAGCGTGTGGATGGATGGGCGCGCAAGGTATTTTCATGTGGGAGTATGGCCCTTAAATCGGGCAACTCCACATGTGCCTTAGCCAAATTTCCGTACACTCTGTGGGAGTGCATAATCAATGGTGGCGGAGCAGATTCCAGAATGGGAGGGTTTCCTAGCTATCATTAGCGATAGCAAAGAAGCCATGTGTGAATCCCTTCAATCTGGACTAGACACTGCAGACAGTGTCAGCAGGTGTATGGCTACAAGCATGGTTATGCATAGATTTGCATGGTTGCAGAAGTCAGGTTTTGCACCAGATGTGCAGGTGCATCTTCTAAACATGCTTTTTGACAGGTCTCGCCTTTTTGGTAACAAGGCTGACGAGAACAATGAGAGGTTGCAGACCTCAAAAGCGGCTGCCAAATCTTTAGGGGTCGCCGTTAGGCAACCTCAACCTTTTCGTTCTTCAGGACAACCATGGAGGGGGCGATCCTATCGTTACTACTCCTCTTTTGGAAAGGCGAGAGGAATGGCTAGTCAAAGAGGCCAAAGAAGAAACCCTCGTGGTGGACGAGAAAAAAAGTGCAAAGCCAGTCCCAGCTTCCTTGACATCGGCAGCAACCACTCCAAAACCACTTTGAGAGCTTGCGTCACATGTCACTGGTTGGGGGGTAGACTGTCTCAGCATTTTGAAGAATGGAGAGACACTTCAGATGCTTGGGCTCTGGAGACAATAGCCCAAGGTTACTGCCTTCCATTTATAACGCAGCCTCACAACAATCCACCGAGGACACACTCTTTGAGAATTCCAAATCCGCTCCTTGTGCAGGAAATATTAACCTTGCTAGAGGAAGGTGCTATAGAACCAGTACCTGTAGCGGAGAGGAACAAGGGTTGGTATTCCCCATATTTTTTTTATCCCCAAGAAAGACGGGGGACTTAGACCCATCCTGGACTTAAGATACTTGAACAAGTTCCTCAGGAATGACAGATTCAAGGTGGTCACGCTTTCTCACATCCTCCAGTTACAGGATTGGTTGTCGTCATTGGGCCTTCAGGATGCTTATTTTCATGTGCCAATCCAGCTCAAGCACAGAAAATACCTTGTGTGAGCCACCAACAGCGAACCTTATCAGTTGTTAGTCCTGCCATTCGGGATGATCTCTACCCTTAGGGTCTTCACCAAACTGGTGGTGTTGCGCATCTCAGGAGAGGGAGGATTCATGTCTACCCCTACCTGGACGATTGGCTGATCAGGGTGCGTTCTCCTGAACAAGCCCATGATAATTTCAGCCACCTACTTCTCCCTTCGGACTGGGCTTCTCCCTCAATTTCAAGAAAAAGAAAGAGCTTGCAACCCAAGGTGAGGACTCAAGACATTCTTCAGATGGTTACCAAATTCCAAACTGCCCAGAATCTTCTGGCGTTCTATTTCTTGAGGTTGCTCAGCCTCATGGCATGCTGCATTTTTCTGGTGCCAGAAGCCTGCATGAAAATGAGATCCCTTCAATGGGCTCTAAGAACACAATGGTCCCAGTTCTCAGGAAGGATGATGGACCTACTTCAGATTCCAAGCATGGTCGCACAGGATCTTCTGTGGTGGGCCTGCAAGGACAATATTCTGAAGGGAGGGACATTTTTGGCAGCCATGGCCGGAAATTACAGTAGTGACGGACGCCTCACTCATGGGGTGGGGAGCCCATGCCAACAATCTGTCAGTCAGTGGTCGTTGGTCTCCATCGGAGTACAAAGTACACATCAACCCTTTGGAGCTGAGGGCAATCAGACTAGCGCTAAAGGCCTTCCAGCCCTTCTTCAGGGGAAAGAATGTCCCGATAATGACGGACAACACAGTGGCTATGCATTACCTCAACAAAAGAGGTGGTCTACGGTCACTTCCACTGAGCAGAGGCAATGCAGCTCTGGTACTGGGCAATTCAAGAAGGTATCTCCTTATCGGCAGTTTACCTAGCTGGGGAGGAAAACACGATGGCGGACGCTCTTAGCAGGTAGAGCACAGTCTCCCACGAGTAGGAACTAGCTCAGGAAGTCCTTCAAGAGATTTTTACCTTTTGGGGAACCCCTTAAGTAGACCTGTTTGCGACCAGAGTCAACCGGAAGTGCGAAAGGTATTGCTCAAGGGAATTTCCTCACAGAGGAGCTCTAGGAGACGCGTTTGTGGTTGGGCCAGGAGAATGTGGAACCCAGACCTTCTACAAATGTCCATCTGTCCTCCGATTCGTCTTTCGCAGAGAGAGGATCTTCTCTCACAAAGGGAGGGACAGGTTCTCCATCCAGAGGTCAACACTCTCAACCTTCACGCGCGGTTTCTGAAAGGCTGAAATACAAGGATTCGGACCCCCCCGGATGACGTGGTAGAGGTGTTGCTTTCGGCAAGAAGACCAGCAACAAAATCTCTGTACCATTGCTGTTGGAACAAGTTTTGCGACTGGTGCAGGGAAACAAATGTTGATCCTTTTCTATATTCCACCCCAGAGGTGTTATCTTTCCTCTTATCATTGGCACACAAAGGTCTCAATGTTGGGACCATTAAAGGTTACCTGGCAGCGCTCTCTATTTTCAAGTGCTCTTTGGAAGAATGCTTCTACTTTAAACTTTTATATTTCTAGGTTCTCCAAACTCAGAGTGGATGACCAACTCTTTATTGGATCCACCGGTAGGAAATTGGGTCAAGCTGTTTCAAAGCAGATATTATCAAGGTGGATTATTCTTGGCATCTCAGAATGTTACAAATTGGCAGGCAAGGACCCGCCAGAAGGCTTGAGAGCTCATTCCACCAGAGGTATAGCCTCTTCTGCAGCCCTTCAAAGGGGCGTACCTATTAAATCTATCTGTGATGCAGCAAATTGGTCAACGCTGCATACATTCACGAAGCATTACTGTTTAGATGCTTCCCACTCTCAGGATGTTGCCTTGGCCAAATTTTGCATACTGCTGGGCGTCTAGCAAAGATGAGGAATACGTTGGCAGACACAATCCATTTGAATAACAAGTTACTTACCAACTGGTAACGTTCTTTCTACTGGATGTTCTCCAACGTATTCCTCATCGCCCTTCTAAGCCTACCCCACTGTAAAATTTCCTATGCTATTATTGCAGCTTCCGTTCTCACAATGCTAACTACTGCTTGCCTGGGCTGACAGCACAACACGAACAGGAAGGAAAAATAGAACTGAGGCCAATGGGCGCCGTGCGTGCTACTTATACACTCAGTGACATTACCTTTGACAGAGGCCTTCGAGGGACATCGACTCAATCGATGCACGGCGCCCTCTGGCAGGAATTCTTTTTCTGACAGCAGCCGAAGCTGGATGAGATATCAAAGATGAGGAATATGTTGGAGGAACATTCAGTCGAACGAACGTTACACACATATGTGTACCTTGGGCTTGGGAATTTGTCCCCATTTTATGTGCATGGGTGCACTTGATCTGCAGCACATTAACATCATCTGATTACATTTTTCCACCATTAGTTTGGATGCAAAAAGCAGAGTTCAGTTAATTCTAGACTTTGAGCGCTCAGTCTCCGTCGAAAACCATCGATAGCGATGTTCTTCGAAGCGGCACCAGAAAGAACAGCAAATTCGACATCAATAAAACAAGCTGAGAGTGTCTCAATGCTGAAAGGTGAAGGTTGGGGCATGGGCAGAATGATTAGCATAGTGGCAATTTAGAATGCCTCTATACATTATACACTCAGTTGGAAGGACACATGGCATGTCCAATACCTGTCACTCAAGAGACCCCGACAAATCTCGTTGAGTGTGGAAGTTCTTTAAGCCGAAAACTCTTAAACAATGAAAAACCAAGCAGTGGGCAGCCTACACTGTGCAGGCTGTGAAATAGTTTGGTTAATCTACCACCATTGCGGGAGCAGAGGAGCAAGCAAGGGATTTTTTTTGAAGCCAGCTTCAAGTCTTGCTGTAAGGGCTTCCCTGACATGCTTAAGGCTGCACAGGCCAAAACTTAAACCAGACAACGTCCAACCAAGGCTTACAACTGAATAATGGACTTAACGGCTCGCCAAAAGATGGCAGGCAAGCACTTAGTGCATTCATAGAAAATGTAAGATACAAGAATGGTTGAAGGCAAGCACAGAACTAAAACATACTTACAAAAAAAGACACAAAATAGTTTTAAAGGAAACTATTTCCGTAGTGAAAGATGGAGAGTGAACACTTTCTTCCACTATAAAGAAAAAAGGGCTAATTTCCATCTTTATGCATGAAGAGTACCATTTGCGTGATACTCAACCCTGCTGGCGAGTATGGGGATGTTAGCAATGTATTTTTCGTTTGCAGTAATGGCAAATACAGGTTGCACTGTGCATGCTTCACAGCAATGCAGCAAATATGAAGTGTGCTTGTGGTGACATGTACCATTTTGCAAAAAGCACTGGTAAATATTTTGTCACCAGTAGGTTGAGTATGTAAGCTAAAGACCTTGCCCTGCAGGTCTAGTGGGATTTAAATAATTTGCAAGGCCCGACCTAGCAAAAAAAGCACCTACATAGCAGAGTGAGGGACAAAGTGATAAATGTTCTAAAGTAAGGTTGTCCAACTCCAGACCTTGAGGGCTGGAATCCTGACTGGTTTTCATGATATCCCTCATTAATAATTATGAGTAAATGTATGCAAATGTTTTCTCGTGAATATTGAGGGGTATCCCGAAAACCGGTCAGGATTCCAGCCTTAGAGTTGGACAACCCTGACCTAAAGAAAGCAGTGAATGGCAGCGGAGTGCCACTACTTTTTATTTTGAACTGTTACAGTTTTACTACTTTTTACAACCATTTTTGCTATGCCGGAATGTTTCCTTTTGAAATTAAAACATACCTCTTCATTTTACCACCCCAAAGCAGTTACAGCTAAACTGAAATCTGTTCCGGAGGAGAGATTTTCATTCTTGGGATCAAAGCTTTGTAATAAATTACCAAATAGCAGCAAACATTTTTCTAGTGGCAGTCTCCTGTTGGAGCAGCTGATGTTCAGGAACATATTATGGGTTCTAGCAGAGTTAAGATTAGCGAGTAGAGGCAAATGATTACACAATACCATATATAAATGTTCCAACTGCCAGACCAATACAGAGTACCTCCTTCCTTTGCCCGTCCTACCCACTTAGTGCCAACCAAGCCCATTCACAACTACTTCAATCATGTTTTGCATCTTGCTCAACCCCACCCGAGCTACAGTTTCACTGTTTTTTGGACACACTTCTACCACTGAAAGAAAGGTCTAGAGCCATTATAAAAGAAAATGGAGTCTTTTTATGAAAATCCGCAAAAGGACCAAGATTTCAGAGGAACAAACACCAATCAAAAAGGGGAGAAATGTTGTAGAACAACATTTATTGTGCAGGCTTCAACTCTTCCTGCATTCCTGAAGACAGGCATTCTTGGGGTGTGCCCCAAGACTGCAAAACCTCTTCCCAGTCTACCTCAGATTCCATTCCTTGCAGTTCTACGAGGAGCTCAAGACTGTTCTCTTCAAGGAATGTCTCCTCCCTAACACCTAGGTCCACACACCTGCCACTTCCCACCCAACATGAGACTGGGAGATCTGCTCCCCATTGTTTCCTCCCCTGGTTGCTTGTAGATACCTTGCTGCCAAATTGCCACTAGCCACCTGTCAAACAGCGGAACACAGTTCAAATCAATGTGCATAATGCACAGAGCAATCCACGACCAAGGTGCAGAGTTCCTCCGAAGAAAACTAAATGTACATCACACTACAAGGCCACTCCGATCCAGCAGCGACATCAGGTTGGAACCCAAATCATACAAGAGAAAACTCAGAGGATCCCCTTTCTTCACCATGGCCCATAAACCTGGAACAAACCTGTAGTTCAAGCTTTTATGGAAGAAGTAAAACCAATTCACCTGCCAGAGGCTCCACCTTCTCCAGGTTGGGATATAAATACTCAACTGTTACGTTAAAGGATATACTGCACACTATCAGCACCCGAGTGGTCCCCTGGTGGATGTAAAAAGCAAGAGGGTAAAGTGTGGGTAGGTACGTTAGTAGGACTGAGCGGGGAGAAGGCACAAGAGAGCTATGATGTGCCGTTGGCAGCTCCAGTTCAGTTTTCACCATTCACTGAGCATAGTTGTGAATTTTCAGTTGGTAGTTATCAGGTGCTGTTGTGCGAGTATGTGTGGTTTGTTGTGCTGTAGAATTTTGGTTGTGTTTAGTTTAGCATTTGAGTAAGGAAGCAGAGAGATTATTTTTTTTAGTGGGTTGGGAGGTGATACTTTACCGTAACCCTCAGTTTTGGCCACCTATCTCTGCCAGTGTCATGCATTGTGGTGCGATAGGGGCATCACTCCTATTTTCTGTGCCAAGTTGTGGGTTGCTAGTAGAGCTATTGTAGTGGCGATACCGCCCCCATGTGCAGGCTAATGCAGGGTCGCCCAACATATGGCCTGCGGGCCAAATGCAGCCCTCCATCCCACGAAATTCAGGCCACCAACACTGCTTGCTTTTGTAAGAGGATATGACCTAGGTGAAGGAGTTGGCCACATTGCATAAGTAAACAGTTTGCCTGGGGCCATTGCTGGGGTCAAGCATTCACGACAAGTGTGCACCTCTATCATAGGGGCTATTGACCTCTTTTTCTCTATTATAATGTATGCCCTCCCTCCTTTGATTACAGCGGAACACAGTCCGAGGCACCCCTGGTTGGGGGGCTGGGGGGAGCAGGGCGTACATCATAATGGAGCTACAGTTAATAGATGCCAATTATCACGAGACGGCAAGTCAGCTGACTGCCACTTACAAAGGATTCATTGCTACTGAACAGGGAGCTCAATCACTGAATGTCTGCATTAAAAGTGCATGCATTCATTTTGTTTTACACCTATCAACAGGACCACAATATCTCCCAGCTCTTATCCAAAAGTATCTATCCCTTGCAGGGACTGGACTCCCCTGTAAAACCGGCATCCCGCCTACAGCTCAAGCACAAACTGTTTCCACTAAATATTCCACCCCCCCTGCATAACCGTGCAAGCATATCCTTGTTCACTTCTTTCACTACAGTGTCTCTTTCTTTGGACCAAAGAAAAGGCACACTTGAAATAGCACACCTCCTTTACTACAGCCACCTCAGACTGATTAAATCAGTCAATGGATGGCACTCAATGCCTCATGCTGTGCTCCCATCCCAAAATTAAAGTGATCTTTCTCCTGGCTTCCAAATGTCATCCCTGGTCTCCTCTCTCAGTTACAAGTTAACAATTCATCACTGCACCTGCTTTTTCAGTCCGAAAATGTGTGCATTTCTAACGACTCTACTAAACCTCTAATCTCCATCCACTTTCAAACTCTACCTACTACTCCTGCCTAATCCCCCTCTACTCTTGCTGTCCTGTTCACTCCTGCTTACTTACCCACTGCCATCACAATCAAATGGTGTTTGAATTATACCGGCCAAAGAGGGAGCTCCCAATCCCACATACATGACCCCCACCACTCAAGTGCCAGTAAAAATATAAATGTTATATATTGTACAGGGGTAACATTTCAATTTGTCAGGACAAAAAATAAACAAAGAGAAGAGCATGGTGAAGTAACCCCCAACAGGAACCCAGTGATGTATTACACAAGGCCATGTCTCTGGCACAAGTTACCTGTGCACATCATATTTGCCCTTCCATCCTACACTTTACAAAAGGGACAGAATATCCCACTTTTCTAAGAACATCTCTACAATCGCTCCACTCAGCCCAATTTCTTTGTCATCCAGGACCCCCCCCCCCCTCAATCGTTTGTCATTCAGAACTGTCCTATATCTGCCGCCACCTCAATCATTTCAGCCACCTCTTCTACCTACAACTGCCAGAGTGTGCTGTGCACCCACCCCCGTTCAACACACTAGTCTCCCAGCCAGGTTTTGGCTTTATAAAATCCCAATATACAATATTTCAACCTAAAGTTCTACAAAATTACCAATTTCTATACATTAGTAATGTGATTGGACTCCTTAGGAGAGACTAATCGTTTGACAAAGTTAACCTGATAAGGGTGTTCCACTAGGAGTCCTATAGCATTTCTCTTGGTAACTCTTCTGAAAGGGCTGCATCATGGAAAAATCTTCTGCACAAACGTTATAAAAATCGAGGTAAAGAGTTGAAGGAGGTACTGTAGAGATATTAGATTATTGCAGACAGGCGGTGGTAAGTCGCAGGAATGAGTAGGCATGTTCCCGAAAAAAGTGTGGCATGTTTTCTTTCTGACCACGTACATGGTAACCGCCCCAAAAAAAAACATTCTTTTGCCATTTATAAATAGCAGTGCTAGCGGGCGAGGTAGGATCCGATGTGCAAGTTTTGCCTCTAAATTTCGATGGTCTGCATTTGAAGCAATATAACAAAACAGCTTTCACTGCCACAATGATTTACTCAAGCAACAACAAATCTCCCTTTCTTTGCGATCACTAAATCTGGAATATAAAAAAAGCTTTGCGAAAACAATTGCAAGAAAATATATATTAATATTTGGGTACAAATCAAACCCCGCCCACCCCCAATTTAGAACATTTACCCATTCAAAAAAGATTAAATAATGATTTAGAGCAGCTTCTGTACCGTCAAAAATAAGTTCCTATATAATATTACGTAAAACATGTTCCATTCAGTCTGCAGCAAATGGGCATTTGAGACGTGTCCTCCATGTAACAATTGTGGCTCCCTTTTTTTTTTAGGAGGATACATCTGGTGCCAGTGTATTTAGGGAGGATAAAATAGGTCATCATTTTAGTGATAAGAGAACCTCCCTCCCCCCGGGGGTCCACTGTTTTCTTTCAGGCGGAGATACATACAGTACATACCCCCTATTTGTGGGGGTGGAGAAGCCTATGAGATAATTTTGCAGGAGAGCCGCAGGTCCTTTTCCTGGTGGACAATGTCCAATGCCCCCCCCCCCCCTGTCTTGGTGGGGCGGAGGGGGAAGTCCCTAGTTGCCATTGGTTTCGGTCGAGAAGTCCTTTGAATTCCTGCATTCATTGTGAAGAGTCCCCCTCTCCTGCGGGGTGTCAGAGCTGGGGGCTGAAGCGGTTCTGCATGTAGGTCTCCTCGGAGGCCGAGTAGCCGAACTTCTCGTAGAAGGGCACGTTCTGGGGCTTGCACTCCAGCGTGGTCTTGTAGCAGCCCAGGCGGCGGCTCAGCAGGGTGAGGGCGGAGAGCAGCAGCTTGCCCAGCTGCCGGCCCCGGCACTCGTCGCTCACCACCACCTCCTCGATGCGCCCGCGGGAGGCGCAGCCGCGGATGAACTTGTGCTCCACGATGAGGGTAGCCGTGGCCACCACCCTGCCCAGGTTCAAGTCCTCCACCACCACCACGTAGTAGTCGCCGGTGCGCTGCATGTGCTCGAAGGTGCTGGCGAAGCGCTCGGGCGACACGCCGCCCGCCTCCGTCAGCTGGCTCAGCACCTTGAAGAAGCCGTGCTGCAGGTCCGCCCGGCACAGCGGGCGCAGCACCAGCCCGTCCCCGGGCTCGCGGGGGGAGATGAGCGGCGAGAACGCCGCCGTGTTCTTGCTCCAGTCCAGTTCCAGCAGAAGCTGGGGGTCGAAGAGCGGCGTGTCGTCCGGCATCTCGCCCGGCTCCAGCTCACCTCTACCTGCCCGGCGGCTGCGGAGCCTCTGACGTGGCAAAGCCGGAAAAGAGGCTGCCGGGGAAGCCAGCAGGCAGTGGAGTGGCAGACTGAACTGAAGCGGCAAAGCAAGCGCAACCGCACTTTAAAAGAAATCAAAAACCAGCCCGCCCTAGGAACGTGACGTGGCGTGACGTGCGGACGCTGGGAGATTGCCGCGCGCCTTGTACTGCCAAGGAAAACAGCGCACAATCGTCATAGTGTAGCAGCACCCCTGAAAGCAGCGCAATCGCCAGCAATACAGAGTGGGAGGGGAGGGGAGGGGGGCGGGGGCGCCTTAATTAAATACTTTGGAAGCATTAGAGGGGCGGGGGAGCCTGTGTGTGCCTGCCAAACCTGTTACACCGGCCAATCAAGAAATAACTGCGATTTCTGCAGCTCACATGGCGCAGGCCTGACATAGAGCCTGTTTTAAAAAAGCACACACTGGGTCACGCAGGGTAACATTGGTTTGTGTTGCGATGTTCTGATCGCATCCCGTGATCCGGACCCTCCCCCCTGAGGCCTTCCATACACTCCCTGAAGACCTCTCACCCAGGTGATCCTCCCGCACTGGTCCACCCCCAGGGTCTGGGCCACCTGAGGGAGAGATCCACTGGGAATAGCAGATGAGACTCCTTATGGTTTCTCACAGTACCTTTCTTCAGTGCATGGCCCATAGCTCTCAACCATTTGTGTCGCAAAGGCGGGTGAAATCACCCGATTTTGTTTTTGACGGGTGTGACGCCCATTAGAATGAATGGGCGTGCAGGAGGCTTGGCGGGTGAGTCAGCACTTTACAAGGCGGGTGACACCCGCCAAATGCGTGCGAGTTGAGAGCTATGGCATGGCCTTATCAGCGGTGCAGCAAACACTGCACCCGTCCGCCATCCAATTGACTTCTTTGTCCATTCCTGGCTTCCAATAACACTCACGCATTGCTTCTATAGGAGTATCCCCCACGTGACCTTCATGTGCCATTTTTAAATAATCTTGTATGTGCATCAGCCGGAGGCACCACTCTGTGATCACGTATCAACACACCATCTTCCACAGACAACTCCTCTTGCATCTTTACTTACACTTGCATCTCTTTGTCCAAAACCCATTCTCTAGGCCACCCATTCAACACGTTATGTACTACTCGCACCAGCACTTCATCATGCTCCAACATACTCTTCCACTCATACAATTGCAGCCTGTCCATCACTAATAAACGCTACCATCTCCACATCTCCTTCTGCATCATCCTTTCACCCAACCTCCGGTAATGGCAACCGTAACAAAAAATCAGCTCTTGCATTCCTGTTTCCTTGAACATATACATACTCATGCAATTTAGAAGCTGGTTGAGCAAACCTCAGAGTTGTTTTACCCAAACCTCTAGCTTTCAAAACTTTCAACAAGGGTTTATGATTCGTTCTCAATTTAAAAACCATAGCCCACACATAGAACTTGAAATGTTGCATGACCCATACACAAGCAAGAGCTTCCCATTCAATTACAGAGTATTGTCCTTCAGCTTTCTACAAAGTGCATAAGGCAATCGCCACAGTACACTCATTCCCCTGCATCACTTGCCCTAACACAGCACCCAAACCACATACTCTCACATCCAGTTATTAAACATGCAGAACCTTTGCGGAGCACCTTCAAAACGGGCACTATACAAATACACTTTGTAATCATCGTAAAACCCTTTACTCTCTCATCGGTCCATTAATAACTCAGTCCCTTTTGGAAGGCTGCTCTTATCTTGATTCTTGATACTTTTCCGCAGCTTTTTTCGAGTGCTTGTCTTGATTTCACCTGTCCTGGAACTATTGTTCCCAGCTGGATTGTAGTACTTTCGACTACTAATTTACATACCACACGCTTGAGCAACTAGCCGGTCTGTGCCGATATTTAAGGAAGTGCTCACGCGTTTTCTGCTTTTCAAGCTGTTTTAAACTTTTCTGCTGCTTATTTGCTAATTTTGACTTTGTAGGATCAGTGGACTTAGTTTTTAGAAATTAATTTCAATTGAATAGGAAATTGTGAATTCGTTTTTTAAATTAATGTTTGAGTGTCCCATCAGTGGAAGAATCATAAATAACACTGCTCTTATATTGACTCTTGATAATTTCCTGAAGCTTTTTTCTAGTGCTTTTCTTGATTTCACCTGTACTGGAACTACTTTTCCCAGCTGGATTGTAGTCCTTTAGCCTACTCATTTGTAAACCGGCGCGTGAGAAACTGGCCGGTCTGTGCCGGTCCGTGGCGTCTGTGCTCCTGTGTATCGTTCTGCTGCCCGTGAGTTTGCACTCTTGTATTACCCTCCTTCTATAATTTTAATATTTTCGTTCATTTACATTTCTTCTACATGCATCCTTTGGAAGCTATTGCTAGGAGTCAAATTGGTAAGGATCTTTGTGAGGCCAATATGTTTCTCAAACACTTACGCACAAGGAAATCCTTACACGTTATACTACCTCTCCTTCATGCTAATCGGCTCGTTGTAATCCACCTAACGCTGATGATGTTGTTAATAATCATTACAATTATACACAAACTGTAGCTAATGCTTATACTAAGTATAACATTCCTGATTTATGCTCACCATATGCTGAACATAGCTCGACAACTTCTCTACTTCATTTAGATGGTCTGACTAATCAAGATTTCGTCACCTGAAGCCTCACCAATGCCACTGGTGATCTGTTTTACAGCATTCATTGCATGGTTCCTCCTCAATATCATTTCAAAACTGCTTTATTAAATACTCGTTCCCTTGTTAAACATGCTACAGAAATAGCAGATCTAATTGAGGGTAAAAACGTGACCTCTTATGCTTAGCAGAGACTTGGCTTCCTGATGCAACTAATCACGCTGCATCGCTGGCTTTACCACCAGGTTTTTGCATTTTTAGGACAGATCGCTCACAGGGGAGAGGCGGGGTTAATGCAATTATCTTGAAAGATACTCTTAATGCATACTCTTGTACCCTACCCACACTCGATGAGTGTCAGCACACATTTATAAAGATGAATGTAGATTGCAACACTACCATCTCCATTCTTACTCTTTATGGACCCCTTATGGATACTCATTTATTTGAAGAGCAGCTGCTGACGCTTCTTTGGGACTTTATGAAGATGTCCTCACATATCTAAATTTTAGGTGATTTTAACTACTGGGCCTATCATCAGGATGATTATGATGTAGGTTCGCTTCTCTCGTCCCAAGCAAGTGGATTCACTCAGCTTGTTCAGAATCCTACTCACACAGAAGAACGTATCTTAGATTGGGTTCTTACTTACAATCTCACTACTACTCCTTTAGATATCTCTGCTTGTACTTGGACTGATCATTCATGATTGGTTTTTCGCTTTTGCTACCTTCTAAGCCATCATATGTGAATAGTAATCTTAGAATAGACATGAAGATCAGGAATCTCCACAGGATCTCCCCTGAAGGTTTTGTAGACATGGCTCACCCCCTATTAAGTAGTCTTATTTACTCTAGTCAGACTTGTATTCTTGTGAATCAATTTCAAGAAATTACCACTTGCGTTATTGACACCATAGCCCCTGCTGTTGTTAAAAAGTTTAAAACTGAAACCTTAGATAAAACCTGTTTTTCAGACAATCTAAATGAACTTAGGAAAATAAAAAGACATTACGAGTATGCAGATCCACTAACAATGGTGCCGGTAAGCCTACCGGCACCGTTGTTACTGGACCGGCACACTCCAAGTCTGGGGAAGCACCAGCACTGTTATTAATGGTGCTGGTGCTTCCCTCATCCCCATTCCCATTGAGCCCTATTGGACTCAATGGGGATTTACCTTTTTTCGGCGTCTGACTTCCAGGAACACCGTGGTCGTAATCCCCTGGTGTTTCCGTGGAGCCAGGCGCCGGAAAAATGCACAAGTCCGGTGGCAGCTTGGCAGTTTTACCACCACGGCTACCGCCGGCCTCGTACTGAGGCCCAATGTGAATGAGTTTGGCGGAAATCCCCTTGTCAGGAGAATCTCTCTATATACCACATTGCAGCTGCTTACTATGAGAACTCCATTATTTCTGCTAAACAAGATCACTTTGAGAATATAATTCTCTCTGCTAAATCTCATCAGAGAGAACTGTTCTCTGTTCTCAAAGTATTTGAGGGAAAAAATAGTTCTCACTCTGTCATTACAAAGAGTGATTTATGGTGTACGGAAATCCAACAAGGCTTTGCTTCGAAACTTAATTCCCATCGAGCAAAGATCTGAACCTTCGTCTAACTGATAATAACGAGAATAACCCTGAAAATCAGATGTCTGTAATTTATGCTCTGACTCATAAGTTTAGCTTTAACGAAATCTCTGAGGATGAATTGATAAAGACTATTAAAGGTCTGAAACCATCATCCGGCCCTGGTGATGCCTGTCCAGGCAGCATTATTAAGGCTGTCATTCATTGGTTGCCTGGCTCCTCTCATTACAAAAATGGTCAACTCCTCATTTGCCTCATTATTTGTGCCTGATGCTCTTAAAAATGTCTGATTACCCCTATTCTGAAAAGGGAAACACTTGATCCTAAGATTGTCCGCAACTATTATCCAATCACTAAGGTACCCTTTTTGCTTAAAGTCCTGGATAGAATATTTAGCAATTTCAGATCCACATAGAAAACATCAATCTCTTAGGTACCCTACAATCTGGCTTCTATGCCATGCATGGCACAGAGACCACAATGCTCAACCTAAAAGCCAATCTGACCAGTATTGTGGATTCAGGCCGTATAGCTTTGTTGATGCTGCTTGATCTCTCTGCGTCATTCGATCCTTTTGATCATGCTTTGCTAGTCGAGAAATTGGATGAAATATCTAGCTGCTCTCCATCAGCCCTTTTGTGGTTGTCATCCTTCTTGGGGTCCAGAATTGCCAGGGTGGGTTTCAGAGGATTTTGGTCCTCGCCAGAGATACTTTCCTGTGGTGTTCCACAGGATGCCTGTCTCTCGCCAACTTTGTTTAATCTTTATACCCACCATCTGATTGACCTCCTGGATAGCATTGGCATTAAATATACCAATTATGCTGACGATACCCGGTGGTCTGCGAGTGGATGGGTGACTATGACAGGGATTCACAGACCATCTATTAGGCATACAATATAATTCATAGATGGACAAACTTGAGTTTAGAGCCCTTTGGATAGCCCACATGCAGTAGATGGGATGCAGAATAACCCCGACACCAAATAATCGCACCAACTCAGGATGATGGCCAAGTTGGCTGTTTTGTTATCAATTGTCTAAAACGGGGAGTTACAACGGACATCAATAGACTTTTGCTCGAGTCTCTCAGTACATTTCACCAAAAATCACATCTTCATACAAAAAATTAATCATATGAGACGTCATACTACGTAGCAAATAAGAAAAACCTACGAGTGGGTGTGATAGGCACAAGGGGAACATCTAAGTATACTTTCTATAAGGGGTGAGGTTGTGATTGGGTGTCTACTGTCAGGTGGACAACTTGTGCCTACCTCTACTGCAAGTCATCTTCAACACTTATACTATTGGTTCCCAGTACATGGTATACTATTGGTTCTCAAACTATAAAACCTTTCATTATATGGCCCTCTAAAATTGGTTGGCACGCTCGTGCCATGTCTGGCACCTTCGGTTCACTTTAGCAGCACGTAAGCTCATACCCAGGTGCCAGGAGGTAGACATGACTTTACCTCCCTGCCCAATTAGCCCAACGTCTCTCATCACCCATGCCTTCTGCCATGAAGATTGTCTTTGAACTTGGCCTTGCAATGTATTCTTGTCTCTTGGAATATAACGGAGGATGGGCACGCACTATCGTAGTTCTAGGACTCAATGCCCAACTCTATTTTCATCCTTGGCTCACATGACAGGAGACCACGATTCAGACCAGTTTGCAGCATTTAAATGTGCTAATTGAATAAAACTTGGCACTCTTGGTGTTCTTTCTTTGCACCTTAACAGGGGATGATTCAGCTTCTCACGTTTTACTGCCTTTGAGAATAGATAACCTTCATTGGCTTGCTTCAACTTTGGTGCCAGGCAGCCTCGCCACTCATGTCCCGATCTGAGCTAATTCTTTGCTGTGACACAGCTCTCGGCCTTTCTTCTCCATGGGTCCGGGCTTACTAATTCATGATGCCGATGTCCAGTTCCTATACAATGGCGGCTTCACCTGCATTCTGTTCATTACATATAGCTAGCTTCTATGATCACTTAGCTTACTTGCATTACAGCGTCTGTACAGTTATTGAACGGCTTACCTTTTCTGCAGTGCGTCACACATGTACAATCTTCTTTTCACATATGAAAGTTTACTCGATCTTTAACTTCGTTATCAGTTACGAGAAGCGCCATACATTCTTTCAGCCAGTCTTCTTAGTGCGTGATGTCACTTGCTCCTCTGTCGCTCTTATATTCCTTCGGGGAGTTCCTCCCTCAGATTGTCATCTCTTCGGGAATACATTTGATAGGGCTTTCTCAGAGGGTATCTTCTTTCAAATATTCGCTGTGGTATGGTCACACCTGCCTGTCTCAAGCATGGCACGATCTCAGGCTCCCAACATACCATAAGTAGGGGGCGGGACTTCCTGCAGAGGTTCCATGTCTTAAAATCGCAGCAAAAATGGCAGTGATTAGAAAATATTGTGGCAAAAATGGTGTGTTTTTTTTGCGCCACAATCATGTAAAGGATGTGGGGGACCTTATAAGAAAGTTGGATGAACACATCCAGCTAAGTCCGGTGCTCTCCGTTGGAGCTCTTCTGGAGCTCACTGTTCAGATTGTGTTTGTTTTAATGTTTAATGAGCTTAGAGTTCATCGCTCATGGATATCTAAAATCGTATTTAGAGCCACTTTAGAAAAATTTCAAGAGTATAATCCTGAATCTGAGGACCATCAACAGCTGGGTGTTTTGCTAAATGAGAAGCAGACTTGTTTCATTTTGTGTACGGTTGTTTTAATGCCAATGCATTTCGGAGCGTATCTCTTTCTTCAGGGCGTTAACCATACCACTTATTGTAAATTCTTAATCATTTTCCTGTGGTGTCTAGCACCCTTCTTTAAAGAACAAATTCTTACGTACAGCACTCCAGCCGTCTGTATTCCGTAGTGTTGTTTAAAAATCTGGATGAGCTTCTGTCTAACGCTTCACTCGCGCTCTGCCTGTGTTGCATATACGCTGGATGTGGGGGACACCTCTGCTCCCCTTAAATGGTATAATGGGGTACACCTTTACCGGGTCAAATCACAGCATTTTTGCCACGATTTTCATTTCCAGCGACATTTTTGCTGCGATTTTATTACCTGATACCCCTGCAGAGGCATTTAGATGCTCCTCTACACTTATTTTATTTATTTTATTTATTACATTTATATAGCGCATAGACAGCCCAGAGGCATTGTGGCGCTGTTAATTGTAGGAACACTTAGTTACAGTGGGGACGGAGTTTAAACATTTGATAACATGGGTATGATGCATAATATGCATTGAAAGTCATTAGTACAGTAGACTAGTTGCAGTAGTGGAATATTCGCAGTATCTCTCAGGACGGGGAAAATAATCTTATCACCAAATGGGGTTGATCAGGCAAACAAAGTAGTTTTCATAGCCTTGAGGAAGGCAATGAGTGATGGTTCGCCTCGCAGGGTAGTGGGGAGGGCGTTCCAGTGTAGTGAGACAAGGTAGGGGAAGCTGGCGCCACCTGCTCTGGCTCTTTTTACCCTGGGTACGGAGAGCATATTGGCATAGGGTGTTCTAATGGTTCTTGTGGAGGAGGCAGGGTGGATCCTTTGTGACAGATAGGCTGGTGCAGAGAGGTGGATGTATTTGTGGATGAGGGTCATGGCTTCGAAGATAATCCTCTCCTTTATGGGGAGCCAGTGGGATGCTTTTCTGGTGGCAGAGATGAGCTCTCTTTGAGAGATACCTTGTGCTGCACGCAGTGCGCTATTCTGAATTACTCACAGTTTCTCAAGATTTTTGGTGGAGGTCTGTAGGAAGAGAACATTGCAGTCGTCCAGCCGGGATCCAGTGATGGCTCTGGCTATGTTAGTGCATATGTCTTTGGAGAGAAAGGGCCTGGCTGCATTGAGAGGTTTTGCATGGTAGGCAGCAGAGGAGGCGATTGCATTTACTTGCCTAGTCATAGCTACATTTGAATCTAGATAGACACCTAAAGTTTTCACTGTTTCAGATACTAGAATTCTGATGGAGTCAATTGTGAAGTGTCTAAACTGAGCGTCCCGTTTTTTGAGGGTGTCGGGGGAATCCTACAAGTAGGAGTTCAGTTTTGTCCGAGTTGAGGCAAAGACTGTTGACAGCCATCCAAGTTTGGATGGTATTGTATATGTTGTTGAGAGTCGGTGTCATAGTTCCCTGAGAGTGTGAGAAGGATCTGCGTGTCATCCGCATAGTTGGTGTAAGAGATACCCATGGCGTCAAGGATGAGAAAGAGGGAGCAAGAAAAGATGTTGTACATGGTGGGGAGAGGCAAGAGCCTTGAGGTACTCCACATAGCATGATGGTGGGTGAGGCAGTGGCTAGATCAGAGAAGACCTGCATGGTCCTTCCTTGTAGGAATGAAGTGATCCACGTGGTGGCTTCAGGGGAGAAGTTGGCAGTGGAGGTGAGGTGATGGCATAGGACGTCATGATCTACAAGGTCGAATGCAGCAGAGAGATCGACGAGGAGAAACAGGACTAGTTTGCCTTGGTCTCTTGCGTCGTCCATCTGTTTTTTTAGGTCGAGTAGGGCGGTCTCTGTCCCATGTTTACGGCGACAGCCGGACTGTCACAGACCCAGGAGTTTGTTCTCTTCGAGGAAGTGTTGAACTTGCAGGTATGCTGCTTTGTCCAGAATATTAAGTAAAAACGGAACAGTGGTAATGGCGTAAAAACACTCCCCCCTTCTGGTCGATCCATCGACCACATTTTCACCGGTTTCCACATCTTGGTATTTCCTCTTGAAGAAGTGCTTCTTTGGAGTCCAGATCTTCATTACCCCCTTCAAAGTGCCTGCCGAGTTGACATGTTCATCTACACTCCAAGTCATGTAGCTGCATTGTCCATTCAGTTTACAATACACCCATCATCCCAGGTACTACTTATGATTCTTCGGATACAAAAACTTTGTACCTCCAGGTGCTACAATGCTGGCCTCCATGCATCTTCTGACATTTGCATCAGTCAACTCCTTGGTTCTAAATCCTGATTCATCATCAATCCTGATCTTCATTCTTACTGCCTTCTTCGCTGTTTTCTTGCACTAGGCGGTTATTATCTTGATTATACAAAATCCAAACATCACCATGAGCAATAGTGCTCCAAGAAACTTGAAGATGTTTGCTATCCACTGCGGAATCCATGAGAATATAGATGCAAACCAACTGCCATCTATAATGTCCACTGTCTCATCGTCCGTCTTGGGATGCAGATCCGTCAGCAAAGTTATGGCCTCTGCCAAGGTCCCATTTTCGTCATTGTGAGAAGGTATGTACGTGCAACATGGTGGAACGATTTTGGTGCAAACTCCTATCATCTCTGTGATCATGTCAAGGACATACCTGTTTTTTAGGGTCATTAGTCGTATGGCCCTCAGCTCTTCCTTAATAGCATTAAATCCCTTTATGGTGGTGTTGATTGTCTGCAGAAGCTCCGATCTGGTAATTTGCAACAATTTGGCATTGGCCATCGTCTGGATCACAAGCATGAAGATAGTTGTGAATATCGAAGCAGTCTGACTAAACAACCTATGTTCATACGGAATGGCATCAAATACTTCTATCGACTTAGATAGACAAGTAATTCTCTCTTCTGCTTTGATTGAGAAATTCAAGCGCTTTTCTTTTTCTCAAATGGGCATCTACCTTTGGAAACTCTCCAATATTCAGATCACTCTGAGGAATCACCAATGCAGGAACATGGATGAGCACCAAAGAACCCGCTCCTCCCCAATGCTTGGACAGCTTCATGTAGGCTCTGGGTCCACAAGCCCAATATCTATCCATTAAAACAGCTGTCCCTGCTCCCATCCTGGAGCCTTCAACTGTAGTTTTGCAGCCTTTGTTATCTCCCACATGATTTTTTCCTTCTCTTCGGAAGCACAATGTTGCATTCGCCAAAGGAATCGCCATCGTTGGGCCTGATTTGTTTTCTACCCATGTCAACAGTTTGGCATGCTACGCCCATGACTTCAAACCTTTCATTGTTTACTCTCTGTACTTTTTGCACATATTCTGACTTTAGTAGATGAGCTGCACAGGACATCATCCTGCTTCCCATCCCTTCTTGGATTTCACTTGTCCATAGACTAAGACTTGAGTTTCTTCCCAAACATCCAGGTGATCCAGCTATCGCTGTTATATCAGGGCATTCCATTCTCTTCATGTCCTTCATGACTACTTCTTCCTGTCCGTCTGCAGGATACACAAGCATATTGCTCTCCCATCCAGGTTGGTTTTCCATCTTTGTGGTCTTGATATAATCATCCTGAAATGGAAATGACTATTTCAATCTCCATCGCAAAGTAGCCCAATTTCCTTGGAACTATCCTCAAGTCATACAAGCAGCAAGGTGAACAAGGCATCTGGCATCATACTCTAGAGTTTCTCTGGCAATGAAAGTTCGGGCAGCACTCATGGCATAAGGTATGAGAGCACAAATGTAACAACCCTCCTTAGGCGTTCTTTCTCCTACCTGTTTCATGTGCTGATACCACATGTTATGACCCAAATGTGCTCTGCTGTCCAGATAATTATTTATACCCTCATTGTCTTCCCCTGCACTTCTTTTGCCCCTTCCCAACAACATGGTTGCTGCCCATGGAAACAACTTTCGAGAAACCTTGCTCTAGGGGGATATCACAAAAGGTCTTGCTTCTTTATTAATTGGTAGGATATGTAGGGAGACGCAAAGCATGACCGTGAATGCATAGATACATCAGGAACCAACATATTAAACTCCACCACTTTTCCCACTCTGGAATCTCTTGACCTTACTCATTTTCTAAAATTGTACCATCCTCAAGATTCCTCATTGTGCTGTGTACTATTTTAAGGAAGGAAAAAACCTTTTTAATCAGGCACTTCAGGTATATTGGGTAACTTCAAGATCTGTTCGATTATTGCTGTGAGCAGTCTCCTTATTGCAGGGCCATTTTTAGGATCATGCAAAAAAGTAGGTTTGTTGACACTACGCCCAACAAGAGCAGGATAAGCTCGAAGTATGAATACAAAAACAGCAAGTAAAATTCTATGGGCATCGACATTTGACAGAGACATAAGGTCAACCAAATAATTGCGTTGTATGACAAGAATCAGCGTACTGCTCATGCTTCCAATTTCTTATTAGGTGCTGCCGCTTAAACATATTCACAATGTGTCAACAATTTTCTAAAGTACATTTTCAAAGAACTCTGTGACGCAAGATCTGAATTTGCACTCCTACTGTAATATCTATAAAGAGTGTCCGAGAGAGCCACAGTCCAAGTGCAAATCTGCACCTTTTAATGAGCCACCTTAGCGTCCTTCTTCCTCCTCATTAATCGAATCTGCACAGGCTGAAATTCTTCTCCTTGTCTTGCATCCAAATCATTCGTTGGGAGAGCGTCGGCCACTCCACTGCAGTTTTAAATGTCCACAAGGTGTATCCATGCTCTCCTGCCTTGAACTTTAACTGCAGAAGGAGTAATGTTTTCCACAATAAATGGGCCCACAAATCTAGGCTCACACCACCTCCTGGTGAAATTCCGAATTGAGATTCGATCTCCAATATACAATTTAGGAACTGATAGTAGTTTTTTTTTTTAACATGTTTATTTTGAAATGGTTGCACCAGCGGAGATAGCACATAAGTACAAAGCATACATCTTGTCAGAACACAAAAACTATTTTAGGACTGAATAGTCACTCATTGGCTCCCCCCGTTCCAATCCCATCCCGCCCTCCCCACTCTGCCAGTTCAGGCATCCCCTTGGGCGCACAGGTTAGGGTCATTGGTTGCTATTTCGGCGCTATCTTGTAGGTCCAGTCTGGCAGCCTGAGGTTTATAAGTCTGTGCCAGGAACCTCCAGTCCTATTCTATAAGCAGGGCCCAAATGTCTGTAAACCGGTGTAGGAGGCCTGCTTTGGCTGCCGTGAACGTTTCTGCCACCAAGTTGTCCCAAAGTTTGGTCCACCACAGATTCAACGAGGGGCCCTCAGTGGTTTTCCATGTGCGGGCAGTCATGATCCTCCCCGTTAATAGCATTTGCGTAAGAAGACTAGCAGTCTTCCTGGTCCTTGGATAAGACCCCGGCACTGGTGCGCCCAGTAAGATAATTTATGGTTCACTGGGGATTTTCACTTGAGTCATATCTTTTATAGTGGAGATGCACTGGTTCCAAAAGGTTTGCATGGTGGGGCAGGTCCGCCACATACGTAGGTATGACCCGGCTGTCCGCATTTGCGCCACCATTGGGGGCTAAGGGATCGATTAAATTGATGAAGGCGTGTTGGGGAGTAGTACCAGCGAAGGAGCAGTTTATAGGCGCATTCACCATTAGTACTGCAGAAGGAGGATGAATGGGCTCTAGTCCATATGTCCACCGAGGTTTGGTCGTCCAGTGAGTGCCCCAGGTCTGTTTCCCACTTTGTCATATATGGGGGCATAGGGGAAAGGAGGTCATCTTGTAGTTTGTAGGGACTGGAGATCCTACCCCTCACTGGCATCCCCAGCAAGATAAGTTCGAGAGGGCTGGGATTTTGTGTGGCTTCCCATCGGACCAGAGGATGAGTACACCAGTTCCTGAAGCTGTGCATAAGAGAATCTGTCTGTTTCGGGCAAATGAAAAGACAGTTTACAGTTCTCAAAGGTGCAGGCTTGGTCATTTTCAAAGAGCTTCTAGCAACCCTGTGACCCAGTTTCTAAAATTCGAGGGTTGAGACCCATGGGAGAAGGCCGGGTGTGGAAGATCGGGGTGTTTGGGCCTAGGCCACATGTGATTCCCTTGAATTTTAATGCCCAGTCCCATATATTAAGGGTGGTCTTGGTGGAGGCCAGGATCCCTGCCCAGGTTCTCCGCAGCATGGTTGGAACATGTGGAAGAGAGCGGAGTGGAGGCGAGAGTCCTATGCGGGGGTTGCCCATCATCACTTTCTGGGATATTCTTGCCTTCTTGCCTCTCCATATAAACCGGAGCATTTTCCTCTGCATACGCAGGAGGGGAGGCAATGCGACTGTGGTGGGGAGAGAGACTCACACATAAAGAATTAACGGGAGGCTTTAATTTGCCCAATGAGAGATATTTCTTTTGAGGACCATCGTCGAGGTCCTTTTCCAATTCTTTAAAGAGAGGGGGAAGTTCATTGGGTATACGTCTTTTGGATGTGCCGGGATCTGGACCACAAGGTAAGGTATAGATTTCCCGTTCCATTGAATAGGGTACATGGGCTCTAGGGCCTCCAGTTCCTGGGTGTCTGGCCCACCCCTAGGGCTGCAGATTTCCCAAAGTTAATGGTGAACCCTGCAACCTCTCCGAATCTGCAAAGCTCTTGGTGAGAGGATGTCAAAGAGAGACAGATATCTGTTATAGACAACACCACATTATATGCGTAGAGCGAGATCTTATGCTGGGAGGCGCCAATTGGTAGTCCATATTAGGGTCCATTCAAATCCGCTGGGCCAATGGCTCCATTATCAGAGCAAACAGAAGAGGGGACAGGGGACATCCCTGTCTGGTTCCACAGGTCAGGGGAATAGGTTCCGATAGATTATGGTTAACCCGGAGCAAGGTTTTCGGAGATTGGTAGTTGGCCAGCTTCATGCTGCAGAAGCTAGGGCCAAAGTGAAAGACTTCTAAAGTGAGCTGTAGGAAGGACCACTCTACTTTATCGAAGGCTTTGGAGGCATTCAACGCGAACAGGGCCAATTTGTGTGAATCTTGGGTCGCTATGTCTACTAAGTCGAGGGCTCTCCAAATATTATCCCTGGTTGACCTATTTATTATAAACCCTGTTTGATCTGCATCAGTCAGTTTAGGAAGAATGGCTGCCAGGCGGTTTGCCAACACTTTCGAATAAATGTTGGTGTCAATATTTAATAAAGAGATGGGTCTATATGAACTATTTTCCTTGGTGTCTTTACTGGGTTTAAGCAGGAGAATGGTTACAGACTCTTGGATAGATGAAGTGATGGAGCCTGATGTGCCAAAGGAGGGTGGAACACTTTGTAAAACCTTGTTGTGAACCCATCCGGACCTGGGGCTCTAGGCTTTAGAGACTTAATGGCCGCCTCCACCTCCTCACCAGTAATCGGGGCATCCAATCCCCCCCTGTCAGATTCTTCGAGTTGTGGAAGGGTGGCATCCTGGAGGTAACTCATTTGTTCTGTATTTTTGTTTTCAGGGAGATTCTGACATCATTTCAGAGAGGGAGGCTGCTGCCAATTGTAGGTTAGCATGTTCGGTATAGTGGACTTTGCCATGTGGACCAAGCAGGCCTATTATGGTGTTCCTTCTCTTCGCCTTAGCCAGTTTATCCACCAGGAGTCTATTTGCCATTTTGTTTTGGCGTAGTAGCCTTGCTGGGATTTGGCCAACATGTGTACAATTTCCTCTGCATAGTGGGTTTCCAATTTCTTTCGGGCTGTTTGTAGAGAACGATGGGATGAGCCTCTGCTTTTTGGATTTCTTCTTCCAGTTTCATATGGGTCTGGATGATTATGATGGGTTCGTGGAAGCCCTGAAAGCCATGTTTGATTGTCCAGAGCAGACTTACATTCTGGACTTCGTGGTCTCTGACCCATAGAGGACTGAATGCCCTGATCCTCCCAACATGGCCACCTGATACAGAACGCAGCTTGCCAGTCTTTACGCGCCATGCTCAACGTTCTACTAAACAGACACGCCTCCGCGGCTCTGCGCGTCTCAGCGCTGCGGCTTGCTGTAGTTGGACGTGTGTTGCCGGAGTTCGCTCTGGGCTTTATTCCGTATCCTGTTTCCCGATTTCTTGAATCTTCCTCCTTTCCTTCCCTTTCCTCGAACTTACCTTTGAGCTTCCTTCCTGGATTTTCGCCTGCACTCGGGCATTGTTCCTTCCTGGTTCCCGTCCTGGACATCTGAACGTCTCCTGGAGTTGGATTACTATCCTCACGCTGGACCCCGAAGACCTGCACACGGGTTTATACAAATCTCAGAGCGTGCAAAAGAAATCATCAAAGAAGGTCGGAAGCAAACAGGAAAAACAGGTGAGAAGGGGAGAGACTTGTGACAGATGCAGCCCTTTTGGCTTCTGCGGCTTTGTTCCCGCACGAAATAAAATCAGTTTGCTTAGTATGTGCTGCGCATTTAACTATCGCCATGGCTACTGGGCGTTGTAGTGCCTTAATAAGCATGTGCAATAGTAGTGCGTGCTGCACTGGAGTGCTATTTGCTTGGAGGTAGCCCCTCCCTTTCCAACGTGCTAACCCTGCATGCACAGTTGACGTCACATAGGCAAAGTCACTATATATGGTCACTTCCTGTCCTGTTTTTCAAGCGCCGCAATAAGCGCTACCAATTCTGCTGCTTGTGCTGAAAAGTGAGACAGTAGTCTTGCACTTGCCACAACCTCAAATTCACTGTTTGCTCAATGCCTCACTACATATGTGCCGGATTGCCTTTTGCCACTTGTCTGATCAATTTTCAAAGAACCATCAATAAAGAGAATCTCCCCTCCTAACAGCGCGTTTTCTTTAACACGTGGTATGCTGTCATAGAATTCTTCATAGTTCGCGCAATCATGCACATGCTCATTCTCTGTCACTGTTTCAGCTACAAATGTGGCAGGATTCATTATTTTACATCTGACAATTTTAATCACTGGATTAGATATAATAACTTCATACATAGAAGCCCTCTGAGATATCAATGTACCCTAAGGTTTCTCCAAGATGGCAAATAAAGCATGCTCTACAAAAAGTGTCATAGGACATCCCATTACAATGCTTGCAGACTTCCCGATTGTGAACGTAGCTGCTGCCAATGACTGTTCACATGGGAAATGCTCTTTAATGACTGGGTCTAATGTTCCACTGTGATATGCCAAAGGTTTGTACCCTAACGTGGTTCTCTGTGCAAGTACTGCTGTCATGACTGTCCCATCAGTATGTGAAAATAAAAATAATTTGTCAGCATAATTGGGAATCCTTAAAGCTGAAGCCATGCAAATTGCCTTCTTCAGCTCTTCAATTTCCTCCTCTCCTTCCTCAGTCAATTCTATTTCCTCCTTATTTACTTGTGCTTCCTTTAAAGCCTTCGACAAGGGTATTATATATGAGATCTCACATAGTTACATAGTCCCAAGAATCGCTGCATCTGCTTTACCTTGTGTGGTTTTGCAGTTTTCATAATTGCTTCAGCTCTTTTAAGTGTCACCTTTTTCCCCTCATGTGAGATTAACTGGCCTATGAACAACACTTCTTCTTGACAATACTGTAACCTTTCTTTATCTACCTTGTATCCCTTGTCTGCAAGGATAGTCATTAACTGAACCGAGTCTTGCCTACACTCATCTTCTGTTGTGCTACAAATCAGAATGTCATCCACGTACTGTATCACAACACTCTTCAAATCAATATTGCTAAAGTCCATCTGAAGAACCCTATTAAAGATGGCTGGAGACTTGTGGGATATATTTACCCACTCTGCAGTACTTTCTCACATCATCCAGCTGCACTTCAGCATTTAACAGCAAAATGGCTGCGCTGGCTCCCTGGAGCACCATTGCCATGCATCAAAACAGAGTCTCACAGTTACCAAAATGATGGCTGCACCATCTTGACAAGCACCTATTGGGCAGGATGGAACAGGAGGGCACACTGAGAAAGCCTGCCAGTGTGTTGCTTACATGCACCAAGAAGAAAATTGAGAAGCAGCACTACCTTGCTGCTTGATCCACAGTCCCCCTCGAAAAAGGAAATATTTGGCCTTTATAATGATGGCGCCCTGATGCTTTTTCCATCTGTTCAACATCACATTGTGTTCATCAATGAGACTCTGCCATGCGCACCCATAAGCAATAAACAGATTATGCTCCAGCAAAATAGAACATTATCCCTGTATGACAGGCTGTGTCAGCCAAATCTGAGAAATCAAAAGAAGCTTTATTTTCAGTCGCACAGGAAAATGCTTGACTTTTGAGTTACAAAATGTCTAATATCACTGCTGCAAAAGAGACTCTGGCTCTCTGGGCCTATGTCAATTTCAATGGACGTGTGTCTTAAACAGATTGTTGTATAAATGAAACTGACTAGGGCTGCAAAACCATGTGGGAAATTCAGAGAGAAAACCTTTTGAAATGGTCAGCCCAGCAGACTTCACCATGTGTTTAAATGCGCGTTTGCAAATAAGGAAAAATGCCTGTTTTAAAAGTGTAATGTTGAAAGAAGGCCCTGTTTTGGCTTAGCAATGTAAAGGGTGTTTTTGCTGGGAAACATATATGGGATGTTTTATTCAACAGGTTGGTTTTGATTTAAAATAAAATAAAATAAGAAATAAAGGCATGAGCTGCCTTCTGAAAACTAGCCAAACAGGTTTCTGCCATGGCTCAAGGGACATTTGGCTGACCAAAGGAGTGGCCTAACCCCCGAATGAAGGAGCCAACATAGATGCTAGGACACATGAGTGCTAATTGGTACCTTGGAAAACTTTGAATGGACCAAAAGCACCGAACAGCCTACACATCAGACTTTTGTCTGGGCTAAGGCATCTCACAATAGGGATTCTGGGACACCGACATGTGAAAAAGGAAATCACACGTTCCTGCGACTTCTACTGGGAGCTTCAAAGCCAACTCAAGATCAGCCTTGGAACTATGCCCTTATATAGTGAACAATTCTGACCATTTTGTCTCTAAAAACTATTTTATTAATAAACATTTAAGACTTTTATCTTTGCCACAGGACTTCACAGGAATGTGAAAAGTTAACAGTTTAAATTTAATTTTGTTGTTTTTACTTTAAGACGTGGTAGCCTTCACTGCCATATTGGGAACAGAAATGGCAGAGAGTTGGACAGTTTGAGGAAAGCGTACATGAAGCCACTGTGAAATTCAATACTTACATGCCTTATGATAATCTCTACCCATGTATAAAGTTATTGAATTTTAGGTCAAATATTTATCACTGAAAACCGCAAAAAACTATTAGACGGGCGAAACAAAGTCCTACAGACGTGAGAATTGGACTGCCATGCTCTGCATAAAATATGAATCTGCCTATGTAATTTGTTAAGATGCAACAACTGTAAAAATGTACCATTTATGTCAAAACTGGATTTTAGCTAAAGTAACTGTTGGATGATCCTAGGCATTGTAAAGCCACATCATAAAGCTGTCAGGTCTCTAAAAGTCCAACCAGCTGACAACAAGGCGGTAACAATCACCCCTTGCCAATCCAGTTGTTAGAGCATGGCCGGCCTAAGCCGGCCCCACCATATAATTCTATGATGTCACCATGCCTTATAAATAAGGGTGGCTGACAGAACTCTGGATACACTCTCTTCTGAATTTTCCAGCGCCTGCGTATCCAGATATTCCACCTTCACTCTGCAAGATTCCATACCCCACTGCCAGAAACGGTATAGTTGACCCAGGCCTTCCTATTTAGGCAGAACTATCCTTCAGCCATAAAACCCCATAACAAAATCCCACTAATTTCAGGGAGAAAGGGGAAAGGTGGGATTCTCCAGTGCTGCCTACTTGCCCTGCTTACCCGCTCCATCCAGCTGAGGCATCGCTGTCCCGTGACCAGACCTTTGCCCAGTTGTCTTTTGCCAGGAGAGCCCACTATTCGGTGACCAGATCCTTTTGAGCCCAGAACCCGGTTGGCTGTCCAAAATCCCAAACTGAAGCATGGACTGTGAGTATTTCCCCCTCCCATAGCAACACATAGCCTACCCCGTTGTGTCCCCTTTGTCTTTGTCTATTTTCTAAGCAATTCTATCCATACCCTGATAACTTGTCTAAACTGTTCTAATTCTCTGTGCACCCTGTCCTTGTTTTTCTAGTGTTAGTGCCATTCTTTCATTCACCTCCTCTTGTAACTCCTTAGCAATATTTGGAATCATTTAAATTAATTCCCACATAGATCTGAACGTGGGGTGAAAGGGTTAAGTTGCAAATTAACCCGGGATCATACTGTGTCTTTCTTTAACAATTTTGTCTGAATAATATAGTTTAAGTAAACTTGCCCTTTTTCTTTCCAAACCGATTTCCTCCCTTTCACGGCTTTATTTTATCAAAACTGAACCTCCTTTTATCTTGCAAATCTCATCCAGTTCTTCAATAATCGCATTCCAATTCAGAGTATTTAAGCCGTTTTTCTGAAAAAACGTTTTAACATTTAAAAAGGCAAACTAGAAAAAAATTCAACTTTTCCATGTGTGACTTGACTGCACTGTGTTTTCATTTTCAACCTGCTTTGTGAACTGTGTGCCTTGTGTGATATCTTACCTTATAGTTGCTAGTGATATGATAGCCCTGAGAATGTGATAAAACATATGTACATCATTATTTAATTACACATATAATTGACTATTTGTTAAAATCCGAGTGTCATTCTAGGACATTGCAAAGGGTTTAAAATCGGTGTTTGTTATTTTGTGAGGGAAGGTCGGATTTTGATTCTGTTTGCTGCCTCATATCCCTGACTGCCTGTTGCTTCTTTCTATCCACTAAGAATTATATTAATTGTGGGTTAAGGGACCATTGCAGGGGGAAACCTTAACTTGGGAGCTATCCATCCTAATTCAAAAAGTGCCCCTATTCATTTGTGCTTCGGACATGTGCTTGTAAAAGGTTACCCAAGTGTATTTCAGTGGTTTTCATTGTAATTATCACCTCATTGGAGATTGCTGCCCCATATAAAAATTATGTGATTTTCTTTGAAATTAAAATAAATAAATATTGTGTTACCATCCTGGTTCATGGTCCATTATGAACCGGGGAATTTGTAAAAGGGGGTGTGAGACAGCTCGAGTATCGGCTCAATTTGAATTAGTTGAAAATAAAGAGAAAGCATTCCAATTGTGCGCTACATCCTAGGCTAAGACCAAGGTGTGTTGCCCGATTGGAATCCTTCACAAATTGGGGGCTCGTCGCCAGGGATTGGGTTTGTTTATTCACCCGTGACAGCTTAACACAGCAGGCTAACCTTCAACGCAGTAATACTTTGTATGGATCACTCTGTTACGCCGTAGAAGCGCCTCCCCAAAACAAAAATCCTAAGTACCAGGCCTGTGTATAAAATTAAAGCTATGTCAACCGTAAAAATAGACAAAAAGCAATAGAATACAGATTTCACTTATAGAAATCAATTAATAAAGAAAGAACAGTTGCCAAAATGGCCACAGTAGAGATCAATATAGCTAGGGAGCACCTTCTGCACAAATTATTGGTCAGAGGGGAATGGCCAGAGCAAGATGAAAAAGTCTGGCTAGAAGAAATGGTGCAACAGGTCACTGCCATGAACATGGACACTTGACAGGATGGTGACCTATTACACCAAGCTTTGAGTGAGTTATACATGACTTCGGAAAATAAAGAGGATGAGATTAAAATTGTCAGAATCGCGGCCGACATGTATCTCCATATGGGAGTGATGCGGGAAAAGCATGAGGAAAATACGCTTGTGCAAAATCAATCTGAACTCTTAACTAAAACACAGACTGAACTAAAATTAGCAGAACAAAAACTGCAAAAGAGCCAAGATTCTGAGGCAGAATCTGGAAACTACATAAAAAATGAAAAGAGGACTTGGCTCTCCAACAGCAGAATAATGTAGACCAAGAGGCCCAATTAGATGCATTAAAAATAGAGTGTCAGGAAAAGGTTGACTCTCTGGAAGAGTTGGATCTCTGGAAGAGAATCAACAGAAGCTGATTCAACAATTAACATATAACAGGGCCTGCTCAGGAGAAATAACCATGCTGCAGGTTTATAGACATAATTTGTCGAATTTATTTTTTATGACGTATTTTTTTTCGAAATGGGGGGTCCCCCCCAAACCCCCTTTTTTAAAAAAAAAAAAATATCGAAAAAAAAATTATTTGACTTTTTTTTTTCCACATTTTTGATTCGACTTTTTTTATTCGACTTTTTTGACATTCGAAATGTTTTTATTCAATATTATGACTGGACACCCATGCTGCAAGATCAGGTCAAAAGGTTGGTAGAGGAGAATAATAAACTCATTATTAAAGAACTCCACTCGCAAGCAGAATTTGATCAAGAGCGCCAGAAATTCAATACCATCAAGCAACAAAGGGATGACCTGACTGAACAGAGGTGCTCCCTAAAGCATGAGAAATATGCCCTATGTCAGGAAGTAAGCAATTTAAAAACAGTTACTGGAAAGTGAGTTGGACCTCCAGAAACGAAATGAACTCAAAACATAATATGGAATGTTACCAGACGGATAGAAGGTGCTCTGGAAGAGGACACCCAAACAAAAAATGCACAGACTCAGGAGGTGAGTCTCATGCAACAAAAAATGTCTCAGTGTTCCCAAACTATACAGGCAGCACAAAGAGATAATGAGGCCCTCTGTGAGGAGAAAGATGGACTCCACCAGCAGGTGGTAGCTCAAGAACGGGTCATAGAGGCCAGTAAAGCTCTGATAGCCGAGCAAAAGGCTCAGATCTTTGCCTATTATCAAGAGGCAGGTGCTGAGAAGGAAAAAGTAGCGAGGTTGGAGAAAGTGTATCCTAGATCTAATCCAAACTGGAGGGACCCTGAACAGGTAAATAGGGCCAGGGCAACCCCTGATCATAGTATGATGACCTCTGTACTGAGGGACTCCAACCCATTTAATACTTTGCGCACTGCTGACTTCATGGCTACCGGTTCACATGAGCCAGAAACTATGAGGCCATCAGAATTCAATAGGCCTAGCTTGATGGAGCTGACAGGTCAGTGCCCCCCTAAAATTGATAGAAGGGCATCCTTAAATATAAAAATATAATGGCTGATGTCTCTGATCCGGAAACCTCCTATGAGGAGAAAGTCAGGGAATTCGATCTGCAGAATCACTACCTTCAAAGGGACCAGTTGGTTCAATTTGCACAAGAACAACAGGAAAAGAGGCCCCAAAAGAGCTTCCTGAAGACCTCCACCCAATCAGGGCAGTGAGGTGGGGGGATACTCTGCTAACCCTGGAAGCAGGGAGGAGTCAGAAGACTACTTTCCTGTGCGCCACAGGGGAGAAGAAACTAGGCCCCACCATTCTGCAAGCCCCTCCCAAGCTCACAGAATCAGGGAGCGCCTAGATGATCATGAGGGGACTTCAAATAACAGCGCCTCTGAGTCTGAGGGCGAATGGACTCAGGTAACGTGGCGAAAGAAGGCAGATAAACCAAAAAGAGTTCTGGTGAAAGACCCCATTAGGCAGATCAAGGCCATCAGGAATTTCATGACACTGTACAATAAAAACGCAGAATATTCTGTCTGGGAGCATTTGGAACTCTATGAACAAATGATGGACACATTTCACATAAAAGATGGCCAGAACTGTATAGATTATACCAAATGGACATTCTCTCCAGAATACTCCAGCTTCTTTGATGGACTGGAAGACCGAAAACATTCAAGATGGTCCTCCTACAAGGTGGCCATCTTGAAGCACTTTTCCACCCATAGAAACCCCCAAGAGGCTCGCAAAGCAGCCTACAATCTACAATGTTGGGAAGACCAGGCCCCACGAGAGTTTGTGCAGGAATTAAAATGCACCTTTGCTCAAACCACCAGGAGGGTGCGCACGGATAGCAGAGAGTTTATCAC
This sequence comes from Ambystoma mexicanum, assembly GCF_040938575.1. Classification (NCBI taxonomy): domain Eukaryota; kingdom Metazoa; phylum Chordata; class Amphibia; order Caudata; family Ambystomatidae; genus Ambystoma; species Ambystoma mexicanum. The sequence goes on along the minus strand of NC_090935.1, from coordinate 229,533,104 downwards.
TACACTACCTACTTTCATGCTCTCCCACAATACATTATGACCTAGCTGGTGAGGGATTTCCATGATAAAAGATCTCTGGACTGGGTAATGGAGCAGGCTACCCGCATCTATGAAGTCAAAAACCTGCAGAAAATAAAAATCAGACCAAAAACCCCAAACCAGCCAACCTCCCTGCTGCTGCTAAGGTGGCGGAGGTGAAGGTTGCCCCCAATTTGGACCTAGAACTGGGGGAGCCTAAAAATGCAGCAATTCCAAACCAGCAAAACCAGACTCCAAGAAGGCCTACAGGCCAATCACAAACAGGTGGCAATCAGGGAGGTAATCCCACCAATGGGACCCCTAACTCTCCTGATTATATAAGTCCCAGATAAAAGGGCAACCAGCCTATCATAGGGTATGTATGGACTCCCCCAGCCCAAGGGGGGCGGAGGGGTCCCACCAGGTAAGAACTACCACATGAAACATCCCTCCTAACCTCCCTCAGGAGGGCAGTAATCCCCCAAATGCTGGGTTAAGTTTCTTTCCCCAGTATCCACAAAACCCCAACCTGCAGGACAACCCTGCTTTCTTTCTGCGGTTTCAGGAGCCCAGACTGCCCAATCTGGGAGAGGGGGGGGCAAGGGTGGAGGGTTACCAAACCCCACAATTCCTCCGGGAGAAGGGATAGTTACCATTCCCGTGAACCACATAAATATGAACAGAGACCCCGTACCAGCCGGAACGGGTGTTCCAACTGGAGCGCCATGTCCAGAACCTCACACAGGATCTGGGTCGCATGTTGAGGGCTCAACAGAACCCTCAGATGAACATGGCGGCTCAGAACCCCACAAACCAGGGGTCTGCCACCCCAGAACAATGACGGGCAGAGTACCCCGACAATTTACCAGTTCCAGAGGAAGAGGCACGGGAGGAAGGGGGTCTAAGGCCCTAGAGGAGGCTTCCTTCCTCACCTGTGAAAAGCCCCTGGACACCCAGGAACTGGAACCAAAATCTCTTGCCCCCGAAAATCTGGAACCCAGGGAACAGAGGGTGGGTAGGAGAAACAAAGACTATATAAAAGGCCCATTTTGTGGAGGAAGTGAGTGTCCTCCAGTTTGAAGGGAAAGAATCCTTACAGGATTCTGGGAACTAAATCTTCTCCTTCCGGGACGGGGGAACTCCTCCCAAAGAAAAATGGGTCCCAAGAGATCTAAATGAAGACTGGATGGGTGTGGGGACTGATTCAGAGTCACCCATCCCTGAACCCCAGAATGGTCATCCTGAGAAAAAAATAGTAATGGAGGGATCCTCCCCACAAATTGTTTGTAGTGACAGCCACCCGGTAAGCGGGGGCAGCACAGAGCTAAGGGAAACGGGTGATTCCAAAATCTCCACTATTTCAGGATGCCAAATTCTTATTACAGATTCCCAGACTCTGACACAGAAAATAGTCCAAAATGCCATTGTGCCAGAGTCTAAAATAAATAAATTCTCATTGACTCCTTTGATAGACTTTTATCTACTCAAAGTAGAGCCTATCCTTCTCTATGGGCTGGATATTTGTATCTTGAATATAAACAACCATCTAAACAGGATACAGGGCCTCATCTGGAAAAAGGTATTACTTCTTCCAAAAAGTCTTCCAAACGCCTGTATTAGACAGGAACTAGTTTTATCTTCACTCGCTATCAGGTTGCAATGGCGCAGACTTAGCAACTTTAGCAAAATGTTACAACCACCGGTAAATTGCCTGTACGAAGACCTTGCTGAGATGATAATCAAGATTCTTCGATCTACTAGTAGATTTGGGAATGGTAGAATTTGACCTGGTATCCCGGCCAGCCGGGTTAAGTCAAGAAAATAATTCTTCAGTTAGATTGGGCGTCCACGTCGGATCAACTCATAAACTACGCTCAACTAACTGAATATGCCAAATTTAGACACAAACAAACTCCAAGGCTACATTATGTTAAGCTTTGTCCTAGTGATCGAGTTACACAAATGTTTGAGATTCAGGTTCAATCTGTTCAATACTAAAGAACAAACCAATTACTGGAAAGATCATCATGCAAACTTATCGGACCACCTCTGTGGTTTTTGCCACAAGACAAACGAAATAGAAACTCTAAAGCATTTAACTCTATATTGTCACTCTTTTGAAACCCAACGATTACTTTGTTTGAGTAACTATTTGGTAAACACAGCAGGTTTTTCTTTGGCACTCCTTTGGATTTTTTGTATGTGGGGAGACAACAATACTTTGCTTATTGCTCTAACTCGTTTCTTAAGCTTTATTCGAAAAAAACTAGGCAAAGACGTGATCTAGCACCTGCAAATCTTTCAATATTGAATGATAACTAGCATCGATTGTCTGAATATGCCAACTGACCATACTGAAATTGTTAATCAATATGTTCTATCTAGACTTCTCTGTAAGCATTTCCACCGAAATTGGGGTAAAATCCAAACATTTTGTGATTTAAGAACTATTAGTACCCGGCGAAAGTCGAGCAGAATGCAACCCGAAATTCTGATTGGCTCTTGCCGGGTCTTTACCCGGCCGAGAATCCTTCGATTCTCGGATGGGATTCCAGCCGCCTTGTCCTTGGCGGGGGGAGTGGCAGCCCCTCAGCCAATGAGGAGGCTGGAAGCGGGGCCATCCCTGCTCCGAGCCTCCCCACGGCTGAGGGGCTGCCTTCGCCCCCCGCCGGGGACTCAGGTAAGGCTTTTTTTTTTATTCCCTTTCCTCCGTCCTTCCCCCCACCCCCACTTACCTTCTTGTTCCTGCTTCCCCGGCGAGGGACGAGGGAAGCCTCCAACCGTGTGGAGACTCGGAGCGGGGCCATCTCCGCTCTGTGCCTCCACACGGCTGGAGGCTTCCCTCATCCCTTGCCGGGGACGCAGGTACGTATTTTATTTATTTTTTCCTTTTTTTTTATTCCCGTCCCACTCCCGCCCTCCCTACCCCACTTTCCTTCTTTTTATCCTTTTTCGGGAGCGGACTTGTGTTCCCAGCGTGTCCACTCCCGATGGCCGCCACGGAAAGGGAAAGCGGACTCCGTTTTCCCTTTCCATAGCGCCCATTTTCTTGGTTGTTTTTTTTTTCTGTCCCGAAACACTGCAGTGTTTCACGACAGAAAAAATGCTTCTAGTGCCCCGGTCACGCACATGATGCGGGCCTGGGTACTAATAGCAATATGACCCTTGTGGTGGGGGCATTACTGACTCAGGTAATGCCCCGGGGCCTTCGTTAACTATGGGCCCCGGGTCATTACCTGAGTCGGTAATGCCCCTGCCGCTCGGGTCATATTGCTGAACACATTCATTCATGTAGCTGTTCGTTTTTAGAATGTTCACATCTTGACTGATAAGCTTCGATTGCCTGTGTTACACGCTCTTTTGTATTTTGTGCAGGGCCTATGGAGACGGGTCATTGCATTTGTAAGATCACAAGAGTTAAGCTGTTTAAGCTTTAAATTAGATTCATTTTTGTGACAGCTCTTGTTTTTATGGTATTAGCCTTGCGTCTTCAATGTAAAGTTTGTATTAGTACGTGTCTTAAGATTGTGGGATTCTTTCATGCAACTACAGATTAATCATATATGTTGTGTTCAGTTTTATGGTGTATAATTGTCTTTCTTATGTCTATGTATTGTAAAGATGCGTGCATCAAACACAATTTTAAATAAAAAAACGAAATAAAAAAATAACGAAATTGACCACCCAGTTTGCTCAAAATGCACATTACCTTTGCCCACTTGAGGAGAAAGAGGGGAGATTTTCTGCCCCTGTTCAAGTGTAACGGCAATGTCCAATTTCAGCACTGGTGGGCACTGGGTCCCAAGCCAGTCTTCTGTCAATGAGGGACTTTCAGCAGATACATTCAGGAAGGGGTGAGAGGTACCAGATCCCTCTCACCCCTATTCCTGGTCAACTCCAGAACTTCAACGGGAATGAAATTCGTGTTGAGGGGAGAGTGGATTTGGAAATAAAAATAGGGCGACACAAGGTGAAACACCCGGTCATAGTCGTGACTCCAGAGGGCACACCATGTCTACTAGGGAATGACATCCTGCGCAGGTTGTCCCCCCTAAGAGACTGTGTGAACAAGGTCCTCTGTACTCAGACTAACCGGCCAATAAAATTAAAACAGAGTGTCAACCATGTTAGTTTAAATGGCACATGCCACATGGTTGAGCAAAAATCTGATCATATTGAGTTTCATTTCCAGAATAATCAAATATCTAACGTGACAGTAATTGCTGTAGGACAACAAACTGGTGATGGGAACTCCTCTCCATTCCTGAAAATCAACCTACTTTGAAATTTTATACTGATCCACAGTCTGAAAATCCCAATTCTCTAGTCAAAAGTGATGAGAAACCAGCTCAAAGTTTAGCTGATATTAAGAAAATTAGAGAACAGTATTTCATCCCTATTCAGTTAAATGAGGGGAAGGAGTCTGTTCTCGCCCGAGTGTGCGTGAACAACCGGAAGAGCTTCAACAGCGATGCTACGTTCATACAGCTCCCAAAAGATCCAGCCATTCCCTCATTTAAATTGATCAATAAGTGGGAAATGGGCCTGGAAACTCCCAATTCCAAACATCTCCTGCCTAACAGGTGTATGATAAAAATGTCTATAGATAACAAAAGCATAGAACATAATTGTTGGGCCGTGAAAGATGTCCCTGCTGCATTTTATTTAGGCAGTGACATTCTCAATCGGTTTGCCATTAATTTGAACCTGATAAATTACAAAGCCTGGTCCCGACTAGAGGGCAACCCCCTGGGCTTTGATGATTCTGAAAAAGCATTTCGGTCAGCCCAATTGCTGCCTTATGCAGTTGAAGTTCAAATTGGAGAGGAGGTCACCATCCCAGGACGGACCCGACAATTCCCACTTGAATTAAAAATTAAAAGAGGACAGAAACTGCAAAATCCTGATGCATATGTACACCTCACTGCCCATCTCCAACAGCAGGGGACCAAGCCCATTCCAACAGTGGTGGATAACAGCGACCTCAGGAGTATCACTCTGGGCGGGCACAGGCACCATTATTGGAATGGCGGTTGATGACCAACATTTTTCTATGGATTTAGGAAATGAACTGATAAGACCAATCCCCAATGACTGTTTTGACAATGACAGTGACAATGACCTACCACCAGCCAAAATCCTCACCTGGCAAGGGGGTAATTACCTGGTGTACTCTTCCTGCCCTTACTGGGAGGGAGAGGTGACATGTGACATCGGGCAGGATGAGGTGATATTCCAGGTCCACAATAACTGCCTCTCCTACCTGAAATTCTCTGTCCAGGTCAATACTCTAACCAGAGACCTCTCCACCAAGCTGGAGGAGGCCGATGAGATAGCAAAACCGGAAGTCTTTCCAGGCTCCAGGCAAATGGTTGAAGAGCGGGTCAACCTAGCTGATGCCTGTGAGACTCCGGAGCAAAATCAAATGTTGAAACAGGTGTTTCAAGATCTCTTTGCTTTGGACTCGTACGACTGTGGTCGCACCGAAATCCATACTACAACAATTCCCACGGACCCTGGAATGACTCCTGTGTTTGTGAAACGATATCGCTTGCCTCTCGCGTCCATGGAGTCACTGATAGAAATAATCAAAAACCTCGAGTCCCATGGGATAATTAGTCCAGTCCACAGCACCTTTAATAATCTGGTGGTGGGGATTTTAAAACCAAATGGCCAATGGCGACTCCGTGCAGACCTTAGGAAGCTAAATACATGGGTCCACAAGTCCCAATGGCCTCTCCCATACTTTGACCAAGGACTGGTCCAGATCCAGGGCTCAAAGGTATACACTACCATTGACCTGACCAATGGGTACTGGACTGTGCCCGTCAGTAGGGAGGACCAATACAAGCTGGACTTTAGCTTCGGGGGGCAGCAGTGGACCCGGACTCCCTTCGGATACATAAACTCTGGCAACAAATTCAACATCTTGCGACATAAGGCCATGCCCGATTTGGGTGAAAGTGGTAACCTGACCTATGTCCAAACTATATTATTTCTCTGGTAGGCCTACTCTCCTGGACGATTATGGTTCACCTTGTTCTGGTCTATTAGATTATGTAATAAAGGGCTACTTTCCCCCTTTCCCAGGGTATTGGTATACACTCTTTTTTTTTTCTTTCACTCTCACACTTTTCAATGCTTCTTTCTCTTATATCACAATACTTTAAGTTCATCAGTTTCACATTCAACTTTTCCTCATTAATTGTATTGGGATGGGTGTCTTGCATGGTATAATGATTTCCTATGGGCCTCCCGTTATTCCCATTCTCCCTGTTACCCTTGACTGGGAAGGAGAATGTCTCTGGGATTCTGGTTGCTCTGGGAGCTTCTTTCTTGCTCCATATTGTCATTGGCTTGTTTTCGGCAGCCTTTCCTTACTCAGCTTTTCTCTTCTCCTTGCAGCGGCCCGGTATTCTGCTGAGTGACCAGACATCTTGTTGCTTTGTGCTTGCTGTGGTATCTGCAATAGCTTGTGGGCCGGCTGCCCACCACAGATCCTTTGTGGTGACACCACCACCTACCTTGGGCCTCCTGCCCGTTCGGCTTCTCATGGTGTGGATTCGTCGTAATTGTGGCGTTTCCTGTTCAGTACAGTTCGAGCTTGCAACTCACAGGCTTCACTGCTCACTCCTACTCCGCCTCCTCTAGGTGTTATACAGCTCGGGTCGACCCTTGCCTGTGTATGCGTTCCTCTCTCTCTCGGTTGTTTGTCAAGCACTCTCTATTCAATACTTCCATTTAAAGGGACATGTTCTTTTTCTGGGTGATAATGACATCTATTATGTTTTTCTTCGTCCCAGTCTTGCTGTTGAAAAGTCTGTGGTATTTTAGAGCATCCCATGTAGGCCACGATGTGCATAGCTTTAGGGAGTTCCTCACAGGTCCCACTTTCCCCTACCCCTAGGAGGGGTGTTGCGGAGCGCCCTCACCTCCCTAGCCTCGGAAGGTGTGGGGACTCTCCCTTGGGGAGAAGGGATGAATTCCCTCGATTCACCACAGTTGTTAGGAGTGAATACTAATTTACATAAATGCAAACAAAATATCCCCCCTAATTGGCATCCCTTCATGCAGTACAAGCATATAAGTGCCCGGCACAGACATCTCTGCCATGTCCATCATAAGAGGCCTTGATAACATTATCATAAGCACAGTGAAGCCTAATTCACTTGGCCCAACAACGCCAGGTGCCAGCATTTCCAGTAAGCACAGTGAGGCCAGAGTCGCAATTCACCCAGATACCGTTATTCACAGCTAGTAGAGTGATGCCTACTTCCATTAGACCCAGTAATCATAGTGATTCTTAATTCCATTAGGCCCGGCAATCACGGTGTCCTCATTCCCAGTTACCACAGTGAAGTCTGATTTCACTAGGGAAACTGAGCCCATGTATTATTACTCCCAATTAGCACAGTTGTGCTAGTATTCCCATCGAGCACACCGAGGCCTACTTTCATTAGGCTAGTAAGCACTCTAATCATCACAGCAGGCGCTAAATCTCATTGGGCCCTGTAAGCACTCTGTGACCAGATGGCAGAATTGGCAGCAAACACAGTGATTCAAGTTTTCCCATTATCCCCAGGTATCACAATTGGGACCTAATTGTATAAGTACAGTGAGTGCAGATGCCAGTATAACCAGAACTCCAGTTAGCACAGTGAGGCCCAATTCCACTAGGCTGTGTAAGTACAGGTTTGTGAGGAGTTTGAGTGGTCTCTTAGTTCCCTGGGCACCCCTGTCACCTGTCTCTGGATGGTCTGGTATCAACACTTCTATAATAATGAGGTTCCTGGCATGAGTGCCCTGACTTCCCAGGAACCTTTCAATACAAATCACAAGGCAGTGTCAAGATTCGGGGGTGGGGTTGGCAGGGAGAAAGAGAAATTGAGTTATTGCTGCTTCATCTTTTCAATGGGCCTCATTACACGGTAGGCACTAAGGGATTACCGGCACCGGTAAGGTCACCGGTGCCGGTAATCCCTTAGCGCCCTACTACGAGGTCCCTCAGCGTTAAGGACGGGACCTGGCGTTAAGGACGGGACCCGCCGAGGGACTTCAGAGCTAATAACGGTACTGCAAATTGCGGTACCGTTATTAGCTCCTTCCCCATTGAGCCCTATGGGGGCTCAAATGGGAATGGGGAATGGTATTTGGAATGGGGATTTACCGGGTCCTCCAGGGTCGGAATGACCCGGTAAGTCCCCATACCGCCTACCCGGACCCAGTATGCAGTGTAAGGGAGTAGCCATGCCGCTAATAGCGGCTTGGTTACCTCCTACCCTGTAATGAGGCCCAATATCTTCAATCGAGCAGTGGAACTTCACCTTGTGGTCGGGACTACCAGAGTCTTGATGTTTGCGCTGATTTCCACTGCAGTTCTTCAGCCTCTGGTCATGTTAGAGCATAGCAGAGTCCTCTTCCCGATGTCTCCATACAACATTTCTGCACATCTGAGTCATGAAACAGGTCTCTTGGCGCCACTTGAAGACTGAAGCGCAATGACCCAGCCAGCTTTGGGACAGCTGGTGTGGATGCAGTTTCCAGCTTAGTCAGGCACACTCCCCTAGCCACCATCACATACGCACGGGAGGGTCTCCCTTAGTTGCAAGAGGCAAGGAGGGCACCACGTTGGCTGAAATGCACAGAACAGTCAGTACCCCTTTTGCTCTCATGCACACGGTATAAAAAAGACAGTATCTAAACGGTCGCATGTACAAAAAGTTCTACAAATGCTAGCACCAAAAGTTCGAACACCAAAAGTTAGAACTTTTGGTGCTAGCATTGCAGGTAAGTTTTTTTTAAACGTCCCCCCCTCCCGCAACACCACTTTCACTATACTGTGCGGTATAGTTAGCTGGGTGTTGCGGGGGACAACCCCGCTGCACACCTGCAAAAAAAATTAAAAAATAAAAAGAACAGGGGCTACGGGGGTGTCCCCCGCAACACCCCCGCTTGCTATACTGCTCACTATACTTAACAGTATAGTGAGCAGGGGTTGCGGGGGAAACCCCTGCAGCCCCCCCGTAAAAGAAAAAAAAAGAAAAGGACCCTGCAGCGCCAGTTCCCGATCAAGGAAGTGAAAGGGAACTGGCACCGCAGGGACCCAGCATGAAGAGAAGGTAAGTGGAGTTTGTTTATGTTGAGGGTGTGGGTGGGGGTGTGTGGAGAGTATGGGTGGCGGGGGTGTCATGGGTGTGTTGTGGGTGTGGGTGGGGGTGTGGGTATGTACGTATGTTCGCATGGGAAAGATTGCAAACTTTTGGTAGTTCGCACCTTTCTCATGCGAACATTTCAGCCATGGTAAATTCAACTGCGGTTGAATCACGTGGATTCCATGCACACTGCCTCGGCACTGGGTATGAGGGCTGTGGTGCAGTATCTGCAGAGAGCGGCGCAACGCCTTCCATGCAGTACGTGCAGCACTTACCCGCCGCGTCGCACATTTATTGGCCTCAGCAAGTGTTCTGCAGCTAAGGGAAATGAAGAGCGTGGAAGCCAAAATAAACTGACAATCACACCAGAGTGGTAACTTTGCAGAGTAGCCCCTGTTCTGAGTCCTGGACTTCTTTTATTAAGGTGAGGTGATGATGAAGCAAGCATTATGGTGTGTGCTTCTGCTTGTGTCGGTGTGTATAAGGACTAGAATGTAAAGTGCTGTCACTCTGCTACATAACATAACCTCCCCTCCTCCTACCTGTCCATGGATCTGCAGCAAGAGAGTTGGGGACCAGGCCTCCTGTTCTGGGCCATAGTTGGGCAATGTGGCTGCAGTGCCTGGAGATGTGCTCCATCGCAGTTCACGAAAAGGATGATGAGCTGAAGAAATCTCTTCTGGTGAACATGACCGCATGGCAGGAGCTGACATCCATCGCATCTTCAAGATCTTCCAGAAGCAACAGGATGTGCAGCAGCAGTGTGTGAGACCTCGGAATGTGGAGAAGCTGCTTGTGCGCTCAGATCTGCCACCACCCAACCATGCTCATTGCCCTAATTATTTTCTCCCACTTGCTAATGCAGATTATGAGAAATGTCAGCACAACAGGCCAGAGTAAACTTATATGAACATCTGAAGACCTTTCATGCCCACCTTCAATAATTGCCTTGTGCATGTGTACCAACCACATATGCCAGCATAGCTCATTCAAACTTGATTCTAGTTCTGCTTCATCAGGCATACCTACATCTGTGCAATGACGCATCTCTGCTAATCCTTGAGCAACTGGGCTCTTTTTATTTTTTCCATGTTTCACTTACACAGGAAATGCCTGAAGTGCTAATGTCCAGGAGGTAATTCTTGACTGGACCAAATTCCCTGATCTGATTCTCTTACTTTGCAGAAACTGCAGAGGTTGATTTGTTTCAACAATTACCCTCTCCTCTTGAATTATGGGGCGGAAATGTTGCAATGCCCAGTGATCAGAAGCGCGTTTTCACAATCACTAAACTTGGTCTCTACCTGTGACAATGCTTTGCTAGCATATGCAATAGTTTTGTTATTCACATAATGTTTTTGATATAACACTGCTGACATGCATTGATGTCAGGGTCTTCTTATTCTTGGGTGCATTGGATGTCCATGGTTTATGCTTAAGGGTGGAGAAAGAACAGTATGCTTTAGTTAGGAATGTAAATTGAGAGTCTAATACAGGTTGGGCCTTAACCTTTCTGTTTAGAGTGCTGACATCTGCCCAAGCCAAGAGGGAGGAACCAATCAGTAACCTGATTGGCTGAGGACCCCATAAGGGTAGTTGAGAAACATTCTCAACTACCTTTCATTGTCTTTGCTTCAGCTGAGGGGTGCAGGATCTAGGAGGTTCCAGGTTTAGGCCAAAATCCAGAGGCCTAATCAATATTTCAAGATTAACAAGGAGAAGATCCCACAGGAAGAAGTAAAAGTGAACTACAACCAGAGCTAAGTACTAGTTTCATATACTTTAAAAGACTAGTGGATCCTAAAAGGTTAAAATACTTGTCCAGTGTTTTTGTTTTGTAAAGAAAAGCATTGTGCCCTTTATTTAATGACTTGAAAGACATTGCTCTTTGAGCTGAGTTTAGCAGTTCAGCGGAGCGTTTGTTTTGCTCTTCGTTTCCAATGCAGCGTCGAAAAGAAAGGGCTCGTCAGTTTCTCCCTTCACGGATACATCTGACAGCTGTTCGCGCATCAGTGTGTTTTCCGTAAGCAAAGGAGAATGTAAATATTAGCCTGAGTCTAATGTCTAATTTTTGTGTTATGGTTTACGCAGTTTCATATTTTATTTTTTCCCCGTTCCTTCTATTTTGGAATGTCGTAGTCCAAGGGGAGCGCTGCCGATCTCTCCGAGGTAATTAATGGGTGGCGGAAGTTTAAGCATAAGTCTTATTCGCTTTGCTTCTTTCCTTTATGAGCTCCGACTCGGCGCAACATTTGAAAACTCTTTGTTTCTGGGGTCGGCCTGGTTTTTAAAATCTGCCTTAGAAACAATTCTCTGCGATTGAGGGCGGCGCAGCAGTCCCTGCCACTCAGGAATCGGAAGAACTGTCATAAGAGCTCTGACTGAAAGCAGTTAATTGTTTGTGATATTTTTCTTTGCGCATTGCACGGCAACTCCATGGTTATTTCCCTGGAGACAGGAGCGCGGTTCTGGACATATAAATCGCAAGCTCCCAAGGTGAGCAAAGGCATTCAATTGAAGCTTGGCAACTAGAGGTACTTCACTATTTCTTAAATTTAAATAAGAACATCTTTAACTCAAGCAATGTATGAACATTCCAATGAGTCAAAAAAGAAGTTCCTTAACTCTCTTGAAAACTATGGCTTCAGAACCTTGAATAGATTAAGCAACAATTTGTTGGGCAGTTAAGTACTTGAATCAAAAGCAAGGGCCAAACAAGGGAAGCAGTTTTATCTAATGAGATGTCATTTAATGTCACGTCGGAGTAAGAAAACAGACGTCTCAGTCAAGCACAGTGCAACTACCTAGGTGCACGAAGAAAAACAAAACCTTCCTCTGGGCACTACGTGGAGGAAATACAGGTATGTATTATTTTAGTTATCAGTCAAAGGGATAGCAGGCTAGGAATGATATGTGGTTAACAGCTGTTCCTTTTTCTTCTTTCCTGCTGCAGATATCCTGAGGGTGCTGAAGGAATCTGTTACTTTATTAGTTTATCCACTTCCCCTTTCCCACGGGGGTGTTGTGTGCTCAACTGTACTGTGAGTTGTTGAGTGCTCTACGCCTTTGAGGGTCTGCTGGTGTTCAGCAGCTCCTGTGGGCCACCAATCAAGACTCAGCCTTGACAATTGATCAGGGAATACTATTTCTACAAAGAAATCCTGTTTTTTTATTGGGTATGCCAGACATGCCGCCTTCATGAGACAGGGCCTCATTCCAGGTTTGGAGCTAACCATGGAGTAATTAGCTCCATGGTTGCCTCTGAAACCGTCCCAAATCCGGTATGGTGAATGGAGTAATTACTGGTCCATTCCAGGGTTGGAGGGACCAGCAATTCCCCATTCACCTTTTGCCCTTCCCCATTCCCATTTCTGCCCCATAGGGCTCAATGGAAATGGGGAAGGAGGTAATTGCGGCACTGTAAATTACGGTAGCGTAATTACCTCCGAAGTACCTTTGCGGGTCCCGTACTTAACTCCTGCTAAAAGCAGGAGGTAAGGAAGGACCCGCAAAGGGACCTCGAAATACGGAGGTAAGGGATAACCGGCATCAGCACCCTTACCGGTGCCGGTAATTCCTTACCTCCAACCTCGGAATGACCCCCACACTCTTTTAGTCTGGCTACTGCCTCACTCTGTTCCTTTTCCCATTTCCAGGGCTTCAGTAATCTCATTAAAGGTTGTGTAATCTCTGGATAATTCTCAATACATTTCCTATTGTAACCTGTCATCCCTAATAAACTCTTTAACTCTTTCAGATTAGTGAAATCTTTCAGTTCATGTATCGCCTCCACCTTTCTCTTTTGTGGGTTTAACCCTTTCTTGGTCACTTCATGATCTAGGAAGTTCACCTTCTTTCTACACCATTGTGCTTTCTGCAAAGATACTTTTGCCCCAGCCTCCTGTAGCTGATTGAGCACATGTCTAATCTCATTGAAGTGACTTTTCAGATCTTCATTTTTAATTACCACATCATCCACATAAACTATTGTCCCCCTTTCAGCTGCATCCGGCAGTGCCTTGCTTAGGAATATCCCAAACTCACTGCCACTATTGACATACCCAAAAGGTGTTTGGGACCACGCATATTGTGATTTGTGAAAAGAAAAGAAAACAAATGTTGAATACTCTCAACCAGAATCCAACTGTAATGTCTAATGTGGTGAACATCTTCGACCTGAGAATCTGTGCGAGACTCTGATCAATAAATGGAAGGGGCCACCTTTAAACAGGTACCTTCTTGTTTAATTCTTGTAGATCTGCAAACAAACGCCTTCATGGTCCGAGGCTAAAGGAGTCTCCATTCAGGACATCTCTAAAGTGGCCACTTGGATAGATCCCAATACCTTTATCAAGCACTATAGACTCATCCTGTGCCATCAAGAATCATGTGCCTTTGGTAGTAGAGTACTTAGTGCGGTACTCCCATGATCTCCCTTCAAGCGTGGGGATGTTTGTTTAGAGATAATTGGGATAATTCAGTTCTGGATGGTGTGCAGATCATCTGGTGTCTGGGTGCTTCTTCTAGTCCCAATTCATCACTGCACAAGTAAGTACTGGGACGAGAAAGAGGGATATGGAGGCAATGATGGGAAAACTTCATAGTAATTGGCATTACTGTTACTCCTACTGTTCCTCACGGTACTGCTCTCACGCTAAGGTTTCCCCTTCCCTGACTGGCAATTACAATGGGCCTGTATGGGCACTGTTAATTAACTATCTCACAAGTAATTGCTGCGATGAGGAAGAACAGGACAAGCCTTCCGATAGGTGTAGCCTAATAAATATTGTTTATCCAGGGCCGGCTGAAGGTGAACATGGGCCCATTTCAAAGGTCTGTTTGGGTGACCCCTACCAAGACCCAGGATCAGGACAAGCTGAAGATGTTTATCGACTTGTGGGAGTCCAATTCAGCATGATGTTTGCGCCCCGTACCCTTCTCCGAGCAGAAGAAAACAGTCTGAAGCACCTGTGGATTTTAAACATTATATCGAGACAAAACAACAGATTATCATGAAATGGCCACCCAGCAGAAACAATAAAAAATCACTCAAAATCTATTAATGCTTCTTTGTCCCCAATGGGCAGAGAGAAACCAGAGTTAAAGGGCAACAATGTTAAAAGCCCACTTCTTTATACCCCGAGGGAGGAGGCAGCCGGAAGGGCTCCACTAAATGCAACTTTTAATGGGCATGCTGCAAAGCGCACATATGTTGCCGTGTCAGAAGACTGCTGACTGCCAACATGGGGGCAGTTGCTGTGGGGCCCGCTGATGCTCAATGCCCCTTTCCTTTAAAAACGTTTAAAGGCCCTGATGCCATCCCTATGTATATTGTTTTGAGATCACTGCATTGAGGACAATGGAGCCAGTTTTAATTTGTATGTTAGTCTAGTACTCCCTGACTTCCCCCTAAGTGAAAAGCAGTTACCAATGCCAACACACATTTGCGCCTGACAATTTATATCCTATGCTGTGTTCCATCTTGTTAGGCCCGCCGAGGTAACTTAGCCTTCCTAGAGATCATCTGAGCAGAGTGGGGCCATGTTAAGGTTTTTTCTGAAATACAAGCAGATCACGCCCATTAATTAACTGCGGCCTCACTGTCAATTAAATTGTTTTGATTTTGTCAGGAAAACCTCCTCCTGGTGGAACAAGGGTGACGTGTGACTTGAAGACATATCTTCAGTTTCATCATGCATTCCTAATACTTCCGAAGTAGGTTTACACGGTTGCTACCTACCCAGTGCTTTAAGGGGGCTGGGGCCTGCCGGGGCCAGGCACCAGCAGTCTCCAAAAAGTGGGGCTAAGCCGGGGCTGTGCCAGGGCCCTGCTGGGGCCCCCCGGTCCCACACAACATTGGCAGGATGCATTATCCCGCCGCAGCCAAAGCCACGACGCGAGATGCACCTGCCAGTTTAACGTCTGGCGAGCTGACAGAAGTGCCAGCCAAGCACAGCGTTGCTGAGGCTGGCTGGCTGGCACTTCCATCAGTCACTGTAACTTCCCCTCTGTGATCTAATATGCAGATTAAGTCGCGGAGCCCGTGGGTTCACAGAGGGTGAAAGACGCCTCGGGTTCTGTGATCCATCTGCTCAGAGCAGATAGATCACTGAGCTCAAGGCGTCTTACTCCGTTGGCAAAACTTTATAAAAGATGCCTTGAATAGTGTACGTTTCAAGCCATCTTTCATAAACGTAGAAGTATTCCTATGTTTATAAAAGACGGCTTGAAACGTACACAATTCAAGGCATTGTCGATGGACAAAGCCACCTTGGGTTTTGTCCGTCCTCGACTCTTTATAAAAGATGCCTTGAATTGTTTATGTTTCAAGCCACCTTTTATAAACATAAAAATATGTAACAGTGCTATGTTTATACAAGAAGGCTTGAAAAGTACACAACCCATAGTAGTACCCATACAAATATATAAATGCTCACATGCATTTATATATTTGTTTGCGCACCTTACTATGATTTGTGCACGTTTTAGACCACGCCCACAATGGAAGCCATGCATCCCCCACAAGAAGTCCCCCCCTCAATTTCTTACCCCACTTAAAGAACTGTACCTACCTCTGCTGTAAGTCTCTTCATCTGCCCACCACTCCTCTCAGAAGTTGGCAGGGAACTTTTGGACACAGTATTCTAAAATTATGTTGACAGTGAATATAAAGTGCAATTAATACATCACTAACTCTAGGTCAACTCCGTTAATAAAACATGCAACTAGATGTGCTTGTTTTGCAACGTATAAAATCACTGCGCCAATTCTGTCTGTCACTAGATGGCAGTACAGTACAGGAATTTCAGCTATTATTTTTTTTACATGAAATCTGTCATATTGTTTCCAACATGCCTCTTTACGAAAATCGATGGAGGTAGTAAAAACGAAAAGGGAGGTGGAAACCAGTAACCGCAAAGCCAATACTAGGACTGTGTTTTGTGAATTAAAGAGTGTGAGTGAAGGGACGTGAATGAAACTTTAAGTTCGAAACACACACAGAGAGGCACGAGGGGTGCATTTTCCCCCTCAGTTTACTGGTGTTGGTGTTCCGAGCAAACTTGTACCCGTGTGATATCATGGGAAGTGACGTCACGTGGACCGATATCTTGAATGGCGAGTATCCAGCGTGGCTGGAGTGGGGCTGCAATTATGGAAAAAGTCCCTTTTTGCTGTTGGGGGAATTTAGGTTCTCGCCCAGTTTGTGGTCAATGAGGTGGCACACATGCCAACATTTTGGAACACCTGGGAGGAAGGAGTCGTCCCCGAAAATAGGAGAATGTAATTTTCCCATTGTATTGGGATTGCATTGGGGTTAGCATTAGTTTAGGAAGGAAAAAGTAAAACAAATAGCAATATTTTTAATTGAAAAAATCGTGCCTTTCCCACAAAAATCGGGAGGGTTGGCGTGTATGAGGTAGCAAGACCTAGCAATAGCCATTTTCTCTGGCTACTATGCTACACTCCATAATATCACTACAGCCTAGAGCGGTTGCAGCAATGCATTTGTAAAATGGAGGGTTGTACGTGGTTTCGCTGAATGAACCCGAGCAATTGCACCTGAACTCAGTAAGATTTTGGTCGGTGCTTATCTTGAGACATTTTTTAAAATAATGGGTTGAAGTGGTGCATTTCACAGCAAACATTTCAGAAAAATTGGGGAACAAAATAGAATTTACACTCTGCTCTGGGGGACATACACATGAAACACTTCAATGGATGCCGGGTCACTAACAGCATACAGGAGCCTTTTGTAATAAGTGCTGATGCTGGCTGTCCCCAACAATGTATGCCAGCATTGTCCCACTTTCAAGCAGGTTCTTCCCAAACCAGATCAGGACGTCTATCCCCCTGTTATGCTTTTGGTGACAAAAAAAGTAATGAGGCTGCTCTAAACATTGCATGCCAGCATTCCCCCTGTCAAACACATGTTCATGCATCATGTTGCTCTCTGTGACCAGAAACACACCCTTGCCCCTGACACATGCATGCACAAACATATGCATACGTGAGGAATTCGACTATCCGCACGGGGAGTCTGAGCTCGCCTGGGCTTTTTTGAAATTTTGTAAGAAATAGAATGCTGGGAGGTCAACCTCAGAAATATGTGGGGCTAGTCCGCACACATTTTCGTATGCTTGCTCCACAACAAACACATAGTCAAGTGTACTCCGGAGGGGGGGGACACAGCCTACAGATGCAGTCCTCCCTGTCCGCCACAGGTACATCAAAGCATCTCAGGAAGGGGGAAGGCAACACCTTCCTACTGCCATGGCCTGCCTAATTAATTATCAAAGGCTCCATTGATCCGCCCTGTTCTATTGTCAAAATTCTATGTGGGGGACAGGGCAGACTGATGAGAGTTAAACGAAAGCAGGCCTGCAAAGAGGCCTGGTCACAGAACTAACAAAAGGGACAAGCATATAACAACTCTTTCATATACAATGTGTCAACTTGAAGCTAGCTCCCACCCATCTGTATGAAGGGCAGTGGATATCATGTCTGGGGCAACTGTTTAAAATAGGCAACCCCTGCAGCAATCCCCTTTCAGAGGGAATAAGTATTTGATTTGTTAGAGACAGAAAGTCTGTTCTCGCCACAAACTTTAACAGAGACCTGTGCTTCGATCAGGAGTCACAGAGAGCACAATTAACTAGAGAGATTATTTGATCCATAACAGATAGGAAGATGGGTGGGACTTAGTAGTACGTGTTGTCGCCCCCTACCTTTCCTGTTGCAAAGCACTCTGGTTGTGACTTCATGTGTAACAGAAGATTGTTAGTGCGGACTCACGATTGGTTCATTAAGGTAGGCTTAGCCTGAACTAATCACTGGGGCCCATTTGGCTTTCAAAGAGAGTTGAGCCCTTCTTTTGGCAGATCATCCGATAACTTTGGAAGGAGTAAGAAGAAGGACTCATTTGGACCTTGGCTGAAGGTACAGTCTGCCTTACAGCTTCTGCCAGTAAGGGAAAACCAGGATTTTCAAGAGGGAAGCAAGACCCCTCCCCTAAACATCACCCATGGGAACAGAAGGAGACACACAACCTCAGAGGAGTGTGGAAGAGGGAGGCAGGCCAAAATGAGGGAGGCTGTATGGGAGACCCCAGACAGGGCCACCGTTTTGGACCAGGGAGTCAACAGACCCGGTGAGGATGCGTTGTGCATGCAGACGGACTGGGTACCCCTCTGGTAATAACAGACAGGCTACACTGAAAATTGGGAACACAATGAAGGCACCAAAGTCTTTGTAGAAACCAGGAACAGATTTATTACATGAAGAGGAGTAAACTCATTGCCAGCAGGATGAATTTGACACACTGTACAAGCTAGACACACCCTCTGACATGGAATCCTGAGGCCTGGGGACTACCCTTGAATACAAAGAGGGAAAGGGACACCAAAGGAAAAAGGGAAGGATTGGAGGAGGTTCGACTGGTAGAGATGGTGAGGGGGAAAATGAGAGAGAGGCCGGCACAGAGAGGCAAAGAGAGACACACAGGGAGAGAGACACACAGGGGGACAGGGGCACAGGGGCACAGGGGGGAAGGGACACAGGGGGCACAGGGGAACACGGGCATAGGGCTACAGAGGTACAGTGGGCCAGAGGCACAGGGGGACAGAGTAAACAGGGGAACCAGGAGCAGAGGGGGACACAGGCAGAGGGGGCAGAGGCACAGGGATAACAGCAGCACAGCAGTACAGAGGCACAGGAGTCTGAGGCACAGGGGGTCAGAGGCTGAGAGGCCAGGATAGAAAAGCAGGGGAAGAAGAGACAGAGAGGCCAGGAGACCCACTGCTGGAAAAACCAGGAATGAACCAGGGGAGAAGGATAAGGCCAGACAGGGGGAAGGGTACCTGCCAGAAAGGCCTCTGCAGCCTTTGCCCCCAACCCACATCAGCACACCACACCACCAGCAGCCAAGGAAAGAAAAGAGAGCCCCCAGCTCTCTCTCCATAGATATATAACTCTGTTGTTTCCACCCACTGCAGGGCCAGCCTCTCACTCAGGCAAGTGTTTTTTTGTGTTGCCAGGGTCATTTCCAGGGCTAACCCCCTCACTCAGGCAAGTGTTTGTTTGGGCAAGTGTTGCCAGGGTTGTTTCCAGGGGAGATGGGATGCAGAGTGGAGCACACATTTTTTAGGTATTCTGTGTGATTCCCAGATATGGGGGTTTGGCAGTTTGAGCCCAGAGGGGATGTTAATTGTAGGGTATGGGGAGATGAAATTATACAGTGCAGGGCAGTTGGAGCCAAATGGGAGGTTACTTGTTGTACTAGAGAATGGAGGAGGGTCGCAGAACAGGGGCTAGCTTGATGACTCAGGATAATTACGTTGTGTTGATAAGTTGCTTTCCAGAGGCCACACCAAGTGGAACTGGTTTTGCAGGGTTCAGAGAGGCTTCATTCAAAGCCAAAGGGGAGATTAATTATAGGGTGGGACGAGTGGGAGCAAGAGTTGAAAGGGGTTCCAGGCTGCAGCTGAGCAACAGATAGAACTGGTTCTTTGGAGGGATCATGGCCAAGGTCCACAACCCCTCACCCACACAGTGCAGAGGACACAGAGGAAAATAAATTTGAGAAAATATATGTCACCTAATACTTTGGAAAATGAAGTTGTGCAATACATTGAATACAGTGGGGAAATTAAAAGTCATGTACTACATTGCAAATAAAAGGGGACATAGAAATTGCTATTTCCACAGGAACCATCCAGCAGCTCCAGAACCGGTACCCAGCCATCACACAGCATGCCCTGCTAGGTTCTGCCAGCAACCTTCCTAGGTGGGAAGTGCCAGAGAGTCTCTGAACAAAGCACAATGCTGTTGCTTGCAAACACTCTCCTCAGCTTTGGGCCGTCCGCCTTAAAGGACGACACAAGCCTTGCGAAGAAGCTAGGAAGAGTGTCACAAAAAGCATCATCCAGCGTCCATCTTTTAGGACATTTTCCAGGCAGTCGAGTCTTTGAACCATGACCTGGTGCACCACTGACTGTTGTCACGTTGCAGTCACTAAATCCGCCTGAGACACCTTGACCAGCATCCCAGATCTGCCAACCAGCACAGAGACAATGATTCTTGATCCTGAGCTGCTGTGTAGGCCAGCCTGCAGCCGTCTGTCCAGCCTCACTTGCCGAACTGCCAGCCGCCTGATACTCACAGCCATCACCCATCTTGAACTCGGTCGCAGGAGCTGAAAAGCATCCTGGAACCGACTCAACCTTGTCAAGCATCCAGATCATCTCAAGCACTAGGTACATTGTGGTCCTGTCCCCCTGGTCCTTCTCCGAAGGCCCCTAGTGACATTTACAACTCGTTGCTCCCTTGGCGCTGAAATCAAATAACCATGGAAAGTTAAGACTGATTGCTTTACTAACTACCCTCCTCTCAGTACCCTGAGTGCATCCCTTTCCTTTGTGAAACTGTCTGTCCTCTGTGTTCCTTTACAGGGTGGGCTATATTTTGTAGTGTGCTAGAACTCTCTGTTGTAATAATGATTAAGTAGATATTGTTATACAACCTTAACTGGACAGTCCCTTTTATCATTGGGTAATCATTGTATTTTTGCTGTGTTGCAAATAACCAACGATCCACGACCTTGCAGAGATAAGCCTGCCGTTCCGTCCACATTACCAGAATTGGAGAAGGATGTTTATAATTTGCTTGTGTTTCCAATCTGTTTGGATCCCTTCTGGTGTACTAGAGGTGTGGGGCTGATTGATGGTTTAGAAACCAATATTCATCCCTGGACCACTGGTGCCTCAGAAGTTGATTCATCACATTGGTGGCAATCAGTTGGATCAGTTGGAGCCTTGCACATATCTTAGTCACCCAATGATAAAAATACTGTTTCAGGCAATGTTTAGTCACTGCTAGATATAAGTAATAGTCATGGATCCTGATATGGAGACTGTAAAAGGTAGGACCAAGGATGTCCTACACGTCGTATGTCAAGAGAGGTGACTTCCCCACAACACTAAGGTTAATAAATCTGAGTTGCTGATCAGCCTCCAAGCTTGGGTAGAAGTGAGGGCGGTTGGGGAGAAGACCCCAGGGGACGGTCTAGGCCCTGTGTACACGAACGGACAAGACCTTCCGGAGGGGGGAAACAACAAGGATGACCGAACGAGCATTGTTCCTCACCAATCATCTCACTGGGGGACAAGTGTGGTTTCTCAACACTCGAGAGTGTCTGTGAGGACCAGGGGTGGACTGGCCTATAGGGAACTCTGGGGATTTCCCGGAGGGCCGCTGCCCCCTGGGCCTCTTTTGTGTGGCATTTCCAAATGTTCTCATAGGAAAAGCATTGGGCTTGCTGAAAATGTGTCATATGGGGCCACTTTGAACATTATTTCCAGGGCCTCTTTTGGTCCTCAGTAATTATTTCGAGGGCCTCTTTTAGTTCCCAGTCCACCCCTGGTGAGGACAGGCGCTATTGCGGCATCCTGCAGGTCTCTAAGTGGCCCAGTAATTGTTCCGGCTGTTAATGAGGTAGCGGCTAGAAAGCTCCAGCTCAAGGAGAGGCGACTAGCACTAGAGAAACAGAAATGGCGGGACAATGTCCCCCATAGATCTGCACAGGGCTGCCATAGAGCTGCGCAAGCTAGCCCTTGAAGAGAAAGAGGCCAACAGATCCACCTCTAGTGAAAGCAGCAGTAGTGGCTCAAACCAGAGTGCCTGGGATAGGTCCCAGTGACACATCCCCAAAGACTTAGTGCAGGCTTATGAAGTAGGTAGGGATATTTTTGAATGGTTTGAAGCACTCGAGCTGGCATTCTAGCTACAGGAGGTGGATAAGGTACTGTGGGTGCAGCGCTGATGAGTCGCTTAACGATACCAGAGACTGATGCAATTCTTCAGTTAACTCCCAGCTCAAATTTAACTTCCTCTGTCTAGTTTTCAAAGCCCTCTATTGTCTTGCCCCTCCCCATCTATCCTCCGTTCTCACTTTCTACACTCCTTCTCGTTCTCTCTGTTCTGCGGATCACTTCCTTCTCTCTCCTCCTCCTCCACCTTGTGCCCCTTCCCGCTTCCGCTCCTTCCAACTTCTCGCTCCTTTCCATTGGAACCACCTACCCATCCCCGTCCGCTCTATTACATCCTTCCCCTCATTTAAAAATTCTCTAAAATCCTATCTCTTCCATTCACCCCCCCTAGCATCTTTTTCCTTCCTCTCTCACCACTGAAACCACCTCCACCTACAGCTCCTATACCCCTCTCTCACTTTGGTCCCTCTCCACTTGCGCTTAACCTCATCAATAATGTAAATTGTTCCTTGTACTCTTTTCTGGTTTAGATTCAATGTCATGTATTGCTTGTTGTATTTGCTTGTTTCTTATGTAAGGCACTTTGGATTAAAGTGCTATATATATCCAAATAAATCCAAATAAATACAAATACAAACTCCTGAGGAAAGGCCTGTTTATGAGAGCATGAAGGCAGCCCTCCTCAGGAAGTTCTGTAAAACCCCAGAATGGTGTCTGAAGAGCTTCAGTGAGCTCGGAAAGAAAAGTGGGCAGACATTTGAAGCCTTCACACACTAGTCATTTAAATATCTGAGAGGGTGGATGACTAGTAACAAAGTTGACACATTTAAAGGGATGTGCAATTTGATTGTGTGTGAGCATGTATTGAAAAATTATGAAGTTGACCGACACCAGCATCTTGTGAACAAGACTATCAAAGACCCTACGGAGCTTGCAAAGGCTGCCAACAGGTTTGTGAGTACTTGAGTCCAGAAAGAGGCTCAGGCGAGCACACCCAAACCGGAATAGAAATCGACGGACAAAAATGTTAACAAGAATGGAAAGGACAAAAGTCCAACCCAATCTTCTTCGAAGTCAAGTCCCCAAAGGAACGAAGGGAAATCCCAAAACTCTAGTTCAGGCGTGCACACCAAATAAAGAGCACAGGTACTCCTAACACTGGGACACATGTGTTCTCACAACCGAAAGGTTGTTTCTTGTGTAAGGAGCTGGGCCATAGGAAAGGGGATCCTGCTTGCAAGGGATTACCCAAGAAGATCACAGTGAATGTTGGACTTGTGAAAGAGGCCATCATTAGTGTGGTCCTCTTAGAGGAGGATTCGTTGAAAGAATGGGAGGGTTATCAAGTCCCGCGCTCAAACCCTATAAGTTACAAAGTCCAAAGGAAAAGGCAATGTTGCCAAAATCATGCAAGAGAAAAAAATCCAAAAGTTCCAGAAATTATTTTTAATATTCTGTACAGCCGACACGTGTTTCGACCCCTGGTCGTTTTCAAGGCTGTTTTTCATAGTAATTCATTCATGAAAATATACAGAAAGATACCAATAAACAAAGAAAAAAGAATATTTTGTTTTCAGTACATTGGTTCCAAAAATTTAAGAACATATATGAATTATTCATAAGTACATGTATCAAATATGAATCGAAGGTTGGATGGACATAAGAAAAGGTTAAAAAACATACCACATTTGAGTCACACCATCGAGACAAGATGAAACGGGTGGGTTTGGGGTGAAGGGGAAGAAACATTATACATATATGATAAGTAATCGTGGTTGTAACAAACCCTTTAAAAGTATTCATTTATACCTTAGACTATCGAAGTCTCATTTTCTTATGTAATAAAATGAACACACAATGATTTGAAATGTACCAGAAAATGTGAAGCCACTCAATCACATACTCACGGGGTACAGTTTATCTATTAACATCACCTCTATGAGTGCTTTCTGAAAAAAACGTTCTTAAATACACCCAATCGTGATGTCAATGAATATAATTTAGAGCTTACCAGCCAATTGTTGAAATGGTCAAAAGTCTTGTTGTTGAAAGATTAAATCATTGGTCCCAATATGAGATAAGTAAATAACTGTTGATCATCAATTATTTAAGTCTTTTTATTCTTAAGGTATAGATTACATACATCCTTTATGGAAAAAGACCAAAAATAATGCTAAGTCCCTAAAGGGAAAGGGATTACTATAGACATTTAAAAAATGTCACAGAAGATGGATTTATAGCCTACCAAAGTGTTGTGAATGTTCAGGAACAAGTCAGTTCTTCTCTTTGGAGCCAAATGTTCTGTGGCTTAGAAATGCCCAAAACGAAAGTCACTGCTTCCAATAGCTTGACACCTATGTATATAATAGGATATGTTGGTACTATCCTTATAATGTTTGTTAAAATTACTTACTGTCATATTAAACAAAAAGGATATGTAGTACCTATATAAATACTAATGATTAGACCGTTATTAAAGAATTCTCTTTATCATATGAAAAAATCCTCACACAATGTATAGCACTATATTAAATGTGATTAACTATGGCACATTAATGTCAGCCAATTCCATGTGCTGAATGTTAATCGCGGCCTCAGGTTAAATTGGTAAAAGTGGAGTCTGATATTCTATTGTGGACCTTTTAACACATCCACTAATTATATATGTGTTGCCTGAAAAAACAGGAAACCCCTGATCATCATTACCTTAGGTACTGTCACTGAAATGGCGGGGTTGATCCTGTGTAAACCGCTTCCTTCAGAATCGTTCGTCCTACTGACAAGTAGTCGCGGGAAAATTATGTTAATTCATGGATGTGTTAAAAGGTCCACAATAGAATAACACCTCAGTTGAACATGCCTGCTCCCCCTCTTCCAAGTGGTTCTGCACCTCTTGTAGTAGATCAGGGAGCGGGATCGAGGGTTTTTTCTCGCAATACTGTACCCCCAGAGAAGAAACGTGACTTGATTGCCTGGGCTAAGCATTTTATGGAGATGGATGACCAAGCTAATGTTTTTGCCACACTTTCTAATATGGACAATTTTCCTGAGAAAAAATGTTTTTATTGAGGGATTAGGGATTCATTTGTGTGTAATGTGGGACAGATCAAACAATACAGATCTCCCACAAGGGTTGAGGGATCTGAAAACCTTAGCGTTCTCTAGAGACACTGTGGAGAAAGTACAAGAGCATGTTGAGAGGGTATTTGAGTATAGAAAGGAGTTGGAAAGATTACGGGATGAAGATGAAGATAGTATGTATGTACAGAAACGGTTCCTTCCTTGTCGTAAATTGATATCTGAGGAAATGCGAAATTGTACAAAGGACGCGATTAGATGGATCTCAGACTCGTCGATAACTCCAGTTGAAGTATATGACACGTATAGTCAGTATACGCCAGAAATGCAGAGGAAAGTGATACAGGTAATGGTAGAATACCTACAGGATGAGTGTGTAAAAAGAAATATTAGTTGTCCCACAGAGTTATTAAGTATTTACAAGAGAGCTTTTTCACTTGACACTTCTTCGGCTGCTTTAGCACTCAATTTGGCTCTGTTGCTTAGTAAGCGCTCGGAGTTGCTTACTTCTCAGTTGCCTATGAGAGAGGTTCCTCCGACACTTGTCCCAAAAGTTGAGATCCCTGCTGATGCTGTAACGGGTACAGTGCTGTGGAAATAGCTGCACATTATGAGTCTCAGTTCGTTCATGTCCCGTTGTTAAAACAGGAAGTGAACACCATTAGACAATCAATTCCCGACATTAGCGAAAAATCCGACAGGGTTTTATAAAGAAATGGAGTCTGTTTTGCAATCCTCAATATTCACTTTAAGTGATATTGATTTGTTATTTCAATTACTCCTGCCTGTGGATCTGTGGAAACAGGTCTGGACTATAGATCACGTACCAGGGTTAGGAGATACATGGGCTAACATCATTAGACTCGATGGAGAAAGGCCAGCTGGCGAAAGACCGCCTCGCGTGATACTAACTTTGCCTGACAGAATAGTTGCGAAATTGAAAACTATGATTCACGAAAAAAAGAATTATTTGGGACAAGCTTACCGCCTGTGTTCAAAGGAAGTCTGAGGGTGCTACCGAGTTCTTTAATCAGTTCGAACAAGTATTCTCGGATTTCAGTGGACAAGATTTAAGCACAGAGCAAATTGTTAGAGTCCCTAGATGGGGTAATTAGCAGTTTAGAGGTCAGTATGTACCACAAGGAAATGTGCCCTTGGGTCCTGTGAACATTAACCAGTGTGCCTATTGTAGGCAAGAGGGTCATTGGCGTGCACAATGCCCGGTCCTTCGACAGAGGTCAAATAATACATTTGGGAACATGGGTAGGTGACCCAGAGGTCGCCCAGGTGTAGGGGGCCCTGGTAGAGGTCAGTTTTCACAAGATTCACAACAACCTTTTTTACAGGATAATCAGGCACCAAGTGTGAATACTAGAAACATATTCGATCATCCTTCTGCCGCTTACCTTTCTGAAGAAATTCCTTTCGACGATATTCTGTTTTGTTAGGATTGCCTGAAGCAGGGTTTGGAACCTACGCCTATTCCCGTTAATCAGAAAGGTCCCTACGTTGAAATGTTAGTGGGAAATAGGAAACATCTATTCTTGATAGTTGCAGGAGCACAGAAGTGTTCCATTGATCATTCTCGGGTTCCAAACATTCCACTGTCAGGCAAACCAATGTTTCTGTAGGGTTTTCTGGCACACCAGTTGTCTGTCCGGTTTCTTCGCCGGTACCTATTTCTTTGCGTCTGTTTACGGACCATTGTCTATTCCTTTTGACTTCGAATTGTGGAGAGAATTTGCTGGAGTTGAATTTGTTGAAGGAATTAAATGCGGTAGTTTATTGTTCCTCTGATGGAGTACGTTTGATGATTTCGCCCCAGCAACTTTCTGTCTCCCAATTCCTGACTAGACCTTTGCCACCGGAATTTAGTGCTGTTCCGGAGTGTTTATGGGCAGTTGATGACAATGATGTCGGTGTTTTACAAATTGAGCCTGTTAAGATTGTTTTGAAACATGGAGTGGAGCTGCCGCGCATTCCGCAGTATAAGATCTCAGCTGATGGTGAGCAAGCATTGAAATGCATCGTCTCTGATTTTGTACATCGAGGGGTGATTGAGGAAATTGCAGGTAGTTTATGTAATAGTCCGATTTTGCCAGTGTACAAAAAAGGCGATAATGCAATTCCCTTTCATTTCATAATTGATTTACGTGCCATCAATAAGATCGTTGCTCCACAATTTCCAATTGTGCCTGATGTGACGACGATACTGACTATGATTCCGGCCTCAGCTACTCATTTTATTGTTGTGGATCTAAAGAATGCTTTCTTTAGTATTCCTATATACAAGGATAGTAGATATTTGTTTGCATTCACCTTAGGGGGACGCTCCTTCACATTTACCCGTGCACCACAGGGTTACATGGAAAGCCCTAGCATCTACAGTAGGGCTTTGAAATAACAACTCGATACCCTTGAATTGCCCTCAACTTGTACACTGCTTCAATATGTTGATGACT
Source organism: Ambystoma mexicanum (assembly GCF_040938575.1). Taxonomy (NCBI): domain Eukaryota; kingdom Metazoa; phylum Chordata; class Amphibia; order Caudata; family Ambystomatidae; genus Ambystoma; species Ambystoma mexicanum. The sequence goes on along the minus strand of NC_090935.1, from coordinate 229,505,630 downwards.
TGCTTTTAGCCGCCGATTCAGAAAGTAAGGAGGGCACTGTGTTGTTGCTCATTCACCTGGATAAACATGGACATAAAGCTTCGCTCAAGAAATTTCAATATTGTTGTCAGGAGGTCGCCTATTTAGGCTATCTCCTGTCAAAGGAGGGAAGAAGATTGACGCCTGAACGGATAAAACTCATTTCTAGCATGTCTGTTCCAAATACGCAGAAAGAAGTTAGAGCCTTCATAGGAATGGCTTCTTACTGCAGGCAGTGGATCCCCAATTTCTCGTTAACGATTAAGCCAATGTTGGCTCTGATGAAGAAGGGCATTTCTTCACCATTGCCGTGGAACATGGAGCACCAGCGTGCATTTGATTTGCTCAAGACTGCATTGTGCTCGGCACCGGTTTTGGGCACACCAAATTATGAAAAGGCCTTTGTGTTGTTTGTACATGAATGTGATGGATGTGCTTTGGCTGTGTTAACGCAGGAACATGGAGGGAAGAATAGGCCGTGCGGTTACTTTTCTTCCGCCCTTGATCCTGTAGCATGTGCTTTGCCAAGATATTTGAGAGCTGTCGCTGCTGCTGCTGTGTCTGTAAAACAGAGTGAGGGAATGGTCTTAGGCCATGCTTTATCCCTGATGGTACCTCACTCTGTAGATGTTGTACTGAATAGAACTCAAACGCAACACCTCACCTCTGCACGGTTGACAAGATATGAATTGATCTTGTTTGCACCACACATACAAATTAAGAGGTGTTGTATTCTTAATCTGTCTGAACTCTTACCTCTCCCGCAAGGTACTGCTTGCAGTGACGAAGAGTCACATGACTGTCTTTACACTACCGAACAAGAGACAAAGGGTAGAATTGATCTAAAAGATACTCCTTTTAACAATCCACAAGGGGAGCTGTTTTGCGATGGCTCCTGCTTCAAACTTCCGGATGGTACATCCACAGCCGCTTATGCAATCACTACGTTGAGCACGGTCGTGGAAACCAAGAGAATCACACATAACTCTGCGCAGGCCACAGAGATTATAGCATTGACCCGATCTTGCAAACTTTCCGAAGGGCTTACCGTGAATATATATACACTGACAGTCAGTATGCCTTTGGGGTGGTTCACAACTTTGGAAGACTTTGGTCAGAAAGAGGATTCTTAACTTCACATGGTACAAAGATCCAGCATGGCTCCTTGATAGTACGGCTACTCTCAGCGCTTGCACTCCCTACTCAGTTAGCTATTGTAGAATGCGCAGCACATCAAAGGATTGTAGATGATATAGGAAAGGGGAATGCCTTTGCTGACCAGATAGCTAAACAGACTGCCACTGACCTCTCTTTAGACATATATACCTCAAGGGAAGCCACACATGCCTGTACTATGGATGAGAGTATCGATTCTGTGAGAGATATCCAAGCCGATGCCACATTGGAAGAGTCTAAAAAGTGGGCTGAGGGCTTGGGGAAACTTGATGATGATGGGTGCTGGGTGGTCCGAGCTGAAGGAAAATGGCTACTTCCCGATGCGTACATCATGATGATGATCGTCATGGCTCATGGCCCTACACATATATGTGCCCGCAAGATTACAAAATGCTGGAAAATGTATGGGTGAATGACAAAATGTTTAAGGTAGCCGAATGTTTTGTCCAAAACCGCATGATCTGTTTACAGCATAATGTGGGAAAGGGAACATCAACTCCTAGGGGACGTTTTGGCCCACCTTCTGTCCCCTTTGAGGTTATACACTTTGACTTTATTGAAATGGAACGATGTAATAACTTGAAATATGTGTTAGTTGTCATTTGTGCTTTTAGCAAATGGGTTGAGGCTTTTCCTGTTAAAGACGCTACAGCCATACTACTGCAAAGACAATGTTAAATGAATATTTTCCTAGGTTGGGCTACCAAGAATCATCTGGTCGGACAATGGTCCCCACTTTATCGCTGCTGTAATTCTGCAGATATGCGCGGGATTACAGATCGATAAACGGTTACATTCGGCCAGACATGCTCAGAGTGCCGGACTAGTAGAAAGACACAACGGCATCATCAAAAACAAGCTTGCTAAGACAAATTAAAATGGCCGGACGCCTTACCGATCGGGTTGTTATCCATGCGTATGACCCCTCAAACTAAGACTGGGTTCTCTCCCTTTGAGGTGGTTATGGGGAGGCCTGCTAATATCTGGAACCTTCTGAAAAATGGTTCACTGCGAAATGTGGAAAATGTACTTCTTTCAGATTACTGTAGCCAGTTGACTAAAAACCTGTGTTTGATTTATCACCAGGTGCGAGAGGCTTTACCTGTACGATACGAGGGCCCCGGTCACAGCATACGGCCCAGTGACTGGGTTCTTGTTAAAGCGTTTGAGCGATCGTCTTACCTTGCACTTCATTGGCGGGGCCCCTTCCAGGTCCTGCTGGTCACGCAAACAGCGGTGCGGGTGTCAGGCAGGAAAAATTGGATCCACACGACCCACACCAAGATGATTCCACACACAGTGCCATACGATACAGAAGAAAGAAAACCCCTCATCAGTACTGCAATCAACGATCTCGAAGCAATAAACAGCATCGAGAGTGTGTCGGAGACTCTCACAGAGCCTGTGAGGCCTGGGGAAACAGCCATTTTGCCTCCACACTCTCCAATAGTTTTGTCTCCGGAAGCTGTTGTTCCGGATCTTGCATTCTCTCTTGTTCTTGATACGTCGCTTCCAACGGGAAGTGACGACACGTTGTTCTCAGATCACTCAGTACCAGGAAGCACGAGGTACGATCTGCGACCTAGTAAATAGACCTATGGCACGGTTCGACTGTGCGATCGAGGAAAATCATCAAGGGCTTGCCTTTTTGGCCGATTTATTGTCTACACAGGGATTCTGTTGGCTAGGGTTTGTGGAAGGACTAAGAAGACGCTCGGCCTGGAGATCGCCAGCAAAAAAGTACATTGGCGTGTTCATTTGAAGATTACAATGCCTGCCACTGCTACCGCTCGTACGGAACTGTTAAGTGAACATGTGACCAGCTGCGAAAAAGGACAGTCCGCAAAATGGGCCCCAAAAAACGTATTGCTGTTTGTTGATAATGTTAATTGGTTTCATAATGGTCGTGTTTTAGGCTTCTGGTATCTAGAAGAAGTACATCCGTTAGAAAATGTGTTAGCGACTGAAAGTGTACTTACTGTTTCTACTCCTTTTGTGCATCTGCACACTCTATCTCCTAGGGATTCTCAGCATAGACAGAGATATTACCATAATACGCTATTACTCATCATGAATGCTACACATGCCATCTTTAATAAATCCAACTGTTGGGTTTACTTGCATTTACCGCAACTATGGAATAAGGGGCTAGGGTGGTATATTCATCCTTTACCTTCGACAACTGCATGTTATGCTTCTCTTAGAGCACTATTCTTTGTTCGCTGGAACAATAGCATCTCAGGGAACTTTGATGGGACTAATTTGAATCAGTTTGAAAAACGTGTTTGACTCCTTTAGGATGCTCGCTTTTTGCAAATAGGAGTAAACTCAACGTTGCTTCTATTAGGCCTTCTGATAGACTGTTTCGTCCTTTCCAATCTTTGATTTCTTTTAAAATGGCTCCTATAGGCAATAAGGATGTCACGCCTCCTTCTTACACTGTTAACCATAGCCCTGATTCAGTTTCTTTTTGCATACAGAGGAATTGTACTCAGTCAATGGGTGATTTTAAAGGTTGCACCAACGTTGCGAATTTGACTGGGGAAGATGGACCTTTGTATGTAGGCGAACCTGTCTACTTTGTTTGCGGTAATGTAGCATTTCCATGGTTACCCAGGGATTGGCAGGGAACTTTTTATTTAGGAATCTTGTTACCCGGGGTATTCATAGCCACTACTGTAAAGGTTTCAAAGGCTTGTCCACGGCGGGACGCGGATGGTGACACTCCAGCACAAGTTTTAGGAGATGTGGAAAAGTCCTTTGTGCCATTCTGGGGACAAATAATGAACTCTGAGGATATCAGGAGACTTGCGAGAGTACTGGAGAGAACCATCAACCGGACCACTGACATACTCTATAATATGACTCTAGAACAGAAAGCAATAAGGTTAGGAGCACTTTAGAACCGGATGGCATTAGATGTCATCCGGGCTGAACGTGGAGGGGTATGTAAATTAGTGGTGTCCGCTTGCTGTGTTTTCGTGCCAGATTCCTCCCCAACTATCTTCAAGGCAATACAGAATCTGCATGTCCTAAGCTCAGAAGTGCATGTTCCCGAGGGAAACTGGGATCTTAGTGCTTGGTTCTGGGACTTCTTGCGATCTTGGGGTTGGAACGTACTTTCGGTCTTGCTGATCATTTTGGGAATTCTGCTGTTCCTTTGTTGCTGTATACAGTGTCTTCCCGGTATATGTTCAATGCTAGGGGGATGTTGTGCACAGGCAATGGGTACGTTAGGACACAAATTATATGCACAAGACATGAACTCCAATGAATATGTGCTGAAAGAAATTCTGGTAACCGATCTAATGGTGATTGATATCTCCGATGGTGATTCAGGTTGTATGGACATTGAGATGTGGAATTGTTCGTAAAGTGATTAGAATTAGTTTAGCGCTTGGCATAGGGCAAAAGGTGGGTTTGTCAAACGAGAAATCATATTATACCCTCTACATCGTGTGTATATATATATTGGCCTAGGCCAAGCCGCTTTGTGAGGAAATCCGTGTCGCAAGGTCCTGACCTTAGATCTGTGTAAACCGCCATTTTAGGTTCATCCGCCATTTTAGATTCTCTCTTTCTAAAGTCACCCTGTGTTCTAAGATGGTGGACAGTGTCATTCCGAATGTAACATGGCCGCCCTGACCTCTGTGTACAAGTTAATATGTAAACTGCCTGCAGGCCAAAAGTTAGGGTCATATACTGAGACCTTGTCCTTTGTTGACCTGTGTATAAAGGATTACCTGTACCAATGAAGCTAATCCATGAACGTATATTATGCACAATACTGTTCGAGCATCCAATGTGAACACTTGTTTGACTATATTGTTTAAGACATATGTGAAAGATCAATGTGAAATCCAAAGACACACCGTTGCTATTTTAACTTGTTTGCGAATATGTTAAGAATAACCCCTAAATGTATAGATGCATAAATTAAGATGCAAACTCGGCATGAATCCTAGATCTGTGATGTATTAACTTGTAGGTGGGCTGGACATCATGCTTTGGACTGTATAAAAGGTGCGATTATTCTGATGTACAGCCCCACTCACTACGCACACCGAACTGGGCTGGTTCTCGCTGTGTCGTACTGGGGGGCCTGATAGCTATCTGTTGCTTTATTCTTTGAAACTGTTCAGTATAGAATAAAGATATCTGTATCTTTCTTTGTAACCCACGTTTGGTGTATTTTCTTTTGGGGTACTCAGCCTCGATATCTTGTTTTTGCTTTCACAAGGACTTGTGTATGCTTCATCTATCCCTATGCGGGACCGAGCATCCACTTTTCCGTTTCGGCAACCAGGTCGGTATGTAATCACGAAATCGTGTTCAGCAAAGAACAGCGCCCATCGGAGTTGGCGACAAGATTGGGCCTTTGTCGTCTTTAGGTATTGTAGATGGCGATGATCTGTGATCACTGTGATGGGGTGTCTGGCCGCTAGGAGATAATGCCCCCAAGCTTTAAATGCTGCCTTGATGGCTAGAAGTTCCTTGTCCGTTACGGCGTGATTTAGTTCTGGTGCTGTGAATTTTCGTGACCAAAAGGCCACCGGGTGAAGTTGGACTGTCTCGGGATCTTTTTAAGAGAAGACCGCCCCCATTGCCAGACTGGAAGCATCGGTTTCTACCACGTACGGGAGATCTGGGCGAGGGTGTTTCAGGACTGGAGCTGAAGTGAATTTCTTTTTCAGGTCTTGGAAGGCCTTTTCTGCTTCCTCCGACCACTGAAAGCGCTTATTCTTTCCCAATAAGGATGTGATGGGATGCACCAATTGCGAAAAAACCTGGAATGAATCTGCAATAGAAGTTTGCAAACCCAAGCATGCTTTGGACTCCCTTGATTGAAGTTGGAGAGGGCCAGTTGAGGATGGCATCTACCTTCTGCGAATCCATACGAACACCACGAGGGGTTAGAACAAACCCAAGAAACTCAACTTCATAAACATGGAAGAAGCATTTTTCTAATTTAGCATATAGCTTATGTTGCCAGAGTTTTTCAAGGACAGCACGGATGTGTTTCGCATGGTCCTGCTCGGAAGAGGAGTACACCAGAATGTTGTCAATGTATACTACGACACAGACATCAATTAGCTCTCGAAGGACGTCGTTCATAAAATATTGAAACGCCGCCGGGGCGTTACAAAGCCCAAAGGGCATCACCTGATATTCAAATAGCCCATACTTGGTGCGGAAGGCGGTTTTCCATTCGTCCCCCTTTTTGACTCGTACGAGATGTTACGCCCCTCTGAGATCCAACTTAGTGTAAATTAACATGGTCGAGCAGTTCTGGGATTAGCGGCAAGGGAACCGTTTTTTTACAGTCACTTGGTTCAATGCGTAGTAGTCGATACAAGTCCTTAGATCTCCTTCCTTTTTACGGACGAAGAATAAGGGCGAGGTCGCCGGGGACTTAGACGGCCGAATGAAACCGTTTGCCAGGTATTGGTCTAAATACTTTTTTTAATGAAGATTCTCGGGCTCAGTGAGCGTGTAGATCTGACCGCATGGAATCTGAGCGCCAGGTATAAGATCGATTTGGCAGTTGTATGGTCTAGGAGGCTGCAATATATTGGCTTGGTCCTTCTGGAAAACATCCTGAAAATCCTTGCATTCCTGGGGTAGCGGATTTGTTAGACTCATGACTGTTGCAATTTCTTTGGTCAGGGGTTCTTCTGCTTGATAACATGTATGAGCACATTCTACGAAGGTCAGCCTCTTAGCACGCTAGTCTATGCAAGGATTGTGTGTTTCTAACCACGGCATTCCCAGAATTATTTGGAATTGTGGAGCCTTGATTAAGTCGAACACAATGGTTTCCCGATGCCCGTCTTGGCACAACAGTGTCATCTCTGTCGTCGAGTGTGTTACAAGACCAGAAGAGACCTCCGTTCCGTCGACAGTGGTGACCAGATCGGTTGTTGCCTTTTCGCAAAGAGGAAGACTCATCCTTGAAGCCAATTCTCAATCCATGTAGTTACCAATGGCTCCGCTGTCGATGTAAGCTCTGACCGCATGCATATGAGACAGTTGCTGGTGACTGATGAGAATCATTGGTAAGGCTAGGTGCGAGGTCTGAGAGTCCTTCTTCTTGCTCGACAAACGGACCTCTACGCTTGTCTGACGGGGTAGTTTTCCGACTCTGGCTCTGCGCTGACCTTGTCAGCGGCCCCCACTGCCTTCTTGGGTGGTTTCACTGGACAGTCTTGAAGGAAATGACCGGCTGTCCCGCAATATAAGCACAACTGTTGTTGCCTCCTTTTGTCTCTTTCAGCCTTGGATAGTGGTACCCTTACTCCTCCAATCTGCATTGGTTCGGACATGTCGGTGGTTTTGGAAGTGTTGTCTCTTGGACGCACAAACACCCGATTCTCCAATCTAGCTCGGTCAGCTCTCCGGTTCTGCAGTCTGTGATCAAGCTGCACCACCAAGTCAATGTATTCCACACAGTCTCTTGGTGGATTGACCACTTGAGCCAAAACGTCTCTTAACTCGCCTCTCAACCCACGATGAAACAGCATAGTTCTTTTGTCTTCAGGCCAACTGCTTTCCACCACCAGTCTGTTGAAGGTTACAATATATTTTAACAGATCCTGGTTCCCTTGACGCAAAGACAGGAGTTTGTTATCTAATACTTGGCCTTGGGAGTGTCAGGCAAACAACTTCTCCATATTCTGCCGAAACCCCTGGAAATCTCGTAGAAGGGGATCGTCTTGATTAACTAGTGGTAACGACCAGTCCACGGCATTGCCACTGACATATGAAAGTACAAAGGCCACTTTTGATTGGTCGATCGGAAAGGCTCCAGGCCTACATAGGAAATGAAGGCGGCACTGGTTCATAAAATCCGCAAACCGTTTTGGGTCTCCCGCAAAGCGTTCAGGTGGAGCCAAAGGTATAGCTCCCAGAAGGACCACCTGCACTGGTATGCTTGACTGAGTTGGGATTGATGCACCCATTCCAGGTAACAGTGTTTGGCCAGCCTCTGATTGGAGTAATTGTCTAGCTAGGTCATCAGTACGCTCCTTGGCCACAATCAGTTCTCTCCTTAGAGCGTTGGTTTCTTGCCGAGCTAAATGCACCTCTGCTCTGAGTTCCCCCAAAAGCTGGGCTAATTGGTCTCTCTCTGAGGTTTCCATTGCACCCAGGTAGAGGTTTGTATGAAGGCTTCACATTCTGTTACGCTCACCTGGTCTCCACAGGGGCACCGAACGAAGCGGAGCGCTGACTGTCGCCACCAGCGTCACACGAAGTGGAGCAGTGCCCATGTCCTCTCTGTTTTTACCCTTCCGTCACGAGTGAAGGTTTGACTGGAATGTTGAAACAAAATGTTAACCAGCCGTAAGGGGGAGGATCGACTCCCACCTCCAGTGGCCTCCTTGTGCAGCCCTCCACTATGTCTCACCTTAGATTTATTAATGGCAGACTCTCCGTCCTGCGACTGAATGCAGGGGCGCGTTGCTGTTCATAGGATCTAGTTGCGTCACTGATCCTACGAGCTGCTGTAGAGTTTTGAACAGCTGTGACTCTGTAGGTAAGTCTCTATGCCAATAGATCCTTGGTATAGTTTTGCTTAAGGTTCTTATTACCAAAGTCCTCACTACTGTGCTTGTTTCTTTGCAGATGCGGGTTCGGTGTGCCCGGTGAAAGAGTGTCTCCACTCCACGATGATGAGCAGTATTCTCGCGAAGTGAGAATGTCTTAAAATACGGTTCTTGACCCCTGCGCGACTAACCTGCTATTCCTTTACTGTTCTGCAGGTGCAGCGACTCCGGAGCGGCGATCGCGTGGAGACGTCTCGATGAATCGCAGGAGAGTGCAGCCTCCGGGTGAGTATTAGCGCTAGCGCGATGCTGAAATGTCTTTAATATGGCCTTTTTTTCCTGCGCGGCTTGATGTTTCTTTACTGTTCGGCAGGTGCGGTGACTCCGGGGACACTGAAGAGGAAGCCTTTCAGATGGAACTTCTGGTAAGAACTTAACGACAGAGTCCAGGAAGTCTTGAGGCAACCTTTTGGGGCCTTAAAGGTCCCCATAGGTGCTAGTAACTGGGGTAGGCTGGTCTGCTCCTCATGTCTGGGGGCATGCACCGTGACATTAGTCACCTACTCAGCGTGGCTAGTAGCCTCTGAGGACCCTACTTTGGTAGCAGGGCACTCAGTGACTTCATAGTTGCATGGCGCAGCACAGGAATCTGAGTTGGAGGACCAGGTGGACGCAGATCTGAATGGTCTGTGCAAGCTGGATGAGTTCGCATCAGATGGGGGCCCAGGTCAGACTGACTTCTTCACATCCCAGAAAGAGTGTCCCACTCTGGCAGGTCTGCGGAAGCAGGCAGAGGAGCAGGCTCGGGGCGAGGCCCTGACCTGTTGAAAGTGTACTGGGAAGATGGGCTCCTGTAGAGTGAGCCAAAAGATTCTGAGGACAAGGGCACCAGAAGGTTGGTGATTCCCAAATGCCACAGAAAGTTCCTTTTGGATTTTGCTCACCAAATTCCTTTACGGGGTGTAAGGAAGGCATGGTATCAAACAGTAAGACAGACATAAGTGATCACAGTTCAAGGGTCTTTAATGAACTTCAAAATGGGTTTTTAAAACACCTATCTAATCCTAAATTTAAAGATGGGAGCAAGCTACAACCATCAAATAATAATAACGCAGTCCTAGTAGAGTCTGTCAAAATAAATCCTTACTTCTAAAAACAAATAGTGTGGAAAACAATATTATGCAAAACAAAAGTGTTCAAGAAATGATATGTCAGGATATGTGAGCCATTGGCTCTCCCTCCCCATGTTTTCAGCACGGGACAAGGCGGCACACTCGAGCTAAGCACACCCTCTGACTTTTCTGACACAAGGGTGCAGTTCAAAACCTCTGCATCAAGGCCTTCAATGTCAAAGTATCTTTGCCATTCAAAGTCTCTTATTTCAGAGGGCCTGATGCAACAAACAAACATTTAATGTTCCTTCCTTGCTTTTACTTGTTTCCCATTTTCCATTGCCTTTTCAGAGGACTGACATAAACATATGCTAAAGGTTTACAAATCTTCTTCTCGTTCTTCCCCCTCTTCCCCTTTTAGACAGCCTATTTCCATGGGTTGTTCCTTAAGATTTTTAGGACAGTTTCTGGACAGATGGCCTATTTCTCTACACGAAAAGCAAATAGGAGGAGATGGTTTGATTTACTTAGGTTCTTCTCTTTTGCTTTCCTCTCTACCCCTGGGGTCAGATAGTTTAACTTCCATTCTTTCTTTCAGTATCCATTCCTTGGATTTATAGGATCCTCTTCCCCTATCTAATACCTAGGTTTGGAAGCGATGAGCAAGTTTGTGATCTTTCCGGTCCTCACTTCGGTGTACCGAGTGGAAGTATTTGGCTGCATCTGAGTGGTTTTGGGCAGTCTCAATAGCCATGACTATGGTGGGTTGATTTAGCTGTAATACCGCCTTTTGCAAAGAGGGTGGTAAAGAATTGGTGAACTGCTCCCGAGTAATCATTTATACCAATTCTTCTATTGTTTTGTTGCTAATACAAAGGGCAACTGTGTTATTAATTTGTTCTCCCAATTCAAGGGAGTTTCCCCCGGGATTTAGCCTAATGGCCCTTAATTTTTTCCGATAGAAGTTACAGTTTGGCCTGCCCTTCTTAGAAGCCCCTCTTTTATGGATATAAAGGTAGCTCCCTGGACAAGGTTAAGTAGCTGGTACTCTGTCTGTAGCTCACCCTTCAACAGAGGTCCTAAATAAAAATAATTTAGATTTTCCTCTCATCTTAATTGCTCGGCTAATCGCTAAAAATTCACAAAGAAATTCGCTAGGTCTTCAACCTCTTGGTATGGCTGTAGTATCCCTTGAGCCCTTGAGGTAGCAGGGGCCTTGGCTGTAACTCAACCAATTTTGTTAAATTTTCTTGAGGCCTAGCTTCGGCCTAAATCTGATGGCTGGCCAGCTGGGCCATGATGGCTGCCAGGTCGGCCATGTCTTCCGGCGGGGTAAAGGTTACTTCCGTATTATTTTCTGAGTCAGAAAAGAAATAGGTCTCAACTACGTCGGATAGAGTTTCGAAGTCGTCTGTCTCCTGCGAGCCTGATTACACCAGAGGGAAATATCTTGATAGGTTGTCTTCTAAACCTGATGGTCCAGGAACCGAAACTGATTTGGTACCGAAAAGAAAAGGTTTGGGACAAGGGGAATTCAGAGCGCTAGGTCTAATAAAGGCGTGTGTTGGTCATATTTTCAAGATTATTTGAAACTGTCTGATACTGCACTGGTCACCTGGCTACCCTCTGATTTCTGGCCCAGGTCCCTGCCCACCCAGTGCACATCCGCACTGCCTCCTGGCAACCCTTGCACTTGGGTCTGTATCTGTAACCGGACAGTCCCCCTACCTGCACTTTTGGACACCAGCTGTCTGCACTTACCCTTGCACCTGCCACCTGCTGACCGCACTTGTACAGCACTGCCCCCTCACCTTTCCCCAGGCACTTTTCCCCTCCATCTGCCCTGCACTTGCACAATATCAATGTCACTTGGCCTAGTAAGATCATTGTCTCTGTCCTCCCTCTGTTCCCCCTTCCTTGCCTCGTCGTGCCTTGAAACACTTGTGTATATTTTTTAAATTTAAAAAGACGAATGTTCTATTGGTTAATACATTTGAAACCTTTAACATTATTCCATCTCATTTCATCATTATATAGGTCCCGTTCCAAGCTGCATCTCCTCTTTCTTATTCTTTAATCATGAGTGCTTCTTCCATTAGTTTCAGGGCCACAATTGTTATACCAAATTTCTCTGCTGACATTATCCTCTCCCACCACATTTCATTTGATATTGGGGAATGGAGCTGGTAATATTCACCCAGCAATTTTTCTCGGTGCTCATTCAATGCGGGGGCATAATATCATTAGATGTTTTATAGTCTCTGAATTTCCATGTAAACCACAATGGCGACAGCTTGAGTCTTTCAGTTCAATCTGTTTTCTCATCAGTCTGACCTCTCCTGTGGGAAGAATGTTCAGTCTAAATCTTATAAACAGGTCTCGGTAGTGGGCAGAAGGGAATTTCTTTTGATATTTCAATGGCACATTTAACTTCTTTATTTCCCAGATAATGTTTTTGCATAATTTATATTCGTGCCTTTGCTCTGAGGTATCTTGCCATTCTTTTTCCTGTAGTTTTTCTTTCACTTTGAGAGGATTGAAATTTAGGGGCCGATTCATGGAACAAACGGGCGGCGAAAATTTTGGCGCAAGCAGGCGCAAGCGCAAAAAAACAGGCGCACGCGCACGCGTGCGATTCATGGAAGTCCCTGCGCGTGTTTACCTCGGGATGTGCGCCAAACCCGTGTATGGCGCACAAGTCACTGCAACATCCCGAAAGGCGTGCGCGACGCGCACAGTGAAAGCGCACAATCTCGGCGCATACACCAGAATGTGGGCGGGACACGGAGCGTAACGCGCGGAATGGGGAACAACACGCGAAAATAAGGGCGTAACTGGGGATGTACTGCAGGGAAGCAGACGGAATGCCCACACGCACTCGAACCACACGTATTCATGGAATCGAATAGGGCAAAGCCACGCACAGCCAAAGACACGCACAAGCCGAAACACATCCGCCACACGAAGGCAGGCGGTAGAGTCCCTGCGCATTACAAAAGTGGCAACATACAGCAATTGGGCCTGTGCAAGCGGGGCACATGTATTTCGGGGGTGCGCGGGAAGTTACACACGCGATTGAGCGGGGCACGTGTATTTCGGGGTGCGCGGGAAGTTACACACACGATTGAGCGGGGTACGTGTATTTCGGGGGTGCGCGGGAAGTTACACACGCGATTGAGCGGGGTACGTGTATTTCGGGGGTGCGCGGGAAGTTACACACGCGATTGAGCGGGGTACGTGTATTTCGGGGGTGCGCGGGAAGTTACACACGCGATTGAGCGGGGTATGTGTATTTTGGGGGTGCGCGGGAAGTTACACACGCGATTGAGCGGGGTACGTGTATTTCGGGGGTGCGCGGGAAGTTACACACGCGATTGAGCGGGGTACGTGTATTTCAGGGGTGCGCGGGAAGTTACACACGCGATCTCATCAGGGTACGTGTATTTCGGGGTGCGGGGGAAGTATCACACGCAACATCAGCAGGGTACGTGTATTCCAGGGGTGCGCGGGAAGTTCCACACGCAATTCCATCAGGGTACGTGTATTACTGGGGTGCGCGGGAAGTTCCACACGCAATCTCATCAGGGTACGTGTATTACAGGGGTGCACGGGGAGCACCACACGTGAATTGCACATTGGGTCCTCCCAGGTGTTCCCTCTACACCCTCCACGGCCTCTGCAGGTGGCTCACACCACAGGGGCCTACCCTGCACATGTCCTGCAGGCACCCCATCCACCATGGCCATGCCCCCCAGCCAACCCACATGTCAACTTGCACTACTGCCCACCAACGCATGTCCCCCTGCACCCCCAGCCACCAGGGGCACCCTCCACCAGGCCCCCACCCATGTCTCCCAGCACCCCCACCCCTCAGCAGTGCAGGGTCACCCTCCACCAGGCCCCCACCCATGTCTCCCACCACCCCCACCCCCCAGCACTGTGGGGCACCTGCCAGCAGGCCCCCACCCATGTCTCCCACCACCTCCACCCCCCAGCAGTGCAGGGTCACCCTCCACCAGGCCCCCACCCATGTCTCCCACCACCCCCACCCCCCAGCAGTGCAAGGGCACCCTCCACCAGGCCCCCACCCATGTCTCCCACCACCCCCACCCCCCAGCAGTGCAGGGGCACCCACCACCAGGCCCCCACCCATGTCTCCCAGCACCCCCACCCCCCAGCAGTGCAGGGTCACCCTCCACCAGGCCCCCACCCATGTCTCCCACCACCCCCACTCCCCAGCACTGTGGGGCACCTGCCAGCAGGCCCCCACTCATGTCCAACTCATGTACCCCTGCACCCCCACCCCCCAGCACTGTGGGGCACCTGCCAGCAGGCCCCCACCCATGTCTCCCAGCACCCCCACCCCCCAGCCACCTGGGGCAGCCTCCACCAGGCCCCCACACATGTCTCCCACCCCTCCCACCCCCCAGCACTGTGGGGCACCTGCCAGCAGGCCCCCACCCATGTCTCCCACCACCCCCACCCCCCAGCAGTGCAGGGTCACCCTCCACCAGGCCCCCACCCATGTCTCCCGCCACCCCCACCCCGCAGCAGTGCAGGGTCACCCTCCACCAGGCCCCCACCCATGTCTCCCACCACCCCCACCCCCAGCACTGTGGGGCACCTGCCAGCAGGCCCCCACCAATGTCCAAGTCATGTTCCCCACCCCCCACCCCCCAGCACTGTTGGGCACCTGCCAACAGGCCCCCACTCATGTCCAACGCATGTACCCCTGCACCCCCACCCCCCAGCACTGTGGGGCACCTGCCAGCAGCCCCCACCCATGTCTCCCAGCACCCCCATCCCCCAGCCACCAGGGGCAGCCTCCACCAGGCCCCCACTCATGACTCCCACCCCCCAGCACTGTGGGGCACCTGCCAGCAGGCCCCCACCCATGTCTCCCACCACCCCCACCCCCCAGCAGTGCAGGGGCACCCACCACCAGGTCCCTACCCATGTCTCCCAGCACCCCCACCCCCCAGCCACCAGGGGCAGCCTCCACCAGGCCCCCACACATGTCTCCCACCACCCCCACCCCCAGCAGTGCAGGGGCACCCACCACCAGGCCCCCACCCATGTCTCCCAGCACCCCCACCCCCCAGCCACAAGGGGCAGCCTCCACCAGGCCCCCACCCATGTCTCCCACCACCCCCACCCCCCAGCAGTGCAGGGGCACCCACCACCAGGCCCCCACCCATGTCTCCCAGCACCCCCACCCCCAGCAACCAGGGGCAGCCTCCACCAGGCCCCCACCCATGTCTCCCAGCACCCCCACCCCCCAGCCACCAGGGGCAGCCTCCACCAGACCCCCACCCATGTCTCCCACCACCCCCACCCCCCAGCAGTGCAGGGTCACCCTCCACCAGGCCCCAACCCATGTCTCCCACCACCCCCACCCCCCAGCAGTGCAGGGTCACCCTCCACCAGGCCCCCACCCATGTCTCCCAGCACCCCCACCCCCCAGCCACCAGGGGCAGCCTCCACCAGGCCCCCACCCATGTCTCCCACCACCCCCACCCCCCAGCAGTGCAGGGGCACCATCCACCAGGCCCCCACCCATGTCTCCCAACCCCCCCAACCCCCAGCACTGTGGGGCACCTGCCAGCAGGCCCACACCCATGTCCAACTCATGTCTCCCACCACCCCCACCCCCCAGCAGTGCGGGTCACCCTCCACCAGGCCCCCACCCATGTCTCCCACCACCCCCACTCCCCAGCAGTGCAGGGTCACCCTCCACCAGGCCCCCACCCATGTCTCCCACCTCCCCACCCCCCAGCACTGTGGGGCACCTGCCAGCAGGCCCCCACCCATGTCCAACTCATGTCATCACCCCCCCACCCCCCAGCAGTGCAGGGTCACCCTCCACCAGGCCCCCACCCATGTCTCCCACCACCCCCACCCCCCAGCAGTGCAGGGGCACCCTCCACCAGGCCCCCACCCATGTCTCCCACCACCCCCACCCCCCAGCAGTGCAGGGGCACCCACCACCAGGCCCCCGCCCATGTCTCCCAGCACCCCCCAGCCACCAGGGGCAGCCTCCACCAGGCCCCCACCCATGTCTCCCACCACCCCCACCCCCCAGCAGTGCAGGGTCACCCTCCACCAGGACCCCACCCATGTCTCCCACCACCCCCACCCCACAGCAGTGCAGGGGCACCCTCTACCAGGCCCCCACCCATGTCTCCCACCACCCCCACCCCCAAGCACTGTGGGGCACCTGCCAGCAGGCCCCCACCCATGTCCAACTCATGTTCCCCCCCCGACCCCCCAGCACTGTGGGGCACCTGCAAGCAGGCCCCCACTCATGTCCAACTCATGTACCCCTGCACCCCCACCCACCAGCACTGTGGGGCACCTGCCAGCAGGCCCCCACCCCCCAGCCACCAGGGGCAGCCTCCACCAGGCCCCCACTCATGTCTCCCACCCCCCCACTGCCCAGCACTGTGGGGCACCTGCCAGCAGGCCCCACCCATGTCTCCCACCACCCCCACCCCCCAGCAGTGCAGGGGCACCCACCACCAGGCCCCCACCCATGTCTCCCAGCACCCCACCCCCCAGCCACCAGGGGCAGCTCTCACCAGGCCCCCACCCATGTCTCCCAGCACCCCCACCCCCCAGCCACCAGGGGCAGCCTCCACCAGGCCCCCACCCATGTCTCCCACCACCCCCACCCCCCAGCAGTGCAGGGTCACCCTCCACCAGGCCCCCACCCATGCCTCCCACCCCCCAGCAGTGCAGGGGCACCCTCCACCAGGCCCCCACCCATGTCTCCCACCACCCCCACCCCCCAGCCACCAGAGGCAGCCTCCACCAGGCCCCCACCCATGTCTCCCACCACCCCCACCCCCCACCAGTGCAGGGGCACCCACCACCAGGCCCTCACCCATGTCTCCCAGCACCCCCACCCCCCAGCCACCAGGGGCAGCCTCCACCAGGCCCCCACCCATGTCTCCCACCACCCCCACCCCCCAGCAGTGCAGTGGCACCCTCCACCAGGCCCCCACCCATGTCTCCCAGCACCCCCACCCCCAGCCACCAGGGGCAGCCTCCACCAGGCCCCCACCCTCCAGCAGTGCGGGTCACCCTCCACCAGGCCCCCACCCATGTCTCCCACTACCCCCACCCCCCAGCAGTGCAGGGGCACCCTCCACCAGGCCCCCACCCATGTCTCCCACCCCCCCATACCCCCAGCACCCCATGGTCTGCCTCCAAATGCGAACACCCACCCGAGTATTGCATCCACCCACTCATAATTGGCAATTACATGACAGAACACCAATTGCAAGTTCCAAAACAAACACATTTCCCTCACATACACCCAATGGGTGTCAGTGAATGTCAAAACCCATATCATGAAATGCATGAAACCAATGAGATGATACTACACATTGAAGTATGATAAAAAAAATATGTATTAAAGCAAACATAAATAGAATCAAAAATTAAGAAACATAAATGTGAATGTACAAAAATCAAAAGAAGCATGTCCGTGAAAAAAAGCAAAACCAAAAATCATATCCCAAAGTAATGGTGTCCAAAGTCACTGTCCACAAAACAAAATCCAATGCGAAATAAAAAAGAAAGCCATTGCTCCATGGTCAAAATGTGAAAGAAAAATACAATCCAACAGTGAACTATGTACATGGGAACAAGCCAGGGTCCATTATCCCAACAAAAGAAAGGAAACCTATCTAACTACACTAACTAATAAAATAAACTATATACAAAAATGTGGCCAATGTCCGAAAGGTCCAAATTAAATTAAAAAAAAAAGAAACCTAACACTACCTACATAACTATGTACAAGGGCAGCGGGCTAGTTTGACGGCTCACTTGTGGATGTCCCGGGCTAGGGCATCATCGAACTCCTGCTCAATGTCTTGGAGGCGGTCCTCCTCCATGGCCCCGAGGGTCCGCAGGCCGTCGACGTGTCCACCTCCAAACCCCTGCGGATTGACTCGAGGCACTCGGCCCGCCTCAGGGCCCTCCGCAGGGAGTTCTCCGCCCTGACCATTGTGAGCCGTGCCTCTTCTGCCCGCTGCCGCTCCGCATCTATGGCGTGGCCCAACCGCTGCCACACGGAAGACACTCTCTGTCCTGGGTCCTCCTGCCCTCCGCCGTTGCCTGCCCCTCCGATGTTGAAGGCCCCGAGCCTTCATGGCTCCCACCACGTTGCTGCTGCTGCTGTGCCTCTGCCCGTGCACTTCCTCCTGCTGCCTGCACATCCTCTGCCGGCTGGGGTGCAGTCGTTGATGTGGCCACCCCTGCTGGATGTCCGATTCCCGACTGTGGCAGGGATGCCTCCTCCACCAGCCTGGCTGCACCGTCAGAGGCAGCTCCACAGGGCACCCAGGTGACTGGTGGGTGGGAAGATGGCACGGAGGACGACTGGCGCGTAGGGGGTCCAGTTGAGGAGGGGGGGTCGTAGCAAGCCCCATCATACAGAGGAATCCGGCCTGGGTGTCCTGTCCCAGCAGGCTGACGTGGTCAACGAGCCATTCGAGATGACGTGCAGTCTCCTCATGAAAAGACTGCAGGTCACCTCGCATGGCCCGTTGACGCAACGCCACACCACTCAGAACAGGCTCAACCCGGACCCGGATAGCCACGACCGCAGGCAGAGGAAGGCTAGTTGACGTGAGCTCATCCCCTGCCTGAAAACGGGTCTGGACGTAGGCATCCCTGCTGGTGCAAGATGATGCAGGGACAGGATTGCACACAGGCACCTCCGCGGCGGCCTGTGCTGCCTCCTGTCCCTGGTCCTGCACTGCACCACTAGCACCAGTGGGATCCCCACCTCCAGACCCCGTCTCTGTTGCTTGCAAGGCCTCCTCCTCCACCAAACCCCCCACCAACCTGGATGACTCTGTGGCATCTTCCCCTGTTGGGCCCTGTGGGGTCCCAGCTGCCCCTTCTGCTGCCGAGGAGTCCAACTCCAACCTCCGCCTCTTGGACCTCCCCCGGCAGCTGCGGCCTGGGATGCGGCACTGGACTCCTCACTCCCCGACGAGATCACAACATGGGAGGGGAGCCGGGCCTTTCGTCTCCGGCTGGCGGTGGGATCCCCGCCGCTGTGCTCCACAGCACCTTCTCCGCCCTCTTCATCAGTTGACGCTGCAGACAGGGAGAAATAAAACACAGGCATCAGGGCACTGTACAATGGACACATACACACATGACAGTTGTACATGAGTGGCATTGGCAAACCTCAGACATGTCATCACAATCCCCAACACACATGTCATTTCAACTCGCACACATGAGCCATATCACAACTGCCAGCACCATCCATACACATATAACAGCATGAGCAGGCAAAGGTGAGCCAGACATCACATGCAACACAGGAAGTGCACCACACATGTACACACACCACCACATTTGCCTGCATATGTACACCTCTGCCAAGTGTCGCAGTGTTCAGACGGGCATCCATGTCACATCTGCCGATCAGGCTTCCACATGCCGCTGTCACATGCATCCATGTTGCATCACTGTTGCACCCTTGTCAAATACACACACATGCACATGTAGACAGTGCTGATACATGCAGATGAAAGCAACATACATGCGTGACATCACGGACATGTCTACTTACATACACATTCATCCAAACATGTGTGCCCACACAACTGCATTTGGCATGCAAGCCTACACACACAAGCACCATCCATGTCTCACACATTCCAGCCCTCGCATGTGTTAGCCCCAAGGCCCTCTACACCCCCACCCATACTCGACCCCATACAAACAGATGTGCAACCTGCACACTACTGAAAAATCACCACACGCACTGCTCACAATCAGGATGCATGTACACTTACCGCTCGACTCCAGACGGGTCTGCCTCTCAAGGACCTGGACGTGGAGCGCTGGGGATATGCGTTCCAGGACCCTCATCTGTTCTTCCGACAAGTGGCCCCGGCGCCCCTTGGCATCCGCTGCCTTCAAGAGGCGCCGGGCCTTGTTCAGGGTCCTCGACCTGAAGTCCTCCCAGCGCTTCTTGACATGTTGTAATGATGCAACAACCAAGGTAGCTCAGCAAAACAATGTCACGACAGGATGTGAGACATGTGTGGTACATGACATAGGATGATGCACCATGAACAGGCGCGGGAGTGTCACGAAACAACCACCCACACCATGTCCCGGGTGCCTGCAAGGTCAAACTCACACAGGCCCCTGAGACCCTGGTGGGGAAGGAGGTTCAGGGATTTGCAGTTGGGACAGGTGTTGACACACTGGATGACTGGAATGAGTGGCAGGAGAGGGGAGGAGGAATGACACATGAAACTAGGGAATGCACAAAAATGTACAACCTGCATGAACACATACACAATCCAAACAAACTTGGACATCATTGTCATGGCCTTCTGTAGTCCAGGCTCAGGAGTGGTACGAACCAACCACCCCCTCTAGGGTTTTGGTGCCTGCAAGTTTGGGGCTTACACAGGCATCTGCAACCCCAGCGGGGAAAGAGGGTCAGGGAACGTTGCTTGGATAGGTACGGGAAGCAGGAACACCGGGTAGAGGGTACAAGTTTCAAAATAGCATAGGATCACGGGTGATTAGGGAGAAAAAACATACCAAATTGAACCACACATACATCCATGCATTAGTACACTCCCCAGCAAGCCTATGCAGAGCAGTTCGAAAGAAAAACAACACGACACTTAGCTCTGATTTTGAGTGCTGGCCTCCTGCCTGCGCACTCTCAGGTCCGGTTACAGGAGCACTGCAATGCTGCAAAGAGAGCCACAGTCAACAACCTGTACGTGCCAATTACACAAAAACACAACACCAAACATGCCCCATAGCAACAAACTACTCTACAAACAGACAATCTGGGGTCGATGCTTCGTATCCATATATAACATCACCCCTGTGACGGGTCATACACAGTCAATGCAGTAAGTCAGCCGCTGGTGGGTGCGTGGCAAATGGAACACCAATGTGTCACAATTCACACAACATGCAATGTTCCCTGGGTAAGCAGATTGACCCATATAGCAAGCCATGACTACAGAAAAAGTTGCGTACCACCATGACCGAAACAAAGTTGGCAGTGCATTTATCATAAAGTACATGGAAAAGACATGCACTGCACCCGAGTATGTCCCTTGCTGTATGTCCCTGTGAGCTGCCCCTTTCCATGTCTCGGAAGGCTACATGGTTGATACAAGTGCCTCAATGGACCTTGGTGTACCGGAGGGTATGTGCCACTGCCCCTGCATGTGTCCCAGACAACCATACTATCAACAGCCATCAGTCCACAAAAACATCTGAGCTGCATTGTGTGCTTAAACACCAATATTCGTCTAAGCTCACCCTCAGTGCTGTGACTAAGCCTGCATGTGCAACTCGCCTGGTGCAAGCTTTGCTGTGTCGTGGCCCCCCTGTGATGCTCACCTTGCCTGGAGTTCCTTGGAACATGTCAGCAGTTCTAGGATGTGGGTCTGCAATCACTGTGCCTCTGCTTGTGCTCACATGTGCATGTGGGCACCAACAAACGGGTCCAGAATTCCGTCGTCCAATGGGCCATGTCTGCTGGCAAAGGTGCTCTGGAGGCTCATCCCCCTGCAGAAAGGGCATGAAACACATGATTAATGCTTCAAAGTAATCTGTGTGTGTCTCATCAGGCATCTCATTACTTGACCATGTCAGAGAGTCACATCACAAATCACACCACACAATCACTTTCACATCCAAAGTGTGGAACACTATCTACAGCATGAATTGCAACAAGCACGTGTACAGGAAAGATATGAAACATACTAGACAATGCATAGCAATCAATGTACACATTAATCATGACACACCCCATCTAGCAAAAGCTGAACAGTGGACAATAACACCAAAATCATCCCCAGTAGGGGTGTCAACACAAGTCACACAGCACCAGACATGCCACAGATATGACAGTCCAAAGCTCTTGTGTAATATTCTGTAACACCGAACCATCCTTGCGAGCCCATGGATAAGGGAGGGAGGAGTGGCATATGTGAGTCAAGGACCCCAAGCAGCAAACACATACACAAGACAACCATGAAGGGCCCAGCTGGAACAGACAGTGGATGCCTTCAAAAGCCACAAAGCACCGCACCGTCACATGAAAGCACAATAGACTAGCAATTTTAAACTAAATCAACTATTAACTAATTACACTAACAATGGAAAACCTACATTACCTATTTAAACTAACTATCAAACAGAAACTTAACTAACTAAACTAAAAGAAAAATCAAAAATGGCCACATACGACCCGGGGGGAGGTCAGGCACCCAGGAGGGGGGAGGTACAGGGTGCTGCTCAACATCCACATGCGATGATGCTGAGCCAAAAAAAAAACCTCCATGGGCTCAGCGCCTGCACAGCCCGACCTATGTGGGAGATAGATGGTCGTCTGAGTCTGGCTCATCCTGTAAAGGGGGACGTGGCACAGTAGCCTGGCCACGCCTAGCCGCAGCTTGCCCCTCGTCGGCAGCAAGTCTGCCGGACGGGTGAGCCTGGTCCTGTGTGGCGATGTGACATAGGTCTGCATGCAGAACCTCACGTGATACACGTGCTTCCTCTTGCAAGGTAGCACGTGTAACACGGAGTTCCTCCTGCAAGGCCTGGCTGGACAACCGCTGCACCTCCCGGCAAGCCTGTAGCTCAGCCGAGATGGTATGCTCAAGCTGTGCAAACCTCTCCTCTGCCTGCTGCCTCTGGGACATCATAAGGACACCCAAAGTGGATCTGAGGGAAGCATACTCCTCCCTCAGGGCATCCATGTGCGCCTCTGCGTGAGCAGCAATTGCTTGACGGAGAGACGACATTTCAGCCTGGCGTGCCCTGTCTGAGGCCGCCATGCCCAGCCTGAGCGAGCGGGCAGTGGACCGTGCCGCCTGCTGCTGGAGAAGCCCCTGCCTAGCAGGGGGGAGCACAGATCGGGCCACACGCTCCATGCTCCCAGCGATGTTCTCCATTGCTGCCCCCTGCCGTTCGGAATTGGCAGTCATGTCTTGCTCCCACTCAGTATACAGCGGTTGCGCGCGGCGACCGCGTTGCCGGGCTTCACCCCTGCGGGACCCAAGGACCGGGGGTCCTCGCTGTGTTGGCACCGCCTGCGGCTGCACGACTACGTGCCCCCGTCGACGTGATGTCCCAGGCACATCAGTGACTGGTGTGGAGGGTGACCCTGCGTCCCGATCCACCACGGGCGGAGGAACCAAGACTGTCTGATCCCTCAGTGCAGGTGTCGCAGACAGAGGAGTGTCCACATCAGAATCACTCACCCCTGACACATGGACTTGATGCTCATCCAACTCAACATGGACGTCAGAGTCGTCATCAAGGCTGGACTCATAGGCAGCCAGAGACAAGATGGTCTGCAGTACTTGGGGGTTTTCGTGGCCTACCACCCCACGACCCCCACTAGTGCCGGGTTGATGTGGTGTTACCAACCCTGTGTCTGGCATGACAACACCATCCTCCGCCTCCATTGCGTCATCACCTGAAAAATAGAGAGAAAAAAGGTCACTACACATGTCAGAAGCACACGACACACACACACACCGACAGCAAAGGCATCCGGCAGACATGTGACACACAACATATGACCTGGCATGCATGCTGGGTCTACTTTGAATAGCTTCTGTGATCAGACCTGTTGAAAGGTGGCAGTTTCCATGGAAGTGGGTCTATGCAGTGCAGAAAATGTGTACGCCACTCACTACCTACATGTACAAGCACTCCATGGTGTGTGCCAGGAAATGTGAAGGAAGTGCAATGTCAAATTCACACATCACGTGCATTGTGCATTCAATGTGTACCATATCTAGAAGCCAAGCACCCCTCCACCCCAGTACCAAAGCAGGGATGCCTAGCATGGTATCAAAAGGCTGACCATACACCTGTGTATTGACAGGCAGTGTTGACTGGCATCAACAGCTTAATGTGATTCAAATTACAACACTGCAAATGATGCTGGGACAGTAGGCAGGACACATGATGAAAACTCCGGAGGCCGCCCACGTGTGAAGAAGACACAACAAGAGTTGGACAGAGTCATTGGCCATTGAACAGGCTGAGGCCTGTGAGCCACACAGAGTGTCAGAGCCTAAACATGTGTGCAACGCAGGACTGAGCCACAGTTGACATGGGAAGGCTGATGAGATGGCAGGCAATGTATGTAATTACAGTGATCATCCAGTCAAGGACAAATAGAGGCATGCATGCAATGCACATGGAGCATGAATGGGCACTCATGTCCCTGCGGGACATCTGACCCATGCACAGTACAAGTGAGATACCCTGCATCGAGTACTAAGGCTGTACCACACGGCATATGTCTGGCAGTTTCTACGCTGGAAGTTAGCATCTACACAGGACACATGAACAAGAAACTACACATTGGAAAGATTGAAGCAGACCAGTGCAAAGGCGGAACTGGGATGCAGAGTGGCGGAGGAGGGGCAAGGGAGCATGCCTACATGGAGTCCAGCATGCAGGCAGAGGAGACATGCATGACGGAAGCATTGCATTACTTACACATCAGAACCATGTACACGTCTCATGTAGCAGCAATCATGCACACCACATCCCACAAGTGAAACACACACGTCCTCATTAAACACGCATCAACACTCACTGGACTGGGCATCAAAGTCCAGCATCTCTCCCACTCCTTCGACCAATTCAGGTGGTATGAACTCCGCAATGAGAGCCTCATGCGGAGTGAGCTCTTCCTCCTCTGGTGCAGGCCTACTGCATGCTTCCAGTGGGTGTCACGTTGGGCAGCCGTAGTCTGACTATTGGCACCCACTAGTGTGTCACGGCTGTGGCCCCGCACGTAGTCCACGAGGAAGTCCAGTTCCTGCTTACAGAAAGGCTTCTTCCTCGACGTGCAGGAGGTCGTGGCTGTGTGTGGGGTCCCAGCCTGTGCTGCAGGTGCAACCTTCCTCCTCTTGGACTGTGGCGCAGACCCTGGCTGGCTAATGCCGCCCTGACCAGTATGGCCAGTGGGTTCGGTGGATTGAGCCAAGGGAGTGGCAGGTGGAGGGATGACCAAAGGCCTGACTTGTGTCAGTGGCAGCTGGGTGCCCACTAATGGGCCCTGCGCAGCAACATCAGCTGTGGCAGGGTCATTGACCGCAACGGTCCTGGTTGGCAGACTCACAACTGGGGTGCGGTTGGGTGCATCTGCCCCTGCACTTGCCAACACCCGGCTGTTCGGGGCAGCAGATGACATGACTGCCCCAGGGACACGTGTCTTGGTCTGAGCAGCCTGGCGTGCCCCTATGGTTTCCCCCCTGGCCTGTTGGAGATCTACCAAGGGCTCTTCAAGTGCCAACGCAGCCTGCGCTGGCAGACCCTGAGCCTGGGTGGCAGTGTCCACAGCTCCACCTGCAGCTACCACTACCCTTGGGCCCGTGGCAGTCGATCGAACGGACTGCCGGTCCGTACGGGTGCCAGTGCCAGATGCAGGAGCTGCATCCCCCGGAACCACAGGGGGTGGTGGCATGGCTGCACCGACACATGGCACAACATTGTGCTCAAGTGGCGCACCCCTGCCTCTTCCCCCTCTGTGGCTGCCCTGGACACCCTGGAGTCCCCCTACTCCCTGGTCACCACGGCCACGTCCCCGACCACGCCCGCCACGAGGAGGACGCCCAGCTGAGGTACCCCTCACCTTTGGTGCCCTCCCAACCATGGCACAGATGTAGTAGTGCTGGCACAGATGGAGTGGTGCCAATGGGAGGTGTACACCACAATTGACCTGGGCAATTGGGGTGAAGGGGGTGGGAAGCAAGATGTTAACAGCCCCCCTGCACCTGCAAGGCTGTATGTGACCCCGGTGATGTGGTGACGGGTCACGCAACGCTCAGGCACCCCAAAACTGCAGTAAAACCGTGCACGCAACCCTGCAGCCTACGTGCGTGGATTCAACCTCCCGCAGTACGCGGTGGCACCCAGTAACACGAATAACGCGTACGCGTGGGACACGCAGGCTACTATGACATCGAAAATGGATGCGATACACAGGGGCACCCGCAGTGGGAAAAAGAGCGTGTGCGACTCACCGTCTGACTAGCGCGATGCAGAAAAACACGCGTAGCCAATACCCCCACCAAAAGAAGAGATACGTCCTTGATAGCTGTGAAGTTGTGATGGCGCGCGAAACAACAGGAAGCAGCAACACACGTCGGTCTCCACGAAAGGCACGTACAGCGAACTGCTGGGCCCGCTCACCTTTAACCCGTGCTGAGGGAAACGCACGCGCGCGTCACGTCACTTACACGCATGGGCCCTTTCCTCGTATTACACGCGGACGTGCAGTTTTTCACGCGCGCTGAAATGCCCATGTACGCCTGTACGTGTCACGTCACAGGGGCGCTTGCACTTGAGGGGCCTTCTGTCAAATGAAAATGCGTATGCGTGCAGACGCGCTTACGCGCCAAGGGCCTTTCCTCGAATTACACGCTGACGTGCAGATTTTTCACGTGTCAAATCACTCCGTATCAAGCTGGCCACGCGTAAGCACACAGAAGACCACGCTCCTGCCCAGAAGGCCGAACTACTGCCCCCCAGAGCCCCGAGCACGCTCCCACCTGCCATCTGCTACTGCCTGCTGCCCACGTGCCCTGCCATTTGCTGCCTGCACATCAGCCAGGGGTGCTCTTGCTGTGACCACCTCTGCTGGAACCGAAGACTCCCGACTGGGATTCCATCGCTCCACAGCCCAGCCCCAGGACCCAGTTGCCCACCCACTCCTGCCTCTGGGGTTGTCATGTCGGGGCAAACACCATCTGAGACCACTGACAACCCCCGGCCAGAGAGGCAGAGGGGCACCAGCTTCAGTGCCACCGAAGTTGGTGTCCTGGTGGAGCAAGTCCTGGGGCAGTATGATGCCCTCTTCGGAAGTTCCCGCGCCGACAAGGAAGGACGGACTCGGATCTGGACTGACATCGTGACTGCCATCAACGCGGAGGGGGTGGCAGTCGGCGACTTACAACATGTCAAGAAGCGCTGGGAGGACTTCAGGTCTAGGACCCTGAACAAGGCCTGGCGCCTCTCGAAGGCAGCGGATGCCAAGGGGCGCCGGGGCCACTTGTCGGAAGAACAGATGAGGGTCCTGGAACGCATATCCCCAGCGCTCCACGTCCAGGTCCTTGAGAGGCAGACCCGTCTGGAGTCGAGCGGTAAGTGTACATGCATCCTGATTGTGAGCAGTGCGTGTGGTGATTTTTCAGTAGTGTGCAGGTTGCATATCTGTTTGTATGGGGTCGAGTATGGGTGGGGGTGTACAGGGCCGTGGGGCTAACACATGCAAGGGCTGGAATGTGTGAGACATGGATGGTGCTTGTGTGTGTAGGCTTGCATGCCAAATGCAGTTGTGTGGGCACACATGTTTGGCTGAATGTATATGTAAGTAGACATGTCCGTGATGTCACGCATGTATGTTGTTTTCATCTGCATGTATCAGCACTGTCTACATGTGCATGTGTGTGTATTTGACAAGGGTGCAACAGTGATGCAACATGGATGCATGTGACAGCGGCATGTGGAAGCCTGATCGGCAGATGTGACATGGATGCCCGTCTGAACACTGCGACACTTGGCAGAGGTGTACTCATGCATGCAAGTGTGGTGGTGTGTGTACATGTGTGGTGCACTTCCGTTGTTGCATGTGATGTCTGGCTCACCTTTGCCTGCTCATGCTGTTGTATGTGTATGGATGGTGCTGGCAGTTGTGGTATGGCTCATGTGTGTGAGTTGAAATGACATGTGTGTTGGGGATTGTGATGACATGTCTGAGGTTTGCCAATGCCACTCATGTACAACTGTCATGTGTGTATGTGTCCATTGTACAGTGCCCTGATGCCTGTGTTTTATTTCTCCCTGTCTGCAGCGTCAACTGATGAAGAGGGCGGAGAAGGTGCTGTGGAGCACAGCGGCAGGGATCCCACCGCCAGCCGGAGACGCAAGGCCCGGCTCCCCTCCCATGTTGAGATCTCGTCGGAGAGTGAGGAGTCCGGTGCCGCGTCCCAGGCCGCAGCTGCCGGGGGGAGGTCCAAGAGGCGGAGGTTGGAGTTGGACTCCTCGGCAGCAGAAGGGGCAGCTGGGACCCCACAGGGCCCAACAGGGGAAGATGCCACGGAGTCATCCAGGTTGGTGGGGGGTTTGGTGGAGGAGGAGACCGTGCAAGCAACAGAGACGGGGTCTGGAGGTGGGGATCCCACTGGTGCTAGTGGTGCAGTCCAGGACCAGGGACAGGAGGCAGCACAGGCCGCCGCGGAGGTGCCTGTGTGCAATCCTGTCCCTGATCCTGTCCCTGCATCATCTTGCACCAGCAGGGATGCCTACGTCCAGACCCGTTTTCAGGCAGGGGATGAGCTCACGTCAACTGGCCTTCCTCTGCCTGCGGATGTGGCTATCCGAGTCCGGGTTGAGCCTGTTCTGAGTGGTGTGGCGTTGCGTCAACGGGCCATGCGAGGTGACCTGCAGTCTTTTCATGAGGAGACTGCACGTCATCTCGAATGGCTCGTTGACCACGTCAGCCTGCTGAGACAGGTCACCCAGGCCGGATTCCTCCGTATGATGGGGCTTGCTACGACCCCCTCCTCAACTGGACCCCCTACGCGCCAGTCGTCCTCCGTGCCATCTTCCCACCCATCAGTCACCTGGGTGCACTGTGGAGCTGCCTCTGACGGTGCGGCCAGGCTGGTGGAGGAGGCATCCCTGCCACAGTCGGGAGTCGGACGTCCAGCAGGGGTGGCCACATCAACGACTGCACCCCAGCCGGCGGAGGATGTGCAGGCAGCTGGAGGCAGTGCACCGGCAGAGGCACAGCAGCAACGCGGTGGGAGCTATGAAGGCTCGGGGCCTTCAACATCGGAGGGGCAGGCATCGGCCGGAGGGCAGGATGACCCAGGACAGAGAGTGTCTTCCGTGTGGCAGCGGTTGGGCCACGCCATAGATGCGGAGCGGCAGCGGGCAGAAGAGGCACGGCTCACAATGGTCAGGGCGGAGAACTCCATGCGGACGGCCCTGAGGCGGGCCGAGTGCCTCGAAGCAATCCACAGGGGTTTGGAGGTGGACACGTCGATGGCCCTGTGGACCCTCGGGGCCATGGAGGAGGACCGCCGGGACATTGAGCAGGAGTTCGATGATGCCCTGGCCCGGGACATCCACAAGTGAGCCGTCAAACTAGCCCGCTGCCCTTGTACATAGTTATGTAGGTAGTGTTAGGTTTCATTTTTTTTTGGATTTAATTTGGACCTTTCGGACATTGGCCACATTTTTGTATATAGTTTATTTTATTAGTTAGTGTAGTTAGATAGGTTTCCTTTCTTTTGTTGGGATAATGGACCCTGGCTTGTTCCCATGTACATAGTTCACTGTTGGATTGTATTTTTCTTTCACATTTTGACCATGGAGAAATGGCTTTCTTTTTTATTTCCCATTGGATTTTGTTTTGTGGACAGTGACTTTGGACACCATTACTTTGGGATATGATTTTTGGTTTTGCTTTTTTTCACAGACATGCTTCTTTTGATTTTTGTACATTCACATTTATGTTTCTTTATTTTTTATTCTATTTATGTTTGCTTTAATACATATTTTTTTTATCATACTTCAATGTGTAGTATCATCTCATTGGTTTCATGCATTTCATGATATGGGTTTTGAGATTCACTGACACCCATTGGGTGTATGTGAGGGAAATGTGTTTGTTTTGGAACTTGCAATTGGTGTTCTGTCATGTAATTGCCAATTATGAGTGGGTGGATGCAATACTCGGGTGGGTGTTTCGCATTTGGATGCTGACCATGGGGACCAGGGATCTAGATTGTGATGACATGTTGGCTGGGGAACATAAGTTGGACATGGGTGGGGGCCTGCTGGCAGGTGCCCCACAGTGCTGGAGGGTGGGGGTGGTGGGGAACATGAGTTGGACATGGGTGGGGGCCTGCTGACAGGTGCCCCACAGTGCTGGGGGGTGGGGAACATGAGTTGCACATGGGTGGGGGCTTGCTGGCAGGTGCCCCACAGTGCTGGGGGTGGAGGTGCAGGGGTACATGAGTTGGACATGGGTGGGGGCCTGCTGGCAGGTGCCCCACAGTGCTGGGGGGTGGGGTGGGTGGGGAACACGAGTTGCACATAGGTGGGGGCCTGCTGGCAGGTGCCCCACAGTGCTGGGGGGTGGGGGCGGTGGGAGACATGGGTGGGGGCCTGGTGGAGGCTGCCCCTGGTGGCTGGGGGTGGGGGTGGTGGGAGACATGAGTTGGACATGGGTGGGGGCCTGCTGGCAGGTGCCCCACAGTGCTAGGGGGTGGGGGTGGTGGGGAACATGAGTTGGACATGGGTGGGGGCCTGCTGGCAGGTGCCCCACAGTGCTGGGGGGTGGGGGTGCAGGGGTACATGAGTTGGACATGAGTGGGGGCCTGCTGGCAGGTGCCCCACAGTGCTGGAGGGTGGGGGTGGTGGGGAACATGAGTTGGACATGGGTGGGGGCCTGCTGACAGGTGCCCCACAGTGCTGGGGGGTGGGGAACATGAGTTGCACATGGGTGGGGGCCTGCTGGCAGGTGCCCCACAGTGCTGGGGGTGGAGGTGCAGGGGTACATGAGTTGGACATGGGTGGGGGCCTGCTGGCAGGTGCCCCACAGTGCTGGGGGGTGGGGTGGGTGGGGAACACGAGTTGCACATAGGTGGGGGCCTGCTGGCAGGTGCCCCACAGTGCTGGGGGGTGGGGGCGGTGGGAGACATGGGTGGGGGCCTGGTGGAGGCTGCCCCTGGTGGCTGGGGGTGGGGGTGGTGGGAGACATGAGTTGGACATGGGTGGGGGCCTGCTGGCAGGTGCCCCACAGTGCTAGGGGGTGGGGGTGGTGGGGAACATGAGTTGGACATGGGTGGGGGCCTGCTGGCAGGTGCCCCACAGTGCTGGGGGGTGGGGGTGCAGGGGTACATGAGTTGGACATGAGTGGGGGCCTGCTGGCAGGTGCCCCACAGTGCTGGGGGGTGAGGGGGGTGGGGAACATGAGTTGGACATGGGTGGGGGCCTGCTGGCAGGTGCCCCACAGTGCTGGGGGGTGGGGGTGGTGGGAGACATGGGTGGGGGCCTGGTGAAGGCTGCCCCTGGTGGCCGGGGGGTGGGGGTGGTGGGAGACATGGGTGGGGGCCAGGTGGAGGGTGCCCCTGCACTGCTGGGGGGTGGGGGTGCTGGGAGACATGAGTGGGGGCCTGGTGGAGGCTGCCCCTGGTGGCTGGGGGGTGGGGGTGGTGGGAGACATGGGTGGGAGCCTGGTGGAGGGTGCCCCTGCACTGGTGGGGGGGGTGGGAGACATGGGTGGGGGTCTGGTGGAGGGTGCCCCTGGTGGCTGGAGGTGCAGGGGGATATGCGTTGGTGGGCAGTAGTGCAAGTTGACATGTGGGTTGGCTGGGGGGCATGGCCATGGTGGATGGGGTGCCTGCAGGACATGTGCAGGGTAGGCCCCTGTGGTGAAAGCCACCTGCAGGGGCCGTGGAGGGTGTAGAGGGAACACCTGGGAGGACCCACACGTGCAATTCACATGTGGTGCTCCCCTGGCACCCCTGAAATACACTTACCCTGCTGATGTCGCGTGTGAAACTTCCCCCGCACCCCGAAATACACGTACCATGATGAAATCGCATGTGGAAATTCCCGCGCACCCCTGAAATACACGTACCCTGCTGAAATCGCGTGTGGCACTTCCCGCGCACCCCTGAGATACGCGTATCCTGCTCGCACGGGCCCAATCGCATGTGGAATTTCCCGCGCACCCCTGAAATACACGTACCCTGCTGAAATCGCATGTGGCACTTCCCGCGCACCCCTGAGATACGCGTACCCTTCTGAAATCGCGTGTGAAACTTGCCCCGCACCCCGAAATACACATACCCTGCTGAAATCGCGTGAGTTGGACATGGGTGGGGGCCTGCTGACAGGTGCCCCACAGTGCTGGGGGGTGGGGAACATGAGTTGCACATGGGTGGGGGCTTGCTGGCAGGTGCCCCACAGTGCTGGGGGTGGAGGTGCAGGGGTACATGAGTTGGACATGGGTGGGGGCCTGCTGGCAGGTGCCCCACAGTGCTGGGGGGTGGGGTGGGTGGGGAACACGAGTTGCACATAGGTGGGGGCCTGCTGGCAGGTGCCCCACAGTGCTGGGGGGTGGGGGCGGTGGGAGACATGGGTGGGGGCCTGGTGGAGGCTGCCCCTGGTGGCTGGGGGTGGGGGTGGTGGGAGACATGAGTTGGACATGGGTGGGGGCCTGCTGGCAGGTGCCCCACAGTGCTAGGGGGTGGGGGTGGTGGGGAACATGAGTTGGACATGGGTGGGGGCCTGCTGGCAGGTGCCCCACAGTGCTGGGGGTGGAGGTGCAGGGGTACATGAGTTGGACATGGGTGGGGGCCTGCTGGCAGGTGCCCCACAGTGCTGGGGGGTGGGGTGGGTGGGGAACACGAGTTGCACCTAGGTGGGGGCCTGCTGGCAGGTGCCCCACAGTGCTGGGGGGTGGGGGCGGTGGGAGACATGGGTGGGGGCCTGGTGGAGGCTGCCCCTGGTGGCTGGGGGTGGGGGTGGTGGGAGACATGAGTTGGACATGGGTGGGGGCCTGCTGGCAGGTGCCCCACAGTGCTAGGGGGTGGGGGTGGTGGGGAACATGAGTTGGACATGGGTGGGGGCCTGCTGGCAGGTGCCCCACAGTGCTGGGGGGTGGGGGTGCAGGGGTACATGAGTTGGACATGAGTGGGGGCCTGCTGGCAGGTGCCCCACAGTGCTGGGGGGTGAGGGGGGTGGGGAACATGAGTTGGACATGGGTGGGGGCCTGCTGGCAGGTGCCCCACAGTGCTGGGGGGTGGGGGTGGTGGGAGACATGGGTGGGGGCCTGGTGAAGGCTGCCCCTGGTGGCCGGGGGGTGGGGGTGGTGGGAGACATGGGTGGGGGCCAGGTGGAGGGTGCCCCTGCACTGCTGGGGGGTGGGGGTGCTGGGAGACATGAGTGGGGGCCTGGTGGAGGCTGCCCCTGGTGGCTGGGGGGTGGGGGTGGTGGGAGACATGGGTGGGAGCCTGGTGGAGGGTGCCCCTGCACTGGTGGGGGGGGTGGGAGACATGGGTGGGGGTCTGGTGGAGGGTGCCCCTGGTGGCTGGAGGTGCAGGGGGATATGCGTTGGTGGGCAGTAGTGCAAGTTGACATGTGGGTTGGCTGGGGGGCATGGCCATGGTGGATGGGGTGCCTGCAGGACATGTGCAGGGTAGGCCCCTGTGGTGAAAGCCACCTGCAGGGGCCGTGGAGGGTGTAGAGGGAACACCTGGGAGGACCCACACGTGCAATTCACATGTGGTGCTCCCCTGGCACCCCTGAAATACACTTACCCTGCTGATGTCGCGTGTGAAACTTCCCCCGCACCCCGAAATACACGTACCATGATGAAATCGCATGTGGAAATTCCCGCGCACCCCTGAAATACACGTACCCTGCTGAAATCGCGTGTGGCACTTCCCGCGCACCCCTGAGATACGCGTATCCTGCTCGCACGGGCCCAATCGCATGTGGAATTTCCCGCGCACCCCTGAAATACACGTACCCTGCTGAAATCGCATGTGGCACTTCCCGCGCACCCCTGAGATACGCGTACCCTTCTGAAATCGCGTGTGAAACTTGCCCCGCACCCCGAAATACACATACCCTGCTGAAATCGCGTGTGGCACTTCTCGCGCACCACTGAGATACGCGTACCCTGCTCGCACGGGCCCAATCGCGCCTGGAAATTCCTGCGCACCCCTGAAATGCACGTACCCTGCTGAAATCGCATGTGAAACTTCCCCCGCACCCCGAAATACACATACCCTGCTGAAATCGCGTGTGGAACTTCACGCGCACCCCTGAAATACACGTACCCTGCGGAAATCGCGTGTGGAACTTCCCGCGCACCCCTGAAATACGCGTACCCTGCTCGCACGGGGCCAATCGCGTGAGGTACTTCCCGCGCACCCCAGTGATACACGTAGCCCGCTTGCCGTGCTGGTACAGGGTTAGCGCAGCCCTTTGCGCTGGATTGGGTATATTGATGGCTTTTCCCTGCGCAAGAGGCGTTCTTGGGGGCGTAACTGGCGCTGCTGCAGGGTCGCTGCGCCACTGTGCGCCACGGCTGGTTTTGGTGGCTGGAATCCATGAATACGCTGTGCGCGGAAATGGATTTTAGTGCACGCGGCTGGCGCAGGGATTCGCACGCGCACACTGTGCGCCAGCCGCATGCGCCACTTGTGCGCTGAATTCTATGAATTACCCCCTTAGAGTCTCTGCTTCAATTCTATTTTCTTCCAGAAACTCATTACATCACTTTTTCCAATGGTTCAAGTATTTATCATTGCCGATGTGTGGATTATTCAAGATGTTAAAAGGTACTGGTGGGGAATCCATTATACATTTCCGCTCGAGGGTGATAGTTTTCCACATATTTATCGAGTTCAGGGATTGGAGTCTCAGCTCGAATCTAATCATGTAATTTTGGAGAGAGTTAGGGAGTCGCAAGAACTTT
Organism: Ambystoma mexicanum; assembly: GCF_040938575.1. Lineage (NCBI taxonomy): Eukaryota > Metazoa > Chordata > Amphibia > Caudata > Ambystomatidae > Ambystoma > Ambystoma mexicanum. Next base: position 229,471,236 of record NC_090935.1, on the reverse strand, counting down.
CTTCAGAAATATCCTTCACAGATACCCCATACCTTCCAGGACAGATTTAGAAGTGTCTCTGCTCCATAAGACAGGACTGCCACCACCTTCTGCTTATAGAACGTTATGATGGGGATAATGGAGTACGTGCTATAGCGATTGTGAATTGCTCTTCCTTGATTGGTCAGCTTTACTAGCTTATCTCTGATTAGCTGGTACTGGTCAGACTTATTTAAGTTTTTATTTATTCTGACTCCCATGTAAATGATTGAATTTACTATTTCCAGCTTTTGGCTATTGAGAAACAAATTACAGGGTTCTTCCTTCTTCTTATAACCACGAGCAGACTTCATGATCAGAATCTTAGATTTTTTAACATTTGCTTTCATGTGATTTTCTTCCAGGAAGCTTTGGAAAGTATCCAGTCGTCTTTGCAGACAAATTGCTGTCTGGTCAATAAAGACCAGATCATCTGCGTACAATATCCACATGATAGTTCCTTTATTTATTTTCAGAGGGAACGCTTGTGTTTGCTTTTCAGACTCTCCCATGTGTATCATATAGAGGACAAACAGCAGAGGTGCCCGTATACAGGGCTTGCATTGCCTCAATTAGGTCCTTAGGACAGCCCCATTTTCCCAATTTCTTCCATAGACGATCACGGCACACAGCGTTCAAAGCCTGCTCGAGGTCAATAAATCTGAGGTAGATTATAGTCTTGGTATCCATTACCCTCTGTTTAAGCAAGTTTAGAATGAATATATTGAGTACTGTTCCCACTCCCACGAGAAATGCTGTTTGTCTCGGATCTAGTAGACCAGCTGAACTTGCCCACTGTTTAAAATCTCTCAGCACCAGTGTGGCAAGTAATTTGCCTATTGAGTCCAGCAGGGCAATTAGGCAGTAGTTACGGGGGTCCCCTCGATCACCTTTTTTGTAGATTGGGACGATTATCCCTTCTTTCCAAGACAGTGGGATTTAATTTGTTTGTAGAATTTGCGTAAACAGCAGGTAGATAATTTCTCCCCAGTGTTCCTTCTTTGTTTTAAGTTCCATATTAGAGATGCCATCCGGGCTGGCTGCTCTTGACATGCTAAGTTTTTAAATCATCATTGCTATGTCTTTACGATCGAAGCTTATGTCCCAGGCCCCCAAATCACTGCTTCCATTTCCCTTGATGAATTCCTGATTCTCTTTCCTTTCAAATAGTTTCGTATAACGGTCAACCCAGCTGGCTTCCAATACCTGATTTGCAGTAAAAGCCAACTGAAGTCATTGCCCTTGTTGATTATTTCCCATAGACTTTGGGCATTATTAGTAGACACCGACGCCAGCATCTTTTCCGCCTCAGATTGTGCTAGTTTTGCCCTGGTCCCTTTGATCCTGTTTTTATTTGTTTGCTTGCATTTCCTTATTTTCTCTTGCTTATCATCTCCTTCCCCTTTTTGTAATCTTCTAATCTGTGATCTGTGCTTTTTCCTTTTATCTATCACCTCTTTATCGTAGTCATGTTTCCTCACCACATTTGCTTTAATTGTTAGTTTTTTACTAATTTCATATTCTTTTAAAACCCACCTATATTCCACAGCTCAGTAGTTTTCACTCACGTAAATTGCATACAGCTTAGTCACCTTTGGTATTTTATCATGTTTGATTCTCCGTTTATATAAACCCCAAGGAACTTCCACTGCCCCGTCATCCGCTTTTCCTTACTAAACAGTGGAATAGATGTTTCTATTTTCAGTAGGTCATGATCACTTGCTCTTTGCTTTATTACTACAAACCCTTTCATCCAATCCATCATTTTTCCAGAGACAAAGCAATAGTCCAGGCATGCACGGCTTTTCCCTCGACCCCACGTGGCAGAGCCATGAAGGTCGCCATTTATTTGGCCATTCTGCATTCTCATGTCTCGTATTGCCATTTCATTTACCCACCATTGTGCTCTCCCCTTTAGCTGGGATTCTGTAATTGGCTGCCCATTTTTTGTTAATAATTTGATATTTAAGTTCCCGCAGATCAGGATTAGTTGATTTGGTTCCTTTAGCATTGATTGATCTATTTCTTTCATTATATCCTTTAGATATTTCTCTGATGACAGCATTTTTTCACTCCAAATATCATTTTAAATATTTGCACGTCAGGATTTGGGTTTCGAAAGTCTGTTACCTTTAGAATGCTATTTGTTTTTATTAAGGTTAGCAGACCTCCATATGGTCGCCCCCGACTTCCTTTCCTTACTGGGTTAATAAAAACGTCATAGTTCTCACGTAGCGTTTTTTTCCTTACCCAGGTTTCTTGTAAGTACAGGATTTCATATTGATTGAGTAAGCCATCCTCCCCTGAGAACAGGTGTACAAAGCCACAGGTGTTCCAGAAGGCACAGATGAGTTTCCTCCTTTCCTCTTTCGTCTCAATCTATTGATTCTTCTTGCCTGTAAGGGCTTCCGCCATCCAGGAGCAATCATCATGCGCCACACCATCTTCTTGTTTTGTTTTCGTAAATTTAAAATTTTTCCTCGAGTTGTCGATGGTGAATCACAGATTTTTTTTTTCCAGGTCTTTTCCTTCTTTTAGGTATGGCTCCTTTCGTCTTTGGGTTTCCTTAAGGAACTTGCTAGATCCTTGAACCGCGGAAAGCCTTCGTTAATGTTATCGCTAGATTTCTTCGGCTTCCTCTATCAGATTTATTGCCATCGAACTGTCCATATTCTTCGTGGGGTCTTTTTTGTTAGTTAGCTTCCGTTCTCTTTGATGTTATTTTTTCTGGTGCCTTTCGGTTTTCCCAGTCATTAGCATCACTAAATATATATCCTAACAGGGCTATTTTTTCTTGTGCTTCCATGATTGACTCTTTAATCACCTGCAACTTCAAGTGGAGCGTGACCCAATTCATTCTTCGTTCGTTTACAAATTTCACTATCCGTATGTCTTCTGACAGTATGAATCTAGTTGCTGGAATTTGCTGAAAGACTTTCATCACTTGTTTCCTATTTAAGATTAGTCTTTTAGGCACCTGCATTGTTCTTTCCAAATTTATTTTGAACCTTGTTCCATCTTTCCTTTTCATTTGTGTTATTTGCTCTCTATTTTATTTATTGTAGAACTGGCTTTCCTTCATTCTATTTAGCTTTCCACTATCATGTAGATCTTCATTTCCTGTTTTTGTATTTTTTCTTTTTTTTATTTTTCTCTGGTGATTTATTGGACCTCCTCAGGGTCTTCCTTTTCTCCTCCATTGTTTGGAATTGGTTCTGCTTTTCAGCCCTTGTGGCAGTCACATTTTGTTTCCCCACCACCTTTACTGCTTCCTCTTGGTTTAAGTTGTTTTTTCCTCTCTTGTTTTTCGGTTGAGGGCAATTTACCAGGTCTTTAGTCACCAAATTTGGCACCTTTTTTCTATTTCTTCCCATTCCAAGTCACTGAGGTTGCCCCATTCTTCCTCATCCTTGTTCTTGTCTATAATTTGGATGAGATCACTTAGGTCTGCATCAGACTCATCCTCGCTAGGATCTTGCGTTTCTTTGCGTTCTTTTGGTATGGTCATTTCTCTTCGCGCTTTCTTCGCACATTGTTTTGGCTCCGATCTCGGCGGGGTCCTTATGTTTCTTAGAAAAGACCTGGAGCCATTTAGTTTCCTTTTTGTAGGTTTGTTCATATTTTTCATTTTTTTTGTTTCATTTTGTTTTTCCAAAACTAAAACCTTGGTCCTTTTTCAGAATGTTTTGATACTTCTGTCTTTTCTAGGCCTTGGAAAATCGGGAAGTTTGTTGATCTCCGCTTATCCTTTACTCTTGGGTTTGTCGGTTCCTTATCTTTTAGTTCCAAGCTTATTTTTGGCAGCTCTATTGATGATGTTTCCGGTCTCACGGCTAGGTTTATCTCCTTTTCCTTCCTTAACTTTTTCTCCAGCTGACGGTGTTCTAGAGTTTTCTTCTCTCAGAGCAATATCAGAGCTTGGTTTATTTCTGCCCGTTTAAAATGATGTCTCATCCACTTACAGTCTTCTAACACTGCTTCAGTTAGGACGGCCTTATCATTCGATTCCCTTCTAGCCACATCTCATAAGCGATTTTGCCATGAGTTCGTAAGTTCAGCTTCTTTGTCCAGTTTGTCCAGTTGTTGTTCCAGTTTGTTCATGAAACCTTCTACATCGTGGAGTTTTAGAGCGGCCATTGAATTTCTGGCTTGCATGTCTTGGTGTGATGTGTTTATGGTCCCATATAACTTTGGAAAAGGGGCCACCGATATTGCCATCACCGTACTGTGGATATGGTTGAGTTCATTGCTTTTTCCCTTATTGACCTCCTCTTCTCTATTCCTTTCCATCTCCTCTTTCTTTCTGGTTTCCATACTCTGTTTATCAGAGCCCTTTTCCTGGGCCACTGTCGGGCCATATATTCCTTTCTTGATGGTGCTATTTGGCCAGAGCATTGTTGCCCAGGGATATTGGAAATTTCCTGCAGTTGCATCCCAGTGGTGATGACGTTAGCAATTTGCAATCTAGTGCTGCAATTCTTTCCATTATAAATTAAAGGCTTTGCCTTTTTTCCCTGGCTTTTTCCCATTTAAGGCAGTTATGTCCTGCATTAGTTTTCCACCAGTATTGAATTTGAGACATTTCCAAGAAATTGTACGCTGGGCTGTTTTGGTGCCAATTTAACTTCTTTTCTTAGTCCATTTTCAGATCCCTCCTCCAATCCGTCCATTATAGAGTTTCGTGATTGAAGTACGATTGAAGTACAGACACACTTCTATCTTCAGTTCTTATCCCTTCTGAGACAAGCAAGGGGTCTGTAGGTCTTTGGGGGAGATCCCTCCCCTCACCAATTTATTCTTCTTCTGTCTTGTTTAAATCTTTCCATAATAGATTTCCTGTATCGCTAATATTCAATACTGTGGTCCATGGCTCCGGACAAGTTATCACACCGGCTAATTCCCATGCAAGGGGATTCAATTGAGTAATTCCCATTTTTTGGTAAAGGGGGATTAAGCTTCAGATGGGAATGATACAGTGAGACCAAGTGCAGGGTGAGCCTAACTACCTCTCTCTAAATCCGCCATTGCAGCCAACAGTATGCTACACTTTGTGTTGTATGTTAAATAAGTATCAACACGTGTCAAGCCAAGCAGGTTTTTAAGATATAATAAAACAAAATGTAGTCATACGTTAGTAAATCATTACACAACTAAAAACATATTTGCCTTATTCTTGTGCGCTTTCCACAAGGCACATAAACAAGGTAACAGACATTTGTCTACAATTTAACAAACCCGATGTAGGGCTAGATAGTGGGGTTAGTACGTGACACATTTTTCTTATGTGCACGAATTGACTTTAGAATCAATCAACCTCGTTATAATTTTGTCAATAATTTGCATAGAATGATTTTACCGAAACAGGCAGTTAATAAAGTCTCTTTTTTGGACAGATTCCTTTTGTGTCCAGCAGATGTGTCTACATATGTTTCGGCAAGGTGAGTGTTTTAGACACCATCCCTGGTGCCTATCCCTCTTGGTTTAGCCGTTTTCAGGACAACTTTCAGTATTCACTACAGACAAAGCATAAAAACATTAAAGTAGGAGTTTTAAAAACAGATTGGTAAAAAACCTGGCAGGGCAGACAACTTGTAGGGTGGTTAGTCCCCCTGTGATAGAGTACTGACCTGGGTAGTGTTCTTGGTCGGACATGAGTATAATCATTTTTGTTGAAGGGATTTCCTCCTTTCTTGACAGGGGCCGTTTTGTTAAGTTGTCTGTGTTGTTTACTTCCTCAATTGGAAACAAAATTTTGTTTCACCTGTGTGTGACACAAATCAAATTTCTGTTGTACTACAGATAAGATTGCTGTTGTGCTGTTATTTCCACAACAGACGTTTGAACATTTTATAACTTCTGTTTGTCATAGTAACTTTTTTACTGACCTCTATCTGTGTTTTTCCGTGTTGGTGTTGTGTTTCTGGTCAGTGTTGGATGATGAGGGATGGCGACTACCCAATTTGATGACTTCACCACACTTATGAGTTCTTCTTGTTGGTGTCAGGCTTTTTCACTTGCTTGTGTCACAGCTGGTATAAGTGAAGAAAAAGACTTCAGCAGCATTTTATTTTGAAGGAGTGTTACACCCCCCGCCCTGTTTTTAAATTTTTGTTTAAAAGCTTCAATTCATTCTATATTCATATTTGTGTAGGTTGGCAACATATTTGTAAAGAGTATGTTTGTATCCCAATTCATATGGTCTGGTTCATATTGACCGCAGAAGCCTAGCTTCGGCTAGTGTCTATTTTGTTGGCCTGCCATCTTGTAGATTAGGGAAGCAACAATAGAAACAGTCTAGTTACATGCAGCGCTGTATGCGTAGCACGCAAGTTAGGATGCGCTTGACAGAAACTTTTCAACAAAATCGACACTAGCCAGCATAGCACGCTGATGCTCCAGACGCCGGTCCATGTACGACATCGAGAAGCAGAACTATAGGAATAAGACCTGCATTATCACTTAAAGGAATGGTTCGGTCAAAAAATGTTATTGTCCCTACGGGTCGGGCATGTGTTTTTAAGCCTAAATCGCTCGATTTTTGAAATATTTCCTATGGACCTTACCCGAGTTTTCATCCATTAAACGCACGCGAAAACAGGCACCAGGGAGCTGCCATTTTGTGATAATCCTATCACTTGCCCCATCGCCCTGGCTGACCTGCTTTTGCGGCACTAAATCATATCCCCCGCCCCTGAGCCTGACATTATCAAAACATTCATATTCCCCGCCTCTCTCTGTGACGTTACTGTGCTGCGTAGGCAAACGCGCCCAGTCGTCTTCTACGCGACTTCACACAGAACCCGGAAACCAACACAGATCAATTCACAACACAGCGCGCCACAATTCGGAATATGAAACTGTACTTTAAAATCAAACAGCAATACGGTACATTTGGTAAAGTACATTTATTTGACATTAAATGTTTAGAGAATATTCAGCAATTGGCATATTAAATCGGAATGGAATTTATTTTTCTTTTCTCTTGATCCGCAAATCCTCTAAAGTTTATCGTGAGTCATGCGCTGTTCCTTTATGGTACACAGTGTGTTGGTTTTCGTTAAAAGAAGCACTTTGGACGCACGGTGAACTGCAAGGCTGTTCCATCAACTATGCACTAGGCCGGGGGCATGGCTACGAGGGCCATGTAGGAGGACGCGATCTGGAGGAGCTCCTGAGAGCCTGAAATGATCCTGGCGAAATAGTGCATAACAACATGCCTATGACTGCTGAAAACACACATGTTGGTGTGTGAACGGTCTGACTGCGCTTGGTGAACTTTTGGAAGGTGTGGGAGGAATGGTGGTGGAGTTTTGTGCGAAAAAGATAAGGAGCGCCGGAGACGGAAGACAAAACAAAATGGCCGATCAACGACCGGAACAAAGGAAGGAGCAGGCCGCACGGTGGTCGGGCGATAGAAGCGGACTGTGTGCGCATTTGTAACTTGCGCGGAATGCAGGTCCACTAGGTCATGTCTAATAGAACCGTGAGACCGAAGGCGAAGCAGCCCACGTTGGACGACTTCGCCAAGACGTCCCCTGGTCCGGAAAGTTCCAAGAGCAAGGATAAGTCGCCTGCAGGCGGCATCCCTGTGACGGGTACTAACCAAGAGGTCGTGGCTGCGATTGCCGACCTGAAGGCGGCCTGGGAGGCTAAGCTTGAACTTGCCGTAACTGAGCTGAAAACGGTATTGAACCTTAAGGTCAGTGAGGTGCAGGAAGAGGTGAATTTACTTCGACAGGACGTCAGGTCTCTGGCGGAGCGCACTGAGACCCTCGAGAAAGAGGTAAACCCGAACACCGCGGATTGTGCCTCCCATATTGCCGAATTGCATGCCCTGGTGCAGAGATGGGGCAACTTGGAGAACAGGGCGGAGGAGGCGGACGGAATAACATTTGCATCGTGGGCCTGCCAGAAGGATCAGAGGGCCACAATCCCACGGAGTTCATTGAATCTATGCTGTTGCAGGAGATACCCGGAGGAGCCTTATCTCAGGGATTCGCGGTGGAACGTGTGCATAGAGCTCTGACAAGGAAGCAGCCGCCGGGAAACCCACCTAGGCCAGTAATTGCCAAAATCCTTAATTACCGGGACCGGGAGAGGATACTAGAACACTTCCGCAAGGGAGGAACGATTACACGAGGAGCGGCAAACATAACGGCCTACCCGGACTATACCCTGACTGTGCGGACGGTAAAGCGGAGATTGAGAGAGGCGGGCCATAAATACATGTTGCTGTACCTGGCGAAATTGAATGTTTTTCACAAACACAGGACTTTGTTTTTTGAGACTCCGGAGGACGCCATGGGATGGCTCGACACGCAGGGATGTCCCCAGGAGCCTAACGTTCAGACGGGAAGAGGAGATGGAGGAGATAAGTAGTGCACGAGGAGGGCGCTACAAGATGGCGCGGATTAGGTCTCTGGGACTTGATTATAGTCATTTGAGCGGCCTTAGGCAGAGAAGGTCAGACTGTTAAACAATATATTATGAGCACTGTGACTATTGCTATTTTTAGGGGAGCCTTGCAGAGCGGATCTCTTTACCCCACTTAGTAACCTTAGTTAAGTGGCCATTAGGGCGACTTCACCCTACTGAGCTCTGGGCATTGGTTGGTGCTTGCAGGGCTAGATGTGGGGGTGCCTGAGTTCCATGGATGGAGATGGGCAGCAGTTGGGGAGTGTGGTTTTGGGGAAGGGATGGGTAGAGGGTGGGGAGGGAAGTTGGGAGTTTGGGGTGTACATAGTTATGGGGAGTTCGGGTTTGTACATGAGGCTACAAGAAAAAGCCAGAGGGCTGTATATGTATCGCGTGGGCAGGTGGGATTTGCTGCACGGAAGGGGGGAGGATACTTATGAGCTATGGGGCATCTTAAGATCGTAACGTGGAATGTCAGGGGACTCAATAGTTACTTAAAGAGGAACTAGGTCATGATGTATTTGAATAGACAGAAGATTGATATTGCACTGTTGCAGGAGACGCATCTGACTCGGTTGGAACTGGTGGGGAAGAAGTGGAGAGGTATTGTAGTGGGTTCTCCGTATTCTGCCTACGCTAGGGGAGTGTTGGTCTGGGTGGCACCGCACGTTCCGCTACAACTTACACAAGAGGTGGTGGATACAGAGGGGAGGATGGTCATATTGAAGGCACTGGTGGAGAATAAAGAGGTGTGCATTGTAAATACGTATGACCCCAATCAAAACACGGCGGCATATTTTAGGATTCTGTGTACCAACCTGGGTACGTGTGTGGGTAGGGAGGTTATTTGGGGAGGGCATTTAAATGCTGTGCTGAACCTCAGGGTAGACAGATCTGATGATAAGATTGATAGGCCCACCCCAGCGGCCAGGGCATTGCAGACACTGATCGACGACTTCGGGCTGGCAGATGTTTGGAGGCTGAAACATCCTAATGGGAAACAGTGTTCGCATTACTCAGCCCCGCAACAACTGCATATGAAACTTGATTATTTTTTTGCCACGCCAGATGTGGTGGTAGAGACCGCCCAAATAGAATACAAAGCGAGGGTCCTGTCGGACCACTCGTCTCTGGTCCTGGGGTGGCAGTACTGCCACCCCAGAGCGCGGATACCGACGTGGCGCCTCCGGGCTGAGACGCTCAAGGATCCGGTCTTCAGAGAGGATATCAGGGACGAGATCATACATTATTTCAAAGAGAACGCTGGCAGTGTGGATTCGGCGGGCATGCTGTGGGAAGCCTTTAAGGTGGTGTTGCGAGGTGCTGCCATTGCTAAATCAAAGGGCCTGCAGGGTGGGGTCCTGACAGAGTTAGGGGGAGCTGAGGAAGAACTGGAAAGGGAACTCAATAGTGGAGGGGGGATGCAGAGCTATTACTTAAACTACAGCAGCGGTGTGCGGAACTTTGGGAAAGGCTCTGCAACCTTAACTATAAGAAGTATGTTGAGAGGCAGCATGCAGGTGGGGATAAAAGGGGCCGTCTCTTGGCGTGGCTATACAAGAGTGAAACCCCTAGGCCCCCGATTAGAAGAAAGAGAAGAGCTGGATGCACCGATTACTTTGGAAGAATTGGAGGAGGTGGTGAGGCAGCTGCCCACCAGTAAGACCCTGGGTGCGGACGGACCTCCTAGCGAATTTTATAAAGCATATAGAGAGGAAGTACTCCCCCCCCCATGCTAGAAATGCTTAATGAATCGTTTGTGGTGGGCCGGTTTCCGGAATCGCTTAGAGAAGCGATAATAATACCGCTCCCTAAGCCCAACAAACCAGGGCATAGCTGCGGCTCCTATAGGCCCTTATCAATGCTGAACCAGGACGGCAAGATATTGACGGCGGTCCTGGCTAATAGATTGCGGAGAGTTATTAGTAAATTGATACATCCGGACCAAACAGGTTATGTCCCCAACAGGAATATAACCCACAACCATAGGCGACTCCACCGGGTGGTTGAATGGGGGAGCAAGAGCGAGGGTGAAATGGCGATTGTGTCCTTAGATGCAGTCAAAGCTTTCGATTCGTGGTTGCTGGAGGCCCTGAAGGAATACGGGATGGGGCCGGGCTATATTAGGTGGGCGAAGTTGCTGTACGGTGAGCCGCTAGCTAGGGTACGTACAGGAGCAGTGATATCCGAGAGGTGGCAACTTAGCAGAGGCACCAGACAAGGGTGCCCCTGGTCCCCGATGTTATATATTCTGGCCCTGGAGCCCCTGGCAGTGTACCTTCGGCAACAATATGACATGATAGCCATTGAGGTAGGGGGAGAGAAACACCTAATATCCCTGTATGCTGACGATTTGCTATTATATTTGAAATATCCAGAGGAAAATCTTCAATATATTCTGGAGGTAATGGAAAGGTATGCAGAACTGTCTGGCATAGCGGTGAACCCCCAAATTATCGAGCATATTCCCATTGGGTAGCTACAGTGGAACCCTTCCGGAGCGGTTGCCAGTGTTGCCGATACCATGGGCGGTTGGTTCCTTCCGCTACCTCGGAATAGATGTGTATCACACGGTAGAGGAGGAACATTTGCATAACACCGAGGTGGCTGTGGGAAAAATCCATATAAGCATGAAGGTTTGGGAGAAGTTGCCGTTGGCGATGATGGGACGGGGGACAATGCTTAAAATGGTGGTCCTGCTTAGGCTCTCACATTTGTTCAGCAATATTCCGTATATGATACCTAAGAAGTTTTTTGCCAAGCTGAATAGTATGTGCAGAGACTTCCTATGGCATGGCACCCGGAATAGAGTGGCGCTATGGAAGTTGCAGAATTTCTATGAGAGGGTGGGTATTTAGCTGCCTAATTTTGAGGCCTATTATGTAGCTGTTCAGTTGCAATATGTGGTCAAATGGCTCTCTGATGAGGTAACTCCCGAATTTAGGCTGTTTGGACAGGACTGCACCCCGTTTTACCTGAAGGAAATTATTTGGTTGCCTAGGTCAGAAATGAAGGAGCGCCGGGGAATGATGTTGCTGGGTTGGAAGATGTGACGTAGAGTATGTCGAATGATGGAGGACGCGTACCCGTGTTCCCCGCAGGTGCCGTTGGTTGCTTTGGCAGGGGAAGACAAGCAACTAAGGATGATAATCAGGACCTACTGGGAGTCGGTCGGGCTGGTTACATTGGGGGATGTTTGGCAAGAGGGGGCCATTAGGGATTTTGACGGACTACGGAAGAGGTGGGCTTGCATAGGGGCCAATATGTCACGTACCTAAGCCTGGTGCAGAATATTCGTAAAATCTGGCCTGAGACTGTACTGGCGGAGGAACCAGACGCCACTATGGGGACAATATATGACATATCAGAAGGGGCGCATGAGATCTCTAGATTGTATGAGATGGTGATGACCCCGGTTGGGAAGGAGTTGACGCATTTGCGGTTGGATTGGGAAACAGAGGTGGGAGCACAGACGGAAGATGGGATGTGGGAGCGTGCTATGGGATACCACAAGAAGGTGTCAAGAAATGCTAGATTACAACAAATACAGTTGTATATAACGCACAGAGCTTACATGACCCCGATGAGAATATCGAAGTTTGTAATTGCGGGACGACAAACATGCCCAAAATGCGATAAGGAAAATGCTGATATGACACACATGTTTTGGTCTTGCCCAGTGATTGAGAGTTTCTGGGGAGAGGGGCGCAAAAACTAGCGGACAAAGGGGTCACGCTCATTATAGATACGGCCTGGGCCCGCCTGTTTGTAGGGTTTCCCAGACCACGGAAACTTAAACATGTTGGGAAATTGAAGGACTTGGCATATGTGCTCGCAAAACGAAGGATTGCCATGGGATGGAAGCAGTGCCATAAGCCACGGGTGGAGGTATGGTGGCGGGAATTGCGGAAATGGGCGGAGGCTGAAACGGTGGTATGGCAGGAGGCATGTACCATGTGTGGGGAAGAAGAAGTGGGTACCCTGCTGGCATGGAGAGTATCAATAGCAGGACTGTTTGGAACAATAACGGATTCTGCAGTCTCAGAAGGAGGTGATACCCTGCCACACGCAGCAGATACGGAATGAGAAGGACAAATAAGCTCTTGAGGGGGGGGATTGGGGGAGCAGTGGTCTTGACTAATTGATGTTCATGTGATTGTTGCAAAAAGCGCTGCCAGTTTGGTTTGTATTGTTTGTTTGTTTTAAAAATTAATAAAAACCGTTTTAAAAAAAAACCATGCACTAGGCCACCGTAAAGGTTGATATGTTGCTTCTAGCCGCTAATACTGCGTAAGGGCATATGGGCCCTTGGCGATCGTCCCATAAAATGGTCAACGTTGTGCAGTTGTTTACAAGAAGCTGCAGCTGGCGATTGAAAAATCCGTCGGCCGGGGTCTGGAATAGGTGGTAGTATGGTAGGATGTACCTGACCTGTTTAGAAAACATAAAAATTGAAATGAGTCTCACCAGCTGATCTTTATTACTATAATTCATTTTATTTATTACGGCCGAGCTGAAACTATTTGCTTGCGAGGATAGTGCAATGGAGCATGTTCGGCTCTAAAAGCAATGCGAAAACTAACGAAATAAATTGAGCTAAACATACAATGTAATTATTTTTTAGCGTTGAACCACTGAGAAACGACTGTCTACATGCGTGTCGAATGGGCCCATGCATGCCCATGTGCCCGGTAGAAAGATGATCCCACAAACGTTTTACTTGCTCTTCATTCATTCATTCATTCATTCATTCATTCATTCATTCCGGTATAAAAGCGTCTAAAGAGTTACTTACATTATATTTGCCATTTCCATATTGTCTCTGCGTAATGCAGTCCGTAAATCCCACTGTGTTCTTGCCAACAATTTTTCATATACTGAACTAACATGAAACTCGGTCTAGTTTCAGAATGTTCAGCCTTATCGTCTCTTACGTTATTGCACCCCTCACTCAAATGAAGTCCTTTAAGCATGGTCCCTGTCTCTCAAGGTCAAAAAACAATAGAACCTTATACTGGCAGTGCGAGTCACGGGCCTCTTCAGCCCACGAGCAAAAAATCGAAGCCGCTGACCTTCAATCTGCATGAGCATACATTCTTACTTTGCAACATCCCGTGTAAAGCCATCTGTGAGAACTTGAATTTTCGACTCCATCTATGTACTAGGCCTCAATGTGCAAATGCGAACTGGCTCTGCAACGCCTCGCTTGGCGCGTTCTAAGGCCCCCAATTTTGTCCTCGTTGTCCGCGAGCTTTGCAGCCCTAGAGAACCATAACTATGGAGACATTGACTTTTTGGAGGAAGGTCAGGGAAAGTATAAAGTACCCGAGGAGTTGAGTTGAAAGTGAGATTTATTGTTTGTTTGTTTTATTATTTGCAATACGCAAGCCTCCCCTCGGTTAACAGTGTGCAGCATTTACATGAGATTGCAAAACTTAGTCACAGCAACAAAAATATATACATACACACATTCACAAGGTCAGCGATATGAGGTGAATAGAGAGAGAAGTCAAAGATGATACCCATGTTGTTCGCCACCCAGGATGGTGAAGGGAGGGGGTAGGGTTAGCATACATTGTATGCACACTGTACAATAACATTATTTTCAAAAAGACAATCAGATTACAATCATTTAAACCGGGATTTGTACTTCTCAACAAGCTCTGCTTTGGGTGGACATGGCACTGTGGCAATGTTCGGTGGCAATGCATCAGTGCTGTGCACAGAAACGCTCAAAATTCCATATCTGTGCTTCTCTAGTTCAGTAACAATAAGGCCTTTAACAAAGTCGAACTCCATTTCCTCATATACTGGTTTCACCGCCCATTTCTTACTTCTTTTTGGCCGTAGTGTAGCGAGGCATCCCTACATTTCCCGTAGTCCTAGATTGTTCACGGCACACATTCTCGTTATGGGCCAAGACCGCTAGTAGAGACCTATGTTTCATGCCCTTTATGCCGAAATGCAATCACTTTGGCCTGTACTTTAGGCACATATTGTGGAACACCTCCAAACCTCCTGTGTGACAGAATTCTGTCAGTCCCCTCAAATCACTTGATAGAGTTTTATCGAAAACAATCTTCTCAATGTCTTTGTGTGTAGGTGAAGATGGAATCAACCACTTCTTCTTCCGTGCCTCCTCTGTGGACAAAGGGCCATGTTCACATTGGTGGTAATGTTGGTTTTCTGTCCAGCGGTGAACGTTGGTAAAGTGGTGCATCAGTGACCGCCATTTTCCAAGTAGGATTTCCACTGACCCTTCGCAAGTTTTGGAGCTCCACCAAAGATGGTTGCTGATAGACTGGGACCACTGTGAAATACTTTCCAAACCTTTTTTCTTCCCTGCAGCCGAGATTTTCTTATTGATTGAGTTAGCAAGATGCCATACGTCAAATTGATGTTTAATATGTGGGAACAGCTCTCTCATTGTCTTGGCAATTGAAACGTGTCTGTCCGTGGCTATGAGGTCGATGTGCATTCCACTCGATTGTAGATATTCCAATGATTTTATAAATCCTAGTTTCTCCATGGCCACTGAGGATTTACATTGGGACACCTGCACGACCACCAAACTCACAATTTTCTTACTATCCATGTCCTGAAAGTGGTAGGTGCAGTACTTGGCAGAAAATCCAGGGCTGTCACACTGTCCATCGCCAGCTAGCCTGAATCATTTGCCTTTCAATGTACTTGCTAGAGACAATTGTTCAATTTTCCAAGCATCACTAATGGCCTGAAATAGATAATCATGTTGGAATTTGTAGTACTGCGTTTTAGAAATGAAATGGAGTCCCACAAACTGAAAGAAAGACTCTAACTTTCTAAAACTGGACCCACTAAAAAGTGAGGCAGCTGCACACAGTAGATTGCCTGCTGGCAGTTTCCCCAGCATCGGTTGTGCAGACCATGAGAACGTATGATTTAATCTACAGGCGGCATGTATTTTGAAGTGACTGCCTTGTTTTTGACGAGTGACATGAATCAATGGCTTCCCACATACTTTCCATCTAACTGAATGCCCACATTTCAGCATACTTATAATATCCATCAAACAACTTTCGAATACTATGTATTTGCCCTCTTTCATTAGACTGTCATCCGGCGTCAAATTTGTTTCGGACTGTATCGTTGAGGACATATCACCACAATTGAAAGGAATATCGCTGATATCAAGTTCTGATGCGTCGGTGAATGCTGCTGCTGGTTTATTCTCTTTCATTTCAACATCTGTTACTTCAACATTGATGGGAGAACACAACAATGTCGACAGCTTTTTAGGTGCCATTTTTTTGGCGGGTGTAGATTGTGTGGATTGATCTGCGACTACTTCAGAGCTATCTTCAATACATTCAGTATCATCTTCTTGTGGCGGTGCTGTCGCACTGTAGCAATGGTCCAATAAAACTTTACTGGATTCTCCGGACGCATTCAATTCATGTTCTGGACATTGGACATAAGCATCTCGAGTCTCAACACGCCGCGTCTGAATTAATAGTTCCTCCATAGTGTAAAAGGTCTGGCAAGCAACATCTCTCATTTGCTTCACTGTCTGTGTATGTATAGTTCGTAGACCCACGGGTAACTAGAGGACAGATTGGAAAAGGGATGTTCAGTTTAAACACAAGATAAAGTATAGTACAATTGACAGGAAAAAAACATAATATAGTCCCCAGCACAAACCAATTTTTAAAATTATGAACTGTTTGTAAATAACCTTATTTTTGTTTCTTTTCTTTGCAACTTTCTTGACTCGAACTTCAACATCTGCACGCTGTTGCTCCGATTCGTTTCCGCATGTCTTCCCTTCCTCTTGCGCTGCAACGACTATATTTTCTGTATCCGCATAGACAGCACGGAATGACGCTCCACCGACTCCCTGAAACATATTACTTTCATTACTATGTATCACAATATTGAAAACATAAAACACACGTGAGGACGAACACACAGGTACATCTCAATAGCTAAACACGAATTAAACATTGTGTGGAACAATCAAACGACAAGTATTGGAGCACTGATGATCTAGTTCGATGGAATTGTCAGTATCCATACCTCTAGCTCCGCATGGACTGCCATGAATGATTGTATTGGCTAGGAGGCATCAGCAACTCCCTGAAGCACAGTACTTGCATTAGTATGGTTTTCAATATTGTAAACATAACACACACTTGTGGTCGACGGCACAGGTACATATAAAGAGATAACCACAAATGATGCATTGTCTAAAAGAATCAATGGATATCTGAATATGAACCGATTTAATCAACTTATTTCTCTGAATTCTTTACATCTGCATTACCAACAAGAGATGTTGTGATTGTAGAGGAAGCTCCGTCATCTCCCTGAAACACAGTACTTGTGTTAGTATGGTTTGCAATATTGTAAACATAAGACACACTTGGGGTCGACGGCACAGGTACATATAAAGAGATAACCACAAATGATGCATTGTCTAAAAGAATCAAGGAATATCTAAATATGATCAGATTTAATAGACTTATTTCTCCGATTTATTTAGATCTGCATCATCTAAATGGGATGTTGTGATTGTAGTGGAAGCTCCGTCGTCTCCCTGAAACACAGTACTTGTGTTAATAGGGAAGAAAGTATAGCAAATGGAATCACGTTATATGATCACGCTCGATGGAGCTGTCTGCCGAAGAATATCTAGGGATGTTGCAAATGTAGTGCGCACTTCCGAAATCTGTTGCGCTGATTCGTATACGCAAGGTCCTGCTTCCACTTCCCCTGAAATTACTTGAATGTCAGGTTCCACATCAAGTTTAGGGATTGATGCTCCATCAACTGCCTGAAACATAGTACTTGCATTAGTAGGGATTCAAATATTGAAAACATAACACACACTTGGGGTCGACCGCACAGGTACATATCAATGGCTAACCACGAATGAAACATCGTGTAGAACAATCAAACGACGAGTATTCCAGCTCTGATGATCTAGTTCGATGGACCTGTCAGTATCCATACCTCGTGTTGCTGAAGAACATCTGGGGATGTTGTCAATGTGGCGGACGCTTCTGCATCTCCCTGAAAGACAGTACTTGCATTAGTATGGATTACACTAATTATAACTGAAAACAAACTCCAGTGGACGATAACTAAGGTGTATATCAATTGGAAAGCACTAACCAAACATTCGGTAAAATAATTACACGATACATAAAAACTATTACTTGACATGCATAAAACAAGTCTGTAGCGGAATAGCCAAGTACGATTACCTGATACGCGCTAGAAGTGGTTGATAACTGCGAGCACGTCACGGATGTAGAATGTTCTTGCTTCAGATTCAAAGGATAGTCAAGCAGTTGTAAAGGTAAATTATATTAATGAAATGCCAATATTAAAAATTTCCATTATTCAAAAAGCTATACACTCATATCGATGTCAAAAGTATTACAAGGGACACAACACCTAAAATATCAATTCATCCATTTGGCTACCTACACACTACCGCAAGGCCTAAAGCTAAATCCGGACACTTGACTCACCAGTGGCGGAATGTGGACTAATAGAGTGGGAATAGCGTTTGCGAGCAATTTTCATGTCGTTCAGCGTTTATTCTTCTTTGTTACCCAAGATGTGGCGTACATGTTCGAGGGAAAGGGCCGGCTGCAGATGCAGTATCAATCACCCCTCTTGTCCTCAAAGACTTGTTGGACTCTACTTTCAAGCTCATGCAGTGGATACCCGCAATGTCTGACCCATTCTCTTATTCGATAAACAGTTTTCGGGAATACATGCATTGTAGTACCTTCAGATTTAGCATGGGTCTTCGAAGGGCAACCGCTAATCAAACAGGCAGGCATTGTGGAAATTTCTGAAAAGTAAATAGCGACATTATTATACAATCTTGATGAATAAAAATGTGATACAAAAGTAAATGAACCATACAATGTTCAATGCAAGGTTTGTTTTGGTCGCCGGAACTATACCAGTTCATCATGTGCGGCTTAGTATTTGCATGAGTTGCAGAAATTTATAAATGATTTGACTAAACTCTGAACATGTGAGTCGTCCCTTGGATGTTCTGTCTTGGACGAGAAGGAAACATGCTTACATTATAGACTGGACCCCCGAAGGATGCAATTCGATGACAATTGACACATATGAAAGAAAAAATAGATCTATTGATAGCATAACAATTGAAACTCAAGTCAATAGCAATGAGACCAATGAACATAGCACTATTGAGTACTCTACTTCGCAAATAGATAGAAATTTAAAAATCAACGAAATATGATTAGGATACATGGCCTTACCTTCACCAACAAACAGTTGGATTCAGCAAGCCGAGCAGTATGTTGCAAGAGAACAGGTAGATGGCCACAGGTAGCACACTGACGAGTTTGCTCGAAGCGGTCACAGAAGTTCACGGATAGCACAGCGACGAGCAGATTAGCATAGATCTTAGTGGTTCTCAGGTAGCACGTTCAGGAGTTGACTTGCAAAGCACAAAGATGTTCTCATGAGACATATCAAGTGGTTTATAAAGTATTAGAAACAGGGGTGTGTTTGTGAATGAATGACGTGTGTATGTCGTGGTATTATGTGGTTTGCCGGGGGCCAGCCAGCGTGAGGGGGGGTCCTGCCGGACACACGGGGTCTGAAGAGGCCATGTGAGCGATGGTGCCTGTGCGTGGGATACCTTTTGAAGTGTACATGGTGTTTGGCATCTTGGCCGTTATCGCCCCTGACAGCACACCATGGCAGCGCTCATCCCCGGGTGCAAACTGCCTTTGGTAGGGGAGGGGGTGTATGGATGGTCTGGTGGCCGTGCAGACAAGGCACAGGAAGACTGCTGAATGGAGACACACTTATGTGGAATGCAGGGGGGCGGCCAGCATCAGGCGAGGCCTGCCTGGAGACACGGGGTCTGAGGAGGCCATGTGAGCGATGGCCCCTGGGCGTGGGATACCTTTTGAAGTGTACATGGTGTTTGGCACCTTGGCCGTTATCGCCCCTGACAGCACACCATGGCAGCGCTCATCCCCGGGTGCGAACTGCCTTTGATTGGGCAGGGGTGGATGGATGGTCCGGTGGCCATGCAGACAAGGCACAGGAAGACTGCTGAATGGAGAAACACTTTTATGGATTGCAGGGGGGGCGGCCAACGTCAGGCGAGGCCTGCCTGGAGACACAGGGTCTGAGGAGGCCATGTGAGCGATGACCCCTGGGCGTTGGATACCTTTTGAAATGTTCATGGTGTTTGGCACCTTGGCCGTTATTGCCCCTGACAGCACACCATGGCAGCGCTCATCCCCGGGTGCGAACTGCCTTTGATAGGGGAGGGGGTGGATGGATGATCCGGTGGCCGTGCAGACAAGGCACAGGAAGACTGCTGAATGGAGACACACTTATGTGGATTGCAGGGGGCAGCCAGCGTCAGGCGAGGCCTGCCTGGAGACACGGGGTCTGAGGAGGCCATGTGAGTGATGGCCCCTGGGCGTGGGATACCTTTTGAAGTGTACATGGTGTTTGGCACTTTGGCCGTTATCGCCCATGACAGCACACCATGGCAGGGCTCATCCCCGGGAGCGAATTGCCTTTGATAGGGTGGGGGTGGATGGATGGTCCGGTGGCCGTGAAGACAAGGCACAGGAAGACTGCTGAATGGAGACACACTTGATTCATTTAAAAAATCGAAACAACTGTTGTTAAAATATATGTGTTGTTTTATTTTGTATCTTATTTTGATGGCACAAAAATACAAAACTTTACACATTGTACAGGTCAGGTTGCAGCACAGCGAGGGAAAATCTCCTGTACTGACCGCTGTCACTAGGGAAAGTTTGTTTTATGGCACGAATGGCACAGGCGGGTACTACTCTTCGAACGCGGTGTCCAAGCCTCCCGTGAAGCCACCATGTAAAGGAACGATAGGCCACCAGCCTGTACCACCTATGAAAAAGAATGATACAAACTGTTTTTTAATGACCAAGACAAGTTTATTAAACGTTTGTTGTTAATGACAATTCTTGTAACTAATGGCATTCTGCTCGGACAAATGCTATCTAGACACTGCACACAATTGAACGACTTTCATGCGTTACAATGATATGTAGATGTAATTTTGGATATAGGAAACGACCATGAAATAGTAGTGGCATCACAAGCAGAGTATACTTACTCATTACTCGGATTACGAGGACGAACAGTTGCGTGAAGTTTGTGCATAAGCACCATCATTATCCTCAACACGGACTGTGTGAGGCAGGCTGCCCTGAAGTCTGGCAGCTCGGTGATGCATTGCGGTCGTGGCTCGCCTTCCGAAATGTAGGCCATGCATCCCGAGTTTTCACAGCAGCAGCAGTTCTCCTCCTCGGCTGGCATTAGCTTGCACCAATTGCATGTGCACCAGGTGGAAACACCATCCATGCGACTAGGTCCAGTGTCTTCATCCGGTATACTCGGGCTCGTACATGTAGGGCATTATTGTAGCCATTGTGTGGTTAACAAACTAAAGTAATTTTTAGCGATGGTACAGGTGTTCACACGGGCTACAAGCAGCGAAGGTAGCTGACCAGAGCACAGAAACAAGTCACAGAATACTCAAAGAAATACAGTGAGAGGAATGGAATCGAAAATCTGCTGCTGTGTGTTGTGAAACGGTCTATTTATACTTATTGAGGAAAGAGGCGTCTTGCCATTTCCATGGCGACACGTCATTAGCTGAAGCACAGTGATTGTTGACACGAGACGTGCTTTGGCGTTGTGTAATGGGCCGTACGCGTCTGCTGATGACAGGTTCAGGGGCGGGGATATGATTTAGTGCCGCAAAACCAGGTCAGCCAGGGCGATGGGGCAAGTGATAGGATTATCACAAAATGGCAGCTCCTTGATGCCTGTTTTCGTGTGCGTTTAATGGACGAAAACTCGGGTAAGGTCCATAGGAAATTTTTCAAAAATCGAGCGATTTAGGCTTAAAAACACATGGCCAACCCGTAGGGACAATAACATTTTTTGACCGAACCATTCCTTTAAGTGATAATGCAGGTCTTATTCGTATAGTTCTGCTACTCAATGTCGTACATGGACCGGCGTCTGGAGCTTCAGCGTGCTATGTTGGCTAGTGTCGATTTTGTTGAAAGGTTTCTGTCAAGCGCATCCTAACTTGCGTGCTACGCGTACAGCGCTGTATGGAACTAGACTGTATATATTGTTGCTTCCCTAGTCTACAAGATGGCAGGCCAACAAAATAGACACTAGCCGAAGCTAGCCTTCTGCGGTCAATATAAACCAGACCATATGAATTGGGATACAAACACACTCTTTACAAATATGTTGCCAACCTACACAAATATGAATATAGAATGAATTGAAGCTTTTAAACAAAAATTTAAAAACAGTGCGGGGGGTGTATCACTCCTTCAAAATAAAATGCTGCTGAAGTCTTTTTCTTCACTTATACCAGCTGTGACACAAGCAAGTGGAAAAGCCTGACACTAACCAGAAGAACTCATAAGTGTGGTGAAGTCATCAAATTGGGTAGTCGCCATCCTTTATCGCCCAACACTGACCAGAAACACAACACCAACACGGAAAAACACAGATAGAGATCAGTAAAAAAGTTACTATGACAAACTGAAGTTATAAAATGTTCAAATGTATGTTGTTGAAATAACAGCACAACAGCAATCGTATCTGTAGTACAACAGAAATTTGATTTGTGTCACAAACAGATTAAACAAAATTTTGTTTCCAATTGAGAAAGTAAACAACACATGCAGCTTAACAAAACAGCCCCTCAACAAAAATGATGATACTCATGTCCGATCAAGAACACTGACCGGGTCAGTACTCTGTCACAGGGGGACTCACCACCCTACAAGTTGTCTGCCCTGTCAGGCTTTTTACCAATATGTTTTTAAAACTCCTACTTTTATGTTTTTATGCTTTGTCTGTAGTGAATACAAGGCAAGAAATGTTGGAGAATATATGAGTGTACAATTTATACCGAAGAAATATTTTGTCCTGAAGACGGCTAAACCAAGAGGGATAGGCACCAGGGATGGTGTCTAAAACACTCATCTAGCCGAAACATATGCAGACACATCTGCTGGACACAAAAGGAATCTGTCCAAAAAAGAGACTTTATTAACTGCCTGTTTCGGTAAAATCATTCTATGCAAATTATTGATAAAATTATAACGAGGTTGATTGATTCTAAAGTCAATTTGTGCACATAAGCAAAATTTGTCACGTACTAACCCCACTATCTAGCCCTACATCGGGTTTGTTAAATTGTAGACAAATGTTTGTTACCTTGTTTATGTGCCTTGTGGAAAGCGCACAAGAATAAGGCAAATATGTTTTTAGTTGTGTAATAATTTACTAATGTGTGAATAAATGTTTTGTTATATCTTAAAAACCTGCTGACCTTGGCACATGTGTTGAGACTTATTTAGCATACAACACAAAGTGTAGAATACTGTTGGCTGAAATGGCGGACTTACAGAGAGGTAGTTAGGCTCACCCTGCACTTTATTTCACTAATTCCCATGCATCATTATTCCATAGCTGCTGATTTACTTGGAGATCTTGTGGGTTTACCCTGCTACTCACCTGCTGTGTTGATTTCACTGATGCTGCTTTGTTCTTGGAGCCAAGGATAGTGCAACGGCGGCTGCTGCTTCTCCCTGCCTTGATTACTGATGAGGGAGGTCCCCGGGTATCACCGAAACACAATGCAGGATTCTTCAGCCTGGTTGCCTGGTCTTACGCTTTCTAATCTCGAGTGTTCTCTAAAGTAATGGTTTCTTGTTGGAAAGGTTAAGGGAATGTCCTTCTTTGTGATCCCCTCTGTTGGTGCCGTCTTTCTTTTCTTGTTTAGCTGCCATCTCAGAACTGTTGGTTCCTTTTGTGCTTTGCCTCACTCAGAGTGTGCTTTCGCGTTCCACCTTTTATCTGTGTGGGGAAGCTTAATGGAAGTCAGGTGTGTGTGATAGTCAGTAAATGCCTGCCTTCAGCTGACTATTGTATTGGTATACGTCAGGTACACTGCTTGGGTGTTAGTTGGTTTTCTCCCATAGTGGGCAGTCTGCATGAAAGTGTTCATGTTGTAAAAGGAAAGGGGGGGGTAGAGTTCCTACGTATCCTACTTTATCCTACTTGGTAGGATGGGGTAAAGGTGTTACAGGGAAGGGGAAACCACATCTCACCATCCGGTGCCCCACTCCCCGAAGACCCTTCACCCAGGTGATCCTCCCGCACTGGTCCAGCCCCAGGAACAGGATCCAAAAGCAATGGTGGGTCATGGCCACCTGGATGACAGATGTGAGAAACCTGAAGGTGTCTCCCTGGATAGTCCCCAGGGATCTGTCATCCAGGTGGCCAGGACACAGCAATCGCTATTGGATCCAGTTCCAGGATGTGGACCAGTGAGTGAGGATCACCTGGATGGGGGGGTCCTTGGGGAGTGGGAGTGGGACACAGACGCGGTATCACCATTTTTTCAACACCTTTTCCCCATCCTGCCACGTAGGAGATTCCAAAAAACTGCCCCCCGCTTTCCCGACACGAACACTTTCGCGCAACACGGAAAACAACGGACTAACAACAGAGCCGTTTACCTCACACGTCCCAATACAAGGGTCAGGTAAAGTCAGGCAATTGACCCGAACCAAACACACCTGACGGCCGTTTCCTGTACCCACAGGGATAAAACGTGGAACACAAAAGCATAGGAAGAGCAAGGCTTCCACACAACATGAGAGATAACGGCAGTTCAAGGGGAGGACAAAGACGGTGCCGTCTGGAGAGTGACATGGAGAGAAATGACCTTGCCCTTTTCAACCAAGCCCCGTAAATCATCCACAGAAGGAATCATAAGACCGCACACAATCACCAGCGTATGTTGCAGCAGATGTCTACTGTACGCAAGACCCTCCTCCTCTGATAACCAAGCTGGGGAAGGACGCTGGTCTCTGTGGTACCAACCTTAACTCCAATGATAAAGAAAGGCAAGTGGTTCATTGGAGAATGGATAAGAAACTGAACTGTGTTGAACAAAAAGTAGCCAATGGCTAATTTTAACATTGAAAGAATTATAGCTATAAACAATTGATGAAAGAGGGGGAAAACCAAAGCAACAGAGGCGCCCGGCACCACGTGGGTGCTCAAGCAGCAAACACTGGGCGATTACCCAATGGTAGAAACTACCATAACCATAAGCCTTTGGGAAGAAGTGAAAAGAGGTCAAAGTGGTCGTACAGGGGTCTTGTAAAATCCTATGTACCATCGAATGTCTTTGACCAGCAGATAATTGCAAAGCTAAGGGAAATGAATCCCGCTTGGTGAAATGAGCACATGAACAGAGTGTTGTAAAAGTTGGCGAGAGTGAACCCGGGAGAGAGAAGCCAACAAAAGGGGGCAAAGCCTGAACAACTGTTTAAAAAGACATTAAGACTTGTAAAAGTAAGAAAAGCCACAGTGAACCCGGAGGAGGGAGGCTGACATTAAAAAATGGGTCTGAGCCCAAAAGATGGAGATCCAGGGGTGAAAAGTTATCACCCAAAGTTCAATGGAAAAGGAACTGTTTAGTTGATTTGTTGAATACGATTTGTGAAAGGTCAATCCCTGGAAGAGGGGGAGCCAGGGATGAAGCCATCACCCAAAGTATATGTCAGACTGAATGTTGTGTTAGTTTGTTGGATGCATCTGGCCTCGAAGGCAAGAGACTTTTTATTGAAAAGAGACTTAACAATTGAGGAACCTGATAGCTGGAACAGAACTGTCGGCTCGCGCTGAGAAAGCTCGAGCGTGTGCTGTGCTCCAAGGTCCGACCTTGTCCCGTGCTGAAAACGTGGGGAAGGGAGACCCCTAGCAATCACATCCTGACTTATTATTGGGAACCCTTCTTTTCTTTATTGAAACCCTATCCCACACTCTTTCTATAATTAGTTGTAAGGCATTGGCAATAGGTTTTCCTTTAGTATAGGTCCTATTATTTTGACACAATGCTACTAGGACTGCCTTATTTTTCATTTGATGGTCAACGCTTTTTTGCCAATTTAAATTTAGGTTTAGGTTAGGCATTTTTCCTCCTTTCATTAATTATTCAATAAACGCCATGGAACTGTGATCACTTGTGTCTGTCTTTACTGTTGCCACCATGAGTTCCTTAAACAGATCCCTGGAGACTAGTGGGTGAGGCACCTTCTGGTTTCTCACAGAGATAACTTAGGAGTGACTAAGACATCAGACCGGTTGTCTGTGCACTTTTACTGCCCACAGTTTGGCGTAAAGGTTAAGGAATCTGTCCGGTCCTGCCCAACTTTTCAAGCGTCTGGCAAGTCAGGTGGTGCTACAAAGGCTCCCTTAATTCCACTACCCGTGCTTAGGCAGTGAAAAGGCATGGATATTGTGGGGCCCTTGGAACCTCAAACCAGCTCAGGGTACAGATATGTAGTGGTGGTGGTAGACCACACCACAAGATACCCCGAGGCTGTTCCAAAGCACCTGTGGTTGCAAAGGCTCTCATCGGGACATTCTCCCGTGTTGGATTGTCCAAATAACTCATTTCTGACGGGGGATAAAACATCATATCAACGTATATGAAGGCTATGTGGGAAGAGTGTGAAGTCACCTACCGGTTTTCTACATCCTTCCATCCACAAACCAATGGGCTTGTTGAGCGGTTCAACAAGACCCTGAAAGGCATGATAGGTGGCTTGGAAGAGCACCTGAGGAGAACATGGGAGATTCTCCTGCCATGACTTCTGTACCTACAGGGAGGTTCCACAGACTGGAGTAGGGTTTAACCCCTTTGAGCTTCTGGTTGGACACCCTGTATGAGGTCCCCTCAGTCTAGTGAAAGAGGGATGGGAAAGCAAGCCCTCATCCCCTACACGAGATGTCATAGACTATGTACCAGGCCTTCGGTCTAGAATGGCAGAGTATATGGAACAGTCAACAAAGAACCTAAAGGCCAGTCAGGAGCTGATGAAGCACTCGTATGACCAGAAGGCCACACTGACAGTCTATTCTCCAGGCCAGTGGGTGTGGATTATGGATCTTGTCTAACCCAGTGCCCTTCAGGACAAGTGGACTGGGCCTTACTCTGTGCTAGAAAAGGTCAGTGAGGGGAATTATCACATTGACGTGAAAGGACCCCAACAGATGTACAGGGTCTTTCACGTCAACCAGCTAAAACCCCATTATAGCCGGGATGACTTGGTCATGGCATTAGTGACTGACGGAGAGACTGATCCCATCCCAGACTTCTTCCACACTGAAGCCACAGATGGGTCAGTTGAAGGTGTCAACCTTGCAACAGACCTTTCAGAACAGCAATTGATGGACTGTCACCCTTTACTGGGACAGTTTGCCAGTCTTTTTTTCTCTGACTCCCGGTTGCGCAGATTGGTGCACCCATGATGTGGACACTGGAGACAGTAAGACAGTGAAGAGTAGGATTCACCGGATGTCCGATAAGGTTAGGGACACTATCACGGAGGATGTTTCCAAGATGCTGTCCCTTGGAGTCCCACAGCCCCTTGTTAGTCCGTGTAACTGCTCCCTAGAAAGACCAGTTGTGGGAAGACTAAAGTTCGCTTTTGTGTTGACTAAAGGGGGCTAATTTCTGTCACGAAGACAGATGCTCATCCCATTCCTCAGGCAGATGAGCTCATTGACAAGCTTGGCGCTGCCAAGTACATGAGTACCTTTGACCTGACGGCAGGTTATTGGCAGGTTGGCTTGATAGATGGAGCCAGCGAGAGGTCAGCATCCTCAAAATGCTAGTCCGGAAGGACATTATCAGTTCACTGTGAAGCCCAATGGATTCAAGTACGCCCCAGCCCCATTTCAGCAAATGGTCAACCAGGTTTTGTCAAGTCTGGAATAGCTCAGTGTCGCCAATTTAGACGATATTGCTGACTTTAGACAAACCTTGGAGGATCACTTATCCCACCTGGAACAAGTGCTTCAGGTGCTGCAGAATACAGGTCTGACTACCAAGGCCACGAAGTGCCAGTTAGCGCAGGGCACAGTGATTTACCTAGGCCACCTGGTCGGTGGAGGTGAGAAACAATCTCTCGAAGCAAAGATACAGGCTGTGAAGGATTAGGAAATCCCCACCACACAGACGCAGGTGAGTGCCTTTTTCGGTCTCACCATATACTACCGGCCATAAATACGGCGGTAATAGCGCTACCGCTGCATTTAAGGGTTACTGCCAGACTCGTGATGAGGCCCTCAGTCAGGGGTTCATTATCCAGACAGACGTCTGTGATTTTGGGATCGGAGCAGTGTTAGCACAGCTGAACTCTGAAGGGGTAGAGAAACCTGTCACCTACATTAGCAGGCAGTTGACCAAAAGTGAAAGGAACTGGGCAGTCATAGAAAATGAGGTGTATGCGGTTGTGCGGGCGCTAAAGAAGCTGAAACCCTACATCTTTGGGTCTCACTTTACGATCCAGACAGACCACTGGCCTGTGTGATGGTTAATGGCCATGCAAGGGGAGAACCCTAAGCCTTTGCGTTGTGCCATATGCCTACAGGGATTAGATGTGGACATCCAGTACATGCCAGGCTCCCAGCATGGAAATGCAGATGGTCTCAGCCGGTACCTTCGCCTTGATGATGAACCAGACCCTATGTAGGGTGGTGGTTCACATGTTGAGGCTGGGGGGAATGTGTGGAATTCGACCATACATACAGGGAGTGAGCACTCGCCTGGGATTGTTTGAAATTTTGTAAGAAATAGAATGAGATCAACCTCAGAAAATGTGTGGGGCTAATCAGCAAACATTTTCCTATGCTCACTGCACAACAAACACATAGTCAAATGTACTTTGGGGCGACAAAGCCTACAGACACAGTCCTCCATGTCAGATTTAGCTGGAATGTGACAGCCACGGGTACACCAAAGCATCTCAGGAAGGAGGAAGGCAACACCTTCCTACTGCCATGGCCAGCATAATTAAACATCAAAGGTTCCATGGATCCACCCGGTTCTATTGTCAAATTTCTGTGCGTTGGCAGCGCATACTGATGAGGGTTAAACAAAAGCAGGCCTGGGAAGAGACGTGGTCACAGAACTAACACAAGGGGCAGGAATCTAACACCTCTTTGATATACAATATGCCAACTTGAAGCTAGCTCCCACCCCTCTGTATGAAGGGCAGTGAATGTCATGTCTGGGACAACTGTTTACAGTAGGCAACCCCTGCAGGGAACCCCGTTTCAGAGGGAAAAAGTATGTGATTTGAATGAGACTGAAAGTCTGCTCTCTCCACAAACTTCAAGGGAGACCTGCCTTTGATCAGGAGTCACATACTGCTCAATTAACCAGAGAGACACTTTGATCCACAACAGACATAAAGATGGGTGGGACTTAGTAGTACATGTTTCACTCTTTACCTCTCCTGTTGCAAAGCACTCTGGTTATGACCTTACACAGAACTGAAGATTATTGGGGGGACCCAGGATTGGTTCATTAAGGTAGACTTAGCTTGTACCAATCACTGGGGCCCATTTGACTTTAAAAAAGAGTTGAGCCCCTCTGTTGGCAGATCATATGACGACTTCGAAAGTAGTAAGAAGAAGGACTCATTTAGACCCTGGCTGAAAGTACAGTCTGCCTTACACCTTCCTCCAGTGAAGCACACCCCGGACTTCCAAGAGGGAAGCAAGATGCCTCCCGTAAACATCTCACAGGGAACAGAGAGATACTGACATCAGAGGATCTGTCCACCAGCTCTAGAACTGGTACCCAGCCAGCAAACAGTGTGCCCTGCTAGGTTCTGCCAGCAAGCTTCCTAGGTGGGAAGTGCCGGAGAGTCTCTGAAGAAAGGACAAGGCCGTTGCATGCAAACACTCTCCTCAGCTTTGGGCCGTCCACCTTAAAGATCGACACAAGCACTACGAAGAAGCCAAGAGGAGTGCCAAAACAAGCATCAACCAGCGTCCATCTTTTAAGGAAGTTTTCAAGGCAGTTGAGTCCTCGAACCGCGACGCCTCCACCAGCGGTCCAGATCAGCCAACCAGCACAGAGACAACCATTCTTGACCCTGAGACACTATGTAGGCCAGCCTGCAGCCGTCCGTCCAAAATCGCTTGCCGAACTGCATGCCACCCGCCTCTATCTCCGATCTTGAACTCTGTCGCTGGTTTGCAAATCATCCTGGAACCGACTTGATGCTGTCGAGCATCAAGTTCATCTCAAGCACCAGGTACATTGTGGTTCTGGCCCTCTGGTCCTTCTTCGAAGGCCCTTAGTGAACCCCTTGCTCTCTTGGTGCTGAAACCAAATAATCTTGAACAGTTAAGACTGTTTACTTTACCGTCTACCCTACTGTCAGTATACAGAGTGCATCCCTTTCCTTCATGAAACTGTTCACTGTGTTCCTTTACAGGGTTGGCTGTATTTTGTAGTGCGCTAGAACTGTCTGTTTTAATAATGATAAAGTTGATATTTTTATACAACCTTGACTGGATAGTCCCTTTTATTATTGAGTAGTAATTGTATTTTTGCTTTGTTGCAACTAACTAACGATCCAGGACCTTGCGGAGATAAGCCTGCCATTACATCCACGTTATCAAAATTGGACAAGGAGGTTTATAGTTTACTTGTGTTACCAATCTGTTCAGATCCTTTCTGGTGTACTAGAGATGTGGGGGCTGATTGATGGTTTAGGAACAGATGTCAATCCCTGCACCACTGGGGCCCCGTAAGTTGATTTGTCACAAATACAACTTTCAGTGGGCCCAGGAGACTGGAAGCGAGTGATTCTATGCAGGGATGAGGCAGGGTACTTTTGACAGCAAAATAATAGAAAATACGTTCTCATACCTATTAACAAAGTACAAGGGCTCTAAGCTGAAGAGCAGACAGAATATACTAGGGCTGTGGAAGCTATATGAGCAGGGAAAAAATGAAAAAAGAGGAGGGAGAACCCAGGAAAGGTAGCAGACCGAGTTCACTGCCCCCGCCCTATGGTGTCTAACCATTGCAGAGACCCGCAACGGGGTACACTAACCCACAGCGAGAAATACCAGGAGGAGACGGAGCAAAAAAGGGAGGGAAAAGGACAAAGACACCCAAAGGAAGGAGTTGCATGCAAGGGGAGAGGAAATACCTAGCTACCTAACAGATATAGAGATGAATACGTGACAACAGTTGGATGCACTATTTAGTGAGGTGGAGAGGGTGATGGAAGAGGACGTACAAAGGAAAAACAAGGGAAACAAGGGGGAATGGCTATCAGGAAGAATAAAATTCAAATTAGATGAAGAAGGGGAAGAAGGGAATAAGGGGAATGAGGGGGTGATGATGATGCACCATCAGATGACGGACTGTTAAGGGACGAATGGAGTGATGGGGATAGTGACAAATGGACACTCGACAAGACAAGGAGGAGGGGGAGGAAAGAGAGAAAGCGACAACACAGTGATGGGAGTGACAGGTCCACCTCCCTCTGAAGCAGGGTAGAGAAGGTGAAAATGGGGATAACTTAAGTGACTGCACCAGGAGGAGAAACAGGTCCAAAGGCTCGAGCACTGTCACTACTACAGAAAGGGAGAGGGGGCGCGCATTATGTGCCGTGGCTGACAATGGACAGGGACAATCTAATATGCAGTCTGCCATCCCTCCTTGTAGGGGCCAGTAAACGGATACAAGGGTTCGAGAAAAAGATGGCAGGAGTAACATTAGCGTTTGAGGAGATGAAAAGTTTGTTTGCAGAAATAATAGGCGAGCAGACAGACAAAATATGGAACCAAGCAGGATACAAAGGAGTGAAGTTAAGCACAAATACTCATGACTGGGCTCCCTTCAATAACTGCAGAGTGCATGTCTGGGAGGTTCTGAGAAGCATGTATCCTGACAGTTATGACTTAGGGACAGTAATAGCCCATGAAACAAAAAACGACGATGACCCTGCAGATTATATAAAACGGTCCAGGTTTTATGGACACAGGAGACACAGAGGTCGTGGGATGAATGTATACCCTTGCTATGTTACATATTGATAAAGGGACTTGCAACAAAAGTACAGACATCATTGGATAAGATTGTGGGCATTAAAGCTAAGGAGTGGCCAAGAATACAGACACACAGCAGGGTAAGGGTATATAGAGGACCAGGGTACAGGGTTCTCAGACTGTGCTACATATGTCAATACATGGGGCATCTGGCGAGTACCTGCCCTTTCGTGCAACAGGCGAAGGTTTGGGCAATTGAGGCAGCACAGCAACAAGGGTTTGGCACAACACCACCACAGTGGCAGCAGGTCCAGCTTCTTCCGGTATGGAAACACAACAAGCACAAATGCCCACCCAGCAGGGTGGGATGCCAACACAGGGGGGAACCACAGAAGGACAAGTAGCAGTTCCGGCCATGGCACAACCACCAGCCGTGGCCCTGGGAAATGCAGTAATGCTGGGATAGAACGTGGTGCCCCTCTACACCGGGATCATTGTTGTGGGGGGAAACCCGTTCCCATTTCCACCAGACAACTTGCAGCGATAGAGGGGCCTACAAAAGGCCTGAGTGTCTCCAGTCCTAGCAGTAACTGACGACCCTGAAGAGGAACCTGAGGTGGCAGTGAAAATAGGACCAAGGGAATTTTCCTTTATCATAGACACAGGAGCTACTAAATCCTGCATCAGGGAGGGGGGATTCCCACTATCAAACAAAGTAAAGGATATGCAGGGCTTCTCTGGGGCGGTGGTCATGTTTCCAGTTACAAAGATTTACCTTTAACTATTGGGATGCATAATCTTGTGGTGCCTCTACTTTACTCCAAAGACACCCCTATCAATATATTGGGAAGGGATTTGCTAAACCAACTAAATGCAACAATCTCATTCACAGAGAAAGGTATGGTGTGTACCACGCCAGGCATGTATTACACACGCATGGCCTCACTTCTCTTAGCAGCACACACCCAAAGCACATTGTGAGAACAGCCCTTATACCTGAGCATGTTCTTGTATGGGGTCAAGATTCTGCTAGGATGGGTCACAGGCATACAGGGGAAGGTGTTATGACTGGCCTCAGAATTCCTGTTCAGACCCCAGTGCCAGAAAGATGATATAAAAGAGACCACACATGCTGTAACTAGAAGAGGTGGTAGTGAGAAAAGACATGGTGATCCTGTGCGGGACAGACAATGACTGTATGTAATGGCGTACAGTGCTATGCATCGACTCAACACTAACAATTACAGGAGTAACAGATGAACAATTGTTCTCCGATGATGAGGAGGAGGGAGAGATGGTGTTTCAGATACAGATACCTTGTCCAGTCCACGTTAAGGAGAAACTGATAACAATACTGACACAGTTAGAGAAGAGAGGGAACTGGCACGCAGAAGAGGATCTCAAGAAAGTGGCAGAGAAACTATGGACCAAGGGGCCCCATGATGTAGGAGTACTGAAGGGAGTGGGGGAAGTAAAGATGAAACTCAGGGAGGGGGCACTGCTGGCCTGGGCGAAGCAATACTAATCATCCAGAGAAGCGGATGAGGGAATCTACTCTACCCTACACGCACTATGGTAACAGGGCATCATCCAGCCCACCTCGTTGCCATGCAACACAGCAATATACCTGATCAAGAATTCAAAGGTTGGGTCATGACGTTTCATCCAGGACCAGATTGAAACACACTTGGTTGCCCCAACGGTACTGTGAGTCGCCCAGCATCTTTAACTGGGGCCTGGGTCCAAAATATCTTCAGCTATCCCTCCGCAAATACCTCCCCTCTCGAGCTCTTCGCTCCTCTACCTCCAACTCCCTCAGGGTCAGTCCTTTTTCAAAGAAACGAGTTGGGGGTAGATATCTGTCTTCGGCTGGGGCCTCCCTCTGGAACAGCCTCCTTGCCACTCTAAAACTTGAGGAAAACCATCTCCGGTTCTGGATGCACCTCAAGACCTTCCTCTTTTCTTCTGCCTTCGCTCCCCCTCTCCCCTGCTGATCTGTTCTCTCTTGGCACTGTGCACCTGGCCACCCCCTGTCCTCCGGGCCCAGATACCTGCTCACCCTGCCACCCTCCCGCACTGCCTCCGGGCCACCCCTTGCACTGGGGTCTGTATCTGTACCCATACAGCCCCCCCATTTTCTTCCTGCACTTATCAGACTTACCCTGTCTGCTGCCTTAAACCTAGCACTTGACAATTGCTGGCTGCAGTACCACTGTTTGTTGCCTTTATTATTTATTTATTGTTATTTATCTGTTTCTCCTCTGCTTCGCACTTTCCACTTCTCCCCCCTTCCATGCACTTTTCCCCTCCCCCTCTCCCATGCACTTGCGCGTTCTCAATGTCACTGGACCTAGTAAGATCGCTATTTTGTTCTCCCCTGTTCCCCTCCCTTGCCTTGTCGCGCTCTGAAACACTTGTGTACGAGCGCGGTGGAAATAAAATATCAATATCAATAACAGTGTGATCCAAATGGATCTGAGTAATGTACACATGCCAAGCACAGTGATCTAGTATGTTGACGATTTGTTGATATGCAGTGAAACCGAGAAAGAGTGTAGCACGGATTCAGAATATCTTGTTAGCAGACAGGGATACAAGGTGACAAAGCAAAATTACAGTAATGTCAGGAAGAGGTTGTACCTGGGACATATACTATCCATTGAGGGGTGCATGATAACACCAGAAGGGGTGCAAGAGATTGATTCCACCACACGCCCTTGCACAGTAAAAGAGATGCGAATATTCTTGGGGATATCTAACTACTGCAGGGCATGGGTGTGCGAGTATTCCACATACACAAAACCACTACTGCAGGGCCTCAAAGAGGCGCAAAAAGAGAAGAGGGAGCTACAATCGACAGCAGAAATTAATGAGAGCTTCACAGAGCTAAAAGACGCATTGGCTCATGTGCCAGGGCTGTCAACTACAAACTTAGAGAGAAATGTTATCTGTTCTCACACTCAGATGGCTCAGTGCTGATGATGGTCCTCACACAAAAGAAGCGACACACGCTAGTATCATACTACAGTGGTTCAGTAGATCCTGTAATGCAAGGCCACTTCCCCTGTGAGCAAGCCCTTCTGGCTACAGCATTTGCTATTGAAAAGGCAGCAAAGATCACAATGGGTTCCCCGTAGTACTGTATGTGGAGCATGCATTATTTGCCATCCTCGAGAAATCCAAGAGTACACTAACCACATAAAGGACATCAGGTTATGAGGTAATACTGACTAACCCTGCCATTGAAGTTGTGAAGTGCTGAGTAGTCAACCCAGCTATCTTTATCACAGAGCTCATAGAAGAAGGGGATTCTATACATGACTGTGTGGCACACATGGACAGAATGGAAGGGAACATACGGGTAAAAGAAGAAGAAAGTGGGGGCAGACATGGTTTATATTGATGGTTCATTGAGTATAGACCCAGAGACAGGGAGGAAACATACTGGAGCAGCATTGGTGTGCACTATAGATGGGGAAAATGTAATAGCATCACAACTTCGGCGCAAGCAGCAGAATTGGTGGAAATGATCAGTGCATTAAACATGATGGAAGGACATGCCGCCAACATTTCTTTCCAATTCTACCCATGTTACCTCAACAATAGATTCAGGATTAGCTTGATGGGAGAGAAGAGGTTTCAAAAGAAGTGACAGGTCCCCTGTGGAAAATGCAGAATTGCTTAAACAGTTAATTGAGGTGCTAAAAGCACCAGCAGAGGTGGCCATCTTAAAATGTGCCGCCCAAACAGGTAAACAGGACCGAATATCATTTGGGAATGAAATGGCAGACAGGGCAGCGAAAGAAGCAGTCTATTTACATGAAGGGAGTGTAAGAAGGTACCCAGGAATGAAAAAAAGGGCCCAATTCATGGGAACAGAAAGGGAGGTGAGTGATGAGGAAGAAAGAGAGAGTTTCAATACAATAACCATTGTTCAAATTATCGAGCTGCATGGAGAGGCACCAAAGGAGGAAAAAGATCTATGGATAAAGCATGGGTGTTCATTGTCCCCAACCAATCTGATCTGGAGGCAGAATAGCACAGTAGTGCCTGTAATGCCTAGGCAATTGTTAAGTGTGGCACTAGAGCAGCTGCACTTCCCCACCCACATTTCCAAAGAAAATGTAGCAGTAGAAATAAATGATGGGTGGTACTTGACTAATTTGCATGAGAGAGTGGCAGAGTTTGTAGGAAATTGTGTGAAGTGTCAAGAGTATCTGTGTGACCATACTCTGAAGACAGTGCAGGGAACAATACCTCAGCCGTAAGGGCCCTTCCAACACTTGCATATCAACTACATTAACAGGCAAGAACGATGTGCCTCTTATAGGTGTATGATAATAATTGTCTGCCCCTTCTGGCGTTGCCTTGAGGCCAGACCCTTTGCAAAGAATGATGCAAGGAGTGAAACGCCCTTTTTGGTGAGGGAGGTGTTCTCAAGATGGGGTATATATGAGGAAATATAGTTGGATAATCACTTGCACTTTGCCAATGACCTTCTTGTGGAAATTGCGTGCCTCATGAGAACAACACACAAACTTTGCACAGTGTACCGGCCACAGGTGAATGGGATTGTGGCGCGGATTAACGGCTTACTAAAAGAACGCTTGGTGAAGCTAGCCTCTACTCTGTGCCGAAAATGGCTTTTATTTGCCTCCTTTTGCCCTTTTCACCCTACGCAACTCACGCAGTGAGGATCACCATTTGACTCTGCATTAAATTGTAATGGGTCAAAGGATGCATGCGCCTGTCCATCTGTAAGGAACTCATGGTGGCAAAAGTAAAGACAGACACAAGTGATCACAGTTCAAGGGTGTTTATTGAACAATGAGTGCAGGGTGGAAAAACGCCTAACCCAAACCTAAATCTAAGATGGGAGCAAGCGTCGACCATCAAATGAAAAATAGTGGCACTGCGCCAAATAAAAGGGCCTATACTAAGAAAAACCTATTGCCAAATCCTTACAACTAATTACAGAAAGAGTGTGGGATAGGGTTTCAATAAAGAAAGAAATGTTCTGAAATAATAAGTCAGGATGTGATTGCCAGAGTTCTCCCTTCCCCACTTTTTCAGCATGGGACAAGGTGGGACCTTGGAGCACAGCACACGCTCGAGCTTTTCTTAGCACAAGCCGACAGTTCTGTTCCAGCTAACACAGTACACGCTCAAGCTTTCTCAGCATGAGCTGACAGTTCTGTTCCAGCTACCAGGTTCTTTGATGGTAAAGTCTGTTTTCATTAAAAAGTCTCTTGCCTTCGAGGCCTGATGTATCCAACAAACAAACACAAACAAAAAGTTATTTTCCACAGTTCACGTTGGGTGATGGCTTCACCCCTGGGTTCCCCTCTTCCAGGCATGACCCATCACGTTTCGTATTCAACCTATCAATTGAACAGTTCCTTTCTCAATGAACTTTGGGTGATGATTTTTCATCCCAGGATCTCTCTCGACCGGGCTCGGATCCACTTGACAAGGTGGACAAATCACTTCCCCTGGTCTTCCAATACCTCTTACTTTCACAAGTCTTAATGTCTTTTTAAACAGTACTTCAGGCTTTGTCCTTGATTGTCAGCTTCCCTCTTCCAGGTTCACACTTGGTAACTTGTACTGACAGTTCACTGTGGACACCCGTTGGTCGGATTCACTTCACTCAATACACTATTCTGGTTGTCGGCTTCCCTCTGCCGGGTTCACTTTCGCCAACTTCTACAAACAGTTCACTGTACTTCGGGACTTTGGACTTCACACCTTTTTTTACCATCCCTCCGCCAGGTTCACTCTTGCTATCCTTTTATGAAACACACTGTTCATATACTGATTTTACCAAGCAGGATTCATTTCCCTTAGCTTTTCAATCATCTGTCGGTCAAAGACTTTCAACGGTACAGAGGATTTTACAAGACCCCTGTATGACCACTTTGACCTTTCTTTGCCTCTTCCCAAGGGCTTCTGTTTACAGTAGTTTCTACCTTCACCCAGATTTTCTTACTTGATCACCCACGTGGTGCCGTACTCCTCTGTTGCTGGATTTACCTTTCTTTTATTAATAGATCATTAAGCCTTTCAAAGTTCAAATTTGCCATTGGCTAGTTTTCGTTCAACACAGATCAGTTTCTTATCGATTCTCCCCTCGACTCCCCGGCTCTGATGAACTACTTGCCTTTCTTTATTCTTGGAGTCAAGGTTGGTACCACTGAGACCAATGTCCTTCCCCAGCTTGGCTATCAACAGAGGAGGGTCTTGCGTACCGAAGACATCTGCTGCAACACACGCTGGCTTTTGTTTGTGGTGTTATGTTTCTGCAGAGGTTTCACAAGACTGGGTTGAAAAGGGCAAGGTCACTTCTCTCTTTGCGACCCTCTTGGTATTCGCCGTATTTCGCCGCCTCTTGAAGTGCTGTGCTGATTTAGCTCTCACGTTGTGCCGTCTACCTTGGTTGTCCTGTGCTCTTGTGCTCTACCTTTTATCCCTGTGGGGAAGGGAAAGTGCCATCCGGTGTGTGTGATTCTGGTTAATTGCCCGACTTTGCTTGACCCTTGTGTTGGGACATGTCAGGTAAACAGCTCTATGGTTAGTCTCAAAAGAGGGGTTTGGTAAATTCAGAAGGGTGAGATTGGTGGGGTTTGTAAAGCAAACAGGAATGATCGGGATTATTATCATAAAATAAACAAAGAGGTTTGTGGGGACAGTAGTGTTTTATCGGAGCAGGTTGGGAATGCAGGAAATGATAATCAGAGGGAAGGAAAAGAAAATAATCTGGCGTATTCTGGTTTGTAACAGAAAGACAGGGATTCTGGAAGGTGTAGTTTCTCATGGCACTGGATTTTGAGTTCTTAAAGAGTCTACTATATATGGATGGTTTGTTGGCTTCAGCTAAGGGAGATTCATTGAAAGGAAAGGGGGTAGATCTGTAGCAGCCTACAGAAGCATCCTGGATTTCACCCTCCTCACCTTCTTTCCTGGTGAAATACTGCATCTCCCCTTGGTTATTTCCCAAGCACAACCCCAGGTGATCCTCCCTCGCTCGTCCACCCCCAGGGTTGGGATCTGAGAGCACGCGCCCTTCCCTGGCCACCTAAATAAGTGACTCCCGAGGTCTACTTGGGACAATAGCCTCAGGTTTCTCACACCTCCCACACATTCAATTTCAGATGCTTACCCTAGCTCAGAAATCCTTTCAGATGAAATGAAAGCATATATGACTGAACTGATCAAAGCTCTTCGCTAAATCTCACGCCAGGTTCAGCGATCTACCTGTCAGTTGGTCAATGCAGAAAAACAGCCAAGTGCTCATCAGGGGAAAGACTTTCCAGAAGCACATCCCCTTTACCCAGATAACCGGGTACTCATCCACAGCATGGTTTGAAAGTGGAAGGACCCGCGATTCTGTGGTCCTTTCGAGGTGGTGTACGCAATGCCAAAAGCAGTAAAGATAAAAGAGAGACGGGCATGGATTCATATATCTGACATTCGTAAAGACAACAGCAGCACCACGGAACCACCAAGCATCACCTGATGGGAAGTATTATGAGATTTCTTGGACATTTTGTACTGCGTTTAAGTGGTATCGGAGGCCCCCCAATGAACAAGATGATGGGCAAGAGAGAATTAGGGGAAATAAGGGGAAACAGAGAATTACTGTAAATACAATGGGGATCGGAATACTGTGTGCATTTGCCTTTTGTCTTCTCCTTCTTCATTTCTTTTGGTTCCTAATACAAAGTGATAGTATGAGTACACCTGCTCATGATGAAAGGGAGACATGCACTAAAGGAGTATATGTAAAATTGAAGAATTATATAACACAATTGGGAAGGAGAGGACCTGGCTTCCGAAAACACCTGATATAGGGAAATGAAGCAGGTGGGGTGAGAGAGAGCACTAATGGCACTTGTTACGTGTGCTCCCTCATCCCACACCTAGCAGGGACAGCAACACTATTTTTGGCCCAAGAGGTTACTGTAAAGGAAGAGGGATCTCTGATGTACTTGTCTCTGTGCAAAACAAGGGGACTATTCCAGGGACATGAAGTAGATGTGAAATGGATTGATGAAGGTGAAGAAGATTTCGAGGATAACTTAATACAATTCAAAAGTATACCTCTTGGTGAATCATCCAAACATACAGTATTAGAAAATAAAACAGAAGGACCACTGAAAGGAAAACAGTTGCCAGCTACCCATAAGAGAATACAGTTCAAAACAACAGCAGAGCAAGATATGCTATGGTGCCACACCAGACCCCTTATGCAAATAAGAGATTCAGTGTATCACAATGAAATATGGGAAGAGGGCTGGTCCAATGTTGTGCAGAGGGATTGGTGGGGTTTGAGGAAAGGGTGATGAAGAGGGTACCTGGGGAGTGTTGGGCGATATGGAATAATAACATTCATGCCCTAACCTGGATAGATGAAAAACACCACCCTGTTAACATTAAATCACTCGCACAGTATAATTTGTGGTTCAGAGGGAACGGAACAGTGGTGCTGGAGGTGAACACTGGCTGTGAGAGGGCAATGAGTGTCGCAGCATTGGAGAGAGGGACGGCTGCAGTGATGGACTTCTGGTGGGACTGTGGAACAAAAGCATATGCCCAGCTGCCACCTGACTGGGGCAGAGTGTGTGCGTTGATGACCTTAAACAGTCCCTCATTGGTGGTGCCTCATGTTTGCACAAAAAAAGCAGAAGGAGTATACTGCGCCTCACAAGACACAAGAGGTGTGGCCCACCATAACAAGGTGGAAGAGGGCAAGCAACTACATCTCAGCGGAGTCTGCCCAAAATTTGAAAGCTATCCCACCACATTTTAGGCTCTTTAGTAAGGGATCTGTCTTCTTCACCTCCCTCCTGTTGCCAGGGGTGCAAACAGCTACCAATCCAAAATGTATACTAATGACCAGATATGAGTTGCTTCAAATGGCTAATGCAACAGAAAAAGAACGAAAAACTGTGCGAGAGGAGTTCTGAGCTCTGCGTCTAATGGCCGTCCAAACTGCTTCGTACTTGACTTAATAACAGCAATG
The DNA here is from genome assembly GCF_040938575.1 of Ambystoma mexicanum. Lineage (NCBI taxonomy): Eukaryota > Metazoa > Chordata > Amphibia > Caudata > Ambystomatidae > Ambystoma > Ambystoma mexicanum. Next base: position 229,430,831 of record NC_090935.1, on the reverse strand, counting down.
GAACGGGGTGTGCGCCACAAGATTGGCAGCACCTGCTGCACCGCCACATCCACAAATGATGTAGCTAATGGAACACCCACAAATGATGCAGCTAATGGAACACTCACAGAGGCTGTCGAGGAGATACAGCCAATTCACGAAAGAATGACGGAGGAAACGCACCTGGTTGGAGAGCCTATTTGCATGGGTGCCAGGTTGGTTTGTTTGTTTGTTTTATTCATTTATAATGCGCACCAGACCCGAGGGTAAGAGGGCGCAGCAGTACAGGATATGCGAGGCACAGGTTACATAGTTATGTAGTTACACATACAATTAGAGATATATACAGGCTGTATCAGTCATACAGTGAGTTATATACAGGATATTACAGGTAGCATATCAACATGGTGGAGGTGGGAGAGGTAGTACTGGCTAGATAACCAATTGTTTCAGATGGTTGATGTAATTGGATCTGAATTTAGGGTGGGATTTCTCCTCACGTATGGTGTGGGCAATGAGTTCCATATTTGGGCCGCCCAGACGGGGAAGCTAGCACCTCCAGCCTTGGTCAATTTAAATCTAGGAATGATAAGTGTGTTGGCATTGGAAATTCTTGATGGTCTGGAGGATCTTCTTTCTACAAATATATCAGTTAGTAGTTAGGAGCCACGTTGTTCAGGGCTTTGTGTGTGAGGGAGGCAACTTTCAGAACGATTTTGTCTTGGGTCGACAGCCAGTTGTTATTTCGCCTTATCTTAGAAATGTGTGCTCGTCTAGGGATACCTAGAGCTGCTCTACAGGCATTATTTTGTAGAATTGTAATTCTATGTAGTATGTGTTTTGTTAGCTCCGATATATAGAGCGTTGGAGTAATCGAGTCTAGATAGTACAAGAGCTCTAGCTAGAATCATGAAATTGTCGTCAGAGATAAAGTGTTTACCTGCTCTGATGAGCTTACATGTGTAAGCTGTGGCCGAAGCCAATGAGTTCACCTGTTCGTTGAAGGAGAGGGTGGCATCTAGATGGAAGCCTAACGTCTTCACTTCTCTGGCTACCTTAATGGTGTTCCCGTCGATCTCAAAGGCAGAGTAGTTCTGGCCTAGTTTTTTGAGATTGGAGTGAGTGCCCAAGACGATAAACTCTGTTTTGTCATCCTTCAGGCATAGACCATGAGTAGCCATCAATGCCTGAATGATGTGATACACCCTATTTACCAAGGCCAAACCCTCATTGTAATCCCCTGTAAGCGGGAGGAGAATCTGGGTATCATCTGCATAGTTAGTGTAGGTGATACCAAGAAGGTCCAGATCATCAAAAAGGGGCTTAGTAAATATGTTGTTTAGTGTTGGTGATACACAGGAGCCCTGGGGCACACCGCATGAAATGGGGATCAGATCGTCTGCATCTAAGGGGGAGAACAACCTCATGGTCATTTCGCTGAGGAAGGATTCAACCCATGTTATGGCTTCTTTAGAGAAGTGTGCAGCGGATTTAAGGTGGTTGCAAAGGATTTATGATCTACAAGGTTGAATGCGGCTGAGAGATCCAAGAGTAGAAGGAGGGCTGTTTGACCTTTGTCTCTTAGCTCATCAATTTGAGCTTTCAGATTGATGAGAGTGGTCTCAGTCCCATGTTGTGGACTGTCTTACTCCTAAGAGCTTCTGGTGTTCTAGGAGGTGAATCAAGCATTTACGAGTTTAGTTATGAAGGGGGTGAGTTCTCTCGCGGAATCTTTTATAAGTTGTGCAGGGCACCTTGGCAATTGGAGGGTTTAAGAGAGAGGATGACTTTCTCCACCTCTCGGATAGATGTTTTAGCAAATCTAAATTGGGCAGTGGTGTTTTGCTCCATAGAGGGAGGGTTGGTGTTGGTTATATGTGGTTGGTTAAGGGCTGCTTTTTTAGCTGCTTTTTTTTTGGAGCATGGTAACTTTGTTGGCCAGAGCTTGTTGTATCTCTGTGCAACAGGCTTTGTTTTTTGTGCATATATCTAGGTTGGGAGTAGGCGACTCTAGTTCCTTTAAGATAGCAAACAACTCCCTCATACTTGAGTTGGCCGAGGAGATACAATTATTATATGAGTTGCGTTTGGCCAAGATCATTTCCTTCTTGTATTGTAAAGAGATTTCTGAGAGTTTATTTTTATGGTCATCTGATGGGGTAAGTGTCCAAGTGGATTCGCAACTTCTTTTAAGTTGACGGAGATCTTTCAATTTAGGGGTGAACCTTTTATTAAGGTGGGCTTTGGGTTTGCTTGGTCTAAGTTTTAAAGGGGCGACGTTGTCAAGAGTGGTTTGTATAATTTTGTTATACTCTTCCACGAGCATCTCTGGGTCCAAATGTTCATCGAGTTGGTTTAGGATGGGTAAAATGGCAGGAATTACTTTATCCTTAGTGATACATTTTTGTTCCTTGTAGGGCATGAAGGTGCCATATTGGCTGCTGGAGGGATTGGCCTAGTGGTAAATAAAGTTAAATATTAGGGCGCCTGGCGGGGTCCTGATATACCCAGGAGGGTACACATATAAATATTACAAAATCAGGATGAGAGATCCTACAAGCAGCTGTGTGGTTCTGAACATATACATGTATTTAAAAAACACAGGTTTCTTTGGAGATGGGTTCTAAATTACTTTACACAACCTTCGATAAGCACGAAAGCGAATGACAACGGACAGGTGTGATTATATACAGTAGAAATACAAGGTAAGTATCTACCGCTAAGATGTTGAGGTAAAAGCTCCACATAAGGGCACAGTCACATATGACAGTCGGATAGACCTACAGTTGAACAAAGTGCACCCAGGACGGAAAATGGTCCAGGGCGTAGTTAACACCGGGTGTACACAACTATATCTACAGAACATACACAAAAGGTTTTTTTTACAGTTGTGTCACGGGAGATCGACACAGGAGTGTTTCGGCCATGGAGGGCTGGATGAGTGGGCTAAATGCAACAGTTAAGTGGCAGGGCACATATGGGCTAAATGCAACAATCAATGGACAGGCTAAATGCAACAGTCAAATGGCAAGGCACATATGGGCTAAATGCAACAATCCATGGAAAGGCTAAATGCAACAATCAAATGGCAAGGCACATAAGGGCTAAATGCAGCAATCAATGGAAGGCTAAATTCGACAGACACATGGCAGGGCACATATGGGTTAAATGCAGCAGTCCATGGAAAGGCTAAATGCAACAATCAAATCAGCCAGACTGACCAGAAAATCATCCAGTCACCACACTAGGGCTATCAACCACTATCTGCTTGAAACTCCCAGATTCAGACGATCCAAAGCGGGAGGAGCAAGCTTCCCCGTCAGAGCTGCCCAGGCCTGGAACACATTGCCCATTGCACTGAGAGCTAACCTACCCTACTCTAACTTCAGATGCAAGGTAAAAAATTGGCTCTGGTCCAACGACAACTAATTCCCATGGCACCCTATGGCCACGACACCCTTGTAACTCAGGCTAAAATAATTCTGCCCTCTCACTTCTACCTGTATACTTTCCCATTACTGTAACATGCTACTTTTTTCCCAACCGTTGTCATTGACATGTATGTACCGCATTACCGTATGTACCGCATTGACATGTTTTTATACCTTGTATGTAACCTAAGCTTAAGTAATCTTGTAACTGCTGCGCCTGGCTACCCCTGGGTTTTGTGCGCATTATCAAATAATAAACACATAAACATAAATGTCAGGGCACATATGGGCTAAATGCAACAGTAAAGTGGCAGGGCACATATGGGCTAAATGCAACAATCAATGGACAGGCTAAATGCAACAGTCAAATAGCAGGGCATATATGGGCTAAATGCAACAATCCATGGAAAGGCTAAATGCAACAATCAAATGGCAAGGCACATAAGGTCTAAATGCAGCAATCAATGGAAGGCTAAATGCGACAGTCAAATGGCAGGGCACATATGGGCTAAAAGCACCAGTCAAATGGCAGGGCACATATGGGCTAAATGCAACAACCAGTGGAAAGGCTAAATGCAACAGTCAAATGGCAGGGCACATATGGGCTAAATGTAACAGTCCATGGAAAAGCTAAATGCAACAATCAAATGGCAGGGCACATATGGGCTATGTAAATAATAGTTATACGTCCAGATGGATACAGGTGCCTTGGGATACATAGAGTATCAGCTTAAGTACTAAGGTTGCTGAGGTATGGCAAGAGGCTAGTGCATAAGTGATGACAGTAGCCTAGCACATGGATGACTTTGTGTCAGTTTCAGAAAGCAGTCTATCGAAAGCTTGTTCCTGGGTATGTGGGCCATCAATCATAATCAGAAAGTGGGTGAATTGTTTGTGAAGCATGACAAGTGGTTACTTACAGAATCATCTTGTTGGCTGTGGAGCTGGATGTGGGTGTCGCAAGACGGGCTAAATTCTTAGTTTTCTGGCTGCGTAGCGTATTGGGGCAGCAAAATGCAGAGGCTGGCGGCAGTCACGTCTCTGGAGGATTCAGAAGGTGCATCCATGCGCAAACAGGGGCAAACAGGGTAGATAGGCCTTAAGAGGCCTTCAGATGGCCGCCGGATCTTCCGCCTGCCAGCGGATGTTTGTGTTTAAATAAGAACACAAACACGTGTTGCCTAGCAACGCCGAGGCGTCTCAGCCTCATTCTCATCCAGCATCGCACACAAAATTTTGAAAGTATTTAATGTCGGCGCGTGCGGTTTCAAAGCGAATTCAGGGCCCATGGAGGTCGGGGGCAGTAATGAAGAACCCAGGCAGGACAGGATACAGCCACAGCTGATGTGTGCAGGCGCAGGGCGTCGGGTTGCCGGTCGGATGCGGCGCGCAGCACACGGCTTCTTTATGTAGAGGGCCTCGTCCTTGATGAGTGTGGGGGCTCCTGTCATCTCCACACGTGGGGTCACAATGGTTGGCAGCGATGTTTAAAATAAGTGTCCCCCTCCTCATAGTGATTCTTATCGCCATCTGCATCGGCCGGTGGGTTATCGGCTGGTGCAATTGCCAGCAAAGAAGGACTGAGTATAAAATGAATTCCAAGAAAATAGAACTCAATAATGTGTTAGGTGAGGGACATCCAGTTGTGAAAGGAAGTGAGGAAGAAGTAGAGTTAATTAATATAGCAGCCCCGCAGGATTTAGAAAACTACAAAGCCTTGTTGGTTGAATGCCCACCTGACAGCGAGTAAATACTGTTTTCGGAAAATACATAGAAGGGTATAAAGAGGAAGGGGACATAAACAGGGACACAGCGGTGTAGGTGCACAAGGAAAAAGGGAACAAAATGAGTGGGAAAGACATACAGATTGAAAGATTGATGGAAAGATTGATGGAATGTACTGAAGGTACTATTGAGACATATGAGCCCATAGGAGTACAGGTTGGGCACCTCCTGGCACATTCTCCACTAGAGGCCCCGAGCATTGCCTTTTCCATCGATGTGGGACATCATCTATCTACTAAGGTGGGCCCTCAGTGTGGTTTCATTTCCTCAACTACCTTCCCTTGGATGTTACAAGTGTTGCTCCCTGTATCCCTTACCACTGCTAGAGTTTCTAAAGCCATTTTCTGTGCTTTTTTGTAGTTACGCCCAAGGAGTACCACGTTTATCCTTCGACATTTCATTCCACAAGTGTTCGCCCCCACAAGAACCCTTTCGAGGTAATTATTTGCCTTGTTATTTTGGTTCATGAACCATTCTTAGGTTCTCAATGAGACTTACACGTCATCCATAGCTGACATCGTCTCCATTTTATTTCATGACAGGTCGGGTGATTGGTCCGCCCTGTTAGTTTGAACATAGGAACTCTATTTAAAATCACTCTCCTGAAGAAAGTTACACATGACACAAGAACTGAAACATGTCAAGACTGTATGAACTCTGGAAGATACCAGAGTTTGTGAATTAATACATGTATCAATTTATTGTTGTGTAAGTGTACACAGTTATCTATCACTGATTTACATACTTACCTCTTTCACTTCGTTCATTAAGAGGCTTTTGTGTTTGTTGTTTTCCTATGAAATGCATTGTATGAAGTATGTAATTGTTTGACCTTTGATTACTGTGTCACACTATTGGTTAACTTAATACCTGATTTAATGCTTGTTTTAATACTAGCTCTAATTTATTAAACCTTAGTGTTTTATAGTCATTTTCAAGGGGCTGTCCCAGTTCTGTCCATTTAGGGACCTTCCACCTGACCTGTCTTTACTTGTTCTATTTCTTTATAATTACAGTGCTGAATCAGCGCCATGTAGGGGGCGAACCTACAACCTGCTGGAGTATGCAAGGGGAAATAGGAAATGGGGAAAGTGCGTGTGGAAAACCCGGGACAATCAAAATACTGACATAGCATAAGAAGAGATCATATGGGGAATTGCGGGAGTGCAGTTGTCTTATGTTTGTTAACAGCTCAAAGGGCCCACATATAATTAGCATTCAAAAGAAACATCCTATTCTAAATAGACCACATTCAACAGGGGTACTCCACACTGTATGGGAAATCCCACTAAAACACGTGATCATCCTTCCATAGGCCAGGAGGGCGGGGGAGCAGAGCTCACGCAACACATCTCTGACAGACTGAGACACACACACACACACCCCCTACGAATGCCAATCGGCGGGTGGCTATGTGAACAGAAGCTGAGTGCAGTGCCGTTCGTCGAGGAACCAATCATGCGGCACATTTTGTGTCCCTGAGAGGTGGCCAGCCTTCAGAGTATCAATTACAAACACTGCGAAGGTCAATATTGCAAAGGTACCGTGTGACTGTCTTCCTTCCCACCCGAAGCAGGATGTCTTGTGTCTTAGTCGCAACAGGTGCTGACCAATGGCAGAGTAATAAAGCCCCAGCGGTCAGCACAAATGTTATATTAGCAATTACAAAGTGTTCTACGCAGGGGTGAGAATCAGTGTGGTGCCACACGCGAGGGATGTCTTGGGATATTGCTGCTCTGGCTGCTCCAATCACATTTCATTAATATACGCACAGCACTAAGGATATGACATAACACAGCCAATGACTGTCCTGGGGACAATAGAAACTATGTACATTTTAACCATAACAGTTTCAAAGGCTTAGACTATTGTACTCACCCTATTAAACTAATGTTCTTGTGCACCCTCTTGTCAGCTCTCATCAAACAGTGCCTGTCCACTGTCCTGTTTGATTTGTGCTTACCCAGCTATAATAAACAGCGTTACCTCTTGCCTGGCGTGGCCTCTTTTTTTGCTTACAAGTTGTTTATGGTATGATCAGAGGACCCCTGTATACAATAGCATTGATCCAAAAAGGATTGTTCAGATTACAGTGCAGGGCAAGGTGACCAAACCTACAAAATGTGGACAACTCTCATGGGTCCCCAGTCGCCCGGGCAAATTAGGTCAACATTTTACAGGGGCCGTAGGTAGTTGAAACAGATGCAGGAATAAAATACTGGGCACCAAGGAGGTCTACCCATTCTCTGTAGGGGCCACCAACATGGACACAATGGAGAAAGGCGGAGTACCCCCTTCATGAGACAGGCTGGACAACACAACTTGAACACCCATCTTATTTCTCCTGATCTAGAGGCAGCTGAGAGGGTATAGCTGCACCATTGCAGTACACTAACCTCAAACGCCAGTGGCTCTAATTGATGGGTATGTCTTAGTTCTGATACCCAGTATCCCCACTTCCAATCAATCCTTCAAGTGGAAGGACCCAACATCTGCAATCCCCACACGTCCACTCCAGCCGTCATCTTCCCCAGCCCCCTCCCACCAGACACTCCTGCTTCTTTTTCCATTGGTTGAAACACTGCTGGTCCTTTCATCTGAAGCCGACAATGGCAGATCTCCTCACATCACGCATGTCGCTCCGCTCACACACACCAGAACCTCTCAGTCACACAGTTCCACCTCCACCCATGGAAGAGTCCAGCTGGCAAGTTCTCGGTGTCACTCAAACTGTGTATCCACATTACAGTCTTCAGAACTGTCGTCCAGCCCTTGATCCTTGCCCAATAGGATGAGGTCAGTGGACTCCTTATCTAAGGCCCAGCCTTCTCCCTGGCCAATACACCCTAACTCTTCTCAGCACAAAACTAGAGAAATAACACCACTTCATCCCAACCCTCCGAGAACTATACTAGTTCCACAGGTCTCATGCCTGGCATCGCTTCTATTTAATGCGTACTTACCTCCATCTATTGCTGAAATCCATAAATGTGTGTTACATTGTGCAACTATGCTGACAACCACCAACCCATTTTTGAGGTTCTCCATGACAAACTGCACGCTATCTACAAGTTCCTTGAATGCCTTCTTTTCATGGGCGCCACATGAACAAGGATTAGGTGAAGCTGAAATCAGAAGAAACTCTGGTTGCTGTGGCTCAAATACAGATGATACCCAAATAATTAAACAGTGTGGGCAGGAGCCGTAGATAGGGTAGAGCCCTGAGCGGGCAAGGCCCACCCAACATCTGTAAACACCTATTCAACAGCGCTGCATGGGCATTTACAGATGTGACTGTCACTGCAGTGGGCTCAAATACATTAGCTTCAGCCCCCACTTGCTAGACAATCCTGGCTACACCTCTGGGGCCAGTCCGAAACCCTCTCAGAAGGTAAGGAATCTTGGATTGAGGATGGAGTCTGTACTGCCAGTGGAGGCACATCTCTTAAAAGGTGCAGAAAAGTGCAGTCTCATCATGAGATGAGATCACCCAGACGCATGTTTGCTGTCTAACTGTCTCCCTCTTACGTTAAGGACAAGCAATTAGGACTTTGGCTGCTATTGCATTTTGATTATGTGAATAGCGTTACCTTGAGATCTCACGCCCACTCCTGAAAAGACAAGAAAGGATCGAAAATGTGACGTACACATGCTGTTCAGACTGAAGAAATGTAATCCTGTGGCACAGTGGTCTGCAACATTTGGCTCTCCAGATGTTTTGGACTACAACTCCCATCAGCCTAGCCAACAAGTCAATGGTTGGGGATCATGGGAGTTGTAGTCCAAAACACCTCACGAGCCAAGGGTTGCAGGCAGGAAGCACTGTAGCACAAGTCATTATATCTATGCACTGACTTCCGGTGGCACCAGGGTCGAGGTTATAGCCATGTTCATGATGCCGTATAGTTATAGAATCAGGTCCAAACTTCATTGAAAACAAATGTAAACAGTATCATAATTTCGGCCAATACAAATAAATAAATGGTAATTTGTCATTTTAATGACGATGACAAATAATGTATATAAGATCACAGATAAGCATTGACGTTCGTGTTCTTTTTTTCATCAAGAGACTTAACAAGAAAAACGTACACCAGAATTGTTCTCTCATCACTTCTAATCCCATTACCCTAAGTACAATTTTAAGTAAAGAGTTCTGGGGGGTGGGGCGTCTGGGGGTGGCGGGCCGCTTTCTAAATAAAAGATTTTGATGTGATGGATGCCTTCATCGAAATGCAGCAGAAATCAAGTCCTTCGCTGGGTGCGTTTCCAGAGCAGTGGTTCGAATTCTGCGCCTGAACATGAACAAGTAATACCCGATAATGGGCCTAAAACAAGTGCTGCTATTAAATGGCAATTATCTGAGCCTGAATCGCCGCGGAACAGCTGTGCAGACTCACGTGACGCGGCTCTCATACATAAATTAAACAGCTCTGATTAAACCATTACAATGAATACTAAATGAATTCAGAAGGACGAGGCCCTTCAGACTGGCTCTCTAGTGTGGCAGCTTCCTTGTTTTTAATGCATGTACAGGTATCCATATATTTACAGTTTTTTTTAACGTGCTATCATGTAGCTTTCTAGCCACTTGACAGCGTGGTTCTACCCTTATTCACTGAAGATTGGTTCATCTAATACAACATTGCCGAATACTGGTTGATGAATCCATGAGCCAGAAACTGGCCCGCACAGCAAACACAAGATGGATGAATGCATAGCCCACTTTCTATATCCAGTGTTCGCAGCATGGAGCCAGGAAGTGAAGGCTGGGTTCTGGGAAACCGAGCAGGTATGGAGATTGGGGCGTATGGGGGCCACTGTTACACAAAATGGCCTGTCAGAAGGCTGGCAGAAGGCTGGCAAGCTTGGCCAGCCCCCATCCCAAGGCCCACTCCTAAGGCCCCTGTCAGCTCCCTATCCGCTTCCCCCAGGTCGCCTGTGATGCTGTGTGTGCCCCCACCCTGTTCACCTGTGATGCTGTGTGTGCCCCCACCGGTCGCCTGTGTTCTGTGTGTGCCCCCCCCAGACCCCACTGGTTGCCTGTGATGCTGTGTGTGCCCCCCCGGTCCCCTGTGATGCTGTGTGTGCTCCCCACCCACCCTGGTCCCCTGTGATGCTGTGTGTGCCCCCACCTCCCATTCTTGCCCCTGATGTCCTCCCCCTTCCGCCTCCCCTCATACCATTCCTCCAAGTCCGATAGTGCCCCCTAATTAATTTTTTTCACTTGCATGCTACTGCCGCCCTGCAACATGGGGTAGGCACCATGTACTTTCCCATTGATGGACCTTCGCATCTGTGTGCTGCTGCCGCCCTGCAACATGGGGTAGGCACCATGTACTTGCCCACAGATTTTACTCTTGCATCTGTGTGCTGCTGCCGCCCTGCAACATGGGGTCAGGCTCTATGGATGTGATTACCATGTACTTCTCTTTTGCACTTTGCGTATGATGTATTACCTTGCATGTTCCACGATGTTGTAATTCACCCTTTTTCTGTAACCTGAAGCACTGAAACCAATCTCTTAAATTGAAGCGCCTAGATACCTCAGGGTTTTGTGCACTATATAAAAATGAAATAAAAATGTTTTTTTTTAAATAAATCTGTGTGGAGCTAGAGGGCGTGGTGGTTGGGATTGGAGAGTCTGGGGGCATCAGGCGTGCTGAGTCTCGGGGCAGGCATGTAGCCCCTCATTCAGTGTACAGCCGGGAAGAACGAGAGGGGGAGGGAGTGGGATGCTGGAAATGCATCAGAGGGACCGGACCTCAGAATCCTTATCCTTTATTGCTTTTTATCATGTATGTTCTGACTTGTTTTCCACGCAGGAGTTCATGTGGGACTCCTGGCGGTGTGGCTCTTCCTGTTTTTGGTTTGGTGAACAGACCCTTGGGATACCCTTATGGCTACCCTTATGGCACCCATGATTGATTGATTGATTTATATTTTATTTCTATCGCGCTCGTACACAAGTGTTTCAGAGCGTGACAAGGCAAGGGAGGGGAACAGGGGAGAATAAAACAGCGATCTTACTAGGCCCAGTGACATTGAGAACGCGCAAGTGCATGGGAGAGGGGGGAGGTGAAAAGTGCATGGAAGGGGGAGAGGTGGAAAGTGCGAAGCAGAGGAGAAACAGATAAATAACAATTAATAAATAATAAAAGCAACAAACAGTGGTAATGCAGTCAGCAATTTGCAAGTGCTAGGTTTAAGGCAGCAGACAGGGTAGGTCTGATAAGTGCAGGAAAAAAAAGGGGGGCTGTATGGGTACAGATACAGACCCTAGTGCAAGGGGTGGCCCGGAGGCAGTGCGGGAGGGTGGCAGGATGAGCAGGTACCTGGGCCCAAAAGACAGAGGGTGGCCAGGTGCACGGTGCCAAGAGAGAACAGATCAGTTGGGGAGAGGGGGAGCGAAGGCAGAAGAAAAGAGGAAGGTCTTGAGGTGCGTCCGGAACCGTAGATGGTTCTCCTCAGGTTTTAGAGTGGCAGGGAGGCTGTTCCAGAGGGAGTTTCAATAATAAGGGGGTAGCCCAAAAAATCTAGGGTCCTACGGGCTAAATATACAATACAATATAGAAAATGAACCCTTAGATAGAGGATGACAATATACACATTTGTTTTTTTTATAAATAATCACAAATGATTCAATCTTTCTATTTCAGTACCAAAATATTATTTATTAGTAATATTTCTAAAATGCACTCAAAAAAATGTGCAACAAACTTAAAACATGATATACAAATCACAATTCATTTAGATCCACAAAATCATTCACCCCTACGTGCCATTCATATCACTTTCTCACACTAACATCCATGCATATATTTCTTGTGACCACAAAGATTAGGTCACATTCCAAAGTTCTAGTTGCCTACTGTTTACTGCTAATTCATCCTTGTACAATGTTCACATATAAAAAACTACCCATCTCTAATTGGACAGTGAGTCGACACGTGTTTCAGGTTGTATTTTCTAGACTTGATTCCTACGCCAACCATCTTCAGGACATATAACAGGAACAACAGTAACGCCCCTTTTTGATCTAGTAGGGTGGATCAAATTGCTTCGAAGACTACAAACTGCAACTCCCAACAGGACGGAGCGGGCCACCGACCAATCTTGTGAGCAATCTTTTGTTATTGAATGCAAAAAATATCCTTAGTCCACAACGAATGGCACCTTTCCCAGTTACCAATTCGAACCACACACCTCATTAGTTTCACCGTTGATATTATGTAACGCGTCCTCGTAAAGGTAAACGGTTCCATTTACCTTTACGAGGACGCGTTACATAATATCAACGGCGCCACATAACGAACAGAATGAATTTCTGAAAGTGTCATCGATTTTGGGGAACCCGATTTGTGCTAGAATCCAGTCAGCATTCAGTGACTTTGTCTCCACCTCAAAAGATATACACGGTGAAAACAAGAAGGTAGGAAACAAGAAGGCCCCTGTGGCCTTTGCTTTCTATCGCCTGTTACCTTACTTTTCCCAAAGGCCCGCAAACCCTGACGCTGTCCATTCGAGATCAACAGTATATCTGGGGGCCTCTCACTGCTAGAAATCGTTCAGAAGCTGAAGTTGAAACTGATGCTTAACTTTGAAGCCCACCGGAAGAAGAAGAACGGCTGCTGCTGTCCTTCGCTAATCTGAAAGCTGCCGTGCCTTCAAGGAACTGATCCAAAAGAGGACCTGGCTAGGAGACCTCTTCCCGATCTACAAGGGACCATCGTGTACCAGCTCATCTTTACCAAAGCTCCCGAGTAGACAGACCTATGAAAGGCTGCCGACCGGAGAAGGGGACTGCCGAGGAGAACGAAGAGAAGCCCCGGACAGCCGTCCACCGTCGATGACCTGAGCTGCAGTGCTCCTTTGCCTAAAAACATTGAAAAAAGGACTCCCTTGCTCATCCTCGTCGACCGCTTTCATCCTGCCGGAGAAAGTCAAGATCGTCGACGACCAAGGAGAATCCGCCGGTGGGTTTCCCGCCACCCGAAGACTGCAGAGACGTCGGACGACTCAATGCCCTTGCTGGGCCAAAGTTATTCAGTAACTCTTTGCGGATACAAACACCTGTCGTCGAGGTGACCAACAAGCCTCAGCTTGCAGGTCGTTTTCGACCAATCGTCAACGAGCACCGCAAGAACTGAAGCTGCTGCTGCAAAGACAGTGTTCACCCTTTTTCTTCACCGAATCGCGACGACCTGTCGCTCCTGCCTGAAAGGAAGTGCACTCAAGAAGGGCCCATCGACGACTCATCGTGGAACTCTACGTAACCAGGTACTGTGGGGTCGTAGACCTATTTGGAAGGAAATAAGGCTCTTGAGAAGACTATATGGACTGGGCTTGTACGTTATATCTTTATTTACAGGTTGCCCAGGTGGGGGGATCTTCATATAGAACTGTGACTTAGTAGCTAAAGTACTGTTGTGCCTAACTGTTCTAACCAACTGTTTTCCTCCTAAATCTATCATTGGTTCACTGGATTTATTGATTTGTGTCACATTTAAACTACGTCTGGTTAATGCACTTTAAAAGAATCAAAGTAATTGTGGTACCACCTAGAACTGTGTATATATTTGCCCTTGTAGATTAACAGAGCACAAAGTTAGTTATTGTGATTGTGTATATAACCTTGAACCTTAATTATACAAAGACTGTATTTTAACTAATACAGGGTGTGGACATTCCTTTGTCGGTGCTTGGGGACTACACTGTACTTAAGAACCAGCCTGTATCACCTCCTGAGAAGCTAGGCCTTGATTGCTCGCCCATTGCTACCAACAATAGAGAATATTGGCTGGGGTCCTCTGTGCCTCTCCTCTGCCATATAGAGAGCAGGAGTACAGACACCCCCCTCTGGTCTTTACACTTGTGGCAGCGGTGGGATGCTTATGGTTTTTAGAATCAGTGTATAACCTCGCCACTTACAAAATATCTACACTTTGTTAAATTGAGGTTTAGTCGTGTACTAGATAACTACATTACAAGCAATGGAATCTATTGCGAATGGTAAATTGACTCGGAGAAACTTAGAGGCTCTCCATAGTGCTTGTGAAGTCAGGGAATTAGACTTTGTGGATACGTCTAGGGCTGAGCTTATAGCTGCCCGGGTGGACTACCAGATTGATTGTGAAGCTCATGAAGGGGGGAATGCAACTAATGAGGACTTTACCCCTGGTGGTGTTGTTGAATCTGATTCTGGGAACGCCACCATTCCTGCTGCCTCTGTTCCGAAACCCAGCACTGCTCTTCAGGGGGAAGCCCTGAAGATTGAACTTTTAAAATTGGAGCTACAACGGGAACAGTTAGCCTTTCAATACAAAACGTTGGAAACCGAAGCTGAGGTAAAGAAGGAGGAGTTGGCACAGCAAGTGATACTCAAAGATAGGGACACTGAGCACCATCAAATTCAGCTGGAGAAAGCTAGAGTGGAGACTTCAGCGAAACCAGTTGAGAGTGTCAGGTCCTCAGCCACCAAGTTTATGAAAGATTTGGTTGGTGTATATGTGGAGGGCTCTGATATCCTCCAATGGATTGAAGCGTTTGAAATGGCTTGTGCAATTCATGATGTAGATAAAAGAGATTGGGCTAAGTGTTCGTTAAGCAGAGTGCCTCAGACTGGGTATGACTGTATTCTGAAACTGAGTGAGGAAGAAAGGGGCCAGTATGAGTGCATGAAGTCTGCTTTGATTGCCAAGTTTGGCAAGACACCTACCCAATACCTTAAAAGGTTCAGGGAATATAAGAAAAGAGAGAATGTGTCTTGGATTGACTGGGTGAGTGCTGCGCACATGGACATGATGGGGTGGATTGATGGTTACAAGGTGAAAACGTTTGTTGAATTGTCACACCTTTTGTTTTTTGAGCATTTTTCGGAAGCCTGTTAAACGGAACTGCATCAGTATGTTGCTGACCAGAACATTTTAGATCCCTTTAAGCTGGCCAGGCCAGCTGACAAGTGGGTCTCCCACCGGGTGTCCCCTAAGGACCCCAGTGGGAAGGACAAGGACAAAGAAAAGGGGGCCTCTCAGAAAGCTGAGGAGTCCCAGAAGCAATCACAGTCGAGTAAACCAAAACCTTCCTCTCCTAAGACCCAAAAATCCAGTGGGGATACGTCCTATGTGGGAGGGAGTAAGTGTAGTGGTCCACCTGCTGCAAAGCAGGCTCCCAGTGGTTCTAGTACCGTACCCGGCATTCCTGGCACTTGTTGAGACTGTGGGGTTCTCGATCACAAGAAGGGTGACCCCAAGTATAAAGATAAGGCACTTGGATTCCAGGCTGTCAGCCTGACCTACCCTTACCCCATGCCGGAGGTGGAGGCCACTGTCATCCCCTCCTCTACAGGGATCACCTTTGGTGCCCCTGTAGAGATTTCCCTAGTGTCCCATGGGGCCTGGGACCAGTACGCAGAAGTACTGGCGACAATCCCACAGAACACCAGTAGGTTTTTGAGAAGTGTCCTCTTGAATGGCCAGCCTTCTACTGGCTTGAGAGACACTGGGTCGAGCATGACAGTGGTGGACAGGACCCTGCTCAAGCCAGAGGATTATATAGGTGCTCCTCTGAGAACAACCAGGTTAGCTGGTGGGCCTCCCTAATTATCGCCTGTAGCCTTAGTCCACATTATGATTGGAGACAAGACAGCAAAGCTTCCAGTCCTGGTTCAGGACAACGTGCCTGCTAACATTTTGTTAGGAAATTATTTGGTAGAAATGGGGATGATCTTGGATGGTTTACCCATGGCCGCTGCAGGGGTCACCCGACCACAGGTCACACCGGGTCCGGCTGCGAGTCTGGTACCTTTGCCGACGGGGAAACCCAAGGCACAGCGAAGACGGAAGAGCAAGAAGGACGCCTCTGCGAAAAGGACCCCTTCTCTTCCTGCTGCTTCAGCAGCACCCACTGGGCTTCATGCTCCAGGAGGGCTGGGTCCAGTGGTAAACCCAAACTCAACTCATGAGGGAGACAAGGCAGAAGACTCTCCTGCGGGAGAGGTGCTCAACCCGAGGACAAGCCCTCATGGGCAGACTTCTGTAAGGGTCAGAGAGAGTGCCACTCTCTCGAGGGTCTGAGGAAACAGGCCCTGTCCCAGGCACAGGGAGAAGTGCCTAGGACATTCAGGATATATTAGTAGGGTGAGCTCCTTCTTAGTGAGCCCACTAAGCCTGAATCTGGTGCCCTCAAGAGGTTGGCGGTACCCCAGGTTTATAGGTCCTTCCTAATGCAGTTGGCACATGAGGTGCCCTTGGCTGGTCATCTTGGTACCAAGAAGACAAAGCAAAGACTCTGCCCATTTCTACTGGCGGCCCTGGAGGGGAGTAGAAGTGGAGTCCCACGGCAAGACCTGTCAAACTTGTCAGTTGTCTGGCAAGATTGGAGGCAGTGTTATTGCCCCACTGCAGCCACTGCCAGTGGTTGGCACACCATTTGAGGGGGTGGGCATCGACATTGTCAGTCCCCTTGACCGTCCCACTTCAGGTGGTCATCGGTTCATCCTGATCTTGGTTGATCATGCCACCAGGTACCCTGAGGTTATACGCCTTCGGACTGTTACTGCCAAGGTGGTTGCCAGGGCTCTCCAGGGCATTTTCACCGTTGTTGAATTCCCTAAAGAGGTCGTCTCGGACAGAGGATCCGACTTCATGTCGAGCTACATGAAAACAATGTGGAAAGAGTGCGGAGTTACTTACAAGTTCTCCACCTCTTACCACCCAGACCAATGGTCTGGTCGAGAGATTTAATAAAACTCTCAAGGGCATGCTAGGCACTTTGGAAGAACCCCTAAGGAGGAAATGGGATCTACTCCTACCATGCCTGCTGTTTGCCTACAGAGAGGTACCTCAAGAGGGTGTTGGTTTCAGCCCCTTTGAGTTACTCTTTGGACATCCAGTGAGGGGGCCACTTACCTTGATTAGAGAAGGTTTGGAAGCCACCCCTCCAGGTCCTGCCAAGCAAGTGGGGGACTACGTGTTAGGCCTCAGATGGAGGATGACACAAATTATGGGGTAGGCGACAGCGAATCTCAAGGCCAGCCAGCAATTCAACAAGTACTGGCATGACCTTAAAGCCTCGCAAGTGGATAGGACTCCAGGACAGAAGATCCTTGTGATGGAGCCTACCAAGCCTCGAGATTTGGCAGATAAGTAGACTGGACCCTTCAGGATAATTTCCAAGATGGGCAAAGCCAATTATCTGGTTGTCATGGGAGTCCCTATGGTAGCCCCTCAGGTATTCCATGTTAACATGCTCAAGCCTTTCCATAGGCGAGCCGAAGTCTCATGTCTCTTGCTAATTTCAGAGCAAGAAGAGGATGAGAGTAAGCCCCTACCTGATTTGCTGCATAGCAACCCTCAGGATGGCTCAGTGGAGGGAGTGCATCTGTCTCCAGATCTGACGACAGAGCAGCAGAGGGCCTGCAAGGCTTTGCTCTGGCAGTATGCCTCTCTGTTTTCACTGACACCAGGCCTTACACCGTGGTGTAGGTACGAAATTGACACTGGTGACAGTGTGCCTGTCAAAAGCAGGTGCTACCGTATGTCAGATACAGTTAAGAACCACATCCAGGCTGAGGTTGCCAAGATGTTGGATCTGGTTGTTATTGAACCCTCAACCAGTCCCTGGTCCAGTCCAGTGGTCCTTGTCCCTAAGGCAAGTTCCCAGGATTGGAGGTTCTGTGTGGACTGCAGAGGGGTCAATTCCGTCACCAAAACTGACGCACACCCATTGCCCAGAGCTGATGAGCTTGTGGACACCATAGGTGCTGCCAAGATTTTGAGCACCTTTGACCTTACCTCAGGCTATTGGCAAATAGCTCTGACGGACCATACCAAGGAAAAGACTGCATTCTCAACACTTGAGGGGCTCTACCAGTTTAGAGTCATGCCTTTTGGGTTGACGAATGCACTTGCCACTTTCCAATGTTTAGTGAATCATGCACTCAGTGGGCTGGAGGCCTTTGTGTGGCCTACTTAGACGGCATCGCTGTCTACAGTTCCACCTGGGAGGAGCATTTGACTCACTTCAATAAAGTGCTGCAGGCCTTGAAAAGGGCTATCCTCAATATCAAGGCCACCATGTGCCAGATAGCTCAGGGGAAAGCCACTTGTCTTGGTCATGAGATAGGAGGGGGTCAAATCCAACCACTCCCAACTAAGGTACAGGATGTACATGACTGGGAGACTCCCACTACTCAAACCCAAATGAGAGCCTTTTTGGGCCTCACTGGGTATTATCGCATCTTCATGGCGGACTATGGAACAACAGCTGCCCCTCTGAAAGCTCAGAATTCGCCCAAACGACTGAGGAAGGTTAATTGGAAAGAAGACTGTCAGAGGGCCTTTGTTGGCTTGAAAGAAAGTCTGTGTGGGGCACCTGTTTTGCGTGCGCCTGACTATAGCAAGCCCTTTATCGTCCAGATGGATGCCTGCGACACCGGAATTGGAGCTGCCTTGTCCCAGTTAGATGACAAAGGGAGGGACATCCAATCATATTCATCAGTAGACAACTCAAGGGTAGGGAATTTAGGTGGGCCACTGCTGAAAAGGAATGTTTTAGTATAGTTTGGAGACTTAGGCATTTTAGGCCCTATTTTACAGGGTCTACCTTCAAGGTCGAAACAGACCATAAGCCCCTGAATTGGCTTATGCAGATGAAGGGTGAAAACCCGAAACTGCTCAGGTGGTCCATTAGCCTGCAAAGGCTAGACTTCACTATAGAGCATAGACCAGGGAAGAGTCATGATAATGCAGATGGCCTTTCCAGAAGGTATGTTGACCGTCTGGATGAGGGTGTCAATCTCGTGTGAGATTAGACGCCTTAACCTCAGTCTGAAGGGGGAACGTGTAAAGATCGGAGGGGGGGTGTCTGTACTCCTGCTCTCTACTGTTGGTCGCAATGGAAGAGCAATCAAGGCCTAGCTTCTCAGGAGGTGATGCAGGCTGGTTCTTAAGTACAGTGTAGTCCCCAAGCACCCACAAAGGAATGTCCACAACCTGTATTAGTTAAAATACAGTCTTTATATAATTAAGGTTCAAGGTTATATCCACAATCACAATAACTCACTTTGTGTTCCGTTAATCTACAAGGGCA
This sequence comes from Ambystoma mexicanum, assembly GCF_040938575.1. Taxonomy (NCBI): domain Eukaryota; kingdom Metazoa; phylum Chordata; class Amphibia; order Caudata; family Ambystomatidae; genus Ambystoma; species Ambystoma mexicanum. The sequence continues at coordinate 229,411,545 of NC_090935.1, read as the reverse complement.
AATATATACACAGCTCTACTTGGTACCACCATTACTTTGATTCCTTTAAAGTTCATTAACTAGACTCAGTTTAAGGGGGAATTTGGTAGAATTTGGCGCACAAGTGGCGCACATGGCTGACGCACAGTGTGTGCGTGCCGCAGTCTGTGCCAGCCGCGTGCAGCAAAACCCATTTCACTGCACAGCGTATTCATGGATTTTAACATCCATAACCAGTCGTGGTGCAGCGACCCTGCAGCAGCGCCAGTTATGCCCCCAACCCCGCCCCGTGCGCCAAAAACATTGCACAAATCCAGTACATGGCGCAAAGGCTAGTGGACCAGCATACAGCCCCCCAACCACGATAATGCGTGTAAAACTCCCCGCGCACCCCTCAGAATACACGTCCTCCGTTCGCGTTAGCGAAAACACGTGTAAAACTCCCCGCACACCCCTCAAAATACACATACCTCTCTCGCGCTAGCGAAAACGCACGTGAAACTCCCCGTGCACCCCTCAGAATACACGTACCCCTCTCGCGCTAGCGAAAATGCACGTGAAACTCCCCGCGCACCCCTCAGAATACACGTACCCCTCACACGCTAGCGAAAATGCATGTGAAACTCCCCGCGGTGCGTGGGGAGTTTCACACGCGTTTTCGCTAGCCTGAGAGGGGTACGTGTATTCTGAGGGGTGCGCAGGAACTTTTACATGTGTTTTTGTTAGCGAGAGAGGGGTACGTGTATTCTGAGGGGTGCGCGGGGAGTTTTACACGCGTTTTCGCTAGCGCGAATGGGTGACGTGTATTCAGGGGGGTGCGCAGGGAGTTTTACACACGATTTGGCAGTGTGGTCCCTCCCCGGTGTGTCCCTAACCCCCTCCCCATGCCCCGCAGGCAGCCCACACCACAGGGAAGCACCCTACACCCCTGGGCATGCCCCGCAGGCAGCCCATCACCCATGGGCATGCCCCGCAGGCAGCCCGCATGGCACCATGCACCTGGGAGCCCTGACACATGTCCCCTCACCCCCAGTGGCGGGCACCTGGGAGCAGGCCCTGACTCATGTCCCCTCACTCCATGGAAAAAAAAGAAAAAATGAAGTTAAATCCAGTCCAGAACTATATACAATTTAAAAATCCAGGGTCCATTAGCCCAACTATCCAAAGGAAACCTACCAAAAAACCTACCTAATAAATAACTATATACAAAAAGGCGGGGCATAGTCCATGCACCCCAAAGGAAAGGAAAATGGAAAGGAAACTTACACCTACATAACTATTTACAAATGTGGCGGGCCAGTCCCACGGCTCATTTAATGATGTTCCGGGCCAGGGCATCATCGAACTCCACGTCGATATTCCGGAGGTGGGTCTGTTCCCTGGCCTCGAGGTCTTGAGGCAGGGATGCAGCCATGGAATCGCACAACTCCCTGCGAGTTTCCTCGAGGCCCTCCGCCTGCCTCAAAGCCTGGAGCATGGAGTACTCCGCCCTGACCATTCTGAACCGTGCCCTCTCTGCCCGCCGCCTCTCTGCATCTATTTGCCGGCCTAACCGCTGCCACATGGAAGACACTTGCAGTCCGGGGTCCTCCTGCTCCTTAGCCGATGCCTGCCCCCCGGTGTGTCGATGGCCCCGAGCCATGATGCCTCCCACGCTGAGCCTGCTGCTGCCTCAGACGCATCTGCCTCTGCCACCACAACGGCCTCTGGGCTGATGGAATCCCGCAGCGCCGTCAATGATGCCAGAACATCCTCCATCTGCTGGGGTCCAGTTGGTGGGGTGGCTACCCCTGCTGGACCTCCGACTCCCGACTGTGGCAGGGATGGGATCTCCACCAGTCTGGCTGCGTTGGTTGGGGCAGGTCCACAGGGGGCCCTGGTGGCATCTGGGCTGGAAGAAGGCATGCAGAAAGACTGGTACATAGTCTGCACAGAGTAGGAGAGGGCCACAAGACTGCCCGACACATGGAGGAAACCCCCGTCCATGGCCGCTCCCAACTGGGCCACGCTGGCACGCAGCTCTTCATGATGACGTGCGCGGTCCCCCCAGGAAGCACGCACGTCATCACGAATGTCACGCGTGCGCAACACAACACCAATCAGGACAGACTCCATCCGGTCACGGGTTCCCTCGTCGGCAGGTAGAGGGGTGCCAGATGACGTGGACCTCCCCCCTACCTGCAGATGGGCCTGGGACGGGGCACCTCTGCTGGTGCATGGTGATGCAGTCACAGTGTCTGGGACAGTGACATGCACAGGCCCCTCCACGGTGACCTGTGCTGCCTCCTGCCCCTGCCCTTGGACTGCAACACTTGCACCAGTGATACCACCCACACCAGGCCCCATGTGCGGCTCAGTTGCGGCCTCCTCCTGCTCTGTGCACGCCACCAACCTGGATGGCTCTGCACCGTCTTCCGCCCTCGCAAGCCCCTGTGGGGGCTCACCCACCCCTTCCTCTGCAGCCATAGTGGCAGACGCGGCACCAGTCCCCTCGCTCCCGGATGATGGTAATTCCTGGGAGGGTGACTGGGCCTTGCGTCACAGGCCGTTGGAGGCATCCCCGCCGCTTTGCTCCACAGCGCTGTCTCCGCCCTCTTCTTCACTCACCGCTGTGTAAAGGGAGACATTGCACACAAGCATCAGGGTACTGAACTATAGCCCCCTAGACACAAAGCAATAGCACATGAGTGGCACTGTCAAACGTCACTTCCATCATGTTCCTCCACAACACATGGGTCAGTGCAGGCAACACACATACAGAAACAGGCACAGCACATGCAACAAACATTTGCATCCATGTCCAAGGCACTGTTGAAACATACAATGGTGGGTTGAAACTCACATGCATCATGGGTCATACTGATCACATGCACACACATCACCGGAGTTTCATGCATCTGGCCTCATATACCCCAGACACAGTGGATACAAGGATGACTAGGCTGCATCAGTGAATGAACATATCGTCACGGACATGTGTCACACATCCATGGCGTTTACAAGTCACACACACGCTACTCAGACACACAGACATGTACACCATACATGTCCATGACAGCAGCCCCCATCTCTCACACCCCAAACATGTCCAAGTACAGAGACAGGCATGCATTCATGTGTGCATTCCGCATGCTGCTCCGCATGTTGCATTGTAACACATAAACCATCCATGTGGTTCATGCCTGACTGGACTCACATGCAGCACCATCATGTCCCTGCACACACACATCCATACATGACTCATGTCACACATGCAGCCAAGTAGCTAACTACCAGCCAGCACACTGCACATGCCCTTTTTTACCCGTGAATGCATGGCCACTTACCGCTCGACTCCAGACAGGCCTGCATCCTGAGGATCTGGTGTTGAAGCACTAGGCGAATGCGCTCCAGGACCCTCATCTGCTGGCTGGTAAACTGGCCTCAGTGCCCCACTGCATCCTCTGCTTCCAAGAGGTGCCGGGCCTTCTTGAGGGTCCTGGACTTGTAGTCCCAGCGCTTCTGGACGTGTTTGATGTTGCGGGCTGCCACCCCCTCCGCATTGATGGCACCCACTATGTTCGTCCAGATCCTCCTCCGTCCTTCCTTGTCGGCGTACGATGGTGAGAAGAGGGCATCATAATGCCCCAGGACTTGCTCCACCAGGATGCCAACTTCATTGGCAGTGAAGCTGGCAGCCTCTGCCTCTCTGCTGGGGGGTTGCCACTGTTGCCAGATGGTGCTGTGTTGGACATGACAACCCCTTAGGCATTGGTGTGAGTGGGCAAGTGGGTCCTGGAGCTGGGCTGTGGAGCGATGGAATACCAGTCGGGAGTCTTCTGTTCCAGCATGGGTGGTCACAGCAACTGTACCCCTGCAGATGGCAGATGTGCAGGTACCAATGGCAGGGCACGGTGGCAGCAGGCAGGCAGGCAGCAGCAGATGGCTTGTGGGAGGCTGCTCAGGGATCTGGGGGGCAGGAAAATGGCCTTCTGGGCAGGAGCGTGGTCTTCCGTGTGTTGTCGGGTGGCCAGCTTGATACGGAGTGATTTGGCACGTGAAAAAACTGCACGTGTAATTCGAGGAAAGGCCCTTACTGCGTAAGCACGTATGTGACATGATACGTGCGGGTGTTTCCCTCAGCACAGGTGAATCCGTACATGCAAAAAAGTCACGTCTGCATGTGAATGCATGTAATTCGAGGAAAGGGCCTAAGTGCGTACGCGAGTATGTATCGTTATGCGCGCGGATGTTGCTCTCTGCATGGGTAAAAGGTGAGCGCGGGCCAGCAAAACACTGTACGTGCTGTTCGTGTAGACCGACGCATGTGTTTACTCTGCTGGAATCACACGCGATTACTTCATAGCGTCTGAAGTCCATACTTCTTCTTTTGGTGGGGTGTTGCCTACACGCACAAGCGTGTGTGTTTTTTTTTTTTCTCCACGCAAGGCAGACGGTGAGTCGCATACGCTTTTCTCCCACTGTGGTTCCCCCTGTGCATGCGTACCACTTAGAGGTCATAGTAGCCCGTGTGTTCCACGCGTACGTGTTTTTTGTGTTCCTGGGTGCCACACCGTACTGCTGGAAGTAATATTCACGCACATGGGTATCCGGGGTTGCGTGCACATATTTTTCTTTTCTTTTTTTCCTATTTCATGTGCTTGAATTTTTTCTTTTTTAAACATTTTTTGTTTTTTGTTTTTTTACTTTTCTTTTTGGGGGTGCCTGAGCGTTGCGTGACCGTCATTTCTCCCCAGGGGTCACAGACAGCCTTGCAGGGCTACTTGGGTACCTATACCATCAAGTACCCTGCCCCTTTCTAGCCAATTGCCCAGGACAATTGTTGAGTGAATCTCCCATAGCCCATTTTACATCGGTGTCATGGTTGGGAGGCCACCAAAGGCTAAGGGAGGCAACGCTGGGTGTCCTCCAAGCTCTGGACGTGGTCGGGCACGTGGTTGCGAAGACCAGGGAGGACGGGGAGGCCAGGTTGGCTACAGGGGTGGAAGAGGCAGGGGTGCCCCTCTGGGACGGGATGCCCAGCCATGTGCTGGTGCAGACATGCCACCACCCCCTTTGGTTCCTGGTGATGCAGCTGTTGCATCACAACCTGGCGCCCATATCAACCAACAGCAATTTACATCTGCTGTCACAGGCCCACCGGTGGTGGTAGCTGCAGGTGCAGCTATGGACACCTCCACCCGGGCTCTGGGTCAGGCAGCGCATGTTTCGTTGTGTGAGGAGGACTCCCAGGGCGATTTCCCATCTTGTCCAGAGGGTGGGCTCATGTGTGTCCACTCTGGCTGTGACTGTGGCACACATATCTGGGGCAGTTCTGACATCTACTGCCCCAGGCAGCCGGGTGGTGGTAACTGCATGTGCAGATGCAGCCAACACTACCCCGGCATTGACTCAGACCCAAGCAACACCTTCTGTCCTCATACCAACTCCCACTGCCTTGGGCCAGTCCACCAGCGCAACTGCCCCCACTGATCAGGGCCACATTGCCCCCTCAGGGTCAGTACCACCGTCCAAAAGGAGGAAGCGTGCTCCTGCACAAGAGGCTGGAACCCCAGACACGGCTCTGGCCTCCGCCAAGTCAAGGAAGAAGCCTTTCTGCAATAAGGAACTGGACTTCCTTGTGGACTATGTGTCGGACCACCAACACAATATGCTTGTGTGCCCACAGTGCCATACAAAGCATCACCAGCGTCGGGTCCACTGACAGCATGTTGCGGATGGTGTGACATCCACGGGATTCCAGATGTGCACAGCTCAGCACTGCTACAAGCGCTGGAATGACCTCAGACGCAGTGCTAAGCAAAAGCATGCCTCCAATTACACCATGACTCTGGTGACTAGTGGTGGGCCACAACCAGAGGAGGATGAACTCACTCAGCATGAGGAGATCGCTTCAGAGTTCATCCCAGAAGAACAAATCCGTGGAGTGGGAGAGAGGATGGATTATGATGCATCATCTGGTGAGTATTGATGCGTGTAAATCAATGACATGTGTGTTTGGCATGTGTGACCTGCCCAGCTACAAGTAGGCTCTTTCCTATCTTCAATTCCCCTCACCACCTGTGTTGTTCACCAGGGGTCTGACCTCTCGGCCCCAATTCATGGAGAGCAAGTGGCAGCTCTTGTCTACTGCATTATCATTTTTTTGTACAAGTTCCGGTGCTATGCTGATGGCAACCAACTCATTTCCTGGCTGATCTTGGCCACCTCTTATCCCTAACTTATTTCTGATAGCCTCATGGCCATTTGCTTTCGGTGTACTATCAACAGTCTCTGTCTGAATGCCAGCAAGACTGGCATCCTCCTCATCGATGCACCTTTGCCATCCTTTGCCATCAATCTCTGGCCAGCCCCACTTGGCCCTCCTCCTGCCTTCACCTGCAAGGCCAAGAACCTCAGGGTCACCTTTGACTTAACACATCCCTTTTACACACATATTTGTGACGCATCTTGGAATGGATTAACCTCTTGCTCTGCCTCCTCAAGGGTATGTGCCTTCCCTCACATTCTCCTACATGCTCACAGTCTGTCAAGCTCTGGTTTATTCAAGGTTGGGGTACTGTGACAGTCTCTTTCAATGTTCGACCTGCCTTCACCCTCCACCACTACTCCAGTACAGCACTGCAAGACTTTACCTTGGCCTCAAGCCCTGAGATCCTATCTTTCCAGCGCTGTGACCTCTTCATTGGCTACCAGTGGATGCAAGGATGTTACTGCAGACCCTCAGCATTGTGCACAAGGTTTTTTGGGACTGGGTAGAAAGTACCTTCAACAATCCCTCTACCAATTCCACCCCTCTTGAGTCCTTTGCTTCCCTACCCCACACTCCCTCAAGGTCAGTTGTTACTTGAATAAATAAGGTAGAAGCAGATCTGAGTGTGCTGCTGGGAGCTCACTTTTGAACAGCCAACTGGCCATGTTGAATCTTGAGGAGAGAAATATCTGCTTTCTGGAATCACCTCAACACCTTCCTACTTGCTCCTGCATTGGCCCCTCTTCTACCCAGCTGAACAGTTTCCTATGTTGGCACTGTGCCCCTGCACACACTCTGTCCATTGAATCAGGTACCTGCTCACCCTGCCTCTTTGCTGCACTGCCTACAGGCCTCCCACATCAATGGGTCCAGTGTGTGTCCCCATACAGTCCTGCACTCTTTGTCTGCAATCACCAGATTCGCCATGTCCAAAACATCTTGCACTTGCCACTTGCTGGCTGCACTCCCACTTTTTGAATGGACATTCTCTCAATGGACTTCATTTTCCTTCTTTGGTCTCCTCTGTTTGGCACGTTTCCCTTCTCCCCCTTCCTGGGTCTTCAACCCTTTATCCCTGATCCATGCACTAGCGTGTTCTGTATGTCTCTGTGACCAGTATGATAGTTGTTTTGAATCCCTTTTCTCCCTTGTTCCCCTCCCTTTGATTTTTTGAGCTCTGAGCCACTTTCGTACGAGTGCAATCTTGATGGTGTTGTGTGATGTTGACCTGACATGTATGTACCCATGTCCCTCCCAACACAGTAAGGAAATGCACTAGCGTAGGTGCCTCCTATGGCACATGTACTGTGCATAGTTGATAGTAGTTGAGTGCTGCACATGAGCATGCATGTTACATGTATCATGGTGTTTTCGGTTACATTTCTAGCTGTGTCTATTTGTGTGGTAACACATGCAATACTTGTGTGGCATTTACATTTTGCACACATCCTTTACTGCTTTTGGGATGGCCCTGCATTGCAATGCTACTGGATGAATGTAGGGGTTTGATTTGCCTGTGACATGGCTGTTTCATTATTTGTCTATCAATGTTGTGAACTGTATGTGTGTGGTATGTGCTACTGACATGCATTTTCTTGTTTCTCCTTTTTATGTTGCAGGTGATGATGCACTGGTGGCAGAGGATGAAGATGTCATCCCAGACACGGTGGTAAGTTCACATGATCAACCAGGCACCAGTGGTGGTCGTGGGGTGGCAGCCCATGAGAACTCACAGGTGCTCCAGGCCATCGTGTCCAGAGCTGACTCTAAGTCAGGCTCTGATGTATCCTCTGACCACTATGTTGAGCCGGATCTGCATCATGACGTGTCGACACCGGTAGGTGATCCTGTGTCGGATGGTCTTCTGTCTGCAACCCCTGCAGTAGGGGGCCAGGCAGCGTTGGAATGTCTGCCTGTGGTGGTTACGGGTGCACGGTCACACTCGACACCAGTTGGCCATGTTCCTGGGGCATCAGGTCGACGGAGGGATGCAGTCTTGCAGCCGCGGGCGGCACCAACCCAGCAAGGACCACGGATCCTTGGGCCCAGCTGGTGTGGTGTCCAGCAACGCGGTGGCCGTGTGCCACCGGGGTCAACTGAGTGGGAGCGTTCCATGATTGCCATAGCACAGCAACGGGGGGAGGCAGTTGAGGTGATTGCTGAAGGTATGGAAAGTGTGGCCCATTCCATCCTCCCTTTGTAAGGCAAATGGTGCTCCATCAGCGGGCTACGCAGTCCACATGCCGCTCACTCAGACTTGGCATGACTGCATATGACAGGGCGCGCCGGGCTGAAATGGTGGCGCTGCGTGAAACACTTAATGCTCAAGCAGAGGCACACAGTGAGGCCATGAGGGTGGAACAACAAGCCCTCCAATCTACTCTAGCTGACCTCATGATGGATCAGAGTAGGCGGACAGAAGACAGGTTTGAACAGCTTGAAAGAACCATCTCGGCTGAACTCCGTGCAAGCCGGGAGTCACTCCGATTGTCATGTGAGGCCATGCAAGCAGAACTCTTTCTCACACGTCAGTCCCTGCAGGAGGAAGCACATGTGACACGTGAGGTAATGCATGCTGACCTCAGTCTCATTGCCCGCCAGGACCTGGCTTACCAGACCCGCATACTTGCTGCCATTGAGGGGCAAGGTATGGCTAGGCGTGGTGAGTCAACTGCACCACATCCACCTTCTGATTCAGATCCAGAGGGTGACGATGACAACCTATCTCCCACATAGGTTGGGCCGTGCAGGCGCTGAGCCCAGTGAGGTTCTTTTTTTACTTCGACATCTACACATGTGGGTGTAGAGGTGCACCCTGTACCTCCACCCTCCTGGATGCCCCCTCTCACGCCCTGGGTCATATATGCCCATTTTTGATTTTTTTTCCTGCAAGTTGTTTTTTTTTTCAGCAGTTTTTATTCTGATAATATTTTTGATTTTTCATCCGAATTGTATGGTTTGTGGTGAGTATGTTATCTTTTTATTTTCAATTCTTTAATTTATTTAATATTTACATTATTTTGTTGTTCTTTTTCAATGATTTCACTTTGCTTTTTATTTGTTATGTTTTTCTTTCTGGTTTTCTTCTATTTTATTGATTTTGCTTCTGTTTCTTTCATTACTCTTTTCATTTTTTTATTTCAATTGATTATTTGATTTAATTTGTATTTTCTTTAGAAATCTTTTTTTCAGTTTTATTTTGTCTATTGTGCATACATGTGACAGTGTGGTGCTTTGTGGCATCGGAAGGCATCCACTGTGTGTTCCTGCTGGGCCCATTCAGGCTTGTCTTGTGTATGTGTTTTGCTTGGGGTCCTGACACATATGCTACTCATGCTTCCCTTTTCCATGGGCTCGCAAGGATGGCTCGGTGTAACAGCATATGACACATGGGCATTGGGCTCCCGTCATATCTGTGGCCAGCCTGCAGTTCTACTTGTGTGTACACCTCTAGTGGGTATTCCAGATGGGTTCTCCAATGCATGTCTGCACTTAACTTTGGTGAGTATTAAGCTGACTGTGCATTTCATCATGTTGCTTGAGATGTTTGTTATGTATTGACTGTCTATGTTGATGCTCTTCCTGCTGTAGCTGGTACCATGCACCCTTTGGCTGCATACAACACACTGATGGTGGGAGGGGTCCATGTGCTGAGAATGTTGAAGTGGGACAGTTTTCACACAGTGATTTCGATATGCCACATGAAGGCTGCACGCTGAGTTACCCCTGTCACCACGTATTTCAACAAACACCCAATCCTTGCTAGCACCACTTTGGACATTTCCCAGCCCTGGCTGGTGTTTGGATATGACAGCTGAGTTATGACTACATTGTTTGTCATTTAAAATTTCAGTTTGTGTCCTGGACCTGCTCCCCCCTCCCACTGTTTGCACTTGGCCCTTGTGACAATCCAGACAACCAGGATGCTTGAGTCTGCCACCACTATCAAAGGCCCACTAAGGTGACCCTGTCTAGACCTGTCCACATGCCTTCTCAGTCACTTGAATACCCCTCTGTCTCCTCTGCCCCTGTCAGTGTCCCTCTGCCTCCCCCCTTCATCATCACATCACCTATTCTCCTGCACCGTCAGGTTTCCCTCTGCCCCCTATGTGTGTTTTATTTCACCATCTTCCCATTGGTCATTTTGAGCTTGGCCCCCTCCTCCCTTCACTCCTCCCTCTCCACCACCCTTTGGCCCCCTCCTTGTACTCTGGCTGTCATTTTCATCCACTACCCCAATTGCCATTGACCATGGTGATACGCAGGTGCTTGGTCTTTGCAGACATTTGCCCTTCTGCCTCGGTCCTTCCACACCCACCTTCACCATTTTAAGTATTATTTTGACAGTTAATTTGATAATTAGTCCCTCCACCAGGTCATCTCTTCCCCCTATGCACTATGTAGATTCTTTGTAGACCTACCACAGTTTGTCACCTGTTTTGTTACTCTCCTCACCTCTTCCCTCCTCTTCCATCACTCCCCTCCTTCTGTGACTCTGCACTGCGACTATTCCCGTCAGGCATAGGAATGTTGATGCTAGCTATGTCATCCTACATACTCTCCCTTATTGGTCCAGGCAATTGTAATATGTACTTTGCTTTTCCAGTTCATTATCACACTGTGGACTGTTTGAAGACATGTAGGAATGTACTGTTCTTCTCCCTTATTCACTCCCTCATTGATGCGCTTTGATGAAGTTTGTGTGTTGTTCATTATATGGATTTCTATGAATCAGTGATGGGTCACTGTCTGCCATTGCCGATGTGGTGTACTATGTACATGATATGTTCTGCTGGTCAATGGCTGATGCAATGTAGTGATTTCTTTTGAGGTGTCAGGGGATGGCTGTGGTTTGAGACACAGGGGGTTCCTTGGTGCTATGTTCATATGTGCTGTGTACGGGACAATGGCATTCACTTCATCTCACATGCATGTATTCTAGGCATGTCCATATGGACGAATCCACTTAGGCAACATCCCCCCCAACTACATTGCACTCAGATTGCCTTCTCATGCATGCTGTGTCACGACAATCCATGTTCACCTCCGAGTCATTTATCGTGTGCATGCATGACAGGGTAATACTTGGTTGTATGCCATTTTTTTAAATGATGCAGAAGGGTTTTCACCAATGCAATGCACACTCACTGTGCTGTGCAGTGTGCAGTGTTTGATATGGCAATTTGCTGTTGTCCAGTGTGCATGGCAAAAGGTATTCAGACTTTTGTTGCTTGAACCGCTGGTGGAATGCATTTGTGGCACCGTTTTCAGGGTGTGAGGTTTTGGTCACTCCTTTCTTCCAATTCCATGTGAGGTATAATTGTCTGGTGCCTATTTACATTTATCACATGGCACTTCATGGCTATTGTGTCATGTGTTGTGCATATGGTTGGATGTTTAGATGTTGCATGCCATGGTATGATGTGGCAGTCAGGGTTGAGGAGTGTTGGAAGGTTTTGGTTGACATACCAGTCCTTTCATGCCCTGTTTAGCAAGGGGGTGATGCCTTGAATGTGTTCCCTTTGGTCACATGGGATTGGTTGTGTTTAAGTAGCTAGGGATGCACACAATGTGGCACTTCCGTGGACACATTCTCAGAGTGGTAAGGAAGTGACAGTTGACTTCCCTTTCTCATCATCGATTGTGACCTGGTATGTGCCAGGCCTGTGTGCACTCCGCAGGGGTTGGAGTTTAGGTGAAAAATGTGACCACAAGCTAGGTACGGGCTGCCTCGCCACATGCCCTTTCCCCTCCCATGCGTGTGGTTGGGGATGTGGGGGCACCACCATATCCACCGGTACGCCATGCCATGTTGCAACGTGATCAGGATACATGCTGCCACAATGATCCTGCACACTACTGGGGGTGCATATAGTAGCTGTCCACCAGAGCGGTCAAGGGAGTGGAAGCGTGACTTGAGCACACCGAATGTGCGCTCCACTATGGCCCTGGTTGCAATATGGGCTGCGTTGTATCTTACCTGGGGTGGTGTGGTGGCGTTCCGTATGGGCGTCATCATGTAGGTGCTCAGAGGGTAGGCACTGTCCCCTGGTAAGGTGATAATAGTTGTAATTAGTGGGGCTTGTGTATTTGTCTGTGTGTGACATGTATGCATGTGCACAGGCATTTGTACTCACCTAGGAGCCATGTGTCGCCATGCCTCCCAGCTTCCAGGGCCCAGCTCAGGGCGGACATTCTGAATATGAAACTATCATGGGAAGACCCAGGGAAGTTTTCATATACAGAGGTGATGATTCCCTTGGCATCGCATACCACCTGCACATTGATGGAATGCCAGTGCTTGCGGTTTCGATAGATTTGCTCACTGCCCCTAGGTGGACGTAGGGCCACATGGGTGCAATCTATGGCACCGAGCACTTTGGGGAAGTGTGCCACCCTGTAGAAGTCCAGGACCACGGCCTGCCTGTCTGCAGGTGTTCTGGGCATGTATATGTGCCTGCAGACTGAGGGGCGCGCAGTGATGATTGCCAACACCTGGTGTAGACAGCGTGACTGCGTGCCCTGTGAGACACCCCCCACTGTGGCAGTTGTCCGCTGAAATGACCCAGTGGGCCAAAAAATGCAGTACATTGAGCACCTTCTTCAAGGGGCTCAATGCTTGGGAGCACAGGGTGGGCGATGTGAGTTCATCCTCCCACTCACTGACCAGCTCTAGGATGATATGAGGTGGAAACCTATACCTACCATAGACCTGGTCATCAGGCATCCCAAAAAGGTTGGGCAAAACAATGCGGGGCCTGGCTATCCTCCTCCTCCTGCGGTGTCCCACGATCACTGCTGCGATGAACGGGACATTCATCGTAGCTGTATATGCTTGTTTGTTGTTTGCACACACTTTTATGCTGCGTGAGGGTGCTTCCGCCTGCTTTCGTGTGCCGGACGTAATTGTGCGTGTGCGTGTGTTTTGACATGCGCGGGTTTCCACTATTCTGTTCCATGAATACGTGTAGTTCGCATGCGTGTGGGCGTTCTGTGTACTTCCCAGCGGTACTTCCCCAGTTACGCTCTTGTTTTCACGCATTGTTCCCCATTCTGCGTGTTCCGCCCCTTGTTCCGCCCACTTTTTGATGTGTGCGCTGACATTGTGTGTTTTCGCTGTGTGCGTCGCGTGGATTTGGCGCACATCCCGGAAAATACACATGCAGGGTCTTCCATGAATCGCAAGCGTGCGATTCACCTGCGTGCGCTGGCTTTTTCACGCTTACGCCTGCTTGCGCCACTGATTTCTACGCACATTTATTCCATGTATTACCCCTAATGTCACACAAATCAATAAATCCAGTGAACCAATGATAGATTTAGGAGGACTACGAACAGACGGCGCAGGAGATGGAGCTCCAGAAAGGGCCTCCCCCCGATAGTGGTTTTTCTTTTTGTTCTTTTTGTTATTGTTAGTATTAGAGTGTTAAACTGACGGCCAAAGCTTTTGAGCATCAGCAATGTTTGGGCGACAAGTACTTCATGTTGGGGAGTATAGGGAGGGGGAGGGTGGGGAGAGTTTGCACGGTTTTTTATTATTTTGGGCTATCACATGTCCACCCGACGATCCAATCACAACCCTTTGTATGAGCTACCTCACATTACCTCACATGGGGACCCCACCCCTGCAGCACACACCAGCGGGATACTGACCTTTCTTCCTGATCATGATATCCTGAAGACCCTTCAATACATGCTGTAAATGGCATCTGCACAATCCCAACCGTCATCTGTTGATCGTCCCAGATCCCATAAACTGCTCACCTGGAACGTGAACGGAATGACCTCTGGAATCAAAAGACGCCTTGTTACGCAACTCCTAAAAATACACTCCCCTGATATAGCTCTGATAACTGAGACACACCTAGCAGGGTCAAACTGCACCTTCTTTCAAAGAACTAATTACCGTTCTGCATTTCATGCGGGATACACAATGGGATCCAGAGGCACTCTTATCCTGATACATAAACATGTCCCATTTGTTCCACAGGTTGTAGAGCAAGATCCCAGGGGTCGCTATGTGTTAATCTTAGGAGTGGGAAGATGGCCATTGCTTCAGCATACTCTCCACCGGGACTGGGGCAAGAATTGGAAGACGAACTGACCATTCCTATGGAAAGACATCAACCCACAATGTGGATTCTGGGGGGAGACTTCAACGATGTCATGTGTAATATCATGCACTGCACTCACCTTAGACACCGCAATCCGGACACCCCCAGAAGTTGGCAAACTTTATATCCACCCTAGGCCTCCGTGATGTGTGGAGGGAACTACACCCGGGAACTAAGGGATATTCGTTCCACTCAGGAGCCCACGGCTCCCTGTCTAGGTTGGACTACCTTTTCCTTCCAAACATCGACCTGCACAGGGCAATGTCCGCAGAGCTGCTTCCCCGTGGTATCTCGGACCATTCACCACTGATGGAGGAATTGTGAATTCATGGCATAATCCCCCCTAGAACATGGAGATTGAACAACTACTACCTTGGGTTCCCAGAATTAGTTGACCGCCTCACTGACGTAAACAATGAATACTTTGAGATCAATGAAGCTGCAGTGGATAGCCCAGTGACGATACAGGAAGCCTATAAAACAGTGCAGAGGGGAGAGATAATTTCCTGGACAGTGAACAAAAGGAAAGAACGGCTCCAAAAGATAGTGGAAGCGGAAGGGGAGATGAATAATTGGGAAAATAAATATATTTTTGATCCAGCCCCCGAGGTTCATGGGTCCCTTAAGCGCGCCAAGGAGCGCCTTCTGAATATGGAGCTGGACAATGCCAAAAAAAGCCCCCTGGGACTCCGGAGCGAGGATATATACGAATTTGGGGACAAGGCAGGCAAAATGCTGGCCTAGCTTGACAAAAGAGATGAGGAACAACGCCATGTCCGAGAGATTGTCACTTCATATGATAAGATAGCGGAAGCTTTTGCGGAATTCTACGCTGACTTATATTGGGCTCCAGCTTCTTCACTGGACCCCTCCCTCTTAGACAATATTACCCTGCCATCTCTTTCTGTACAACAGAAGGAGCAATTAGACTACAACCTCTATGAAACGGAAAATGCTGAGGCGGTAACACAATTGCAAGCAGGGAAAACACCGGGTCCTAATGGATTTCCGGTCGAAACCTGACAAAAGTTGGGTGGTGACAAAATGGCGTCCCCCCTCCATAAAATGTTTCTTCGTGCACGTGAACAGGGAACCCTTCCACTAGACCTGTGTAAGGCAACCATCGTAGTTATTCCCAAATCGGTCAAGCCCGCCGAAAGATGCGTTTCCTATAGGCCCATATCGCAAATTAATAGTGAAGCCAAGGTTCTCGCCAAACTCCTAGCTAATCGACTACAATCGGTCGCTTCCAGCGTGGTCCACCCGGACCAATGTGGCTTTATGCCACATAAGTCAACCCGAATAAACCTTTCGACGCCTCCATCTAGCACTAGAATGCGCTCCCATTGCAGATACACCACTTGCCTTATTGGCAATTGATTTTGAGAAGGCGTTTGATTCGATCCGAGGGGACAGCCTTTGGGAAATTATGCGACACATAGGGTTTGGAGAAACCTTTTTGGGATGGGTACAACTACTCTATACAAATACCCAGACAAAGGTCAGGGTGAATGGGTGGCCCTCTCGACCCTTTCCTCTCGGCAGGGATACACGGCAGGGATGCCCCCTCTCTCCCCTCCTCTTTGCCCTCGCGATTGAGCCGCTTGCTTTGTGGCTCCGCCAGAGCGCAGCTTGGGTGGGATTTAGATGGCTGGAGGGGCATGAGGACCAGACATCCCTATATGCAGACGATCTTCTGATATAGCTGGGGGACTCAGCCTGGTCTTTCCCTAAAGTGATGCGGATGCTCATCCGCTTCGGTGAATTCAGCAGACTGAGAATTAATTGGGGGAAATCCATTCTTTTTCTGGTAAAGGGTGGAGTGCAGGCTATCCTCCAGGACTGTCTGTACCGAGTGGAGCGGCACGGCTTTGATATCTGGGAATTTGGATATCCGGGGACCTGGCTAGTTATACAACACACAATTTCTTGCCGATCATTGTTCGTCAGCGATGTTCACCACTGGAAACTCCACCCCCTGACCCTTATGGGTAGCACAGCACTCTTTAAGATGATGACCCTCCCAAGATTCCTATACATCTTGCACAGTGCTCCGCTCAAGATCCCAGACTCTGAATTTGACTGGGTACAGACCCTTCTTAGGGAACTCATATGGGGTAGAGGTCAACCCTGTATCGCGTTAACTATGCTCCAAAGAGCGATTTGGGAAGGTTGGATAGGAATGCCCCGACTCCAAACCTATTACTGGGCTTCACAGTTTGCAGTGGTCAATGACCTGCTCTATGGTGACCGGGAACTACCCCACATAAGGGCTGAAGTGGCGGCTATTCACGACACAGACCCACTACGCCTGATATACCAACCTCCTCCGAGACCCCTTCCGCCTACAACCGCAGCGCGTATAGTACTGTTTGGAGACAAGCGTGTACTCCAGAGACCCGCGCCCAGCCCATAGAGCCGAGGTTTGCTCCGAAGTACTTTAAGACAAGATAGCTGCACCCTTGAGATGGATGGGGGTGCATATTTATTACTCCAACACCAATCAATAAGGACAACGTAATGGTTTGGCAAAGGGAGTCTGTTTAATGACAAATACAAAAAACGGGGAGTCATGGAAATCAGCAGTGATGCGATCGTCCTTCTCGCTTCAACTCCAATGACCTTCATAAAAATCATAGCATTTATTCTGAAAACACGTCATAATTGACGTGTAACACTCAAAAGTTAATGTGCAATTCTATTGGTTGGGAAAAGGTAACTTTAATATAGGTACTATATCTGTATATGGTAACGGAGTGAGGGGATTGGGTAAACACTTTCGGGTGGGCGTCTAAGCCCTTCCTTCAAAAATGACTACTGTAGATGTCACTAAAAGTACAACGTCCCATTGGTTCTACTAACTACAGGACCCTAGATTATTTGGTCCATTGTGATTGGGTTGGCACCAACCCCATGCATACATTTCCACTTTGTTCAGCAGCACGCAGAACGGTCAGCCAGGTGCAGGGTGCCCCTTAGTTACCCAGCCATCCTCCAATTAAGGTTACAATCAATCATCGCTTAAGCAACTATGTGTCAATTATTTTACTGTGGTCGGCCTCGAAACTGCATCTTATGTCTGGAAAAGTTCTGATATCTCTGCCTGGGAGGATGTCAAGCATAGGTGTGAACCCGTGCTTCTTCTCGCTCGGCTGGTCACATGCTACCCACACCGTGAATTTGTCTAGTTTCTCTCAATTTGTGCATTTAATTCTTATTCACCTTGCCACCTGCCTACGCCTCCTTATCTCGACCTTTCTGAGACAAGATATTCTGTTCTTAAGCTTCAATTATATGTAGCTACTGTTCGTTTCATCTATTGGTATGATCTTGGCTCTCCTGGCATGAGTTGCATCTGCTGAGTTTCGATTCAGCCGTCTCTTCTCGTTTTGCTAGAATATGAATCTTGTCTTGTTTGGCCTCTTGTAACCTGAGTTGATTCTGCTTTTCGTTCAAAGTGGAATCGCACTTATAATACTGTGCTTCGTTTTGAGGTAGATTATGTAAAATGGCGCTTGCCACACTACTCTTCTACTTAGCATGGCAAGCCACACTGTTTTTTTTAGCTTTCTTGCAGTTCCAAGCATATTTACAGGTGTTAGCTGGTTGAATATCTTTATCCTGCTTACAGCTTAAGCTTCTTTGTATTTCAACATCTTTCTCCCCTTTTAGGTTCACAATATCTTTATTCATGGCGTTTCGTCTCTGTGTGTCATTCTCAGGTCATCATTTCTTCTATCTGTGAGTTTGTCGGGGTCTTCGTGATGTCACCATTCGTCTTTCATTAAGGCCTTTTTGGTCTCTTCTGGGACAGTACTGAGGCAATCTTCATTTCGTCTCATTTGCTGATAGGGTTTTCTCAAAAGATACCTTACCGTCCATGGTTTTCTGTGTATTGGGACTTCAATGGGTGTTGCTTTTCTGATAGGTACTGGGCAGAGCCCTACTGCGGCTCTCTGCTGATTTATTTGTTCATCATATGTCACATACCTCGGTGTGAACGTTCCTGGTACTTCAAAATGGGCGAATGGAGTGCAGGCTTTATTTGGGACCTCCTCTACACTCCCCCCTCTCGGCGATTCATCGACCATTTTCACCTCTGTCTTTGGATTCAACTTACTCGATTCGTCTGTATTTAGTTTCACACCCTCACCTGGGTTCATTCCTTCGTCATCTTCTGCATCTATACATGATGGTTTGAAGAAGTGTCTCTTTGGAGTCCATATCTTTATTACTCCTTTCAGGCTTCCTGCCGTTCTTACACGTTCGTCTTTATTCCATGTCATTAATTGACATTGTCCATTTGGGCTACAGTAAACCCATCTTCCCACATAGTTTCTGTGTTTTCTGGGATAGAGAAACTTTGTTCCTTCTGGTGCGTGAATACTGGTCTTCACAAAGTCTCTTATTTCTTCATCAGTCAGGTCTTTGGGCTTCCATCTTGGCTTTACATCAATCATGATCTTCATCCCCATGGCTTTCTTCGCAGTTTTCTGGCATTGCGAGATTATTATCTTGATAACACAAAATCCTAGTACTATCATCACTAGCAGGGCTCCCAAGAACTTGAATGCATCTGCAATCCATTGTGGAACCCATGAAAACAGTGATCCAAACCAGCTGTCATCATCAACTTCGTCGGTTTCATTGATCATCTGGTTCTGCAGGTTTGTCAGCATACTTATGGCTTCTGTTAAAGTTCTATTTTCCTTGTCGTGAGAAGGTATACATGTGCAACATGATTCTTCTATTTTTGCACAAATTCCTCCATCCATGGCTGTGATCATGTCAAGGACATATCTGTTCTGGAGAGCCATCAGTCAGATGGCTCTTAACTCTTCCTTGCATTGAATCCTTTTATGGTCGTGTTGATGGTCTGCAGTAAATCCCATCTGGTTATCTGCAACCATTTAGTATTTACTCCAACTTGGATTCTTGGCATGAAGAGTGTCGTGAACACTGATGAGGTGAGGCTGAACAGCCTGTGTTCATATGGGATTGCATGAAAGGCTTCTTCTGATTTAGCAGAGAAGTAATTTTCTCTCTTCATTCGAGTTTTCAGTTCCAGAGATCTCTTCTTTCTCAGGGGGGAATCTGCTTTTGGGAAACTGTCAATATTCAGGTCACTTTTCGGGATCACCAATGCTGGAACATGGATGTTCACTATTGTGCATATGCCTCCCCAGTTCTTTGGCAGTCTGATGTATGCTTTGGATCCGCATGCCCAATAATGATCCATAATTACTGCAGTTCCATGTACCATTCCTGGGGCATCAAAACTTTGTCCACAGTTCTGATTCTCTCCCATTTATCTTGTCCCATTATTCCTGAAACACAATTTAGGGCTTTCTAGCCGGCACTATCTGCAAGGGCCTCCTCTGTCTTCGACCCATGTCAGCAGCTTTGCTAGTTTTGGTCATAATGGCTTGCAAATCCTTTGTGAATTTTCAATTGCCTCCTTGCAGGCTCCAGCGACCATCCATGCTCTGCAGATCACTACTCCTTTCCCCCGTTCGTCTGGTGAAAGCACTGTTCCCCAAATTTGCATTTGGCCTCTGTTTTTCCAATTTCGAGCCTCTTTTGGAGTTTTTCCTTGGACATTTTGTCTCGGGTTCACTTCCCTTCTTATTCCTGCTCCTTTAACTCCAGGCTTCTCGTACCTGATCACATGATTCCTAGTATGAGCTCTGTTTCTTGCCTTAATGTCTTGAACATAATCATCTTCGTCGGGATAGGCTGTTTCAGTTGCCCATATTAATGAGGCATCACTTCCCATGAACTGTCCTCTAGTTTTGCACATGGCTACGTGTGAAAGACAGTGTGCTGTCTGGACATCACAGTTTCTACAGCTACGAAGATCTTGGATTTTCCCAAGCTGTATGTTAGGAGTGCACAAACAACGCATTCCTCTTCTGAATTTCGTCTTCCAACTTCCTTCATGTGCTGGTACCAAATATTGTTTCCCAGATGTGCTGTGCTGTCCAGGTAGTCGTTCAGTTCATTGTCATCTCCATGCATGCTTCTCTTGATCCTTAAGGTTTTCATGTAGGTTGCTATCACTACATCTCTGAATGCATCTGTATGGCTCTTTCTTGCTGGAGGATCCTCAGGTGTCCCGGTCCATGGTGCAGGCCTCCTCATCTGCGCCATTTGAGTTGACAGAATTCTGGCAGCTCTCTCTTGTTCCTCATGTAGTTCCTTCTCTCTGGCTAGGAATGTTCGTATCCATACTGGCATTGGTCTAGTATATGGTTGTACTGTTGAACTGGTACTTGTCCCTTGTGTTGGAATATATATGCTTGGCAATGCAGTCTCTGCAGTTTAATTCTTCATTTCCTCTTGGATTTTCTTTGCTTTTGCTATGAACAGCCATAATGGGTCTACTATTAGTTGTGCTTGCGAAATCTTCTTTGAGTTTGTCTTTGTCTTCATCAGTGTTGTCTCAGGAGTGTTTATGATCATCATTTCTGTTGGTTTTGTCTTCGGTTCTCCTTGTCTTTCTACAATGTCTTTTGTAGAGTTTCTTATGGCAGGCAGTCTCTTCTTCTCTACTGTTGTGGCTTGTGGTTTTGCAGTTATTGATAGTAGACCTGTTTTGTGTGCATTCAGTGTTTGCATGCATGTGGTTGTCAGTAACCTTTCTTCATTCATTCTTTGCCGACCCTGTCTCCGGCTTTTCTGTTTGTTTGTTACCACAAGTGTGTGTGTATCATTGCTAATCATATCCAAGTTCATTCATTCCTCCATCAGATCTTCTAGGGACTGGAATGACTATATAAGGTCTGGGTGCTTTTGTGGGTTTCATGCATGCATCATTAGGTGGGTGCACTGGAATTGGAACACTTTGTGCACCAATGAAAAATGCAGTTCTGATCATTAATGACAGTAAAACAATAATGAATATGATGCATAGATACATTATGCCCCTGCATGTCAGGCGGCAGCATTTTCTTCCAAGAAACGTGGTCGTCTCTCCTCCTACAGGAGGACCAGATTGCTGCTCTGGACCCCCATCTCGATCATTCGTCAAATGTCAATGTTATTATATTCCCTTAACCAATATCGTCTTTCAAGTTCTGTATTTAAGAGTGTCAGGTGCTCCACAAGTGTCCCCCCTCTTGTGGATGATGAGTTGTCTCTTATGTCAGGATACAGTTCCTTTGCTAGACTATGGAAAAAATCAAATTAAATAACACTTCAGTAAGTCCTTTTACTGTGCATGTTCAAAGTAAGTAAGCTCCCAGTCCACTCCTTGGATTTGCTTCAGTCCTGAGGACATATTGTATGCTAGTCAATATAAACGATACGGACAGGATAATGACAAATGCAATACGCCAAGTCCTTGACACTGCTTCCTCGATCTGTCCCTCGGCGGAACACTTTTTAGAATCTCCTCAGATAGTTCTGTTGATGGTTCGAGAACTCTGTTTGTAACATGATTCCATGCAAGAGCATGCCTATCTGTGCAACATTAGTTGGATCACTGATGAATGTGAGGACGTCAGCATCGATCGTTCTCCCCACTAGCTCTGGAAAGTCAGTGACTAGACAAAAAAGGACATTGTGAGCCAATCTGCTGTCTTCTATTGACAGGGACATCCGTCTTGTCTTGCTGAGGTTCAGGATTGTATACTTTCTCCTTAATGTAAACAATGTCTGCACTGTCCGGTCGCGTGAAGTGCGACTAGGATCACTATTTTATTTAAAAGTCGGCTTAAATGTTCTGTATTTTCTGGGTCTCGAAGAAACGTGAGTGTATCTTTTGTTCTTCTGATAAGAGTTGTACAATCTTCGATTATACGAAAGAACAATGGCCGTCATTACGACTTTAGCAGTAGCCATGTCGCTATTGGCGGCATGGCTGCTGCCAAAATCGGGTCCGGGTCCCAGTTCCCAGAATGGGAAATTATCGGTTCATTCCGAGTTCGGAGGGCCCAGTAATTCCTCCCTTCAGGAACCCGGGCCCAGACCTTCCCCATTCCCATTTCAGCCCCCATACGGCTGAATGGGAGAGCGAGCAAACAAAGATTATGAGTGGCCCATTGTTTGCTCCCTCTTCCCCTTGCGGGACTCGCTCTGCACGTCTGGTAAAACCAGACGTGCAGAGCGGGTCCCGCGAAGGGACCTCGTAATCAGGCAGTACGGGGTTGACGGCACCAGCACCTTTACCGGCACCGTTAACCCCTTACCGCCTGACTTATAATGAGGTGTTGATAAGCTCACTGATTTCCGCCTGTGTTTGAGACATTTGGTTCTTTTTCACTGTACTCAGGAAGTAGGAGAAGTTGTTCGGCAATGACAATGAGCAGTTGTCTTATTGTCTTTTCGTTTTCAGGATCTTGAAGAAAGTCAGTGACATTGGTGAGCCTCCCTACCAATGACGGGTATGATCTTACGACTAGATCAAAATAGGTGACCACATCCTTGGCGATGTCGCTACTGCGGGACACCATAAGTGATTCCGAATAGGGTCTCGGTATGGAATCAGTCGGGATACTGTATTTGCTTCCAATGTAAGTGTCCTCCATCAAAATTTGAGATATTCTTTTCTCATCAAGGCTTAAATGTGCCTCAGTCCAAAGTTCAAAGTTTGCAGGCTATGTTGTGGCTTATATGTGCAATTTTCTTCTTCACCCTGCAACTAAGATGCACAGAGGGTCCGTTTGCATGTCCTTATCCCCTTTTTTGCTTAGAGGAAGTGTCCAATTTAAGCCACAACTTGCAAAAGGTTCTTTGTCTTTGTCTAGCTGGTCATGCGTCCTTCTTCCTCGTCATGGATCTCGTCTGTACGTACTGTGGTTCTTCCCCGTCGCTCGTCAATTCCTCTCATTGGGGTGCAGGCAGGGAGCCTTCTCTGATGTAGGGTTTCATATTGCCAAGAAAAATCAAAGCTCTCCTGTCTTGTAGTTTCACTGCGGATGGAGTGCAGTCCTCCACTATGAAGGGACCGTTAAACCTTGGCTCGTCCCACTTTTTCTTTTTATGGTTCTTCACAAGGAAGGCGTCTCCAGGGAAGACGGATGGAACACGTAAACCTTGAACTTGGTCTGTTGTAGTATCTCCTTCTGTGTTCTGTGCTGCCCTGCACCCTTTTCGTCGTCGCTGCAGCTGGTCTGAAATTACAGTAAGGCAAGATGTCATGCAGTTCAGATAGTTTTGCATTTCATACCCTAAAATGTCTCCTGTTGACTATGCACCACATCTAGCTCTATCTCGGGGTGTCAAAGGAGTTCTCATTCTTCTTCCTGTGGCTATCTCGTGATGGTCGGAACTGGGTTGGTTCCGAAGGCCATACAGTGCCAAAGGAAGGCAGTGCAACCATTCCTTCTTTAGAGTAAGCTTCAACTTGGCTATCCTTTCCTTCAACAAGCCATTGAGCTTCTCACAGATACCGTTACCTTGTGGATGATACGCCAATGAGTGAGGGCCATTATCTGATCTCATGACTTTGCACACCCCCCACCTGGGGAACACTTCCCTCACTAAAAATGTGGCCGCACAGGTAGAGTCTGGGTGTGTACATGGACCTGCCTCAATCCATCTAGACAATGGACACATCACAACAATTAAGTATCTGTACCCGTTACATACTTGAATCATGTCGATGTAATCGACATGCAAGTGCTGAAAAGGCCCATTTGGACTTGGGACGACTCCTATCATTACTTTTAACGTGTGCCCAGCCGTGAATTGCTGGCATATTATACAGTTCACTATAAACGTGTTCAGCTAAATTCGGTATGAACCAGTCTTCAGCGAGCATTGCTGCTAGATTCTCTTTTGTCATGTGCGCCGGATAATGTAACTGCTCCAGCGCTATCTTTAATAGGGCTACAGGCATTACTGGTTTACCAGTGCTGTCTTGTCACCACAAGCTGTCAGAGGGGTTTAAAGAACACCCTCAATGTTTCCAAATATTCTTTTCTTCCTGTGGTGCCTCCCCTTGGAGTTCCATAAGCTGTGTTTGTCCAAAATTACTGTAACTTTCAGGTGCAGTTCGTGTAACTATCGTTCGCTCGTTGGCATAGATAACTACGGTGTCCGGTTAAAGTACCTAATAGAAAAGGATCGAATGCCAAAGGGTCGACTCAATTTGACCTAAAACCAAAGGGTTGAATATTTTCTTTTTAAATATATATTTTTTTGGGGGTTCCGTTTTTGAAAAAAAGTGGTTTTACCACAAAAAAGGGTGTTTGGGGGGGACGGACCCCCCAAAAAATAAAAAAAATAAAAAAAAATGAAATAAAAAATGTGGCCCTTTGGTTTTAGGTCCTTTTGATTCGATCCTTTTGGCATTCAATCCTATGCATTCGAAACTATTACCTATAACTGATAACTACCACTGCCATGTTCTTCTCACTTTTGGATGCCATACGTTTGGCTGCTGCTTGATTTCCGCGTGACATAAAATCAGTCCCTTTCATGTGGGTGTCACATTTGACGACCGCTATGCCCACTGGGAGCTGTAGTGCCTTGATCAGCCTGTCCAATAAGGCTGCATGCTGCACTGGTGTGCCGTCTGCTCGGAGGTAGCCGCTCCTTTTCCAGCACGCTAGATCTGCGTACAGTGTCGACGTCACATAGGCGGAGTCGCTGTGCACCGTTACTTCCTGCTCTGCGTGATTCTCAATGGCGAGTATCAATGCCAATAATTCTGCAGCCTGTGCTGAATAATGAGATGGTATTCGTGCACTAAGAAGCACTCCAAATTCTCCATTTGCTGTGTGTTTCATCACATCAATGCCAGTATATCTTTGTCCGTCACGTTGATTGACTCTTGAAGACCCGTCAATGAAGACGATCTCTCCTTCTGCCAAGTCATTTTATTTCACCCTGGGAATTTCATAATAGAATTCTTCATAATTTGCACAGTTATCTGTTGGCTCTCCTTCAGTGACTGGCTCTGCTATAAACATAGCTGGGTTCACTATCTTACATCGGACTACCTTAATCAATGGATTTGATATGATCACTTCATAAGCAGAAGCTCGCTGAGATCTCAATGTGCCCTTTGGTTTCTCTAGAATGGCAAATAGTGAGTGCTCGACGTACAACATCATTGAGCATCCCATCACAATGGTCGTAGCCTTCTCTACGGCGAACGCTGCAGCAGCTAAACATTGTTTGCAAGGAAAATGTCCTCTCATTACTGGGTCCAAATTCCCACTGTAGTATGCTAGGGGCTTGTACCCCAATGTGGTTCTCTGCATGGGTACTGCTGTCATAACGCTGCAATTCGTGTGTGAAAACAGATAAAATTCCTCAGCATAATTAGGGATCCCTAGAACTGGTGCTGTGCAAATAGCTTTTTTGAGTTCAGCAAATCCTTTCTCCATGGTCTCAGACCATTCAATCTTTTCTTGTGTCACTTGGGCCTTCTTTAGGGCCTGAAGTAAAGGCTTGGTGTAAGAGCTATAGTCGAAGACCCATGCCCTAACATAGTTGCATAGGCCTAAAAAACTCTGCATTTGTTTTATCGTGTGTGGCTTACCCGTGTTCAGTATGGCTTCAGCCCTTTCTGAGGTCACTTTCTTTCCCTCATGTGAGATCAGCTGGCCTATGTACAGCACTTCTTGTTGACAATATTTTAATTTTTTCTTGTCAACCTTATATCCTTTCTCAGCCAGAATAGTCAATAGCTGAACAGAATCGTGCCTGCATTGTTCTTCTGTGGTGCTGCAAATTAAGATGTCATCCACGTATTGCATGACAACACTTTTTAATGCAATATTGCTCAAGTCCATCTGCCGGACAAATAGGAGACACACAGTACCCCTGTGGCAGCCTCGTGCTTTTCAGATGCATTTGTCTGAACGTGAATGACGTCAGATCCTGTGAGTCACGGTGCAACAGGATTGAGAAAAATGCATTTTTCAAGTCAATCACCGTGAAATATTTTTCCTCAACGGGTATGTTACATAGAATTCTAGACGGGTTAGGGACTAGAGTAAACGCGGTCTCAACAATATCATTTATTGGGCGTAAATCCTGGATTAGCCTCCAAGACCCTTCTTTACTTTTTTTTCACAGGGTAAACTGACGTATTCCATGACGACTCTGACATAACTAAGATGCCTTGCTTTATCATAGCCAAAATTGTCTTAAAAATCCCTTCATCTGCCTCTCTGGACATGGGATATTGCTGTGCTCTTGGGAGGATTACTCCTGGTTTCAGTTTAATCTTCTCTAACCCCCTTCAAGAGGCCTACGTCATAGGGTCCTGTAGTCCATACTGAGACAGGCACTTGGGCCATGTCGTCGTCAAAATATTCAGGACGGTTTTGAGCCAACATCATTCTCTCAGGTACTTCTCTTTTGATCATTCTCACCCAAAAGGTGAGACTCACTTCCACCATTGTCTCTCCCATATCTGCTTGTTCTTCAAACAGACTGTCATCAGTGACGTCAGTCAATCGATATCCTTCTTCAATGGCAATTACTGCACACCATTGTCGGCCCTCGTCATCATAACCGTCAATCAAGGCCACTCTCCCTCGCACTGCAGCTGTGTGTATCATCAAGGGAAATACGTGTCCCTCCTCGTGCATCGGTATTCTTGGTCTAAATAAGAACTCATCAGGGGTTCTCATGATTCTGTCTGCAAGACCTGGAAATCCTGTCATAAGCACACGCATACCATATGCAAATATTTCTGGCTCTAATGGTATAGCCCTCATGGCTGTGTGTCCTGCGTATGCTCTGATCATTTCGCATACATTTTAATAGTGAATTCCTGGAGTTGAACATACTATGCCCTTCTCCGTGAACGAGATTGTCATGTTTAACTTCGTCATTAAATCTCTCCCCAAAATGTTTACTGGGGTCTGACGTGAATATAGTAAAGGCACATTCATTTCACATTCTCCTACGGAGACTGGAAGTGCATTTGTGAAGGGAACACGACTGGTAGCTCCTGTAAAACTCTGAGTATCTATGGCCTCGCCGGACAAGGAAAACTTGCCTCACGTATGCACGAGCGTGTTGCAACCGTGTCAACTAGGAAGGAATATTCTTTATCCCTTATAACTACATCCACCCTAGGTTCCCTGTGAGGGTCTGGTGTCACTGATAGGATAGAACACATCAGGGTTCCCAGTGAGCTGCCCTAGTCCATATACAAATTTGGCCCACTGTGTGCTGATGTATTTCTCCCATTCCAATTGTTACCTCCCATTACAAGGTTCGGGGTTTGCCCTGTGCTCATCGTCTGTGATAATTGCAACGGTGCCTATTGGGTTTGTCCTTGTGGAAAATTCGCCATGCTCTGAGGTTGCACGCCTTGTTGTACTCCTGGCACTTGTTGTTGCACTGTGTGATTCTGTGCAACACCCTACTGTAAAACTGCAGGTGGATTTGCCATGCCTGCTCCTGTTCCTTGGCCGTTTTGCATCATGCCTTGGTTTCTGCATGTGCGAGCTAAGTGCCCCGTCATTCCACACAACCAACATACTGGCGGTGGTCCAATCATTTGTCCGTTTGACATATCTTGATTAACATTTTGCATATTCTGGCACCCTCCTTGATAATTTTGTAAACCTCCCTGATTACTCTGCCATCCTCTTCCCCTAAATCCTCTCCCCCTGGGATAGAACCCAGTACTGCTTTGATTATTCTGCTGTGGATTAGTCACCTGCTGCATGCTTGATTCAGATGCGCTAGTTATCATGGATCCCTCAAGAGCATATTTTGACAATTTCTTCCGCACCAATTTCGCTTCCTCGCCCTTTTGAGCAGCTTCCCTTTTGAAATTCTTTTCTTGCAGCAATGTGCAATAGTGTGCGATGGTCAGCTGTATTTCTGCCCAAGGTTTAGCCCCAATTCCTACCAATTTCTTGAGCTGTTTCTGCTTCCGGCTCTGGCAGCCCTTGGCACAAAATATGGTAAAACACAGGTATAGATTTCGTCCAAGATTCATGAGTCTCGAGCACCCATGCATCTTGAATATTCTGTATGTAAATTAACAGATCCTCAGACTCCTTCATTTTTTGTGTCATTGTAGCTCCCATATCAGAAGTATCTGGATATAGCACTCATAGCGCTTTCCATATTGCGGCTCTACAATTGGTGAATGGAACTCCGTTGTGCACGGTATCAATTGTGGTTACACCAGCAGGGTAGCCTGCTCGTGACCACGCATCGTCTGCTCTCTCATCAAGTATGGCGATTAGGAGACCCTTAATGTCCCCTATAGCTAACGTGTTTCCTCATGTCATTTTTTCTAACGCATGTATCCACTTTCCGGCTCCCGGTGTCAGCATTGGAAGCTTGTTTTTCAAATGTTCTCGATCCATGTGTGGCCATGTAATATATTGCGGTCTTACTACCCCTTTCTCGAGCAATGGAAATTGGGATGCATAGCCCTCTCTCTCCTCTCTCTTTGTTCTCCTATCTATTGCAGGGGTGATATTCCCGCATCGCCGTCTGCCTGGCAATGTCCTGAGCCTGTCTACATAGGGCGGTGAAGACACCCCCCTCTGACCATGCGATACCTCTTCACGTTGGTCAGACTGCATGGCTGATTCTGATGCCCTCGGTGCAGACCCACTAGTGTCCGACCATCTTATTCCTTTTCCCTTGGGAGTCGTCTTTCGCTCTGTCTTTCTTCCTCATTTTCCTCGCACTCCTCCCTTTCTGAGTTGGTCATTGTCTGTCCCCAACTAGTGCCACTTCTTGTGTCCTCCTTACTCTTACTTATTTCTAGTCTGTCCAGGGATAGGTCTCTATTCCCACTACTTCGGGAGACATCCTCAGTGTCATACAGCTGAGTGCTCTCCAGGCGCTCGTCTTCCCCCTCCCCTTGGGGTGTTTGTTCTAACCCCATTTCATCATATATTCTATTGATCGTTTCTCCGATGCTTCTGGTGTTGAAGTCATCTTTCATATTTGCCCTAGACGTGCCTGGTACTGAATCATACGCAGGAAAGAATTCTTCTATATCTTCCCAATGTACTACTGGATCAGGTTCTTTAACCTCTCTCCCCAGATATTCAAGATCGCCGGCTCTTTGTCTCCATTTACTTTCTATGTCGTCATAAAATTCTCTGCGCTTCCTCGCCCCTTCTCTTACTCTTTCTTCTTCCTTTTTCTTTTCATGCCTACGTTATTCAGCCCTTCGAATTTCCTCATCTCTTCGTCTCTTTATTATTTTCTCACGTATCCTTTCCTCTTCCTCTGACCTTTGCTCTTCCTGTCTGTCTTGATTATTGGCTGCTCTTGGTTTGCGATTGAGCTGTCTTTCTTGCTCTTCGCGATATAGCTGTTCTCGCCTTTGTCTGTCTTTCTTTCTTATTCTTTCATCTCTCAATTCCTTCTCTTTTCCCTTTCTCTTTACCTCATCTAACCTCTCCTTTCGTTTCATGTCATCAATGCTTTTACCATCAAGTTTCAATAAAATTTGTCCTCCCATCCATTCGTGTTTTGTGAATGCTATCTCATCAGTTCTATCTTCATTTCCCTTCCATCTCTTCCCTTCTCTCTCCTTGTTGATAGATGCTCTTGTCTGTGCCTGATCTCTTCCTTTGTCATCACGACTCCCCTTGTCCCGTGGGACTGTTGAGATAGTATTCTTATCCTTATCTTTCCCTTAATTTTCGTCACTACTTTCCGTAGGTGACTCATATGCCGGATTTCTGTACCCCGTGGCTGCTTTAAGTTCTCTCAGCGGGTATAATCCCTCATCCTTACTTTCTTCAACTTTCGTTTCTGATGGGGCAGGTGGCACGGTAGGCGTCTCACCCCCCTCTGTGCATACATTAAGTATCCAATCTACTGGCGGCTCCTCTTCCTTTCCCTGTTCATTCATTTTCCAAAGCTCCAGAACAGCCAGGTGTTTGTCTAGCTTCTTGCCCGTGTATGTGGCATGCAAATATGTTGTCATGTGTTGCAAGACGGCTTTAGATAAGGACCCACCTTGTGGCCATGGCATAAACATGTTGTGGGCGGTTCCCTTAACCCATTCTGTACTGTATTTCTTCAGTTTGGGAGCGTGTTTCAGCAACTATTTGCATAAGGGTGTCAATGTTATGTCCTCCATACTTTAATCTGTTCCCTTTCCTCTTATATAACACTGGTCAATCCAAATTTTTCACAAAATGTTATATCTTCTAATTTACTTAAAAAACATCAATTCGTATGTGATTTTATCTCAGCTGTTAAATCGTGTAAAATTTAAATCTGTTTTCTCAAAAAAACATTTTGGTATATGACGTCACAACAAAAAACATGTAAGACAGACTAGACGAACACCAGCTGGTCACAGTTATCTCTGCCTCTAATCATAACCTCTTCATGGAGTCTAAACGTACCCCTTTCATGACGTCTTTAACCGTCGTGGTAGTCTAATCGTTCCCCCTTTAGCTGGGACTCTGGGTACACGTTTCTTCTAGCCGTTTGTATAAAAAGCATAGGGATAAGGCGAATCCTCTCACTTCTCGGGCGTGCTCCCCGGTAACCTCACTCTTCTCGGGTGTCCTCCGATTTAGCCGTCTCTTCTCGTTTAGCTAGAATATGAATCTTGTCTTGTTTGGCCTCTAGTAACCTGAGTTGATTCTGCTTTTCGTGCAAAGTGGAATCGCACTTATAATACTGTGCTTCATTTTGAGGTGCTTCGCACTAGTCTTCTACTTAGCATAGCAAGCTGTACTGTTTTCTTAGCTTTCTTGCGGCTCCAAGCATATTTACAGGTATTAGCTGGTTGAATATCTTCATCCTGTTTACAGCTTAAGCTTCTTTGTATTTCAACATCGTTCTCCCCTTTTAGGTTCACGATATCTTTATTCATGACGTTTCGTCCGAGTATTCGCAACGTCACCATTCGTCTTCCATTAAGGCTTTTTTGGTCTCTTCCGAGACAGTACTGAGCCAATCTTCATTTCGTCTCATTTGCTGATAGGGTTTTCTCAATGGATACCTTACTATCCATGGTTTTCTGGGTATTGGGACTTCAATGGGTGTTGCTCTTGTGATAGGTAGTTGGCAGAGCCCTACTGCGGCTCTCTGCTGATTTATTTGTTCATCATACGTCACATACCTCGGTGTGAACGTTCCTGGTACTTCAAAATGGGCGTCTGGAGGGCAGGCTTTATTTGGGACCTCCTCTACAAGCGCATACTTTTGTAGGGTGGAAAAACAAAATAACCGCTGCACAGCCCCTGTGGCAAAATAACAATCTGGCCGAGATTGGGAAAATTGAGCCATGCCCTAGATGGATAGGGGCTGGGATTCTGAAAGTTGGGGATATCCTTGTAGATGGGAATCTGGCCTTGTTTCATGCCTTGCAACTAAAATTCCAAATCCTGAGTACCAAGCGGTACCACTATATGCAGTTGGTCCATGCCCTGAAAACCCATGTACCAGCAGATGCCACCATACCTGACTACACACCCATAGAACACAATATGCTGCCAGCACACATCCCAAACAGATACACTTCCATTTTATATAATGCTATGTCATCCTTTGCCACTCCTGAACTAAATAGCTTAAAAGCCAAATGGGAAATAGATGTAGGAGGGATAGACCCAGAAGACTGGATTCAGGTGCAATGCATCCTCGCGCAGTTGCTATCTCTTCTAGGCTTCGTCTGATACAGTTAAAAATCTTGCATCAAGTGTATTACCCTAAAACAAGCTTATATGGTTGGAAACGGGCCCCAAACCCAAACTGTCTCCGATGTGGAGAGGAAGAGGGAACTTTTATACACATCCTGTGGACATGCCCCCATATCCAAACCTTTTGGAATGCATGCTGCAATGAACTTGCTAGAGTCCTGGACCGCACCGTACAGTTGGATCCAATGGTCCTACTCCTAGGCATACCCAACGAGAATGATGTTAATAAGTGGCAAAGACTTATTCTAACCACGACAGCGGGACTGATGAAACGTAACATTGCACAGAAATGGGGAGCCCCAGAGCCCCCCGACGCTGGATCAATGGATAATAGATATGGACACATGCGCTATGGTGGAGCATAGGGTTTACAATGCGAGAGGCTGCCCTACCAAAGCTTCCAAAATATGGGGGAGATGGGAAGAAGGGGTGACCTAGGACCCCCTGGCATATGTTGTGAGACTCTGAACAACATATGAATGTACTTACGTGAAATGCTTTTTGTGATTACTTCTATATGTAGTATTATCCGTCTATGAATGGACATGCTAGCCCTTATTTTGTTTTAGATTTTGTGGTTGTTGCTTAAAACAATTAAAAAAATGTTATAAAAAAACTGATGTCATCCTATGTGGCTAATTGTAAAACCTATTGAAGGGAGAGATTGGTTAAGGGAGCATATGCAGCATATGCACCTGTAGTATATATAAATGTTAGTGACACCATTGGCTGCCTCTTATCTGTTAGGCATGCCTCAAACTACCTCTAAATACGTATAATACTGATTATAGCAGAAAAATGGCAGCGGGTTCATCTTAGCGACATTGTATAACTTGTTGCTGCATAGACCCCTGATTGGTTGGCATGCTTTTCCAATCTTTGACTTTCGTCTCGTTAGCAGCACGTAAGCAAAATGGACCCCAGGTGCTGAGAGCATTTGGTTGGTTGGTTAGTTTTAATACGAGTTTGGCATCCATCTTTCCACCATGGCCGCTTTAGCCACATTTTTTTCCTCTGCAGCAAGCTTCTATATGTCTCATCTACCTTGCGTTTCTACGTATATCAGACCCTCCAGCTTATAGCGATTTTGCGATCCTGCAAAATGCCGCAAAAACAGCATTTTGCGCAAAATGCCGCAAAAACAGCTGTTTTGTGCAAAAACAGCATCTTTTAAAAAAAAAGTTTTTTTTTAAAAACTATTTTTTAAAAGGTTATCTGCAAAAATTACTGTTTTAAGAAAAATTATACTCAGGTGCCAGGTTCTCAACTTTTTTTTTTTTTTACACAAGAAATGAAATGCGCTAACACATCTCATCACTTGCGCCCCAAAAAAGTGCAGCCCAATCCACAAGGGACACATGAATGGGCACATTTTATATGCGCGCCCATTTAGATCGCCTTTTTCACCTCCTTGATCAAATAAAGTGGCGTTTCTGTCAATTTTAAAGCGCATCCCTCATTTCCAAGCAAGAGGCACTTTTAAATGTGTAGAAATTGTAGGCAACCCTACGCGCACGGGATGTGGGGCTGCCACTGCATGACAGGGTCTTTCCTGACCCTGTCATGCATTTCTTTTAAGGTATGAACCGCTGCTGTGTCGCTTGCATTTCTGTTCCTCAAACAGGATAAAAATGCATTTTTTTGGGTCGCATTTTACAGCGGAAGGCACCTGGAGGGCCTGTCCCTGTGAAAGGCGCTGGGAGCTTGCAGAACACTGTCAGGAGAGCAATTCTATTCAAAGTACTGCCCATTTTGATGACGAAAATCTATCGAATGTTCCAATTTGAGCTATTTCGTCCAGTACTATTCGATCGATTTTTATAAATACTGAACATGTGTTGCGGGGGTGTCACCCGCTCCCCATGTTCAGTATTTTTGGTCTAGAGTGGTTGCAGAAGTGTTTTCCCCTTTTTTCCTCAAAATTGGAGGCGGGGACAGAAAAAAAGAAAATAACGAAAAAGGGACCCTGCGGAGTCAGATCCGACCCACGTTAGAGGGATGGATCTGGCACCGCAGGGTTGCAGGGGAAGCGGCAGCGACCAAGCAGTTAAGTAGGGGAGAGGGTGGGGTGGTGGTGAAAGGTACATTTTGCCTTGTTTGGCTGAAGTGTAAATTAATTCGCAGCAAAATTGACTACGGTCAATTCCGCCGCAAATAATGACACTTCGGTCAAACAACCCAGAACACCATTCAAGGCAGCTAGCTAGCGCACAATTTGCGCTACAGCTCAAGCCTGTGGAAATGCGCCGGTCACCTTTAAGAATAAGGTGACCTTCTCTTTTCCAAAAATGGGTTGTCTAAAAATACCATATCCTCCCTTCTTTTTTTAAATGCCCCATTATTTGAGGAACTGGGTCAAAATGTACATTTAAAAAAAAATGGTTACACTATGAGAGAGAGGGAGAGTGATGGGTGAGATGTGAAGTGATAGGCAAGAAAGCAGAGGGAGAGCAGTGGGTCAGAGTACGAAGCGCTGCCCAAGAGAGCAGAGGAAGCAGTGATGCGGTGGGCCAGAAATCTGAGAGCGAGCAGAGGTACAGAAAGTAGAGGCAGCGTGTGGTCAGTGAGCCACAAAGCAGAGAGGAAGCGGTTGGCCAGAAAGAGGCAGTGAGCTGCAGATTGGGAAAAAGGATGAGGGAAGAGTGCGATAGAATGGGAGAAAGGATGCAAGATGCAGAAGCAGCACAAAAGAATGAAGGACTGTATATTGCGGGAGGAATTGTAGAGTGTAAGGTGTGAGTTGGGAGTATGACTTGGAGTGTGGCAGGGGCTGGGCAGTGCAAATTGTGACTTGACAATGTGACATAGCACGTGCGTATTTGTATGACAAAGTGAGAGGTTAAGGAATGCAAATTGTGATGGAGAGTTGGTGAGATGTGTGTTGGTGAGAGAGGTGTGTGGGTGTTTGGGGGATTGGAGAACATAGAAGGGGAATATTTTCAGCATTACAATTGATAATGATCAATTTAGTTAATACTATAAAATAGGCATGAACATTAAACCAGAAATGTAGCCAAATCAAACACTGTTCTGCCAAGCCAGAGACATTTGGGACTCTTGCTATTAAATGAATACAAAAGATACATAATAATGATAACCTGGCTCTCTTGTAGCCTTGCACGCTGCCTATTTCCTGCAATGTGGCAATCTTACACCCTCGAGTTAATACAAAATGTCCCGCAAAAATGCTGCAATAAATAAAGGTTTGTGCTGCAAAATTTGCCATTTCATGCTGCAAAATTTGCCATTTCATGCCGCAAAATCCTGGAAGGTCTGGTATATACACTTATTAGTCAGCAGGCTACTTTATCTTCTTTACATATATGATGTCTTCATATTCAATTCCATGTTTCTCTTGTTACTTCATTTATATCTTTATTCTTCAGTATTTGCATACCGTTTCAGTGCGTCTGTATGGGTTCCATTCACGACGTCACTCTGCCCTCATCAGATTTCACTTATAGCTCTATGATGTCCAATGGTGTGTGCAGACATCCTTCCACCCTTTCACTGCAAGAGTACATTCGGTACAGATGTCTGAGTGCATATCATCTCTCATACACTCGATGTCGTATTGGGATGATACCTGGTGTCGCACATAGGGCTTTTCTCCTGCTACTCCAGTATGATGGAGGTGAGGGGGTCGAGAGCTAGGGATGACGTGTCCACCTGCTCCTCTACAACTCTCAACCCCAGAAGCTAACAGCCCTCATCTCCAGTACCTACCGGCCCTCACAACCAGGACATTACAACCCTAATCCCCAAGACCTAACAGTACTCATCCCCAGCACCAAACTACCTCTAACAACAGGACATAACTGCTCCCATCCTCTAGCAGGCCTCCTGATTGATCTAATAGTCCAGCACTCTCAGCCTTAAACAAGCCCCCACCTCGATTTCTGATGCTGCGAATCTCTGGGTAACATGCCCACCATAGAGCGGGGTCAACATATCAACTGCCACTCACTCCCAATTATACAAAATATTATATCCCCTACTAAATACCTGCTGATGTTCTCTGAAACAAGAAATACCCTCCCAGAAGGTGTTTTCTCTCCACTGAACCTGTTTTCAAATTCTTATCTTCTCACCACTATCTCCAGTAAGCCCTACAGATTTAGCAGTCAAGCCCGTCTGTGCCCGTCCGTGGAACGTCCGACACGGGAGGCTTAGTGCCCTGGTCACATACCATGGCAGTAGGTCCTGCATTATATTCTCGCCGCCAGTTAATCTCGCTTGCACTGCCCACCACAGTATTCCCGAAAAGCTGGAGCGCATTAGGGAGAGTTAGCTTGAACTCTTCCACTGCTCCACTTAAAGGCCTGCTTTTTAACGCCTGCTCTCTCATGGCCAACACTGCCTACTGCCACAACCTTCTCTGCCTGATTTTGCCTGTATTTCCGAAACATGGCTGGGGGAACCTCTGGCCCCACATTGGTCCAAATGCTACCAGCTAACTACAAGATACTTAATATTGATGCCCCTCCACCCCAGGATTGGTGGAAGAATTGCTGTTGTTTATAGCTCGCTCTGCACAGGCTCTCTATTAACTATTAGCCATCATATCAAAATGGAAGCCATGCTAGTGCACCTTTCCCTTGGCTCTAATTCTTGCTTCTATTTGCTGATTGTCTACCACCCTCCTGGTAATGACCCCCTATTTAGTGCTGCCTTGTTAGATTTCGTGGCCGATATTCAACTTAGGCACACCCATCTACTTGTTTTAGGGGACTTTAAATCTTTTTTTGTGAACATTTTTATTGTTTTTCCAACACAAACTCCCAACATTACAAACTTTAAGGACACTCGCAATTATACTTACATACAAATTAACATTTCAGTCCATTTCCCTCCCCACCCCTTAACTCGAGCCTTTGTTTCCATGTCATTATCCTACTTGTCTTCAGGCAAATCTACTGCAGTTATTTCTTCCGTATCATCTTCACTATGGACGACCTGGGAGGGTCCCGTCATTGAGGCCACCAATTGTCTCCATGCTATCAGGGGTCCCACGTCCCCCCCTCCCCTGCTGACTGCTTCATATCAAGCAGCCGTTTCTGCTTCAGCCCATTTCATCAGATCCGCCCACCATGTCTCAATTCTGGGCCGTCGGGCTGCCTTCCAACCCATAGCTATTCTCCGTTTGGCCAGAATGTAGGCCAGGTCAATTAGTTTACTAATGTGCTTCAGGTTACGTGATCTAGTAAAACTCCCCAGCATGCATGCCCAAGCAGACTCTATATCGCAAGTAATTCCTTTTTCAGGGAGGCGAGCCTTCAATTCAGTCCAAAACCTCCACACCTCCGGACAAGCCCAAAACATGTGTAGCATCCCCACTCCCTCCTCCCCGCACCGTGGGCATTTCTGTGCTGTCGATCCTCCAAACTTGGCTATCTTACTGGGGGTCATGTATGCTCTGTGGGTGACATACAATTGAATATGCTGAAGCCTCACGTTTCGGGACACCTTCTTGTGATACCTTTGGTCTCTGTCCCATTGCCCATCCAGCATGGGTTCTCCCACCTCCTCCTCCCAGTCTCGCCTCAGTTGGAGCAGCTCTTTCCCAACCCTGGTCCCCAGTAGCTCATATAGACGAGATATCTCATGCCCACCCTCCGAAATATCATACATCGTCTCGATGATTGCATCAGGTTGTTCTGTAAGTACAAACTCCGGCCAGATTTCTCGCACCCGTTTGGTGATTCTAGTATAAGTGATATGTTGGCCTTTGTGCACCCCGGTGTCATCCACTAGTCCCTGGAAGTCCAGTGCTACCCCTTCTTGCCATATATCTCCAAGGGTTGCCAGGCCCATCGGTTCCCAATATTTACGTATCCCTTTCATCATTTGAGAGTCCTCCTCGCATAGTGCCACAAGTGGTATCTGCAGGGAGAACGGGGATGGAATTTCCGCTATTTGCCATGCCCTGCGCCACACTTCCCAGACTAGCACCAGCTGGTTTAGCCAGCCACACTGTCTTTCTAAGGAAGAAGGGGGCAGGGTCTTTACACAATAGCCTGGCTTCAGCCGTTTCATCTTCAGATAACCACCTGGTCACATATTGCAGCTGTCCCGCCAAATAATATAACTCAAAATTCGGCAGGTTTATTCCCCCTGTGTTGCACAAGTTTTGTAATTTCCACAAGGCCACCCTATTCCTGGAGTTATGCCACAAAAATCCCCTGCACAGACTGTGAAGTGTAACAAAAAAGCGTTTAGGAATCGCGAACGGGAGGTTCGAGAAAAAGTGCCGCAGTCTGGGAAGGACTACCATCTTAATCAGGGCCGCTCTACCCATCATAGCCAAGGGCAGTCTGGACCAAAACCCCATGCTTTCCTTAATGCCATCAACCGCCTTTACGGTATTATGTTTGTGTTCCTGTTCCGTTGAGTGGTATATGTTGATTCCTAAATACCGGAACGTCTCGCCAGGGTATGGGCAATACTGGTAAGCTCGCAGGCTGGGTGTGTCTATACCTCCCCAGGGGGAATATGCTCGATTTCTTGGGGTTAACTTTCTTCTGGGAAGCAGAGATACAAGAGTATATCATCGGCGTACAATGATAT
Organism: Ambystoma mexicanum; assembly: GCF_040938575.1. Classification (NCBI taxonomy): domain Eukaryota; kingdom Metazoa; phylum Chordata; class Amphibia; order Caudata; family Ambystomatidae; genus Ambystoma; species Ambystoma mexicanum. The sequence goes on along the minus strand of NC_090935.1, from coordinate 229,373,023 downwards.
GAGGTGCAAGCCCCCCCCACAGTGCGGGTCCCTATCTCCCCGTATTGTTGTCTGAGGCAAATTGCCAATGGCTCCAATGCAAGGATATACAGCATGGGCGACCAGGGGCAGCCCTGTCTAGTAACACGGCTGAGTTGCCATTTGTCCGAGACAGTCCGAGACCGTGGAGCCTGTTTTGACCCTAGCAATTGGAGAACTGTACATTTTTACCCATCTCAGATATCCTGGCCCCATCCCATATTCCCTCAGGGTCGCCAGCAGCCATGGCCATCTCACCGAGTCGAAGGCCTTAATGGCATCCAGCGAGACTATTGCCAGTTCGCCGGGGTCCTGCTCCATTTGGTCAATAATGTGGTGGAGCCTCCTGTGATTGTCGGTTATGTTCCTGCCGGGTACATAACCTGTTTGGTCAGGATGTATCAATTTGCCAATGACTCGCTTAAACCTGTTCGCTAGCGCTGCTGTGAGGATTTTGCAATCCTGAATAAGCATCGATAGGGGTCTATATGACCCGCAGTCGGTATCCGGTTTACCCGGTTTTAAAAGTGGGATGATCACCGCCTCTCGTAGGGACTCAGGCAGTCTGCCATGCTCGAAGGCCTCATTTAACATGGCCAACAGCGGGGGGAGCACCTCCTGTTTATACGTTTTATAGAATTCACTGGGGAGCTCGTCCTGCCCTGGGGCCTTGCACGTGGGCAGGTGCTGAACCACTACCTCCAGTTCTTCTAGCGTAATTGGAGCGTCCAGTTCCTCTCGTTCCCGATCATCTAATTTGGGCAGGCCTATGTCCTCTAATGTTTCTTAAATATTGTGAGCCGTCACTTCCCCTACGTCTCTGTAAAGACGTTTATAATATCTAAGGAACCCCTCATTGACTGCCTCTTGGGTGTCCCAGCACTGGCCCTCATCTCCTATGATCACCCTAATCGCTGCCCCAGGCGTCTCGTTTTTATATAACCATGCCAGCAGCCTACCCGGTTTATCTCCACTCGCCTGTTGCCTCTCAATGTACTTCTTGTAGCTCAGTTTGAACAATCTATCCCAGTGCTCGCTGCTAGCCTGGTGCAACAGCTTTATCCTATCCACGTCTTCCTGTGAGGTGCCCCCCTTATGCATTATGTCTTCCAGCTCCTTCTCTGTTTCCAGCAACTCCCGCTGCACGCCCCCCGGAGCCCCCTAGTTTTTTAAATAGCCGCTCCTCGTATTACCACTTTAAATGCCTCCCACAAGGTTCCCTCCGATTGGACACTACCAGTGTTAATATCAAAATACTCAGTGATCGCCTCCCTCAAGTCCTCCCGGAATCCCGAGTCTTGCAGGGCCTCAACTCTAATCTCCCACGTTGGGATTCTTGCTCTAGGGGGCTGGTGTCGCCACTCCAGGACCTAGGGGGGTGGTCCGATAGCACTCTAGTTTTATATTCCGCACCCGTCATCTTTCCCACCAGCTCCGAGGCAACAAAGATGTAGTCCAACCTCGTGTGCAAGTTGTGTGGGGCTGCGTAGTGTGAATACTGCCTATCTGTTGGGTGTAACTGTCTGCAGGCATCTTCGAGTCCCATGTTTCCCAGCAAGGCCTGCAGTGCCTTCGCAGCTGGGATGGGTCTGTCTAGTTTACTGTCTGATCTGTCCATTTTAGGATTTATTGTACAGTTAAAATCCCCACCCCATAAGATCGCTCCACCCAATACAGGGCTCATTTTGCCATGTAAAGTCCTAAATTAGGCTGCCGTATCCTGGTTAGGGGCATATAGATTAAAAATGATTAATAATTTTCCAGCATCCCCCTCATCACTGTCATTCTGCCTTCTGGGACTATTGAGGTCTGCAACAGTTGATGACCCCCCTCACATAGGCTGAGTATGTGGCTCCTGTGGTACTCCCTCTCCACTTCCTCTGGACCACCTCCAGCTTCTCCCTAGTGAGGTGGGTTTCCTGCAATAGCGCTATGCCAATCTTCAACCTTCTCAGGTACATCATTACTTTATTGCATTTCAAGTAACTGTTAAGGCCCCTCACGTTCCAGGTCACTACCCTAAGGCTACCCGACGCCATCTAGGGATTGCCTTGCCTCCCCTCCCAGTTCTTCCTTCCCACCTGATTCAACACATAATTGGGCTTGTTCCCCTCCCGCTCCCAACAATAAACCTCCCAACCCAACTGCCCTCCCCCTTTCCCTTTCCCAACTTCCAACTCTGCACACTACCCCTTCCCTCCCCCCACCCTACCCAACCACAACAAGCGCCCAGCTCCATCCCTGGATCTCAGGCTCCCCCGCTTTTGGTCTGGCCTCGGAATACCGAATGCAAAACCGGCAGGGTGTCACCGGTCTGCCGGTGACCTAACTAGTCTATTCTCTGAGGGGGTACGAGGGCTGGTTCCGTTAGGCTCCTATGCCGTTAGCTAAGTTCTGCATGCTTACAGATCACAGATCATACATGTATATTCTGCCCTGTTCACACATCTATAGCAGGCTATATCCCTTACTATATTCAAGTCCCAATGTCTTATGCCGCAACGCTATGTGCCGCCGCCGCGTGTTACTCATCTTCGCCGTCTTCCTTCTGGATGCCCGACTCTTGGGGACAGGTCTGCTGGTCAAGCCATTCCATGGCATCTTCAGGGTTTCAAAAAACAAAGTTCTGCTCTTGTGGAACACCTTCAGTTTTGCCGGGTATAGCAGCATGTATTTGTGGCCTGCTTCACGCAGGCTCCTTTTCACGGTCCCAAAGTTCATGCATCGGCATTGCAGCTGCAGAGTGTAATCCGGGTATGCCGTTATATGTGCTGATGCCCTTTGTATCGTTCCGCCCTTCCGGAAGTGTTCAAAGATCCTCTCCCGGTCACGGTAATTCAGGATCTTAGCTATCATCGGTCTGGGGGGAGTTCCCGGTGGTGGTCTTCTCATCAAGGCCCTATGCGCCCTTTCCACGGCAAACCTCTGGGACAAAACTCCCCCGGTTATCTCCTGCAGCAGCATTGATTCAATATATTCCATGGGGTTAGGACCTTCAGCTCCTTCAGGCAGTCCGACGATGCGTATATTATTTCTTCGGGCGCGTCCCTCCGCTTCCTCCGCCCTGCTTTCCAAGTTGCCCACTTGTTGTATCAAGGCATGTAGGTCAGATTTGTGAGCTGCGCATGCCACTGTGTTCGGGGCTACCACTTTTTCCCGATCTCCTGTGCGTTCCGCTAGCGCTCTTACATCTTGCCGGAGGAGGTTTACTTCTTCTTGTACTGCCCCGACTTTGAGCTCTAATGCGGCTTTCAGCTCGGTCATAGCCAATCCTAGTTTGGTTTCCCAGGCCACTTTTAAGTCGGCTATCGCAGCAAGGATCTCCAGATCTCTGCCCGCAGCATCCGCACTCCCAGAGGGGGTTTTGTCTCTGCTCTTAGTCCCTTCTGCACCTGGTGATGCTCTGGCATACTCTTCGAGCGTGGGTTGCTTGCCCTTTGCTCTGGGCATTTTGGTGGCCATCTCAGTGTTTCGTGGCCAGTTATGGGTGCACTGCCACCCTAGGTCTTGGCCCTCACCAGGCTAGGCTACTTCTGGTGCTCGAACCCTGACCAGCGGCACCCGGGGATCTCCTATGCGGCCAGCTCAGTTCCTGGAGTGGGCTGTGTCCTCCCACGTGGTTGTTCTAGGGCGAGTCAGTCCGCCGTGGCTGCCTGTCCAAGTCACTGCGGGACCAGCACTAAGGGCCCGCCATCCAATGCAAACAAATTTATTCGGGTGCGTGCCTGCCCTGGCGAGTGTTGGCCCTAGGCTCCACAAAGTCACCGTTGCCCTTAGCACTTGGGGAGCAGTGGTAGAGCTCAGCACCAGGCACTCTTCTTTGCTCCCCCCTTTATGCCTACTGTCCAGGCTAGGGGTTGTCTCCCTCTTCCCTGTCTCTATTTCATCTGCATGTTGCCAACAATAGGTGTGCACTGTCCAGCTAGTTTCTATGGGCGCCTCCCGTGCACCCAGGCGTTCCAAAATTGCTCCCCCCCGTCCTTCTTGTTATGTGCGGCCGACCGTACCTCAGTCAGCTACAGTAGTTGGATGCTCCCGGCTGCCTCTCAACAAGATTCGAGGCTACGGGGCTCAGTTCCTTTCTACAGGGTATCCGGCCTGGATACAAATGTAGCGGCCGCTGTTCCATTCTTACAGCGGTCTTGCCTCCCGGTGCGCGTCTCATGTGGTGCGCTCGCCGGGATCCATAAGGAAGAAACAACGTTGCGCTCCGGATTGTCTCGGGTCCTTTGTCTTGATCGCGTAGCGTTCCCTGTTACAGGCGGCCCCCGCTTGGTGCCTGTAGACACGCACCAATTCTACCTCACAGGGTCACAGCACCACGACGCTGTGCCAACCGCGGGCGTCCGTTCCGGGTGCCAGTTCTTCTGCGTACCACTGGCGCAGTCCAGCCAGGGGCCCGTCTCTTCATTGTTCGTTGGCCGTTTAGGCGACGGCCATTTTCTTTGGTTTTTCTGGCTGACTCTCGCGTTGCGAAGCAGGCTCCAGTGTCTCTTCCACGCAGGTGATCGTATTTGTGTTGCCCAGAATATGCTCCGCAGCTTCCCCTGTATGGACACTTGTTTGTGGGCAGGATCTGGCGCATATATAGCGCAGATTGTTCAGGATAATGGGCGGATCCAGCAGAGCTCTACACGGACACGTCCTCCTACATGGCTGCTTGGCCACGCCCCCCCTAGGGGACTTTAACCTTAAAGTAAATGATGTGGGTGATTCTAAGAGCCAGAACTTATTGTCTTCTATGAAGGGAATTGCTTTCATAAAACAAGTATTTGGCCCCACACATGGGCTAGGGAATACACTTGATCTCATTTTCTCTCCTGAAGCTGGGGCTCTGGTATATCTTGCCTTTCCTGCCATTTGGACTGATCACTTTATTGTGCCTTTTATGTGGGACCTCAGGGCCCCTAAACGGGCCCCCGCACCTACACCATTTCCCATCGGTATTTTAGTTCTGTTCAACCAGATACTATTTCCAGGCTAATTCTTGCCGGCCATTCTGATACCTCCCATGTGGATTCTGGCTTGCTATCCAACAATTTTCTGTCAGCAGCTGGTCGCCTCACCGCCCTTAAGAGGTCGAGGTTGTCGGCATGGCCTAGGAAACCATGATTCACAGGGGAGCTCTGGGCTATGTGCCTGAAGTGTAGACAACTCGAGTGCCAGTGGAGACTTTCCTATGCCCCATCAGCAGAATATACGCTGACACAGGCCACGTGGCAATATCATCGTGCCATTTCTAATGCCAAGCAGTTGTTCTTTGCTTCACTGATTGAAACTTCTCGCAATTGGCCTAAAGACCTTTTAAAGGTCATACGTGGCCTCTCCTCTGTGGTTCCTGATCTGGTTCCCCCCTCGTAGGAACTCTGTGACTCTCTGTCTTCTTTCTTTGTCGAAAAAATCTAAACTATTAGGCTCAATATCAGTATAGGGCTGCCCCATGTAGCTGCCCCGCCGCCACCTCCTATAGGGCTCCCTGCATCTTGGTCTGTCTGCATCTTGGTCTGTCTTCCATCTGCTCTTTCTCTCCCACCGATGTCGTGGCTGCTATCTGTCGAGATTAAGTCATTCTCTCCTCAAGATCCGATCCCACTTAGCATCATTAAAACCATCGACCCCCATCTTATCCACCTTCTGACTATGGCAGTGAACACCTCGCTGTCGACCGGGGTGATGCCAGCCCCCTCAAACATCCTATGGTTATTACATTATTGAAAAAAAACATCACTTGACCATTCTATTCCAGCTAATATCCAGCCCATCTCTCTATGGCCCTTCTTCATGAAGCTTTTGGAATCTCTAGTCTGTCCTTTGATCACCACCTTTCTGGAAGAATCATCTTTCTTCCACTCTTTGCAATCTGGTTTTAATCCCGGGGAACCGAGAGCGTCCTGGTCTCTGTTATGGACGAACTAGCATGGAGCCATGACAAAAGCGGCATTAGTGCTCTTTTGCTGCTTGATCTTTCAGCCGCCTTTGACACCATTGATCATGGAATCCTGCTGGGTCGCTTAGCCGGAGCCCGTCTCTCGGGACATGTCCTGGCTTGGTTCACCGCTTTTCTCATGGATCGTCGTCAAACCCTCTCACTTTCCCCTTTCCTCTCTGAGGCGGTTAATCTTTCCTGTGGTGTCCCCCAAGGGTCTGCTATATCCCCAATCTTTTTCAACATCTACATTCAACCACTGACCAAATGTATCTTCTCCCATGGCTTCCTCTAGTATTCATATGCAGACGATATGCAAATCCTGGTGCGTTCTGGATCTGTCCGTCCCTGGGTCAGCGGCTAGGTTCCGGCTGTACCTTGAAGCTGTGGGAGAATGGATGCAGAACAACTGGCTCAAGTTGAATGGAGACAAGACTGAGGTGCTGGGAGTAGGCCCTCCGACGGCTTCCTCTCTCTGGACCCCTGACTTCTGGCCCTCCTCTCTTGACCCTTTTCCAAAACCTGTCAATACTGTTAAAGATCTCGGAATGAAACTCTCTTCCTCCCTGTCTATGGAAACCCCAGGTTAGTGCAGTCTGTAAACTAGGTCATTTCAGCTAAAAACCACTATGTCGGGTTCTGCTTTTCATTCCAGTGCACTTTCACACACCTCTGGTGCCTGCTCTTGTTTCTTCCTCTGTCGACTATTGGAATTCTCTCTCTTTGGCTCAACCTGCTTATATCCTTCAGCGTCTTCAGGTTCTTAACAATTCTGCTCCAAGATTAGCCACAGCTACTCCTCGTTGCTGCCATATTTCTCTGATTTTGACCCAACTCCGCTGGCTCCCTGTGATCAAGCTCCTCCATTTTAAGTCTTTATGTTTGGTTCACCGTGCCTTGTATGGATACGGGCAGAATATCTACAGGCTAAATTCCGACCCTATGTTCCTAGACAGGCCTTACCCTCGGCCGATGCCTGTCTGCTGCCTGTTCCAGCGGAGAAGTACTCCCGCATTGGGGGCTGTGCATTTTCTGTAGTGGCAGGCGGCTGGCCTCTGCAATGCTCTACCCTGTTCTCTCAGACCTACCTCCAACTATCTCGCCGTTCGCAAAGCTCTGAAGACTCTTTTAGCCAGCGTCCTGTCATCCTCTTGCTAGGTTAGCGCCAAGAAACCCTCGGGCGCACGCTGCAATTTACAAATGCCTGTCAAATCAAATCAAATCAAATCAAATCAGTCTCCTAATGACCGAGAAGAAAGAGCTACTGAGTGGAGTGCGACACTGGACGGCATATATTTTGTTTCAAGTGCCTTGGACACTTGCTAACTGGGCTGTGATACAACATCATAAATCACGATCTGTTGTTAGACATGTTAAAACCTGAAAAAACCTAGTCTGTACATTACTCAACAGCATCCGATTATCAACGCAGCCCTCGGATAAAAGTGCCACCATTAATGCTAAAAAGAAAAGATTGTCGGACAGCTGCCAACAGCATTAGCAAAATTAAATGCCAGTCTGCAGTTGCAAAGAAAGGCCTTTCTTATTCAGCTCTGGAAAGCGCACAAAACAGGTCCCATCTATTTAATGTGTGTGTTTGATATCACCGCAAACAACGCGTGGAGCACGATATCTCGGACACACACAGGATCTTATGTGCAAGTCATCCTATCCTATACATACATGTTTCTCTTAGTGCTGTGCATGGGAACTGAACATGAGCCCACCCATTATTACTCTGAGACTTACTAAAAAATAAGTTCTAGGGAATCACACATTATCTACAGATGTGCTTTGGCCCCAAAAGGAGTCACTAGGGTTGCAGCCATTCTGTTCTCGTATTCAAGCCCTGATGCTGTCTGAACCAGTGTGCATGCTGAATGCTACAAACATTTCAAAGTTAGGTTGAATGGTGTGAGTATTAAGTGGGCTCCAAGTCCAGTGAGCATTCTTTGGAGACATATTTATCAAATATAACGATCTGCAGGCATATGTGGTGTATGTTCACCGAAATGCTCTAATGCAAAGCAAGCTGGAACCCTCATTGGTGCTATTTGTACCCTTGCCCTTTCTCATAGGGAATACTTTGAAAACGTACAGTAAGGGAGCCCAGACTATCCATCTTGGAATGATAATCTTTTATAAGAAAACGATGTAAATGATATGTAAGAAAATAATGTTTATTATGTGATTAATATGGGTTTCGATTGTGTGCTTCACTCTGTAACACAAGTGCGATATTCTTATTACAACTAAAATATATACTGCATGTAATTCCGATAAATAAAAAGAGTTGCATTTTAAAAAGAGACAGTTTGCAATGGTAGTACAATTACATAATTTCCTTTCTGTTTCTTTCATAGCTGCTTTTGCAAAAGACACAGATTCCCAACCCCCTGGGCAAGATATCTGTTTTTCCCTCTGCTCACACAGCTGTCAGGAATAGCTGGGCTGGCTCTAGCAAACGTGCACTTGGCAACATGGCTGTCAGCCGCATAGAAAGAGACATAGAGTGAGACAGAGACAGATGGAGAGACAGAAAGAGAGGGAGAGAGAGAGAGAGCTAGAGAATGCTAGACTGGCAAAAGCTAGTGTAAACAGAAGGCTGTGGAGCAGCTGTAAATCTCACTGTAACACCCATTGTTGAACCTTAGTTGGTATTGCTATTCAATGGCTACAAAGCAGTGTTCAACTAAAGGGGTCAGGCTTCGGATACTTGTTAATGCAGTCAGTTGACAGCGAGCACCGGCAAACGTATCCCCCCTCACAATATGACAAGCTTTAGACACCCTTTTCCAGCAGCCTTGCTCAAGGGTTGACTTGAGGTAGGCGGCTCCTAGAGCTCACCTTTCCTCCTCACCCAACCTTTCCTACTGGAGCTGAATGGAAGAATTGGCTGTGCCCCATTTTCCTGGTAGCATTACCCTCCCCTGGGTGCATCTATCTATGCACACGGTCACCATTACCCCCTCATTGTATTTAATACATACTAATTGAGACAGTCAGGATGCCATCTCGAACAGAAACAGCTTAGGTAGGATAAAGTATCAGATGACTGAAGAAGGCCCGGGTTGAGGGTGTCTTTCCAATATGTGGTGGTTAGTTGGTTACGGGCAAACCTGGCGATGGTGGGGTGGATTGAAAGGAACATAGACCAGGGACAGTAACAAGGAGTCGGTCATATATAGGGTGGACATACAGGGCCCAGTGCCATTATCTATGTTTCATGAATATACACATTGGCATGTTTGCATACCATATTGAGCTAATGTCTGGGGCGTTTTGGATATCAGTTGGAAAGTGGTGTGGAGGGGCTGGGAGAGGCTCTTTCTCTTGCTGGTTTGTGGTGTTTGAGTCAGGTTTTGTAGAGCTCCACTGTTGGGCTGCTTTGGATGGCTAGAGCGAAGGCCTTCCAGTCGAGAAGGGAGATTAAGGAGAAAGAGCAGGAGAAAGAGTAGAACCAGAAAGAGGGAGAGGGAGGGCAGAACGCTGAAAAGTTGATGTCTGAAGAGGTACAATTGGTATATTCTTGAGGGAGTCCCTCAGCTGAATGGGAGTCCTTGTCTCTCTCTGTGAGGTCTCACTTGCCTCAACCCCTAGAGAGGGTGTTGCAGAGCAGGCTCACCTCCCTAGCCTCACAGCGGTTGCTCCCCCTTGGGGAGAAGTGACGATGTCCTGCAATTCATCACACTATGTTAATCAGGAAGTGATAAGAGGCGTGGGGTCTAGTTGCAGATGATGGGCCTTCATCATGATGATAGACACACCAGCAGGAAGTGTTACAAGTAGTAGACCAGAGAAGGCTAGATTGTGGGTTCCAGGTGGGTGGTAGATGAGTGTGATGGTAAGAGAGGTGAGAGGTGTGGAGAAGAAGTTGGGAAGAGATGTATTCGAATGAAGGGAGTAAAGTCAGAGAGGGCAGATGGGGAGCCCATTCTGGTCATTAGGCCAACACTGGCTGCTTTCCTTTATGTATCATGAGGTGAGGGAGTAGGTGGCAAAGTCATTTGGAAGGGCAGCAAGAGGGATAGTGTCATCATGGTGGTCCAGGTTTTGAAGACGTCCATCACTAACAGGTCAGGCTGATGGGAGTCAAAGTTGTCGGTGAGAAAAGATTTTTTGATATAGGCGTTTGGACATTCCAGAATAGACAAGAATAATGTCAGTATGAGGCAAGGGGTATGGAGGGATGTATTTACTTATGTATTTATGTATTTATTTAATGAGCCTTTGTATGGCGTCTATACAGCAGAAAGTGTTTCTAGGCACCACAAGACAAAAAGGGGGGGTTATCGGAGAAACAACAAAAACGGTTTGACTAGGCCATGTGACATTCGGATCGTGCAAGTGCAATATCAAGAAGTGCAGGGTGAGGGGGCAGGTGAGGACAAGGGATGGGGTAGGGAGAGGGTAAAGGAGGGAGATGTGCCGGAGGGAGTGGGCCCAAAGAGCTGGCCAAGTACCAGGCAGAGTAAGGGGCATGGGTAATGGTGAGGGGTACGACATCCTTTCGTCGCGGGATGTTTTTTAGAATAAGAAACATGGAACTGAATAAGAAAGGCCTTCCTTTTAAATGAAAAGAGTGGTATTTTAAAAAGAGACAGTTTGCAATGGTAGTACAACTACATACTTTCCTTTCTGTTTCTTTCATAGCTGCTTTTGCAAAAGACACAGATTCCCAACCCCCTGGGCAAGATATCTGTTTTCCCTCTGATCACACAGCTGTCAGGAATAGCTGGGCTGGCTCTAGCAAACGTGCACTTGACAACATGGCTGTCAGCCGCATAGAAAGAGACATAGAGTGAGACAGAAACAGATGGAGAGACAGAAAGAGAGGGAGAGAGAGAGAGAGAGCTAGAGAATGCTAGACTGGCAAAAGCTAGTGTAAACAGAAGGTTGTGGGGCAGCTGTAAATCTCACTGTAACACCCATCGTTGAACCTTAGTTGTTATTGCTATTCAATGGCTACAATGCAGTGTTCAACTAAAGGGGTCCGGCTTCGGACACTTGTTAATGCAGGCAGTTGACAGCGAGCACCGGCAAACGTATCCCCCCTCACAATATGACAAGCTTTAGACACCCTTTTCCAGCTGCCTTGCTCAAGGGTTGACTTGAGGTAGGCGGCTCCTAGAGCTGACCTTTCCTCCTCACCCAACCTTTCCTACTGGAGCTGAATGGAAGAATTGGCTGTGCCCCATTTTCCTGGTAGCATTACCCTCCCCTGGGTGCATCTATCTATGCACCCTGTCAACATTACCCCCTCATTGTATTTAATAGTTACTTATTGAGACAGTCAGGATTCCATCTCGAACAGAAACAGCTTAGGTAGGATAAAGTATCAGATGATGGAAGAAGTCCCGGGTTGAGGGTGTCTTTACAATATGTGGTGGTTAGTTGGTTATAGGCAAACCTGGCGATGGTGGGGTGGATTGAAAAGAAACACAGTGCCATTATATATGCTTCATGAATATACACATTGGCATGTTTGCATACCCTATTGAGCTAATGTCTGGGGCGTTTTGGATATCAGTTGGAAAGTGGTCAGGCCAAGTACCAGGCAGAGTAAGGGGCATGGGTAATGGTGAGGGGTACGACGTCCTTTCGTCGCGGGATGTTTTTTCAGGGGTTTCTTACCGCACATATTTTTTCCAAAAAAAACATCAAACTTTTTAGAAAATAGGGGGTTTAGGGGAGGAAACCCGCCCCAAAACATTCCAGTAAAAAACCCCACGAAAATACATCCCGCGATGAAATGACATGGAACCTGGTGAGGGGGGGAGGACCAACCTAGGAAGGTTAGTCAGGGAAGGGTGCCCAAGGGCAAGTGCTGGTAGGAAGGGTGAGAGGGGAAAGACTGGACAAAATAGGGCCTGGCCCTGGAGATACTCAGAAGGGACAGAGGCATCCATTCGTAGCAGCAGGAAGAGACTAGAATGGGAGGGGGAGACGGAGGAAGGAGGAGAAAATGAACGTCTTGACTAGCTTCCGGAACTTAAGGAGATCTGGCTCAAGTCGAAGAGGGGCAGGGAGGCCGTTCCAGAGGGAGGCTCCTGCCGAAGAGAGAGATCTACCCCCCACTCTCTGCTTGGAGGAACTCATCTGCATGCAGAGAGTTGGAGCTAGAGGACCGAAGAACTCTAGCCGGGAGATATTTAGAGAGAGAGAGTTGAATGTAGCGAGGTCCCAGTTCCCAGAAAGCCTTGTGACTGTTTCAGAGGGTCTTGAATTTGATCCTTTCAGTGACTGGGAGCCAGTGGAGAGATTTTAGGGCTGGAGAGATGCAGTCCCTGGGCTTGATGCCAAGGATAAGTCTTGCAGTCCTATTCTGATAGAAAGGGGAACAGCAGGAGGATGGCGAGCAGGATAGATATGGTTATCGTGGGATGGGCATCGGGAGTGTGAGGTGGAGAAGTAGGGTAAATGGGAGCATGGTGTAGTGGGGGAAGATGGGAGGTAGCAGAGGTGGTGGAGCAGACATGAGGCAGAATGAGCCCTGCAACAGGGATGTGTTGCATATCTGTTTGTCTACTTAGGTTGGCCGGTAGCGACCAAACCACAGCTGCGGTACCGGTGTTTGAAGCAGGATAATGGGTATGGTGATTTTAGGAAATGGGAGGGGTCTGCATGTAAGCAAATTTGGTGACTGTCATTTAGAGGGCTTTGGGCAGACAAAAATGTAGTGGAGGAGAAATAGGAAAACAAATTAGTCTTAACCCTTGGCATTGCTCTGAGCAACTCTCCAGACCATCATTCTTCGCCTGCCATAGTCTGGGCATACCTGTCCCACTCAGGTGAATATAGCAAAATAAAAGAGGTGATAAAACAAGACCTTAGATGACCAAAATCTAATATTGCTGATATATGAAGTATTAATTGACATAAAATGTCAGTCCTAGGTATTTGCGCCTGCACCTGGCATATGATGGCATCACATGGACATGTGGGGCTGTTCCCTGCATATTATGACTGTACCTGGCATGTGAGGTCATCATAACTAGCATATGATAACACTAAGCATATTAACACCAGGGCCAAAATAATTGCCATATTGCAAAGTAAATACATTTTCGATGCAATGTTTTCCCTTGTGCTTATAACATTCCATACTGCAATTGACATTGTGCAATGGTCTAATATGTCCCAGTGTTTTTAGAAATAGGGCAAACTTTGCCCTAATGCTAATACCGTGCAACTTTGGCCTCCCACCAGTGCGACATTTCTGTAATCTGGCCCCAGGTATATTCATTATATGCTAAACAGAGTCAACATTCTTAGGTGCTGCTTTCATACGCTGAATGTAGTCTGTTATAGGTGGGTACTGCAATCATATGCTAGTTATGACTTCACGTGCCGGGTACATTCATAATATGCAGGGGACAGCCCCACATATCCATGTGATGTCATCATATGCCAGGTGCAGGCTCAAATACCCGGGACTGACATTTTATGTCAATTAATACTTCATATATCTGAACTCAGGGTCATCTCCAACTCCACACTTTCCTTCTCTCCTCACATTTCTGACGTCTCTAAGAAGTCACACTACCAGCTTCACATCCTCAGGGGTATTCTTCCTTTCCTCTCCTTCCCCCAGAAGCTCACTGTCTCCAGAGCTCTGGTTCTCTCTAGGCTGGACTATTGCAACAGCCTCTTTCTAAATCTGCCTGCTTCTACTCTCCGTCCTCTGCAACTCATCTAGAACAGGACTACAAGACTTGTCCTTGGCCTCAAGCCCAGGGATCGTATCTCTCCAGGACTGAAATCTCTGCACTGGCTCCCAGTGGCGGCGAGGATTAAGTTCAAAACCCTCTGCATTCCCCAAGGACTTCTGGGACCTGGGGCTTCAATACTTCCAACTCTCTCTTCCTAAATATCTTCCTTCTCGAGCTCTTCGCTCCTCTACGTCCAACTTCCTCAGGGTCAGTCGCTTCTCCAAGCAACGAGTTGGTGGTAGATCTCTTTCTTCGGCTGGGACCTCCCTCTGAAACAGCCTCCCTGTCTCCCTGACACTTGAGGAGAACCATTTCCAGTTCCAGAAGCACCTCAAGACCTTCCTCTTTGCTTCTGCTTTCTCTCCTCCTCTCCCCTACTGAACTCCTGGCTGAATCTGCAATGGTCGCCTGGCTACCCTCTGTTCTCGGACCCAGGTCACCTCCCGGCCAGTTGCACACCTGCACTGCCCCCTGGCAACCCTTGCACTCTGGGGCTGTTTCTGTATCCCTAGAGCCCCCTAGCAGCGCTGGATACCTGATGCCTGCACTTACCTTTGCACCTGCCACCAGCTGGCTGCACTTCTTATTTATTGTTCTTACTTATTGTTCTTATTTATTGACTATTTATCTTATGTACTGTACTTCTGCTACCCCTCCCCCTCGCACTTTTCCCCTCCTCCCCGCCCCCGCACTTGCGCGATCTCAATTTCACCTGGCCTAGTAAGATTGTTGTCTCTGTCTTCCCTCTTTTCCCCTCCCTTGCCTCGTCGCACCTTGAAACACTTGTGTATAAGTACGTTATAAATGCCATATCATATCATTGCTACCATGTGTATGGCACAGTCTAATGTGTAGGTGCTGCTATCATGAATCAAGTCCAAATTCAGATGTTGAATCAGTGCCATCCAAAACCAGGCAAGGCCTCTCATGTTTGGTATATTCATCATGAGTAAGTTATGTTCTCATGTGTTCAGGTACTATTGCCATATGCTAAGTGTAGCCTGAAATGCCTGAGCAGTCCCACATAATGCCACTGTACTTCAAACTTGCTGTAGTGATATGTAAGGCCTCATATGGCTAATACAGTCATCATGTGAGGGAAAGCCTCACATGTTCAGGTGTCCGTATAATTACCTCTTTTCCTCTGCCACTACACCTATCTCAAAGGCTTTCTTAGACCCAATGTATGTACTGCTGCTCAGAACCACTAGCACACATTTACTTATTTCACCTCGGACAGAATTAAAGAAACAGTGACATTTCAATGTACTTGTAAAACTTCAAGTACAAATTAACAAGGGGGGTCCTCGGAGTCCCTCTGCCAGGGGACATTAGTCCTGGTTACGAGAGACTTACCCAGAGTCTTTAGCTCACTATCAAGAGTACCAACAGCATCCCCAGACACGTACTACGGTCTGGTTGGACCTCATCAGTAGGGAGGAGCTGTGCCTCTCTAAGAGTAGTGAGCAAGGGGTCCACGTCTGGATTCCACTAGTAACTTAGGGTGAGACCCAAAATTACTTAAGTATGCAAATTAACAAGGGGAGTCCTAGGAGTCCCTCTGCCAGACATTAGTCCTGGTTATGAGAGACTTACTCAGAGTCTTTAGCTCACTATCTTTCACAGAGAAGAAATATCCCAAACATATCAGTCTTTGTCCTGCCCTGGGGCAGTCCAGCACCAAAATGCTAGGCAATTCTCCTCTGAACAAGAGTACCAACAGCATCCCCAGACACGTATTTCAGTCTGGTTGGACCTCATCATTAGGGAGGAGCTGTGCCTCTCTAAGAGTAGTGAGCAAGGGGTCCACGTCTGGATTCCCCTAGTAACTTAGGGTGAGACCCAAAGTTACTTAAATATGCAAATTAACAAGGGGGGTCCTGGGAGTCCCTCTGCCAGAAATTAGTCCTGGTTACGAGAGACTTACCCAGAGTCTTTAGCTCACTATCTTTCACAGAGAAGAAATATCCCAAACATATCAGTCTTTGTCCTGCCCTGGGGCAGTCCAGCACCGAAATGTTAGGCAATTCTCCTCTGTACAAGAGTACCAACAGCATCCCCAGACACGTGTTTCGGTCTGTTTGGACCTCATCAGTAGGGAGGAGCTGTGCCTCTCTAAGAGTAGTGAGCAAGGGGTCCACGTCTGGATTCCCCTGGTAACTTAGGTTGAGACCCAAAGTTACTTATATATCAGAATGGGACGATGAGTGCTCGGGCACTGGTGGTGTCAGGATGGAATGTGCATACTGAAAGCCCGGAGGTGCCTCCAGGATCTCGCTCTTATCCCTACTGCAGAATGGGCCAGTGGTGGCCGCTCAGGGGAGGGCTGAGGCACCCCTCAGTGCTTGGCATATGGGTTCTCTCATGGTTGGCTTGCAGCCTGAAAGCATTCCCTGCCTACTGCTCGCTGCTGAGAAGTGGCCCTACTGTTGCAGGAAGAGCTACACAGCGCAGTGCTTACATCTAAGGCAAGGTAGGACCTATTTACATGATTAATTCTGTCTATCCTTCTCCCTTGACTTTTGTTACCGACAGCATTCACCTCTCACGTGTCCCACTCTTAGATTAGGCCACCTTCAGAGTTGGCAGAATTATTATTTGGGAATTGGCAGCTATTTTAAGCCTAGTTATATACCAGGATTGCCTGAACATGATCTCAAGCCGTGCATGATATGATATGATATGATATGATATTTTATTTGTATCGCGCTCGTACACAAGTGTTTCAGAGCGCGACTAGGCAAGGGAGAGGAACAAGGGAGAACACAGCACAACATAAAAACGATCTTACTAGGCCCAGTGACATTGAGAACGCGCAAGTGCATGGGGAAGGGAAAAGGGAAAAAGTGCATGGAAGGAGGAGAGTGGAAAGTGCAGAAGCCGAGGAGCGCAGATAAATAAAACAAATAGAAAATTGAGGCAAATTGTGGTAGTGCACCCAGCAAGTGGCAAGTGCTGTGTTTAAGGCAGCAGACTGGGTAAGTCTGAATAAGTGCAGAAAAAGAAGAAAAATCGGGGGGGGCTGTATGGGTACAGATACAGTTCCCAGTGCAAGGGGTGGCCAGGACACAGTGCAGGAAGGTAGCAGGGTGAGCAGGTACCTGGGCCCAGGGGGCAGAGGGTGGCCAGGTGCACAGTGCCAAGAGAGCAGATCAGTAGGGGAGAAGGGGAGCAAAGGCAGAAGCAAAGAGGAAGGTTTTGAGGTGCTTCCGGAACCGGAGATGGTTCTCCTCAAGTTTTAGAGTGGCAGGGAGGCTGTTCCAGAGGGAGGCCCCAGCCGAAGATAGAGATCTACCCCAAGCTAGTTTCTTTGAAAAACGACTGACCCTGAGGGAGTTAGAGGTAGAGGAGCAAAGAGCTCGAGAGGGGAGGTATTTGCGGAGGGATAGCTGAAGGTATTTTGGACCCAGGCCCCAGAAAGCCTTGTGGACAATGCAGAGGGTTTTGAATTTAATCCTTGCATCCACTGGGAGCCAATGGAGAGATTTCAAAGCTGGAGAGATACGATCCCAGGGCTTGAGGCCAAGGACAAGTCTCGCAGTCCTGTTCTGGATAAGTTGTAGAGGGCAGAGAGTAGAGGCAGGTAGATTTAGAAAGAGGCTGTTACAATAGTCCAAGCTAGAGAGAACCAGAGCTTGGGATACCATGAGCTTCTGGGGGAAGGAGAGGAAAGGCAGAATACCTCTGAGGAGGTGCAGTCGGAAGTTTGACTTTTTAGAGACATCAGAGATATGGGCCGAGAAGGAAAGTGTGGAGTCAAAGATGACGCCAAGGGTCTTAGCCTCGCAGGTAGGGGTAGGAGGAGGGCCAAGGGAGATTGGCCAGAGAGTGAGGGAAAAGGATGGAGATGGTGTGCCGATGAGGAGGATCTCCGTCTTTCTGGCATTCAGACAAAGATCATTTGCACCACACCAATTTTGAATGGCAGGAAGGCAGTCAGAGAGAGGGAGAGGAGGTGGCCGAGGGCAGCCGGAAAATGAGTTGTGTGTCATAAGCTTAGCACTGGAAATATGAGCAGAAAATGGCAATGCAGTGAGCGAGAGTTGCCAGGTATTGGTTGAAAAGCCAGGGTGAGAGGTTAGACCCCTGGGAAACCCCACAGGTGGAGAGGAAGATAGATGATAGGATGTCCCCAACAGTATTCTATCTCGATCTTATCATAGTCGACAACTTCCTTGAAACCTCAGTGCGTGCATTAGCTGAATGCATTCTCTGTTGCCTCTCTTTAGAAGATGGTCTACCTATAATGGACGATTACACATCCATACTAATACATGCATTTAATCCTGCCTAACTCCCGCTCTGTATTTGCAAACTCTTTTCCTACTTTCCACCCCTCCTACATCACCCTGGTTCATGCTGTTCTTCCTAGGCGACTCTGGCCTGGTGACCCTGGGCACGGGGAAAGGATTCAGCACTTTGACTGCTAGGCTGGTGATGTGATGCAGTAACATAACAACAAACCAACAAACAACCAGTGGAACCACCTGGTAATGCCTGATGCTCTCACCAAGCTCAATCCTTTTGAGCAAAAAAGTTCCTATTGGTATAGCAAAAAAAAAATATTTTTATCTTGTTTACTGTTTTCATATCTTATGTTCATATTACACTGTAGCATCCTCAAAGTTCTGTATTGTTATAGATTCAATTATCCTTCAGTTGTGTAAAACAATTTTATTCCAGGTTTTTAAGGGCAAATTGGCTTAACGGCAAAACTGACTCCAAAGTCACAGAGTGGCTACAAGCCAATGCATTTCGGATTATAATGCTCCATCTTCAGGGCTGTAATCATAGTGCAACCACGCAGTACATCACATGTCACACCATATTCAATATGAGATGCACACCATTGTGCATAATTGTTCCCCACATTTCGTTTAAAAAGGAAAGAGAGAAAATACACACCATCTTTAGCATTTACGGCACACCCTCATTCTATGTTCTTACATTCTACGTTTTATGCAAATGAATTAGTTCATAGCTTGTGACTTGAATCTCCTCCCTGTAAATCAACATGATACATAACGTCAAATGCTTATTTTGAACGAGACTCCTCCCACCCTTTAGTCTTTCAAGGAACAGTAATACTGTCTGCTCCCATTACCTTCTATGCTCCAACTTGCCTCGTAGGAGTCATTTCCTTACGGTGTTGGATTACCAGCAAACATAGTTTTAATTAGAAGCATAAACTCCCAGGTACATATCACCATCTGAGGCTCGCTCTGTATTCCCTTGTGTAACTCACCTCCGCTGGCTCTGTGTACCACAAAAGCCGCTGCGTGCATGCGTGCCATGGCTGAAGCCTTTAAGTGTTACCATGGTGACCTAAACGACGTTGCGTGACACACTGGCTTGATGGAGTAAATAGAGCAGGGTAAGGGGTCACATAACAGGGCCAAACAGTATCTTCCTTTGTCTATGCAGCTTTTTGGTGTGGATCCAGGTGGTGGGACGCCTCTGGTCCAGGATTTACTGGGTGACACATGGGCAAGAAGGGCCAACGATGAAGCTACTTCCAAAATGGCCTCTTCAGATGGGACAAAGTCCAGACAGGATGGTGCCTAAAAGCAGCTGACTCAAACTCCACCAGAGCGTGCGCAGGGGTTGTTGGTGCTCACTGCAGCCTTCTGGCTTCTGATGCGGAATGGGTTTGTACCTGGAGCCTGCAGCCTCCTCCTCCTCTATGTTGCATAATGGCATGGCCCACTACACACTCAATTTACGATGGCTGGAGTGAGCCTCATTCCCTTAGCTCAGCCAGGACAGTAAAAGCCCATTCATGAGCAAAGTCACTTCCCCCCATGTTAGAACTCGGTAGGGTGATGCTGGGTAGTGCAGGCAAGAGGTACAAGGCACTTCTTGTGGCTATCTTCTGCCTCTGACTCATAGTCAAACAGGGGAGTATGTTCTTGAGTTGTGACATTACTACATCACAGCCCGTGCATTGCGCGTGATTGTGTGGGTGCAGCCTTCTCCTCAACGTGGACCACAGAGAGTGAAAAGTGTGTGGGGGTGTGCTCTTAACATCACCTTCAATGCTGAATTAGAACTAGATTAATTAACTCTGCTGCTTGACCTGCAATGGCAGTGTACCACGTCTATGTTCCCAGCGTATCAGTCTTTGAGGGATGGCCAAGAGGTCTCTTAGATCCTACTGTGATCCCAGGCTCCACTTTGCGTCCAGCACTGGGGCCTTAAGTAGTGAGGTGACAGGAATGCATGCTGTCATGTCTACAAAAAACTACACCCAAGGAGTCCGGCTAATCATCGAGCACACTACCTTCAGCAGGGCTGGCTGCCATTGTTGTTCGTCCATGGGTATCCTTTCAGCTTTTTCAAGTGTATTGAGTTACATTTTACTGGTCCTTTGGACTACTTGGCTGTCACCACTCTCGTGTGTGCTTGTGTGACCACCAGTGGATGGTTTTCTCACTGAGGTTTCTGTTCCATGCCAGTAATTGATCCCCTTGGCAGATGATTTGATCTTTATTTAGAGTTCTTGTGATGCATTCGGCATCGGATTGGTTTAGGGCCAGCAGTGGGTAACATAGGTGGGTTTGTGTCAGTTTCTTGCTCAGACAACAAAAGGGCGTTACATGAATTTCATGGAATGGAAAGTGGTCTTATGTAGTGCACGTCTGCCAGTAATGTTGGCCTCCCTGATCATGGCTCTGTCAGGCGGCTGAAGAGAGTGTGTTAGTCGGACACCCTGTGGTGTTGATGAATGCATGATGTAAGTACCTGTTACATGTGTGCCCATATGAAAATCTATATGTTGTATATGGTTGGTATGGACCGAGGCAGATTAGCCGCATGGGCAGTCCCCAGGTTGTGGAGTGCAGAATTGATAGAATGGTTGATTGGATCAAATGTGTGTGAATGGTTGCTAGGCTGTCATGACCTAGGAGTTTGGAAGAACCACTTGTGGGCAAATCACATGAAATGCATGCACTCAGATTACATATTTTCAGAAACATTGTACATAATATTTGATATAGTGTTCTGTGTTCTTTTTTTTTTTTTTTTACAAATTTTGCAGAGTCCTCAACGGGGTATCCATGAAAGGAATATTTAATTTTGAACGACACAGGCACTAAAGTCCAATTCATTTCGGTCTAGGCGACCCTAAGGTCATGAAAGCAGGTGGTTGTATCATCCTCTTACCCTAAGACCTGTCTTTCAGCCCTAGGATCTGCTTTCATGACCTTAAGGTCATATTATGTACAATATCTCTGAAAATATGCAAACTGAGTGCATGCATTTTATGTGAAAGTGAATTAATATTAGAAATATTGTTTTATCTATACTGACGGTCTTTACGGAATTTACATACAGGGTCATGAAACCAGCTATGTTTGTATTTAAAATGTTGGGGTTATTTTACAGTCCAGAGTTTGCAGTATGGGTCCAGGGGTGCGCATGAAGTATGGACTTATTATCGAGGAGCTGCCCTGTTATCACAGTGGCCTTCTGTTATCTGTAATGTAGCTTCATGTATTCTCTTGTTATTTTGGGCTATTACGTGAAGATCCACCTATAAGTCGAAACTATTGCATTAGAGCACAGCTAGCGAGAAATGGCACAAAAGGGGGAAACAAAGCTTGTCATTGTTGTTTGGTTATTTACCCACACATTGACTGCCCATGATCATGATAATCCCTGTGGCCTTTCCCATCCACCTCCTGCCCCTCCCAGCCCAAAACACATCCTCCTGGGATCTCTTTGAGCTAACTTTATCAATCCATACCATCAAAATGTGTGCTTGAAGTGCCTGCCAGTGTTTTTCAAAGCAGTCTTCTGAGAGTTAATGGCTTAATTGGAGGTGTGAACGCGATACTTGTGTAATACAAATGTATTAATCAAGTGTGGCTTCAGCCACCTGATTTTTTTTTTTTTAAAACTTTTATTTTTGAACGGCAGAAGTACACAAGGCACACACAAGGCAGTAGGTACATAGCATTAACATCTTGGAGCAACACATCAAAAGGGATACAGCAATCACAACATGAACAGTCGGGCGGTATCTGAGAGGGAGCATAGCAATACAAAGACAAGGGAACAAGGTGGGGGCTCACCCAGTGGGATCAGAGCCCGACGGGGCAGGAGACAGACCAGATTCGGGAGTGGCCTCGTCCCGGATACTGAGGTAGGTGTTGAATGCAGCCCAGATGTTCCTGGGGCGAGACTGGGCGGGGAGCATGGACAAGTATTCTTCTTCGCAATTGCGCGAACAGGTGAGTAAGCGCAACCATTTCTGAAAGGTCGGGGGAGCGGGGCATTTCCAGCCCTGGAGTATGCACTTTTTAGCAATCATACAGCCTATGTTTAGGAACTTAGCTAGGCGCCTGGTTCCATCAGTTTTCCAGACCCCGAACAGAATCGACAAGGGGTCAGGATCGACCACAGTGTCAGCTATGTCAGAAAGCGTTTTCAAGATGCATTCCCAGAACCCAGATAGCTCCCTACATAACAGAAACATGTGCAGGTGATCAGCCCCCTCAGATCCACAGCGAGGGCACCCGGTCGTAGTGGCCCGGGCGAACGCCGAGGTCCTGTGTGGAGTATAGTAGAGCCTATTGAGAAGTTTGTACTGTATGGCTCGGTAGCGGAAATTGAAGGAGACTTTTTGAGTATGTAGACACATTGCACCCCAGTCGCCATCAGACAACTCCAGGCCCAGCTCATTCGCCCAGTCGTCACGCGCCCCAAGTGCTGGAGTTATGATGGACTCCTGAAGGATCCTATATAGTGAAGAGACGACACTTCGGGCGCCGCCTGAGTTGGCAATGTATGCGATCGCCGGGTTGTCCGGGGGCTCATCGGGAAATGAGGGCCATGCAGTACGGAACGCTGCCCGTAGCCTATAGTACTGGAGGGTCTCCAAGGCGGATCCAGTGTGGCCCTGTTTCCATGTTTGGGGGTCAATGAACTTGCCCTCAGGGTAGAAATCGGACAGCGCTTGATACCCCAGCATTCCCCAGTGTTGGGCCAGGGCGTTATCGTGTGTAGGTTCCAGAGCAGGCAGACGCCACACCGGGAGCCATCTGTAGTAGGGAGGGGACCCGTCCGACGGACTTAGCAAGCGCTCCCATGCGTGGATGGTCGTGGCGACAGGGTCAATGGGTGAATCAGGTGTGTAATGGCGATGTAATATAAGGGACATCATGTTGGTACCGGCGGCTGCTAGTCGCTCTAACTTGACATGTGGTCGCGTTGGGGAGCCCGGGTACCAATGGGTGGCATGTTGAGCCTGGGCCGCAGTCCAGTAAAGTAGCAGATTCGGAGCGGTGAATCCCCCTTGTTTATAGGTGAGCGCCATGTCAGACCATTTCTTACGCACTGCACCGGAGTGCCACAGGAACTGAGCGCATAGTGTATGCAATTTAGTGAAGTAGGCCTTCCCAGGCCACACGGGAACGTTGCTAAAAGTGTAAAGAAGCTTGGGGAGCAGGATCATTTTAATTAGGGAGAGACGACCAGCCATGGATAGTGGGAGCGACCGCCATCTTAACATCTTGGCCTCGGCAGTTTGCGCTACGGTGGAGTAATTGTCGGTTATCAGAGTAGATTTGGTCAAGGATATCAGCACCCCCAGATATCTGACACCGTCCGGAGACCAACGAAGGGGGTACTCAGTGGTAGGTTGTTGGGTAGATTTCGTGAGCGGGAAGATATCCGACTTTGAGTAATTGATCGTGAAGCCAGAGTAGGTACCAATACGGGTGATGTCCCTAAGTATGGGGTCAATGTGGGTTGCGGGCTCTCTAATGTATAATAGAACGTCATCTGCATATAAGGATATGATTTTGGGGTCATCCTTCAGCCGTATCCCCTTGCGAGCATGCCGAGCACGGACATAATCCGCCATTGGCTCAATTGCGAGGGCAAAGAGGATCGGGGAGAAGGGGCAGCCCTGCCGGGTACCCCTGAAGAGTGTGAAGGGGTCGGATGTCAAAGAGTTGGCTCTGACCCGGGCCACAGGGGAGGCGTATAGTAACTTAATGAACCCGATCATATTTGGGCCAACTCCCATCGTCTCCAGCACCAGCCATGTGTAGTTCCAGGAGACCATGTCAAAGGCCTTCTGAGCGTCCAGAGTGACCGCCACGGCCTGGGCCTCTTGATTTATGCGAGACATGACATTAAACAGTCTTCTTATATTATGTGAGGTGGACCTGCCGGGAACGAAGCCCGCCTGGTCCTCGTGGACCAGATATGGCATAATGGGGAGAAAGCGGTTAGCTATGGTCTTAGCAATGATTTTCGTGTCTAGGTTCATGAGGGAAAGGGGCCTGTAAGACCCACATTCATCGTCCGGTTTGCCAGGCTTGAGCAGTACAGTGATGACGGCCTCACGCATGGACGGGGGAAGAATAGAAGAGCGGAGCGCTTCGACCCAGACCTCGAGCAACTTGGGAGCCAGTACGGACACGTGTTCTTGGTAAAACTCAGCCGTGAGGCCGTCAGGTTCCGGCGCCTTGCCTTTGGGCAGGTTAGATTTGGAGGTTACTATTTCGTCCAACGTTATCGGGGAGTCCAGCTGGTCGCAGGTAGCAGGGGAGATTTCGGTGGTGGGGATCTGAGTAAGCAGCTCGCGCATTTGTCGTTCGGAGTGTTCGGGAGGCTGGGAGTAGAGAGACCTGTAGAACTCGGTAAATATCTCCAAGATCTGTTGGTCAGCCCACTGTGCATTGCCAGATGCATCTTTGATGGAGGTGATCTGAGCTCGGCCAAATTCCCCCCTCACCACTCCTGCCAATGTCTTCCCCGGTCTGTCCCCCTCGCCATATTTCCTGGCAGCCTGTGGGCGGCTGAAGTACTGGACTTCATTGGTAGCAAGCGTATTATATGCCTGCAGTTCCTCGGTGATTTGGAGAAGTAAGGCTTGGTCGGCGCTAGTGGAGCATTGCTGCTCCAGCTGTTTCAGTTTAGCTTCAGAGCGATCGAGGCTGGCTCGGATAGCTTTCAGTACCCCAGCCTCCCGCGAGATGGACATCCCCCTAATGTATACCTTAAAAGCCTCCCACCGAACCGCGGCTGAGGTGTCCTGAAGAGAGTTGTGGTCAAAAAAGGATGTAATGTCTGCAAGTATATCAGCCCTAAAGACGATGTCCCTGAGGGCCTCAGATTTGAAACGCCAAATGCTCAGAGTCGGAGTGGGTATACCCAGCCTTACAGAAAGTGCGACTGGAGAGTGGTCAGATAAAGTGCGGGGGAGAATCCAGGACCCCTCCACCCCTCCCATGGTTTCCTTGGACACTAAGAACAGATCTATACGAGACGAACTGTCGTGGACCGATGAGTAATAAGTGTACTCCCGGGACACGGGGTGTACTGTCCTCCAGGCGTCGCAGACATTGAGCGTCTGCATATGGCCACACAACCTTCGTGCAGCGCTTGTAAGGGCTCGGGAGGACGTGCCAGTCCTGTCCAAGACAGTGTCAAGAATAAGGTTTAGGTCACCCCCCCATATAATCTGGACCCCCACGTAGCCCAGTAGAACGGCAGTTATCGCATCAAAGAACTCAGGAGAGTCAACGTTGGGGCAGTATGTGTTAACAAGTAGGTATTCTCTATTCACCATCGTGCAGTGTAATATGATATAGCGACCCTCGGGACACACGTAACTTTTGTGCAGGATGAATTTGATCGATTTGTGGATCATTGTGAGGACTCCCCTGGATTGGGAGGAGTATGAAGTGAAGAATCTATTGGGACCCCACGACGGGGCCATGGTGCCTGGAATGTGGGCATTGGAGTGTGTCTCCTGCAGGAGTAGTATCCTGCAGCCGTGTCTATTAGCAAAGGCCATGATCTTGCGGGCCTTGGTGTGATTGCTCAATCCGCGAATGTTCCAGGACATTATAACGGTAGACATGTCAATGGCGGATCTCTAATCCCGGTGTACCCGTATCAATGAACATCCCAGGTGTAGCAGCAGTGTTCACTGTCGGGGTTAAGGTCGGGAGTGCGCTTGTGTATTGCCAGTGTGCGTGCCGTGAGCCCTAGTGTGCCGTTATTTTCATTTACCCCATCACCGCCCCCCACCCTCACCGCTGACCCAACTACAGCAGTGTAAACAATACCCACCCTCGACTGTGCAGAGCTGGGCCGACCCCAACATGGTCCAGACTGCGCAAAAGCCCAACGGGGGCTGGCCCACAATAAGGGCGTATACAAAACCAGTGCAATCGCAGTGGGGTGCGCCGTTGCCGTGCGGGAGCACGCTAGGAACCATTGGTTCCGTTACAAAACGAACATTGTTAGCGGGCAATACTTTGATACCCCAGTCCCGCCCCATGGAGCGCAGCGAGCAACACACATATCACATAGGTACAGCAACCCAGCTCAAGCGGAGCTATGAGAGGAACCACCTTCCAGTGGTCGTGGATAGAGGGAAACAGTTGCGGCCAGATCACGGGAGCTGTGCATATTAGAAGGCAGCAGAAGTAAGTGTGGTAGGGTGACATGGACGAGGTGCCAGTTGCTCCTCAAGGAGCAATTCTTAAGCCCACATAGGAAAGCATTGCATACAAGTGGATACAGAGGCGTGATCGCTCGCGTAAGCGAACCGAGAGAGGCAGGACTCAGTCCACACATTAGCATAGTATCAAGGCATCACAAGGGAATTATAGAGTTCACTCGTTATTCATATTGTCGTCAGCCGGAGGATGGAGCGGAACATGTGCCTCAATGAATTTAACCGCCTCAGAAGGCACTGTAAAAAAGTATAATTTATCGTTGAACGTGAACTTCAGGCGTGCAGGGAAGAGGATGGCATATGGGATGTTCCTTTCCCTGAGGAGTTTCTTCACTCCAAGGAACTGACGACGTTCCTGCTGAACACCGGTGGAAAAGTCGGGGAAGATCCTGATGACCTGCGAGTCGAAGCGTAGTTCGCCTTTCTCCCGTGCAAGGCGAAGAATTAGGTCGCGGTCTTTGAAGCTTAGGACCTTGGCAATGATAGGCCTCGGAAAGTCACCGGGTTTGGGCCGAGGTGAGAGCGCCCTATGGGCCCTTTCAATGGTGAAAAAGGGAGACATGTCCGGATTACCCAGAAGTTCCTTCAGGAGTTCCTCTACCGCTAGTTCCAGTCGACCCTTCAGCGCATTTTCGGGGACACCCACGATGCATATATTGTTCCTGCGTGATCTAGATTCGAGGTCATCACATTTAGCTTTGACCGCCTTCATATCCGAGACCAGAGTGGACACCGTGCCCTGGAGTGTAGATATATTATCCTCGTTGGTGCAAATCCTGTTTTCTGTCTCTGTGATTCGGGACCCCTGCTGATCTAGTTTGGCTCTCAGTGAGGCTACATTGGCATTAATGTCATCGAGCTTTTCATGAAAGGCCGCAACGTTTCTAGCCATGGACTCCATTATCGTTGTGAGGTCCGTAGTGGGTGCCTCCGCGCCCGGCGGTTCCTCAGCAGGGTCGCATGGTGCGTGGGCCAAGTCGGGTCTCAGGGCGGCCTTAGCGAATTTGTCCATGGCCCCAGTTTTATTGTTATTCCTCGATCTGTTGGACATCGTGAATGTCGTAGCGGGGCCCCGAGCGGCCAAAGTGAGGGAGCGGGAGAGGTTCAAGGCAGATGACAATGGTCCAGCTCGCCAATTCAAGCAGATCCCGACATAGGTGATAGGAGCTGTGGCGTCAAGAAGGTATAGAGTAGCAGCAGGGATGGCGCGATCCAACCGCTCTGGAGGGTGACGCTGGTGTCCAGAACAGGCCCGGAGCGAGCACCGCGGAGAGTACCAACCGCAGGAGTATAGGCCCTAGCACCTATGCGGGTGTTGCATGGGGCCGTGAGGATGAGGGTGAAGAGCAGCGGGCCGCGCCAGAGTGTGGGCCCTAGTGTTAGTCCGGGGAGCCAGCCGGGGCTGCCCGCCCAGGACGGGGATGGACTGTAGCGGTAACGGGGGCCTCAGCGCGCCGCAGACCCAACAGCCCCTCACCTGGTATGTAGCCCGCAAGTGTCCAGTCGGGAAGTAAGTGCAGCTTCTCTGGCCTTCGGGTGTCGCCGGAGGTAGTTCCGATCTCGGCAATGGTGCAGAGCGGGGGCCGCAGGGCGCGACAGGCCGCTGATGTCAGACTAGATAGTCAAGCGCCGCCGCCAAGCCCAGCAGCGGGCGCGCCGGCCAAGTGTCGAGTCGCGCGGAGGAGAGACAGCCAGGGGCCTTCTAGTGCCGGGCCTCACGGTCGGGGAGAGTGGGCTAAGCGAAGCCCAAAGAAAATCCAGGATGGTCGGCGGAGGGCACGGCCCGAACAGCGGGCGCCAGTCTGGTGAAGAGTGCGACCCAGTCCGCGCTGCTCCCGGCACAGATCACAGGCCCAGCGATGTACGTCTCCGCAGGCGGGCCAGTGGAGGGATGCGGCGGGGTAGGCCCGAGAGTCTCGCAGAGTGGATCTCCGGTTCCCAAGGTCCAATCCGAGTCAGGATCACATCGACACGTAGCTACAGCTATAGGGATGCCAGTGGGTCGGTCGATTAGTCACAGCACTGCATTAGCCCGCAGATGTCATCGGATGAAGAGCGGCGGTGCACGGAGCTCAAGAGCTAGGCAGTCATCTTGACGGCTGCTCAACAGCCCCCCCCGCCACCTGATTTTTAAGCATAATGCAAGTTGTTCACGGAAGTCCTGTTAAAAACAAGCATTGGCAAAACCAAGAGTTCTGGCTTGTGTATAAGTATTATTTATTTTATTTTATTTACTGGGCATTTGTGAGGCGCTTATACCTCAAGAAATTGTGTTTCAAAGCGCCCACAGCGCAAAGGGAAGGGAACTCGGGAAGAGCAAGACAATGTAATATGATAACAGTGATGTGCAAAATACAATAGTGGTCCTACTAGGCCGTGTGAACATTTGGAGCATGCAAGTGCAGAGAGAGAGAAAGGACAGGGGAGGGGGTAAGTGCTAGAGGTTGCACAGAGGGATGGAAGGGCAAGAGAGTCAGTTGCAAAGGCAACAGGTAAGTGCCAGCTAATACAATAAGTGCAGGCCTGTAGGACATCACAGGCCAGTTGGTGCCCGAAGGGAAGTGCCGGGAGGAGGGCGGAAGTTTCGGGCGATTGGACAGAAGGTCAGGCCTCCGAAGGCCACCAATCACAGAGAGGGAAGGAGGAGGGGAAGAGGATGGTCTTGAGGTGCTTGTGGAACTTGAGGAGATCCGGCTCAACAAGGCCATCTTAAGCACTTTTGGGGCCCTGGGCACGGACATCTTTGGTGCCCCCTCCACCAAACCAAAGGAATTAAGTGATCAAGAATATCTGCCCCGCCCCTTCCCCGCCATAATCACAACCCATATGATATGATATGATATGGCATTTGTAACGCGCCAAGGCGCGACAAGGCAGGGAGGGGGGAACAAGGGGAAGACAGACAACAATCCTACTAGGCCAGGTGTCATTCAGATCGCGCAAGTGCAGGGGTAGGGGGAAGGGAGAAAGTGCATGGGGAAGGGGAGGGGGAAGTGCAGTACAAGGTAAGTAGAATAAAATAAATAAAGGGCCAGCTAGTGGCAAGTGCAAGGTAAGTGCAGACAAGTACTGGGAACGGGGGCTGTAGGGATACAGAGACAGTCTCGCAGTGCAGGGGTTGCCAGGGAGGCAGTGCAAGTGGAGAGTGGCTGGGCCCAGGTCCGAGTTCGGTGAGAGTGGCCCAGTTGCAGATTCGATGCAGATTCAGCGAAGAATTAGCATGGGAGAGGGAGAGAGAAAGCAGAGGCACAGAGGAAGGTTTTGAGGTGCTTCCGGAACCGGAGATGGGTCTCCTCAAGTTTCCGGGAGGCAGGAAGGCTGTTCCAGAGGGAGGCTCCTGCCGCAGAGAGAGATCTACCCCCAGCTCGTTGCTTCGAGAAGCGGCTGACCCTGAGGGAGTTGGAGACGGATTAGTGAAGGGTTCAGGAAGGAAGATATTTTGGAAGAGAGAGTTGAAGGTATTTAGGCCCCAGGCCCCAGAAGGTCTTGTGGACAATGCAGAGGGTTTTGAACTTTATCCTCGCAGCCACTGGGAGCCAGTGTAGAGACTTCAGTCCTGGAGAGATACGGTCCCTGGGCTTAAGGCCAAGGACAAGTCTCACAGTTCTGTTCTGGATAAGTTGCAGAGGGCGGAGAGAGGAGGCGGGCAGATTAAGATAGAGGCTGTTACAGTAGTCCAGCTTTGAGAGAACCAGGGCTCGTGAGACAGTGAGCTTCTGGGGGAAGGAGAGGAAGGGAAGGATACCTCTGAGGAGGTGCACCTGGTAGTGTGACTTCTTAGAGACGTCAGATATATGAGGAGAGAAGGAGAGTGTGGAGTCGAAGATAACCCCGAGGGTTTTTGCCTTGCAGGTAGGAGCAGGAAGAGGGCCAAGAGAGGCCGGCCAGAGAGCTGCAGGGAAGGAGGGAGTGGGTGTGCCAATGAGTAGAATCACAGTCTTACTGGCATTAAGGCAGAGGTCATTGGTGACACACCATTCCTGGATAGCAGACAGACAGTCAGAGATAAGGGAAGGAGAGGAGGAGGCCGAGGGTAGCCTGAAAATGAGCTGGGTATCGTCCGCATAGCACTGAAAGGTGGGGCAGAGAGCGGCGATGCGGTGGGCAAGGAGTGCCAGATACTGGTTGAACAGCCAGGGGGAGAGATTTGATCCCTGGGGGACACCACAGGTGGAGAAAAAGATGTCAGAGAGGAAGGACCCCAGTTGGACCTGGGAGGGTCGATTGGAGAGGAAAGAGGTCAGCCACGCCAGAGCCTGACCAGTGATACCCAGGTTATCACGGAGACGGTTGAGCAGGATGGCATGGTTGACAGTGTCAAAGGCAGAAGAGAGATCGAGCAGAATGAGAACACACGGAGTGTTGGAGTCAAGGTTCAAGAGTAGGTCCTCAGGGATGTTCAGGAGAGCAGTTTCCATGCTTCTGGCAGCTCTGAAGCCAGATTGATGGTCATGAAGACTGCCAGCAGATTCAGCATGGAGGTTAAGCTGGGAGATGGCCAGTTTCTCCAGGAGCTTGCCCAGGAAGGGAGTGATGGAGATTGGGCGATAGTTAGTCGGGCAGGAGGGGTCAGAAGAGGGTTTCTTAAGAAGAGGGTGCACAAGGGAGTGCTTAAGGGGGGATGGGAAGACTCCAGAGGCAAAGGAGTGGTTGAAAAAGTCATCCAGGGCAGGAGCCAGGGAGTCGATGTGGTCCTTGATAGTTTTTGAGGAACAGGGGTGAACCTGTTTAGACGAGAATTTCATAGATCGGACTTGTCTGGAAACCTCGTCAGCAGAAAAAAGGGTAAAGGCAGAGAAGGAGGGAGGAGGGGTGGCTGCAGAAGGGCCAGAGGAAGAGCCCTGGAAGAGAGGGAGGGAGGTGATAGGAGGAGAGTGAGGACAGGATGTCCTGAGTTTTAGAGATGAAGTGAGAGGCCAGTGCAGTGCAGAGGGCCTGGGAGGGGACAGGAGAGGTAGAGACTGCAGCAAGGTTGGCAAGCTCCTTGCAGATTTTAGATGCTGCAGAGATGCGGGCTTGGATAAGGGCTCTCTTCTTGGTGAGAACGGAGGGACGGTATTACCTTTGGAGCAGGCGGCAGGCCCGTTTGTCAGAGGATGAACATGAAGCACGCCATTTCCTCTCTGCCACCCTGCACTTGCGTTTAAGGGTGACGAGCTCCGAGTCATACCAGGAGTTACATTTGGCTTTGGGCTTCAGGCGGATTCTCATGACAGGGGCAAAGATATCAAGAGTATCCGATATAGCAGAGTGGAGCATGGAGAGGGCTGTGTCAGGGTGGGAGTCAGCCGAAGGGGGAGGTGGGGTAAGAAGGTGGCAGCGAAAGCCTCAACTGACACGCGCTTCATGGGTCGGATGACCGAGAAGGTGGGTGGCAGCGATGAGGGTGGCTTTGCCTGTGGGGTAGGGAGGGTGAGGTGGGAGGATAGGAGAAAGTGATCACTCCAGGAGAGAGGAGTGGAGAGAGGGACGGAGAGGGGAAGGTCAGAAGAGATCAGAGCATCAAGAGTGTGCCCTGCAGAATGAGTAGGCCCAGACAGGAGAATAGAGAGTGAGAGAGAGTCGCAGAGGTCACGAAAGAGTCCCGTGGGGGGACAGGAGGCATCCAAGTGGATGTTGAAGTCACCAAGAAAGAGGAGTTGAGTGGTTGAGGACAGGAGTGAGGAGGAGAGGTCAGCCCACTCAGAGAGGAAGGAGGAGATTTGACCAGGTGGCCGATAGATAGTAGCCACGGTAAGGGAATGGCTAGGAGAGAAAGAGACGGCAGACAAGGCATTCAAAAGAGGAGTAGGTCTGCGTAGGAGTGACAGTGGAAGGAATCCACTCAGGGAAGATAAGGGCTACACCCCCCCCTGCACGGTTGGGCCTGGGCACAGAGAGGATCTTGTAACCGTCAGGTAGGAGTGTGTCAAAGCTGGTGACAGAGCTGGCCGTGAACCATGTCTCAGTGAGACCGAGGACGTCAAGGTCCAGTTCTTCAAGAAGGTGACAGATATCAAAAGAATGCTTGAGGTTGATATGCTGCCTCACAGCATAAAAAATAAAGATGTTTACTCCCTTTAAGTCCCCAGATCCTCTTAATTCTTGCTCTAATCTTACTCGGTACCATTTGAAGGCTTTTGAATGCTTGTTTAATGTATGGCTTCTTGGATAAAACTGTGTTTCTTTAGGGCGAGATACAAAAAGTGTCAGACGTTTTCTCTTTCTCCACTAGACCAATATGTGCCTCCCACATCATTTAGTGATAACGGGTCTGTTTTAGTCTACATTTAAAAGACCTTGGGTTTAAGCCGCCATCACAGTAGCATGCTGTATTTCCAGATTCATTGAATACATATATCTCATCTCGAAATCTCTGTTTCTGCCCTAGGCCTTTTTTTCCAGCGACTCGATCTCAGCAGTGTTGTTTTTACACATGTAACATTCGTTTCTAGAGATCGAATGTTTTATGCACTCCATAACGGAACAATAAGCGGGTCTCTAATTTTCCCTCGCCTCAGATAAAAGCCCGCGTGCGCACTGACGCACAAGAGCGCGGGCACATATTCTTCCGTTGCACGGCATTTAGCAGCCGCGCGAGCTGCGACCTGTGGCATGCAGTGGTGTAACGTAAGCAGTCACTGCGGAAATGTCTTTTTTCAAGGGCATGCCTCCCCGTGAGAGCTGCGGCGTCGACGGAGGGATGCACAGCTTGACGCTTAGACAGGAGAGGGCAGCAGGAATCATGCTCGTGTTGAGCAAACGGCTATGTTTGTGCAGTAAAAATAGAGACAGTTGGGAGCCTCTAATCAGTGGCCGCAGGGGAGAGGAATATGTTCTTTGAGAGAGAAGAGAATCTTTTTTAAAAAATTTTTTTATTACTTGTATTTAATCAATTTGATTTTTACAAGATCCGAAGCGAAAAGATAAGAAGAAAAATTCGGATGATGTGTAGTTTAAGACTAACAGAAAGATGTTTTCTTATTTCATGCAGACTTCGATCTTCTCCATAGCATATTTCAGAGTCTTGGCTGTAGCAATTGTCCATTTAGTCTTTTCGCCTGACATCAGACGGGCCCACCAAGTCTCTTCTTCACAAAGCTTTAGATCCCTGATCAACGATCAAGGGGGTCATGTTAGGTGATCCTGCCAATCTAATTTCTGGGCATGACATCAGCAGGTGTCTTAATGTTTCTGGTTGCTGGTGGTCGGTGCACAGTCTGCAGTTGTTAGTGCTTGACTGTGATCTTATAGCCAGGATTTTGTGTATGGGTAGTAAGTTTAGTCACGCTCTCATAAATAAGTTTCTTAGTGGTTTATCTGGAAACTTTGTGCAATAGGCTTGAGGTTCCTTCAATTTTTTCGGTGACCTTGGAAGATGTTTTAGCAGTTTGTTAGTTGCTACAAATTCGTTGGTCTGTACCCAATCCCGTTCTTCTGTTCTTTTTTTTTTTACTCTTTGGGGATTGGAGATTAGTTCTTCCTCACTGCATGCAATTTGTTCGAGTTGGTGCTTCATTGCTGACACCCACGCATATAGCATTTTGCATCAGCTGCTTTTGATTTCTTCTGCGATCCTCTGATAAGGGGAGGTCTGTCATTCATCAAGATTTTCCTGAAAAGTTGCATGCTCCTTATTTCTACGTCGCTGTTAGGGAAATTAGGCCGAGTTCTTGCCTAATTGCTGCAATGGAAGTTGATTTTGGTATGTTAAGAACCGATCTCCAAAAGTGTCCATCCAGCTTTGACCATATTGTCGGAGACAAGTTCGGGGTTGCGTCCATCCCATACGTAATGGAGGGGATCACCTTTTGTCCATTGCTCTAGTTTGGGCGGTTAGATTTCGAGTTTTGTCCCAAAGAGCCTGTTGCATTTTTGCTTCTGTCCTGGAACTATCGATCATAAAACACCCAAATATTTGAAATCCGTGACAGTTTAAATTTTTGTGTTGTCGATGGTCCAGCTCAGTTTTTCACATTTTTTTGGCCTTTCCCCAATATCAAGATTTAAGTCTTTAGCTTGTTTATTTCTAGATTATTCTCCTTTATGTAATGCAACAGGTTGTTCAGCTGACGCTGCAATCCAATCAGGGTTTGGCCCAAGAGGATCATGTCGTCAGCGTATAGCATTCGAGAGACAGGACCCATGCCTATTTTCGGAGGAAATGTTCTTACTGTTTTTTCAGAATCTTTGAAGTCCCCCAGAAAGGCAATGAAGAGGGCAGGAGCTAACAATTGCATTCGACCCTTTCACCTACAACCCTTAGGCGCACACGCCTGCTGGTATTTGTGTGTAGGGCAATCACGGCACCCAAAAGAGATTGTCGGCAGTTCCATGTTTCTAACTTTTTCCAGAGTTTCTCCCGGTCAACTTGGTTGAAAGCATGAGTCAAGTCTATAAATGCTAGAAAGACTCTTGGTGCGCCGGCTTTGATGTTGCTTTTAAGTTTGTTCAAAAGGAAGATGTTCTCTGACGTGCGCGCGTTCTTCAAAAAGCCTGTTTGAAAGGGTCGGCGCTGGGAGAAGCTTTCGCCCATTTCGGGAATCTCGCAAGCAGGAGGGATACGAAGAATTTACCAATAATATCCAGAAGGGCAATTGGACGGTAGCTAACTGGTTCTTCTCTATTGCCCTTTTTGTAAATTGGTACTACGACCGCTGAAGTCCCTGAAGACAGAATAGATTTCAATTCTTAACAGCAGGCAAAGATCTGATTAAAATTGTCCATTCATCTGCATGGAGGTTAAGATCTATGTTAGTTAGAGCGTCTGGTCCCGGTGCTCTTGGTGATTTTAGTTTTAGAATTACTCTTATGATGTCTCCTTCATCAGTTAGGTCTACCCATGATGCCTCTGACCTTTTCAGGACTGCTAAAGCTGAATCACTTGGGGATCTGAACATGTTCTTGAAGTGGGTCACCCATGTGCATTCAGCTACTGAGTTAGTGAGTTTTTCGTCGGTTTGGAGGTCCGATCTCTTGATTAATGCCCAAAATTCCTTTGTTTTCTTGTTGCAGACGATCTCCAACATTGCTTCAGCGTCTCTTTGCTAGAGACATATTCGGTAATTTCTGAGCCATGATTTGTAAATCCTCATTTCTTCACGCAAGGCGATCCTGGAGGTCTGTGTATTATGTTTTGGACCTTTCTTTTCATTTGCATGAGCCGCCTCCTTTTCTCCACCAGCCTTTTGCTATGCATGTGGTTGTTTTTTTTGGTTGGTGTTTTCTTTACTAAAGTTGGATTTACTTTGTACTCCGATAGACGAGATTTATAGTTTATTGCTTTTGCTGTTTTGAGGTTTGTTTCTCCAGACGCTTGCGTTTTGTACCTTTGTGTTAAGTCTAGTACGTTAGCAGCCGTAAGTCGTGGGCGCCTCTGCTGGGTATTTGTTTCAATGTTTATATTGTACGTTGGATTTTGAGGGCGGCCAGTGTTCAATGTCATGGTCAATAAGTTATGGTGCTTTCTTCGGTTCTAATTACCTTAAATGTTGAAATTAAAGGTAACAACGCGTGCAAAACGAAAATATAGTCCAGGGTACCCGTGATGTTATCTTGCTACCAAGTGGGGAGCTGTGGGGTGCCTTCTTGTAGCTCTGCCACATTGTGGAAGTTACGCAAGCTCATTAGCTCTGACCATATTGCCCCACGTTCCTCGGTCGGCGACTCAGTTAGTTGTTTTGTTCCAATCTGGGTTCAATCTTTGCATTTCGCGTTTAAGTCTCCACAGATGAGGAGGTGAGTTATCTTGTGATCCATGTATATTTTGTCGATAGCCTCTGCCACTAACACACAGAAATTGTTGTTTGTGGTTCTTTGGGGGTTCCAGTAAAGGGTTATGATTGCCATCTGCGTGGTTTCCTTGGTCTTCAAAGCTATTTTACGGTGTTTTCAGTATACCAGGACTGCTGGTAGGCCGTAGGACTCCTCAAGCTTTTTCATGATGTTAAGGCCCTAGACAGCTCTCACCGCGAGTAGAAGGCCTGAGGATGGCCGCCCCAGTAAGCCCTTTGAGGCTGAAGAGATTTCAATAGAAAAACCATCAAGTGATGGTTTCTCGACCAGCCAGGTCTCTTGTAGGCACAAAATATCAAAGGCCCCAAGGTCAGGACCCTCAGGTTTTATCAAATGTGAATGGCCTCTGGTGTTCCAAGACCCCATCATCAGTGTCTTTTGTCGAGCGTTGTGAGAGTCTTGCAGCAGAGAGTCTTGAAGCAGTTGGGTGCTCGATTGTGGTTGCTATCTCTTTAGCTTGTTTGTTAGTGCTGTAGGAAACCACGACCATGCTCCATTTTTCTTTTTTTCATAGATAGGTTTTTCTGAGGAGATTCTTGTAGCTCTTTTGGACCTATGGTCACTTGAAGTATTTTTTACACCCTCGGGATGGTTCGTAGGGTGTTGATTCCTCTGCCAATCTTTGGTCCTGGGACCTTCAGTTCCTGGTGTATGGTTCTGGGTTTGTCTTGGTCTGTTTTTGTACCAATGGGATCGAGGGGATCTGTGTCGTTCTGACCACCCTAAGTCCTGCTGGGTTGATCTGTGCCAGTGGTCCTTAGGGGTTCTGTAAGGCTTGCCCCATCTGTTGTGTTTGTAACGTTCTTCAGTTCTTGAATTGCCTCGATGAGCCTTAGTCGCGGTGGTTCGCCTTCTTGAGCAAGCATGTTTCACTGGGTGTTTTTCAGTTAATTCGGTGAGGCAGAGTCCCGTGTGTCCAAGATCTTGGTTGACTTCTGCGGAAACGTCACATACCGAAGAAGCTATTATATGCAAGTAGGCTTTGGCTTTCTGCTCCCTATGATAAGGTTCAATGAGTGCAAAGTCATCAGATTTTAGAGATCTTAATTTCGTTACTTTACTTAGGAGATGTAATACTATTTTTCTGTTCAGGACTAAGTCCTTATCCTTTTGTTAATTGTTCTAATTTGAAAGTTCTAGTCTCAAGTAAGTGTTTGGAGTTTGTTTTTGTCTGTGGATAAGACTTCTAGTTGTTAAGATCTCTTTCTCTCCTTTGGTGTTTCCTCAATGAAAGGTCGTCCATATGCTGATTTAGACCTGCTCAGCGGCTGTCGCTTTTGGTTAGGCCTGGAGTACAGATATGGTCATTTTTCTGTTTCACCATTTGAGTCTTGTTTTTTTGATGTATCACTCATTTGGTACTGGGTCGGTGTCCCGTCGGCTAACTGCTCAATATTGTTGCTATTGAAGTCAGGAATCGAAGCACTATTCCCAAGACTTTCTTGTGGTTGAGTATGAATTTGACGTGCCGACACTTTCTCAGACGAGGTGAGGCCTATAACTGGCGATGTTTGGAGTGTGGACTCATGATTTTGAAGTTCCGGATCTTGGTCCAGGTGCTGTGTTAGGTCCATGAGGGCTTTGTCCCCCATGAAGTCTTCAACTGCTGTTGGTGATTTGATCTATATATAGCAATACAAAGCATGAAAAAATAGAAATTCTTTACAGAGAATATTTATGTAAAGAGGTAAATGCATGTGGCAGGACGCCACACTTTGTTTAAAAGATTATTAGCTCATAAGGCCTCCCAAAAAACCGAGCAGTCCCTCTAGTTATCCAGTGATATGGTCACGACCCACACCTCAGCGTCTGGGTTATGGGCTTCATTGAGAGTTTTGGATTGAATTTCTCTTTGGATCGTGTAGATGTGTGCTCGGACTGCCTTCTAGTTTTTGGACCCGGGATTTGAGCCTTAGCCTTTTTATTTCCTGATCTAGAATCACCTTTGGTTTTGTGCTGTCAAACTACGGAAAGCCCTTTGGTTTAATTTGAGAAGACGTTAACATCTGGGATGGCGTTTCTCATTCTTGCAGGCTGAATTTTTTATTTACGGTGCTCACTGTTGAGTGCCTGTTCGAATCAGCTTCTAGCTGGTGCGAGATTTTCTCTGATGGTTTGCAGACCGAGGGTGTGTCGTCTGTCTTTGAACTCCTAGTTTCTTTAGTCAGTATTGTATTTTGTGATAACAAAGTTATTGAGTGCAATGGACCTTGAGATAATTGTAGTTCTGTCTGCGGTTTATTCATCTGTTTCAACTTATCTGTGATTTGCTGAATTGTTTGGGCTTGAAGCGAGGCAAATCTTATTTCCCATGCGGCTTTATGTTCTGCCGATTTTTGCTCCAGTGCTGTAATATACCCTTCCACGAAGATGAGTTTTGAATGCATCATGGCAAGGATGGTTGTGTTATCTTTTAAGGAGTCGTTTAACGACTCGTATAGCTTGTCAAAATGTGCCAGGGCTATTGTCACAGCTGACATTATGGTCAGAAGATCTTTTTTTTTTAAGGGGTGACTTTAGCTGATGTAGATGGAATTTGGCTCAGTCTTCTGTTCCTGGGTGGCGTAAAGACCACCGGATTGTCCTGATGTGTAGGGGTTAATGAGTTTTTTGAGGATTCAAATTGTTTTTTCCTTTCAGGGCGTGGAGCCGTTGATAGTGGATCATTTTTAGCCGGGTTGAGATGAAGAGGCGGGTTGCATAAAGTTTAGACCACTATCTCGTCAGTGTCGCCCGAGGGTTCTGCTTTTTTTGCTGATGGATGTACAGTGGCGGGCTTTGTGACAAGGTTGGTTGTTGGAGCCTGCACCGGCAAAGTCCACGATGAAGGTGAGCAGTCCCCCTCAACCGTTAGATCCTTACGGGTTGCTGTCCCGTAGCTGGTGTCTCCTCTGTGCTGTCTTTGATTGAATTTGAGGGCGAGCTACCATCTTCATGATGCTGGTTGCTTTTCTGTTCGCCACTAGCTTCGTCAATGTTGTCCGGTTTCTGATGCTCACACATGGGACTAGCAGTTATTGGACTTGGCAAGGGACTGGGTAGAAGACCTACTGGAGACGATGAGACTCTCTTAGCCACTAAGTCCTCCACTTTTCGTGATTTATTCACTGGAGGCGGATCTTCAATGGCCTGAATTTCTGCATCTGATAATTCGAGAGAAGAATTCAATTTTCTTTTGTACTGTTTCTTAAAGAAGTCTTTTAAGGCATTTGACAATAGTGGATTTGGCAGGACATTTTCAGGATTTTGTTTTCTGAGTTGAATTAGCCCCGCATTGTCTGCTTTTCCCCTTTGATTGATGGTTGTGGTTTCTCTTTAGGGTAGTTTTGTTTCTCGAATTGTGATCCACTTTCAGCTTCGGGTTCTGAGATGGCACCTGATCTGGGAGAGATGTTGGAGTTTCTGAGCTCTGGTTTATTGTACTTACACTTTTGTTGCCTACGTTGCTATGGTTGTTGTCCGGTCTCGTCTGACAACATGAGGGGAATCAAAAATGAAATTTTGGAAGTCATAGATTTTCGATTTAGTTTGTTCGCAGTGTTCTCTCTTTGGAGGCGGGGGTGGGTGAACCGGTTCTTCATGAACCAACGCCACAGTTTTGGCACTTGTTTTAATAGTGGCTAGTTCTGGTCCTGAGGTCACTCTGATTTGCGTGTCAACAAAGGGTGTTGTTGAGGGTATAGTTGAACTGGGGATTGTAGAGGACCCGGCTCTACAAACCCTTACAGAAATCGCCAGGTTGAGTAGTCCAAAGGCAGGAGCCCCTTGACTTCCTTGACTTCCTTCTGTTTCGTAGGTGCCTGACTCACTACGCCCCACCGTGCCCTCGATATCCAGGGCGGGCCCTTACAGCGTCCGTCCTCCGATAGACTCTGCCACGGCACCACTTGCCTGCTCGGGGACCCGGGATCGAAGGTCACTGCCGGAGGGCGCAGGAGATACAGAAGGAGCTGGCTCGTCACGGTGGTTCTTACAGGTAACGAGTGAACTTTTTTTGTCAGCAATCGCCATACTGCCTGCCGTGCTGGATTCACTGCTCTCACGGGGGTGGAGGTCCTCTCAACCGGAGGAGATGCAGGAAGACGTTTCAACAACAGAAGGACAGTGTCTCTCACAAGTGCCTGAGAAGCAATCTGCCGTGAGTCATTTGGGGCCTGGGTCTGGGATTGGAGTTGAGTTTGGGACCCATTGCCCACAGTGAGTTCGAGATCTGCGAGAGCCACGCGGTTCTTACCTGCACGCAATGTAGATTTTCTCTCTGATAGGCAGCGATGACTTTGGAGTCGGCGTCTGGCCCTTCTTCATCCGGCTTGGGCTTGCTTGAAAAGTCTGTGTCCAGGCCAGTGAGTAACACTTCCATTTCCTGCCAGTGACTGCTAAGGACTGCAGACACCTCTGCGGACACCTCTGCGGACCGCTCCACGTGCCGCTCCGCGGCGTGAATCGAGCTTAAGTGGGTCCGCTCACAAGGCGAATGGGAGCAACAACAGACTCTCTCTGGAAAGGTGCAGAGTAACTGCTAAGGACGGCAGACACCTCTGCGGCCCGCTCCGCAGCGTGAGTCGAGCTTAAGTGGGTCCTCCCACAAGGCGAAAGAGAGCAACAACAGACTCTCTCTGAAAACGTGCAGACTGGAGTGACTGCTAAGGACTGCAGACACCTCTGCGGACAGCATCGCGGGCCGCTCCGCGGCGTGAGTCAAGCTTACGTGGGTTCTCCCACAGGTGAATAAGAGCAACAACAGACTCTCTCTGGAAATGTGCGGAGTGACAGCTAAGGACTGCAGACACCTTTCCTGTAGAGTTCCCTAACCACTTTCAAAACAACACACGCATTTTGAACCCTCATTACCAGTCTGGTGGAAATGGTAAAACGGGCAGTATTTCTAAATAACGTTAGTTTTGCAGTAGCACCTGGTTTTGGATTATGTCGAAAGCTTCCAGTTCGACATTGGGGTACATCCCCCAGAAAAATTGGATGTAAAGGTTGTAAGAGTGCGGAAGTAGGAGACTGACACACAGGTCATGATTGTTGGCAGAGATTATTATTAAACAAATAAGGGTTGTAGAAATACCTTCCTGACCATATTACTAAGAGGGGTTTCCCTGCCTCTAATAATATTCTAAGGAGTCTGTCAGGATAGTCCAAAATAAACAAGTTTACCGTTGTGTCAACATTCCTATTTTCAGCCCTCACACTAAGAACCTAAACTAATGTGGAAAGTGGTTTCTTTAGTTTCAAGGTTCTGTTCCAACTCACAAAACAAGTTCTAAAATGGTGCAACAAATAAATTCCAAAAGGAAGGACAACCTTACTCCTAGGCTGTCGTGCCCTCCGAATGTTCAGTGAGGGTCGTTTCCTCTTTTAGTGTTCAAGGACAACCTTACTCACAGATTCTATGTCAAGACTGGAGGATTGCCCAGCTGCCATACGCACAACCACCTGTCACCATCTAGTGATCCTGCATCGAGGCCCAAACCTCTGTCAACTGACCGTGATTCCACAAATAACACATTCCAGCTAATCAAGGCCATGCCTTGCTAGCCGGACTGACCCTTCCCCACCCCTTCACCCACTAACTCCCATGCACTGCTGCCTAGCCTCTCTCCATCTAGGCAGAGTACTGCAGGACATACCTCTGGCATGCAGCACTGCAGTTATGACATAACCCAAGGCGAGTCAGCCAACAGCCCTCACGTCATCCCCTCACATTCCCCTAAGTCAGGATCCACCACTGATACTGCTCATCCATTGCCTTAGGCAACAACCGTAGAGGACAGAGCCCCAGCACATTCGCTTTCACAAATCGCCCTCCCGCTCTTACACACCAATGATTTCCATAGCTTGTCCCACTCACCATTGCCAACCATCCATCAGTCTGCCAACTCCACATCCTTACCTCCATCCTCAAATCCTGCATCATTGTACAAAGAATCACACACGTCTGCGTCACAGCCCGGCCTGACAAATAACTCCACGTTACTTAGCAGTAATACTACTACACCTACCATAGAGAACCCCCACTACACTGTGTGCTAATCAACACCAGAATGA
The DNA here is from genome assembly GCF_040938575.1 of Ambystoma mexicanum. Taxonomy (NCBI): domain Eukaryota; kingdom Metazoa; phylum Chordata; class Amphibia; order Caudata; family Ambystomatidae; genus Ambystoma; species Ambystoma mexicanum. The sequence goes on along the minus strand of NC_090935.1, from coordinate 229,331,058 downwards.
TCGAAGCCCACCCCCTTGACATCCTTGATCTCATCACTAACTAATCTGGACATACTTGCTGTGTCTGAAACTTGGCTCGACTCTGCCACGGGGCTCCTCTCTGTCTATTACCATTCCACATAACTATACCATCTTTCTCTGTGACAGACCTGACATCAGAGGTGGGGGAGATCGCCTTGATAATAAAAGATGCCCTTGTCATCAGACAAATCAGCTCCGCACAGATGGAAAATTGTAATCTACTCTCTGTCAAAATATCCATCTCTCATACCAAGACTATCACTCTGCATGTTATCTATCGCCCCCAGCCACCTTGAATTCATTCCAGGAGTAAATTCTTCATTTACTAAGCACTAATATCAAACAATCCTCCAAAACTATATTTCTGGGCAATTTTACTTAGGTTAACGTAGGTTTCAACAACCCTAATGACCTTAATGCTGCCTCAATGGCAAACACACTCAACTGCCTATTTATTTTTATTTATTTGCATTTATAAAGTGCACAAAAACTGCCCTGTGGCATCGTGGCACTGTTACAGCGAGCTTGAATTTAACAAAGGTCATATTTAAGACATAGTAGTATAGCAGATTACATACAGATTACATACTCTGAGTGCAGCATTGAGAATGACAGGTAGTAGAAAACAGAGCAAGTCAAGTATAATGCTTTGCTATGGTTACAGTGCAATAGCGTAATTATACAGGCAGGTTATGGAGCATTAGCGGAACAAAAATGTTTTTAGGTTTTTGCGAAAGGTGGTGTATGATTTTTCATTCCTTAGTGAGGTTGGCAGGGCATTCCAATTTTTGGGTGCAAGGTGTTGGAAGCTAGACCCTCCGGCTTTGGTTCTTTTGAATCTAGGAACATAGATCTGGTTGGTGCGGTGGGCTCTGGTGGGTCTGTTAGAGAGGGTGATTCTCTCTGAGAGGTAGGGTGGGCCATCGGATGTAAGGCATCTATGTGCGATGGCCATGGTTTTAAAGAGTATACATTCCTTAATCAGAAGCCAATGGGCCTCTTTCCTTTCTTGAGAGATGTGTTCCATTTTGGGAATGGACAGCGCTGCCCGGAGCACGTTGTTTTACGTGATTTGGAGTTTTTTTAGATTGTTGACAGAGGTGCCTAGGAATAGGGCATTACAATAGTCACGTTTAGTGCCTATTGTGGTTCTGGCTATGGATAGGCAGTTTTTGGTGGAGAGAAAGGGCTTGACTGCATTGATCATCTTGGTGGTGAGCGCAGAAGAGGAGGCTATGGCATTGACCTGGCGAGACATGGATAATGAGGCATCTAGGTGGACACTTAGGGTTTTGACGGTCTTGGGAACTGTAATGGTGGAATTATCGATGTTGAAGGTTTTATATTACGGGGGGAGTTTGTTGAGAGTTTCGGTGGTACCTACTATAAGGATTCCAGTTTTGTCCCCGTTTAGGCAAAGGCCGTTTTTAGCCATCTAGGTTTGGATGTCTGTGTAGATTTTGGTTAGGGCTGTGGCATCTTCTTTGTAGGTCCCAGTTAGTGGAAGTAGAACCTGGGTGTTGTCCCCGTGGTTGGTGTACGCTATGTTGCAACAGTCAAGATCATTGAAGTGTGGAAGGGTAAATATATTGTAGAGTGTGGGGGCGGTGCAGGAGCCCTGAGGGACGCCACAGTGGATGATAGTGGGGGATGCAGAGGCTTTGTCTGAGAAGACCTTCATGAGTCTTCCATTTAAAAATGAGGCTAGGCTTTAAACAGTGCATCACAGCACCTTCCCACCAAAAGGCTGCATCCTGGACTGGCTCACCATCCTAAACTGCCAGATTTATGTCCTGCTCAACCTCCCTTGTCCTTGGACTGACACCAACATCATTACCTTCTCGATCGCCCTTAACTGCCCACCAGCCCTCTGTGCCATCCAGATGCCACCCACCATTGCCTGTAGCTCTCGGAAGCTCACAAAAGACTGTATCTTGCCCATGCTTGACAAGCTACAGCCACCACACCTGGCCCACCTTGACCCTGACATGCTTGTTAACTTCTATTCCAACACATTGCTGTTAGCAGTTGAATCTCTCGCACCTCATAAATCAAGACCCACCAAACATCTTCAAGCCTGGTTCACCCTCAACCTCCTGACACTCTTTTCTAAGAGACAAGATGCTGAGGCGAAATGGGGTAAGACCCATCCAACCTTTTCAAATCCAATTAATGCACTTCAGTCAAAAAGTACAAGACAGCCATCACACATGCAAAGTCAGCCACCTACAACAATAGAATCGCAAACGCGAATTCTAATGCTGAAGAGATATTCAGCGTTCTCAAAGAACTGGAATCACCCCTCCCCCACTCCTGACTTTTCCAAAGATTACAGCTAGTGCTCTGAAGTCCAAAATGCTCTCTTGGACAAACTCATCCTGCTTCACAAAAGAATCATACAGAAGCAAACCACAATCTCACTGCTCTCCACTGTGAACCTCCCTTAGCCCACCAGTCCCATCCGACTTCCCCCTTCTGCTTTACCACCATCTCTGAGGATGAAGTCACCTCCCTACTCAAATTCCTTAAGCCTTCCAGGTGTAAAGGAGATGCCTGCCCTGCTCCTATCATTAAAGACTGTGCAGTGCCCTAGTCTCTTTCATCACCACCTTCATCAATGCCTCCTTCATCTTCTGCTGAGTCCCCAGTAGGCTGAAGGAAGATTGGGCACTCCAGCTACTAAAACCCCCCATCTTTGGATCCTTCTACCCACACTAGCTACCGACCCATTACAACTGTCTCCTTTCACCTAAAGATCTTGGTTAGAGCGTCTTATATACAAATCCAGAACTAATTGGAGCCTTGCATACTGGGGGCTAGAGATTCAGGGTTCCGCCCATATCCTGGAACTGAATCCACCCAGCGTGATTTAAAGAACCACCTACATGAAATTAAGGACACTACAAATTCAGCCCTCCTATTACTTTTGGACTTCTCAGCAGCATTCGATCTAGTCGACCACAAACTTCTCTGCCAACACCTTACCTTGGCGGCCAATTACTAACCAGAAGTCCAGTCGGGTTGCCTTCTTTCTAAAAGACAGAACAGTCAGAGTCTTTCCTGACAATGCTAGCTCCCCACGGCACACATCTTCTGTGGCGTCCCGCAAGGTTCTTGCACCCCCCCACACTTTACAGCATCTTCACTAAATGTCTGTTGGACCTCTTAGAATCAACAATGGGCATCTCCTACTCCAACTAGGCTGACGATACCCAGATTCTCCTCCCCTCACTGGCAACTACTACAAAGACGCAGAGAAACTACCCCTATCTATCAAACCATCCAATCGTGGATGGCCAATAATCTCCTCTGTCTGACCGATGATAAAACAGAGTTACTCATGGTCAACCTACCCACTGTGATCAAGAACCGTGGCCAGAAATAAGTCTCTTTCACCCTCGATGGGATCAACATCCCTGTCTCACAATCAGTAAAAACTCTGGAAGTACACCTAGGCGCCTCCCTCACTCTCACAAGCCAAGTTACTTCAATTGCTTCGTCGGCAGCCCACACTTCCAAACTTATTAACACCTGTTGGCATTTGTTATTGACTGATAGCTGCCTAACTATTGCCCGTGCCGTCACAGGTGCAAGAATGGAATACTGCAACACCTTATTTGTTGGTACTGGCAAGCAGAACATTCACAAGTTACAAGTTATCCAAAACAATGCTCTCCGCTCAGCACTAAACCTTTCCAAATGAGACCACATCGCCACTGTGAGAAGAATTGCCCTCTGGCTCCTGGACCAAGAAAGAATCATCTTCAAAACATTGTCTATCCCCCAAAGATGCTTCTCCTAGATGCCCCCCCTATCTTGTACAGAAATTCCCAAGAGGCCTGTCCACAAGACCGACCAGAACTGCCTATGCTAACAGGCTTTTCCTCCCTAAATTCGGACTATCAGGAGTGGGCAGATCAAGCTTCCCAGTCATTGCAGCAAAATGGTGGAACACTCTCCTCCCATCATTGAGAGGTGAATAATCATACTAGATCTTTCATAAACACTTGAAAACCTGGCTTTCCAGGAACCGTGATTTTTCCTACCCAAGCGAACACATCTCTGTCCTTTTCAGTAACACGTATTTATGATGTCCTTTTCTGTAATATTGATTAATGATGTTCTGTTCTTTTTCCCTGCAAGCTGCACCTTGATGCCCACTGGTTTAGAGCACAGTACAAATGTAAAAATAAATAAATATTATGTACCAAACTTCTTTACTACTAACACCATCAGCATAGCAAAAACACATTTCACTGAAAACAAATTTTGTTTTAAAACAACATTTTCATAAAACCAACATTATGTTATTGGTCTGACCCCAATCCAAGATTGAAGAAGGACATGCCCTGGAAACAACCAATAGGCTAGGACCATTCACCATATGCGTCTTTTCCTCTATGATGACAACCCTTTCTTTTTTGCTGATGCCGGAAGTTATGTCCACTTCCATTCGTCAGTGTTTTACCTTCATGTGTGGCGGTATTGCAATACTTTGTCACAAGAATTGTGTCTTATTTAATTTATTTTTTACAGGAAATTAGGCTCGCTGTACTTTCTTGACCTTTATAACGTTCAGTGTGTCCTTCAGCGCGGCCACCTTCTGTGGCAGCGGGGCTTGCGGATGGTGCCGCACAACGCATCCTGCTCTTTGGATTCAAACCGTGGACAGTTGTGTCGTTGCGATGCAGGTTTCTCTTCAGACCGAGCTTCGGTCAATGCCCTCACGTCTCCTTCCCATCACCGTCTGCCGACACTGCAGTAGAGCTGAATTTTTTTCTGGGTGGCTATTTTAATTTCGCCTGATTGGCACTATAAGGCATACGGCTTCAAGTGAGTGCGAGGTATTTTCCTTGTGTTTCTGTGTTTTAACACCCTGCGGGCTGAGACCCTCAAACCTAGCAGGTGTTTCTGGAGGCAGGGTTCTCGTGGCCGCATCTGCTCAGTGTTGCCTGTACATGAGCCTCAGCTGCAGAGCATAACGTTGTCAGCACAGTGCTTCCATTTTTTCAAAACTGTTTTTTAAACAGCATTGTAAATTTAATTTTCATTCAATTTCGTTTTTTGCATTAATTTATTTTATTTGTATCTATTGTCAATAAGCTGCCATTTCTGAGATGGCAGCTCCCAGAGGGTTACAGGGGCATTCCTCCTCAGATGTTAGCACTTAAGTTAGACCTGAAAAGAAAAGTGGGAAATCAGTTGAGAGTTTGGGGACAGAAGAGATCTTTCTCAGGGGGTCAGGTGAGGTACCCCTTTCAGCCCCTACTTTAGTAACTAAGGTAATTCAAGATATCATGGATACTGCTCTGCAAGAGCTCAATTCCACTCTGGCCTCAGCCTTTGATAGGCTCATTGATAAAATTGCAGACTTCCATCTTCGTGGTAGCCTTGAGCACTGGCTCCCCGCTCATACTCCTCGAAAATGCACGGCTAAGTGCAAACATTTAGTTTTAGAGGACAATTGAAGTCCTAATTCCCGTGTCCAAATTATCTCTCCTAAAAAGGCTTTAAAGAGCAAGATAGAGGCTGAGGAAGCTTCCTTTCCCTCTTGGACAAGCCAAGCCAGAGGATTTCAAGTTTTCAGTTGGAGAAAGATTTATAAAGGACTTTTCCGCTTTGGTCCACACCTTTACTACCTTGGACAAGGTGCAATATAACATGCGCAAAGTTGTTGTCCCAAAATCTCTTGACAAAGCCAAAAGAGGTAGAGCCTACTTAGAACGCCTCCTCTGCAACAGGTGCTCAAGTCGGATATCTTTCCCAGAGAGGGTACCAATGCAGAGGGCGTGCCAGCAGAGGTTTTGGTAGAGTGAGAATGGCTCCAGGTAATGCCACATGTTTTAAATGTTTCTTTCACAGAGGTTTTGGAGGGGAGGGTGTCCAGATTTCCTCCGGAGTGGAGGCTCGCACATCAGACCCATATGGAGAGTCAGTCCTGGCGCCATAGGCGCCAGGTTCATAGATTAAAACTTACCTGATGCAGACCATGCTGCAAACTTACCTGATGCAGACCATGCTGCAAGAGCTCCAAGCCAAAAGAGGATTGGAAGGGACTACTTTACCTAGGGACTATTTTTTATTCGGGTGGGTTGAGGAGGAATACTTACCTGGGACTACTTTGGAGGCTATTTAAACCACGCCCGAAGAGCAGCACACGCTTCGCATTATTCTGCATCCAGCAGCGTAACGCTCACCGTGCCTGCAAGTCTGCATCCAGTCTTCTGCCACGCCCGCCTCGAGTCTGGAGCTCCGAAAGAGGGAGAAAGAAGGAGAAAAGGTTAGAACAAGAGCAATACCTTTGATCCTTACCTGAATTCCCGATCCACCGCGCCTTCGAGCTGGAAGAAAGAAGTTATTTTATGCGCGTCGCCTCGCCTGCTGCAGCGCCGCGCTGAACTCACCTGCCTTCGCAGCATCTTCACTATCCACTGCATCCTTCTGCATGTTCCCGCCGCACTCTGGCACCTAAGGGGAACACAAGAACAGCAAGGTGAGCCAAGGGAATAAACAGAAGCAATATTAGTTACCCCCCATAGACTTACCTGATTTTACCGCCTGGGGTACTATTCCTCTTCACGGGTTGGCGCAGCCTCCGCCGCATCTTCGCCGTGCCCCAGCCCCTAAGGGGAACAAAAGGACAGCAAGGTGAAACAAACAGACAAACAAGGGGAATCCTTCTCACCACAATAGACTTACCTAATTTTACCACCGGAGGCATTATTCCCCGAGACTTCATAATTTCTCTCAGCACCTGAATAAGGGAGAAAGCAACAGGTTACATACTAACATTATTTTATCGAACTGTGTTGGATAATACAATTCCTTACCTTAATGTTACCGGTTGTCACGAGGAACTCTTCGCTAGGGTCAAGCTGCAACCCGCAAGGAATCGGATAAGAGTAAAAGTCAGACATTTGAACTCTTACGAACTATATACTTACAGAGTCTCGCCGGAAATCTCAGAGTCAATATTGTTCTGGAACTCACCAATTCCTTCGAACCAATGAAGCAACTGGTTATCTACGCGCCCCTGCGCTCAATGCAGGAGGGAGAGCTCATCTTTCCAAACCATCAGATGAGACTATAAGAGGGGACATTAAAGGTGATCAGTGGGGAGAACAGCCGGGATGGGGGATAACACTCACCTCCACTGGTGGTTAATTCCCTTTCTCCATTTGCAGAAGAATACTCCTACGGGCCAAGCAAACGAAGCTAGGTGGGCCAGTCTAGTCTGTCATCTCGGCACTACGCGTCACATTGGTGGAGACCGCAGCTGTCCAGTTCAGATCGACGCCCCTGTGGGAGCCAGGTGAGCATAACAGGTATATGGCGTTGCCATACGGGTCCTTGGTTGTTCTGCGACCTCCCGCGTTAGAACTGTCTCTGGATGGCAGCCAGTGCAAAAAGGATTTTACAAAACTGTCTCTGGGTCTGCACGCTTCTACATCTCTCACTTGCTCTCACAACGTCGGACGAGGGCTCGCTCGGCGGCAGGCCTGAGGCATGAGTCGGCTGGGGCCCTACGTGAAAGATGGCGTGCCGACCCAGTCGTTATCCGGGAGGTGGGCCGGAGCCACAGACCGCTTCGTGTCCACCCTGGGTCCTGATATCTGCCCACACGGTCCGACGCCGGGCCTGTGCCGCGGGGCTGCACTGCAGTGATCGGCGCTCCTCCCCCATGCAGCCTTGTGGTGATGATGGCACCTCGGTCTGGCGTAGGATTCTTCCTGATCCCCGGGACAGGCTGCAGTCCACTGGAGAAGCCATTAGTCTGAAGGGGGCTGCGAACTCCCTCGCGCCTCCGCGGTTTTGAGCAGGATTCGCACACAATGTGCAGCAGGAGTACGGGAAACGGACAGTTTAGTAGTTTCTTCTATCCGCGGCTCCAAAAAGTTTTTATTGATATATAGGATGTTCGTGGGATCGGATCTTAGTTGCGCGCAACAGCGCCCCCCCAGTATGACCTTCTTGACCTGCCTGAAAAAGTGATCCGGTATCGAGATGGGCAGGACCTGGAAGGGATATAGGAAACGCAGGAGGCTCACCATCTTGATTGCCCTTAGACGTCCCATCCAGGAGATTGTGAGAGACTTCCATTTCGTGAGATCAGTTTTGAGAGCATTTAGGAGTTGTGGGAAGTTTGCTTCGTAGAGCTGTGCTAGATCTCTTGTTAGGTTGATCCCTAGGTATCTCAGTGTGGGGCCCCCGATGTTCAGGCCAAGGCTTTCGAGCTCGATCTGCTGCTCTGGGGAGGGTTCGTGGAGTGGAAAGAGGATGGATTTGGTCTTATTTATTTTGAAAGCAGAGTGTGCCCCATATTCCTCTATGATGCGTATCGCCCTTGGGATTGATGACAGTGGGTTTAATACATGGAGCAAGATGTCGTCTGCATACAAAGCCAGTTTATATTCTCTGCCATTGACTTGCATTCCCTCGACGGCGGTGTCTGCTCGGAGGGCTCGGGTCAGTGGTTCTAAGGAGAGTGCGAAAAGTATCGCCGAAAGGGGGCAGCCTTGTCTCATTTCTCTACTAAGAGGAAACCAGCGGGAGAACTGGGCGTTCACTACTACAGAGGCTTTTGGGGCTGTATAGACAGCTTTGATCGCTCGTCGAAGAGTGGGGCCCAGTCCTATTTGCTTTAACGTGGCCTCCAAGAAATGCCATTCAACTCTATCAAACGCCTTCTCAGCATCAATCGAGAACAGTGCTGGCATGTTCGGCGACGTTCTGGCCTCATGTATCAGGCGGAGGGACTTGCGGGGGGAGTCTGCGGCTTGCCTGCCCAGGATGAAGCCTACTTGGTCATTGTGGATCATTGCGGGCATGTGCGACTCTAGACATGCAGTGAGAACCCTTGTGTAGATTTTGACGTCGATGTTCAGGAGCGATATTGGGCGGTAGGAGCACATTGCTTGGGGTCCTTTCCTTCTTTGGGGATCACTGTTATTAGCGCTTCAGAGAAGGATTCGGGGGCCACACCGGAGTGAAGGATGTTCTTAAAGAGGCCAACCATGAACAGGAGCAGGGCATTCTGGAAAGTCTTGTAGAACCCTGCCGGGTATCAATCATTTCCCAGAGCCTTCCCCGCTGGGAGTCTTTTGATTGCATCCTCAATTTCTTCCCCCGTGATGGGAGCATCCATGGCTTGTGTAGTTTCCAACGGGAGGGTTGGCATGGCCACTTTGGTTAAATAGTCTGTGATCGCTTCTGGGTGTGGTGCGGCCTGCGAGGTGTATAATCTCTTGTAGAAATCGGTGAACGTTTCGGGGATATTGGGGGGACGATGGTCGTGGGGTGTGTCTGTATCGTGCACCGTAGGCACCCATCGGCCGCGGCATTGGCCGCAAAGTCTTGCAGCGAGTAAGGCACCAGCTTTGTCCCCATGCTCATAGTGTTTTTGATTCAGACATTGGAGTTTGTGCACAATGCTACTTGTTTCTAGTTGCCGTAGTTCTTCCCTCTTGGCGTTGGCCTGTTTGATCTTGTGTGATCTGTCAGAGTCCGCCGATTGGGCCATGAGATCGAGTTGGGTAATTTAATTTTGAAGTCTATTTTCTATAAGTATGCATTCTCTTTTCTTCGCTGCTCCCTCCCTGATAAGAATTCCCCTCCATGTGGCTTTGCCCGCTTCCCAGACTATGTTAATGGGGGTTTCACCTATATTGTTCTGCTCGAAGTATTGGGTGATGTCCTGTTCAAGCTGCTCTGGAAAAATGGGGTTCTTGAAGAGCATCTCATTGCATCGCCATTTGGAGCTCCTCCGAGGGAGAGCCATCCGATCGAGGGTGACCGTTACCATGTCATGGTCCGACCACGTAACCGGTGATATGCTTGCTTCGGTCGTTGCTGCAGCAAGTGCCGAGGTTATGTATACATAGTCAATTCAGGAGTACGTGGCATGTGGTGTAGAGTAGAAGGTGAAGCCTGTCCGTTCGGATTCATGTGTCTCCATGCATCCGTGAGATTGTAGGCGTCCATCATATCTGTGACCCGCGAGCGTCCAACACCCGCTGAAGAGGTTGTGGACGGGTTGCTTGCTTGTCTGTTCATATCCTGGTCCATCCACGTGTTGAGATTGCCTCCTGTTATCACTTCCCCCTCTGCCTCGTTCATGAACTTGGGGATTGTTTGTTGGAGGAACCGGGACTGTCCAGTGTTGGGTGCATATACGGATGCGAGTGTGATGATGGTGTCCTGTATCCTGCCAACCAACACAAGTGCTCTACCACTCACGTCTGACCAGGACCTCAAGAGCTCAAATCGGAATGTTTTGTTGACTAGAATACCAACTCCAGCTTTCTTCAGAGGGCCGGAGCCCCAGTATTCTATGCCTAGTTTGGCGTAGAGTACCTTCCTTTCTTCTCCTTTGCTCTATCGGGTTTCTTGCAAGAAAAGTACGTCTAGGTTCGCTCTCTTGAATTCTCGGGAAACTAGCGACCTTTTGGTGGGGGAATTAAGCCCCTTGACGTTGAGTGTGCCAATTTTAAGAGTGCCATGCCTGTCACCTGATTCGTCACGACCGTCGATCAATGGTAAGTCCTGTGGATTCCCTAATCACATCACATCGGCCTTCGCCAAGAGTCGCCACCTTGGAAGTATTCTGATAGCTGTCCCGAGCCGAATGGGACTTCGAAGATTTGTGTATCCCACCCCCTGCCCCATTTTCAGGGTATTGTACATAATATCCGTTGTCCTCAGTTCTAGCTTTTCGAACATCGTTTTCCTTGCGAGTATCTGAGTCCCAGTTTGATGGCGTCCGAGTTGGACCAGGTGCATGCAGCCGGTCTACTGTCGGACCGCCCGTGAAGGTCGTAACCACGCGACCCCCATCACAAATATTATCATATTAACATTTTGAGCCCCTTCTCTCCCACAGCTTTGAAAAATCAACTTGAATTACAACTTAACAAGCAACAACGACTGTTATTGTGAGATAGCAAATGTAAAAATACATGCGGTTTCCGGATACATTGGCCGCCAGCCGGTCATCTGTTATAGCTCTGATAGAAAGTTTGTTGTGGGCCGGACCTGGTGGCTGTAGTGTGCCGGTCTACAGCATGTTAAAGAGTCTCTGAACCGTGATTCCTGAGTGGACTTAACCAGGTCGAGAAATTTGTGCGTACCGCATCATTTGGCACTCTCTGGCGTATCATTAGGTCATCTGTATTTCCTGGCTCCCCTGACTTTCTTCCTTTTCGGGCCTTGAGGTCCCTATCGTGCTCTATCCTGTGCCGGTTCATCTTGTGATCCTTCTTTGGGGTCAGTGCCAAGGAGATCTGGGATACAGTCTCGAAATTCCTCCTCGGAGCGGAGTGTTATCTTCCTGCTTCCGTGTTCAAACGTGAGGGAGAAGGGGTATCCCCACCTATATCTTGTGCCTTGGTCCTTGAGCCATTTAGTTAGAGGGCTGCAGAGGCATCGCAGGGCCAGGGTGAGCGAAGACAGGTCCTGGAAGATGGTTATTTGGGCTCCCCCGAGGGTAAGGGCGCCACCTGACCTGGCTTTCGCGAGTATCCTCGTTCTATCTTGGTACCTATGAAATCTGGCCAGGACCAACCTCGGGCCCCCTGAAGGGCCACCAGCTCTATGTATTCTTTCTATTGCGGGTTCGTCAATATTCTCATCTGCGGTTAGGATTCTGATGATGTCATGTATGGTATGCTTGAGGTCCTCTTCTGTTTCTCCTTCCGTTCCGGAATTCCGAAGAATCGCAGGTTATTTCGCCTTTCCCTATTTTCTAAATTGTCTATCTTCAGGCAAATGTCTTCCTCTCTTTTCTCTATATTGCGCATTCGGAGGTCCAGTTGGGCTTCTAGTGTGTCGATCGAGGCTTGGTTGATCTCAAAGCCCTCGTCATCTTGTCAATTTTGCCACCCAGATTGGCACCTATATTTCTGATTTCGCTCAGGAGGGCGGCTATGTCTCCCTTGGTGGCTGTCGCTCCCGTCTAAGAGGGTTCCGCCGACATTGTGCAGTTAATTTCTGGATCAGGATGTGGCTGAGTATAGGCGTATATGGCTAGCTTACTTTTGGTGCTCATACGGTGTATGGGTGCGAGGAGGCACATGCCCCTAAAGCGGGGCACTACCCTCAGAATTTGATGCATCAGACCGGTCCTGGGGTGTGTTTTGGAGCAGTGTCCGGTGTGTCATGTTGAGCAAGGGTGTTATGGTGGGGGGAGGCACATGCCCTGGGACCAGGGGCCCTACCCTCCAACTGTGTCACTCTCTGTTCACGTTGGCTCCAGTCCTCGGCTCTGAGGCGGTGTCCGAGGTGTTCCAGCGGTATTGGGGGTCGACTTGTAGGATCTGTTAAGATTGCGTAGAAGGGGGCTCCGAGGCGGGAAGCCTAGGTCCTAGCAGAGGTTCAGGAAGAGCGTACAGAGGAGGGCACACGCCCCACGAGTGGGGGCCCAACCCTCTGTGTTGGCTTCGATGTGAGGGCGAGTTCAGGTCTGCCCTCGCGGATGGAGCAGTGCCGGCCGCGTGTGGAGTCAGGGCCAGGCGCGCCTCCAGGGGAGAGGGCACAAAGTTCGCGGGACGGGCCCGTGCTTCGCCGGGTGGGAGGTAGGCACTCACCCGTATGATCGTCGGGCCTCGGTCCATGTAGCGTCTGGGGCTGCCACCGCGTACGACAGAGCGGAGGGGCAGCAGCCGCCGAGGGGAGCCGCAGCCCGGCTCACTGGCTCTAGAAGAGGTCAGTGGGCAGAGCTAATAATCCCAGGCCTCTGCAGGTCGCGGGGCTTGATGAGGGTGTTGCGCAGAAGGCCTGGAGGGAGAGGCATGGGCCGGGAGACTTTTCTCGGGGCAGACCGCTCCTATTTCTTCCGGATTTTCGCCCGGAGTGTGGGGTCCGGTTCCTACAGCCTGGACAGCCGTTGTTGCGTGGGTGGGGGGGTCAAAAGTGGGGGCTCATGTCACTTTTGAGGCCCGTGGGTCGGAGCTCACATGGAGGAGATCCACATCTGTGCGCTCCCTGGCGGCCAGTCCCCAGCATTATTTTAACCTTTGCAGCAGATACCGTTTTTGACCCTAAAGTCTTTACCATAGGTATTGAGCCAATAGACACTACTAAGAAGAGTTTGAATCATTCAGTGATGCTTGCTTTGCTGCATAGAATTCCCCTTTTATGTGTCCTGAACTCTACATACTTTGACTTTGTTGAGACTATGAAACTGGAAGGGCGAAATATAGCTTGTATTCATTGTTGTTTACCTGAGACTGCAGCTATGGGTTGAACCTATACTGATTAATTGCGTAACACAGAGTATGTTCTTGATGTATCCCCTGCTAGTGTTTCTGCATCTAGTTGCTGACATACCTGCAGTAACTGTCAGTATCACTGACCCTAGATTGGAATGAACCCAGGGCCCAAGTCATAACTGGGGATATCAGGGTTGATCATGCTGGGGGTTGTATACGTTGGACTGACAAGAATGCCGAGAGGATCTCTCAGGCTGTGGGGAGAGCCTTCCCACTTGACTCGTCCTAATTGCAGCAATGTTCTGTCGAAGAGATAGTGCTATGGTTTTTTCGGTTTCATTCTTGAGTTTTGATCAATACCGATTAGAAACTGGTATGGGGCTGAAGAACAGTGGCACCATTTGATATCAAGATACGCAATGCCAAACGGCTTATGCGCCATGAGATTAGAGCACTTCAAAAATCTGTGGCCCATTGAATGAAATGAAGGTCGCAAGGACCAAACAGATGTATAGAAGCTGGTTATGTAGGTGGAAAAGGACTGAGACCAATGCCAAATGGCAACATATGGTCCAGGTTTTGAAGGGCAAGAACCCATGCACTATATGGCAACTTCTATCCAACGGGAAGGCAAGGGGAATTCAACATTATCGTTGATTAATCCCATTCATGAAGAAAGCTGGCTACAATATGTTAGTTTTAGCCAATGATCTAGTGAAGAGATTGTGATTGAAACTGAACGTGAGAAGTAGCTGCTTGCATGTAGTATAATGGATATAGGGACTGCTATTAGACACCTTAAATCCTCCAGGGCTGCTGGCCCAAATGGCTTTTCGAACAATGTAATCAGGTGTGATCCTGATGTCTGGTCTCTGATCTTACATTTATCGTTTTACAGAATATGTCAAGAACGTGTGTTACCGCCGTTCTGGAGCGGTTCGATCTTTATTCCTGTATTCAGGAAAGGCGATAGAGACTTACCTGGCACTATATGCTCCTCTCCTTACTTGATTGTACAGGCACACTTTTTTACCACCTTGGTTTTAAAGGACTTATGGAACTGAGAGGAGCAAAGAACTTGTTGAACCCATACCAGACTGGCTTCTCTCCTGGCTCATCCACCACGCATAACATCAGACTGGTAGATGTGCTTTTGCAAAGAGTCAGAGCCAGGAAGGAAGATAGCCTACATGTCGCATTTATAAAATTTTCATCCGCATTTCACTTTGTCAACCGAGCCAAGCTGTGGGTGAAGTTGAAAGCGCTGGGATGTCCTAATTGCATTTTGGAAATCCTTATTCTTTTCTATACTAATACTAGTGCCAACATGTGAATGAACCATGAAGAGGCTATTTCATCATCAATCCAACTTAGCAGGGGAGTCAAGCAAGGTTGTGTGCTTTCTCCCCTGCTATTTAATTTATATCTGGCGGATCTCCCAGTTAGGATATACCACAATCCAATTGTCTGCCTAGAGTAGGACCAAGATATCATCGCTTTTATATGCTGACTACTTGATTGTCTTTCACAGAACTTTTCCAGGTATGAGAAACATGATAAATGAATTGCAGGCCTACAGTTCGGAAAATTATCTGACGATTAACTTAAACAAAAACAAAGTGATGTTGGTAACCAGCTGTAAGATAAAGAGAGTCAAGATGAGTATCACTCTAGCTAATATTAAATACATCAATAGTTATGTTTATCTGGGCCTGGAGTTTTCTTTGACTGGTGATTATTCTTTAATAATTACAATTTTAATTATTATTATTATTATTATTATTATTATTATTATTATTATTATTATTATTATTGAAGTTAAAACCAGGAAGGCGAAATAACTAGCGGGTTTCATTTACAGATTTGCTACTCTAACATGACGGCGGGCTTTACTATGGAAGGGGTTTTAATGCCATATAATCAATGCTTTTGCCTGGCAGTTTTGTATGGGCTCGAATCCTTGAACAATTGGTTGTGCTTGAACCAAATTGAAGCCTTTTTCTGGCGGAAGATGTTGCAACTAGCCCATTCCTTATCCATGGAATATCTGCACTTGGAATTGGGTATTGTCTCACTTAAGGGGGTCTTTAGGAAGCACGGGGTGTTGTACATTTAAACCAGGGTCTCTCCCAAATGCCTGATACTTCGTTTGTTGGCAGAGGGTTCTGGTGGTGCAAGGATCGGGAGTGAGTATGAGGATTTTTATGCAGGAATTATTGAAGATCATTGATTCGGCTCCTCAGTTTAACTCGGAACCTTGATGGGAGGTCTTATTGCCGATTTCAGAAAAATTGTGGCACTGGAAAGTTAACTTTAAGCACCTGTATACCTTGAAGCATTATGCATTGGCAGCGGAAGCAACGTACAATTTTTTAAACCTCAGTCGTATATGTTGTTATGTCCTCATCATGCTGTATGCCGCTTTCTCTCGCTGCAACATATAAATCAGTTGCTGTTCTATTGTGGGATCTCAACATAAACTCCCTTACAATGAAAGATATTGTCAGATCTGCTGTAAGGAGGACATTCCTGAAACTCCCTTGAAAGTCTTTACCAATTGTGTTGACCTGGGTCCCGTTTACATTGAGATGCTAGGGACCTTAGTCCACAATTGTGTCTCACTAAAATCTAAGTAATTTTGGGCCTATGTTTGAACACAGATTCTACCTCTGGACACCTGGCCCTATATCAAGTATGGCTAAAATCAAAGAAGATGCTTGGATGTTAATTTAGGGAGTTCTTGATTTTGATTTTGACTTTGAATGTGATAGTTTGTGCGTGTCTGTTTTTTATTGACCTTGTTAATATTTTATATGTATTTTTATGTAATTTTATACATGTTCTTATGGATCTGTTTTGTGCAATTTCTTATGAGCTGAACACAATAAAGATATTATTTCTAACATGCAGGCAATGTCCAGGAGTTCTCCGGACTACTGCCATGCAGACAGGCCCATAGGTTCTGTTTCTGGATGTTTTTCTATTCTTGTCTGGTTATTCTTCTGGATGGCAGACATTGTGTTGCAGCTGCAGAGGAAGTCGTCATCATAGAGGAAAGGATTTATGGTGGAGTTTCCTAGCCTACTGGTTGTTGCCAGGGCATGGCCTTCCTCCATCTTTGATTGGGGTCAGCCCCATAATCACACATAATGTTGGTTTTATGAAAATTTAGTTTTAAAACACAACTTGTTTTCTGTGAAGTTTGTTTTTCCTTTTCTGTTGGTATTAGTAGTAAAGAGGTTTGATGCATAGTGCTTGACTCTGTGCCTGTAATAGAATCTAAACCCCATCTCATGTTAGTGAGGGCGATTATTCCTTGTCATGCACTCCAAATGTTCAATTAGGGTCTTTTCCTTTTTTAGTATTCGTAAAATGTCTTGTTTTCTTGCTTTACTTCTACTACTACTACTATGTTATCAGTCACAGCCAACCTGGTATACTCTCCTGCCAGGTGCTGTGAGTATGAAGATTGCTTTGGCTCTCTCTTCATGTGGGTGCAGATCTCTGATTCACCTTTCTTTAATTGTGGTCTTCTTGCTAGTATTCTACTACTACTACTACTACTACTACTACTACTACTACTACTACTATTTAGTTGGTCACAGCCAACCTGGTGCACTATCCTGACAGGTACTGTAACTATGAGGTTTGGTGTGGAGGCCATGATTAGGTATCTGGGTGCAGGTCCCTGACTCACTTTTGTGACCCTCCCTTCTCCGAGCTGTCCCAGTCTCCCAGACCTCTTTGGAGAGCTTATCAGTGCTTCTTAGTCGTTCGTGGGCACTTCAGACTTTCACGGCTTCCCTTTGTTGCTTCCACAGCTTGCATCGTCTCTGCGCTGACATTCGGCCTCTGAACTGCGCGTCTTGGCTTCCCGAAGTGCTACAGGCTTCCTGACTAAATGGGAGCTCAGGCTGCTGCCCCGCCCGGATGATCATCTGCAACAGAGCTTCTATGGACGCTGTTCCCAGCGGGTAATCGTCCTGTTCTCTGTACTGTCAGTGACCCCTCTCGTCCACAGCTACCAGCATTTGAATGTCCTACCTCCTGCTGGGAGGACCTCTCTCTTTTTCCAGTCCTTCTTCCCTTTTTATGACTTGTACGGTATTAGCTGATTTATGACATCTAGCACCTTGGTGCTGCAGCACTTGCCACATTGATGCGTGCCTCTTCCTTAACTCAGTAGTGAGGTATTCACTTCTCACTAAGGTGTTGTTGCTCTTCCTTGCCCCAGTAGTGTAGTGATTCCTGTACTCAATATTCTTATTCGTCTCAGTGTTTCTTGGGGCAGTGACATTGTCTATTCTGCAGACATACATGGAAGTGTGTGGGGTTATCTCATCTGCAGGTTAACATGGTGAGGGACGTTGGGGTGTAAGGGAATTATACTGTGTATCTACCAAGGTGTCATCCCTCTTCCCATAGGGGTTTTCTCTCCCCATTAGATCCACCCACTGAGTACCACCCCCAGGGGGACTATAGGGTAACAGCCTCACCTCCCTGGCCTCATGGGAAAGGGCTTCCCCCACGGAGCACTGATGACATCTTGGAATTCGTCACAAGTTGCAGACTGAATTGCTGCATGTGGTAATTCTGCCAATCGACTCCATAAGGTGGAATAACCACATCCTCTAACGCCTGCAATTTCCGTGATTACAAGCACTAACAGACATGAGTTTGACAATATTAGGATTCCTAGTACAGCCGAATCTGTTATAAGTGTCATAGACCATGCTGAACTCAGAAACTCTCAGCCTCCATCTAGTAGCCCTAAACCAAATTCCATAACTCTGAAGCCTAGCTTTTCTCACCCTCAAACTTCAAAGTCACACTCAGAGCCAATGTGACCCTCTTGGGCACCAATCAGTGCTGCCAAGAGTCCTTGAACGCACGCCAGACATGCCGCTGCTCAATAGATTAGAAGAGCAAATATCACCCCCACCCCTCCAGTGGTTTCCAGGGAAAAATGAGTATTTTTGCAGCCTATACCTTGTGAAATAGGATTTTCTTGTGTTTTGTGATTGGCTTTATAAGTGTGAGAGACATAGATAGTTTGTAATCTCTGCCCTGGCCAATGTGGAGGAACTTCCTGGTGCATTGTAGTTCATCTGTGATGTCGATCTGACCAGAACTTTTGAGGGCCCCTGATGCATTCTAAATGAATTACTGTAAAAGGCAAGAGATTCACCAGACTGGGTCTGCAAGATCACTCTCTAAAGACTGGATCATGTGCCATCTCAAGAGAGCTTTCAGGGGAAAAGCCCGAGCGGTCAAATTGAACTACTGTGACATCTTATGTTAACCACAGTGTATCACACACCCTTTATAATTGTTCTGATTTCTACAGTCTTTACTTGTGACTGTGTTCCATATAGGGGGTCCTTCAGCTTTATCCAGTCCATTCAGCTGCAACATGATCTCTGTTAACCCACTGAGAAATGTCAATATTTTGCCATGGAATGACATTTACTAGAGCAGGGAAGAGCTAAAAGCTTGCAGAAGTCAACATGCAGTTGATTCCAGCAAGGCAGGATCTTGTGACTCTGTGTGAGCCACTTCATGGAGTGTTTATACGCCTGGAGTGTTTCTAGTAGTTTTTAGAGAGCCTGCGTCCTGCAAATGGACGATTCATCTAGTGGCTAGGCCTATAGGCTGCACCACTCAGACTGGATTCCTCGAGTTCCTGAAAACGAGCATGAGGGCTGCCTGCACCCCGGAGTCCTCAGCAGATAATGGGCCTGATCGAAGGAAGCTGTAATCTCCAAAACGTGCAGCTAGTGATTGGTCAGAAAAACACCCCGGCTAAATGATTACTGAATGGAGATCTACCTACGATTAAGGAAGGTGCTAAACACTTATTGGCTCGGAGTCCGTTAATTACCTTTACATCAACACATAACCAAGCTTAATGCTCAAAACAAATACAGTGATCTAAGCAAAGAAACTGACTCAAAGTATGGCAAACCCTAAAAGCCTCCTCCGACACCTTCTAACCCAATACCCAAAAGTAATTGTGGCCAAAGCACTCTTACCAAAAGAACCCCCACAGAATCAAACTCCCAGCACAGAAAAGCAAGCACATAACTCACTCAATGAACACAGCACTTGCTTTTTTGCAAAATCAATAGATGCCACCACCAGTGCAGAGTTGCGTGCAAATACAGGGACATGTGGGGCGAGAAATAAGCCCCTCCATTGGACGCAAGGGAAATAGGAGAAGACACTGAAACGCATTGCTAGAAACCGAGAAACCTGAGGGACACAAAACAGTACATGTGACCATGACGATTCGCCACCAACCACAAGGGACAGAGTGCATGTTAGTGCACACGTTGCCTTGGGAATCCTCTCACCTGGCGGCCATCACAGGGGCACACCTGCAAGAAAGAAATGGGCCACATTTGGAGTTACCCCCCACCCATTCAAACCAGTAGAAATATCGCCCACACCCACTGTGCAGCCAATGTCGCTAGGTTACACCTTAAAACGCACAGACGAAAAATGGCTGTGACAGAGCCGCCTGCAGGAGCACTAGTGGGTATTGTTCTAACCAGGAGGAGAGCACGCAGGCATTGAAAGCAGCACAAGAGCAGGGCACTGGGGCACTACACTGACAGCCAATGCACACAGAGACACTGGCTAAAAAACAACCCTGCACAACGCATCCAGCAAATGATGGTCCTTAAAGGTACTGGACAATGAGGAACAAACCCCATAAAGACACCTATGAGTCGGTTAGTTTTACCCATTTCTCACGGAAATACATTTTCATTTCAAAACGACCCATTTAGTTAGAACTGCAATTTTAAATAGTAAAGAAGTCAAAGTGTTTTTTACCATAAATGAATGCCTGAGACACAAACGTGAGTGACTTGTTGATTCCTTCCCTATTTTGCTATCCTAATATCATGATTGTGTGACGTTTGCCATAGAAGGCTTCAATAAATCTAGGATTTACTTAGATAGCTCAGCGTTATTATTGGCAGTTTCCACACTTTTACTTAGGATGGACTGCAGGAAAACCAGACAAAGCGGAGCCCCTAGTCTATGACTCAATGTCCCATGGGTGCCCTCCACCCTACTGCAAGCTTCCCTACTCCTCGGCCTATCGGACGGCAAGACTCGAGAGAGGCTACCCCTACTTCGTAATCTGATCCTGGACGGCAAATGAGGGCCTAAAGACTTCAGGCTTATCTGGCTACTTCCAGAAATTTCCAATGAAAACCTTTCTCTAAAGATGCCACACTTTATGATGGTGTAATTAATTATAATTGGTTATTTATAACGCGCTTAATACCCAGAGGTTTCTAAGCGCAGACCCGTGGATTGAACCTGTGTTGTTCCGTGCCGGTTTGCTTCCAAGGCTTTGCCCCTGAGCTATCCTCCCGAGTATGATATTCAAATTGTAACTGTTCAATCTCTCTCACTCACACACTCTCTGCTCTCTCTCCTCTCCCTGCTATGTGTCCTCATTCTTTCTCTTTAGTTCTCACCCTACCCCCTCCCTTCTCTGTCTCTTTGATCTTTCTTACCCTCCTCTCCTCCTTCTCTCTCACCTACTGCTCCCACCAGCCTCTCTCCACCTCTCTGATCTTTCTCACTCTCCTTCCTTCCCGCTCCCCGACTACTCTCTCCTGTCTTTCTTTGACTCTGTCCTGCCAATCTTTCTTACTCTCCTTCTCTCCCTCTCCTATTATCCCCTCACATTCACCCTCTACACTCGTACTCTCTTTCACTCCCCATTTCAGACTCACTTGCACTCACACTTTCTCTCTGTACCACTCTCACCTTTGATATGATATGATAGTTTATTTATATAGCGCCTGTACACAATGTGTTTCAAAGCGCTTCAAGGCAAGGGAGGGAACAAGGGAAAATACAACCACATTCTTACAGGCCATGAACAGTAAGGATGTGAAATTAACTATCATGCTTGGCCTGACGACATTTCAGATAGTGCAAGAGCTAAGACATAGATAAGGAAGGGAGGGGGAGAGTGGGAAGGAAATGGAAACAGACAGGCGACTACCGTACTACCCTGATGATATTTCTGGTAGAGCCGGAGAAAACAAAAGGTGAGGGAGAGGGGTGCAGAAAGGGAGGGGAGGAACAAAACAAGCGACTATTGTACTAGGCCTGACGATATTTCAGATAGTGCTGGAGGGAGGAGGGGGGAAAAACAAGTAAGGGGGGAGGGGAGACAGATGAGATTGCTATCATACTAGGTCCGGGGACAATTCTGATAGAGTGAGTGAATAGAAGAAAGTAAGGGGAGGAGGGAGGAGATAGGAAAACGGAGAATGGGAGTGAGGAGAGAACAGAGAGTAAGCAGTCAAAAAGAGTGGATAAGCACGAGGGGAGAGCGAATACAATTGCAGAAGTTAGTAGTAACACATAATGTTGCAGACCAGCATACAAGATGAAGGTGGGAACAGCATGATTCAGGGCCACCATGAGTACAAGATGCAAAGGAAGTCCAGCATCAGAGGTGAGAAAGTGTGACGCACTGTGAATCAATGAAGTTCATAAAAGTCAAATCCAGCATTGGCCACAAGACGGTGATGGTGAAACCAGAATCTATCAGGGCAGACTCCTGCAGAAGTAGGCTGGATGGGGAAAGGGGGGTATGGTGAGCAGGGTAGAACAATCAAGCAAAACAGGCACCACCTGTGTGCGAGAAGGATGGGGGGCACAAGGGAACATCACGGGGGGACCAGAAGAGAGGGGTGGCCTGTGGGGACAGAGGGGGTAAACACATGTTGGGGCCTGCTTACCTGCTGTGTGAGCAGGGGGTCGGGCCCTGGGTCCTCCTGGTCCGTACAGGTCCAAGCAGGAATTGCCCTTTTCTTCGTCTGCCCTTCGCTTCGGATGCCCGGGCAAGACACCCTTGATCTAAGAGTTAAGAGCAGGAAGGAAGAGGCAGGGCTAAGAAAGTGGGTGGTGCTTAGGCCAGGTGACCTAGATCCACTTGCACCTGCTTCCCATCTGCAATGTCTGTCGTTGCATTCTAGTCTTGCTCGTGTCTATCTCCTATCCCTCTTTCTTTCTAATACTCCTCACTCTGACACCCACTCTCACAACTACCCCACTCTCTCACTCTTGGTACAACTCTCTCTCACATATGATATCTCACCTCTAATCTTTGCCACAATCTCCAACATCAGCCTTGTGCCGGGTCTTGGTCAACCACTTCTACTCCTGCCCGCCACTGAACACCCTTCATCACTGCTTGTGTGCGCGGGTCTTTTATACCTGGTCTTGTTGGCGTTCGTTGTGCATAACTCTGTCCTGCAGCCCTTAGAAGTTGGTGCGCCTTGTGGTAGACTGAACTACGCCTGATGAGCGTGGCTCCTGTTAGGTAATTCTGCCTCTTTGCGCTGTGCGTTCCCTGTTGATTAACTGGACTTGGTAGATGGCAATTCTGTGGGTAATGAGAAAGAACTCTGGCCAGATAAGAGGCTAGAAGGTTCAGTGCGAGAGGCACTGGCACCCGCATTTTCAGCATATGATCAGGGGTTACAGACACTGGGGCACCCGCAACTCATTCAGCCCACTGCTGGAGTAGGTTCTGCTCTGGGGTATGCCCTGGAAGGCTGCCTACCTTCGGTTGGGTTGGATCCCTGTTCACTCTGCTAGGGTCAAGCTCCTGACTCTGTCACACATTCCAAAAATATGTTGGTCTTTTATTTTCCAAACCACTTCAAATACATACAGAAAACGAATTCTGTGATTATGCAGTGTTAGTCTCAATTACTGTCCATCTACTGATAGAACGGGGTGTGTTTGTTTGGCATGAATTTCGCAAATGTAACTATTTTAATTTTTAATAGAAATATACGATTAGGCAGAAGGTATTCATACTGAGACTGTGAATTACTCTGCTTCTTCTGGTACCAGTATTTACCAGGTTATAAGAGCCAGGAGTCACCTGTCATTTATTTTGCGGTGAAAATAAAATAAAGATATTATTACAACACAGCTTATTTCTTGTGCCATCGAGGTGGGGATGAGATTGTGGTGTGCCAGGACATTAGACAAAGGTAATTGTGAGAGTCTTGTTTGGGGGTGGGTTGTTAAACTTCCTTGAATTGGGTGCTGTGCAAATTGAAAGTGTCGTTACAGGTCTGAGGCCAGTTTCACGACAAGGGGATCCAGAATATCTGTGTCCTGTACCAGGAAATCTAGAGTACCAGGCGATCTAGAGTACCAGGCAATCTAGAGCACTTTGCTCCTCTCATTCTCTATCTTCAGAAGAACCTCATAGAGAAAGAGAAAGCACGGCAAGGCGTACAGCTGGCCTTCCGGTCATGGAGATGCGAGTGTTGTCACCATTCACACTGAGGTGCCCAGATGAAGTGATGTGTATTAGGGAAAGAGATGTTGAAATGTGTTCCGCATTGATATGATATGGCATTTATAACGCGCCTATACACAAGTGTTTCAGGGCACGACGAGGCAAGGGAGGGGAAACAGAGGGAAAACGACATAAATCCTACTAGGACAGGTGACATTAAGATTGTGCGAGTGCAGGGGACGGGGAAAGGGGAAAAGTGCAGGGGGAAGGGGATGAGGCAGTGCAGTGCATAGTATAACAGAAAAATAAATAAATAAAGACAATAAATAAAAGTGCGGCCAGTTGGTGGCAAGTGCAAGACATCAGGGGTCAAGTGCTAGTAGGGGCTGTAGGGATAAAGAAACAGTCCCTGAGTGCAAGGGTTGCCAAGGGGGCAGTGCCAGTGCGCAACTGGAGGTGATGGGACCTTGGCCCGAGATCAGAGGATAGCCAGGAAACCAGTGCAGTTTCAGATTCAGCCAGGAGATTGGCAGGGGAGAGGAGGAGAGAAAGCAGAAGCAAAGAGGAAGGTCTTGAAGTGCTTCTGGAACTAGAGATGGTTCTCCTCAAGTTTCAAAGAGGCAGGGAGGCTGTTCCAGAGGGATGCCCCAGCAGAAGAAAGAGATCTACCACCAACTCGCTGCTTGGAGAAGCGACTGACCCTGAGGGAGTTGGAGGCGGATGAGCGAAGAGCTCGAGAGGGAAGATATTTAGGAAGAGAGAGATGAAGGTATTGAGGTTTTGAACGTAATCCTTGCCGCCACTGGGAGCCAGTACATAGATTTTAGTCCTGGAGAGATATGATCCCTGAGCTTGAGGCCAAGGACAAGTCTTGCAGTCCTGTTTTGGATGAGTTGCAGAGGGCGGAGAGTAGAGGCAGGCAGATTTAGAAAGAGACTGTTGCAGTAGTCCAGCCGAGAGAGAATCAGAGCTCTGGAGACAGTGAGCTTCTGGGGGAAGGAGAGGAAAGGAAGAATACCTCTGAGGTGGTGCAGCTGGTATTGTGACTTCTTAGAGACGTCAGAGATGTGAGGAGTGAAGGAAAGTGTGGAGTCGAAGATGACCCCAAGGTTTTTAGCCTCACAGGTAGGAGCAGGAAGAGGGCCAAGAAAGGCCAGCCAGAGAGTGACAGGAAAGGAGGGAGCATGTGTGCCGATGAGGAGAATCTTGGTCTTACTGGCATTAAGGCACAGATAATTGGCGGCACATCACACCTGGATGGCGGACAGACATTCAGAGATGAGAGAAGGAGAAGAGGTGGTGGAACGGAGCCTGAGAATGAGTTGAGTGTCATCCGTTTAGCACTGAAAGTTAGGACAGAGAGCGGCAATGCAGTGGGCAAGAAGTGCCACGTATTGGTTGAACAGCCAGGGAGAGAGGTTAGACCCCTGGGGAACACCACAGGTAGACAAGTTGGACCTGGGAGGGTCGATCAGAGAGTAAGGAGGTCAGCCAAGCCAGGGCCTGATCAGAAATACCCAGGTTATCACATAGACAGTTGAGCAGGATGTCATGGTTGACCAAGTCAAAGGCAGATGAGAGATCAAGTAAGATGAGGACACAAGGGGTGTTGGAATGAAGGTTGTAGAGCAGGTCTTCACAGATGTTCAGGAGAGCAGTTTCTGTGCTTCTGGCAGGCCTGAAGCCAGACTGATGGTCATGGAGACAACCAACAGATTCAGTGTGAAGATTAGGCTGGGAGATGGCCAGCTTTTCCAGGAGTTTGCCCAGGAAAGGAGTGATGGAGATTGGACAATAGTTAGACGGGCAGGATGGGTCGGCAGAGGGTTTCTTAAGATCAAGCCAGGACTGATACCACCAACTTTCCAGGTGGGCAAATGTTTTGTGACATGTGGAACAGTGGCAGAGGCAGCTTGTGGTGCCAGAGGGTGTGGATAGCTCCCGAAGGGGCCACAAGGTTCTAAATGATTCACGAGTCCTCACCGGTGGTGAATGTTTTCAGTGGAGGGGCCTAAATATTCCCTCCCCTAAGCATATACAAATGAGACACAGTGAGGGAGCCTAAAATAATTAAGAGGGACTTTGGGGGTTCTCCCAAGAAACATTTTAAAAATAATAACGTGCCGAAATGAAGTTTTAAGTAAAATTGGGGAAAAGCTACAATTAGTTGTCTTGTGAAGCATATGAAAAATAATCCAGTAAATTCCCTGATTCACAGCCATTCATGCCTGGTGAAAGGTTTCAGTGAATGGGCCTAAATATTTCCTGAAATTAATGCAAGCTTAGTGAAGCCCCCACAGCCATTCATGCCTGGTGAAAGGTTTCAGTGAATGGGCCTAAATATTTCCTAAAATTAACGCGAGCCTAGTGAAGGCCCCACAGCCATTCATGCCTGGTGAAATGTTTCAGTGAATGGGGCTAAATATTTACTGAAATTAACACAAGCGTATTGAAGACCCCACAGCCATTCATGCCTGGTGAAAGGTTTCAGTGAATGGGCCTAAATATTTCCTGAAATTAACTTGAGTGTAGTGAAGCCCCCCATCTCAAGAAAATATTTAAAATAATATGCTGGAAAGAGGCAATTGCATCACAATTTTTGAGAAAAATGAAGTAAAAAGCCATACAATTTACAGTTAGTTTTTACATGAACAAAATCATTAAATGCCATCACACTAACAGTACACTATACAGAAGCAGGTTACACCATATTCCTGAGCCTGAAGCCACAACATATCTGTGCCAGTAATGGGCACTGTACATTCCCTGCATGAGGCTGTGGCCACAATCTGTTTGCCAGTAATGGTCACTGTAAATCACGTACATGAAGCTGCTAGCACCATCTCTTTTTGCCAGTAATTGTCCCTGTAAATCACATGCTTGAGCTTGAGTGAGGGCACAGCATACTATGCTAACAATAGCATGAAAAGCAACAGTAATCAGCATTACTCTGATCCTCACCCTCCAACCCCACCATGCAAACATAGGCACACACACCCACACTTGTGCCTAAACACACATGAGTGTGGGAACATACACAAATACACACTGTAATGCTAACATGCACACATGGTTACAGACCCACTCAAATAGTTTTATACACATGCACACACATCATGCATTATATTCAAACATACACATGATGCAAAAACACACTTCCTTTTTGGCATGGCCATGGGCACAGCACTGGAGACCAGGCAATAGATAACACCAATGGCACGCTGGCGCTATGTCATTGAGCAATGTGGTTGCTGAGCAGCCTCAGAGTGACGTGTTGTGCTGCACATGTCATTGCATGTTCATAATTCTTTCTCTAAATTGAAAATATGAGGACTAGCACTCCTAGCAGAGAGCCAGCCCTGCGTGAGCCAAGGTGGGTGAATTGGGTACCAGGGAAAAGCCATGGGGGGTGGGCAACCAAACTCCCAGAACTAGCCTGGCCCCACCGCTGATGACAAAATACTCGCCTAAAGATGGACACACCTGCTGAGGCAGCCTGCATGAAGATTCATACTGGCCAGGGTCTAGTGGTTAACAGTGAAAGATGACGGGCTCACAGCAGGAGCCTAACTGCGTGTCAGGGCTCCCGTCAGATGAGATCATGTGCAAACTCCAAGGTAGAAAGCAACAGAGCTCATGGGTCAGTAGTAAAGGTCCACCACCATGATTACATTTTTAATGATGGGATTGCCAATTCTTTCATAGATTCACATGTTTGAATGATTCTCTGTCATCAGACTGCGAATCTACGATAAATAAAATATTACATACAAAACAATGGACATTGCTAATAAAGCCTTAAAGACGTCTCCTTTGCAGCCTTTCAAGCTAATTTTGATTCTTGTCGCTCCTAGCCAATGATGTGATAAGTCTTTAGTTCCACCCTGCAGCCATCTTCAAATTCTTCACCACGTGCTAATTGAACAGGGAGTCCTCAGAGCTCTCTGAGCTTTTTTCAACCAACAAACCTAAATATTACTGCTTCTTTTCCCCACAATCTACATACTTTTGGAAGCTCTACACTTATTCTACCAACTGTTGTGCTTTTTAGCTACTGCTTACAACCCAACACTGAGAGAGAATACATCAACTGGCTTGTCTTCACATGGCACTTCGTGGTTATGGCGGGGGTAAGCAGGGTAGATCCTTCGAGGATTAAAAAATCCCAAAGAAAACCTTTTTCTGAGGGACACTCACCAGCAATTTATTTATTGTCTACATCCTCATAACACAGAGGCTTGTGAGATAAGTCATCCCTTCACCCAGAAAACTCTTCAAGACAGGCACATGAGAATGTATTTTCATTTTTTATAGAGATGAGGAATTTATCAGGACAGCCCACGCCTCTCTGTTCAGAACTCCTGAGAAGCATGCTCCAGTGAAAAGGAGAGCTTCCTCAGTGGAAAGAGGCCACTTCCTCGGACCCAGGTCAGAGGTGAAACTGAAAAAGGGGGCTCATCTAGTGCTGAGAAGCACCCTACACCCACAGTAAGCCACTCCTCATCGACGGAAGCTCATCAGCCGAGGTGCAAAAGCACAACTAAGACATTGGGGGTCATTACGAGGTTGGAGGAAATGAAAAAATGATGCCGGTAAAGGATTACCGGCATCGCATACCGCTCCGGGCTATTCCGACCTAAGACCCCGGTATTAGCGGCACCATTAATAACAGTGCCTCTAATAGCGGCAAGGGCGCAGGCACGCGGCCCATCATGCCGGCAATACCGGCATGCCGCTAATGGGAGGACATCAAAGTCAGGCGGACATGCAAATATCGGCATCATGAAGGCGCTAATAGGGGTTACTGGCATGTCGGCAATACCGGCATCGTGAACCAACCATACAATGCTATGTGCAGTGTTCCCAAGTTCCACAATTGCACACAATCAGCACAGGTGGAGTCAATGGAGTTTGACCCAGCACAAAAGGAGCACACCCACACTCCTTCCCACACCAAAATGATTCCACTAGTAGTAGCAATACTGGGGATGGAGGACATGCTTGCATTGGAACACCAGCAACAACAACAACAACAGCCACCACAGAGGAGATGCAGGAGGAGAAGGAGGGTGAGACACTCCCCGCATGCCCCACCAGTGCAGCCACGCAAGCAACCCCCAATCCCTCGCATCAGAGCCAGTCCATTCAACCTAACCCCTGAGCAGATCCACACCCTGTACCGTCTGGACCGGGACACCATCACCACCATCGTGGACATGATACACAACAACATTGTCAGCCTCATTGAAATACGCACCGCCCTCCCCCCTCTACTCAAGGTAGTGTAGGTGCTCCACTTCCTTGCCACAGGCACCTACCAGCTCACAGCGGGGCACATGCATGGCATATCACAACCCTAATTTTCTCGCATCCTGAACCAAGTGCTGGATGCCCTCCTCAAGCACACAAGGGACTACATATCCCTACCACGGACTCCCCAGGAGATCTCTGACACAAAATTTGCCTTCCATACACTGGCAGGCATGCCAAATTGTATAGGTGCCCTCGACTGCACCCACATGGAGTTGGTGGTCCCGCATGCCATGGAGGTGGTGTACCGCAAACGCAAGCAATACCACTCAATGTGCAGATGGTATGTGACGCCAGCAAGATCATCACACATTGTTGTGCCCGATAACCCGGATCAACTCATAACTCAATGGTCCTGAGCAACTCCACGCTACCACGCTACATTGAGCGAAATGCTGGACGATGTGCCTGGCTGCTTGGTAAATTGCATGACAGGCACATGGCAGTGGAATCGGGGGAGAGATGCACACACCACCATGGTGTCAATGTTGGTGTGACAGCACAATGTGCACATCAGTAAACACTGTGCCTCAAAGCATCCCAAACAGAACATGACAATCAAATCCCATAGGACTGAAGTAAGTTCGACACCTATCACAACATGCCAAAGAGTAAACCACCCCACATCCCACAACACATGCACCACTCATCAGCGGACCTCACCCTCTGTAACACCATCCAGCAACACGCAGTAAATATGCACTATGTTGCTGTCTCCAGCAAATCACCACCACGGACAAGCATCCATGGGGTGTATTGAACAAAACCACAAAGGGAATCCACTGTCTGTCACAGGGCCACCACAACCAAAGGAGTGCAGCACGTCACCAGGGGAAAAATCAGCGCTGAATGCCTAATATTGCAGAGGCTACAGCCAACGCTACCAGTCAGTGAATCTTACAGAACACAACACATCACAAATTTGACACAAACACAGCTGTATGCGTCCACAATGCATGAGCAACATCAAGGCAGTGCACACAGTGTATCTTCTTGAAGATGCAACCCACACCATCAGTTCATGGCACAGGACACATTGAGGGTATAGAAATGGCGTGCATACAACCAGGGACATGTGCATGTGACCAATGATAATCTGCAGGCATGTGTGACTAGTACAGCTGTCCATCATGAATCGACTGACAAATACCGTTTTTTCCCTCCCATGCAGGTGATAGTGGCTATCCCTTGAAGCCGTGGCTCCTCACCCCTATCCGAAACCCACAGAACAGGCACGAGGAGGACCACAAACGTTCCCACACCCGTACCCGTGTGGTCATTGAGCAGACCTTTGGCTGTTGAAGGCACGGTTTCGCTGCCTTAGCCGGTCGGGTGGTGTACTCCTCTACAGGCATGAGAAGGTGGCCAAGATCATCATGGCACGTGTCATGCTGCACAACATGTGTATCCGACGGAACGTGCCCCTGCCCCCTGACATTGAACTGCTACCACCTGGTGATCATGAAGGGGATGAAGAAGATGTGACTGCACATCATCGCGGTGCCGATGCACAGGAGGGACGTGCTGTGCGTCAGTCAGTGATTGCACAATATTTCTGGCACATGGCTGCAGAGGCTGACATGATGGTTGGACAGAGGGCACTGGGTGTGGGAGTACATGTACACTATGCACTGTATATGAATAAATGAAACATGCCCAATGAGGAATGTCCACTCAAGATTTTTTTCACACAACAGGTGTATTCAACTGTCCAACAAAGATGAAAGTGCACTAACCCTCCACCACACACACCCCTCTCCCCCTCCCCCACACAGCCTCACCCTCTCCCCTCCCCCCACAACTCCCTCACACACCTTCACCTCCTCCCCCACAACTCCCCCACACACCCTCACCACCCTCCCCCTTCCCCCACAACTCCCCCACACACCCTCATCCCCCTCTCCTCCCCCCATAACTCCCCCACACATGGTGTCCAAACAATTGTCTTGTGCCTTCATCAGGCTGGCCAGTCTACATCCTGCCACTCCCTGCAACTGGTGGCGGCATGTCCGGGGCGGCGCAGGGTGCACGTCGACCTGCATAGTGGGCTGGTCTGTATGGAGCTCAAGGACAATGGAGTGGGCACCTGCTCCATTTGGAGGGCCGGACGCTCAGCCTCCATTGCATCGGCAATGTGGCTGAGGACCTGCCGCAGGGCTGACACCTCTTCGCACAGTCTACTATTGCTATCCACAATGATCTTCCCCAGGGAGGCGGTGTTCTCGCGCCACTCCTGCCTTGCTTGGGCATTGTCATTGACAAACTGTCTCACCAGGGCAGTTAGCTCCTCCTGCCACTGCGAAGTGTACCCTGCCTGCTGCACCACCGTTGGTACACCAGTGGAGGTGGAGGGTGCATGTGTGTCATGCTGAAATTCGATTGTGTCCTCTATGGGACTCATGCTCCCTTGGATATACTCCCCCCCGACTGCTCCGGGGTGGTGCCGTTGTCCGAGTCCACCGATGTGAGCTGGGAGGATGGTGCTGGACTTGGTGTGGCAGGCAGGACGGTGTAGTTGTCCTCCACAGGCACACACACATGTCCCTGCACGTCCTCATCAGTCAGGGGTGCAGTAGCTGCCGCCTCCCAGACAGAACTGTTGTCTGCAGAGAGTGCACCTTCAAATGTCTCCTGTCTAGTGTCACTGGAGTTGTGGGTACAGTGGTGACGGGGCTTGGCAGCACCAGTGCCGTGGCATCCTGGGGTAGTTTGCTCTAGGTGCCTGCCGTGGCTTCTGTGGGGCTTTGGAGGTGGAAGGCCTGTTGCCTTCATCACGGGCCCTCTTCCGGGGTGTGGTCGGCTGTGAGGGTGGGAGCCTGGGCCTCTCTGTCAGGATCTGAACCTGTGGGGGTCGAAGGGAGGGACGGCATGAGTGATGGTTTGAGAAGCATCATGCATACATTTGTATAATTGCTCATCTACACAATAGAGGGGAATAGGCAGTGGAGTTAGGATGATCACGTTGCTTGCTATTTGGGTGGGTAATGCAGGCATCCGTTGGGGTCACTCATGTTGGGGCGGACGTATGCTATGTGACATGCATATCTGTTGTGGCCTGCATGCAGTGTGACTTATGCCATTAACAGTTTTGTGTGGTTTGTGTTAGGTATGGCATTGCCTTGCTCCAGGCATCTGCATGTGTCTGTGCTGCGGACGACAAGCAGGCTTGGAATGTGTGTGTATTAGGGCATGGCTTGCCTCTTCAGACAGACACATTGGTGGACTATCATCAGACTCTGCATCACAGTGTTTTCTTAGGACACTCACCTCCTTCCGCTGATGATGTTGCACCACACTCCATGTCACGCACACCTTCAATGGCCTACATGCCAATCGTGCTGGCACATATCTCCTCCCACCGGGACAGCTTTATCGGGCAGCTTGATCCTCCGCTAGTTGCAATGGCCTGGCTCCTGTTTGCGGCCAGGATATTCCTGACGTGCAGGCGCAGGTCATCCCACCTCTTCCTGACATCTTTCGTTGTGCGTGGGGTGTTCCCAACCGCGCTGACTCTCTGTGTAACTAGTGCCCAGATCTCCTTCTTCCTGATGACTGCCTCCCTCTTGAGGCTCTGGGCAAATACAATGTCGCATTCTCAGCCAGGGTCTCGGCCAGAATGGTGAGCTCTTCTTCATTAAAGCACTCCTTGCACAGACGGGAGGTGCCTTTTTTCACTGCCTTGGGCATTATAATCCTGTTGTGGTTTGATGTGGGTACACAGCAATTCACTCCAGGTCCTGGGTGCTGAGGTTGGCAATGGATTGTGTTTTTAAAGCTGGCCGCCGTGCTCTTTACCGTTCCTGTGCGATGACGCTACTTCCGGTTCCGCTTCTTAGCGGTGACCGTTATTAGCGGTCACCGCTTATAGCGGTGACCGCTAATGCCGTCTTGATTCATGCCGGTAGTGCTATCTGTGCTTTACATGATGCCGCTAAGGGCCATTTTCGGGAGTTTAGCAGCATGCTGGTAATGTTGTTACTGGCATGGCGCAAAGCTTGTGCCCGTGTAGTCATAATAGCCCTCTATTAGCCGGCTCTTTATGACACGGACGCAGTATTTGCTCCATGCCGCTAAGGACAGATACTTACCTCCAACCTCGTAATGACCCCCATTGTCCACAAGCTCATCCGCGACAGGTATGTCAACCACTGAGGGCACATCCCCAAGCAAGTCGTCCATGGTACTGTTTATGGGCCAAATCAGGCTAATTGACGGCTACCCCATCGTCGAAGCATCATGAGAAAATGTTGTCGATGACTGGAATGTCGACAAAGACCAGTAAACTGTCAACAGGAAACCTCCTGTCAAACAGGGAACCATCGTGGACGGGTAAACCACGGTCCATCGACAAGGCATTATTCAATAGTAAGCACTCATTACGTCGAACCTGTTGACAGGTATGGCACCATCCACGGAAAAAGGGCTCATGCATGAGCAAGTTCTCTTTTGTCTACGTCCCACTCGTAAACAGAACAGCTCAGGTCCTCGACGGAGCACCACCATTCCACTGCAAAAGACAAGCCACAGTCCAAAGTAACTCCGCAGACATTGAGGATTAACATAATCAACCTGTCCCCAATAAAGGAGATGACTGAACTAATGGACATCATACTTCAGGAAGAATTTTCAGACATAGAGGACCACAGACTGAGGACAGTACCCAAGATAAAACAACCCCCCTTGACAACCACACATGGAACTACCAGAGGACACAGATGACCCTGACCATATGGGCTTTCCTTTAGGTAGTGTGTCATGCAGTTGGATGGGAAACAGAATAACTCCGTACTCCAATAATCAGACTGACTCAGGAAGACAGCAAATTGTGTTTACTGTTTTAATATCAATTATCTTAAACAGGGAGTTACAACGGATAGCAACAGACATCACACACTGTTTTCTCTCAAAGCATTTAATAAAAAACAACATTTATATAGCAAAAACTTGTCATACTGGACATCATACTACGTGGCAAATAAGAAAAGCCTATGGGGGATTCTGGTTGGTTCAAAGGGAATATCTAAGTATACCTTCTATAAGGGGTCAGGTTGTGGTTGGGTCTCTACAGTCAGGTGAACAATGTATGCCGACCCCTAGTGTAAGTCATCTTCATCAGCTATTAGAAACACTATACTCTATTGGTTCACAAATTATAAGGCCCTTCGTTATACGGCTCTCTACAATGGTTAGCATGCCTGTGCCCTTTTGGAACATTCAATACACTTAGCAGCATGTGAGCTCAGACCCTAGTGCCAGGAGGTGGACTTGACTGTACCTCTCCACCCAATTAGCCCACCATCTCTCATCACCCATGCCTTCTGCCATGCAGACTGTCTTTTAACTTGGCCTTGCAATATATTCTCGTCTCTGGGAATATAAGGGAAAACCAGCACACGCTTATCAAAGTTCTGGACTGCGTGCCCACTCTGTACCCATCCTTGGTTCACGTGACAGGAGACCACAATTCAGTTCTTTTTGCAGCATTTAATTGTCTTAAATTAATAAGCTTGGCACTCATGGTGTTCTTTCTTTGCACCTTAACGAGGGATAATTCAGCTTCTCACGTTAACTGTTCTTCAAGGATAGATAACAATTTCTTGGCTGCCTTCAGTCTTGACACCAGGCCAGACTGCCCTTCTTGCTTCTGCCATGCTCCCAGATAATTCTTTGCTGCAACACAATCTTCAGCCCTTCTCTTCATGGTTTGAACTTACTAAAATTGTGACACTGATGTCCAGCTTCTATATAATGATGGCTTTGCCTGCAGTCTATTCACTACATATAGCCAGCTTCTATGATCACTTAGTCTACTTGCGTTGCTGCATCTGTACAATAATTAAACGGTTTGCATTTTCTTCAATGCTTTTCACACATGCAATCTTCATTTCGCACATGAACGTTTACTCATTTCTTCACTTCATCATCAGTTTCTATAAGGACCATACATTCTCTTTGTCAGCACTATTTCAGGCTTCCAGCATACGGGTAGTAGGGGAGCGGGACTTCCTGCAGAGCCAGTTGGCTGTTTCTCTACACGCTCCCCTCTGGTTGATTCAACAACCACATCTTCATTAATCTCTGCATCTTCATTTCTTCTCTTGAAGAAGTGCTTCTTCTGGATTCAAATCTTCATTACTCCTTTCAAGGATCCTGCCAATTTTACATGTTCATTAACACTCCAGGTCATGTAACTGCACTGTCCATTTGGATTACAATAAATCCTTCATCCCACGTAATTCTTGTGATTCTTCGAATACAGGAATTTCGTTCCTTCAAGTGCTACAATGCTGACCTCAGTTTATGTTCTGATTTCTTTGTCTGTCAATTCCTTGGGTCTAAATCCCTGATTCGACATCGATCATGATCTTCATTCTTACCACTTTCTCTGTTGTCTTCTTGCACTGTGTAATCATTATCCTGATCACACAGAATCCAAACATCACCATCACCAACATTGCTCCAAGAAACTTGAAGATGTTCGCCATGCATGGGGGGACCCATGAGAAAATGGACGCAAACCATCCATGATCTATGATGTCTTCTGTCTCGTCTTCCATCTTGTTGTGCAGGTTTATCAGTAGCGTTATGGCCTCTGTCAAATCCCATTCTCGTCATCTTGAGAAGGTGTGAACGTGCAACATGATGGCCCAATTTTGGTGCAAACTCCTCCTTCCATCGCTATGATCATGTCGAGGACATATCTGTTCTGTAGGGTCATTAGTCGTATGGCTCTAAGCTCTTCTGTGATAGCATTGAATCCCTTTATGGTGGTGTTGATGGTTTGCAGAATTTCCCATCTGGTAATCTGCAACCATTTGGAGTTGGCCATCGTCTGGATCTAGGCATGAAGATAGTTGTGAATGCTGAAGCAGTCTTGCTGAACATCCTGTGCTCATAAGGAATAGCATCACAGGCTTCTATAGATTTTGCTGTGAAATAATTCCCTCTCTTGGTTCGATTGAGAAATTCAAGAGATCGTCTCCTTCTTAAATGAGCATCTACTTTTGGAAATTCTCCAATGTTCAGGTCACTCTGAGGAATCACTAATGCTGAAACATGGATGAGCACAAAGGAACATGTTTTTCCCCAGTCCTTGGGTAGCTTCATGTAGGCTCTGGACCCACAAGCCCAATAATGATCCATTAAGACAGCTGTTCCTGCCTTCATACCTGGTACATCAAAATGTTGGCCACACTGGCGGTTCTCGTCAACCTTCTTCATACTATTATTTCTGAAACATAAGGACGCTTCCTTCAGGGGTAGTATCTGCAATGGTCACCCTTTGTCGTTGACCCATGTCAACAATCTTGCAATCTTCGACCATTGATCTTTGCATCCTTTTTCTACATTTGCCACAACTGCTTCCCATTGTCTGGTTAATTCACTTCTGCTACCCACCCCCCTGTCTCTCTCTCTCTCTCCCCTCTCTCTCTCTCTCTCTCCCTCTCTCTCTCTCTCTCTCTCTCTCTCTCTCTCTCTCTTTCTATCTCTCTCCCTCTCTCTCTTTCTCTCTTTCTCTCTCTCTCTCTCTCTCTCTCTCTCTCTCACACATCTGGTCTCGCACAGAAATGATTCTTTATCCTGGCCTAGGAATATTAAGAACTGGTATTAGCCTTTCTAAAACCACAAGCATAGGTGGTGGAAAAGCCCTGTCTGAACAATT
The DNA here is from genome assembly GCF_040938575.1 of Ambystoma mexicanum. Lineage (NCBI taxonomy): Eukaryota > Metazoa > Chordata > Amphibia > Caudata > Ambystomatidae > Ambystoma > Ambystoma mexicanum. The sequence continues at coordinate 229,294,565 of NC_090935.1, read as the reverse complement.
CTCTTGGCTCTGCTCTGCTCTCCTCCTCCTCCTCCTCCTAGTCTGTAACCCAGTCTGTGTCTTCCTCTGCAGAGTCCTAGGATGTTCATAGGGTCCTGTAGGAAGAATCTAGATTCTGCATTTCAACATCTAGACTCTGCATTTCAGCACTCACATTTTAGCGAGGGTTTGAACTTTAACTATGGGCAAGGGTTTGAGACTCATTGCTGGACACCAGAGTATGATTCTCAGGCTGAATTTAAATAGATGCCGTTGCACAGAGCACATAATAGAAAATGATCACTTTGCTCCAGGATACTATTTTAATGTGCTGAGTTTCACTAAAATATATAATACTAACATCAATCTAATATACTAATTAACCCAAACCCCATTTAACATGTAACAGATTCCCATAATAACATTTAGTGCAAATTAGTCCATGAAATAAGCTGGATGCAGATTGAGCAAAGTGCATGAAGCTCTGAAATTGAGAAAGAAAAAGATTTAAATGTGCAGGCTGGATCTGTGTTGTGAGATGAGGATGAAGATCTGTTCCTAAAGACAGATCATTATGTTGGAGCAGGAAGCGCAAAAGAAATGTAGCGAGTTTTATTCAGCAATGCAGTTAGCACAATGATGAAAACACACAGAGGAAAGTGAGTGATGTTAGTGGGATGGACTACACAAAGGGAGGTGCTCTTGAGTGATTAAAAGGGTTTGATACAGAATTATTAGGCATTCCGATTCTTGCACTGACTGTCAAAGGAGGCAGAAGTGCTGGTTCCTGGACAGACTGAGTTCAGTGCTTGCAAGCTGACTGACTGCGAAATCTCGAGCGACCTTAGCTGTGAAGAACCCTGGAACACTGCCAAGATGAGTCAGGGAATATCACAGCTTAATCTAGGTAATTATAAAGTTAATTGAGGTGCTGGTGAGGTTAATGATACTATATAGCACATATTAAATAATTCAATTCATGTGTAGCCACTGCATTGACAATTATAATTTAAATGTGCATTTAAAACTGTGTTTGTACATCTCAAAATCTTGCTGTTATTCAAAGTGTATTTTTTCTGCTAAGTTTTGTTACGAAGCCAAGGTTGATTTGGCAGGGCTTGGCACATTATCACAGATAGAGCGTTGAAAGACATTGCAAGAAAAAGTTTGCTCACATCGAGAATTATAACGTGGGTGTAGTGTCACTATGTGTAACTTGCATAACTCTAGTTTATGATAAAGAGCAAGTTCAAAAAGGTAATTTAGTAACATTATATTTCTTCTGCAGTCAGTCTCTTTGTTTTGACATGCATAGAAAGATAAACGTGCAGTAAGAAATATCTCAAATCAAAGTTAGCTGCAGTGAATTGCTTAGAGAGGCTGAATGAATATTTAGTATTTCATTTGTATGTTTATATTTGTTGAAAAACAGCCAAAAAGGGCATAAACGTGATGTTGTACATAAAGCATCACAGGAGAGCATGAGCCATTTATTCAGAGTGTGTTAAGTTTGTTGTTAGTGACCCGGTGAAATAATTATAAGGCAGTATTCTGAAATTAGTCTCACCACTATCAAAATACCACAAAAATACCACGACATACTAGATATAACCCCAAAATATATCCTACAGATTTGGTGCATTGGCTGGGAAACTTTAAAATAATTACTGGGTGTAACGTTGCATCCTAAAGCATAATCATATTGTGCACTCATTAATTGAATTAGTACTGTGAGGTAGTGCAGTATTGTGTACTCATTTGACTCTCATTATAGTGTCATTGGTTATAGTGCTGCCATGTCTCCGATTCAGGCCAAGTTTTCTGATTTGTCAGATGACCTCGAGGCAAAGCTTTACGCCCGTGCAGTTTGGTCTTCGGAAAATGTGACAATATGGAAAAACAGAATTACCACAGAGGTAGGAAAGGAGGCATCTGAAAATATTTTTGATGGAGGTAGAGTTGTGCAAGTGTGTCTCCTTAGGTTGTTCCGAGTGACAGAATGCAGGGAGGAGAAAAACTGCATCATTAGACAGTGCACACAATTTTGATACCTGCTGCCAAATCCATAAAGATGCAAGGGGAAGACAGTGAAGTCATCAGCAAGTTACAATGCAGTTTGGACAATGAATGTGATCAGGTGCAGCAATTAAAAGAGGAATTAAAGCAGAGGGAGCTAAAGAAGGAATTGCAAGCCAAATGTAGCGACCTTGCTACTCAATTGGCTCAGAGAGAGAAACAATTTAATGAGAGTGAGCAAGAATTGACCCACTTAAATGCAGTTTTAGATGACATAAAACACGATAAAGATGTTGCTATTTCAGAAATACAAGCCCTTATAGAAGATGGCAGGAAGAAAGATAAAGAACTCCATGCTATGGAACAGGAGATATTTAAATTACTGGAAGAAAATGACGCAAAGGCCAAAGCACCTAATCAGTTTTAGACACAACTCAATGAATTACAAGCAATAATCAATAAGGTCAGGGATGAGAATTATGATCTCTGTCATGAGGCAGAACAGCTTCATGGACAGTGCAAGAACCTGGAATAGCAAATATTTCATCTCAAATCTCAGGAAAAGTGACAGTGTGCTAAGTTCACTGGAGCTTAACTCAATCACAGCTCTGGCCAAGGAAACATTGTACCAACAGCTGTCCATTTGGCCAGACCTAGTTATAACCCAATGGCGAGGTCTGAATCACCTGCAAATATTCACACAAGAGAACAGGAATGAGCGACAAAATGACACACACCAGAATGCACCATGTAGTCCTATAAAAATGATGAAATCCATAAAGATTTTAATAAACCATTCACAAAGGAAGGCAGTTGTTGCATGGAAGACCATTTAGAGACCGTTCATGATCTATTCAAAGCCCTTCAAATACCTAGGGAACAATATAGACAGTACTTTCACCTCACCCTAAATGCGGCATCTGCTAGTATCATCCGTGGTCTCAATGAATAGGAACATTTGTCATGGGTGGATTTTGAGGACAAGGTTAGATGTCAACTTTCACCTTCCCAGTCAATACAGGATGCCAAAAAAGCAGCTTTTACTATGACAGCAACGACAGATATGTCACCTCGCCAATACTGTCAAAATTTAAAAAGAGCATTTTCAGGCTTTGATGTGGCCTTTAACCCTAACTCTGCAGAATTTAAGACTGCATACTTTTATGGGCTTCAAAAATAAATTGTCTCCCAGTTAATTCATGAATTTGATAGGGAAAAACCACTAGAATGGATAATAGAACAGGGGACGGAACTGTATGAAGTGATATTTGGTCAGAGAAAGGAGGAACCTAAGAATAAAGAGACAAAACCAAAGTCTAGGGAATCCCCACCAGCAATTTTTAGGTAAAATCTCTAAAGATGCCCCTACAATCAGCCCAAACACAGGCAAGGAACAGCATGACATCTAGTCAAAGGGGCGTGCCTCCACAGAAGACATCTGCCCAAACCCCTGTCTTCCAATCCATTTATCTGAGCAATAGGAGTGCTTACATTAGCCCTAGATATCTTAGTCATTCTTCCAGAGTGGGATTTCGCCATGATATGATATGCCTAAATAACAATCAAAATCAAATGTTCAATGGCCCGTACCAGACACTAGGGGCCCAGAGTAGATTTGACCCTAATACAATGGAATATGGTCACCAATAAAGATCAAGATATGTGGATTGATTCATTGAAAATGGAAACCAGCATAGGGAACACTTCCCACCAAATGAAAGACAAAATATTAATTCTGTCCCTCGCCAAGTTAATCAATCATCATCATTAGTCGTCCATGGTCAAAGGATGGTCACTTTGCGTTTTTCACCTCCTGTGTGACATGAAATCAGAGTTAACAAAAATAGAAATCAATCTCCTGAGAGATATCAGAAAAGCCTAATCAGGGTGAGTTTAATAATTTCCAGCCCAGGCCACAAAGAGAGGAATTCAGAGACATGGACAGGTTTCAATGCTCAGAGGCCGAGTCAAAATGTTGTTTGAACAGATAGGAAAATGATGTGCAGTCCAAACGCAACAGCCAAGTTAAGGTGCAGAAGGCCACAGGAGTGATCTTGTGCATACCAACAACAAGTGACTAGCTAATGACCTCCTCCATGATGAGAACAAAACAGATGCCCATGAATTGCCCTTGAATAATGGTACAGAATTGCGAGCTGATTAAAAAATGAGAAAACAAACAAATGAAAATGAGACAGGGAATTTCAACACACACAAACAAGGAGTGTGATTCAATTTAGAGTTGAATCAGACTATTCAGGTGTGCGAAAATGAAGAACAAAAGGGGGAAAATGAACAAGAAAAACCCAAAGAACAGGGAAGCAGATTTAAAAAGAGCATCCAATATGAAAATAAAACACAAAATGAAGAATTAAGATCAACAGATAGAATAGCGTTACTTGATAATCAAAATACTAATGATACCAACACAGAGGAAACAATGGCCCAAAAGGAGGGTGCAAGTCAGTCACCTAAGGAGTATTTTGAAACATGGATATTCCAAGGAATAGAAATGACAGGCTCCAGGCAAAATGCAGATAATTGTCATACGCCAGAGGTTGACAGGCTGGCACATGACACTTGTGAAAATACCCAGCCAATAGGTTGCAATGTAGAAGTAAGTAGAGAGGAACCAGAAAATGAGAAAAGTACAATAAGAATTTGGGGTGTGAACACTAGTGGCCCCAAGTCAAAAGGGCAGTAAGTGGCTACACCCCAAATGGGTTCTGAGCGCAGGAGAATAGCCACAGACATTCAAAATGAAGTGGGCAAAAAGGAGGGTAAAATGGCATTATATATGCCCATTTGCCTAGCACAGAGTAAAAAAGAGATAAGATAAGTAAGTCCTGAAATTAACAAAAAACCACACTTGTTATGTGTACTAGAAGAGGTTGAAGACAGGTACTATGCTCATATCACTATTGAAGAAGAACGTAATGCATTTACAATGTTTGACACAGGTGCCCGAGCAACAATAATGTCAAAAGAACTGGTGAAAAGTATAAATGAAGGGAGATCCCCACAAAATCATGTAAAGGTGAGGCAAAATGTAGGACCTGTACACAGTTTCAATGGGGAAGAAATACCTATCAAAGGTGTCACTGAAGTTGACATAAAGATAGGGAAGCATCAGATGAAACAGGAAGTGTTCATCACCTCCATTAATGAAATACCCTTTCTCATAGGGACAAATTGCCTGAAGAGGTTTTTGCCCCTCATTGATGCGGTAAATGGAGTATTGTGCTTCTTAGCTAAAAAGCCATTGAGACCCAAGAAAATGATGACCAAAAGCAGCAGTGTAAAAGAATGCCACACCATTACTAAATCAGAAAGTACAGTGGAAGTATATCTGCAGAATGGCTGTGTGCCTAGTATCACTATCATTCTCATGTGTTTGTTTGTGCATTTATATAGCGCTGCTTATTTCCCACAGTGTGTGGTGCTCATTTATCAACCTCGGAAGGATGAAAGGCTGAGTTTGGCCCTGCTGGGATTCAAACCTGCGTCCGCAGGCTCTGCACGGATGTCAAAGTGAACGCTCTACTCGCTGTGGTATCTGACCAGCTGTATGAATTGCCAGCATGAATTGCGAGGAGAAAAAGAGAAGCAGTCTTTGGAGAGTTACTTGAACCCTAAGAAAAACTGGCAAACAGAAATAGATGAAAATACGCTGCCTTTTTATCTAAATGAAGAAAAATGCAACCAAATGTCGCTTCATAGGTAAATAAAGAAAAACACATTTCAACAATCTCAGAAATACACACAGGGAGAAGGGCAGCCATGGATCCCTCTCCATGTGAATAGGCATCCTGAAACGATTGAAGCCACTTAAACATGGTAAGATGATTCAGGCTATAGACAAACTTGTATCAGAAAATAACCTGATAATCCGTTGGAGGAGCATATGTGGTCATTTGAAAACACCAGACGAGGATAAGGAAGGAAATGATAAGGCAGATCACAAAATTGGAGCTGTAATGGGGGAGTTATGTCCTATTGAACGCATGTTTGGAAAATACAGGTGGATGCGATAACACGTTCCAAAACTCCGAAAACAGTTGAGCAGCCTGTGGCACAATGGAGTTTTGATACCCCAGATCTGGACTTGATCAAAGCGCAAAAGAAAGATGTTATTCTAGGCCTATTTAACCACCATTTGCTAGATGTAGAACATAATTCTCTGACTGAAGAGGACTGCAAAGGGAAAGAAGAACTAACAGTGCTATTAAAAAACAAAAAGAGAATTAGGATACAGGATGGACTGATGATTAGGGAATCTGTGACAGGCCAAATCCAATGGGTAGTGCCCTTGTCATTTTGGGGATTGATGTTACATCATGCCCATGATGCCTTAACTGCATTAACTGCAGGACATAGAGGTTCACAGACAAATCTTGGAAATTTTAAAAGATTATACCTATTGGCCACACATGTCCCACGATGTTGGGCTCTACACCAGAGGGCGTTTAGTGTGTGAACAGTTTCAACTTTCGTCACTGGCTCATAGAGCACAGTTGATGAATAGGGGCTTTACACTCCCATGGTCTGGTTTACAAGTCGACTATGTCGGTCCCGTGGGCAGATCAGCAGGGGAACAGGTTCATGCTGCCAGTCATTTGTCTAATGTCTAAATGTGTGGAGTGCATTCCAGCTCCAGACAGCAGTGCGCAAACGGCGGCCACTTTACTTGTAAATCATATTTTTCCAAGAATTGGTTTATCTCAAAGAATAGAGTCAGACCGTGGAAGTCATTTAATTAGTGCATTAATGACAAAAATATGGCAAATCTTGGGAGTGAAGAGGAAGCTACACATTTCTTACTGGCCCGCCTCCTCAGGGGGAGTGTAATGGTGTAACATATCGATAGTTGATGTGTTGAAAAATTTTATAGCTGAAGCAGGATCTAGTTGGGATTTGCGACCTCCATTTGTACGAATGGCTCTCAGGTCGACGCCCTCTAAATCAACAAATCTCAGTCCCCATGAAATCTTGACAGGAAGAAAAATGGTTTTTACAGAACAAATGAACAGGTGCTTGTAAGTGCGTCCATAATTCATGAATATGTGGAAGAATTGTGAAAGCACTTGCACTATGCGTTTGAATTTGCGCAGCGAAATTTGGAAAAGGCAGCTGATGGTGCAACGACATATTATGATCGGACGGTATCTGTGAGAGACTATGAAATAGGAGACCAGGTATACAAGTTTAATTTTGCAAAGAGTACTACTAAGTTCCTTGCAGCATGGCAAGGGCTGTATAGAATTGTAGATCTACAGAACTGCTAAAAAGGAGGGAGAATTAACAGTGCAACAGTTTGCCCATGTTAATAAAATTAAGCCTTTTCACCGGACACATAAAGTGAAAAGACTACAGCAAGCGAAGACTAGCATGGAGTGAAAAAGTAAAGTACTCATCTATTAAATAGAATTACCAGAACAGGTGAATAGGTGTAAATAGGGTAAAGATGTCAAAATGAGATAAATAAGGGGTAACACATATCAAGTTAGTGAACAAAAATGCAAGTAAGTAACAAAGAGAAAGGTGTGTTGTGTTTGAGACTGTTACCTGAACAATACCATGTGATATTAGTGTGCTTGATTTCATCTTATTTTCAGTTGGTCATAAAGAGATGTCTTGGATGTAGTATATATTATTTGGTATAATCTGCATTTGTGTGCATAACTGAATTTGATTTCAGATATCCCAGTGAGAAAGGAAAAGTAAACGATTTGTTGTGCTTGATTCTTAAGTTGTCTTTTACTTTTACCCTAGAAAAATAATTGTTTTCCCCGTCAGAGCCGGATATTTGGAGCCCTGGATCCCTGGAGGATACCGCTGGACTGTAGTCCCCTGGAAATCCCCCTGGACCGAAGAAGGGGTGAAGATGATGACCCCAAAAGATGTTAAGATGATGACCCCAAGAGGAAATTTGGGTTGCAGAGAAAAGTATGATTGGCTGTTTTTCAATCTTTCGGCTACTATTGGTGGTAGTAGCTATGAAGCTCCATGTACCATGGCTGTGAAAGCACAAGATCTGATTGAGCCAGGACCAACATCAGGAATTGCAGGAGAAGAAGCACCAGGTTTTATATTGGAGAATAGAAGGTTGTTATACCAGAACATATACATTAGACTAAATCCAGATTTAATCATTGAAAAGTTCCTTAATGGGTCAGAAATAAAATCAGAGCAAGTGACGGAATGGGTGCAACCGTGTAATGAAGAAGCTTGGAGGGCAACCAAGGAAATAATGTTACAGCTATAAAAGACTTTTATGAGTTCATCTAGTGTTAAAAAAGGACGGGGGAAAAGGATGGCTGGTTTATTAGTGACGGCAGTTGTGATGACCATAATTAGCGCAGTGGTGGGCACGACAATATTTACAGCCAATGCTGTATCTGTAAGCACACTGAGTAACAAGGCACACGAATTGAGTTATGATTTGAAAGAGTTGCAACAAACTTTAGATGGGCTCAGGGGTGGACAGAAAGAAGCGATCCGTTATGTGAATGAAACAATTCTGGCCACAACATTAGAGCATAGTACCAATAATCATTGTTAAACATGATAAACTGCTGCATGATATTTTAATTGTGGTAACTGCATTTGAATGCATTATGACAAAGTATTTAAGGGAAAGTCAAAATTTGGTATCTCAGTTGATTCAAGGCCACATAACTCTGTATTTTGTGTCATCTGATATCATTTGTCAAATGATGACACAGATTACACAAAGGAAAGTGGAGAACATTGATTTCTTTTGAAAAAAATGCATTTCCTATTGATCCAGATATTCAATTCTTTCTGAAACATAAAAGCGTACACACTATTAGAATGAATCTGAATAAAGATAACATTACTGTGAGCAGGTTAGGCCTGACAGAGGCAGATAGTTTCAATTGGGGGACCTGGATGGAAAGAGCTTTTGTGATTTTGGCAGTTCCAATTGTTTTGATATGGTTGATGGACGATGGGAAGAGAGAAGATTCAATTGGGAGAAGCACATGTGTTTTAGAGAATAGATCTTAGTTTTTCCTGCACTGATTTTAGGTTATAACCCAGCAGATAAAAAGGAGGGAGTGTAGGAAGAATCTAGACTCTGCATTTCAACATCTAGACTTTGCATTTCAGCATTCACATTTTAGCAAGGGTTTCAACTTTAACTAGGGCCAAGAGTGTGAGACTCATTGCTGGACTCAAGAGTATGAGTCTCAGGCTGAATTTAAATAGATGCCAATGCACAGAGCACATAATAGAAAATGATCACTTTGCTCCAGGAAGTATTTTAATGAGCTGAGTTGCACTAAAAAATATAACACTATCATGGATCTGATGTACTAATTAACCCAACTCCATTTAGCATGTAACAGATTCCAATAACAACATTTAGTGCAACTTAGCCCATGAAATAAGCTGGATGCAGATTGAGTAAAATGCATGAAGCTCTGAAAATGAGAAAGAAAAAGATTTAAACGTGCAGGCTGGATCTGTGTTGTAAGATGAGGGTGAAGATCTGTTCCTAAAGACAGATGATTGTGTTGGAGCAGGAAGCGCAAGAAGAATGTAGCGAGTTCTATTCAGCAATGCAGTACACACAATGAGGAAAACACAGAGGAAATTGTGTGATGTTAGTAGGATGGACTACACAAAGGGAGGTGCACTTGTGTAATGAAAAGGGTTTGAGGCAGAATTATGAGGCATTCTGATTCTTGCACTGACTGACGAAGGAGGCAGAAGTGCTGCTTCCAGGGCAGACTGAGTTCAGTGCTTGCAAGATGTCTGTCTGCTGGCTGTCTCTCCTGGGTTGGAGAGGCTCTGAAATCTCGAGCAGCCTTAGCTGTGAGGGACCCTGGAACACTGCCAAGCGGAGTCGGGGAATATTGCCAACTTAATCAAGGTAATTATAAAGTTAATTGAGGTGCTGGTGAGGTGAATGATACTATATAGCGCAGATTAGATAATTCAATTAATTTGTAGGCACTGCATTAACGATGATAATTTAAATGTGCATTTAAAACTGTGTTTATACTTCTCAAAGTCTTGCTGTTATTTTTTCTGCCAAGTTTTGTTACGAAGCCAAGGTTGATTTGGCAGGGCTTGGCACATTATCACAAATAGAGCATTGAAAGACATTGCAAGAAAACATTTGCTCACATTGAGAATTATAACATGGGCGTACGTGTCACTCTGTGTAACTTGCATAACTCTAGTTTATGATAAAGAACAATTTCCAGAAGGTAATTTAGTCTCATTGTGTTTCTTCTGCAGTCAGTCTCTTTGATTTAACATGCATAGAAAGATAAACGTGTGGTAAGAAATATCTCAAAGCAAAGTTAGCCACAGTGAATTGCTTTACTTAGAGACGCTTAATGAATGTATTGTATTTCATTTGCATGCTTTATATTTGTTGAAACACAGCCAAAAGGGCATCAAAGTGATGTTGTACATAAAGCATCACAGGACGGCATGAACCATATTAAGTCCAGTATTTGTTTGTTGTTAGGGACCAGGTGAAATAATTATTAGGCAGTATTCGGAAATGAGTCCCACCACTATAAAGATACCACAAAAATACTGCGACATACTAGATATAACCCCAAAATATATCCTACAGTCCCCAATGTCCTAGATTGCTCAATAATGGTCCCAATTTATTATTCCCTGAAATGTATAATTTCCCAAAATGGCATTGGACATTTCCCCTTTCCCTTTGGCTCCTGACAGGTGTCTCCCCTCTTACAAAGATTTGCATTTGTTGCTATTTTCATCTTGTTCTGCCCGACTTTTTGAATTGACCAGGAAGTTGAGATTCTGTTTAGCGGTTTCGCAGCAGGGGACCCTTTACCTTTGAATGCTCCATTGGCACCCTGGTGGTTTGGGAGCATGGCACACGTGTTATATACATACTTTAAGTCCTACTGCAAGTAGTGTGAAGCTAGATAGTGGGAGCTTTGACAGCAGTTGTAGAAGCCATATCTCGGAAACAGGTCTTTACTCCATGGGAAATATGTGCATTACAAAATAATGAAGGCTTATGTGGAACTGGTGGGAGAAAGGGCATCATTCCATACAAATCGCTGCTGGTTATGTTGAAGGTGCGGCCCAGAATCTAATTCTAATTACATATAGTAGGCCTGGCTGGACTACATGGAGGAGCTTATGGTGTTATCTAATGGGTCATTGTCACACCGCTTGCCTGTTCAGATAATCCTTGGTTATATGGTTATCAGTATGGACCAGAACCCATCTTCCCTCGATCTGGGTTTGGAATACTACTGCAAACTCCTTCCAGATAGACACATTCCTCACCTGGCTTTGCCCTGAACTGACTGTTTCCTAGAGAAGACCACATCTCCTCACACTGGCATTTTTATATGTTTATTTTCATTTTGGTGAGTGCGATCACTGGGTGGTCAGGGGGTTCCTGGGGCAGAAATGAAATTTATCTTGGGCACGGAACCTGGACGCAGACCAAATGAATTGCTTGGGGGTTCCAGGATGGGACATAAGGCCTGGGTATCATGGGAGCCTAGGCCATGGCGAAAGACATTGACCCAGGCAAAGTAGCAATGCCATGCCCAGCTGTGGGATGTTTCAACCCATTAGTCCAGGCCCTGCAACATTACTGTGCATTGCTTGGAGCAGAAACATCAGAATGGCCGCCGGAAAGAAAGTGCACAGTAAAAATCTGAAAAATAGGCCGCCATCCACTTTTGCCTACGTCAGTGGGAACACAGGAGACCACTGCCAAAACCCATCATTTGGCTGCCCACAGAGCAAAATCATTGCAACAGAGCTGTTTTAAAAATCTGTTTTTCCCTGGCTGTCAAATTCGCAAAAATCATGGTTCACAAACCACCCAAAAAGATCCAACCTCCTTGTTGGGTGGTGAACATCATTCTACTTCAAGAATCCACATAAATATAATGTTAGAAGAAGTATATGTTATCTGAACAAAGTCAACTTTTGAAGATGGTTGCTGGAAGAAATCTGTCAAAAATGGGTGTAATACCGTTACTCACCTCTGTCAGAAGCTGGCGATTTAAAACCTGTCATGTGTAAAGTTGTACATTGAACTCAAACTATGCCAAATAAAGACTTGCTATCAGAAGCCTAAAAGGTGGATACAATTCAAAACTATATTGTAAAAAAGGCTTGAAGTAAGAAATTGGTTGATGTATTTGTTAAAAATGTAAGTTATATTTTAAGACAAGACAATTTCACTTATTGTGTTTAAAAGTGAAAGTTTCCCACACTGGGCTTCAAACACATTCCACACCTCCTCCCTAAACAAAGGAATCTGTTCTCCTGTGCTCTGCTAAGAAAATGGCAGGCTGGTGTGAAAAGGAACTGGGAGGGGCACCCTGGCCTGTTGCTCTGAGTGCTGACAAAGGGCTCCCTTGAGCTGAATGGAAATGCTAATTTGGGGCGTCAATAGAAACTGACCGGGCAGGAAGAAGGCCATGTGACTCTCTTACTCAGCCAAGATCTTGGAGGCGGGCCAGACTGAAAATGTGGATTTGAAATTGGATTAAATATATGTTTAAGGAAAATACTTCTAAAATATTGTACCGTACTGACAAAAATATGAAATTTAGAGATTATTAAAATGAAAAATCGCTGACAGTTTAAAACTAATATGGAATCTGTGCGATGTTCTGAGACTGAGCCATGAAAGTTTTTAATTTTGCGGCTATTGTGGTTGTGCTAGGAACATGAAAAATGACAGAAGTATGACCAGATGGTATGTGCATGTATATGTAAAAAATTGTACAGATCCGAAAATGTGTAACCAACTAAAAGCGCGAAAAAACAGTCATTTGTGAATCGAAACCCGTAGGAACATGGGACTTGAACAGAGACGTGCCTTAATTAATCTGTGATGTGTATATGTATTATGAACACGTTGGGCATATGGGAAATATGTTTTTGGGGAAAAATTGATTTTCTAAGTAAAAGCAAAGGGGAGGTTCTTCCCTAGATTGTAAATGGCAGCCTCACTCTGACACATGATGACACACAATTCTTTTCCCAAATCAGGGGGCAGGGAATTCTCTGACCTATCAGATCCTTAGAGGGTTGGGCATAGACAATCAGCCTCCCCACCCACTTTTGAAAATGGATAAATAGGGACTGTTGAGGACCCACAGACACACACTTTCTCACTCATCAACTGATCCCCTGGCGAAGCACCCTGCAGGAAGATCCAGACTGCAGATCCAGACTCTAGAACCAGACTCTAGAACCCTGAAGCAGAGGCCTAATCCAAAAAGCTGAACCCTTTTCAACAGGCCTTTAAAAATCTTGCTACCTGATTTTAACCCCTAAACTTCCAAGGGGCACCACAAAATCCAACAGCCTGGCTGAGCTGTTTTGCTTTTCTAGCTAAGAACCTTGTGATAGAACCACGATCCAGACCCATAGAGCAGAGCTGTGCCCGGAACCAACATGACAGATCCAGTCCAAGAGGCCACGCAGACCATAGTGCCTTGCTGAGAGCAGAGTCCAGGTGCCCTGATCCTGTCTGGTGGCGAGTGAAGTCCAAACCCATGACCAGATCTTTGACGGGCCCATTCCATTCCAAAGCCATAGGAGTGAGTATTTAGTATAGAACTGTCCATAGACATCTCTTAGTTTAAAGTAATCCTATTCAATCCATTTCAACCTATCCAGAACTGCATTATAGAATCTTGTGTCCATCCTGAATTCTTCTCATTATATAGTCTGTGATAATTGTAGCGATAATCCTCTGTGCGCTGATATTTTCTGAAGAAAGTCAAGTGTCCTGACGCACAGCAATCAGAGCGGAAGGCGCTCTGTTCTGGTGGTTGTCCCGTTGGGTATCTTGTACTTTCATAGCCCCTTAGTATAAGTCCATCTTGGTTCCTAATCTTTAAAGTGCATCTTTCATTTTGAATCTTGACTCTGTTTCTGAAAAATCTACCTTCACAAAAACCTCTGTAACTTTTGAACCGTACGTCCTAGAAACAAAATTTGAATGTCATTTTGAAGCTAACAACGCAGAAAAGTTGCTGTGATTTCGCATTTGGCTAAATTTCATTCCATGTAAAAAAGCAATTTCTTGCTTTCATCTTCTGTATTTTGTTTTCCATCTGCTAATCATTGCTAGTGTTGACTGAACCTATCCCAAGCCACTATCACTAGTTCTAAATCCCATTTAGCAAATTAAAATCAATTTTAGCATTTTCCCATTCATTGCAAACCACATTCAAAAGCAATTGACCTGTTTAGAATCATACCTGTTCTCTCTAAACTTGCTGGGGGAATTGGGATTGAACTGCATTGTTGATTGTTATTCCTGATACATGTGTGCCCTCATTCCATATCTCCATAGTGCATGTTGGGGAGAGTGAGTAACAACAGGGGGAAAGAGTGATTACATTGTCTTTGGTTAAATTCATATCAAGTTTATTTCTGTATTGCATTCTTTTCTATCATTGTATTTTCTTGAACCACACAAAGTATTCTCTGCTACATTAATCCTCCTATTCCTACTCCTAATTGATTAAAGAGATTGTTGATATTGTAAGATTACCCATTGCTGATAATTGTTCATATTCATAAGTGTGATATTCAGATATTATACATATTTATAAAAGTGTGATGTATATATTGTTCATTTATTCAAATAAATCTTTTAATGCAAAACAAACCTATTTCTTGGTTCAGTGAGACCGGGGGAATTCAAAAAGAGGGGCGTTATATAAGGGTACATCATCCAGAATTAAATGAACTTTGACATAAAAATATATAAATAAGGGTTTCCATTGGACATCCCATACTAGGCATTGACTTAGTTGGAGTGCCGGATTGAAATCACTTACAGATTGGGGGCTCGTGGCCGGGATTTCTGTAGTAGATCTACCACTTGTGCAGCTTAATACAGTGTGCTAACTGACAGGATACTAAAACCTGTTGGGCTACTATGCTGTGTTACACTGTAAAAGCACCCCTCAAAAGGGAGCGCTCTAAGGAAACGGTCTGTTTTGCAAACATAAAATAAAAAACTTCTGTAAGTCAGGCAGGAAATTAATATTTCCAAAATGGGGACATTGGTAGAAATCAAGATAGCTAGAGAACACCTTTTACATAAGTTATTTGTGAGAGGTGAGTGGACTGAGCAGGACCAGAATGTGTGGTTGCAGGCAATCACACAACAGATCACTGCAACTGGGTTAGATATCTGGAGAGATCAGGGTCCCTTACACGTGGCTCTGAGTGAACTATATATGGCCTTAGGATGAGCAAAATAAGATTGCTAAGATAGCAGCATATTTATATTTATCTATGGGAGCCATACAGGACAAATATGCTGAAGGCCAAGATCTGGCAAGTAGGCAACTGATGGCATTAGAAAGGGCCCAATCTGATCTGGACTCTTCTGAGCAGAGGCTGCAGAAAAGCCAGGAGTCAGAAAATGAAAGTAGGCAGTATATAGTTAAAATAAAAGAGGATATGGGTATCCTGCAGCAGGAAAAGGCAGTCCAGGATGCCAGAATTCTGGTCTTACAGAAGGAGTAAGTACCAAGAAGGTTTGGACTCTCTACTGCAGAGCCAGAAAAAGCTGGTGCAACAACTGGATTTCAACAGGGCATGCGCAGAGCAGGTAGTCACCCTGCAAATCCACCTAGATAGTGAGAAGGCAGAGAGCAACAAATTAATTCTGAAAGACCTGGACACCCAGGCAGAGTTTGATGAAGAGCGCCCGAAAGCTGGTGCCCTTCAAAGACAGAGGGACAACCTGGCGGCACAGAGGCAGGCTCTTGTTCAGGAAAGGGACACCTTAGGCCAGGAAGTCTGTCACTTAAAAGGGAAACTGGAAGAAAATCACCTGGCCCTCTAGGGACTGGGTGACCTCCAAAAAGAGCACGATAGATTGTTAGAGCAAACCAGGAAGGTGGAAGATGCTCTGGCAAGGAAGGAACAGGACAGTATGGACAGGACTCAGGAGGTAAGCCTACTGCAGAAAAGACTGGCCCAGTACTCAAAGACAAACCAGGAAGCACAGAGAGAAAATGAGGCTCTCTGTGAGAAAAATGATAGGCTCCACGGGCAGGTAGCCATGCAAGAGAGACAGATAGAGACTAGTAAGGCCTTGATTGAGGAACAGAAAGCTCAGGTTCTTGCATGGCAACAGGGAGTAGGGGCAGATAGATATGAGGCTTGCTGGGAAAGGGAAACACCTGAGCATAACCTCAGGAACCCTAATACCAGAGGCCTTCATCTCTCCCAGTCCCTGGACTCTGCCACCCCCATGTTCACTGGCGCACATGAGCCCAGGGCCACGGGGATGGCAGATTACCATCCAGTCAGAAGTATGGGGCTCACAAGTCAGTACCTCCCTGGAATGGATGGGCGGGCACCTGGGTATGGGTACCCAAGTACTGTGAAGTTTAGTGGGGAACTCCAGGTCGGCCCACTAAGGGCATCCTAAAAACCTCTGCCCAGCTAGGACAGTGGGGGGGGGTACCCATCAAATCCTGGGAGCAAGGAGGAATCAGAAGACTCCTCTGAACGCCCCAGGACACAGGAAACTAGGTCCCCACATTCTGCCAGCCATTCCCAGGCTCGCAGAATCCGGGAGAACCTAGGAGATCAGACAGGCACCTCTGGGAGTAGTGCTCTGAGTCAGAGGATGAATGGACCAGGGTTACCCGAACTAAGAAGGCCAATAAGGCAAAAAGGGCCTTGCTTAAGGACCCCTTAAAACAAATCAAGGCAATAGGGAGCGTCATCACGCCTTATCATAAGAACGCTAAGTATTCTGTTTGGGAGCACTTAGAGCTTTTTGAGCAGATGATGGAAACTTTCCATTTGAAAGATAGCAGTAGCTGCATTCAGTATGTTAAATGGACATTCTCACCAGAATACTAGTGTTTCTTTGCAGGGATGGAGGACCAAAATCATTCAAGATGGTCCACATATAGGGTGGCCATCTTGAAGCATTTTTCTGTTCCCAGAAATCCCCAAGAGGCTCGCAAGGCAGTTTACAACTTGCAATGTGGGGAGGATCAGGCCCCACAAGAATTTGTGCAGGAACTAAAGCGTGCCTTTGCGCAGACTACCAGAAGGGTGCGTACAGACAGCAGAGAATTTGTTAATACTTTTTTCCACGCTCTACCAAAGTACATTATGACCCAGCTAGTGAGAGATTTTTATGAGAAAAGATCACTAGACTGGGTCATTGACAGGCCACCCGGATCTATGAGGTGCAAAAGCCCATAGACAACAAGAATACTCAAAAAAGCCCCAAAACAACCAACCCCCCTGCTGCTGCTAAGGTGGCAAAGGTAAAGGTTGCCCCATTTTAGATTTGGAGATGGGGGGGCCTAAAAACTTGCCTGCACAACAGAATAATCCCAAGCCCAGAAGGCCCTCGGGCCAGTCACAGACAGGGAGCCAAGGAGGTAGTCCCACAAATGGGATCCCTCACTCCCCTGACTATGTAAGCCCCTGCTACAAGGAGAACAGACACATCCTGGGTTATGTATGGACTCCTCTGGCCCAAGGGGGGATCCAACCAGGCACCTAACCCAGGGAAAATCCTTCCTAACTTCCCCCAGGAGGGCAGAAACTCCCCAAATCATGGACAGAACTTCTTCCCCAGGTATCCACAAAACTTTCAACCCCAGAACAATCCATCCTTCTTTCTCCACTTTCCTAAGCCCAGACAACCTAATCCGGGAGAGGGGAGGCCAAGGGTGGAGGGGTACCCAAATCTTCCCAACCTGGGGTATTACCAGAGAAGGGATAGCTACCCTTCCTAGGATCGGCCCTGGGGAGAAATGAGAACCCCGTATCAGCCTGAGCGGGTTTCACAGCTAGAGCGCCAGGTCCAAAATATGGCACAGGATCTGGGTCGCATGCTGAGGGCTCAGCAGAACCCTCAGATGGGCATGCCGGCACGGAATGCCTCCAACTCTGGACCTGGTGCTCCAGAACAATGACGGGGGCAGCACCCCGACAACCCACCGGTTCCCAGGGAGGAGGCACAAGAGGAAGGGGGGTGTGAAACCTTGGAGGAAGCTTCCTTCCCCACTTGTAAAAAGCCTGTAGAAACCCAGGAACCGGAAACAAAATCTCCTGCCCCTGAAAGCCTGCCACCCAAGGAGCAGAGGGGGGTTAGGAGAAACAAAGGATCCAAACAGACCCATTTTGTGGAGGAGGTACAGATCTTCCAATTTGAAGGAGAGGGGTCCTCAGAGGATCCTGGGAAAAGGATGTTCTCCTTCAGAGATGGGGGAAGTCCTCCCAAGGAAAAATGGGTCCCAAAGGATTCAAATCCAGACTGGGTAGATGTGGGGACTGAGCTAGCGCCGCCCATCATCCAACCCAAGAACCAACAGCATGAAAATCCCCTGGTTCAAACCCATCCTGGTGACTGCCTCCAAAAAGGGGCGGAGGGGTGGCCTAGAACCGGAACCAGGGGAACTCAAAACTTCTCCCATCTCTAGTTGCCACCTTTTCTTTTCAGATTCCCTAGACTTCTCACAGAATTCTGCCCAGATCTCTTCTCTCTCAATGTCCAAAACTAAAAAACTCACCCACCAGTTGTCCAAAAATGTACATTATCTCTGCCCCCTTGCCGAGAAGTAGGGAAGATACTATGCCCCGGTACAAATACAGGGGCAGGGTACAATTTTGGCACTGGTGGACACTGGATCCCAAGCTACCCTTCTGTCCAAAAAGGCCTTTGATGAACTGAATTCAGGAAGGGGGGAGAAATATCAAATTCCTCTCACCTCTCTTCCTGGACAACTTCAGAACTTTGACGGGAAGGAAATTCCCGTTGAGGGGACTGCAGATTTGGACATTAAAATTGGGCGGCACAAGGTGAAGCACCTGGTCATAGTTGTCACTCCAGAGGGCACCCCTTGTTTACTAGGGAATGACCTCCTGAGAAGGTTGTCACCCCTAATAGAATGTGTAAGCAAGGTCATCTGGACCCAGACTAGCCGACAAATAAAATTGCAACAGAGTGTCAACCATGTTAGTTTAAACGGCACATGCCACATGGTTGAACAAAAATCTGACCAAGTAGAATTTCACTTCCAGAACAACCAAATTCCAGACGTGACAGTAATAGCATTAGGATATCAGACTGGTGATGGGGGGGTCCTCTCTATTTCTGAAAATCAACCTTCCTTCCAGTCTAAGGTGGCATTCCACACTGGAAGGAAACACTCTGAAATGCTTTACCAATCCACAATCAGACATTCCCACTCCTATAGTCCAGAAAGATGTGAAATCAGCTCAGAGCCTGGCTGATATTCAGCAAATTGATATGATATGATATGATAGGTTATTTATAACGCACTTAATACCCAGAGGTTTCTATGCGCGGACCCAGGGATCCAACATGTGGTCCTCCGTATCATCTTGGTTCCCAGGCTTGCACGTTGCCTACTGAGCTATCCTCCCGAGACAAAGGAGAGCTGTTATTCATCCCAGTTAAATGAAGGGAAGGACTCTGGTCTCACCCGAACAATGTGAACAATGGTAAGAGCTTCATCAGCGAAGCCATGTTCCGCCAACTCCCAAAAGATCCAGCCATTCCCACATTTAGACTCATAGACAAATGGAAAATGGACCTGGAAGCACCTGAATCCAAACATCTCCTGCCAAGCCGGTGTATGCTTAAAATCTCCATAGGCAACAAGAGCATAGTCCATAATTGTTGGGTTGTGCGAGACGTCACTGCCGCCTTTTACTTAGGCAGTGGCATTCTCAATCGCTTTGCCATTAGTTTGGACCTAATAAACTTCAAAGCTTGGTCCCGATTAGCGGATAATCCCATGGGCTTTGATGATCCAGAGAAAGCATATAGGTCAGCTCAACTGCAGCCTTATGCAGTTGAATTCAGATTGGAGAGGAAGTCACCATCCCAGAAAGGACCTGACAATTCTCCCTGGAAGTGAAAGTTAAAAGAGGACAGAAATTGAAAAACCCTGTTGCCTATATTCATCTAAATGCTTCTCTCAAACAGCAAGGGTTGGGGGTAAACCGAACAACATTGGTCAACATAGAACATGACATAATTCCAATAGAGGTGGATAACAGTGACTTAAAGAGTATCACTCTAGCCGCATGCACCATTATTGGAATGACGGTTTGGTGACTGACATTTTTCCATTGATTTAGGCAATGAACTGTTAGGACCAATCCCCAAGGACTGTTTTGACAGTGACAGTGACAGTGACAGTGATGACAACACAACACCAGACAGGATCTTTACCCGGCATGGGGGGAACTTCTTGGTGTACACTTCCTGCCCTTATGGTAAGGAAGATGTGACCTGTGACTTCAGGAGGGATGAGGTGACTTTCCAGGTCCATGAGGGCTGCCTTTCCCACCTGAAGCCACCAGTCCAAATCAGCACTTTGACCAGGGACTTCTCCACCCAGCTGGAGGAGGCCGCTGAGATAGCAAAACCAGAAGTCTTTCCAGGCTTCAGGCAGATGGTTGAAGAGAGAGTCAACCTAGCTGATGGAACTGTGAGACTCTGGAGCAGAAGCAAAAGTTGAAACAAGTTTTCTTGGATTTTCAGGATCTCTTTGCGGTGGACTCATATGACTGTGGTCGCACCGACATCCACACAACAACAATTCCCACGGACCCTGGCATGACTCCAGTGTTTGTGAGGCAATATCGCTTGCCTCTCGCATCAATGGAGATAATTAAGAACCTTGAGGCCCATCGGATAATCCGTGCAGTCCACAGCACCTTCAATAATCTGGTGCTGGGGATATTGAAGCCAAACGGCCTGTGGACACTCTGCGCCGACCTTAGGGAGCTCACCAAACGGTCCATACTTCCCGATGGCCTCTTCCCTACATTGACCAAGGGCTGGCCCAGATCCAGGGGTCACATGTATTCATTGCAATAGACCTGACCAATAGATACTGGACTGTACCTGTCATTAGGGAGGACCAATACAATCTGGCCTTTACCTTTGGGGGGAAGCAGTACACATGGACCCGGATTCCCTTCGGACACATCAACTCCGGCAATTAATTCAACATTTTTCTACATAAAGCCATCCCCGACCTGGGTGAAAGGGGTAACCTGGCTTATGTAGATGATGTCCTCATCAAAAGCTCAACTGTGGAGGAACACATAGCAGGGAGCTGTTATGTTCTGACACAGTTGAGGGCTGCTGGAGCAAAACTTTCCTTTAAAAAAGCACAGTGTTGTAGAACCCGTGTACATTTCTTGGGGCATGATATTACTCCTCAGGGTCTCTGTCCCCAGGAAAAGAAAGTGGAAGCACTCCAAAAATTGA
The DNA here is from genome assembly GCF_040938575.1 of Ambystoma mexicanum. Classification (NCBI taxonomy): domain Eukaryota; kingdom Metazoa; phylum Chordata; class Amphibia; order Caudata; family Ambystomatidae; genus Ambystoma; species Ambystoma mexicanum. The sequence continues at coordinate 229,273,267 of NC_090935.1, read as the reverse complement.
AAGACCCCATAACTCTGCAGGAACTAAGGAGCCTCCTTGGACTGACTAATTATAGTAGGAAGTTCATTGAGGGCTACGCAGACATCACAAGACCCCTGATTCATCTTTTGAAGGGGGGGTCAAGTGGGAATGGGGTCCAGAACAATCTGAGGCAGTAAGACAACTCAAAAGAAGCCTCTCACAAGCACCTTGCCTTGCTTACCCTGTCAGAAAAAATGAGTTCTTCTTGGAGACAGGGTTCTCTAATACATGCTTGAGTGCAGTATTATACCAAAAGCATGACAAGGTCAATAAAGTAATCTCCTATGCGAGCAAAACTTTATCCTCTGTGGAGGAAAAATTCAACGATTGTGAGAAGGCACTCCTGGCAACTGTGTGGGCATTGAAGAATTACCACCCGTTTATCCAGGGGGAACACATCATAGTGGAGACTCCACACCAGCCTCTGCAATATCTCCAAAGTGACAGAATCCGGGCCGGAAATGTGAGTAATTCCCGAATTACTTCCTGGATTCTGTCAATGCAAGGCTTTCCTGTGGAGGTCAGATATGGCCAAAACAAGAAGACTCCCCTTGCGCAAGGTCTGGCTGACTTGCATTATTGTGCCAGAGAAAACTGTCTCGAGGACGAGAGTCTATAAATCAAGGACAACATGGAGGCATTCCTCAATTCCCCACACAAAGTCTTTGAAGAAGACACGTGGGAGGGAATGCCCACTGTCTATGAAGATGGATGCTCTTACCATGTTGACAACAACAGGGAAAAATAACTTGTGGCCGGCATAGGAAATGCATGGTTGAATGAGTCCCCATAACCCTCTGCTGGGTATAAGATTGGTCCCCGAAGTAGTCAAGTGGCAGAGTTGATGGATGTGCATCAAGCCATCCTCACTGCTGTCAAACATCAACTCCACGAACTGGTCATATTTACAGATTCGGATTATGTACGGAACGGGTTTGTGGAGCACCTGGTTAACTGGAAGACTAGAGGCATGTTATGTGCTAACAACAAACCATTGAAACATGGGAAATTAATTCAAAATATTGATGATCTGGTCACCTCGAATAGAATGACCATCTACTGGAAAAAGATCAAGGGTCATTCCAAAGTAGAGGGACCAGACAAAACTGGAAATGACTTAGCTGATCAGCTGGTCAAAACCGAGGCCATCCAAAGGGATCTAATTGAGATCGAGTCCCTGTTGTGAGAAATCCAGGTCACTGCTATCACTAGGTCCCAGACAAATGCTCACAATGACCGCTCAACTGCACAATGGAGTAGGGAGACCCCAGATGCTGATTTGATTATGGCTCAGAATGGGGATCCAATAATTGGTAAGTTTTATCAACACATTGAGGACCCTGAGAACTTTCCCCTGACAGATACCGATTACATTGGGAAAGAGGACCTCAGAGTGTTGATGAAATGTCCAAAAATGCTCCGAATCCAAGATGGTTTGTTGGTGAGGAGATCCCTAGCTGGCCATGATCAGTGGGTGGTCCCTACCTCATTCCGAAGACTGATGTTAAGTCACACCCATGATGCGGCCACAGCCGGTCATAGGGGGTTTCACACAACACTTGAAATCTTAAGAGAGGTTGCATACTGGCCACACATGGGGCAGGACCTCGACCAATACTTGAAGGGGTGTCTTGTGTGTGCACAATTTCAGCCAACATCCCTCACACACCATGCGCCTCTCCAAAAGAGGGGGATGACACTGCCATCGTCAGATTTGCAAGTAGATTTCATCGAGCCCGCGATTCGCTCCTCTAGGGGAAACAAGTACATGTTGACCGTGACATGCTTGTTTACTAAATGGGTGGAATGTCTCCCGGCCACAAACTGCAAGGCAGAAACAGCAGCTGCCCTGATGATCAATCACACCTTTTCGCGTTTTGCACTACCCCAAAGGATCGAGTCAGACAGAGGTAGCCACTTTACCAGCTAAGTAATGACAAAGATGTGGGAGATACATGAGGTCAAAGGGAAGCTACATATTGCTTACCAGCTAGCCTCTAGGGGTGCAGTGGAGAAATACAACAAAACAATTGTGAGCATATTAAAAAAGTTTGTGGCAGATTCTGGGCCAAGTTAGGATATTCGATTACCTCTTGTCCTAATGGCCATCAGATCTACCTCTTCATCAGCTGATGACTGGACGCAGGATGGTGCTTCCCCAGCATCTGCTCTACAGGACCCGAGAGCAGACATTGATCAATGCCTCCACAACTCATGAGTATGTTGAAAATCTAAGAAAATACCTTCAACATGCTTTTGCCTATGCTCAGCAAAATCTAGAAAGATCAGCCGACAGCATGAAGACCCACTATGACTTAAAGACTACCAGAAAAGAATATAATGTAGGAGACCGGGTCTACTTATACAATTTCTAAAGGAACAAGGCCAAACAGCGATTTCTGCCTACCTGGAGGGGTCCTTTTGAAATTGTAGAAAAAATCTCACCAGTCGCCTACAAAATATGCATACCCAAAGGCAGTTTGACAGAGGGGGAAGATAAGTGGGTCCATATTAATCAACTAAAGTGTTGCCATCCTAGGCACACTCTGCAGCAACTGGAGGACTCTTTTGGAACCCCAGAGGGGGCCACTCCCGATCCATAAAACTCCAACTATAAAATATTCCACGTACAGCCTATAAAATACAATAATACAAATGTGTTCTGATTTATCAAATGTATGTGTCAGCCCCACTACATTAAATAGTAGTGGGGAAATGTCTACAAATATGTTTTTTGCTTTGTCATCGTAAGACATAACCTATAGTTGATTGGAGAGCATGGAGACTAACCAAGGAGGACGACCCGGGGACCGGGAGTTAAGTTCAGAGGGGCCCCGATTATCGCTCAATACTCCCATCAGGACTGGCGAGGGGAACCGATTGATCCACCCCTGATGGAGGAAAAGATGATTAACTTTGCCATTTGTGGAATCAGAAGAGATGAAACTGACATCCCAGTCTTGCAAATTCCCATTGATGGTCGATCAACGCCAATCGCAAGAGGGGGGCTTGTGGGATGTTTCAACCCACTAGTCCTGGCCCTGCAACATTAGTGTGCATTGCTTGCAGCATTCACATCAGAATGGCCGCCGGAAAGCATGCTGCTCGCTAAAAATCACCAGAAAGTGTGCAGTAAAAATCTGAAAAATAGGCCGCCATCCACTTTTGCCTATGTCAGTGGGAACACAGGAGACCACTGCCAAATCCCATCATTTGGCTGCCCACAGAGCAAAATCATTGCAAAAGAAACACAGAGCTGTTTTAAAAATCTGTTTTTCCCTGGCTGTCAAATTTGCAAAAATCAGGGCTCACAAACCACCCAAAAAGATCCAACCTCCTTGTTGGGTGGTTAACATCATTCTACTTCAAGAATCCACATAAATATAATGTTAGTAGAAGTATATGTTATCTGAACAAAGTCCACTTTTGAAGGTGGTTGCTGGAAGAAATCTGTCAAAAATGGGTGTAATACCGTTACTCACCTCTGTCAGAAGCTGGCTATTTAAAACCTGTCATGTGTAAAGTTGTACATTGAACTCAAACTATGCCAAAGAAAGACTTGCTATCAGAAACCTAAGAGGTGGAAACAATTCAAAACTATATTCTAAAAAGGCTTGAAGTAAGAAATTGGTTGATGTATTTGTTAAAAATGTAAGTTATATTTTAAGACAAGACAATTTCAGACATTGTGTTTAAAAGTGGAAGGTTCCCACACTGGGCTTCAAACACATTCCACACCTCCTCCCTAAACAAAGGAATCTGTTCTCCTGTGCTCTGCTAAGAAAATGGCAGGCTGGTGTGAAAAGGAACTGGGAGGGGCACCTGGCCTGTTGCTCTGAGTGCTGACAAAGGGCTCCCTTGAGCTGAATGGAAAGGCTAATTTGGGGCATCAATAGAAACTGCTCTGGCAGGAAGAAGGCCATGTGATTCTCTGACTCAGCCTAGACCTTGGAGGTGGGCCAGACTGAAAATGTGGATTTGAAATTGGTTTAAATATATGTTTGAGGAAAATACTTCTAAAATATTGTGCCGTACTGACAAAAATATGAAACTTAGAGATTATTAAAATGAAAAATGTGCTCACAGTTTTAAACTAGTCTGGAATCTGTGCGATGTTCTGACACTGAACCACGAAGGTCTTTAATATTGCAGCTATTGTGGTTGTGCTAGGAACATGAAAAATTACAGAAGTATGACCAGATGGTATGTGCATGTATATGTAAAAAATTGTACAGATCCGAAAATGTATAACCAACCAAAAGCACGAAAAAACGGTCATTTGTGAACCCGAAACCCGTAGGAACATGGGACTTGAACAGAGACGTGCCTTAATTAATCTGTGATGTGTATATGTATTATGAACAAGTTGGCCATATGGGAAATATGTTTTTGGGGAAAAATAGATTTTCTAAGTAAAAGCAAAGGGGGGGTTCTTCCCTAGATTGTAAATGGCAGGATCACTCTGACATATGATGACACACAATTCCTTTCTCAAATCAGGGGACAGCGAATTCTCTGACCTATCAGATCCTTAGAGGGTTGGGCATAGACATCAGCCTCCCCACCCACTTTGGAAAATGGATAAATAGGGACTGTTGAGGACCCACAGACACACACTTTCTCACTCATCAACTGATCCCCTGGCGAAGCACCCTGCAGGAAGATCCAGACTCCAGATCCAGACCCTAGAACCAGACTCTAGAACCCTGAAGCAGAGGCCTATTCCAAAAAGCTGAACCCTTTTCAACAGGCCTTTAAAAACCTTGCAACCTGATTTTAACCCCTAAACTTCCAAGGGGCACCACAGAATCCAGCAGCCTGGCTGAGCTGTTTTGCTGTTCTAGCTAAGAACCTCATGCTAGAACCAAGATCCAGACCCATAGAGCAGAGCTGAACCCAGAACCAACCCGTCAGATCCAGTCCAAGAGGTCGTGCAGACCAGAGTTCCTTGCTGACAGCAGAGTCCAGGTGCCCTGATCCTGTCTGCTGGCGAGTGAAGTCCAAACCCTTGACCAGATCTTTGATGGGCCCTTTCCATTCCAAAGCCATAGGAGTGAGTATTTAGTATAGAACTGTCTATAGACATCTCTTAGTTTAAAGTAATCCTATTCAATCCATTTCAACCTATCCAGAACTGCATTATAGAATCTTGTGTCCATCCTGAATTCTTCTCATTATATAGTCTGTGATAATTGCAGCGATAATCCTCTGTGCGCTGATATTTTCTGAAGAAAGTCAAGTGTCCTGGTGCACAGCAATCAGAGCGGAAGGCGCCCTGTTCTGGTGGTTGTCCCGTTGGGTATCTTGTACTGTCGTAGCCCCTTAGTATAAGTCCATCTTGGTTCCTAATCTTTAAAGCGCATCTTTCATTTTGAATCTTGACTCTGTTTCTGAAAAATCTACCTTCACAAAACTCTCTGTAAATTTTGACCCGTACGCCCTAGAAACGAAATTTAAATGTCATTTTGAAGCTAACATCCTGAGCTTTCAACCCAATATGACATTCCAGTTCCTTATAGTTTTTTCTGTAATCACGTTTCCTGCACGCAGAAAAGTTGCCGCGATTTCACATTTGGCTAAATTGTATTCCATGTAAAACAGCTATTTCTTGCTTTCAACTTCTGAATTTCGTTTTCCATCTGCTAATCATTCTACAATCATTGCTAGTGTTGACCTGAACCTATCCCAAGCTACTATCACTAGTTCGAAATCCCATTTAGCGAATTAAAATCAATTTTAGCATTTTCCCATGCATTGCAAACCACATTCAAAAGCAATTGACCTGTTTAAAATCATACTTGTTCTCTCTAAACTTGCTGGGGGAATTGGGATTGAACTGCATTGTTGATTGTTATTCCTGATACCTGTGTGCCCTCATTCCATATCGCCATAGTGCATTTGGCTAAATTTCATTCCATGTAAAAAAGCAATTTCTTGCTTTCATCTTCTGTATTTTGTTTTCCATCTGCTAATCATTGCTAGTGTTGACTGAACCTATCCCAAGCCACTATCACTAGTTCTAAATCCCATTTAGCAAATTAAAATCAATTTTAGCATTTTCCCATTCATTGCAAACCACATTCAAAAGCAATTGACCTGTTTAGAATCATACCTGTTCTCTCTAAACTTGCTGGGGGAATTGGGATTGAACTGCATTGTTGATTGTTATTCCTGATACATGTGTGCCCTCATTCCATATCTCCATAGTGCATGTTGGAGGGAGTGAGTAACAACAGGGGGAAAGAGTGATTACATTGTCTTTGGTTAAATTCATATCAAGTTTATTTCTGTATTGCATTCTTTTCTATCATTGCATTTTCTTGAACCACACAGCGTATTCTCTGCTACATTAATCCTCCTATTCCTACTCCTAATTGATTAAAGAGATTGTTGATGCTGTAAGATTACCCATTGCCGATCATTGTTCATATTCATAAATGTGATATTCAGATATTATCCATATTTATAAAAGTGTGATATATATATTGTTCATTTCTTCAAATAAATCTTTTAATTTGCAAAACAAACCTATTTCTTGGTTCAGTGAGACCGGGGGAATTCAAAGATAGGGGCGTTATATAAGGGTACATCATCCAGAATTAAACGAACTTTGACATAAAAATATATAAATAAGGGTTTCCATTGGGCATCCCATACTAGGGATTGACTTAGTTGGAGTGCCAGATTGAAATCACTTACACAGCACTTACACAGCAGACATTTCAGATAGCTTGTAAGTGCCCAGGAAAGTGTACAACAACAGCCAGAGGGAGTTGTGATAAGATGGGTTCAAACATGAAGAAATCTGACAGGGTTCGCCCATGGTCACGGGGCAATGATGGTCACTGTAGGTAGGATACTGTACATCATTGAAGAAAGAAGAAATCTGTGAAAACCCTTTGGTCAATCGACAGTTATTGTAAGGGTGCAGAAGGAGGAGACTGACACACAGTGGCATAGTGATTGGGCTTGACGTTTATTCAGTATAAAAATAAAGAGAACACCTATTTTTCCCTATATCTATGAGCGGTTTCCCTGCATCAACTAAAATGCTAATGGCTCTGTCAGGATGTCTTTAGTAACCTAAAGAGTCCACCACCCTGTGTCAAAACGTCCCTATCGCTGTCTCTTACACTTATAAATGAACTAAAGGTTGTGTCAATCTTCTTGGTCTAGGAGAATGACTACCACCTCCTGGACTGAATAGAAAGGTTCTGGTTACAAGTTCCTCAACAGGGGGAAAGACTCCCTTCCCCTGGTTTTTAGACTTCACAAATAAAAGGATTCGTTCATTCATTTTGTCATTTGCTACAGCGCCTTTCACCATAATTATGGTCCCAACATAGAGGGATCGCAGTCCAAAATGTGGGAAAGTTTAGGAGTAGCTAATATGCATGTATTCATTTCAACAATTAAAGTTATGCAAGGGTGGCCAAGACCCTGGTCACCCATGTATAGGTGCAGCAAAGGAATACTACGGACTAAAGGGGGGATTGTGTTCAAGGCTATAGCGCTGGCTGATTTGTTAACACTCTGCATCAGAATGGTCACTATTTCTTTACTCCTGGGGGAATGTCTCTTGCCCCTGGATCACTAGTTTGATCCTCCTTGCAAACTCCACCACTAGGAGAATGACTCCCGTCCCCTGGCCTTCCTTGGGTTTGTTCTCACAGTTCATAACATCGGGGTGAATGACTCCCTTCCACAGGCCTTTCTTGGCTTTATGTTCACAGTCCACAACACTAGGGGGAATGCCTCCCTTCCCCTGGCCTGGGAATGTCTCCCTTCCCTTGGCCTTTCTCAGGATTAATCTCATAGTTCACAAAACCAGGGGGAAGGTCTAACTTCTCCTGCACCGTTCTCAGGTGTGGGCCCCGGATCCATGTTCCTTTCACGTTTGGTTTGGGCAGACTTGTTTTACTCTCCTGACAGATACCGCAACGAAGAAGAGGACTCATACTTCTCCCCTTTCTGTAATACGGGTCCTCAACCCTTCTTTCCTGTTGGTCAGTGGTTATCTCTTCATCACGGATACAAGGAAGATTTCCTCAGATGCATACACTGTCCTCTTGACTGTTGGGGTCCCCACCCCATTATGCAATGTTTATATCACTGGGATTGAGCCAGTGGCTAAGTCGATGCCCCTTTACCAACCTTGTATCCCCACCGGTGCACCCGTGTCTCCCATTACCTTGTTGCGATTCAAAGTCTTCTCTGGGAGTGGGCGGGCGCCTTGCAGGCTTTTCTCACTTCTCCTGCTCTTTCCCATTCTTGCGGCTGGTGGGTTTCCTCTCTCTGACCTGGATGGGTTCCCTTCTTGCTCCTGCTGTCATCCTCCTTTCTCTCCCACGTCTGACAGCTCATCCACTCTCTAAAGCTTACCAGCCTGGTTCTTGGGTGGCTCTCTTCTGCTCAGTGGTCGGGGGACTTCTGGGGCTCTGCACTCTCACCCTCTGTCTAGTACGCCACCAGCAAGTGAGTCAGTGATTCGGCGGCTCTTTGGACCCTCTGCTTCGGTCCACATCGCTCCTTGGGTTCTGCTACCGAGAGGTGAAATCACAGATGCCTTAGCCTTCTCTGTTCACCACATTGGAAGTCCTTCTTCGGTTTTTAAGCTTGACGAAGGTTCGTTACATTTCGTGAGACTAGGTTAGGATTACTCTCGAGGTCCGGGAGCAACAGCTCCCGGTCCTCGAGAGTAACCCTAATGTCTCCACACATCTTCTCCATACCAGTATGTTCCCATTTAGTGAAACAAAGTTTATTACGGGATGTTATGGTTGTAGCAGAAAGCACCAGAACCCAAAAAAAGTGACAAGAATGTTTTGTAAAACAACCATAACATTGGTCACAATCGCTGTAAAACAACCATGACTTAGTTGCAAACTGCTCCTGACTTCTGGAGATGGGTCCATTAAAACCGTTACATGCCAGAGAAAGATAAACACAAAAGACTAGGCCCTCATTACAACTCAGGCGTTAAGGGTTAACGCCACCGTTAACCCTTAACGCCTGATTCCCACCTTAACGCCTGCTTTTTGCAGGCGTTAAGTTCCATGGTGCTAAGGCACCTTGGTGCTAATTACGGCACCGTAATTTACGGTGCCGTAATTAGCGCCTTCCCCACTCCCATTATGCCCTATGGGGCAAAAATGGGAATGGGGAAGGGAAAATGGGAAATGGGGATTTACCGCCCCACTCACCTTGTAATGGGGCGGTAAATCCCCCATCCACCATGGTGTAAACGCAGTTTACACCATGGTGGTAAAGTTGGTGCACTTAGCACCTCAGTTGTAATGAGGGCCTAAGCATGCATATTCTGGAACCTGTTGTGAAATTTCCAAGAGTAACAACAAACATTGAGAACTGTGAAGATGAGAGATCACAAACACTGGGTTCTGGAACCTGTTACATGGTTCAGTTTCAGGAGATTGGAGAAAGAGAGGGGGGAAGAAGCGAGAAGAGAGAGAGAGAAAAAGAGACAGGCGAGAGCGAAATAAAGGGACAGGGGGAAGAGAGAAGGAAGAAGAACAAGAGAGAAACAAAGGGATCAAGATAGAAAGGGAGAAAGGGAAGAGATAACAGAGAAAGAGATTGAAAGAGAACAGAAGGGATAATGAGAAAGAGAGGGGAGAAAGAGAGAGGAGAATAGAGAGTAGAAAGAGATAAAGAGAAAGAGTTGGAGAGAATCGAAGGGAGAGAAAGTAACGAGTTGGCAACCTTATTTCTTTTATTTTTTTATTTTATTTATTTATATACAAGAGGAACAATGCTCTTGTGATCATAAAAGAATGTACAATAGATACAAAACCATATTTGCTTGGAAGCAGTGAGCTTCTACAGTGGAATAAGTTTGAGGGATATTCTGACCAGGTTGTATAGGGCAATAAATGGAAAAGTCACCAGGGACATTACACAAGTGGACATACATAGCTTACAGACAGCCCACATTGGAAATGTTTAAGTGCAGTCAGGCGGTACGGCCAGCTGTGCTTGTGATGTGAACATGATGGCTGATGTGCTAGAATGGAGGCAGAGGAATGAGTGACAGAGGCAGGTTAGAGGCGATGAAAAAATGTTAGCTCACAGGCGAATGAGATTTAGGTTAAGAGGGTAAATCAGAGGCAAGGAGGTAGGCATTTAGTATGGTTTTGAACAGATCCATGTGGACTGTTTTTTGGATTTCCGGGAGAAGAGAAATCTATGCAAGTCAAGCAAGAAGAGACAAAGAACAGGAAGCACAGGAAGGGTGTTAAGGACGACAAGGGTAGTTGAGGAGGCAGAGCAGAGATTTTTAGAAGGCTTGTAGAGTGGGATAGAGTAGAATAGGTATAGTGGTGCCTGTGAGGTGCAAGAAATGAGACACTGTTATGAATATGAGTCATCACTGAGCACTATACTGAGTTACTATATCACTATGGCATGCACCTAGGGGGCTCAGGAACTAGTGCCAGGGGGAAGGGAGGAAGAAATACAGTCGTACTGACCCACACATTTCAGGCTTTGTTGATACCGCTCCTCTCGCACCCAAGGTTTTCAAGTCTCGTTTTGATCTATAATGTATCCCTCCCTGTACCTCGCAGTTGAAAGGATGTATTTATGTGAAGAGGTGAAATATTCGTACATGCTTAGGTCTTTTATAGCCAGTTTGTTTTTATGGTTGGAGCTGGATCTTCTCCCACTTACAGGCTACATGACTTTATATGAGATTCACTTCACCTTAAAGCGTCCCAACATTCCCTCTTTCGTTACTTCACAGTAATACCTTTTTCCCCATATCTACGCTCATTTTTCTTGTCTCACTGCTTCCGCATAGGCGGGTGTTCCCTTTATCAGCATCCATGTCCTACTCACATGGCTCAAGCTTTCTCCTGCTCGCTCCTACTCCTCTGATGTACATGTCATATAAATGCAACCCCAATACCCAGTCAGGTCCACCAATACTTTTTTGTAATTTTTTGGGTCAGAAGGAGGGACAATGGTTGTGTGATACAAGCGGTCAACTATGACTTCAACAGGGATGGGACTAGGTAGCCAATGGGGTGGTCAGTTTGCACCTCTCTCTCCCTTGTATTTCGAGACACCTTTGGACCGCCAATAGAGACCATCATCATTTTGCTGTTAGGCACTGCTTTGGCACAACACCGGAGACTCAATTGGCATGTGCAGAAGATCACGAACACAAACACGATCATGGGTACCAGCATTTTTGCCAATGTTCCAAGCAATGCTGGGGCCCAGCTGAAGGCTAGTGAGAACCAATCCTCTTCTTGGACGCCAGCTTATTTTTTCATCTTCACCCCCAGTTCGTGCACTGCAGCAATAACGTGTGACAATATCCCATTTTCAGCATCCTCGGAAGGTATGAATGTGCAACATGAACTCCCGATATTTTTGCAAATACCTCCTTCCATTGCTGTCAGTAGATCCAGCACATACCTGCTCTGCATTGACATCAACCTGAGGGCTCACAGCTTGATTCGTATGATGTTAAACCTGTGTTCTGTGTCATTAGCCAACTGGATCAGCTCCCATCTAACTATTTGCAGCCATTTAGCATTTTGCTCCCATCTGTATGCGGGGTACTAAAGATGTAAAAAATTTCTCTGCAGAATTATAGAGCTTGTACTCATCAGGTATTTGTGTGAGCAGTTCAGATGAGTCTGTTGATATGTAATTGGATGAACTTTTCCTTTGCAGTTGATCATACAGCTCTTTCTCAGGAAGGATGCAAAAGTCTGGTGGCGGCAATGTGTGCTGTGCTTCTATTGTCGGGGGCACTGTGGGCGCTTTTTGGGAAAAGGGCCCCCCCTTCAGGTGTTCTTCTGGGACTACTAATGATAATGATAATGAATCCAAAGCGCTTTACAGAGCAAATATTTACATACAATATCACCCAACCAAAATTGGTACTCATTTATCGACCTCAGAAGGATGAAAGGCTGAGTTGGCCTTGCCAGGATTCAAACCTGCGACCTGCAGATTTGAACCTGTGACCTGCATATCATGCTCAGATAACAGCAACGAGCGCTCAACCAGCTGAGCTACCTTACTGGGCCGAGTGCAGCGTGGCTAGCGAACAATAGCCCCTTGATGATGTCGGGAGGTGCAAGTCAGTTTGTTGGCTGCACACCAAGTAGTAGTAGTCCATCTGCGCTGCGGTCCCCTTCTTGAGGTCTGGAATCAGCATGCTTCTGTTACGTTCATTCGAGCCGACAGAGATAGTTCCTTCACTATAAAAGCACAGTTCATAAGTCTTTTCTTGTTGTACTTTTGCTGCCATTTCCATTGCTGTGATACATGTCAGTTCTGTGACATGGTCTGTCCATATTTGTGCACATGTTTCTCTGACTAGGGCCACTCTCTCTTCTGGAAACCTTAGAAGTCCTTCAGCCTTACACGTGACAGTCGTCTCTTGTCATTTGTTATTCACATACTTTGCTCTTTTGATCACCAGTTGGGGCTGTTTTGGACAGTTAATATTGCTCTCACTTGTTTTAAATTTCTGGGTGTCTGACTAAACAAGTTCCAGATGGATGTTGCGTGCCTGGTAGGTGCCTCTGAGCCTACACAGCGCAAGATGTATTAGGCATTGTGCATTTATAACTGGAACTTCTTGTGGTTCTAGAACCTTGGCTGCCCCAGATGCGTGCGATATTAAGGAACACACATAGCAACTGCTATTAGTTGTCCATCTTCCCACTATACTCATGTCAGAATACCAACTGTTGGAGTGCTTGGGGTGACAGATATCCTCAACTGCATCCAGACTTAGGCCATGGTATGCGTCATATTTATTTTTGCATATTTTACGTTTTATTCTGCTTTGGCGTACCACATGCCGCTTTGCCACTCTCCTTTTAGTGGCTGTGATATTTACACTAGTATTTGTACTACATACAACATTTATAACATTTGGGAGTAATGCTTCAAACATTTTACTTGTGCACACAGTCATATGAGTACCGCTGGCATTGGTTGGGGTCATATTATAAATATGGGTGGTTATATTTCTTTGTTCCGCTAATTTGAAAGGGGTGCTTTCATTCAGACTGTCATTCAGGTTTGGGCTTGGGATCCATTCAGTTAAATTATTGGTTGTATTTTTGTTCCAATTCCCCGTTCCCCCCCTTCTTTTAGATGGCCAGCCCACATAAAAGATCTCCCCAGTATATCCCGAATAAAAACATTAGAATTGTAAACAACATGGCTGTTAAAAGAAGCATTTCTATTTCTAGTCAATAAACAATTCGATGTTGAAGTCTTCATCTTTGCAACACCTGGAGTGGAAAAAAAGGGCAAAATTAAGGTATTGGAAGGTATTGGAATTTAGGGAAAATGAGGTAAGGAGTGGGGGATAAGAGGAGAGAGAGAGAGAGAAAGAGAGAGAGAGAGAGAGAGAGTGAGAGTAGTCCATGCTTCTAGCAGCAATGCATGTATGTTTAACTTTTTCACATGCGCTTATGTGGTCAGCATGAGACTACTTAAACTGAGGTAGATTCATTGCGGTAGTCTTGGGCAGCTGGTGTGGAACTGGGTGTGCCCCTGAGAATGTCAGAGAGGTGTATCCAATATCGGACCCCTTCCACTTTTACTGCGACAGGGGTGGACTACACGAACTCGTAGGGCCCATTGTTACACTCACCTGATATCCCCGGGGGCGTCTGGAAGGCTCTGAGATCTGGAACCCTGGATGCGTAGTTGCCTAGTGCTGAATAATTAATCTGCAATTACAGAAGGGAGGATTTGTGATAACTGTCTCCAATAGGTGAATCTCCCACCTCCCTCTGACCGATTCTCTTCCCACTGGGTTCTTTTCTCACCTTAGTTATTTGTAAGGTGAGCTATCCGTCCTGCGTTTCTTGTGCACAGACGCTTATCGTTGGTTTGCGATCTGCCCAAGTTGCTTCACTGGTGCAGTATGCCTTCCTTGGGCCCAGGCCTGCTGCGACCCCGAATTTGCTGGTAGGCAGGTAGGTTTGTTAATTGTAAGTCTTTGTTCTGTTTATGGTGGGAATTCGTTAATGTCTTTATCTCCTTCTTTTCAGGTGCGAAGGTCTTGATGCTGGCATGCCGGCTGGAGAGGCACGTTTTCTAGGTAAGAGAAAGCGTGAAGCACAGCCCCTTTATTGTCTTTTAAAGCTAACCTGTGTTTTCCTCTTATTCTCCTCACAGGCCGCTGTGGTGCTGCGAGTGGATGAGAGCGCAATGAAAAACAGGCCCCCGGAATCCGTCAAGGTAAGTACAGTGCTGTGCGGTTGTTTAATATTGAAAGCGAACCTGAATGTGTCTATTTTCCTTTGCAGATGTTGCTTTGGTGCTCCAGATGGTAGCGTGGCTTATGGCGATGGAATTCAGGTAAGACTAATGGAATCTGATGTTTCGGAAGCACCCGTTCTAATATTGTTTTTCCCTTTCTCGTTATTGCAGGTCGCAATGTTCGAACAGCAGCTGTGGTAGTGGTTCGCTGGAAGTCCTTAAGCTAGTACTCACAGGTGAGTGATGTTTCTTCTTCTCTCGGTTTCCACAGATTGCAGCCCAGTTGAGATGCTGAGTGCTGGATGGTGTTATCTCACGTAAGGCAGAATAATCTTGTTCTTGTTCTTGCATGATTACAGGAAGATGCTGAAGACCAGGAGCTGGACACGGTGAGCGTCACGCTGCGGGTTGCAGAATAACTCGAAGCATGTTCTGCAGTCAGGGTGTGGTTTATATAGCCCTGGTAAAGTAGTACCAGGGAAAGTAGCTCCACGCCTGCCAAACCCAAAACACTAGATCGCATGGCTTGGTTCTTAGAACTAGACTGTGTGGGTGCTTCCATGTTGGATTTAAAGGCCCATGTACATAAATGGGACCTAGTTTGAACAGCCCTTCCTTCCTACAAATGAGCATAGTGCCAAAGTCGCCAGGACTGGCTCCAGGAGCCCTTTTGCAGGGGTTTTAAGGCCCTCAGGCTTCTGGTGGGAGCCTGCTTGTGGCACAACTTGTGCCCCCTCATGGTGGTCATGACCCCCATTGAACCTGGGATTGTTCCATTTCCTCACAAAGCTTCTGACATGGACCAGCTCCCCCGACAACAAAGGTTGGGAGGGTGCTGAGTCTGTTTGTGGGGCTGCTGGTGTTTGAGTATCTTCTGGGTTCAGCTGGGCCATTGTCTCAATATGCATCTTATTGCTCATGTTAATTGAGCCAGATATTGCATGAACTGCTCCCCCAGAATTGCTGCTGCTCTATTGGCATCTGATGCCCTCCTCGCAGTGGAGATTGGCATTTGCATGCATCTGCCAGTCACTATTTCATGGTGGTACAGGTGGTGGTTCTTACTGGGCTGTGTACCCAAATGGAACAGGACCAGCGGCAGGCAATGCATCCAGTTCTTTTTCAAGGTGCTGCACAATTTGGAGATCCTGATTTTAAGTAGGCCGTTGTTCCGTACTACCACCCCATTTGCTTGTGGGTGGTAAATCGAACACATGTAGTGTTTTATGCCAACAGTGCTGTGATCTCCTTAAAGAGCTCCTTGAAAAATGAGTACCACATACTAGGAATTTTGCAACACACTTGTCATCTGGGTGGTCACATGGACAAGCCTCAACCCAACTCGAGAATGGAAATACCATCACAATGAGGTATCATGCCCCATTGCATCTCTGTTCCATGTCTGCATAGTCAATGTGCAGCTCACGAAATGGGCCAATGTGGTGGGGCACGGTGTCTCACAATGTTCTGAGTGTCATCCCTGTATTAAACACTTTGGAGGTGATGCATTGAATGACCATCGTTGAGAGGTGTTCCTTGGGAATGAACCAGTCCTCTTGGATGTCTGCTGCAGTGTGCTCCTTGGAGCTATGAGAAGGGTAATGTAATTGCTCAAAAGCTGTGTTTGGCAATTCTATGGGCATTACTCCTTTCCCTGTGCTTTGCTCCCTCCATAAGAGATCAGTTGGTGTTTGCGTGCACCCACGTTTGAGCCATATGGCTTGAACTTCCAAGGGTGCCCTGCACTGCAGTTCAATTATTTGTGTTATTGGGAGGGCTGTGTATGCGTCTGTCTCCAGTCTGGTGGTCATTGCTGTGCCAACATAATCAGCAGAGGTGGGCACAGGGAGGTATGCTGCAGCTTTTGCTGCCATGTCGGCAGCTCGTTCCCAAATGAGATTTCATCAGAATTGTTGGTGTGTGCTGCACATTTAACGATCCCTACTACGGAGGGTTCTGCGAGGGCGGAAATTAGTGTGTGGAGCAGGGCGGCATGTGGCACTGGTGAGCCATCTGCTCGCCCAAAGCCACTCCTTCGCCAACATGAAAGACCTGCATGCACCGTTGTGGTGACATAAGGAGAATCTGAATAGATGGTCGTGGAACATCCCTTTGATGCCCGAAGTGCCTCAATGAGTGCTACAAGTTCTGCTGCCTGGGCTGAATAATGCATGGGAAATCTTTTCATTACAAGTGTTTTGTAGTCATCCTCCTCTAACAACAACACTTCCACCCCAACATGTCTCTGCCCTGTGCTTTGGTGAATGGTTACTGACCCGTCAACGAAAAGTACTTCTCCTTCTTCTATGGAGCTGTATTTGGCTTTGGGGATATCATCTTACTTGCCTTCATAAGTTGCGCAGTTATGCTGTTGCAAATCTTCGATGGGACATGGTTGTGTGAGAAATGTGGCTGGGTTTACACATTTGCACCTTACAATGTGGATGTGTGGGCTTGACAACATAATCTCATAAGTGGATGCCCGCTGGGGGTGAGGGTGGACTTTGAGAGATCCAGGATTTGCAAATAGTGAATGCTCCACATAAAATGTTACTGAGCACCTTATGACAATTGTGGAAATTTTTTCGATTGCAAACACTGCAGCCGCAAGAGCATGTTCACAAGCGAATTGCCCTTGCATCACAGAGTCGAGTGTGTCAATGTAATAGGACAGTGGCTTATGGTCCATTGTGCTTTTCTGTTCGAGTACTGCAGTCATGAGTGTGCCATTTCAGTGTGAGAAGATATAAAACTCCTGCATGTAATCTGGGGTGGCAAAGACAGATGCTGTTGATATTACTTCCTTTAGATAATTAAAACTCCTGATCATGTCTGCGGTCCAATCTATTTTGTTGTTCTCTTTCTGTGCTTCCTTGAGGCCTTGTGTATGCTGCATAGTCAAGAATCCATGCCCTGCAGCAATTGCACATTCCTGAGAATTTCTGCATGTCTTTTACTGTGTGTGGCTTTGGAGTGGCACGCACTGTTGCTGCCCTGTCAGGGATTATTCTCTTCCCGTCTTCAGAGATAAGCTGCCCTAGGTACAGTACTTCCAGTTGGCAGTACTGGAGCTTTGCTTTGTCTACCTTGTATCCATTACGTGCTAGCAGCTGCAATAGTGCAATGGAGTCTCTGCGGCAGCTTTGCTCACTGTCCACTAGTAAATCATCCACGTATTGAATTATTGTGCTGGGTACTTGAATGTCACGCAAGTCTTCATGCAGGATCCTATTGAATATGGTGGGGCTCTCGCAGTACCTCTCAGGCAAATGAGTATGTTCATAATGCTTTCCACCCCGGATAAATGATGTGAGGTACTGTGAGTCTGGGGGCAGGGGCACTGAGAAGAAGCCATTCTTCAGGTCTACAATGGTGAAATGGGTTGCTTCTTTTGGGATGCTGCACAAAATGGATGCTGGGTTGGGGACAAGTGGAAACTCCTTCTGAACTACATCATTAAGGGGGCTGGGATCCTGGATCATCCTCCAACCGAACCCTGATGCCTTTTTGATAGGGTATATCACTGTGTTGCATGGTGAGGTAGAGGGTACTATTATCACTTGATGCAGCAAGGCCTGTATTGTTTCCCTGCTCCCCTCCTTTGCTTCCCTGGACAATGGGTATTGTTTCACTCGGGGGAGTACTGCCCCTGACTTAAGCATGATTTTTACAGGAGTCACTTCCTTTAACATCCCTACATCATATGGGTTTGTGGTCCATAAATGTGTGGGAACGTATTGTAAGTCTGCCTGAATGAATGGGGGCGGTGTGACCACGGCCATGAGAGGACTTTGGATTCTGCGGTATTGCACCATTATCTCAAATGGTATGCAAATCTCGAGGATGATTTCCCCATCATTGTTGTCATCTTCAAAAAGCTCAGTGTCTGTCAATTCTTTTAGGGGTATGGTAGGATCGATGCACAAGCCTTGCGCCACTGACATCCATGAGGGTCAGTTCCTAGCACTACAATTATTTTGGCACACACCAGTAGGCTCTCTAGGTCTGGGGAGAGTATCATTCCTGCAACTAACTCTGGGGACACCACGGGCCTAAAGATGAAATCAGTGGGTACTTTCCAGCAGGTTCTTGGAATCTGTGGGACTGCTCGTGCTAGCACTGTGATGACATAAATGAACATATCTGGGTTGACAGGGATGCCTCGTACCGCCACATAACATGCCATGGCATGTATCATGAGCATTGCTCTTAGTGAACACATGCCAGGTGTGGTGCAGACGATACAGTGGTCTGTAAATTAGATTGTCATGTTCAACTTACTTAGCAGATCCCTACCAAGCAAATTTACAGGTAAACTCTCAGAGTACAGGAGGGGGGCCCTTGCAACCTTCCCTCCCACTTATCTATGTCTTGTGTGCATGGAACCATCAAAACAGCCCCAGAGAAGCCCTGCATGTCGAGAGTCTTTCCTGATAGCGGGATGTCAGTTGTACCCCTTTCCCTGCCTACTTTGGCACTCTCTTGAAAAATGCAGACACCGCCGCAAGTCCAGCCATGTCCTGGACCCCCTCCTCTTGGTCCCGGATCCCCAAAACAACTCCATCGGTGCCCTCTGAACCCACTTCACCCTCATTGCCATTTCCCTTGCCACTGTGGTCCCAAGAATTGCAGGTCGCCTCCCCACTGTCCTCATCCCCCTTCAGCCCACACTGCCGCTATTCTTGCTTGTGCTGTGTTTGGGGTGTACCCTCCCTCTTCCACCTACTCTGGGGTTGGCTCTGTCGATACCGCAGCTACTTTCATTAGTCCATTTTGAACCAGTTTCACTTCCTCAGCCTGACGCCGCTGAGCCATTTCCTTCTCGTGCTCTTTTCTTCCCCTATAATGGTGAACTATAATACTATGAATTTTGGCCCATCCTTTTGCTTCTACCCCAGGTATTTTGTGAAACGCTTTCTGTACTTCTTTAGGTAGGCAGCTTTTTACTATAAAATAGAAAAGTGATGTTGACTGGTGCGTGGCACTTCCCATTTCTGCTCTCCACATCTCAAAGTTGTAGCGCGCTGCCATGCAAACTGTGTACCTGCCATAACTACAAAAGGGCGTTCTGTTCTAGGTGCGCTAAATCTATGCATCTATTATTCTCGTCCCACTATAGCTGTGCCGAGTTGCTTTGCACGGGTCTTCTCCCCCCCCTTACAGGCTACACGACTTCATACGGGAATCGCTTCACCTTAAAGTGCCTAGGCGGTGGGTTAAACTCATTTCCATTCCAACACTCCCATGCCAGGACTTTTTTACACAACACATTAGCTTGTTACAGACTTCACCTGAAATACTCTCCTGCTAGGACTTTGTTACACAACACATTCGTTTTTTTATAACTTAACTTCACCTGGTATATCTTGCCAGGACTTTGTTACACACCGCATTAACTTGACTTCACCTGGTACACTCTTGACAGGACTTTTTTTTAAAAACATTTTTTATTGGCATTTCAAAAATCAAACAACACACATTCAGTATCCCATACCAATAACCCCTTTGTCCCCCCCCAATTCCCCCGGTTCACCCCATCATGGCTAATTGTTCATCTGGCCTTAGCATCAAGGTTTAAACATACATCTTACTATAGTGCGAGTTGATTCGCAAGTTTCATCAATGAGTCATTCAAAGCACATTAGAGCTTAACAATAAACCCCTCCTCCCCCTGTCCGTATTACGTTCTGATCCCTTGCATCACTTCCTCAGCCACTGGGGACAGCTCATCCTGGGCGCCATGTTGTTGAAACAGATAGTTTGTGTACGCATCCCACAAATTCTTATCACTTCTAGTGCTATGCAGAAGACACTCAGCTCATTTTCAGGCTACCCTCAGCCACCTCTTCTCCCTCTCTCATCTCTGACTGCCTGTCCGCTATTCAGCAGTGGTGTGCCGCCAATGATCTCTGCCTTAATGCCAGTAAGACTGAGATGCTGCTCATCAGCGCGCCCGCTCCCTCCTTTCCTTTCACTCTCTGGCCGGCCTCTCTTGGCCCTCTTCCTGCTCCCACCTGTTAGGCTAGAAACCTAGTGGGTCAGCTTTGACTCCACTCACTCCTTCTCTCCTCACATCTCTGCCGTCTCTAAGAAGTTACACTACCAGCTGCACCTCCTCAGAGGTATTCTTCCTTTCCTCTCCTTCCCCCAGAAGCTCACTGTCTCCAGAGCTATGGTTATCTCTAGGCTGGACTAGAGCAACAGCCTCTTTCTAAATCTGCCTGCTTCTAATCTCTGCCCTCTGCAACTCATCCAGAACAGGACTGCGAGACTTGTCCTTAGCCTCAAGCCCAGGGATCGTATCTCTCCAGGACTGAAATCTGTTCACTGGCTCCCAGTGGCTGCAAGGATTAAGTTAAAAACCCTCTGCATTGTCCACAAGGCCTTCCTGGGACTGGGGCCTCAATACCTTCAACTCTCTCTCCCTAAATATCTTCCATCTCGAGCCCTTCGTTCATCCGCCTCCAACTCCCTCAGGGTCAGTCGCTTCTCCAAGCGATGAGTTGGTGGTAGATCTCTTTCTACAGTGGGGCTTCCCTCTGGCACAGCCTCCCTTCCTCCCTGAAACCTGAGGAGAATCATCTCCGATTCCGGAAGCACCTCAAAACCTTTCTCTTTGCCTCTGCTTTTTCTCCTCCTCTCCCTTGCTGAATTCCTTGCTGAAACTGCTCTGATCTCAGGCCCAGGTCCCCACTTCTGCCACTAGCACTCCTGCACTGCCTTCTGGGAAACCCCTGCACTTGGGGACTGTCTTCTGTATCCCTTCAGTCCCATTTCCAGCACTTGACACCCAATGTCCGGACTTACCCTTGCACTTGCCACCAGCTGGCCGCACTTTTACCTATTGTTATTTATTCTTTTATCCTGTGAACGGCACTGTCCCCTCCCCCTGCACTTTTCCCTTCCCCCTTCCCATGAACTTGCGCAATCTGAATGACACCTGTCCTAGTAGGATCATTGTCTTTGTCTTCCCTCTGTTCCCCCTCCCTTGCCTCGTCGCACCTTGAAACACTTATGCATAGGCACGTTATAAATGCCATATCATATCGTATCATATCATGACACCGATGTCGAAACAGTGACCTCCACCCATTCTCCATATCAATACAGTACATTATGTCGGCTTTTCATTGCGAGATCTTGGGGCTCCGTTTCCTACCCCACTGCATTGCTACCCACCGTTTAGCAAGAATAAGAAGCAACCCAACTCATTTATTTGTGCTCTTGGAGACATCCTTATTTATTTATTTACTTTTATTTATCCTTGGTATAGCCCAGCAGACCAATGAGAGGGTCTGGGTCCATTGTCTGACCTATAATTTCACCAAGCGTGTTAAACACCTCTCCCCAGAACTGCTCTATGTCCGGGCAATCCCAAGCTACATGGAGGAAGTCAGCTTGTTCTGCTCGACATCTCTTGCATCTCCCCAAAGTATCCGAGCAGTCATTTTTTGGTTGGGCTGGTGTGTAATTGAATTGATGTATGTACTTAAAATGAATCAACTTGAACCTGGCATTAATGGCCCCTTTCCAGGTAATTTCGCAACAATGTTTCCATGTATATGCTGGTATCTCCCTTCCCAGCGTTCTTTCCCATTTCTCCTGTGGCAGCGACCCAGTGATTCCTCTGATTTGTATGTGCATTGAATATAAATACGATGTTACTCTGCGACCCATCAAACCCCTAAGTAGTTTATCCAGCATGGGGGAGATCTGAGGCTGCTCAGGAAATTTGGCAAACACTAGCCGCAGTCGGTAGTATAGGAACATGTCCAAGGCCGACAGGGTCCCCTTCATCCTCAGCTCATTAAGCGTTATAAACCGCCCTTCAGGGAATAAGCCTCCAAAGTGTGTGATCCCCAGATTCTTGACCATATTCACAAACCCCAGTTCACTGGTGATCGGTATCCCAGCTGTGTGTATCACCGGAAGTCGGGGCGAGTATAGCACCTCCCCCACTTTTTACATTCTATTCTGACCCAAGCCCTGCATTTCATCGCCACCAGGTTCCGCCGGTGTTGATTTCTATGCAGTGCCATCAATATGATTGATCTAAGCAAATCGGGTGCGGCTACTGCCCTCTCTATCTCCACATGCCTTCTATCTCCCTGCATCTCATAGCAATGTGTAAGAAACCGGGCTTGCGCCACCTTATAGTACGACTCACAGTCGGGTAGACCCAGACGTCCCTCGTGTATTGGCACTGCCAATTTGTTCCAGGATACCCTGGCTGGTTTCCCTGCCAATAGGATTTGTAGCACAGCGGTCTTTAGACTGCGGAAATAGTCTCCCGACACCGCTATTGGGTAGTTTAGGAAAACGTAGAGGAATCTGGGAAGCAGGGTCAGCTTAACGATGGAGATTCAGCCGTATTTTAGCATGCGCTCCCATGCCTGCTCCAAAACCGTCAGGTAATTACTGTGGTACACAACGGTTGGATGCCTAACTATGTAGATTCCCAGATACTGAGTGTGATACATGTGCCACTGGAACCCCCAGCCATCTTGGTATTGGGCGACCCCCTCGGTCAACAGGAAGAGCACTGACAGGTTTGGACTGAATGTTAAACGTAATTAAGTTGTGGTCAGTCCATGCACATTGTTGGTTGGAGATGATGTTGATGGGACAATTGTGGGGGGCTAGCCAGTCAAGGGTCTGCCCTTAGCGTGGGTAGGTTGGTTAATAATCTGTATGAATCGTGCATTCATAAGCATATTATCAATAGTCGTGGCAGCAGTGTCATTGGGATCAGTAAGGCCAATGTTAAAATCCCCTAATATCGAGGCTTAGGATTTGCTTTTGGTGTTATGAGTGATGATGTTAGAAAGGTCCTCAGCGAAGGTGGAAAGCGGCCCAGGTAAAGTAGATGGAAGGTGATAGTGTGGTCATGGGTGACGGCTCATTTGGCTGTCAGTGCTTCCATAGAGGAAAAGTGATGCACAGAGCAAAGGTGGAAGTTTACAGCTTTTTTATGGATAATGGCAATGCCACCACCTTTGGACTGGTTGGAGTTACGATCATGTCTGATAATGTTATAACCTAGAGGGATGGCAAGGGAGAGAAGTGGGCCAGGGGCTGCGTGAAGCCACATTTCGGTGATAGCCATGAAGTCGAGGTCGAGAGTTAGGATGAGGTCAGCCACTTCTAGAGCGTGTGCAGAGAGTGATCTGCCATTGATTAACGCTCCCTTAATATTGCTGGTATTAGGAGGGTTAGAGTGAGGTGATGATGGGTTTGGTGTGGGTGTGGACGAGGTGGAGGTCAGAGGCTGTTTGTTAAGATGTGCAGAGTGGTGGGAGGCGTGAGTGAGTTGCGAGCCAAGTCTGGCATTTCTCAAGGTGATGGAACATAGTATGTTCGGTAAAGGTCTAGATGCAAAATGTTGGAGGCATAAGGCTGGGTTGTTGAGGTAAGGGTTGGTATGGTGAGCGATGGAAGGCATAGTTAAGGTGTTGTAAGGGTGAGGGGGATGGAGGGAGGCGGTGGTGTGGTTGAGTATGGTCCCACCAGTGTGCCGTGTGAGATTGAGTAGGATGGGCAGTATTCGTGCAAATAGAATAGTGAGGGTGGACTTGATCGAATACGTGGCTATGAGGCTGTTAGTGGAGGGCATATTGGCATAATATAGTCTTAAAAGCAGATGCCTACCAGAACTACAAGGGGGTAGTTGGAACCAGATAGTTCATCTAAGTGATGTAATGGCATGCGCACAATGTTGAACAACAGTAACAATAACTACGGTAGATGCAATGGCATGCACACAATGTTAAACAACAGTGACCATAATAACAGTGTATTTAGGTACTGATCTGTCAGCAATCAGCAGAAGGCGTGCATATAGGAGGTTAACACCTGGCGAAATTCAAGTAGAATCAGGTCAATAACTAGGTGTAACAATGAAATACAACACCCTATAAGGCATTTAAAACAGGGAGGCTACGGGTGATTTTAGACACATGGCGGTCGAAGTGTGCAGATAATGCAAGCAACAACAATGTTAATGTCTCAGTGTTTGTAGTTCGTCGCAGTATGGGTGACTAGGAGGCTAGGTGGCGCGTCAGTCTCACCGTGTGTTGGGCGAGGCTAGCAGGAGGTAGCAGTCATCCAGCGCGGGCGGGTGTGCAGATCTATTGTGGACAACTTGCAATTAACCTGGCGCAACTGGCAACTCGGTACGCTCAGTCAGCTCCGTCAGTAATGGAGCCTTCTTCCTCTGCCTTACTCCTCTAGCCGGCTCACGACTGCCAGTTGCTTAGGATTGGATATAAAGGGGCAACCAATCACAGCGTTGAGGGCGGGGAGGTCAGGCAGCCAGGAGGGACCGGATCAGGCGCTGTGTGCACTTCTGGTGGCGGTCATTTTAAGGGAGTTCAGCTTAGTGCGGATACACTTGAAATGCTCGTGTGCACCGAAAACAGCAATGGAGCAATTATGCATGTGGGCTGGGAAAGTGGATGAGCACAAAATCGAATGTAGGTGCCAGCATATTTATCATTTCAAGGCGGAAATTAGCGCTCGTGGCATCGGAGCGTTGAAGGAGTTGAGGCAGCTGGTCGTGTGCCTGCAACTTACCTCCTCGTCTTGGCAAGGATTCATCGGGCGAATAAGCTCCGTTTTGAAGAGCGCGTTGGTGCTGGGGAGCTCCTGCTCCTATGGAGGGCTCCAGGGACCCAGCTCCGCCAGTGATGGAGCCTTCTTGTTAGATATGTTGCATGAAACCTGGGAGGAACAAGATAAATCTACTATCCCAGACTGCTCAGAGATTAAAATAGCACTTGGCTGATGTTAGGTCCATAGTGTGCACTATGATGATCAAAACCCAGGAACTTCAGAAGGGCTATCATCATAGAAAGGCTGTATTAGAGCTTTCTCTATTGGACAGAGAGTCCTATTCTCCGCCCTCTCCCAAAAACAAGATGCTCTCTACGTGGCATGGTTCCTATGAGATAATAGAACAGACAGGGCCTCACAGTTATCCAGTATCACAGCCAGAGAGGAAAATTAAGACTCAAATTTATCATGTGAGTCTTCTCATGGAATGGAAAGAAAGCCCTATTGAAGGCACTACCATAGTGTTCACCAGCTTTTTATCCAATTAATCCAGCCCAAATACTCTAATCGCCTCAGATCTAGCTCAGAATCAAAAAGAGGACCTACTGGACTTCATAGAACAGTTTCCTAATGAATTCAGAGCAGAACATGGGAGAGTAAAAGGGGTATATCATTACATCAGAAACCCCCCAGGAAAAGAGGTACATCTCTAGTCCTATCGTATACCTGAAGCTGGAAAAAGAATTATTGAAAAGGAGTTTGAAAATATGTTAAGGGCTGATATTATTGAGTAAGAATTACACCATTTTTTTGGGTTGCTAAGTATCAATAGAGGTTATGCCCAAGCATTAACTGGTAACACGAAAAGAGAAAACAAGGGGTGGGCAGACAAATCCTAGCATCAATGCACCAACAAGCATATATAATGTTCGTAGATGATCCAACATGTCTCAGAGGAAAGAGGGAAAACTTGAATTGAAAAAACCCAAGGGGAGCAGAAAAATCTGTCTTCTGCGTATCTGCTGGATTTAAAGGAAATTGCCAGTACCCCTGCATCAGATCAATCGTGGAGAGGTAAACGGCGGATACCAATCGATCAATAAGATCATCAATACTGGGCATGGCGTAGCTATCAAATTCGGAGACAGCATTTACCTTCATAAAATCAATGCAGAACCTCCACAATTTATCTGGCTTGGCTATTAACACGATCGAGGATGACCATTGACTTTGAGAGGGCAC
The DNA here is from genome assembly GCF_040938575.1 of Ambystoma mexicanum. NCBI lineage: Eukaryota > Metazoa > Chordata > Amphibia > Caudata > Ambystomatidae > Ambystoma > Ambystoma mexicanum. The sequence goes on along the minus strand of NC_090935.1, from coordinate 229,247,194 downwards.
AATAATATCAGGTAACACGAAAAGAGAAAACAACGGGTGGGCAGACAAACCCTAGCGTCAATGTGCCAACAAGCATATATAATGTTCGTAAATGATCCTACATGTCTCAAAGGAAAGAGGGAAAATGAGGACAATGCTTACCTGTTGTGCTGTAGAGTGCTGTGAATAGCTTATTGTGTAATCTACAGGTAACAATAAGATGTGTCTGGGTCTGTCAGCAAGCGACAGAATAGTAGGTTACAAAGAGGGACAGAGAATGTTCTAACTGTCCCTACCTCTGTGGGGTGCTATCCCTAGTCAGCGCTGGTGGGCCGCCTGTCTACTAGTGGATAGAAAAAGAGACAGAGGGCCTCATTACAAGTGTGCCGGTTCCGGTAACAGTTGTTACTGGACCGGCACACTACGAGTCTGCGGGCGGGTGCCGTCCCACCCGCCAGGGTCAGATCTGGCGGGTGGAACGGCACCCGCCCGCAGACTTTCACGGAAGCACCAGCACCGTTATTAACAGTGCTGGTGCTTTCATTATCCCCATTCCCATTGAGCCCTATAGGACTCAATGGGAATGGGGATTATCATTTACCAGCGCCTGACTTCTCGGAACGTCGGGGTTGTAATACCCCGTTATTACCGGGAAGTTAGGTGCCAGTAAATATTGCAAGTCCAAAGGCAACCTGCTGGTTTTACTGGCACAGTTACCGCCAGACTTGTAATGAGGTCCAGAGTATTATATTCAATTTTTAAACTGACTTTTACTTTTGTTCAAAAAGGCTTTGATGAACTTGTGGCCAAGACCTTGTTACGTACAGAGCTATACAAAGAGTAAGCAAGACAAATGGCATTGATAGACCAAACCCTTGTTTCTGATCAATTTAAAATTATGGGGTACTTGCAAATACCAAACAGTATTAGGGCAAAATGATCACTTTATTGGGCATTACTGGAGGTAAGTGGACCCTGTTTAAAAGATATTGGGCCTCATTACAAGTATGGCGGTCCGGGAACTATGGAACCGGTAAGCATGGCGGGCTGGGCCCGCGGGTGCCTGCCAGCCCGCCAGGTTTTTCTTGGTGGGCTGACCGGCACCCGCGAGCACAGCACATCGGATGCACTGGCACAACTCTGCATGTGCCGGTGCATCCCACGTCCCCATCCCCATTCAGCCCTATGAGGCAGAATGGTGATGAGGAGGCCCTTGATTCCGGCACCTGAAAATGGGCAAGTACCGGGTCTGCCTAACTCTGCATGACCCGGTTCTTGCCCATTCACGGGTGCCGGAAAAAATGCATCTCTGGTGGCAGCCATGCCGTTTCTAATAGCACGGCTACCGCCAGAGTTGTAATGAGGCCCATTGTCTCGGACCGCAAACCATGCCTGCACCAGGGGGAGAGTAAGAAACTCTAGCACTTACTACCCTATGATAGTCTTCGCTAAACAATACCACATTTTAGTCTTGCAATCCAAGACAATTGGCCTCATTATGACCCTACCAGTCCAGAAACAACGGTGGAAGTAATTCCGCCGCCACCGTTGTTTCCGGAGTGGCTGATTCCGAGTTCTGCAGGTGCAAGGTTTCACTCCCGCCAGGTCTGACCTGGTGGGAGTAACGCCACCCGCTTGCAGGTGGAAATGGAAACATCGGCTCCATCATAGACGGAACCAGGGTTTCCATTGTCCCCATCCCCATGGAGTCCCATTGGACTCCATGGTAATGGGGATTTACGGAATTCCGCCTCCGGAATTACTGGGTCACCGGGGTTGTAATGCCCTGGTGATTCAGGCAATCACAGAGGCAGAATGGTATTTCGAGTCCGGCTGCAGCCTGCCGGTTTTTCCGACACGGCTACTGCCGGACTTATAATAAGGCCTACAGGGTCCACTTACTTTCAGTAATGGCCAATAAAGTACCCTATAATTTTAAATTGATCATAAGCCAGGGTTTGGTCGATCAATGCCACCTGTCGTGTTTACACTTTGTAAAGCTCTGTACACAACAACGTCTGGGCCACAAGTACATCAAGCCTTTTTGAACGAAAGTAAAAATCAGTTTAAAAATTGAGTATAATACTCTGGGCCTCATTAGGACCCTGGCGGAGAGGGTGTTACGCCAGCGTAGTGCATGGCGTACCTCTCCGCCATACTACGAGTTCCCGTAGCGCCATGGAGGTTTTCTCCGCCTGGTTTTACCAGCCGGAGAAAACCATGGCGCTACGGGACCTCGTTGTTAATTACGCCACCGTATTTTACGGTGGCGTAATTAACTCCTTCCCCACTCCCATTATACCCTATGGGGCGAAAATGGGAATGGGGAAGGGCAGAATGGGGATTGGGGATTTACCGCTCCGCCGAGGTCGGAATGGGGCGGTAAATCCGCCAACCCCCATGGCGCTATCGGCGGCTTTCCGCCATGCTTCGCGGTGCATTTAGCACCGCGAAGTCCGCCTGGGTCGTAATGAGGCCCTCTGTCTCTTTTTCTATCCACTAGTAGACAGGCGTCCCACCAGCGCTGACTAGGGATAGCACTCTAATGCACAACAGGTGAGCATTGTCCTCATTTTCCCGCTTTCCTCTGAGACATGTAGGATCATCTACGAACATTATATATGCTTGTTGGCGCATTGACGCTAGGGTTTGTCTGCCCACCCGTTGTTTTCTCTTTTTGTGTTACCTGATATTATTGAGCCCTCTCAAAGTCAATGGTTATCCTCGATCGTGTTAATAGCCAAGCCAGATAAATTGTGGAGGTTCTGCATTGATTTCATGAAGGTAAATGCTGTCTCCCAATTTGATAGCTACTCCATGCCCAGAATTGATGATCTTATTGATCGATTGGGGTCCGCCGTTTACCTCTCCACAATTGACCTGATGAAGGGGTACTGGCAAGTTCCTGTAAATCCAGCAGATACATGGAAGACAGCTTTTTCTGATCCCTTTGGGTTTTTTCAATTCAAAGTTTTGCATTTTAGCTTGCATGGGCTAGCTAACTTTCAAAGGTTAATAGATCAAATGCTGCAGCCATATGCCTCTTTATGTGAAGCATACATCTATGATATCATCACCCATAGTAAGTCTTGGAAGGAGCATGTTTACCATCTGTATTTTGTTTTCCAGGGCACTAAGGAAAGTGGGGTTTACAGCAAACTCAACGAAATGCTATTTAGCTATATCGCCCATTAAATACCTTAGGTTTTTGGTAGGAAACGGGCCAGTTCAGCCCCAGATAGAAAAAGTCAGAGCAGTTAATGAAACTCCACTCCTACAACAAAGAGAGATGTCAGAGGCTTGTTGGGTTTACTCGGATATTACAGACGTTTCATCCCTAATTTCTCATCTATAACATCTCCTCTTACTGATAAACTCAACAACGCATATCCCCAGAGAATTAAATGGCACAACAAAGATCAATTGTGTTTTGACAAACTTCAACACATTTTGTGTAGTGAGCCTATGTTGAAGGTGGTGGATTTCAACCGGGAATTCCTCCTACAAACAGATGCCTCACATATTGGCATGGGTGCAGTTCTTTCACAAGATCATGACGGTATAGAGCATCCCATCCTCTATACAAGTAGGAAGTTATTCCCAAGAGAGAAACATTATCGGATTCTTGAACTAGAGGCCTTAGCCATTATGTGGGCCATAACTTACCTCTAATACTATCTAAGTGGTGGAAAGTTCAAGCTGGTCACAGACCATGCCCCATTAACAAGGAAGAGCCTCCGCAAAGATAATAATGCAAGAGTCATGCACTGGTTCTTGAATTTACAGCCCTATTGTTTCACAGTAGAACACAGGAAAAGAAAGGAACAGGGTAATGTGGACTTCCTTTCGCGTTTTCCAATAGGTACTGAAAGAACCAGCGACATTAGGGGAAGGGTATGCGATGAATCAAATGGAGACATCACTGATTCCCCAGAGGTAACCTCCTCCGATGTGGCCAGGGGACAGCAGCCGCTACCTGATCCCGAACCAGGGGCGTTTTTTTGAGGGAGGATCACATGGGAGGAGATATGGGAGGTTTTGGCTCAAGTGGCCAAGACACCGTATACCCCCTTTTCCCATGAGGAAGCCCTTTGATACCCAAACTCCTAATGGCCTATTGCCATTGCAGTCAGGCCTTCACCCCTAGCACACACATACCACCTTCTGTTTCCAATGTGCTTTATTTTAAAGGTCCTGAGAAAATCATTTGAAAAGTGGAACCCCAACAACATCCATGGGCTCCAATTCCCATAATTACTCAGGTACTGAGACGAAGAGAAGGATGAGAGAGTTTGTGCAGAGTGGCCAGTGCCCAAAGCACAACAGGCAGGCTAGTTGTTGGTGAAAGTCTATATTACGTGGGACATTTACAGATGGTGTCCACACTCAGAAGATGAGCAGCAGTGCAGGAGACGATGGTACACTCCAGGTGGAAGCTTGCGAACTCGAGACATACAGAAACTCTTGCTTTAGGGACACTGCAGATTGCAGATGAGCAGGAAAAGCCGTGGGGATGCGACAAGCTGCGCAGAAGCTCCTGTGTGTCAGGCCGCTCGTGGAAGCAGCGTTCATCCAGCCGGAATGATAGAGGAAGCCAGCCATCTTCAGAGTTAAAGGAAATCTTACAGAACAGAGTTAAAGGAAATGTTACAAAAAGACTGTTGCAAAACTTGTGATTTAAACAAGAACTTTGTGAGTCCAGTGAAGGAACAAAGAAACTGTTAATTAAAGTAGAACCTTTGCCATCCTACTCAAGAAACCAGGGGAAGGGAGAACATTTTTGATGGAGTCATTATTGCATATTTGGTTTTTGAACACTTTTTGCCAACACCACGAAAAAGAGATTTCCTTGCACCCTTTATTGTTTAGTTTTAGTGTGAGGTTCAGGATAGGATGTTTTGGACACAGGACAGCTTTTCAGTTACTGACTTCCTGATATAAGGCCTCATTACATGGAAGGTGGTAAGGGTTAACGGTCACCAGTAATGGTACCGGTGACCGTTAACCCTTACTGCCTTACTACGAGGTCCCTTTGCGGGTTGGTACTTTAAAAACCAACCCACAAAGGGACCAGGGTGCTAATTACGGTACCGCAATTTGCGGTACCGTAATTAGCATCTTCCCCATTCCCATTATGCCCTATGGGGCAAAAATGGGAATGGGGAAGGGCAATGGGGGAAGGGGGAATTACCGCCCCGCCAACCTTGGAATAGGGTGGCAATTCCCCTTTCCTCCAAGGCGGTGCCAGTATTTTACCGCCATGGACCAAGGTGCTAAGAGCACCTTGGTCCACCGCCTACCGTGTAATGAGGCCCATAGACTGACCCTGACCCTTAGTTTTGATATATTAGGTAGAGAAATTCCCAACCGATTTTTGTTTTAATAAATGTCTTTACTTGAGAATATGAATACCTTGTGTTTGACTCTCATTTCTGAGCCCTCACCCCCACTCTTGGATCTTGGCAATTTTGCTGCATCCCCCCCCTCCTTCTACATGCTCATGTAATGTGCCCCATTTTTCCACACCTACCACACTGTTGAGGCTGTCCTCGAAACCTTGGTTGTCCCCCACTGAAACCTCCTCCCTGTGGAGCCTTTGGACCTGAAATCCAAATCCTCTACCACTGGGTGTACCCCCATTCCCCATGGCCAATAATTGTATTCTCCTCTTCCTGCAAAGTTCCCTTTAGCCATTGGCTGTACCTGCTGTGCTTGTGTAATCACTCCCTCTCCACCAGTTATCTCCGCTCCTTTCACTGAAAACTTTGATAACTTTTTCAGAACTATTTCTGCTTCCTGTAGCTTTCTTTCTTCAGGTTTCTTTCTGGATTTCTCTTGCCTTAGCCAGCATTGATGAACTATAGTCAACTGAATCTCTGGCCACGGTTTTGCTTCCATCCACTCTATCTTTTTCAATTGTCACTGCCCTGGCTCAGGCAACCCCTGACACAATATGTGATAAAATATAGATATAGTTTTATCCCACAGCTCTATCATCGCAAGCACAATTTCTCTTGAATATCTTGAATGTAGGCAACTGGCTCTTTGTCATCATGGGATATTGCACTCTGAGTGCTTTCCATATGCTCTATAGTTGTTAAACGGTCCTCCGTTAGGACTAGTATTCTGAGCTGTCACTCCGGGATACCACGCTCACTTCCAAATGTCGCCAGCCCTCTCCCCTATGATGGCAGCAAGCAAGATTTTAATGTCTCCCACTGCTAGCGTAATTCCTGCTCTTATTCTTTCTAATTCATAGATCCACTTGCCCGCTCTCGATATCAAAGTGGTAGACTACAAACTAAATTATTCTTGTCCAAAAATGGACAAGAATATATTGCGCCTGTCCTCCCCCTTTCTAACAATGGGAATTGCGTGAACTACATTTTCTGTTTTACCGCAGTCAATCACTGTGTTTTGGGTGTGACATCAGTCAAGTTAATTGTCTTCCACCCGAAGGGGTTCTGTGAGGGGTCAGAAATGAGAGTCGGACACAAAGTAGTAATGTTTTCAACATTAGCTATTTTCATTAAAATAAAAAGGGGTTTGATTAAAAGCCTATCTGTCCCTATCCTAATGAGTTTTCCTGCCTATGAAACTAAAACTAAAGCAAGCTGACTGTGTGTCCAAATTATATCTGACTCTCACACTAACATACACAACCAAAAGGTGCAACGTATAAGTCTTTGTTTCCAACCAAAATGTGCAAAACTCCAAATTCCAACAAAGCAATCCTTGTGTCCAGGGGTTGATTCCCTACCCATGAACTATTTCAGGAAAACTGTTGGAAATGTTCTGTTCCAACAATGTTCTGTTATGTCTCTTTCACAAACTACTTTCCCCAGGTTTGTATTTGTATTTGTATTTATTGATTTATAAAACGCCTTACACCAAAGCGCAGTACAACATACATAATACATAAAATATGAACGATAAAACTGTTGAAGCAATTACAATATGAATCAATCAAACAACAAAACAGGTTGGCACAGCAAATGGCTTTTCAATAGAATATTTTTACCAGGATGGCAAAGCAAATGTCCTTTAACACAAAACTGTTTAGAGTATTGCAAAAGGGAGTATTCTCTACTTTACAGGATGGCCAAATGTTTAATTTCACAACTGCTTCAAATGATAAAATGTCTCTTTCACACAACGGTTCAAAAATGATTTCCTGGTATACATTCCTGCCAGGAAGTACTCAACTGAACCTTTAGATATCCTGGTTTACTCTCCTGCCAGGCATCTCTCAATCTATATTTTCCTTTCCTCTACCTTATAGATTCCTGGTGTACTCCCATTTCAGGAATTCCCCCCTTCTGGTTCTTGCAGAGCCCATAGTGTACTCTCCTGCCAGGTATCTCTTTCCAAAAAGGGCTCACTGCCTCATGCATATTTATCACCATGTTTTTCTACAATGTTCACTTTTCTTCCAAGTATAACACAGTTGCACTTCTTCACTGTTTATTCCTTATTCACTTCAGTTATTACTTGATCCAACTTCCCCCATATTGGCATTCCATATATGGGAGCCTGTTCAAGTTCTGTCTGTCAACTTCTTCTACTTTATTTCCTGGCTTTTACCAAATGCTTGTTCAAGGTTCCCCAAATTAACATCTCATATAAGGAGATTTGTACAGCTTTAGCCTTTCAACTTCTTTGTTAGTGTCTCTTGCCTTGTGGCAATGTGTGTTCCAAGGTTCCCCAAATTGGCATCTCATATAAGCAGATTTGTACCACTTTTGTCCTTCAATTCTACTTGAACATTATTCAAAATATTCACCCATGTGTTCATAGGTCTGGTGGTACGTCCGGAGACCCCCAATTTCTCTTGGTCAACTCACTGGTGAAACGTGCTCAGGTGGCAAAGGTTTACTGTTGGACAGGCTTCCACAGTCCGGGCAGACTTTCGTTCGGTTCCTGCAAAGGCTTTCCACCTGCTCTGCGATGGAACCAAGGCAACCCCACAGGACTGCATCTTCTTTGGTCTCATGGCAGCTGTCTTTCTCCCAGTGGTCCCTCCAGGGCATCCACTGTCAGATTGCCAGACTCCCGCTCCTCGGGTAAAGTACGCCCCCAGTTGGTTGCCTCTGAGCATTCTGCTTCTCTTATAATCATACTGATTATGACCTCAGCCTTGTGCTGAAAAAGTAACTTAACTACTGATTTTGACCTCAGCCTCATGCTGAAAATGTAACTTAACTACTGATTATGACCTCAGCCTCGTGCTGCATATGTAACTTAACTACTGATTATGACCGCAGCCTTGTGCTGAAAATGTAACCTAACTACTGATTATGACCTCAGCCTCGTGCTGAAAATGTTACTTATCTACTGATTATGATCTGAGCCCAGTGCTGAAAATGTAGCTTAACTACTGATTATGATTATGACCTCACCCCATTGCTGAAAATGTAACCTAACTTCTGATTATGACCTCGCCCAGTGCTGAAAATGTAACTTAACTTCTGATTATGACCTCAGTCTTGTGCTGAAAATGTAACCTACCTACTGATTATGACCTCAGCCTCGTGCAGAAAATGTAACCTACCTGCAACTACATTGTTTAACACCATTTCTACTGTAACTAGTGTCTAGATGCCTCAGGGTTGTGTGCGCTGCTATAAATACATAAAATAAATAAAATAAATCTCTGTGTGTCTGCCTCCTCCATTGGAACCGCTTCCCACTCTGCTTTCTCTGCAGATCTCCTCTCCTTCCTTTAATGGCCAGTGATCTTCAGGTTAAAATGCGCTGCACAGCTCATTGTGAACTTGACAACTACTAGACCGCATGTTGTAATTGATGTTACTTTCACTCCACATTGATTCCTTACCCCTCTTCTTCATCACCGTACTTAAGGCTTTCTAGGAGAGTTTTAAACCATTTTAAGTTGGATGTCTTGATACATTTGTTTAAATAACAACCATCATAAACAGTAGATGTTAAAGGTGTTGTAACGGTTTTATGTACACATGAAGAGTGAATAGTATTTTGTCTGTAATGTTTAACAAAAGCAGTTTTTAGGGTTTTACCACTGAAGGGTCCTGATTAATAACAACATGCCCCACTTTGCAAGCACCAAGGGAAGGTGCTGGGGCATCTCTACAATCCCCGTGGCCTGGAGGCCTCCCCCCTACCTTTCTCGGCAGCAGACGACATCGGCGCAGTATAGGTAAGCCCTGTTGGGCCTTGATATGATATGACATTTATAATGCGCCTAAAGGGACGTCATTTAGAGGTTGCCAGAGGTCGGAATTGTGACCTCTGGGGTCTCCCTTGTTACCCCTAAAAAAAGAATTTTAAAAAACGTCTTTTTTAGTTTTCTTTTTTTTTGGTAATGCACGTTTCTGGCCTGTGGCCAGCACCATGTGACTCATTACTTCTGGAGTGGCTGGCTTTATTTTCAGGCCTCCAAAAAAAAATGAAAAAAGAAAATGAAAAAATAAAGAACAAGTCTCACTGGCCCTAAATAAGAAAGAATAGGAATAGCAAATAATGTGTATTTTTGGGATTCTATACAATAATTGCTAGACTCATTAAAGGTTTATTTCAGGCACAATTCAGGGGGTGAGTCCCTGATATAGTCTGTTCTTAAATACCTCAACTCAGCCCTTCATCCTTCTAAGGTTGATAATGAGTAACAACACAGGTTCGGTGATATTGTATGTATATTTGTTCTATATAAAGCGCTTAACGGTAAGTGCTATATAATAGCACATCGTTATCATTTGGCCTTGGACGTCTGCTTGCATTCACAGTAATTTGGTAATATGGGTCTATACCCACTGATCTCAATGCTGCATATGGAGATCCATTCTTGTATGAAATGTACATCACATTATAGCGATATCGTAACCATATTTTTCGTAATGTACTTAGGAACAATGCTATGTGATGCCACTTCCTGTTTTTTCAAGGGGTGAAAGATAGTGTTCCACCGCTTCCCGCAGAATCACTTTGGGGTGGGGGTCAAATGACATTACTTCCTGTGATGTCGTCAAGGGTCGTGTGATGTCACTTCCGCTACCCCTGGCATTTTGGTGAAATGACATCCCTGCGCACCTATACACAAGTGTTACAAGGCGCAACGAGGCAAGGGAGGGGAAACAAAGGGAGGACAAGACAACGATCTTACTAGGATTATTGACATTGAGATCATGCAAGTGCAGGGGAGAGGGAAGGAGAAAAGTGCCAGAAGAAGGGGAGGAGGGGCAAGTGCAGGGCATCGGTGCAGTATAGGTTAGCCCTGATGGGCCTTGATATGATACGATATGACATTTATAACGCGTCTATACACAAGTGTTTCAAGGCGCAACGAAGCAAGGGAGGGGAAACAAAGGGAGGACAAGACAACGATCTTACTAGGCCTAGTGACATTGAGATCGCCCAACTGCAGGGGAGAGGGAAGGGGAAAAGTGCCAGGAGAAGGGGAGGAGAAGCAAGTGCAGGGCAGAGGATAGAAAACAAGTAGTGCGGCCATCAGGTGGCAGTGCAAGGGTTAAGTGCAGACAACAAGTGTCTGATAAGTGCAGGTAAAGATCTGTAGGGTTTCAGATACAGACCCAAGTGCAAGGTTTGCCAGGGAGTTTGAGGTGGAGGAGCGTAGAGCTTGAGTAGGAAGATATTTCCGAAGAGAGAGTTGGAGGTATTGTTGTCCCAGGCACCAGAAGGCCTTGTGGACAATGCAAAGGTTTGAACTTGATCCTTGCGGCCACTGGGACCCAATGGAGAGATATCCGGGCTGGAGAGATGCGATCCTTGGGCTTGAGGCCAAGGATAAGTCTGGTAGTCCTGTTCCGTATGAGTTGTAGAGGACAGAAAATAGAAGCAGGCAGATTTAAAAAGAGGCTGTTGCAGTAGTCAAGCCTAGAGAGAACCAGATCTCTGGAAACAGAGAGCTTCTGGGGGAAGGAGAGGAAAGGAAGAATACCTATGAGGAGGTGTCATGATGCCTACCTCCAAGGAGCCAGGTCTGACCCAGCAACCCCAGAGGCAGGCATCATTTCCCCCAGGGGAGTGCCAGCGGGCCCAAGCTGGGGCCCTTTGGACGCAGTCCTGGCGCCTTAGGCGCCAGGCTCATGTTGGACCTCTGTCCTGGCGCCTTAGGCGCCAGGCTCATAAAGCTAGACATGTGTTCAAGTGTTTTAATGTGCACTTACCTGATGCAGACCATGCTGCCACATCCAGGCCCTCTTAAGGCCTGAATGGAACTACTTTACCTGTGGGACTACTTTCCACCCGGGTGTGGTCGGGGAAGGATACATACCTGATCGGAGGAAGGATACACACTTGGAACTTCTTCCAAAGCTATTTAAACCACACCCGATTAGCAACTCACGCTTCGCGTTGTTCTGCTCCTCGCAGCTGGACGCTCACCGTGTCAGCTCCTGCATCTGGACTTCAGCCACGCCTGTCAGCATCCTGGGTCACCTGCAAAGGGAGACAAGAGACCTACCAGCTAAATCTGCACCACGGAGACATCAACGACGATCCTGAAAGGGAAGACATCATTTTTAAAAGCATTTCGTTACGATCGCTGCAGCGCTGCATTTCACTCACCTTTCCTGGGTTCCTCCATCTTCAGCAGCGATCATCCGGATACACAGCCACTTCCCAGAGCCTAGAGAAAAAGACAAGAATAAGAGGTGAGAGAAGGAAGGGAATAAGACTTACCTGTTGGGTCATTCCCATTTCATTTCGGGTCTTGCCGCTTCCAGGCATTTTCCGGACCCCGGCCCCTATGGGGAAAAAAGACAAAGACATTGAATGAGCATATGCAAAGACAGTTCCCGAGCGCTCATCCAGAACTAACCTGCCATTTACTGGAACTGGAACTGCACGTTTCACTTCGGGTCGGCGCCATATCTCCGGCATTCCGAACCCCGGCCCCTAAGGGGAAAAAAGACATAAGCATTAGCGCTTGCTGCAAAAAGACAATGAACATTATTATTAAGCTTGGACTTTTGAACTTGCAACAGAACTTTTACAGAGCCTTACCTGAATAATCAAGCTTACCTGAACTCCCAACAATCCTCAATCCAGTGAAGTAACTGGGTTTCAACGCGCCCCTGCATCAGAAGCAGGATGGAGAGCTCATCCTTCCTGACCCTAAGGTAAGACTTCACGGGGAATCGCGGAAGGGTATCGTGGAGGGTTGGAAGAGAGTGGGAGGCTTGAGCATAACTCAGTCAGTAGGTAATACTCCCTTTCACGCACAGGGGAATATTCCTGCGAGCCGGAGAAGCCAGAGTAGAGGGCCCTTCCTGTCCATCTTCAGAGTCCTGCGCTTCACCATTGAAGAAGCATCAGCACTCAAAGCCAGACCTGCGCCTCCGTGGGAATCAGGTGAGCGTTACAGGAGGTGCAGTTGGTAGTTTGACTTCTTAGAGATGTCGGATATGTGAGGAGAGAAGGAGAGTGTGGAGTCAAAGATGACACAGAGGTTCTTAGCCTCACAGGTCTGAACAGGAAGAGGTCCAAGGGAGGCTGGCTTGAGAGTGGCAGAAAGAAAGGTGCAGGTGTGCCGATGAGGAGGATCCACTTATTAACTGGCATTCAGGCAGACATCATTGGTGGCACACCACTCCTGGATTGCAGACAGACAATCCGGGATGGGAGAAGGAGAGGAGGTAGCAAAGGCGAGACTGAACGCGAGCTGAGTGTCATCCGCATAGAACTGAAAGTTGGGGCAGAGAACAGCAGTGCGGTGGGTGAGAGGTGCTATTTATTGGTTGAACAACCAATAAATTTAGGCCAAATTTAACCAATAAAAAGAGGTTAGGCTCCTTGGGAACACCACAGGTGGAGGGAGAGAAAGAGGAGAGGAAGGACCCAAGTTGGACCTGGGATGGTCGATCCAAGTGGAAAGAAGTCAGCCAGGCCAGAGCAGTGATACCCAGGTTATCACGAAGGCGGTTAAGCAGGGTGGCATGGTTGACTGTCTCAAAGGCAGAAGAAAGATCAAGTAAGATGAGGACAGAGGGGAGATTAGCAAAAAGGTTAGAGAGCAGGTCTTCCGGATGCTCAGGAGAGCAGTTTCTGTGCTTCTGGCTGCTCTGAAGCCGGACTGATGGTGGTCATGGAGACAACCAACAGACTCAGTGTGAAGATTAAGCTGGGAGATGGCCAGCTTTTCCAGGAGTTTGCCCAGGAAAGGAGTGATGGATATCGGGCGATAATTAGCCGGGCAGGAGGAGTTGGCTGACGGTTTCTTGGGAAGAGGGTGCACAAGAGAGTGCTTCAGGGGGGAAGGGAAGATTCCAATGGTGAAGGAGTGGTTGCAGAAGTCAGCCAAGGCTGGAGCGAGGGTATCAATGTGGTCGTTGGAAGGTTTTGGCCTCACCACTACCTTTCTCGGCAGCACACAACATCGGCGCAGCATGGTTAAGCCCTAATGGGCCTTGAAATAATTGTGTGCACTCACTCGACGCACGTGCATTTTTTGTAAAAATTATTTCAAAATTGTCCAGAGCAAGGCACGTTGTCTTTATTCACTAGGCTGTGCACCCTGCTTTCATTGGGTGCCCAGAATCATCTGCGAGCCATGGTGGGCTGCAGTTCTACATCTTGTGGCCTTCATCCTAACATTGGGTGACAGGATTTTCGGCATCACAGTGCCTCATCAGCCAGCCCTGCCTCCCTGTGATTGGCCAGCCTGGGACGTCATCAGCCAAATGGGAAACAGGCAAGCTTAGCCGGCCCCCAGACAAAGGCCCCCTTTCTGAGCCTGTCGGGGCATGGGGCACTTCTCCCTGCATTCTCCTGCTACCTCACAGCCCTGAGAAATGGAAATTGATCTACCAGTAAATTACCATGTGGCACGCTCTAGCCTCTTCTCCGTCACATTACCTCTGTTGACACTGTGATGTGCTCCTTCATGCACCAACTTTCTCCAACTCACACATAGCATGAGCCATCACCAACGTGTTTCACATGCCTATGATTGCCTGCCTAGCCAAAATGTTTTCTAATGCACCCTCCACCTGTGTTGCCAATTTTGTTTTGTGTGTTCAGAGTGCCTTGTGACAAAAATCGAATTTAGGTGCCCTTTCATCTGTGTTGTCAATTTCTTGCATATGTTGTGTATGCTTTGATTGCTATTCCAGTGGATTTGTTTCTTGCACCCTTAGCTACTAGGCCGCCTGGTGAGTTTGTACTCGTACTGTGCTGTGCAGCTCCTTCTCTTTTTTCCTCAGATCCTCTGCCACTATGTTACTCACCATTTCCTCTATCTTCTCTTACTGCTATATGATCACCTATCCTCCCTCTCTTACAAAGTCTGGAAGATAAAAGCTTAAAAAAGACAGCCTGACCACCAACGCTGGCCTACCTATCGCAGACACCTATGTCAGCACGACTTCCAGACTGGTATTTACTGATATCCTCTTCTCTGTCCCTTCCCTGGATCTATGGACTCCTCATCTCATCTCTACTCTACTCTCTCTCCTCTTTCATCCTCACCCATTAATGGTGGCACTAAATGGGAAGTCCTCCTGGCGGGCTTCGCAACATCCAGGTGTATCATTAATGTATATCACACTGGAGCTGTTCTGGTTCGGGGTCCTCAATCCAGCCTCCTCCTCTTTGACCGGCACCTGCCATTCCTCATTAACTTCCACCACACTCCAGCTACTCCTTCTTCCACTCTCTCTGTCCCTGTAACGCTCACCTGATTCTCGCAGAGGCGCCGGTCTTGACTGGGCGACTACCGTATCTCCAAAGGTGATGTGTAGCACCCGGTTGGCTCTTGGGCTGGACCTCTGTGCACTGTATGCCTGACGTGTAGAGTAAGATGTCTGCAGATAGAAAATATGGGGTTAATGAACTGGGGTTATTGGGGTGTCCCTATCTCTTTCCTCTTCTCCTCTCCTGTAGACCCCCAAAGGTTAACGCTCTCACCTTAGGTAAGTGAATGCCGAGCTCTCCATCTGCCTCGGGGCAGGGTGCTGTAACCAGTTTCTTCACTGGATAGGTAGCGCAGGCCTCTTGACTTCAGAGGACTGCTGTCCGTCGTTTACTGCACGAACGGTAAGTTTTGAGTCATTAAAATGTCTTTAAAGTCTTTAGTAATGATGTCTCTTGTTTTGCAGGGTTCCGGCGATGGCGGATGACGGGCTGAAGTGAGTTGAAGATGGAGCCCGTGTGATGAATAGAAGCGCCTGGAAGCACGTAAGTAAGCGCTTGTTGCCTGCTTCACGATGCGCTCTAACTGTCTTTTTATTTTGCAGGTACGAGTTCGGAGCGGCTGCAGGGTGCTGGAATACCCACTGGATTAGATGTGGAAAGGAGTAATGGCACGTGAGTATTAAAGTTCCCCAATGTCTTTAAACGCACCTTGTTTTGTCTTTCAGATGCGGGATGCAGCGCCGAAGGCCTCCGGAGCGTGCAAAGAGTTGGTAAGCTTTTGTCTTTCAGATGCCGGAATGCAGTGTGAAGACCTCCGGAGCGCACGAAGAGTAGGTAAGCCTTTGCCTTTCAGATGCCGGAATGCTAACCTGTTCTTTCTTGTCTTAATAGGTGTTGCTGAAGACTGGATTCAGGATGGTAAGCCTTTGCCTTTCAGATGCCGGAATGCTAACCTGTTCTTTCTTGTCTTTATAGGTGTTGCTGAAGACTGGATTCAGGATGGTAAGCCTTTTTCCTTAGGCTCAGGACCGGATGCAGAAGACACGATGAGCGTTCTGCTGCAGAGGTTGCAGAATAACGCAAAGCAAGATTCATCCACCGGGTGTGCTTTAAATAGCCTCCTGTAGTGCTTCGGTGTCTCCTTCCACAGCCACGCCTAGGTAAGAAAAGAGTTCCTGCTTTCCAGAAGAGTTCCAGTGTTCTGAATCTAGGGAGTGGCTCCAGCCCCACCCAACAGGAAAAGTAGTTCCAAACAGAAGGGGATCAGAGGCTCAACTGGCAGGCAAGTAAGCAGCATGGTCTGCTGCAGGTAAGTCCACCCAAGCATTATGAGCCCGGCGCTTCCAGCGCTGGGACTGGGCATATTTATGAGCCTGGTGCCACTGGCGCCAGGACTGGGTCCAAAAGGTCCCAATTGGGACTGGTTGGCACTCGGAACCTGGGTTATGGATCTGCTTCCAAGGGAGTTGGGAAAACCCTGACCTTTTGGAAGCAGAGATCATGACAGTACCCCCCCTCAAGGCCCCTCCCAAACCGGGCTTCTGCGGGGGTTTTGGCTTGTCAGGAAATGTTCGGTGAAATCTTTTGATTAGGCGAGGAGCGTGGACATATTCAGCAGGTTCCCAGGATCTCTCTTGGGGGCCGTAGCCTTTCCAGTCAATTAGGTAGAATAGTTTAGATTTGGAGATCTTGGAGTCCAGAATGCTTTTAACTTCAAACTCGAGTTCTCCATCAACTAGGGTAGGTTTTGGAGATTTGGTTAGTCGGGTTTGAGGTTGCACGGGTTTTAATAGAGAGACGTGGAAGACCGGATGTATCTTCATGTGCGGGGGCAAGTCCAACTTGACCGCTACTGGGTTTACTATGGTAGTGATGGAATAGGGACCAAGGTATCTTGGGTTGAATGTGCGTGGCCCTTTTAGAGATAGATATTTGGTGGATAACCAGACTTGATCCCCTACTTGATAGTGAGGGGCTTCCTTCCGATGTTGATCTGCTCCTTTCTTGTATTGTTCTTTAGCCCTTTGAAGGTGAGAAACAGCTTCCTTAAAGGCTTGGGTGATTGTAGAATGGAGGTAGTCTACTGCTGGTGTTTCAAGATCTTGGAGGGGATCCAACTCCGAGGTTCGAGGGTGACTGCCGTACAAAAGAAAAAACGGGGTTTTCCCAGTTCCCGAATGGACAGAGTTATTGTAGGCATATTCGGCTATCCAAAGGATATCTTTCCAAGTTTTTTCAGTTTGTTGCAGCATGCAGCGTAAATACTGTTCCAGAGTTTGATTGGTCCTCTCGGTTTGTCCGTCGGTCTGAGGGTGGTGACTGGTCGATAGTCTCACATCAATTTGAGCCGACCGTCAGCAACTTCGCCAAAAATGAGAAATAAATTGACTACCTCGATCCGAAATTAGAACCGAAGGAAAACCGTGCAGTCGGACGATGTTTTCGAGAAATTCTCGGGCCAGAGTTGCTGCTGTTGGCAAGCCTTTGAGCGGAATGAAATGCGCCATTTTGGAGAATAAGTCCACGATTACTAGAATCGTATTGTATCCGGAGCATGGAGGTAGATCGGTGATGAAGTCCATAGAAAGCGTATGCCAAGGGCGAGGTGGGATGTCAATAGGGTGTAAGAGGCCTGCTGGTCTTTCCTTTTGACTCTTGTTTTGGGCGCATACTCCACAGGACATTATAAAGTCTCTGATATCTTTCTTCCAAGACGGCCACCAGAAGTAGCGCTTGATCTTTTCTGAGGTCTTGGCCATACCGGGATGACCTTCCATTAAAGAGTCGTGATAACAAGAGATTACTTTTTTCTGTAAATCTGTGCTGGGTAGGTATAATCGTTCTTGGAAATACAATAAGTTGTCCTTTACTGCAAAGTCCTTTCCCTGCAGATGCCAATTCTGTATGTCTGCTGGAGTTACAAGTTGCCTGGCTTTATCCTTAACTTCCTCTATGGATTCGGTGGCGATTACACCCAGAATTCTTTGTTCGGGAATGATTGGTACAGGTTTGGGGTTGATCAAGTGTTCTTCCACTCCCATCCGAGAAAGGGCATCAGCTTTACCGTTCTTTGTACCAGGTCGATAGGTAATTATGAAGTCAAACTCGGCAAAGAATAATGCCCAACGGAGTTGTCTAGAGGATTGGGCTTTTGCGGTTTTCAAATATTGCAGGTTTCAGTGATCCGTAATCACAGTAACGGTGTGTCGGGCCCCCAGCAGGTAATGCCGCCAAGCCTTAAAGGCAGACTTGATAGCCAGAAGTTCCTTGTCAGTAAACGTGTAATTGATTTCAGGAGGCGAGAATTTGCGGGACCAAAATGCCACGGGATGCAACTGATTGGTTACCGGGTCCTTTTGTGATAGAACTGCCCCCATGGCAAGGCTTGAAGCATCAGTTTCCACGATGTAGGGGAGTTTGGGGCGAGGGTGTTTTAAGATTGGTGCAGAGATAAATTTAGTCTTCAAATCCTGGAAAGCTTGTTCCGCCTCGGTAGACCATTCAAAATGTTTGTTTTTCTTTAACAAGGCAGTGATGGGCTGGACTATTCGAGAGAATTCGGGGATAAACCTGCGGTAAAAGTTAGCGAAACCTAACATGCTTTGCACACCTTTTACGGAGGATGGTGATGGCCATTTGAGAACTGCATCGACCTTCTTCGAATCCATACGCACTCCGCCAGGTGATAATATGAATCCCAAGAATTCAACTTCAGTCACGTTGAAAACACATTTTTCCAACTTAGCGAAAAGTTTGTGTTGACGCAATCTTTCGAGGACCATTTTCACGTGTTTCCGATGTTCAGATTCCGATGAAGAATAAACGAGGATGTCGTCAATGTAAACAACAACACATACATCTATGAGCTCTCTGAGGACATCGTTCATAAAATATTGAAAGGCTGCCGGGGCATTGCAAAGTCCGAAGGGCATGACCTGATATTCAAATAGCCCATACTTGGTGCGGAAGGCCGTCTTCCATTCATCGCCCTCTTTTACTCGTACCAAGTGGTAAGCTCCTCTAAGATCCAGCTTTGTATATATGCATGCTTTTCTGACTTGGTCCAGGAGTTCAGGGATCAAAGGTAACGGATATCTATTCTTAACGGTGATCTGGTTCAGGGAGCGATAATCGATACAAGTTCTAAGGTCTCCTTCCTTTTTTGGAACGAAGAACAAAGCTGAAGAAGCAGGGGACTTGGAAGGACGAATAAACCCATTTGCCAGGTATTGATCCAGGTATTGTCGAAGGTGAAGGTTCTCAGGCTCGGTGAGGGCATAAATTCTACTACAAGGAGGAGTAGATCCAGGTATCAGGTCTATCTGGCAGTCATAAGACCTATGAGGAGGTAGAGAGTTAGCCTGATCCTTCCGGAAAACATCTTGGTATTCTAGGTATTCGGGAGGTAACTGGGGAGTCTCTGAAGAAATTGCGGCCAGTGCAACACCAGGTGGAGGGTGACAAGTAGAGACACATTCTGGAAACTGGACCGTTCTTGCTCACCAATCAATCAGAGGATTGTGTTTCTCTAACCAAGGTATTCCTAGAATAATCTGAAACTGAGGGGCCTTGATCACATCGAACACGATCTTCTCATGGTGTCCATCTTGACTTACTAGCGTCACCTCTTGAGTGGTATGCGTTACTGGCCCGGAGGCTATCTCTGTACCATCCACCGTAGTAATGACGTCCTTTACAGCCTTGGGACAAAGAGTTAGATTCATCCTCAAAACCATTTCATGATCCACATAATTGCCGATGGCACCGCTGTCGACGTAAGCTTCAATTGCATGTAATCGATCCGGATTATCAGGGCTAATGAGGACCATAGGTATCACGAAATGCGAGGTCACGGAACTGGTTTTCACGCTCGGCAAGAGGACCTCTATTCTTGTCGGGCGAGGTCGTTTCCCTGCTCAGAGTTTGTAACTTTGGTAACTGCAGCTCCTACTGCCTTCTTGGCAGGTTTCACCGGACAGTCTCGAAGAAAGTGCCCTGAGTTTCCGCAATATAGGCATAATTGCAACTGTTTCCTCCTTTCCCGCTTCCTTTGTGTTAGAGGACCTTTCAGACCCCCTATTTGCATGGGTTCCCCGGAGTCTACTCCCTTGGAAGGAGTTGGCGGTTTGGAAAATATTCGAGCATCAAACTTGGAACGATCGGCCTTCCTGTTCTGCAGCCTGTGATCTATTTGAACGACCAAGTCTATATAATCCGAACAGTCTTGTGGGGGATTCACTACTTGGGCTAAAACGTCTTTGAGCTCTCCACGTAGACCTCTATAAAACAGCGTAATCCTTTTGTCCTCAGGCCATTGAGTTTCCACTATTAGTCTATTGAAAGATGCAATATAAGCCAAAAGGTCTTGATTACCCTGTCGCAACGAAAGAAGTTCATTGTCCAAGGCCTGCCCCTGTGAATGTCTTGCGAACAGTTTTTCCATACTAAGCTGAAAGGCTTGAAAATCATGGAGAACCGGATCATCTTGATTAACTAGAGGGATCGACCAGTCTGCCGCATTGCCACTAAGGTACGAAAGTACAAAAGCTACTTTTGCTTGATCAGTTGGAAAGGCTGCTGGCCGGCATAAGAAGTGCAACCGGCACTGATTGATAAATACTGCAAACCTCTTTGGGTCACCAGAAAATCGTTCGGGCGGAGCCAGAGGTACATTCCCAGGTAGGTTGATCTGCACTGGATTCATAGAGGATGTTGAAGGAAGATTTGCCCCTGATGCGGGTAACGGGGTCTGTCCGGCTTGTGACTGTAGCACTTGTCTAGCAAGATTGTCTGTTCTCTCCTTGGAAATAATTAGTTCCCTTCTTAGAGCATTCGTTTCCTGACGAGCTGCATGCACTTCTGCCCTTAGTTCCCCAAGTAAGGGGGTCAGTATCCGAGGTTTCCATAGCGCCTGGGCGAGAGTTTTGCGGTAGGCTTTGCGTTCTGTAACGCTCACCTGATTCTCGCAGAGGCGCCGGTCTTGACTGGGCGACTACCGTATCTCCAAAGGTGATGTGTAGCACCCGGTTGGCTCTTGGGCTGGACCTCTGTGCACTGTATGCCTGACGTGTAGAGTAAGATGTCTGCAGATAGAAAATATGGGGTTAATGAACTGGGGTTATTGGGGTGTCCCTATCTCTTTCCTCTTCTCCTCTCCTGTAGACCCCCAAAGGTTAACGCTCTCACCTTAGGTAAGTGAATGCCGAGCTCTCCATCTGCCTCGGGGCAGGGTGCTGTAACCAGTTTCTTCACTGGATAGGTAGCGCAGGCCTCTTGACTTCAGAGGACTGCTGTCTGTCGTTTACTGCACGAACGGTAAGTTTTGAGTCATTCAAATGTCTTTAAAGTCTTTAGTAATGATGTCTCTTGTTTTGCAGGGTTCCGGCGATGGCGGATGACGGGCTGAAGTGAGTTGAAGATGGAGCCCGTGTGATGAAAAGAAGCGCCTGGAAGCACGTAAGTAAGCGCTTGTTGCCTGCTTCACGATGCGCTCTAACTGTCTTTTTATTTTGCAGGTACGAGTTCGGAGCGGCTGCAGGGTGCCGGAATACCCACTGGATTAGATGTGGAAAGGAGTAATGGCACGTGAGTATTAAAGTTCCCCAATGTCTTTAAACGCACCTTGTTTTGTCTTTCAGATGCGGGATGCAGCGCCGAAGGCCTCCGGAGCGTGCGAAGAGTTGGTAAGCTTTTGTCTTTCAGATGCCGGAATGCAGTGTGAAGACCTCCGGAGCGCACGAAGAGTAGGTAAGCCTTTGCCTTTCAGATGCCGGAATGCTAACCTGTTCTTTCTTGTCTTTATAGGTGTTGCTGAAGACTGGATTCAGGATGGTAAGCCTTTGCCTTTCAGATGCCGGAATGCTAACCTGTTCTTTCTTGTCTTTATAGGTGTTGCTGAAGACTGGATTCAGGATGGTAAGCCTTTTTCCTTAGGCCCAGGACCGGATGCAGAAGACACGATGAGCGTTCTGCTGCAGAGGTTGCAGAATAACGCAAAGCAAGATTCATCCACCGGGTGTGCTTTAAATAGCCTCCTGTAGTGCTTCGGTGTCTCCTTCCACAGCCACGCCTAGGTAAGAAAAGAGTTCCTGCTTTCCAGAAGAGTTCCAGTGTTCTGAATCTAGGGAGTGGCTCCAGCCCCACCCAACAGGAAAAGTAGTTCCAAACAGAAGGGGATCAGAGGCTCAACTGGCAGGCAAGTAAGCAGCATGGTCTGCTGCAGGTAAGTCCACCCAAGCATTATGAGCCCGGCGCTTCCAGCGCTGGGACTGGGCATATTTATGAGCCTGGTGCCACTGGCGCCAGGACTGGGTCCAAAAGGTCCCAATTGGGACTGGTTGGCACTCGGAACCTGGGTTATGGATCTGCTTCCAAGGGAGTTGGGAAAACCCTGACCTTTTGGAAGCAGAGATCATGACAGTCCCCTCCTCCAACTGGTGTACCAAGCTCCTGTACTGCTACTCGGAAAACCTAAAAGGTGGAGACTTAATGCTCATTCTGCCACCAAATATTCTGCCAGCATCTGAAGACCTGGACCTCGATATCATTGCTCTTTACAAGACATGGTGCAAGGCCAGTTGGTCACTGCTTTTCCCTGATGGCTATAAGATCATCTCCAAGCCTCGCCCTAGCCGTACAGATGGTGGGGTTGCTCTTATCTTCCCTGAGTGGATCTCTTCTTCCCTCATACCCACCCAGCATTAATCTTCCTTCGAGAGCCTGGTATGCAAGCTTGTCATCTCACCCATCACCTCCCTGACCATTTCCCCCATCTACAGGGCACCTGGCTCTACCACCCTGTTTGTCTCTGAATGGGCTGATTTCTCTTCCTCTCTCCTCACAACCACTACTAAACTTGCTCGCATGGGTGATTTTAACATCCAGCTTGACTCCTCAAGCACGCCATCTACTCTCTTCTATGACCTCTGCACCTCACTCTCCCTCTCCATTCTCCCTTTTGGTCATACCCACTCGGAGGGACACATTCTTGATGCCTTCATCCACACTGATCTTTCACTCTCCTCCCCACTGATCACACGACTCTCCTGGTCAGACCACTCTCTCGTCTCCTCTCACCTGGGCCCTCTCAGCCTCTGACCTCACCCCCCTAGCCATGCCAACCTTGTTCATGAACATCCGGTCGATGAAATGAGTGTCAGCTGCTGCCTTTGCAGCTACCTACATCCCTCCCTCTCTCCCCACTACAGACTCTACCTAAGATGCTGCTCTAAGCAACCTGCATCTCGCCATCACCAATACCCTTGACATTCTTGCCCCAGTCATGAGGATCCACGTGAAACACGCCTCACAGCATAACACCTGGTACTAGTGCGAACTTGCAGCCCTGAAACACAAGTGCAGACCTGGAGAACGGAAGTGGCAGACCTCAGGCTAACCCTCTGACAAACTGGCATGTTCCATACTCCAAAGGCAATACCGAGTCTCCATCCGCACCAAGAAAAGGGCCCACATCCAGGCTTGCATCGCTTGTACATCCAACAATATGGCTGAACACTTTAAAATCTGCAGGGAACTAGCCAACCCCTCCGCAGTCTCCTCCTCACATCTTCCCTCCCAGTCCCACTGCAATGCACTGGTCACACACTTCACTGCAAAACCTCAGGACATCCTGTGCACCCTTGTATCCCTCTCCTCCACCCCTTGCCCCACCCCTTTGTCTCCTATGGCCTCCGTCCCATCCTCCCTCTGCCTTTCTCTCCTACCACACCTGATGAGGTCACCAGAGCTGTCCGTTCCATGAAAGTCTCCTCCAAACAGGTTTCCCCCTGCTCCTCCGGAACCATTAAGGACAATATTGGCTCCCTTGCCCCTGCATTCGCTGATTTCTGCAACCACTCTCTTGCTACTGAATCTTTCCCCTCCTCCTTCAAGCACTCCTTTGTGTGCCCTCTCCTGAAAAAACCTTCTACAGACCCATCTTGTCCAGCCAACTGCTGCTCCATATGTAGCACCCCCATCCTTGGGAAACTCTTGGAGAAGCTGGTCTTCCTCCAACTGACCCAGCACACTGAACTTGTTGGTTGCCTCTATGACCATCAATCTGGTTTCTGAGCATCCAGATGCAGAAACTGCTGTTCTGAACCCTTGTGAGGCACTGCTCACACCTCTTGATTGCAACTTTCCAGCTGTTCTCATTCTACTTGATCTCTCCTCTGCATTTGATGCGGTTAACCATTCCATCCACATAAAACAGCTCCACGATACCCTAGGTATCTTGGAGTGGGCACTGGACTGGCTGAACTCCATCCTCAGTGACCGCCCATCCCAGGTTATTCTGGGCTGTTTCTCAGGGTCAGAGTACAAAGACATGAGAGGAAATTTAAAAAAAACCTTGGGCAAGAAATGATTTGAAGATGTATTCACCGCATGCCAAGGATGGAGATAGCTGTTTCAACTGTGGCAGGTTAGGTCATTATGCATACTCTAAAAATTGCCCGGCTATTGGACAGAAATGCGGGAACTGTTGAACAAATGGACACTTTGCGAATACTTGCAGGCATAAAAAGAGGGTATTTATGGTGCAAGAAGAGGAAGAGTCTGATGAAGAAAGAGTCATAGTAATTTATGAACTACCTGGAGGGGAGTTCAAATGTCCAAGGTGAGAAGTCATTTTAGACAACTTGAAGTTAGTTGTCATGGTGGACAGTTGTTCAACCTACACTCACAACATTAGGAAGACCTGGCAGAAGCTTCTTGTGGAGGGTCTCAAATGTACTCTGAAGACACCTGATATAAGGAATCCTGGTGGGTTTAAAGGCTCAAAAATATAAATCAAAGGATGGTTCAGCAGCATCATACAATTCAAGGATCGACAAGCCCAGGTGAAGGTATATGTGGCAGAGAAGGGAGTAAATGTAATTGGGTGGAGAGACCAGGCAGCGTTGCGGATCAGATTGGATCCTTGCGAGGAGGAGCATGTACTATTAGTGAGCAGCAACAGTGAACAAGTGAATAAAACCGGGACAAATCCAGCAGTGTTCCAGAGGGTTATGGCACACGCGTCAAAGGGACTGGTTGGACCTTTTGTACATCAGGATGATATAATCATTTTTGGCCTAGGTGCTGATGAGCATGATAGACGACTGAATGAAGCGTTAACCAGATTGACTGTTAGAGGACTGAAAGTTGAATGGAGCAAATGCAAGTTCAAGGTAGAGGAAGTTGAGTACTTAGGGCATATTGTGAATGACAAAGGTAGAAGCCCTGAAAGCAATCAAAGACTCTTCTGATCCCACTACAAAAGATGAACTCAAATCATTTCTAGGGTTGTGTGAGTATTACAATAGGTTTGTAGAGAATTTCGCCAGCATTACTGAACCTTTGAGAAAGTTGTTGAGAAAAGATGTAAAATTCAGTTGGGATGATGAATGCAAAACTGCAGCTGAATACATCAGAGAAGGAATTTGTGGAGCTGTAGAGTTAGGAGGTTTCGTGTTTGGAAAACAGACTAAACTCACTGTAGATGCCAGTGGAATTGGCTTAGGGTCTGTTTTGTCTCAGGTTTCAGAAAATGGTCAGGAGAATGTTATAAGCCACGCATCCAGAGCAATTACTGACACTGAGAGCAGATATTCAGTTATAGAAAGGGAAATGTTAGCTTGTGTCTGGGCAATCAGTTACTTTAGAAAATACCTATGGGGAAATAAATTTGTGATGCACACTGACCACAAACCATTAGTAGAGGTACTTACAGTATGTGGTATTTGCAAAGCTACTCCTAGATTAGCCAGGTTAAGTTTTAGACTGCAAGATTACCACTTCGTGGTGAAATATGTTCCAGGGAAAAGGAACCAAGTGGCAGATTTTCTGTCAAGATTGCTTTTAGTTGGTTCCAATACTGATATAAGTGAGGACATTGAGGTGGTAACAGCTGTGTTCGATGTGACATCAAGGGAGGTGTGGTTAGATGAACTCACAAAATACCAAGTTTTAGTCAAAGCCATTATTTTTACCAGGATTGGTTGGCCAGATAAGAAGGTGTTGGTTGATGAGTGTGCAAAATACTGGGACATTAGGAAGGAATGCTCAGTGGAAGATAAGTTATTACTCAGAGGGGACAAACTAATTCCCCCTTAACCTTTACGGATGGAATTGATTGAGAAGGTTCATCAGGGACACCCAGGTATCTCAGGTATAAAGAATAAAGTAAGGGCCAAATATTGGTGGCCAGGTGTTGACATAATGGTTGAGAGATTTGTGAGAGATTGTTGGCCTTGCCTTGACAATTGTGACAAGAGTTGCAAGAGTTCAAAAAACGAGACCATTAGCTTGTCTAAAGTTGAATCGCCATGGGACATTGTAGGACCGTATGGGGATCTAATGCATGAAAACAGATTTATGATTGTACTTGTGGATTACTGTTCCAGGTGGATGGAAGTCAAATTAGTAAACAAAATTGACACCGGTGAGATGATAACATTTTTATCGCAAATTTTCAGGAGAGAGGGTTATCCCAAAATTGTGATAAGCGACAATGGGGTCCAGTTCAAAAGTAAGGAAAATAAAGATTTTGCCAGACATTTGGGGATTCATTGGAGGTTTTCAGCATACTATCATCCTCAAATTAACGGCATGGTAGAAAGATGTAATAGAATTTTGGTGGAGACAACTGAGCAAGCTGTGAGGAACAATATGCCTATAGAGGAGGAACTCAAGGAAAAGGTTTGTAATAGTAGGGTTTCTGTCAGAAGGGACACAGGTACATCTCTGTTCGAAATGATGAGAAGCAGGGAACCCAACACGTTGCTTAACCCTGCTTGAGTTAACAACTGGAAGGAAGAAGGATGTGCTAAGAAATATGTTCAGCAAGAGGAGAAGGACAAGTTGAGAATTGGGGTGATTTTGTTAGGATAAGGAAGGGACGTGCTGTGAGAAAAGGAGATTCCAAATACTCTGATCTTGTGAAAATGATAGAAGTGTTTAAGCGTACTGTTAGAGTTCAAGCTGGCATGGTGTGGAATATGGATAGGATCAGTAAGTGGAATTGTATTGGAGGTGGTGTAGGTGAACGAGTGAGAAGAAAGGAAAATAGAAGGACAATTGAATTATTTGAGGATGACACACATGAATGTAAGCAGAGAGGATGTGCACCGAAGAGATGATGTGGATGGTGAGAGAATAGTGCAGAGGACGAGAGTCAGGAGACTTCCAGTGTGTTTCAGAGACTATGTAATAGATTAATGGACCGCCATACGCTGGAGGGAAATTTGTTCGTAGTTGCATTCGTTGAAGGTATATCAAGTTTTGCATGTAGTCAAAACTTTTGTTTTTTCTTTTATCCTTTTTGCAATTTTGTTCTTTTTGTATGGTTTCTGGGGGAGTAGCGTAGTATCTCAGTTGTGTTTGTATCTGTGCATTATGATGTCATTTGTATATTATTGTATTCCATCTGCAATTGTATTTGGTTATGCAGGCGGTGCTGTTTGCATCTGCATGTCAAAGATTTTTGATTGAAAGGTGGAGAGGGTTTGAGTGCAATGGAGTGGTTGTTGGTACAGTTGTATGGGAGACTGCTGGCAGTGGATGCAAGCAGGGTGCTGGGTTAGTCATTAAATGAACGTAGCTGTGTTATCCATCAAGAAGCGTCTTGATTACTTCAGCCTTCTTCTATGGGATCACACCCTTCTCTTTCATCTAAACCCAGAACTGTTAGAGTCATCTTCGACTCCTCTCTTTTCCTCATCCCTCACATTCAGGACCTTGCCAAGAAGTCCCACTTTCAGCTCCACCTCCTTGAAGGAATTCTTCCTTTCCTCATTTTCCCCCAGAAACTCAATGTCTCTAGAGTACTGGTTCTCTCTAGGCTAGACTACTGCAATAGCCTTTTTTTCTTAATCTACCCTCTTCTTCTCTATGACCCCTCCAGCTAATCCAGAATAGGGCTGGAGGACTTATACTTGGCCTCAAGCCCAGGAACTGGATCTCTCCAGCCCTAAAGACTCTCCACTGGCTCCTGATTGCTGCAAGCAACAAATTCAAATCCCTCTGCATCATCCACAAGGCTGTCAAAAGCCAGGGACCATGCTATCTACAACTGGTTCTCACTAAATACTCTTCATCCAGATCTTTATTTTCCTCTGGTGCAACTCTTGAGGGTAGCAATGTGGACCACGGCCAAGAAGCCTACAGTGGGATTGCACACCCTTAATCTAGCTCAAAGTCTAAAAAAACATTAAATTATAGCCTAGATAATGCTACCTTTTTCGTTAGTGGTTAGTCTGTTGTGAATAACATTGCTGTCACTGATGCTTTATGAAGCAAAAACAGCTGTATTTTATTTTATTAAACAATCTGCAGCCTTTGCCAAAAACGCTAAAAATGCCAATGCATGGAGGCGCTGTTGCGCGACTCACGAAATGGCTGCTGCCTGAATGTGCTCCGGCAGAGGCTCGGGAAACACATAGAATCCTGCATTTTGGCTGTGCTGCTGGCCACGCGAAGTAGAGGAACATACGTCGGCGTGCCTGCTACACATACGGCAGGGACCTTGAGGCGCGAGGAGCCGGAGGGGACCATGCTTTGTTGAACATTATTGTGGCGGCCTGTCCCCTTCCCCCCCTTGGCGGCCGCCATTTCTGCCGGAGATGTGGACCCACCGTATCGGCCTGGCCGACTGTGGGGATGGAGTACCTTCCCGGGCTCTGCCTGCTACGGGACATCCGTGTTGCCAGTCCCGCTACCTGTGGAGCTGTGACCAGTAGAATACCAGCGGAGTGCGCATCAGCGCGCAGGGAGCCTCCATCCTCTTCGGGCTCCAGGCCGGGCGGCTGTGCAACGGAAGGCGCTCTTTGGCCGCCTGGTGTGCTGGTCTTCGGGAACCCTAATCTTTTGGACGGCGGGGGGTGGCCCCAGCCCAGCTCGGATTCTAATTGTGGCAGCAGAGGGTTCTTGTGACACAGAACTGGGGCGCCGCTGCATCAGAACCTGGCGGTGAGTTGGGGGGCCGGGCAAGGAGAGACTATGGCTCATGCTGACCCCCCAGGTAATTGTGGGCCCCCCCATGCGGTGCGAAACGGGGGGTTCTCCCCTTGGTGCTGGAGCTACACTTGGTTCTTTCATCCCCATGCCCCCCTACGGTTTGAGTCCAGGACGGTGGTGGGATAACAGCCCCAATGTGGATAACACTCGAGAGACGGTGGCGGTGGGACGCCACACATCCCACTCGAGTGGCTCAATAACGGTGCCGGGGCACCTCCCCGGGTCTGGACATTTGGTTTCCTCACTGCTCGCCTGGCACTCTGCTGATTCCTGACTCCTAGCCTGCGTGCTGCACCTGGACAGCGGTCTTGTGTAGTCTACAGGGGGGGAGACGTGTGGTGAAGTGGTCCTATACTCCGCAGAAGCTGCTCAATGTCAGTGGCGCTTGACTGACATGATCAAGGTACATTGTCTGAACACAGCGTGGCTGGCCCCCTTCTGACCCTCGCATTGCTGTGGGCTTTATGGGATGTGGAGGACGGTACCAGCACGACGGGGTTACTCCTCAGAATCTTGACTGCATCACGGTCCCCTACACTGGGCTCTGTGGTCTCCTCCTCTCCTTCCACCTCCTGAGTGCCTGTGGGGTCCTCTGCATTTAATTCTCAAATACTCTGTGGTGGCAATTGAGGTATTGGGAACCAGAAGAAACAGTCAAAGATGGATCAGTATGCCCGCGCCGACCCTCTGCAACAAAGCGACAACCCTGGTTCCCCTCAATTGGACATTTCTATGCTTAATCAAACACGGCTGGCGCTTAAAAGTAGTACGGACAGTCTGGGTGCCAAAATAGACGCACTTACTTGTAAAGTGGATGTCTCCGCAATTCAAATTGATAAACTGTGTGGCATGATGTCTGAGGCAGAACATCGGATTGGGTCTGGTGAGGACAAGATTGCGGAATTACAACGTGAGGTGGCCTCCTTGCAGCAAACGGTCAAAAAGGTGGTCACCAAGAATGATGACCTGGAGGGTAGGTCTAGAAGCAATAACATTAGGATTACTGGGGTTGCGGAATCCACTCCAATAGACAACATGGAGGTGATGGAAAAACCACTCAGAGAGATTCTAGACAACCCGCTGGTCACGGACATGTTCATGGTGGAGCGGGTCCACAGATCATTAGCGGTTAGACCACCCCCAGGGGCCCCTGAGAGGGCTATAATAGCTTGCATCTTTAATTACCGTGACCGAGACACTCTGCTTCGGCCTGCGCGTGCTAAAGGGTCCTTGAGGTGGGGCTCAGCAACTATTCGACTGTTTCCGGATCTCAGTCAGCAGGTGCAGGAGCAACGGAAACCCTTTTAAGCAGCAAAAAACACCCTGAGAAAGAAAAACGTACAGTATTCAATGTAAATCTGCTAAATGCAGGCTGGAGCATGAGGGGAAAACCATATTCTTCACATCGTTTGAATCTGCGGAGAGGTTTGCCCTGGAGATTCCAGCTCCAAGAGCATCACCTGCCCACTCTCCCTAAACAAACTTGGGGGGCTTGTACCCCCTTTATACTTGTGGACGGGTCCCAGTCCTCCAGCAACGTGATTTCCTAGCTCTCAGTTAGATATGGTCCAATTCCTAGGCGCGAACAGTGGCATCAAGCCAAATAATACATATGGTACCCGAGCCTCTCGCCAATGGAAGGCACAGCGGCTGCCGGCTCCCCCCAGTGCCCAGCGGCACTCTATTGGGTTAAGGTGTTATGTTTGTAGGTTGGGGCATGGGGGGTAGGTTATGGTGGCCGGTAGGTTGTTGTTTCTGGCATGGTGGGGGGGTTAGGGTCAGTTATGATTGTTCTGTTGTATTATGGTCAAGGGGATGGGGTGGGCGGATTTTCCCTTCCGGGTACATAATGCTCTATGTGCATCTTGATTTGGTAATATGCTCTTATAGCCTTACACCAAATGATACCTCTGGGGCATCAGTCCCTACAAGTAATGCAAAGCTAGCCATAATGTGACCGTCTCCCCGGGACCACAGGCCCCTGCTAACTCTGACATAATTTTGCTCACATGGAACATTCAGGACTTCACTAATGCAAAAAAGACACGTCTCATTTCCAACTATGTGAGAACCCACCAGGTTAATGTCCTATGTATACAGGAGACACGTCTGGGGAAGGATCACAAGCTCCCTGCCCTGTCAGGTTGGGGTATTCACAGATATGGGTCCTCCTATTCTACACACTCCCGAGGTGTTGCAATATATATATACATCATTCTCTGGAATTTAAACTTCACAAATAGGTGTCGGATAGTGAAGGTCAGTTCCTATTGGAGGTTGGGGAGATCGCGACTTCGCCCGTCCTATTCATAAATGTTTATGGCCCTAATTATGACTCCCCCGATTTCTTCCAGGCATGCTCGGAACACCTATGAACTTTCCCGGGATATGAGGTGGTTTGGGTGGGGGATTCTAACTTAGTCCTTTCCTCAACATTAGATAGATCAACATCGGCCCTAAGGTTGCCTCCCCGTGCAGCACAAAAATGGCAATCCATTGCGTCCGATTAGTCCCTGTTTGATATCTGGCAATGGCACCACCCCGATGCTCCGGAATTCACGTTTCGCTCTAACGTGCATGGGAGTTCGTCTAGGATCGATTACATCTATAAGGGGGTAATTCATGTATTATTTGCCCATAATAAAACGGGATTTGTGTGCCATTCTGCCCGCAAATCCCCATTTGTTAAACAGGGATTTGCGGGCAGAATGGCGCACAAAAAACGATGTGGCGGATAGGGCGGTGATTCTCCCCCGTACCCTTTCGGATCACTCCTCGGTGCTTGTGAAATTCAAGGGCCCTTCATCCCCCCCACAAGCAACTCCGTTGGAGGTTTTGGGCTTGGGCACTGGAAGATACGGCGTTCCGGGAAGATCTGCGCCAGGCCATTGTAGAATTTTTTCAGCTGAACGCAACATCCGTCCCTAGTCCGGATGTCGTATGGGAAACCTTTAAGGTGTTTCTGTGGGGTTGGTGCATGGCACAGGAAGGGGGGGGTACTGAAAAGTATCCGCAGAGCGATTGCTCTTAAAGAGAAAGAAATTAAGAACTTGGAGCTCCTTCAAGAGAAGACAGACTCCCTCGTGCTTCAGGCCGACCTTGCGGCTAAGAGACGGTAAATTCGGGCCTTAATGGATAGAGAAGAGCGATTTTTATGCGAACCTGTCGCAGCATCGAGATGCGGGGAGGGAGATCGTCTGAGCAGAACCCTTGCATGGGCCATCAGAAAGGAGAGTCGCTTGGACCCCATACTAGAAGTGGAACCCATGGGGGGAGAGCCTACCAGGGATGCGTGGAGATAAATGAGATATTTCGCCAATATTATGGGCAGTTATATTCTGCCCATAGCACTGCTGGGCACGATGACATTGCCCAATATCTTGACAGGGTGGCCTTGGGCTGGCTTGACTCGGAGGTGGGAGTGCTCCCTAATGACCCCCCCCACAGAAGAAGAATTCCGCAAGGTCATAAAGTCGCTCCTGAATGGTAAGGCCCCGGGAACAGACAGGATAATGGCTCAATTATACAAGGCCTTTCCAGATCTACTTATCCTTCACCTATGCAAGATGTTTGAGGAAGCAGAATCCTCTGGAGTACTTCCGGAGTCCACCAGGACTGCTCTAGTCACGGTGCTAATGCAGCCTAATAAAGACCCATAAAAATGCTCATTTTACCATCCCCTGTCACTGATAAACATTGACAATAAAATCTTCGTGAAGTTACTTTTGGACCGGCTCCTCCCCAATATGCCCGCTCTGATCCTCCCAGATCAGGCGGGATTCATTCCGGGTCGATTTACTCAGAAT
Organism: Ambystoma mexicanum; assembly: GCF_040938575.1. NCBI lineage: Eukaryota > Metazoa > Chordata > Amphibia > Caudata > Ambystomatidae > Ambystoma > Ambystoma mexicanum. The sequence goes on along the minus strand of NC_090935.1, from coordinate 229,214,783 downwards.
AATCTGCGAAAACTATTCACCTTAATACACAATGTGAACCCGGACGTCCCTATTGCAGTGGTGGCCTTGGATGCGGAAAAGGCATTTGATTCGGTTGAATGGCCTTTCCTGTTCGAGGTCCTCCACTGCACGGGCATTGGTACCACGTTTCTTCATTGGATCTGCCTTCTTTACTCAGCCCCACGGGCACTGCTATACACAAATGGAATTCAATCTGCTTCCATTTATCCTGCTTAGGGCACTAGGCAGGGTTGCCCATTTTCCCCCTCTCTTATTCGCCCTCGCCATTGAGCCGGTGGCCTGCTCCCTGAGGGAGTTTCACTTCCACTGCGGAGTGACAATTCGCTCACATGTATTTATTGTTTCCCTCTACGCGGATGACATGCTGTTATATATAAAATACCCCCGGACCAATTTACGGCCCGTGATGGAGGAGATATCTACATTTGGTGCGTTGTCCGGTTTCCAAATAAACTGGTCTAAATCTGAGGTGCTTCCACTCACGGCTGGGGTTGCTCCGCAAGATGTGGGTGAGATCTTCGCTTGGTGTCCACAGGGAATCCGCTATTTGAGTATAAGAGTGTCCACTTCCCCTACACAGCAGTTCGAGGAGAATTATGTCGCTGCCCTGAAGCACCTGGGACATAGAGTAGACACATGGGTACACCTCCCTATTTCCCAGGCAGCCCGTATCCCTCTATCCAAAATGGTTATCCTACCGAAACTTTTATACATTTTTAATAACGTCCCGATATGGCCCACTGCATCCTTCTGGAGCCGCATAAAGTCCCTGATGTCTAGGCTGATTTGGGCAGGGAAGCGACCCTGCATCTCCTTGCGTACAATGTGCAGCCCATATGCCCATGGGGTGTTGGAGGTCCTCAATCTGTTTCTTTACTACCTAGTTGCTAAGATCCAATATTCAATTTGGTGGTGGTCCCTGACGAATAATTCTCCACATTCGCTTCTTATGAGATCGATCGCCCAGACTGATGATCTTAGAGGCTTCCGCTGGGCCACCCGGGAGCATCACGTGAGGGCGGAGGTCCAACCCCTGGAGATTACGCTCAAAGCCTGGGATCAACTAGCAAACTAGTGGGGCGGGATGGGACCGTGGTATTCACCCATGATGGCTATATACATGGTCTGAGTGATTCCTCTTACATAGGAGCATATCTTTATTCGTCCTTTTCAGAATTTGTAAATCTACACCCAAGGAGACGTGGTACCACAAGGTAAATTTATAGCTTGGGAGGAACTTAAGGCCAGGGGTGACTTGACTCTGGTTACCCTGTTGCTGTATTTCGGCCTCTGGGAGGTATTGAAATTTAGGTGGCCTGACTTCCCAAACACTCCTGAGGCTTTCCCAAAATTATAGTACGTTGTAGCCCCGACCTCTCCTAGAAAAGTGATCTCGTCCTTATATAGTTCAGCTCGTATGCTTGGGTCTCCTCCCTCGCCCTCATGTGGGGTCAAATAGGAAGAAAGACAGTATGGCACACTCACTGTCAGAGGCTCAATGGGGATTTATACTGGCTCAGACAGAACAAATCGATCTCCATCAACAATACACAGTTACCTTGGAAAGGGGTCACACGGCTACTGTCTGTCCTGCACCGATCTGTATTTCAGCGAATTCAGCAAGTCAAACCTCGATGCAGCCTCAAGCCTTCCCTATTCACTCTAATGCGACTCCACCGTCCATTTTCTATAAAAGATGGCAACTCATTACCATTGCGTTTCTATGTTAGCAAGCTATATGTGTATATTATTCATGGTGCATTTCAGCATATATATTGGTTATGTTATATTCTTTGTTTCTAAATGCACGTTTGACCTAGTGTCCGTGTTGCTTCATGGTGAATGCATATCTGCGTTGTGTCCATAGTACTTGCATGTGTCAGTTAGCAGTGAGTTCACTCGCACTTTCCATACTTAGTTACAATCAGGTTCATTTCTACTTGTATTTGTCTGGGATAGTGCCGATACGGTTGCCTTAGCACATAGCGTTTCACACCTTTAGAGTATTGGGGCACAGGAGGGATAGTCACCATGAATGATGTATTCATCTGTCTCTCGACTGTGTGGTTACCATGTTTAAATGTCCAGTGCACAGACGATTCAGTAGAACAACTAGTTTGCACATTGAGCTTTGGGCTCCTATTACCTTGTACCAACTCTTTCATCCTCTTCATCTCAGTACTTCAGTGATTATGGGAGTTGGCGTCCATAGATGTCAGCAGACATATATCGTTTAGATAGTTTTTCTCTGTAGTTTTACATGAGATAACATATTCACATAAAGGTATACCAAAAGCGAAAGGGTGTTTGTTGGAGTTTTGTGTCTAGGTCAAGGATGGGGAATTGACCTAAGGAATATTGGGAAGAGATTTCTTTACTTCCTCTACAAGGAGGAACAAACAGCTGACAGTAGGCCATTAAGGTTTTGGGTATTACAGGGTCTTCCTCATGGGAAAGGGGAATTCCGCGTGTCATACAATGAAGTCATGACATCTCCCTAGTAATTCTCACCTCTCGTGTGATTCTCCCTTATATAGCCACCCTCCAGGGTCAGGATCAGTTTGTGGCTGCTGTCTCCTGGCCACATGAGAGGAGGTCGCCACTGGGGAATCTATGATGACGCAATATGATTCTTCACATACCCTTCCCCTAGGTTGCTGGTGGTTCTTTCAGCACCTATTGAAAAGGGGAAAGGAAGTCCATGTTACCCTGTTCTTTTCCTTTCCTGTGTTCCATTGTAAAACAATAGGGCTGTAAATCTAAGAACCAGTGCATTTGTTTCTTTGCAGAGGCTCATCCGTGTTAATGTGGCATGGCCAGTGACTAGCCTGAATTTTCTGCCTATCCAACTTTATAGCCAAGGCCTCTAACTCAAGAGTCACATAATTGTTCTCCCGTGGGAGGAATTTTCTACTACTATAGAAGACGGGATGCTCGGTGCCATCATGATCTTGTGAAAGAACTGCCCCAGGCCAATATGCAAACCGTCTGTTTGTATGATGAATTCCCACTTGAAATCTGCCTCATTCAACACAGGTCCACTACACAAAATGTGCCTAGGTTTGTCAGAATACAACTGATCTTCCTCTCACCATTTAATTTTCTGGGGTTCAGCATTTTTGAGTTTATCAGTAAGACAGGACGTGATAGATGAGAAATTAGGGCTAAAATGTCTAATATCCAACTAAACCCAAAAAGGCTCTCAGATCTTTCATCATCTTGGGACTTGGGGTTTCTTCAACTGCCTTGACTTTTTCAGCTTGGAGCTGGATCCGCCCTTTCCCTACGAGAAATCCAACATAACTGACTGATATACTAGCCAAATGGCATTTCTTTGGATTTGTTGTAAACCCAGCTTTTCTTAGTGCCCTGGTAACTAAATATAGGTGCTAAACATACTCTCTCCAGGATTTTCTGTGGATGATAATATCACTGATGTATGCTCCATGGAAAGATGCATAGGGTCGGAGGATTTGGTCCATTAACCTTGAAAAGGTAGCCCAGGCCCATAGAAACCAAAAGGTGGCACTTTAAACCGAAAAGAGCCCAATGGGAGAAGAGAATGCTGTTTTCTCCCTATATGTTGGATTAATAGGGACTTGCAAGTACCCATTTGTCAGATCAATCGTGGAAAGGTAAACGGCAGACCCCAATCGATCAATAAGATCATACATTCTGGGCATGGGGTAGCTGTCAAATTGGGAGACCATGTTTACCTTCCTGAAGTTAATGCAGAACCTCCACGATTTATCTGACTTGGTAACTAATACAATTGGGGATGACCACGGGCTCTGAGAGGGCTCAATAATATCAGCCACTAGCATATCTTCTATTTCCTCAACAATGATGTTCTTTCTGGCTTCAGGTGTCAGAGTATTCATATTGGTTTCATCAGACAACAAACTGGTTAATACCATGGTAGTGTCTTCAATGGGCTATTCTCTCAATTTCCTAAGAAGATTTACGTGCTGGATGTGAGTTTTGATCTTTCCTTCTGGTTGCGAGACCCAGTAATCATAAGGCCCTGTCTGCTCTATTATTTTGTAGGGACCATGCCACTTAGAGAGCATCTTGTTGTCAGCTGAAGGGAGGAGAACTAGAACCCATTGCCCGATAGAAAAGCTGTATTAAAATCCTTTTCTATGGTGATAGCCTCTCTGATGTTCTTGGGTACAAATCACGTTGGCTAGTACTATGGATCTAACTGCCATCCTATGTTCTTTTGGTCTATGGGCATCTTGGGATAGTGGTAAAGTAGCTTTCTCTCTTTCTTCCCAGGTAAACATATCAAGCACTTCTCACTGCTCTCTGCCATATAAAAGTCCAAATGGGGAGAATCCTGTTGAGGATTGTGAGGTCTTTATAATGGAAAAAGGGCCCAAGGTGTCATTACATCCCAATTTGTTCCATCGGCTTGAACCAGTTTCTTTACAATGTACTTTAAAGTGTTGTTGAACCATACTACTAAACCATCAGTTCGAGGGTAATATATACAAGCATGCAAAGTTTTAATCTGGAGAATTTCCTTTACTTCTGATATGAGTTTACTTATAAAGGTAGATCCTTGGTCTGTTAAGATATCCTTCGGAAAACCAACTCTCGAAAAAAATGGAATTAAATACTTGAGAATTTGTTGCGTCGTGTTATTCCATAAAGGAAATACCTCAAGGTAATGGGTTGCATAGTATAATATCACCAGTATGTGTCAGTTTCCCAATTTTGATGGCTCAAGGGGTCCAACTATGTCAAAAAGATATATGAAGGATGGGAAGAGGCTGTAATGGAGCTGGAGTGGGCATTTGGATACTGATCTTTGACAAAAGGAGCAAGTGAGCACAATGTTCTTTACATCTACATAGATCCCAGGCCAAGTGAACCAGTTCAGGATATGTGCTTGAGTTTTGGTTGTCCCTTGATTTCCACCTTTCAGGTGGGAATGGGAACAGATTTGTTTGGAATCTGTTGGGAGAGCAGTCATTTACAAACCCCCCCCCCCCCCAGTTGTGAGGTGAAGGTAGGTGTTCCAAGGCAGTGGCAAACTCTGCCCCCTAACCATCCCCAAGGAACATTGGGGGTGACCTGCTGTTGGACGAAGACCTGCACTCTCTGACGCCTGCACCGGTGCCCAGTCTCCTCAGTGGGGGTGAAGGACTGCTGAGGGTGCTAGCCATCCTCGCCAGAGTGGAGATGAAGAGCTGAAGGTATCCTCTTGTCTCTGAGCCCCTGGTTTGGGACCCGCAGCACCAGAAGAAACCAATCTGTTGGATTCCTGTTTTCTGCAGCTTGTGACCATCCTCGAAACCCAGTCAACTGTGTTCTAATGCCTTCCTCCCCATTCCCATTGGACTCAATGGGAATGGGGAGGATGGATGCACCGGCACCATTCGTGAATGGTGCCGGTGCATCCATCAAGGTCTGCGAGCGGGTCCCGGGCCGCCCGCCACACCTGGCAGCTGAAAGGCACCCGCTCACAGAACTCGTAGTTTGCCGGTCCAGAAACAATGGTACCGGCAATGGTACCAGCAAGCTTACCGGTACCGTTGTTTCCAGACCGGCAAACTTGTAATGAGGGCCATTGTTGCAATTTCTTGCCTTTCACTTCTGCTACGTTACCCCGAGTGCTAGCTAAACTTACATTTTGCGTACTCGGTGGTCTTTCCACAGTGGTGGATTTTTGTTACTATTTTTCTAGTATATTTAAATTGTGTATTGGTGTGTTTAATTAAAGTATATATTCATAGAACCTTGAGTTGACATTCCTTTATTTTGGATCTTGTACTATTGCTGTTTGTGTAGCTGCTGTTATGACAGCCCCGCCCCTCTTAAAAGTATGGCCTGCCCACAGCCAACACCAAAACATGAGTTTACAGTTACTCTTCCCTTCCTGTTATCTTCCGCATGCTCCTTTCTCCTGCACTGACAATAGGACTGGGTGCCACGGGGGGAGGGGGGGCAAAATATGCCACCCTCGAGACAAGCCTGGTCACTCTGGGACCACAACAGCGGTGACGTGCCCAGCATGACACCTTTTACCATAACCTCTGGAAATACATGCGACCAATATACCCTAGGGACAGGTGTCTGTGGTACAACTAAAAACACCGCAGAACAACCATCGCATACCTGCGACATGTATTGCTTCTGCCACCGGGAGCCACGGGTCCGCTTTTCTAATGGCTAGATGCGCTCGCGTTAAGTGCAGGTAAATGCAGATGAAGGGAAAACGTGGGGTCCCCGGAATGTGGGAGGGAGGAGGGCCGTGCCCTTCACCTTGCTGCGTGACGCCACCAGGACGTTTGCTGGGAACCAAGCCTGGTCTGGCAGCGGCAGATGCGTGCGCCCGTCTGCATAATGAGCTCCACTGGGAATGCAGCACGCATTCAGCACGCCTTGCTTCCCGTGGGGGGGATCAGCACAGCCCACGGGAGGGCACGAGGGCTGACACACGTTAGATAACCCGGGGGTGGTGGGGGGCACAGCTAGCCGCGTCCAGCGGGGGCACCGTGTGAGCACCTGAGCACAGGAGGGTTTATGTTGCACGTGGTCCCAGTGCCCCTATTTCGTGTATTTTTAGGATGGAGGGGGTCAGTGGGTGGCTGGCAGAGGCTCCGTCGCCGGTCGCCCTGGCAGCGGCTCCGAGCCCCGTCTGTAATCCGCCCGCGGAGCGGAGATGTCCTTGACGGATGCGGTGACCTTGCCAGGGATGGCGACTGCAGAGGAGAAGGAAGCGCCGCGACCATGGGAGGGGAGACGGGGGAGGGGGGCAGAGAGGGTCGAGGCAGGGTGAGTCTTAGGTAGGCGACAGGCAACGAGGATCTGGACAGGGGCAAGAGAGAGTGGGGGGTGGCAGAGACTGTCTAGACCGCGAGGCAGTCAGACGAGGTCTAGCCGGGGCAAAAAGGGGAAAGGCAAAAAGTGGTGCAGGAGAGGATGGTGAAAGAGTAAAGAGTGGTGTGCCTGCAAGATGGAATGGTCTGAGACCGGGCAGGGACAGGCCAAGCAGGAGCAAGAACGGAGATTAGAAGGGGCAAACAGAGAAGGGCTGGTAGGGGCAAGAAGGCATGGGGGCAGTAACGGAGATTAGAAGGGGCAAACAGAGAGGGACTGGTAGGGCAAGCAGGCATGGGGGCAGTAACGGAGATTAGAAGGGGCAAACAGAGAGGGACTGGTAGGGGAAGAAGGCATGGGGCAGTAACGGAGATTAGAAGGGGCAAACAGAGAGGGACTGGTAGGGCAAGCAGGCATGGGGCAGTAACGGAGATTAGAAGGGGCAAACAGAGGGGGGCTGGTAGGGGCAAGAAGGCATGGGGCAGTAACGGTGATTAGAAGGGGCACACAGAGAGGGACTGGTAGGGGCAAGAAGGCATGGGGCAGTAACGGAGATTAGAAGGGGCAAGCAGAGAGGGACTGGTAGGGCAATCAGGCATGGGGGTCAGTAACGGAGATTAGAAGGGGCAAACAGAGAGGGACTGCTTGGGGCAAGAAGGCATGGGGCAGTAACGGAGATTAGAAGGGGCAAACAGAGAGGGACTGGTAGGGGCAAGAAGGCATGGGGGCAGTAACGGAGATTAGAAGGGGCAAACAGAGAGGGACTGGTAGGGGAAGAAGGCATGGGGGCAGTAACGGAGATTAGAAGGGGCAAACAGAGAGGGACTGGTAGGGCAAGCAGGCATGGGGCAGTAACGGAGATTAGAAGGGGCAAACAGAGGGGGGCTGGTAGGGGCAAGAAGGCATGGGGGCAGTAACGGTGATTAGAAGGGGCACACAGAGAGGGACTGGTAGGGGCAAGAAGGCATGGGGCAGTAACGGAGATTAGAAGGGGCAAGCAGAGAGGGACTGGTAGGGCAATCAGGCATGGGGGTCAGTAACGGAGATTAGAAGGGGCAAACAGAGAGGGACTGCTTGGGGCAAGAAGGCATGGGGCAGTAACGGAGATTAGAAGGGGCAAACAGAGAGGGACTGGTAGGGGCAAGAAGGCATGGGGGCAGTAACGGAGATTAGAAGGGGCAAACAGAGAGGGACTGGTAGGGGTAAGCAGGCATGGGGTCAGTAACGGAGATTAGAAGGGGCAAACAGAGAGGGTCTGGTAGGGGCAAGAAGGCATGGGGCAGTAACGGAGATTAGAAGGGGCAAACAGAGAGGGACTGATGGGGGCAAGCAGGCATGGGGGCAGTAACGGAGATTAGAAGGGGCAAACAGAGAGGGACTGGTAGGGGCAAGAAGGCATGTGGCCAGCAAATGCATTCGCCGGACAGAGTCATGAGCGGTGGGTAGGACGAAGGAGCCATAGAAAGGCTGTAAGGGGCAGGTAGACCGGTAAAAGAGGGGCTGGTGATGTCAGCCACATGGCAGTGGCAAGGGGCATAAGAAAGAGGCGGTGTCAAAGGAGTGTTGGCAGAGACGGGATTGCAGGGGCAAAAGTGGAGGCGGGAGCAGGCACCGAGGGACCTGCCATTAACAGGTGGGAGGAGACGCACAGAGAGGGGCACCGAACTGCTCTGAAGAGGAACTTCTTGAGAGACGCCCGCGCGCTCCCAGATGCAATGCAATACATGGGTCGCTCTCTCTAGCGCCCGCTGAGAGGAAACACACACACACGCACACGCACACACACGCACACGTCCCTTGGTCTGCTCACTGTTTAAACTGATATTGCTTTTGTTATCCATTATTGTATTACTGTCTTTTTTCTCCCCTATACCGACAGTTTATTACACGAACCCTGAGGAAGAGCAAGATAGAGTGAAACATATGTTAACTTTGAATAATTATCAATAGGCGACATTGTGACCCGTTTCTTTAATACAACGCCCTGTTAAGGGAATTTTGACACCCTCCACCCCATAGAACGGACTCTAGGAAAGGTAAACCTGCAGCACTCACGGAGGCTGTGCAGCTGCCATCCAGGGCGACTCCTCGCTGCGGGCACGCAGTCAATACCTTTCTCGTGTAGAATTGCACAAACGGCAGCTAAGCGATATTAACTTCTCTCGCTCGAGTTCACTGCGTGCAGGCGGTGTGCAGCAGAATAGGACACACACGCTCAGCCACAGTCATACCCCTGCCCCCCCCCCCTCCCATCTCCCTCTCCGCCCCCCTTCACGTCCCTGCTCTGCAGGCTGCATGCAGTGTGAGCAGAGGATGCTGCTGCCGCCGCCGGGGCAGGGTGCAGCCGGCTGCCAGTCTGCCATGCACAGTGAACCCTTGCCCCATCCGACGGGCTCCGTGCTAGCACCGCGGCCGTGACACAGCCCGCACGTGTCCCGGGGGGGGAGGGGCTGCTGCAGGCACCGGGGGCCCACCAGCACCGTCCTTGGACAGGCCGGGCCATGGGCCGCTCTCTACTGAGGCTGCTGCCGGCGCACACACCTCCTGGTAGCCGGCAGCAGGGGCCAGCTGCGGCCGCGGCGTGGGAGTGAGGGGAGCTCACAGCCAGCCGGGGCTGTAGGAAGAACCGCCGCAGGAAGTGCCCCAGCACGGCGCCGGGCGGCAGCAGGGAAGAGTTCCTCGCCCACAGGTCCCAACCCCACGAGGAACTCTCCACCGGCAGGGGCTGTAGGAGGGGGAGCAACGCGCTGGCAGGAGATCGAGAGAGAGAGTTCATCTGGACTATCAGCACGGGACCTCGAGCACCGGCAGGGGCTGCAGGGGGAGCTCTCCAGCGGCAGGGACTGCAGGAGGAGCTCTCCACCGGCAGAGACTGCAGGGGGGAGAGCCAAGCACTGGCAGGAGACAGAGTTCATCTGGACTAGCAGCACGGGAACTCGAGCACCGGCAGGGGCTGCAGGAGGAGCTCTCCAGCGGCAGGGACTGCAGGAGGAGCTCTCCACCGACAGAGACTGCAGGGGGGAGAGCCAAGCACTGGCAGGAGACAGAGTTCATCTGGACTAGCAGCACGGGAACTTGAGCACCGGCAGGGACTGCAGGGGGAGCTCTCCAGCGGCAGGGACTGCAGGAGGAGCTCTCCAGCGGCAGGGACTGCAGGAGGAGCTCTCCACCGGCAGAGACGGCAGGGGGAGAGTCAAGCACTGGCAGGAGCCAGAGTTCATCTGGACTAGCAGCACGGGAACTCGAGCACCGGCAGGGGCTGCAGGAGGAGCTCTCCAGCGGCAGGGGCTGCAGGAGGAACCGCAGGGAGACTTTCCAAGCTGAGAAACATCCCAGGGACCCGCAGGAACTCACTGACAGCAGCGGGGAGCTCTCCGCCGGCAGGGGCAGTAGGAGGAGGTTCCCGCCGGCCAGGGCAGCAGGAGGGAGAGCCAATCAGTGGCAGGAGAGAGAGTTCATCTGCGACAGCCGCATGGAGACTTTCCACGCGCAGAGACACCCCAGGGACCCGCAGGAACTCACCAGCAGCAGGCAATAGTTGCTCGCTAGGAGCCCTCCGCCGGGAACTGAACTGGGCTGCAGGAGGAGCTTCCCGCCGGCAGGACAGCTAATCGCTGGCGAGAGAGAGAGCGCTCACCTGGAACAGCCGCACGGGAACTCGGGCAGCTGCAGGAGGAGCCGCGGGGATACGTTCCACTCTCAGAGACATCCTAGGGACCAGGAGAAGGCAAGAGCCAGACCCGCTTCAAGAGAATCGAACGGTCTCGGTCGCCTCTCCTGACGCCCCGGGGCCCCGGCATGGGGTACGCGGACCCCTCGGCAGGCAGAGACCTGCTGGGGAACAGGACGCTCCTCTTCATCTTCGTCTGCGCGTTTGGGGTGGTGACTTTGCTGCAGCAGATCCTGTACGGGAGAAACTACCTCAAGAGGTGAGGGGCGAGGGGGGCATGAGGACGCTCAATGCTTCTGTGGGGCACTGGCTGCAGACCCCAGTGGCGCGCTCCGGGCACCTTTCCCTGGGGTGGCGTGGGTAAGGGGAGCAGCGTGCTGGGGGTTAAGGTCATGGCAGTGGCAGATGGGCTGAAGGGCACGGGCATGTGTGACAGGGTTACGGGCTTCTTGCCAAGGCCAGAGACGCGGCAGTGAGTGCTTGAGTCAAGGTCAACGGTTTGAGTGCTTGTGTGAGTGCTCAGCCGCATTGGCCAGCGCTGAGATGCAGGCGGCTGGCATGGAATTCCTGGGAGATGCACACGGTGGTGAGTGCTGGATGAGTGCATCGGGTCACAGGGGTGACGATGCTGAAAGGGAGCTGGGTAATGACATGTAGCAGTGTGGCGGTGACAGGAGGACACAGGCATGTGTGCTCTGGACAGTGGTGGTTGGACGCGAGTGCTTGGGTGAGTGCTCAGCCACATTGGCCGGCACTGAGATGTAGGCGGCTGGCGTGAAATTCCTGGGAGATGCACACGGTGGTGAGTGCTGGATGAGTGCATCGGGTCACAGGGGTGACGATGCTGAAGGGGAGCTGGGTAATGACATGTAGCAGTGTGGAGGGCACAGGTATGTGTGCTCTGGACAGTGGTGGTTGGACGCGAGTGCTTGGGTGAGTGCTCAGCCACATTGGCCGGCACTGAGATGTAGGCGGCTGGCGTGAAATTCCTGGGAGATGCACACGGTGGTGAGTGCTGGATGAGTGCATCGGCTCACAGGTGGGACGATGCTGAAGTGGAGCTGGGTAATGACATGTAGCAGTGTGGAGGTGACAGGAGGACACAGGCATGTGTGCTCTGGACAGTGGTGGTTGGGCGTGAGTGCTTGGGTGAGTGCTCAGCCACATGGGTCGGCACTGAGATGCAGGTGGCTGGCGTGAAATTCCTGGGAGATGCACACGGTGGTGAGTGCTGGATGAGTGCATCGGCTCACAGGGGTGACGATGCTGAAGGGGAGCTGGGTAATGACATGTAGCAGTGTGGAGGTGACAGGAGGGCACAGGCATGTGTGTTCTGGGCAGTGGTGGTTGGACGTGAGTGCTTGGGTGAGTGCTCAGCCACATGGGTCGGCACTGAGATGAAGGTGGCTGGCGTGAAATTCCTGGGAGATGCACACGGTGGTGAGTGCTGGATGAGTGCATCGGCTCACAGGGGTGAGGATGCTGAAGGGGAGCTGTGTAATGACATGTAGCAGTGTGGAGGTGACAGGAGGGCACAGGCATGTGTGCTCTGGACAGTGGTGGTTGGACGGGAGTGCTTGGGTGAGTGCTCAGCCACATTGGCCAGCACTGAGATGTAGGTGGCTGGCGTGAAATTCCTGGGAGATACACACGGTGGTGAGTGCTCGATGAGTGCATCGGGTCACAGGGGTGACGATGCTGAAAGGGAGCTGGGTAATGACATGTAGCAGTGTGGCGGTGACAGTAGGGCACAGGCATGTGTGTTCTGGGCATTAGTGGTTGGACGTGAGTGCTTGGGTGAGTGCTCAGCCACATGGGTCGGCACTGAGATGCAGGCGGCTGGCGTGAAATTCCTGGGAGATGCACACGGTGGTGAGTGCTGGATGAGTGCATCGACTCACAGGGGTGAGGATGCTGAAGGGTAGCTGGGTAATGACATGTAGCAGTGTGGAGGTGACAGGAGGGCACAGGCATGTGTGCTCTAGACAGTGGTGGTTGGACGCGAGTGCTTGGGTGAGTGCTCAACCACATTGGCCGGCACTGAGATGTAGGCGGCTGTCGTGAAATTCCTGGGAGATGCACACGGTGGTGAGTGCTGGATGAGTGCATCGGGTCACAGGGGTGACGATGCTGAAAGGGAGCTGGGTAATGACATGTAGCAGTGTGGCGGTGACAGTAGGGCACAGGCATGTGTGTTCTGGGCAGTGGTGGTTGGACGTGAGTGCTTGGGTGAGTGCTCAGCCACATGGGTCGGCACTGAGATGCAGGCGGCTGGCGTGAAATTCCTGGGAGATGCACACGGTAGTGAGTGCTGGATGAGTGCTGGATGAGTGCATCGACTCACAGCGGTGAGGATGCTGAAGGTGAGCCGGGTAATGCCATTTGTTGGTGTGGAGGGCACAGACATGTGTGCTCTGGGCAGTGGTGTGTGGACGCGAGAGCCAATGGCGAGTGCTGGGGTGAATGACAGTGTAGGGAGTACTCGAGAGAGGGAAACGTCAGCGAGTGCGTGGATGAGAGGGTCACAGACAGCAGTCAGTATTACAGTGAGGGTCACCGCTGCTAGTTGTGGAAGTGGACGTTGTTATTCCTGGCGACTGTTGGGTTAAGGGAGACAGGGCTGAGTGAACGGGTGAGTGCTGGCTCCAGGGGGTCATGGCGCGCCCTTTGGCGAAGGTCATAGTTGCTAGTGCCGGAGAGTGAGACTGAGTGCGAGGCCACAGTGACGATGACACGGAAGAAGTGCGCTGCGCTTGGGGCGAAAGACCACAGCTGAGCGGGGGGGGGGGGGGGGGTGACCGCGACAGCCACATTTGCAAGGGTCTTGGTGAAGTGGCGCAGGGGCATGCGCGCTGCTGTGGGGGGGTACAGTAGTCTGAGCTGCATGTTGAGGGGCTCAGTGGATGCCGAGGACAGTAGTGAGTGCTGAAGAAAGGCCCCCAAGAGGTGCGTCGTCTGGGCTGTGAGGGCTAGGTGCTCAGGCAGGGCCACTAGTAGAAGGTTCGCCAGTGAGACCTGGGACAGCACAGGGATGCTTTGAATCGACAGAGCATGCCCTTGGGCTAGAAGCCGAGTGTCTGCTTAGCTGTGAGCTCTGAGTGAGTCCCAGTCAAGGTATGTTAGTCCACTGTAGATCAGCGCGAGTGTACTGGGCTCAGGACACACTGTTGTATATCCTCGTGCCGCAGCACCTCCCCCCCGCCCCCATAGCAGAAGCTACTCGGGCATTAAGAAACGCACCAGATGCAATCTTAAATGGCCGCAGCTGTAAAACTGCTGCAACACAGAACAGCTTTCACACAGGCGCCCTCACGCCCCCTGCTCGTGCCCGCCTAATGCTGAGAGTTGCAATCACTGGACCATGGTCCATTCCGACTAACTGAGCACTCGAATGTAGCACCGGGATGATGGACAAAGGGGCGAGCAGGCCCTGCAGTGTCCTGGCCCGACGCCAGCCACAGCACACATGCCCTCATCCCACCTGGCTGGCAGTGAGGCACACTGGAATAACAAAGAGCAGTCTTAGCGTCCCCTCACAGGGGCCGGTCAAACATTTCATAGGGCTCCTGGGGGCCCATTTCAATATGATTGCCTCCTCCCCCTTGCTGACAGTTAAGGGGGGAGTGGACACAGTCTGTGCCAACCTTGGGCTGCTTAGATAATAATACATAAATAAATAAGAAGGAATACAAAGGAATGCCCTTTAATATCACGGGCAGGCAGCCAGAGGGTTGCTGAAACACCAAACTGTCACTGAAAAGTTCGTAATTGCTCTGCCAGCGAGGGGCTTACGCGGAAGAGGTGATAACACTGTTGTGTGCTATCAAAGCCAGTCTGTAACCGGCTGCAAAGCGCACATTTAAAGTCTTCAGTTAAGGTGACAGCAGCCAGCCAGGGGCAGTATGTAACATGCACGCAGGGCAAAGTGCACATTTAATGCCATTAAAGTAAGAAATATGTTGCCCAAATAGGGACAGCTTGGGCTCCGAACAACACAATCACAACACAGTGGGAACGTTAGGCATTCAAGTCACTGATGTGTTCTTATGGATTGCCTTCTGGACCTGTCCAGCAAAAGATATGCAGAACCCTAGTTTGCAAGATATGAATTGACATGGTCAGAAGCGAAATCACAGTCAATTACATTACAAGCAGTGGCATCAGTCTTCACTGCTCGAGGACACCATTGGTAAAGACATTACATTTAAAAAAATGTTTTGTTTTAAAATATGTTTATTTTTGAAACAGGCGGAGCGGTAACAATACATATTAAGTCAAAACATGTACAACCTTAATGTCAAATCATCTCACATTTCCCTTCTGTCCCCTCCCCTCCTCACCGTTAGTTATCCCGACTGGGTGTCACAGTTCTCTATTCCCTCCCCCGGCGCTTAGGACATGAGTCTGCCCTCGAGGATCCTTCTGTCCAGTTGCGGTTTATAGGTCAGGGCCAGGAATTCCTGGTCATACTCGATTATTGGCCCCCAAATGTTTTGGAAGCGATGGAGCCGGCCCGCTCTGGCTGCCGTTACCTTCTCCGCTATCAGCACGTCCCATATTTTCGTCCACCAAAGGGGCATGAGTGGGCCCTCAACGGATTTCCACGTGCGGGCAACCACTATTCTACCCGCTAGGAGGCACTGGGATAGTAGCTTGGCTTTGGCTCCTGATCAGGGAAAGATTCCTGGGACGGGAGACCCCAGGAGGATAGGTTCGGGTTCCAGAGGGAGTCTTGTTTGGGTGATCTCTGTAATGACTGTTAGACATTATTTCCAAAAGTTTTGAACCTTAGGGCAAGACCACCACATATGAAAAAAGGATCCCACTTGGCCACACCGTTTCCTGCAGGTTGGATCGAGAATTTGGTTCATGTGATGGAGTCTCAAGGGGGGATAGTACCAGCGTAGTAGGATCTTGTAGGAGCATTCTCTGTTAGTGATGCATGTCGATGCGGAATGAGTGCAAGACCAGATGTCCACCCAGGCCTGGTCCTCGATTGGGTGGCCTAAGTCTGCTTCCCATTGTGCCATAGATCTGGTTCTTGAGGCTAGGAAATCTGTTTGGAAGCGTCTGTACAGGATCGATATTTTGCCCTGGGGCGGGAGATCTTTGAGCGTTAGTTCCAAGGCTGTGGGGGCTCTGGTCGCCGCTTGACAGGTTTGCAGGTGGGAGCACCAGTGGCGCAGCTGAATATAGGTAAATTTGTCGCTCTCTTGAAGCTGGAAGGATTCTTTGCATTGTTCAAAGGTGCGGGGTAATCCATCTTCGAAGAGCTGTCCTAGTGCCTCCAGGCACCCCTCGATCCAGTTTTTAAAGTTTTATGGGTGTGCTCCGGGTGCAAAGGCTGGGTTCAGGAATATTTGAGAGGAGGGGCTTAGTCCTCTTGGGATCCCTTTCTGTTTTAGGGCTCTGTCCCAGGTGTTCACTGTATGTTTGGTGGACATGAGGAGACCCTGCCATCGCTTCCGCATCAGGGGTGGGATGTGTGGAAGGAAACGTAGGGGGCGAGGGGGGCACGATTGTTCCAGTTCCACCCATCTGGGTCGGTTCATGAGGGTCTGCCATGCTTGTGTGCATGCTAGCTGCGCTGCCATTTGGTATTTTTGCAGGTCCGGAACCCCCAGGCCACCAAGTCTTGCACTGCCTAGCATTGTTCCCTTAGGGATCCGGGCTTTCCTCCCTCTCCAGATGAACTGTAGCATTTTCCTATGCACGCCGCGAAGGACGGTTAAGGAATCATGATTGGGAGTGTTGCGCAAGCGTATAGGAATCTGGGGAGCAGATTCATTTTGCAGGCAGTAATTCAGCCCATCAGTGAAATTTCTTGAGATGCCCAGCACTTTAGGTCGGCTTCCAGTTCTTTAAAGAGAAGGGGGGAAATTTGCTTGGTATACCATCTTTGGGTCCTCTGTGATTTGGAATCCCAGGTAGGTGATCACCTTCGTTTTCCATTGGATTGGACACATTGCGGCGATGGTCTCCTTGTCTGCCGAAGTTAACCCTATCCCCAGGGCTGCTGATTTGTTAAAATTGATCGAGAATCCGGTTACTCTACCATAACTGCCTTTTTCCGCCAGGGCGTGTGGCAGTGTGGGGTGGGGGTCAGAGATGGTCAAAAGGACGTTGTCCGCATACAGCACAATTTTGTGTGGAGAGGGGCCAACGCAGGGGCCCTTGATGAATTTGTTTAGCCTGACCCCCTGAGTGAAGGGTTCCATGATCATTGCAAACAAGAGAGGGGATAGAGGGCAGCCCTGTCTAGTGCCACAGGTTAGGGAGATTGGTGTGGAGAGGGAGCCATTGATTCTAAGGAGGGTTTTCAGTGTTTGGTAATTGGCTAGGATCATTGTTCTGAACTCTGGCCCAAATCCAAAGGCTTCCAAAGTGAGTGTCATGAAGGACCAGACTACTTTGTTGAACACTTTAGTTGCGTCGAGAGCCATGAGGACTAGTTTTTGAGAGTTTTGGGCGGTTAGATCCACCAAATTCAGTGCTCTACGGATGTTGTCGTTTGTGGATTTGTTTCTGATGAAACCTGTTTGGTCGGGATGGATTATGTCAGGTATCACCTGAGACAGGCGTGTTGCCAGTATTTTAGAGTAAATGTTGGCATCGATGTCAGCAGTGCAATTGGCCTGTATGACGCAGGGTTTCTTAGGTCCGCTCCTGGCTTAGGCAGGAGGACGGCGATTGATTCCTGCATAGAAAGGGTTATGTTACCTGTGACCCTAAAGGAATTAAAGAGGCCCACTAGAGGAGCGAGCAATTGTTAAAAATGTTTTATTAAGTGTTATATTGATTAGTCATTTCATACCTTAAACACTATGCAAGGCAAACTAAATAAAATAAGCAGTGTTAATCAAGACATGAAATTAAAAACACATTTTCCAATTTCATTTAACAAATTACCTACATCTTCTCAAGCAGATAAAGGAAAAAGAAAGTACCGACTTCAGTCCCATCATACATCTAAAGGAGGATCCACAATGTTTCATCTCACATTCTCAATGATTTTAATAAACTCCTTCCAAACATGCAACGCTGCTACATGAATATCCAAAGACGCAAATACATTCAAAGAAGTTTTTATGTGTAAGCCAAGATAGTAACGTGCTGTGCAATACATAAACAATCACTATAATTGATAAGTCGATTGCTTAGTAAACCATGAGGGTTTTTCTTCATCTGGAAAATTGGAAACTACATCACTTATTGAGACACCCAATATCAGCTGATCAGGCACAGTGAGATTAAATGATTTGCCCAGGATCACACATCTTGTTAAATTAGTATATGGACCTAGGCTGTGATTTAAGCACTTGTCTACATATCTTCCAGTGATAGGTCACATATATTTTTTAAGGTTGGGTTTCCAAAAATAAAGAATTAATTTTTCTGTCAATAAGTGCACAAATCACATAAGAAATCAACCTGACATTATATTAATTGTTATAAAAATAGGCCAGGCAAAAAGACATGTATAGCTTTATTTTCACCACCCTGAAATCACTTGCAATACCAGACTGCAAAGGAATGTGGACTTAAACACAATATCATTTGGTTTAAAAAAGGGTACTCACAGTGAAAGATAATTTAATATAAGGTAATCTACTTGAGCCATTATTTTACTCAGCATGCAACATTATACTGCCCTCCCATTTATTATCACCTGACAATTGCACCTTCTAATGGACAACAGTCTTTACCGAGGGGCCCATGCGTCTGGGTCATCAACCTCTCATTGGTTTTTTGAAATGGGGATGACACAAAGCTGAATCTGAGGGTGCTGGGAGAACAGTGGGAAAGGTGCTGTGCTTCCCTGCACTTTTAACTGTCAACCGAAAAGTGTGAGCTGGGAACACTTTGGACAGCTGATCCTGCTTCAGAGACAAAAGTGAAGATTTATTCCTGTACCAAGCTGGCTGTGTGTGAGACACGGGACACAACCCATAAAATTGGGACATTCACGCAAAATGAGGGAGGGTTGGCCACTCTACAGACACAACCAGCTTAGTTCCCCAACTGTGGGTTTCATCGGGGCTTGTTTAGCTACCAACTTCATATAAGGTGAACAGGGAGAGCTCGCACAAAGGGGATTTTCATAAACGATGCCTATTGCCGCTGTGACTGCGTATAGGTGGGCACCTAGGGAAAGCGCCTGCCTACCTTGCATCACAAATATGCTCCTCTTTTACTCCTTTCCCTCCCGCTTCCTTTTTCTCGCATACCACATTCTTTTTGCCTGCATCTTTTTTCCTTACCAGCAATTTCCACTCTACTAGACTACTATATCCTGCACTTTTTGAACACTGTCGTCCCCTATTCTTGCCTCATTCCCTTAATCCTCCCGTCTTTTATTTTCTGCATTTCTGCCAAAGGTTCTTTGTTAGAAAGATCCTGCTCTCTTCCTCATTTTGCTGCTAATCGGATACTCTCCTGACTTCCTTCATTCAATTTTTCCCTCCCTCGTTTACCCACGCCACACATCATTTGCCTTTACGTTGCTCCACATCCACTCCCTATTCCTCACTCACTTGCTTCCCCTCTCTCCCTTTTCTGACCCTCCCTCACTCTTCAATTCTCCCTGACCCTTTAGACCTTCATTAGTCCCCATTCTCCTTACACTCCTGAACCCCCTGCTCTCTATTTCCTTTTCCCTTTAATCCTCTTTACCCCTCACCCCTGCGCCTTATTAACTATTGCTCCCTTCTCCCGCCGCCTTACATTATCTGCACTCATTCACTCTTTTACCCTCACCTGGCTCCCTTCAATCACCTTATCTCCTGTCTTCCCTCACTCTCCATGTCTCACTCATGCGTCTGCCCTCCTCCACTCTCCACGCGCCTGTCCTATCAGTCTTCATGTTACCTGCTCCTGCTCTACTGTTCTCCCTCACTATACTGCCCTTCTTCCATCTGCATTTCCATTCACTGCCCTGGAGCAGGGCCCCGTGGAGCTGGAGAAGATATGAATGTGGTAAGTTGGAGTTAAGGGGTCTTTCATGTGCCACAAGCAGCACCCACAAAAAAGGTAACCCCCTGTTATGTTTTGAGATTAAAAGGTGAACTCCCTTAAGTCTGTGTGTGTTGTATAAGAAGACCAGGCACATGAACACAATGGTTCTACATGCTGTTTGAATTTTCCCGTGATATCACCCAGTGTAGTGTCCCTTCCCATTGCCCATGTTATTGCCCATTGCCTCGAACCCTATCATTTCCAACCTTAGCTTCAGGCTTGATTATTCAATATTACCACCATTGACAGCAAAACCTGGGAAGGAGGCCCAGCCATCTCTAGCTAGGGTCAGACCCCCAAACACAGAAAACTGTAAAATAAACGCAACTTTAAAAAAAATGATGCATTTGTCCCTAAACTTCATCATTGTGCAACTCCAGCCACTCTAGGGGCTGCCTCCATGACCCACGTGCGCGGGCCCTCTGTTAAAAATCCCACACCCTCAAACCATGACCTCATTTAGGTTCGGACCATGTTCCTATTGGTTGGCCCATGTGAGGCATTCCAGACGAAGCTCTGTACTAACTGGATTATAAAACATTTTAGATAACTTTGAGCCTTCGCGTCTCACTGAGATCTGACCAATGGGAAGGTGGGAAATGATAGGGAGGGCAGATATGCTGCGAAGCCCTGAACATTATAATTGGGTTTCTTTGTTTTCCACGCCCTGCAACTCCCATCTCGACACAAGCCACAAACCAGTACACCATGACCATCTCTTTAATGAACCGCCAGGCTTAGGTTCCGCTTTTCGAATTTTAATATCAGTTATTTTCTTCTGATTATCAAGGTAGTTACCTCACAAAACAGAGCTTTTCATGGCACTGGGGGAACTGTGTTCAAGCTTTAACTTTGTAAATTGGCACTGATGCCATGTCGTGTGCTCATTCAAATTTTGCCATGGACGGCACCTGCTTGTCTGGCATTGAGTCTCAAGTTATGGGGGCTGCTATCTTTACAACAATTAATCAATGGGCCTCATTACGACTATGGCGGTGGCCGTGCCGGTAATTACCGGCACGGCTGCCGCCGGAGTTGTTTTTTAACCAGTGCGTATGGGCAATTACTGGGTCATTACGGTCTTGCCGGACCCGGTAATTGCCCATTTCCGGGCGCCAGTAAAAAATGCTCCCCATTCCCATTCGAGCCCCATAGGGCTCAATTGGAATGGGGAGGCTGGTAGCACCAGCGCCGTTAATAACGGTGCCAGTGTTACCGTGTAGGTCTGCTCGCGGGTAACGTTCCGCCCGGCAGGTCAGACCTGCCGGGCTGAGAGGCACCCACGAGTAGACCTCGTAGTTTGCCGGTCCGATAACAATGATACCGGCAAGCTTACTGGTACCGTTGTTACCGGACCGGCAACCTTGTAATGAGGCCCGATATCTGCTTTTCCTACCAAAACATCCTGACTTTGGGGCGCTTGCACCCACCACAGAATAAAAGTCAATAAAAAGGGGCCCTAGTGCTTTAGAGCAATTTAGCAAGATAACATGGTGGAATTCGTGATGTTGTACTAACAAGGCCGTTCTCTTGCTCACAATGGGCCATGGCAGCACACACTGTCAAAACACAAATATGAATATGGGACATGTGTGAATTCTAATGACCTAACATAAACTATGCTTTATAAAGGGAAACTATATATATAAAAAATGCATAACACCCTACCCTTATATGTTTTAAAAGCTTTTGCTACATGTGTTTTCTAATACTTTACTGCATACCTTGCTGTGTATATATTTTTGCTGAGTACATGTTTCTGCGTGTATATTTAACTATCCTATTACATTGAAGAACCTTACAGGCGTCTACGCGACAGCCACGTTACCATTAAAGGCCTAATATCTAGTTGGCGGGGGCTTTCGTAACTTGCATCTGTGCACGCGCTTAGAACACTGTATCTGCATATTAGCACCTGATGGGCGTGGTTGGAGCACAATGGGAAACATACAACACCAACACCCATATGCCTATGAGCAGATGGGCTCAAAAGAGATGAGTATTTGGCAATCTGAGGAAAGAAAAGCAGTCAGACATGCACTAACGTGTACGCATTCACACCCACTCACCAACGCATGCCCTAATCCTGGATGCAACCTCTGCGAGCAACCAGGATACCAAGATGACTGTGGCATCTCTTGTGAGTGGACTTTACAGAGGCCCTGGCAAACAGCATGGCATCAGAGTCCTTTCATGGCCTACAGCTGGTCGGGCCAGGCTCCTCCCTCTCTGTGACCCCATATTCATTTTAGGGCTTAGCACAAGGTCTAAACAACAACGTGGTGATGGGCACTCACTGTTGAAAGTGGACACATTGTGGGTGAAATAATTGCCTGCATTTTGAGCCGCACTGTCTGTGTAGCTTCCCATCTGCTGCTCAACTCCACTCCATCCTACAGTGGGCAGGAAAGGGGGCTGGGATAGTGGGGTCCAGGCGTTCACTCAATTCATAAAGTCAGAATCTATCAAAAGAGACACTAAAAGAGCAGAGCTTATCTAAGACAGTGGCTACATCAGTGTTGATAGTCTTAGGTTGCTTTCACAAATATATTCATGAACTGTATTTGTTCATTGCTGTTGCTTGGGTCATTACCGTTCTCTTTTCATTTCCTGTTACCTTGCTTCTTCACTATCGTCTTTGCTTTAGTCTTGTTGATACCTTGTTCCTGGTCTCTACAATAGTCTTTGTCTGTTCCATGATTTTGGCCATTATTATGGGCCTGCGTTATAGTATGGACTTGGTCCATACTATAAAATAAAAAAAGAAGAGTACTGTAGTTTATGAACCTGCACCTTTTCTGCTTTATTTCAAATTTTTAACACGTCATAGTCATTAAATTGTCAAATTATATCTTATTTGTCCCTTTTTAATGGTACTGGATTGTTCCCATCCAGATAGGACATACCAGTTATTGACCTTGCATTTGCAGATTATTTACTGAATTACCTTTTCATTCAGTTCATTTATAAATGCTGTTTAGATACGGGTTGGATTATTTGTCCATACTATAGTAGCTTTCTTTGCTCTTGCTTAGGTCTTTACTGTGCTCTTGCCTTTTGCTGTTGACTTGAATCTTCTCCATGGTCTTGGTCTTTGCTATAGTCTTGTTGTTACTGTGTTCCTGGTCTTTACTCTAGTCTTGGTCTATTACAGGATCTTGACCTATATAATGGTCTTCCTTTATACTATGGACTTCGTCCATACTATAGCATTGATCTTGGTTGTTGCCTAGGTCTTTACTGTGCTTTTCCCTTTTCTGTTTCTGTGCTTTTTGACTGTCGTCTTATTGTTACTCTGTTCCTGGTCTTCACTATAGTCTTGATCTATTCCACGATTTTGTATTATACTATGGTTTTGCTTGATGCTATGGACTTCATCTATACCATAGCAATGTGGCTTACTGTTTTCTAGGTCTTTACAGTGCTCTTTTCCTTTCCTGTTTCTGTGCTTCTTCTCTGTGGTGTTTGCTATAGACTTGTCGTTACTGTGTTCCTGGTGATTACTGTAGTCTCTGGTATATTCCATCATCTTGACCTATACTAGGGCCTTGCTTTATACTATGTACTTCATCCATATTAGCACTTGAAAATCATTATTGACCTCCTTTCAGCCCATCAGAATGTATAAAGTGCAGTCAATAACGACTGGTGTTGACTGTGTTCCGAACATTCTGACTTTAAAAGAAGACAGGGAATTAACAATGCAATTTCCAGGCAAGATTTCTTTCAACTAGACACTTCCATTCTGAGAGGTCTTTTTTGCTGCAACATCCTATTTAACACACAAAAGAGAAAGTTAACACAGAGTAAAATGATTTTACTTTTTTTTTTATAGAGAAACCGTTGACATTTACATGTCATACATGTATGCTCATGTTAGACCTGTTTCAGTTCAATCAAGTTTGGAATTAAAATGCTTTGTTTACAAGGACAACCATGTTATTTCAATACTGCAAAATGAGACCACGTTTAATTTATTAACTGAGTTGCCTATTTACTTTAAGCCAGTATTAAAGCAACATTTTTACTTCACCACCAAAATCTCAAAACATGTATCGCTACTACCACTTTGTGCTAATAAGCTTATACAACTTGGGAGGGGTCATTATCGCGCTTGATAAGGACCCTTCTCCAACTTATGGCCCTTGGCTTCTTCTCAGGCCATAACGTGGTGGCGTGTAATTAGCCCACGATAATGACTGCTCCCTTGGTCTACAAGGCTATATTATTGCTTTGGTCTTGGCTGTTTTCTAAGTCTTTCCTGTGCTCTTTTCCCTTCCTGTTGGTCTTTGCTATAGTCTTGTTGTTACTTCGTTCCTGGTCCTTACTGTAGTCTTGGTGTATTTCATGATCCGGGCCTATATTACGGTCTTACTTTATGCTATGGACTTCATCCATACTATAGCACCGATCTTGGTTGTTGTCTAGGTCTTTAGTCTGCTCTTTCCTGTTTCCTGTTTTAAAGCCCCTCTACTCAGGACCAAAATGCCTTAAATGATATGAGCTGTGGGATGGTGCGCCCTCAGGTCGATCTACAATCACGTTTTATCCCACACTGTTCTTCATCAGAGGAGACATGCATTCATGGCAATTTGTCCTCTTGTAGGCCACCTTTCCACAGAACAGACCATTTACGTCCTGCTCACCCTCACGCACTTTTGTCTTATTTTGGAATGCGTCCGGGACTGCTGGTGGTACTCTTGTTCAGAGGACCTCGCATTTTGGTGCTGGCTCATGCTTGTGGGTTGGACCAGACTGTTATGCGATTGGGTGTTTCTCGGTTGGTAAGGCACAGTGGCAGTGGTGTTGCTAGGTCTGGAAAAGATCAGGGGCTAAGCTAATTTCGGGACTGGCGGGATTCGGGGCAAGCTACATCCTTTTGGTTATAGCCCCAGAGCTTCTATCCGGGGCTGCAACCAAAAATCCCGGGTCTATAGCCCCCCCTCTAGCAACGCCTCTGCACAGTGGGCTCAAATGTGAGGGTAAGTCCATCTGAATGGGCACCTTGCCACAGACAAGGCAACTTATGCCATATTGTCCACAATCAACGACTACTGTTGTTTACTTTGATCTTAATTTTTGCTATGCGCTTGTATCGCAATATGGGTTTGGTCTTTACTGTGGTCTTTAATGTCACTATTTTCTTGAAGTTTTGCTTAGGTTTTGTTATTATTATGCTTTTAGCTTTAGCCCTGGTGTTGGATTTTACCAGAGTATTAGTTTTTGCTACGCTATTGGTCTTTGCTGCTTGATATTTAGTAGACATTGGGCCTCATTACGAATGTGGCGGAAAGGCAACAACGGTGCCGGTAGTGCTACCAGCGCTGTTGTTACCTCTCCGCCACATTATGAGTTATGTTTGCCGGTGCCGGACTGCACGCATGGTCTGACCGGCACCTGCGAGCAGAACTCGTGATTGCACCGGCACCGTTATTAACGGTGCCGGTGCAACCATGCTTCCTACCCCCATTCTGCCCTTTGGGCAGAATGGGGATCGGGAGGCCAGCCATAACGGCACCCGCGATTGGGCAATTACCTGTCCATTCATCTCATAATAGGCCGGTAATGGCCCATTCGCGGGTGCCGGGGCTAGTAGCGAGTTTGGTGGGAGCCGTGCCCTTAATAAGCGCACGGCTACAGCCAAACTCATAATAAGGCCCATTGGCACTATAGTTTGGGGGAAACACAAACCACCCACATTTTGGAAGTTTGGAGGACAATATAACTTTAGAACTTTTTTGAAGATCCAGACAAAAAAGTTTGGGATTCACGCATGGGAGGTCCATCTGTGGGAGGGCAGGCTGACTTCCTGCTCAGTGCTTTCTGGGCAATGCTGCAGGGCCTCCCAAAGCGAGGCAGGGTAACTGCTGGTACCCATTTCCAGGAAGCAGTAAGACTTATACAAGAATGTGGCAGGTATGCTCTGATTGCCAAACTAGACATTGAATCTGCTTTTAGACTCTTACCAGTCCACCCAGACTCACAACAATGGCTAGGGTTTACTTTTGAAAACAAATTTTATGTTGACAGATGCCTTCCATTGGGATGTGCCGTTACCTGCGCATTATTCGAACAATTCAGCATATTTTTTCAATGGGCATTTCTACTTCAACTACCAGGGGTCAAAGTGGTACTCTTTCTCGATGATTTCATGGTGATGGGAACAGCTGAGTCAGGAGAGTGCAAAAGGGCTCTGGCAGAACTAGTAAAGAAGGCCGCACAATGGGGCATCCCCCTGGCCACAGAGAAGACAACCAAACCTTCCACCAACATAGTCTTTTTGGGGATTGAAATAGATTCATTCGAGGGCCTTTGCAGAATCTCAAAAACAAAGATAACATAACTCCTGGAGAAAATACAAAACTTAAGTACCAAAAACAAGGGCACAGTAAAAGAATTGCAATCACTGGCAGGTAGCCTCAACTTTGCAGCCAGAGTCATCCCGCAAGGGAAGGTATTCTCCAGGGGCTTAGTTTAAAACCAAAGCATGCACCAAAAAACGCACCTCCATACCCATCTGGTTAAAGAAGTAAAAGAGGACCTAAAAGTCTGGGGGAATTTCCTCAAAAACTTCAACGGGACCACACTTTGGCGCACGCCATTGAGTACATGGGCCAAAAGTGTCCTCTTCACAGATGCAGCTGGGAGCAGAGGCTTTGGAGCCATTCTAGACACAGAATGGGTGGCTGGGCAGTGGCCCAAGTCAAAGCAACCAGCAGGTTGGTTAAAAAACATCACGCTTTTAGAGATATTCCCCATCTGGCTAACATTGCGCATCTGGGGCAGGCAGCTAGCTAACACGGAACTCTGGTTTGGTGTGACAATATGGCAGTGGTAGGCATCATAAACAGAAGAACGACCAAATGCCATTTAGTACTAAAAGTTCAAAGAGCCATTACCACAGTCACACTGCAAGAAAACATTGTAGTAAATGCCAAAGACATCACTGGAACGGATAATAACATTGCAGATGCCTTATCTCGCTTTCAGTGGACAGGATTCTGGGAGCTAGTACCTCATTCCCAAGAAATGATGACGTCAATACCAGCGGATTGCTGGGCAATTATGGGGATCTAAAAGTACATACATCAACGCCAATGCCAGAGAGCCAAGGCCGGGATGTACAACGAGAACCAGGCACCTCAAAAACGGGTGCCAACACCACGTGGCTCACAGTGATCAGCAACCCTGACACGGGGTTCCTTGCAGAGAGGGCAGAAAAAGCACTGGCGAACACCACCATAGCTCAGAACAGTAAGGGCCTACAAACAGTCTTTAGAGCAACAGGCTTAAAACACGTTGACTTAATAACGATAAAAGATATAGAGATATTTTTTAAATGGGCGCTCAGCAGGGTTTTAAGAGGGATTGGGCAAGAAGACACCTATTAGCAATTTCCTATTACTCCAAACTGCAGGAGGACACAGATCCCACCCCAAGTCTACTGATCTCCTACGCCATGAAGGGCTGGGACAAACTAGGGAGACCGCAGGTAGATTCCCGCTGCCCGCTTGATTTTGACAAATTAATAAAGATAACAAACCAACTGGACAGCATATGCTGTCACCCATATGAAACCGGTTTGTTTAGAACGGCATTTTTTCTGGCTTACTTCAGGGCTTTCCGAATAGGAGAGTTCATCGCATCAAGCACCAAAGCCAACAACGGGCTAGGGATCATGGAAACCAGGGTTAGACAGGACAGTGTCAGTATAGACATACAACAGTCCAAAACAGGGGCCAAAAGAACCATCAACATTTACTGCATCGCCAATGCAACTAACTACCCGGGGTGCATCACCAACCTTTATTACACACAATGACCCAAAGTACGGGGAAGGTTCCTCATCCACAGGGATGCCTCTGCATTAAGACGCTACCAATTTAAAGGGGTATTATCAAAAGCCATCCGCAAAGCAGGGTGGGACTCCAAGGAATTCGGCACCCACTCTTTTAGAATTGGGGCCACAACTTCAGCCTGGAAAGCGGGGCTTGTCCCCCAACAGGTAAAAAACATTGGGGGCTGGAAATCATACTGTTACAGAAGATATATCAGACCAGAAATAATATGAGCTTCTCTCCCTTCCACCACTTATTTCCCTTTTCCACCCAACAGAAACAACAGACTGGTGGAGGGCCCCACTCCGATCAGCATGGATAATCGGACATTCTTTAGTTTTCAGGACAGGGCGATGGGCAGAAGAAACCAAAGAAGGTTCGCCATTTAGGAACACTATTGCATCCTGGTAGGGATACAGAGGCCTCCTTTGGGCAGACATACACGATAAGCTAGCAGATCTGGTCGCATACAGGGATCCGCCAGAATTCCTAATCATACACCTAGGGGGCAATGACCTGGTATCCACAGGAAGACGTAGCCTACTCGAAGAAATGTGCATCTCATTAGGTAGTATCTCACACAACTGGAAAGGTACGAAAATCTATTTTTCTGCCATCCTGCCCAGAAGAAAATGGCAGGGGGCCAGCTGTTATAAATCAGTGGACATCTCCAGAAGGAAACTGAACAGAGGGATAGAAAAATTCTGCACGGCCAGAGGCCTGGGGTTCATAAAACACCCGGCCATCACATTGGGAGATCCCAACCTTTTTCTCAAAGACGGGACACATCTGTCAGGACCAGGCATGGAGCAATTCTTCCGGGAAATTTCCACCACCCTAGCCAGCAGGGGCTGCAAATAACCAAGTTTGGGGGAACACAGATAGCCGATAACCTGCCCGTGTGTGGTGGCACGGGCCAGAGGGGGTTAACTCAGGACCCAGTGCCCAAAAGTATGATACCATAAGGATATGCGATTATTGTTATTGTTTGCATAACCATATCTGTAACAATAAAATCCTACAGCCTTTTAATGCCAACACTTGTAAACTGTGTGGTCCACCTCACTTCACGGGGAGGGCAGGGTCGGTTATTGTTACTGCATGCATATGGGTCCAGCAGTTATAACATGTCTGAATTCCTGGCTGTGTGCCATGGTAGGATGTTTTCCGCTTTCTATTGGTCTTGTCTGGGAAATATAAATATATATTTTTTTATTCTCAGAATGAGCATGCTAGAGCTAGAAAAACTAAATGTTCTTCTTGTATTGCTCACACCAGAAACAGAACATTGGCCAGATGTTTTATTTGAAGCGTCGACAGCAATCCTGCCCAATGTTTTCCTATTTTTTATATTTTCTTTGACAGCTGGCTTTGTGATAAAAGTAGAGAAAGATAATGTGGCTGGCATGTCCAGTGACCAAAATGTTGTGTTTTCCATATGGAGTTCGGAAGTGCAGCCTGTGGTGGAGATTTGAAGCATTTATTTCACCGTGTGGGGGCAGCAGTATTTCCCTGAAGGGGCGGGGCGTGAAAGAGAAGGTTGGCAGAAGGGGGCTCCAAAAGTTAGAGCAACCTCATGAGCTACACGTGAATATTTCGGAGGTACCGCATTTTGAAGGGGTGGACTGTGAATGAATATACAATGGCCTCCTATCGGGTGGTTCGACCACAACTGCTATGTATCATCGCCTTGGTCTTAACATGGTCTTAACACAGGATTCAGAACACTTTGTTGTGATTGCAAATGCACATGGGCTCTCATGTGGTTTGCATACCCACAAACTGCACGGGATTCACAAGAGGAAGTTGTGAGAGAAATGGTTCTGATGCATTGCGACTGTGGAATAGGCACAGGGCATATATGTGACGGGATGTAGGCAATTGGGACTGACCGCCATTTACCCCCTGTATAAAAGGCGAGGCATGGACATGGCTGACAATGAAAATAAAGGGCACACCTAGACAAGGGGCAAACCCTGTCCTCCTGCTTTCCCAAGTCATAACCGGGGGTGGACTGGTCTATAGGGGACTCTGGAGATTTCCTGGTAGGCCTCTGCACCCTGGACCTCTATTGTGTTGTTGCCTATTTTATTTCCACATTTTCTCATAGGAAAAGGGTTGGGCCTGCTGAAAATGTGGAGCATGAGGCCACTTTGAACATTATTTCCAGGGCCTCTTTTGGTTCCCAGTCCACCGTTGGACACAATATGTGTGTGTTAGGGCCTGGCGTACGAAGTTGTGGAAAATCTACAGGGACTACTACTTTTTATTTCGAAACCGTTTTTGACTGTAAGCCGAAACTGCTGCATTGGAGTACAGCATAGGAGGAAGATGGGATGTGAGGAGTGAGGCACATCTTGTGGGTGTTGTTTGGTTATTCAGCCATCCGTCTGTTGCCTATTGCCATGCTAATCCCTATAGCCACTTCCACCCACTGCCTGACCCACCCCTGCCCACAGCACAGTCCTCTGAGGGAGCTTTATCAGCCGGTAAGCTCAAACATCGTGCTGCAAGTGTCAGCCAGTGTTATTTCAAATCAGCCATCAGAGAATTACTGGCTTAATTGAAGCTATACACGCGCTACTGGTGTAACTAAAACCTCGTACCCAAGTGTGCCTTCAGTTTCTTGATTTATAAGCAGTGTACTTGTGCTATCACGAAGTCTTGTTACAACAAGTATTGGCAACGTCAACAGTTTTGGCTTAGTAGAGGCATTAGCTCAGCGTTTGCTAGGCTACACCATTGTGTCGCTGTTGCCATTTTATGGCCAGCTAGCACCATTATGGCAGCGTCTGGCAAGGGCCTATCCAATGCGGGCACACAATTATTTAGCTATATTTACTCGATCTGTAACATTAAAGTATTTTGGGATAGTTGGGGCATGCCTTCAGTAAAAGCATCATCAAATTTGGATACAGCACTTCATGCAAGAATCCTCCCACCTCTAAGCACTGTACAAATCTCCTACTTCCATGGGACTCAACAGATCTGGGAGGAGCAAAAGGTTTCAGCCAGATGCAAACCAATCTTGTGTGGCGAGACACGTTTCACCCTGACATTATTTCTAAGATAAACCTTACTCTGGACCTTTGAACGCGGGGAATTATATACTCTGAGCAGCCATTTTGAGAGAGAAGCGCATGCACTCTGGCCAGATGTTGTAAGAGGGCCTTGAGGAACACAGGCCTTCTCAGGTGAATTCTCACACACAGAAACAAAGCTACGGTGAAGGCAGACACCAGAAAGTATCATGCAACCAAGAAAGTGGGCACATCGGGGAAGACGGCAACAGCACTGACAATATCTCTGCTCAAATGTCTTAGCTACACCGTTTTTATCTTTCTCCAAAAGGCTAGTTCAGAGGTCACACATGTCAGCATGCACAAGTAACCAACCGAAATATTTAAACATGGTTGCTTTTCTGTGGGTGTTTCAGGCGCATGGTTAATACTAGTTTGAAAATTAAGCCCCCAACAAGGGTATGGTTAGAAGTGCTGAGTGAGGGGAAGAAATTAAGGAAGGCAGGGATTTATAATAGGAGTATGAACCAAAGTGCTTTTATATGTAATTTGATCAGGGATTTTATAATTATTAAGGCTATGACAAAACAAAGCTACGTTTGTTTTAGGTGAATATGGATTTACTCATGTGTTACAAAAATGCTATGTGTTAATACTGTTTATACTGAACGGTGGAAGCCAAACCTATTAAATCAACTGCTATTAAGAACAAGCATTGGCAATGCCAACAGTTTGGGCTCTAGCCTCGGCATGAGAAAGGCACTTGCCAGGCAGTGCCCCAGTGGCATTAACTCGCCATTGATGGTTGCAGGTGTAAAATGATGCGATTACCTGGGCATCTAATAGCAGTGTCTGGTAAATGCCTAATACTAATACACAAGCCAAAACTGTTGGCTTGGCCAATGCTTGTTAACAGACATTCAGTGAAGGAGACACATAGTGCTTATAAATTGAGTGGCTGAAGGCAGATCTGGATAAGACATTTGTATTACACCAGTTGCAGATTTACAGCTTCAATTAAGTCATTAACTCTCTGAAAAACTGTTTAAAAAACACTTACAGGAGAAGTTTGATAGTAAGGCTTGACTAAAGCAAGCTCAAAAAGTTCCCATGAGAAGGAGATGTTTTGGGAGGAAAGGGGCAGGAACTGGGTGGGAATGGCCGTAGGGATTAGCATGTCCATGGCACTCAATGGGTGGGCAAATAACCAAACAACACCTACAAGCTGTGTATGCCACTTCCCCCTACCTGTACTCCAATGAAATAGTTTCAGCTTATAGCTAGCGCAAGCGCCAATTAATAGCCGAAACTAAAAATGGAACAAACACAGAGGCACTCCACAGCAATGCATTTTTTCAGAATCTTTTCTAATCCTACGTAAATGTAATCGTATTGTGTGCTGATCTTATTTTATCAGATAGAATACAGTGCCAAAGTAATTGCCAGGTAGAATATTGCACAAAAGTAAACACATTGACTATCTGCTAATATGTGCAAATTGCAAAAGAATTAACTGTGCAAGTGAGCAAATTCCAAATGCCCTAGAAAGTTAATTCATTATGGAGTGCATTTCAAAGATAAAAAATGTTCATGGGTTCTGGAGCAAACTCTTAGCCACGCGCATCCTAAACAGACATGCCCACCCTCATCAATCAGCGGCCAATCTTAATGGCTGCGAAGAAGCTGCTACACCCATTTATTTTCTACCCAGGTCTGCGAGATCTTAAAACCTTTATGTTGATAACCTGGTATTAGCAGCACACAGCATACACAGGTTTTCACTTGTTTGAACATGTCTCAGGAAGACTGCTTACTTACCATCGTCCAACCATTTGCCACCTGGAACCTTTTCATCACCACCTACCATTTGCCACCTGGAACCTTTTCATCACCACCTACCCACGCATGCCCTTGATGAGGCCATTACTGGAAGTCAATGGCAAGGCAGCAAAGTAAGGAAGAAATCCTCTCTGCAAATTCCACAGCCTGCTTCTGCTTCTGCACTTGCACGTTTGTAGCATTCAGAGTTGGGTAGTAACAATACTAGCACTTAGAATTGTAATTGTTTAGTCATTTATAGTGCGCGCCAGGCCCGTAGGTATCTGGGCGGAGAGCAGGTTACAGGGTTACATATGACAGGATAAAATATACAGAATAAACAGTATGTACAATGTGCAGATTTATACAGGTATATACAGGTGAATGTAGCATCAAAGTACTTCTATACAATAGATAGATTCCTTAGTTACTGTTTCTTGTTTGGGTGAACTCTACAGAGGGAGGTACCAGAAAACAGATCAGGGGGTCAGCAGTCTAGAGAGTGCAGGCACTTCTTGACGTTAGTCTTGAAGCAATGGAAGGGCGATATGGCTCTTAATGCGTCAGGGATGGAGTTCCAAAGTTGCGCTGCCAGGACTGGAAAGCGAGCACCTCCTGTTTTTTTGAGCTTGAACCTGGGTATTCTGAGGCTGTTGGATTGTGCTTTTCTGATGGAACGTACTGAGGTGTGTTTGGTGAATCTGTCAATGAGGTATAGGGGAGCCTTGTTGGACAGGCATTTATGAGTAAGGGTGAGGGATTTGAGCTTGATTCTGTTATTAATGGAAAGCCAATTGGTATCGCGTCTCACGTGAGAAATGTGGTGAGATTTTGATATGCCTAGAGCCGCTCTTAGGGCATTGTTCTGGATTGTCTGTCGTTTAGTGGTGTTTCGTTTGCTGGTGCCTAGGTGTAAGGGATTGCAGTAGTCCACTTTGGAAAGGATTTAAGGCCCCTGCCATCATTTTGTCTGTTTTTTAGGGGACCCAGCGAGTAAAAGCTCTGTTTTTTTGTCGTTGAGACATAGGCTGTGGGTGGCCATACATGTTTGTATAATTAGATAAATGTTGTTGATCATGGTTGTGTCTTTGTCATAGTCACCTAGGATAGGGATGGGAATCTGGGTGTCGTCTGCATAGTTGGTATATGAGACACCCAGATTGTCAAGTATGTCAAACAAGGGCTTTGTAAAAATATTATATAGGGTTGGCGAGACACATGAACCTTGTGGTACACTGCATGTAATAGGTACTGGGTCTGCTGCGTAGGTGAGTGAGAAGACTCGCATGGACATGTTGTCCAAAAATGAGCTTATCCAGGTGGTGGTTTCCTTAGAAAAGTGGGCAGCTCTTTTAAAGTGATTGCACAGGACAATATGGTTGACAAGGTCAAACGCGGCGGACAGGTCTAACAGGAGAAGGATGGAGGCTTCGCCTTTGTCTTTCCGGTCGTCTAATTGATTCTTTAGGTCTATGAGGGCTGTCTCGGTCCCATGTCTAGGCCTGAAGCCTGATTGGCGCGTACTCAGTAGGTTGTGGATCTCGTGATAAGCTTGAATCTGGAGGTAGGCAGCTTTATCAAGGATTTTGAGATGAAAGGGTATGGTTGTGATTGGCCTGAAGTGGGTGGGAATACTGGGGTCTTTTTTAGTAAGGGTAGTACCCAGGCATCTTTGAGATTGGTGGGTACTGAGCAGGATTTGAAGGAGGTGTTGATAAAAGTGGAGATGAACGGGGCCAGGTTTTTATTAGCGTCTTCTTTAATAATAGGTGCTGGGCATGTGTCTCCAAGGCATTTAGACAGTTTTAGGGAAGAGATTATTTTCTCAGCCTCAGCTTGAGATAGAGTTGAATTTAAATTGGTGACTGGGTCTGGTTTGTTTGGAGGAGGTTTCTTGCAGAATGGCGTCTTGCGTTTCTAAGGCAATCTTATGTAGGGTGTTTTTTTTGGCATCAATATTTTCTTGGAGCAAGGTTATTTTATTGCATAGGGCGTTTTGGATGTCTGTAGACCAGGATTTATTTTTGATACAGGAGTCCCTGAGAGTGACCAGGGTTTCCAATTCCCTTTGGATCGTGAAGATTTCTCTGGCGTTTGAGCTGGCTTTTTCTATTCTATCATTGAAGGTGTTTTTCTTTGTTAGAATGATTTCCTTTTTATACTTAGCGGCCACGGATGTGAGAAGGAGCTTATTCTGAGCTGTTGTTTTTTTTTTTCCATCTGTTCTCAGCAAGTCCTTTCTCGATGCACAGGGCTTTTAGCCTGAGAGTAAACCACGTGTTTAGGTGAGCGATGGGTTTCTCTTTGCTGAGTTTAAGGGGTGCAATGGTATCAATAGCTGTGTTAATGGTATTATTGTACAGGTCAACCAGATCTGTAGGATTGGAGGGTAGGTTCACAAAGTTGGTGATGGGTTGTAGCAGGGGCAGGAGGTTAGGGACTGTGATGTTTTTTTCTGTTTCTAGTAGAAGTTGGGTGAGTCTGGCACAAAGCGCAAAATCGGGAACACAATACTACTATTAGAATTTTTTCCTAGCCATTAATCCAAATTGCTAGGGTGCATCAACCACACCATGGGCTTCATTGCAACTTTGCCGGTCTGGAAAACATGATGTTAATTCCGGCACTAGCATTTTCTCTGGAGCGGCAAAGCACAAGTCTGCCGGTAGAGGCCACGGATCTCCCAGCAGGCCTGACTTGCCAGTAGATCAGGCCCCCTCCGATAGATAAATGCCTGAATCACCGGCACCAGTGATTCAGTAAATCCCATCCCATGGAGTCCTGTGGGACGCTATGGGAATGAGAACTTGGTGGCTCTCTGCCACCCGTAATATGCCAGTAACACCGGGATATCGGTGGCAGAGATGATAAGTGAAGTTTTCTGGTATTCTGCTGGAATTACCGCCGGGATACTGGTAAACTCAAATTGAGGGCCTATGGCTTGGGGCTTATTTATTTACTTTATATGCACACTTTCATAAAGGGCCCACACTTCTGAACCCGTCGTACAATGCAGCTCCCTTGACCTGTATGGCTGTGGAACCACTCAACGGGTAATGTGAGAAACCTGAGGGTATGCTCACAACTACTCCCCTTGGATCCGCTGCTCAAGTGGCCAGGGAAAGGACATCATTTCTGTATTCTGGCCCTGGGGGGTGGAGATGCGAGGGAGGATCACCTGGCTGAAGGGTCCTTGGGGATTGAGGAGAGGATATCCGCAGGTGAGACATGTTATTCCCCCCTTTTTGAGTGAGAACCAAACTTCCACCTGCCCTTATATTCTGTTGTGAATCATCTCCCCTCATTTCTCATCATTTTAACCATGATAGTACTGTGACAAGAAAGAGGTGACTAAGAGTAATGAACACTAACAGCTCATTTTACCACTCTTGTATTGAGACGAGGAAGAAGCCTGAGAAGTATTATGAGGGTCTTGCATGTCCCAGTGGCTATGGCTAGGCAAGTGAAACTGAGTGTTCAAAGCTGCAACCTGTTAAATGGTTGAAGGTGTATAAAGGGAGGCAGAGACAGCAGAGAGAGAGCAGCTGGGCGGAGAGTGCAGTCATCCAAGGTGGAGCAGGCAACACATGAGCCGGTGAAAAGGATGCTGAGAGAAGGAAAGCCAGAAAGACGCTGAGGCAACTGTAGGCCGCGAGACGGTCTGGTGCTGAGCGAAGCCCATTGCTGTGTGTTCTCTGTTGGGAGTGGCGAACACTGAGAAACTGCTGACCGCTGCAGGAGAGAATGGAGAGAGAGTGAGCGCTGCTCGCGGGGGCCCCTTGGGATTATAGGATGAGTGAGAGAGAATCTGCGAGCAAGGCCAGTGTACCCGGAGCAGCGGCCACACACCGGTGCGTGATGGGAAGGTTCACTCAGGCCGGGGCGCTCCAGGGGCATGATGTAGGTGATGGCAAAGGCCGAACAAACTGAAATGCAAGCTAAATGGGTCTGGAAACCGGAAAAGTTAACTATTGAATACCGAACAAGGTGACAAGCATGAATAAATTTGAATACCGAATTATAGAAGGATGAATAAAACAATACGCAAAGTGCATTTCTGAACGAAACAAAGTTAAAGAAACGGCATTTGCAAATCAAGTGAAAAGTGCACAAAGTAAAACACTATTGGTTAGTGTGAAAGCTTAGTGGTAACCAGAAGAATACCACTAAGAAAAGTGTGCGAGAGTCACTTGTTGATAAAGGCCAGAAGCCATTAAAGCTCACCAGTCGAATAAGTGGATTTATAACACAGATGCAGAAAGGAAACCTGTGTTGTCAAGGAAGTCCTATGATAAAGTATGAACTGTTGTAGAGTGTTAAGGGTTATCGGTTGCGTGATCTGTGAAGGGTCGGCCGTGTGGTCCGACAACTGTTCCTACACCAAGGAGCCCTTCCTTGGAGTGAACGAAGAGGAGTCAAGAGACTGAGACTGGGCGGCCTAGGAGTTGTGCAGGTGATGAAAATAAAAGGCAAACCAAACAAATGGATTTTACTGTGAATTTAAAGCCTTGTAGGAACTGTGAACTTGGGGAAGGAAACCCTAAGACAATCTGGTGGAACTGTGTTGAACTTGAAGAAGGGAACACCAAGGTAATTTTGTTGGAACTGTTTGAACTTGGGGAAGGGAGCTAAGAACAAACCTGGAGCTGGAAGAAGCTCAGAATCTTAGTGTGAACACTGTCGTTGGTTGCTGACATCCCTACACATTGTTTAGCTTTAGTTGCGAGGGCAAGTATATGTTTTGGACAAAGACAGACTTTTAAGTTGAATTTACCGACTATCCCGAGTTTATTTAGGTAGGGAAATCTCACCTTAGTATAGGGCAAGTTAGGCCTTACACCATCCTGACATTTGAGTTAATAAAGACTTTTTGTTTGAACTTTGAATCTGTTGTCTCTGTCCTGCTTCATGTTGCCTTCACAGTAAGCAGACTAGTATTTTTTAATTTTTATTGAATGTGAAACTGTGTTCCTCTGACCCTTTTGCCTGTGGTCCCCAAAACAATTGCCATGTCTTTAAAGGCTCCCGCCCGGTGGCACTTCTGGAAGTAATTCAAGACTCCACTCTTCAAAGAACATCTCGTCAGCCACAGATCCTGACACCAGCATGACATCTTTCACGCCCCTTCTTCCCAGTCTCCTCCGCATTATGGCGCTCTTGCCATTTACTGTACAGCGCTCTGAGGCTCCCCAATGACAGCCGCGCTGTAGAACATCAAATACATACAGGAAAAAACAAACATTGGCAAAGTAAGCAGTTTTGACTTTTGTTTAAGGCATAGGATAGGCATATGCCAGGCGACTGTACTATCTGACTGTAAGATGATGACAGTTGCAAAATGGTATGAGTACCTGGGTATATGATCGCATATGCAGTACCCATACACAAGCCAAAACTGTTGGCTGCGCCAATACCTGGTGTACTTTTCTTTTCTCTTTGCCACGTGTGAGTCCCCTGACCCCTGATCATGGGTATTTGCTCCTTCATTGTGAATCAGGTGCTATTTCAGTGTCAGTTTCAGATAGGTGCAGATGGCCCACGTTCGCATTGGGATTCGGTGCAGATGGCTCACGTTCGCATGGGATTCGGTGCAGATGGCCCACGTTCGCATGGGATTCGGTGCAGATGGCTCACCTTCGCATGGGATTCGGTGCAGATGGCCCACGTTCGCATGGGATTTGTTGCAGATGGCTCACGTTCGCATGGGACTCGGTGCAGATGGCCCACGTTCGCGTGGGACTCGGTGCAGATGGGTCACGTTCGCATGGGATTCGGTGCAGATGGCCCACGTTCGCATGGGATTCGGTGCAGATGGCCCACGTTCTCATGGGATTTGGTGCCGATGGCCCACGTTCGCATGGGATTCGGTGCTGAAGGCCCACGTTTGCATGGGATTCGGTGCAGATGGCCCACGTTTGCATGGGATTTGGTGCAGATGGCCATGTTCGCATGAGACTCGGTGCAGAGGGCCCACGTTCGCATGGGATTCGGTGCAGATGCTCACGTTCGCATGGGATTCGGTGCAGATGGCCCACGTTCGCATGGGATTCGGTGCAGATGGCCCACGTTCGCATGGGATTCGGAGCAGATGGTCCACGTTTGCATGGGATTCGGTGCAGACGTGGTCTCCCTCTCACTGTGCTTAGAGAGGCATCAGCTTCACCTCACTGATGATCCCCAACAAGGGTGAAACACGTGTATGGGGTTGCTGGTGGTACTCTCGTTCAGATTGGATTTGCCATTGTATTTCGGTGCTGGACTGCCCCTGGGCAGGACAAAGACTGATATGCAAATGGATATTTCCCATCTGTGAAAGGCACAGTGAGTAAAAGCAGTGGCTGCGAACTCTCAAAGTGGTTAATAACCACTGATCAGGTTATCATGTCTGTTCTTGCGAGAGAGGGGCGCCCACTACCTTTGTAAAACGATTTGGTGCAGATGGCTCACATTCCCATGGCGTTCGGTGCAGATGGCTCATGTTCGCCTGGGATTCAGTGCAGATGGCTCACGTTCTCACGCGGTTCGGTGCAGATGGCCACGTTCGCATGGGATTCGGTGCAGATGGCTCACATTCGCATGGGATTCGGTGCAGATGGCTCACGTTTGCATGGGATTCGGTGCAGATGGCTCACGTTTGCATGGGATTCGGTAGAGATGGCTCACGTTCTCATGCGGTTCAGTGCAGATGGCTCACGTTGGCATGGGATTCGGTGCAGACGGCTCACATTCTCATGGGGTTTGGTGCAGATGGCTCACGTTGGCATGTGATTCGGTGCAGATGGCTCACGTTCGCATGGGATTCGGTGCAGATGGCTCACGTTCTCATGGGTTTCGGTGCAGATGGCTCAAGTTGGCATGGGATTCGGTACAGATGGCTCACGTTCTCATGCGGTTCGGTGCAGATGGCTCACGTTGGCATGGGATTCGGTGCAGACGGCTCACATTCTCATGGGGTTCGGTGCAGATGGCGCACGTTGGCATGTGATTTGGTGCAGATGGCTCACGTTCGCATGGGATTCGGTGCAGATGGCTCACGTTCTCATGGGTTTCGGTGCAGATGGCTCAAGTTGGCATGGGTTTCGGTGCAGATGGCTCACGTTCGCATGGGATTCGGTGCAGATGGCTCATGTTGGCATGGGATTCGGTGCAGATGGCTCACGTTGGCACGGGATTCGGTGCAGATGGCTCACGTTCGCATTGGGATTCTTTGTGAGTCTGCAATGCACCTGCCTGCAGCTTCCACAAAGGTACACGCTCAATGTGTGGTAGCCACAGTTCACCTGTGGGTTGCACACCGAGGCTTTATGAATCGGGTCTGTGCTCCTTACTGGGGTCCTGCGGAGGGATTCATTTCTCCACAGAAACATTTGTGACCCATAGTCCTATCTTTCTATCAAAACAATGAACATTCCCCAAGTTTTGGAAGGAACAGAATATTTAGTCATTCTAAAAAGTATTGGAAATTGAAACACTTTTGTAAAAAATACTGAACACGAGAAAGTCCATTGGAAGGTCTACCAGTACTAGTCAGGCTGGCGTAATGCATATACAGTATACGTCAGGTGTAGTCTTGGGCACGTCAGCATTGCATTCTAGGGTTAAATAGCCCCTTCTGTTTGCTTTTTTAAGTCTTTCTCTTTCATTACTCTGAGAACCGAGTGGTTAGCGGCCTGCCCCTTTGGCTTTACACCACTTTGTCTCCTCGCCAAGCCTTGCTGGAAATAAAATCGTGTATGCCAGGCACTATCTGACCACCCAACCAGCGCACAGGGATGCTGGGATAGGTTTGAAAGGAACCAATGTATGTTCTGGAAAAAACAGACCATTGGGCAGCAGGTCCTGGACTAGTAACACCAGACAAGCATCAGCAAATCCCCTTTTCTGGCCCAGATTGGGATTGAAGAATGCGCCTGATTGGGTGAGTGTTGCACTTTGCATTTCTGTCTCTTTTATATAAAATACCTTTGAGCTGCAAGCTGACAATCTACAGAGTGAAGCCCCCAGGTGTGACTATTGTCATGTCTTGTTGCCATTGATAGGAAAGACCCTAGGAAAGACCCTCATGGTTATTTTCCTTATTCGCCAAATGAATATCCTTGCATAGGCGCTGCAACAGTGGCTTCTCTTGTGGACATCAGGATAGTTTTTTGCACTTTAAGGGATAGTATTTTGCACTTTAACATATATTTGAAGTATTCTCTCTGTTAAAAGGACAAGCAGTGATTCTGATGACAAGTTCAAGGAAAAAGGAAAGCTTTGCAGGCGTGATTTACAATTGTAATGTCTATAGAAATCATTATAAAAGAGCACAAACAAATGTTTAGGTAAAGTACATTTAAAATATAAAATCGATAACACATTTCCAGTAGGAGAACACTATGGCACTCATGTGACATTTCCGTGAGTGAGCGCAAAGAAAAATAAACTTGTAATGTGCATTAGTACCTAGCAGGGGTGGTGTGGCAGCCTCTCAGCCAATGAGGAGGCTCAGAGAGGAGGCACTAATTGTGACGCAATGAATACAGGGATGAGTCGTGGCTTAACCGCCTACTCAGCCCCACACCACTAATAAACCAGCACTGATCCCAGTGCCAAAGGTGAAACAGGCAAAGCCTAAAATGTATCCCGCATTTGCCTCTTTTGGTAGTGTAGGCCGTGGCCAGGCTATATTTTCAGGAGAGGTGTGAGCTGATATTTGCAACCCAAACAACTTAAGTACAATGCTTTCAAAACAAACGAATGCATAGGCGCTGCAACAGTGGCTTCTCTTGTGGACATCAGGATAGTTTTTTGCACTTTAAGGGATAGTATTTTGCACTTTAACATATATTTGAAGTATTCTCTCTGTTAAAAGGACAAGCAGTGATTCTGATGACAAGTTCAAGGAAAAAGGAAAGCTTTGCAGGCGTGATTTACAATTGTAATGTCTATAGAAATCATTATAAAAGAGCACAAACAAATGTTTAGGTAAAGTACATTTAAAATATAAAATCGATAACACATTTCCAGTAGGAGAACACTATGGCACTCATGTGACATTTCCGTGAGTGAGCGCAAAGAAAAATAAACTTGTAATGTGCATTAGTACCTGGCAGGGGTGGTGTGGCAGCCTCTCAGCCAATGAGGAGGCTCAGAGAGGAGGCACTAATTGTGACGCAATGAATACAGGGATGAGTCATGGCTTAACCGCCTACTCAGCCCCACACCACTAATAAACCAGCACTGATCCCAGTGCCAAAGGTGAAACAGGCAAAGCCTAAAATGTATCCCGCATTTGCCTCTTTTGGTAGTGTAGGCCGTGGCCAGGCTATATTTTCAGGAGAGGTGTGAGCTGATATTTGCAACCCAAACAACTTAAGTACAATGCTTTCAAAACAAACGAATGCCCAGTCAAGGGTCTATAAAATAAGACTTTCAAAGAAACAATAAAATACAATCAACTAATTAGAAAACACTAAAAGAGCCTACTCCTACCCCTGTAAAGAAACATAGAGAAGAAGATGTGTGTTAAAGGGCACACTGGATTGATGAGCAGGAGTGTTCAGGCAACAGACTGGCAACAGTGTCACTGTTAATGGTTGTGTCTACGATCAAGGGGACAGGGCGTCTTCATCCTATCTTTTTATTGTTCTTTGACCTCGACAGCATCAACCTGAGCTCTAGACACATTTGCTGTAGTAAACTGGCATTGACATATTTGAGTCAATACAACCCCACAAGTAGTAGGATTCAAGTCAGTTCGATGGTCCAGGCTCATGATGGGTTGAGCTGGTGTTTGAGACAGCAAGATGAGGGCTTCCAACAGTTTGGGGCTACGGGCGAGCTGGCAGTGAGACAATGGTTCTGCTGGTTCGAGCCAGTGTTCTAGGTGGGCGAGTCGTTGGCTTCCAATGCTTGAGTCGGTGCTTTAGTCTGATGCGCCCATGATGTCAAGTCCGCAGTCAGGTTGAGACAAGTCAGTCCACTTCAATAGGTCGAGTGGGAGTCTGAATGAAAAGCAGAACGTGGTTATAAGGTTTGTAGAGTGCCAAAAGCAGCACCACTGGTTCAGTTGTTGGGTGAGGCCGAGCCTGTCTGCAGACGTCTCAATGCGATGAAGCAGGATTCCAGCTACTTCTGGGTCACTGAGAGTCCCAATCCAAGAGCTCCAGGACAAGGCAAGACCTTCTGTGCTGCACTCCCACACAGGAAGCGTGTCTGGCACTTTACAGGGGATTC
Organism: Ambystoma mexicanum; assembly: GCF_040938575.1. Classification (NCBI taxonomy): domain Eukaryota; kingdom Metazoa; phylum Chordata; class Amphibia; order Caudata; family Ambystomatidae; genus Ambystoma; species Ambystoma mexicanum. The sequence goes on along the minus strand of NC_090935.1, from coordinate 229,172,355 downwards.
TTCACCTCCAGTGAAGACAGTCCGGATTCCAGTCTAGCCAGCAGAGAGGCCTTGGTGCACAGCCGTTCACCCCTAATGCCCCTTGGGGATGGTTAGGGGACAGAGCTCCCCTCTGCATTTGATGTCTTCTGTCTTCAACTCTATAGCAGCGTCTTCGGAGCAGGCTATAATCCCAACAGTGGTCCGGTGAATCCTTGTAGTCCTTGTGAGAGTACAAAGATGAATCAAAGAGTGAGCGGTGCCCATCTCCTTATCAAGGCAGGATGCAATGGGGAATTGATCCAAAGCAAGCATGCCGCAAGAGGTCCAATCCCTGTTGTGATCCTTGCCTTCTGAGTGCCTTGCCCTGCAAGAAATGGGGGGGGACAGGAAGTGCTAACAGAAACCAGGATGGTGGAAGCCCACTCTCAGCCCTTCCCATTCCTGCTGACTTCAAAGGGACTCCAGTGGTCAGCACCCTAGTGTGAGTTGTATTTATTACGTCGGTGTTGCCCTTGAAATACTGATTCACAGAAGATCGTCTGGTGTGGGCTCCTGGGATCTGTGAGAACAGTGTTGACCTTCCTGCAGGAGATTGAAAAGGTATCCTGGCCATTGGTCAACATGGCAGGAGTGTAGACAGTAAGACCAGACATCAATACACATGAGTCCTGTCATAGATGGGCTCTGCTCAGTTTCTGTGGCTGTATAATTGACTGTATCATTGTGTACACTCAGTAGACCCCATGCCCAACCCGACATGGCTTATATTTAACGATTTATATGAGACTAGACTGACTGAGTACTACAATTATTAAGATTGGAAACAGAGGTGTAGAAGATTCAAAAGCCACACCTGCCTGCGGAAACTTTGTGTTCTTGCATCCGTCACGAATGCAGATGTGAGCTTTTGAAACTGCTCTGTGGTACTCAGGTTGCTAGAATGTTGTCACAGCAAAGGCACATGGGTGCACTATAATTCAAAGTCCTCAATCTAAGCAAGTCACCATTGCTCACGCCTGCCTGCTATCTTCCCACCCGTTCGCAGCGCCGCCGTGCCACTCCTCACCAGCTCTTGGGCTGCCATGGTAATGGGAGAATACTGCCAAATGGAGCCCTGCCCATCATTTCCATGGTGGTTATGTTGAGTGTGTATTTGTATGAAAAAAAGGTTTGCGCTGTCATTGAAACACTTATGTATAGGTGCGCTTTTAGCAGGTGTTAAAATCCATGGCGCTAAGGGACCATGGAGTTAATTACGCCACCGTAATTTACGGTGGCGTAATTAACGCCTTCCCCACTCCCATTATGCCCTATGGGGCAAAAATGGGAATGGGGAAGGGTAAATGGGGATTGGGGACTTACCGCCCCGCCAAGGTCGGAATGGGGCGGTAAGTCCGCCAACCACCATGGCGTAAACATAGTTTACGCCATGGTGGTAAAGTCACGGCCCAGGCAGTAACTTACCGCCTGGGTCGTAATGAGGCCCATTGTGTGGATTACAAGTGCACCAGGCTGTTCACCCTCACACAATGTCAAATGCTAGGAAGACAAAGCGATAGGTTTATGTTCAAATCAGTGTAGTCCACTGAAATATTAAGACTGTTTGCTACGTTGACAGATGTGTTAAAACATCCTCTACTGCCACATAGTATGAGGCGATTATGAACTGCTCCATTAACAAAATAAAGAGACACACTTTCTTCTCTTGAGTCTCCTGTTAAAGTTCAGCTGGGCTAAATCGCTGTGGGCTCTGTGTACTAGCTATTCAATCCTGCATGGCCGACCACTACCGTGCCCTAAATTCCTCTTAAACAGAGGTTCTTTTATTTCCTGACTCTACTGTTCCTCCTCCTCTCCCAACGCCCTCTATCTCTTTCCCTTCATTTACTTCATCTCGCCACCCGCTTGTAATCCCGGAGTCTGTCTGGATTCCTCCCCGCTTGTAATCCCGGAGGCTTTATGGATTCCTCCCCGTTTATAATCCAGGAGTCTGTCTGGATTCCTCCCCGCTCGTGATCCCGGAGTCTGTCTGGATTCCTCCCCGTTTGTGATCCTGGAGTCTGTCTGAATTCCTCCCCGCTCGTGATCCCGGAGTCTGTCTGGATTCCTCCCCGCTTGTAATCCCAGAGTCTGTCTGGATTCCTCCCCGCTTGTAATCCCGGAGTCTTTCTGGATTCCTCCCCGCTTGTAATCCCAGAGTCTGTCTGGATTCCTCCCCGCTTGTAATCCTGGAGTCTGTCTGGGTTCCTCCCTTTCCTTTTCCCATCCTATTTCCTCTCGATCTCGCTCCTGCAGAGGACACCACTACGCTATTGGTAAAGCTAGGCCTTTACTCTCTTTGCACGCGTCTGAGCTTTTTTTTTAATAATATCTTCGCTAATCTTCTCAGACTTTTTCTACTATTCTTGTCTGCTCTTTGGTCTTACTGTCTCACGCTTAAGACCTCTTAGATCTATCTGCAACTCGTCTAGCCATCTTTTAGTCTCTCTGTCTTCTTGTGATTCTATCTCCCCTGCTCTCTCTTCTCTGCGTTGGCTTCCCTTTCACTCACCCCATAAGTAAAGTTTTCTCTGATTAGTGCGGGGAGAGGTTATGAAAACTATCCGTCTTCTCTTGTGTCCTTCTACTCTCCTACTCGTTCTCTCCATTCGCAGTTCCATTTTCTTCTAACTGTCCCTCGGCCTCCATGCGCCCAGCCCTGATTCCGCACTCTTGCTCTCCTGGCCCTGCGACATTGGAATACGCTCACACTGTATCTTTGTTCTCTTTCCACCTACTATCTATATCATGCTTGCCTTGAAGACTTTCGTCTTTCCTACTAAATGGTCTACTTTGTTATTTCCATTAATGTTTTCATTTGATGTACTGTTTTAATATGTTGAGCGCTTTGGCGTAAAGTGCGGTATAAGTTCAAATAAAATACAAAGAAGTGCTTGATTCCGCAATGATAATTTAATGGTGAAGCAGAGTGCTTGCATATTTCCACCCCACCTTATCAGAGTGAAGAAGGAGCTCAGGGTGGCCCAGCATTTTATGCCTTTATTGCCAGTTGTTAAGTAGGTGCTCTCTGGCGAATTTACTTCTGCCCTGCAGGCGTAAAAGGATGAGTAGAGGCTAAAGCACCTATTAGCCATCACACCTATACAAACTAAGCGTGAACCCAGTCATAAAGAGAAAGCAGGCACAGTTAAGAGATATACCTCCTTCACCTTTTGTGGTAACGTGGGCCGAGGGAAGGCTGTACTTTCAAGAGGGGTGTGGATGTGTTTCGGTAGCAACCCAAACAGCAAAGTACAACAGTCCAAAATAAAGGGAATGTCAAATTAAGGTTCTATAAAAATATATATTCATTAATTAAACACACCATATGCAATAATAACTACATAGAAAACACTACAAACCCCATCTCTGTAGAAAAAGACACTCTGTAAAATGAGACATGGTGGAAATGTGAATAAAAAACACAATGTTCTTAGAAAGGGATTTGGTCTTGTAGCAAAAGGGATTAAAATGACCTAGCTAGTCTCAAGGGCCCACAATGGACCAGGGGGCAGTTATCAGGCAATCATACCTTTTCAGCATCTTGTCGGTTTGTCAGCAGCAAACCAGGCTTCTCGATGCAATGCTGGCAGTTTGACTAGCACTCGAATGTGACTGTCATGGTAGTCCAGTCCATCAGCAGATGTCGCGTCGGGGCCGAATTGAAGGTTGCTGTTGTTGAAAGCGATGCTCAAGTCATGTGGATTGTGGAGATCACCAAGTTCGCTTCACCAGTGGACAGCCTAATGTTACGATGTGCAAGTTGAGTCGGTTTGATGCAGTGCTCGAAGGACATAGACTAGTTCAGAAAGAACACCAGGGTTGTCTCGATCGTTCACTTGTTGGGCGATGAAGAGGCAGGGGTTCGTACAGCGGTTTGAGCCGAGGCTGCAACGCGCTTCAAGCAGCGCAGTGTGGCAGTGAACTTGTTTGACCATGCAGATCTTTGGTTCGAAGGTCAGCGCGTTTCAAAGGCAGCTCCAGAGGGTCATGTTGGTTGGAACGGTGTTGAAGGCGCTCAAATCACAGCTTGCAGCGGTTCGATGCAGGGGCGGCACCAGGCATGAGCTTGGGAGGGCTAAAGCCCCCCCCACTTTACGCTCAGCCCTGGGCTCAGACCTCTAGAACCTGTCACATTTCTCACCTCAGAGAGAAGTGTATTTACTTGAGCAAATACACCACTCTCCGAGGTGTGAAAACAGACATTGAAGTGAAGGTAGAGGTAGAGGACAAAAGCCTGCCATAGGGATATCAGAGCCTCCCCCTCCCCCCCGCATGTTGCAGCTAAAGACTTAACTGCTGGCTCAGCTTTTGCATGGCCCATGCTTTCAATAATTCCAATTAACTACATAAAAGTGTATTTGTGTGCATGCAGGAATTGTATGCATGCGTGTATGAATGTATGCGTGCATGCATGCGAGGGAGTGTGTAACTGGGTGTATGTTTGTTTGCTAGGAGGTGTCTGCAAGTGCACACCTATGAATGAAGGCAGTGTGATTGGTGTACACTGCGCATGTTAATGAGCGCACAGTGTAAATGTTATGGGGGCTCCTGTGAATGACAAATCAGCTGTGTGGGTGTGTGACTGGTGGGTGAATGTGTCTTAATGTGTCTATATTTATGTGTGTATCTGTGTGTATGCAAGCTGGGACCTGGGGAGGGGCATTGGAGGATGAACATTTTTTGACAAAAGCATGGCATGTTTTACTGCCTTTTGTGGGCAAAGGAAAGCCAACTTGATTGTTTTTATGTGATGGTGAGGTTGGAGGGGGGCTGTTGGATGGAAATACTACAGTGGAGCTGACCTGGCTGGGTCTTACTGTGGCATGGAATGTTGTACTCGTATTAAGGGCAAAGCCAACATTAGTGTTCTTACATGGAGAGGGCATGTTTCCTTATTTTCCCTTGCCTTTTTATTTTACTGGTGTTAAGGTCAAAGGCAACATAAATATTCTTACATGGGGAATATAACATGATTAGTGCAAGGAAGTGTTCTTATATGGGGGGATTTGTGTAATGATATGTTATTTATATAGCGTTTTCGCCAAACCGCTCTACAGAGAACATATTTACATAAAATGTTTCACTCAACTGAAGTTTGCACTCATGTAATAAGGTTTATTTATTTATTTATTGCATTTATTGACAACGCTCAGACTTGTAAGTATCACAGTACTTGTATAACTTGGTGAGCAGGGAAAACACAGTACACTACAGAGTAAGAGAGAGGTAACAAGGTGCTTAAAGCAACATAATAGTACAAGATCTGTAGAGGAGGGTAGAGATCAGGAAGGTCACTTTGAACTATGAAAGGCTGAGTTGGCCTTGCCAGGATGTGAACCTGCGACTCACACTCAGATTACAACAGCATGCGCTCAGCCCACTGAGCTATCTTACCGGCTAGCCAGAAAGAGCATGTTTTCTTACTGTGGCATAGCAGTTTATTACTGGTGTTAAGGAAAACGGCAACATAAGTATTCTTACATTGGGGTGGGGGCGTTCGTACAGCCTGCAAGGCAATGTTTTTGTTACTGTGGCATGACCTTTTTTACTGCCGTTAGGGAGAAAATGCAACATGATGAGAGTTCTTATATGGGGAGTGGGGGATTTGTGTAGCCACATATAAAGGGGCCCAGTCTATGAGCCCTCCATTCCCCTGCACACCGTAATACCAGATCACTAGCTAAATGCAATGGTGTCAATAGTAACGTAAAGAATTTATGCATTCTTAGAGGTTGTATACAAATTGTTCGTTTTACAATTGTTCGAATTACAATTGACCTTTTCACAATTGACCGAATTGTGAAGGTCAATTGTAACATATATGCGGGGGGAAACCCCCCACAACCCCCCACCCAACGCCAAACCCCCCAAAACCCATATATATATGTGGTTGTGAGTAAGCGGCAAGTAATGCTGCGAAACGCGTCGATTTTCTTGGGAAGAATGAAAGATGTATTTTAACAAATAAAGAAGCCTTTAATGGAACGCTGGTAACCGTCTACTTTTTGAAGCCTGGTATGAAGGAGAGTGCTCCTTAAATGACTGACAACAAGCCAGTTTCTTTGAAAATATATATATATATATATATATATATATATATATATATATATATATATATATATATATATATATATATATATATATATATAACCAAACTGATATATACATATATATATATATATATATACGGTCAATTGTGAAAAGGTCAATTGTGACCCTTTAAATTCGGTCAATTGTTCATTCGAACAATTGTTTACGAACAATTTGGGTAATACCTTCTTTGGATGCCTTTAAACAAACAAGTGTCTTTATTGTTCTTCTTAATGATTAAAACAGTGATATGTAGTCCATACAATCCCGTGGATACTGCTAACATGTTTCGGGGACTAAGTCTTCAGGAGCTAGATTAAATGTAAAGAGAAGAGCACTTATCTGTAAAGTAATTCACAAACACTTCAGAAATCCACCACCACCTTTTGTGAATAGAGTCGGTTATCATGCTTCACCTTCCTTCACCAGAGTCACCATCAAGTTCACCAAACCACTGCATTGCGATAAACTGTATAAAACCGGTAACCCCTAGTTTGAAAAGGGTGCCCACGAATGACACCATGAATTTACATACCTGCATCCAGGACCACACCTGAGGTGCTGTACAAGTCAATAAAAATAGTATAGATCCCAATTACTTCCATTTAGCCATACCTATTTCCAATACTTGTGGGTGGATTCACACTCCCTGCCATAGTCATACCACCAGTAAATTGTGATGTTTTCAACGAGATGCCCATCTTCCAAACTCTTGTAAAATTGAAAAAGCATAGTTAAAAGAAAAGGTTTTGGCTAGACAATGATTTGTTTGATTTGACTTCTCTTGTGATGTCATGGGCAGAGAATGCTCGCAGGTGAGGCATCTTCTGTCTGATATTGTGCAATATGCAAGCCATTCGGCACATGTGAAATCACACCCAGATCTGCTCTTCTCTGACAGTGGAACCCCATTAAGGTGTGTACTTCTCAGCCTGTGACACGCAGATGGCAATATTAGAATGGGAGTGCATTGGGAAGCCTGTAGTATAAGCAGTATCTATGTCCACGAATAAGCGTTAGTCTTTGCCTGTGACGTCACAACCAATTGTGACAATTTCTGTCCATGACATCACCCTGTGGTCAATCACACTCTATGACAAATGATGTCTTTAATTCTTGGTTTATGGTATCACACTTACAGTGGCATTACACTCAGGTCAATCATTCTCTATCTATTAAAAATCATAAATGTGTGTAATCTTAATTTAAACTTAATATAACCTGCCTTTGCCAGCCATTTATTTATTCTCTACCTATGGCCTTGTACCCGAGTGGGCGTGCTCCTCTATGGTGGCTACTTTCCATATTATTCCTACCGCATACTATTGGGTATCACAGATTTCTTTCTGTTTCTTGCATTCAGGCTGTATTTAATAAACAAATGGTTCAGATGTGTTTGTCTGTTTCTAGGGAAATCAGACTTTGCCCTGGTGATGGACTTCGTCCGAAGTCTCTTTCCTGGTGGCTTTATGCAAAGATTGTCTTTCCTATTGAAACATATGTCCCTTCACATCTTAATTGAATAGATCTTAGTCTAGAAGGACATTTTAGCTATAATAATGTATTCAGTCATTCGGTTATCCCACATTGTGAGCACGCAGTACCAAGGAAGTGGCCCTTGCTCCTTTCGCTGGATTTCATCCCCTGAATGTGCCATTGGCCCTCACTACAGTGCTACTATACACTAATCACAATGAGTTATCATTTTGGAACTTAAAGTGTTTTGGTGGTGCCCACTTTTTTCACTGAGTTTATTGCTCATGAGTGGGCCTCTCCCATCATACTTTGTCGTCCCATCCTCAGCCTCTTACATCACACAGGTGCACCATTCTGTGTCTAGGAGATCATAATTCAGTGTGGCGTTCTCTTCGTAGGACCACAGCCAAGTGTGCCAGTCCATGGCTGTGGCAGCACACACTCGTGTGCAATTGTCTGCATAGGACGCAGCACTCAGCTCTTTTATTCCCGGTCTGAAATCGTGTATCCTTCTCTACCCATGAAACTCCACTGAGATGGGCCATTCCCCATTTATGACATCTCACTGCGGTAAATTCGCTATTATCCGGCACAAGGCACGTAGTAGTGCCATTCCCTATGTATTTCAAATATCAGGAATTCTTCTGTGCATTGTACAATATAACGGCACATATATAATCATAAACTTCTGCAAGCGATGTATTGGGCCTCATTCCGAGTAGGGCGGTAAGGGATACTGGGCACCGTTAAGGAGACCGGTGCCGGTAATCCCTTACCGCCCTACTACGAGGTCCCTTAGCGGGTCCCGAAATGGGCGCCTGCTTTTACCAGGCGCTCTTAGCGGGAGCCGCTAAGGGACCAGAGAGCTAATAACGGTACCGCAAATTGCGGTACCGTTATTAGCTACTTCCCCATTCCCATTGAGCCCTATGAGGGCTCAAATGGGAATGGGGAATGGATTTTTCAATGGGGACTTACCGGTCCCGCAAAGGTCGGACTACACCGGTAAGTCCCCATTGAACCAGGTCGGAGTCGGTACCGGTATGGGAGGTAGTCATGGCGCAAATAGCGCCATGACTACCGCCATACTCGGAATGAGGCCAATTGACTCCCTAAATGCGGGATTGCACATGGCTCTATCCAGGGTATGGAAGATTGTGTAGGGGCGGTTAAGTCGGACGTCAAACGAAGAGAAGCAGGGGTGTTGCTAGGTCTGGAAATCTGGGGCTATGCTAATTCTGGAACTGTCGGGACTGGGGGCTAGCTAGCCTTTTTGGTTGTAACCCCTGAGCTTATATCCTGAGCTACAACCATAAGAACCAGGGCTGTAGCCCCCTCATACTCCCCCTAGCAACGCCTCTGAAGAGAAGGATGGTTGACAAGCCCTTGAGTGGGGCTGAGCGATGACTGGGTATGCGGGAAATCAACTAGTTAGTCAAATACAAAATAATGTACCAACAAAGTCTGACACGAGTACCATCATTGCTGTCCTGTACCATGTCATTGCCTATGTCTTACTCCCTTATTCTATTCCATTCTACCAGTCTATCTTATGTTATTTTATAGGCCTACTAGGCCCACCAGAGCGGCCTATACCATCAGAATCGTTGTACCTTCCACCCGCAGAGTGAAAGCGGGCGGTACAAGCTTCCCCAACATGGCAGCCACGCTGTGGAACTCCCTTCCCCCCCTCTATCAGGGGGATTGACTCCCATGCAACCTTCAGGAAGGCCATCAAAACTAGACTCTTTGTCTAAACAACCTTTGCTATGCATACTGTAACATGATTCTGACAATGTACTGCTTTCTTGCCTAACTGTCATGAAAATGTCTTTTGTTAACTGTAACTAATTCCTGTTTTCAAGTCTCTGCTGGTGCCGCATTCTTGTAACCCTGAATCAAGCCTCCCTAAGCCTTCTCATAGCGCCTCAATGCCTGAGGGCTACAGTGCGCTTTACAAATGCAAATAAATAAATAAATGAAAATACTACTTGGTGAGCACATATATACCTTGAGGATGTGTTTTTAACATTTCTCTTATCATCCTATCGTACGTATTTTTCTGTTGTCCCTCTGACTTTATGACTTATGTTGACTTGAACCCCTGGACATCTTCAGTTTTTCAGTCAGAGAGGGTTTAAAAATGAATTGCTTTATAAGTAATACTTTAAATTAAATACAAGCATTTGGAGCTAGCCAAAATCGGAGTAACGTGATCACATTGCTTTGCTCCAAAAACCAAACCGGTAGCCGTGTGAAAAAACGACTTCCAATTGCTCCAAAGAAGAATGAGGACGATGCATGAGAATGGAGTAGTCGCAGTCAGTTCCAGATAAAACCAGGAACTGCACCGAAAGCCGAAACTGCGAATCTAATGAAAAAGGTTGTCACCCAGCTCAAGGCAAACAGACCCTACTAACATGTGGCGTTACCGACAATCGGTAGTCCGACATAAATCCCTGAGATTTCGGGGTATTAGAAAATTCGGGAGAGGGCCACAGGTTTTTGTTAGCAACAACTAACCATTTTGAAAAAGAAGGTAAGCAAGGGGATTGAGAGAGTACAAGAAAATCAGTTTAATTGTGTTCAATTTCAAAAAGTGGTAAGCCTTCCATGCTTCAATGTCCAAAAGACAATTATGGAAAAACAACATGTTACTTTCCGAAGAAATTGATTAGCGTACTGATGCATGGATACTCTTTGTTTCTTAAAAAGATTACCCAATAGTTCCGTACATAAATTAAAAAGCATGAGTGATTAAATAGATCCGTGGGGAACCCCAAAAGGGTCAAGAAAGGATCAGAACGAGGTTGACCCCTACTTACCATTTTCTATCTCAATGGAAGTCAATGGCTGATAATTAGACAAACATCATATGTCAAGATTAGTTTTTTTTAATAGGGAAGAAACATGTCATGTTTTAAGGGAATCAGGAAACAATTCATACCAAGTGAAAGATGTGGGAGCTGGAGAATAAATGGCAGAAAAATCGAAAAACTGACATCAAGATTTAAGTTTGTCACTGTCAGGAAGAATAAAAGAAACCCATATTGTGAAAACAAGGAAATAATATGAGGCAGGGTAACCAAAAAGGAAACACACCAACCACAGGTTACAAAGGAACATACAAAGTACTTTATTTTATACTGAATCCAGTTACAAAAGAACAGAACAAAATTCAGATAGCTATCGACCCTCAGTACAAGACAGCGAACTCCGGCGTGGTTCGGTGTGCTCAGTGAGTGCAAATATTCATTGAAACAGTCAGGCTTTTATACATTTCAAGCCTGCTGTTCAGCCCTCCTTTGGGTTAACCATTCCATAAATAAGTTACTGCTCTATGGTCCCTTGCCAGGTCAAATCTAGTTCATCTTAGGTTTATACATGAACAAGAAGAAATGGTAATAATGTATGCTCTAGGCCTAACATGACAATGCGGGACTTAATTTATACAATATAGTTAAGCAGGTGTTCTCAATTATAGATCAGTTTCGGTGACACAGGTAATCCATTGCACACAGGTCAGCAGAAGGACAAGGTCTTAGCTCATGACCCTAACAAGTGGCCTGCAGGCAAGTTCTACATTAGCTGTACAGAGGTCATGACAATCGAGTTCTGTTCTGAATAACATAGGCTACCATTTTAGCTCACATGGTGACTTTATAGAGCAAGAAAACCTAAAATGGCTGCTTGACCCAAAATGACAGTTTACATGGTTTCTAAGGTCAGGACCTTGCAATGCGAGTTTATTCACATGTAGTTTATAAGCAGCTTGTTAGCAGCTTGGCGTAGGCCAATATACATATATTCATAGCAATAGGAGGCATGATATAATTTCTAGTTTGACAATATTGCCATAGTTTTATGGCCCAAAACTTGGGATTTAAGAGATGACCGTGGTATTTTGTTCTGAATTTCTGTGATCATATAAGAAAACAACCCAATAAATCTCAACATTTCACAGCGGACAGCGAGAGTTGCTTTGGTGAAAGTGGATTTTTCATCAACTTTAGCAACGCAAAAAAGCATTAGCTTGATTCGCTGTGACATAAATAGTTGAATTTTGAAAAAAAAACACTTGGCTTTGGAAATGTTCTCGGACTAACAAGGACATACTTGTTTCAAATTCCATAGATTAAACGCTGAGGGAGAAATAAATCAGGCACTTTCCAGACATCGAACAGACTGTTGTTGAGAGTTTAAGGCTAGGATAGCTCCCTCAGGTGTGTGGATTTGTACTTGTGATATTGGACAGAAAGTGCCCTTCTTTGGTTATGAATTTACAGCCAGGAGAATTTCTTTGCAGTCTATAATGTCACACAGAGCAGAGCTGCTTTGTGCCTGTCGCATCTCACCCACGAGGGCTTTCTCTGCCTGTAACACCATAGTCTCCCAAAACTGCTCCCAAATTGGGGCTCCTTCTGACCCACACCAATAAGGACTACATTCGTAGTCTGAAAGCGGACTTCATGAAACGATTGCTAGCTGAGACTTGCAGGGAATTGAGAAGTCGTACTCTGCTAAAGCAGGACAGCCAGAGCCTCACCCTGTAAGCTGTCCAAAAGAGTACATATGAATTGTGGGTTCAAGAACTTTTGCTGTTAGGGTGAAACGAGCACCAAGCCCAGTGTATATTTTGTAGGGTTGTGGGCTGCTTTGTCTTGTAAGACCGACTACCTCGTTCCCCAGATGAACCCCTCTAAGATGTCCTTCCACCTTACACTAGCTACACACAAATCCCTCCTTCCCCTCCCCCCCACCAGACTGCCAGCACAGGCTTAGCCGTTAGCACATTAACACTAAACGAGCTACGACTGAGCTCTTCTCTTTAGCCTTGTTGCTCTCCCCACATAAATGGCTAACCAGACCCAAAATGCTGTTGTCTATCAGATTGTGCAGCAAGGCCGCCAATAGTGACTGATGTGTGCTGTACAAGGGAACTTAAATTACATTACATTACCTAGTGATTCAGTCCCTTTAATCACAAACATATTTGTCAAACATAAAATCTGTGTTCATTCTTATGATCCCAAAATGCTCTTTGATCTTATGCAAATCAGCCAGTTATCTACATTGGCGCCGTTTGTCCCTTTTCTCTTTATACCAGGTGATTTATTTACAGAATGAGGATGATTTACGGACTGATTGAATTGTTTATATAAAGAGTGAGAAAGAGTGATTTATTTACAGGCAGCAATTTGATTCCATGGCCCTCATTAGGACCCTGGCGTTAAGGGGACAAATTTCTCCTGCAAATACTCCGCTCCCACCTTATAGAAGGGTCGGTGAACCAAGCACATGGATTTAAATAGGATCCGTTGTTCAATAGGGAGCCAGTGCAGTTGTCTCAGAAGGGGGATCATGTGTGACCATGCCGGAGGGCGAACTATGACATGGGCTGCTGCGTTTCGATACGATTGAGCAGATAATGTGGTTGGCCATAGTAGAGCGAGTTACAGTAATCCACTGTACTGAGAACCAGTGCTCCTACCACTGGGGCATGAAGATGGCTCGGGATGGAGGGGAGAACCTTTCTCAGAGTCCGCAGTTTGAAATGGCCGGCTTTGCAGATTGCGCCTACTTGTTCCGTCATCATCAGAGAAGATGAAAACTTAACTCTCAGATTTCTCACCGTAAGAGAAGGAAGGGGGAAGGGACCAAGAGAAGAGGGCCAGAAATCTGGGGTCCAATAGTTAAGGGGGGTGTTTGTCCCTACCTAGGATGAAATGGAGCATTGTACATGTCGTCGAGGGTAACAAATAAAGTAAGAGTGACATATGGCACAAGATTTTCCGCCCATGTGGGTGGGATGTGATGAATGAACTCAACAAGCCAAGGTGGCACCTAGGTATTGACTGAAGAGTCAGGCCTTGAGTTCTAGACTTCCTTAACTCTAATATGGTGGGCACAGTACGGATTTCCACCAGGATGGTGTTCCAATAGACAGTACATGCCAACGGAAAGCCAGTTTCCTGTTTAATATCTTGTGTGCCAGTTTCATTTTAACTAAAGCCTTGGGATGGCCTGGATCCTGGAGGAGATGAACCGCCAAAGCTGTCGAGTTTAACCCCGGATCTCAATCTCTAAGCAGAATGGGATTTTAACCTGTGTTGCTCGGTTACATGTCTTTCCATTGAAAAATCTTTCATTAAAAGATGTTTCATCAAAACATGTTTCATTGAAAAATGTTTTACCTAATGTATAGTCATGACACTTTTCATCGAAAATATGTACATCGAATTTTATTTTATTTTTAAATTCGGCACCCCTTGCCCCGCCCCAAACCCCTGGTTTTTGCCCTTTAAAACAGCCCAAAACATTCCCAAATATTTTTTTTTATTTGGGGTGTTCTCCCAACTCCTGTTTTCCCAATTTAACCCTTTACCCCACTCAAACATACATATATTTTAGATAAGAAAATAATTAATTGAAAGATCTTTTCGATGAAAAAAGTTTCCAATGAAACATTTTCAATGAAAAATCTTTTCACTGAAACATTTTTCAATGAAAAGATTGTAAACTGTGTTGCTCTGCGTTGCCTTGCTTCCAAGACAGGCGCATTGGCCCTGAGCTATCCCCCCGGCCCTAGGTTTGAAGCTATGTAGGCAGGTGTGCGAGTGATGGTTGCAGGTGGTCAAACATAGTATTCTGGCTGATATAAGAATCCTTTGCAGCTCACTTGCGATGGGAGAAATGTGGGCAAGAGTTCTCTTGTTTCCTGTTATGCATCATGCTGTTTCATGTTGGGCAGCCCTAAATTGGGCCAGGTGTTTCGCCAGATGCCTGGATCATGGTTCTAGAGTCTTTTGATGGAAGGAAGGGTCACATATGTCCTATTAGCCCCTTGGGCAGCTGCCTTAGCCTATCAGGGTTTGTGAAACACTGCCCTTATTTGTCTGTGAAATGCACATGTTCCATGGATGGCGTGACACCCGGGTGGTCCCCTTGAACAGACCCCCTATTTCCTTTACGCCCACTGTACTTTCACTGCCCCACCCAGCACATCCAAAATTACCCTAGCACTACCTAAAGTGTGCTCATCACCATGTTGATCTCCGTCACTCCACCATAGAAATAGAAACAACCCTCAGCCTTAATAAGTTCCTTGTTTCTCTGGCTGCCATCTTTCTTTGGGCTGATTTTCTAACTTCTTGAAAAATGTTTTTTAATTTCCACCAACATTTCATTCATGATTATTGGATTATGACAAAGAGTTCACAGCGTTGCTTGTTAAAGGGACAGAAGGCAGGTTCTGCTTAGTTCCGGTCTTTACCTTTAAAGTGACCTCAGAGAGAACATATTTATTTATTTTTATTGGACATTTGTAACGCACCTATACACGAGTGTTTCAATCTGCCACAAGACAAAAAGTGGGGGTAGGGAGGAGGAGGAAGATACAAATAAAAGTCCTACTAGGCCTTGTGACGTTCGAACCATATCTGCTGTAAACACTCACAATGGTGCAATAACCGACAACAACAAATGATAATTAGGTTTATAGGTAACCATGACATAATTGAGAGCCAATTCCTGAGAGAACGTGAAGGATGGCTGACATTTAATCAGTGTGTGTTTCATGACAAGCAGTAGCTGCCAGACCCGCTAGACTTGTGAATGTGAAACAGAAGAGTGCCTTCAAACCAACGCTTCTCTTTCTGGGGGAGTCAGAATTCTTCATGATGCAAATCTCTGCCACCGTTTCAGTTACTCCATCTATGAGTAAAGTAAACAGGTTTCCCACTTTTGGCAATGGTATTTTAGGGGCCCCCAGCTCAGAGGTATGTGCTGGCGCATTGCTCCTGCCGCACCTGCATTTTGGCAGTTTAGGGAAAGTAGAAATATTCCCATCTATCCAGGGTGTTCCAAAATGTATAGGTGCCCATGACCAGGGATCTGCCAGTTTATGCCAAGGCTTACATGATACCAGGTCAAAGTAGCTAACCCGTCCTTCCATGCCTAGACAGATCCTATCCTGCATCCGGGAGGCCAACAGCACCACTCGGAAGCACACAGTTCTCACATCTGCGAATCTGAGCTAATGCGCCCCTTGCTTGTTCTCTCGGTAACCATGGTCTAGAGGAGTGGGCTTCAAACTGTAGGGCTGGCCCCTTTAGGTGGCCTGAGGGATGCCCAGTGTCGCTCGAGGCTCTTTTAAAAGGGAGTAGGGTGGTTGCTTTTAATTGATCATTTAACCAGTTCTGGCATTTGTGGGGCCAAGACAACATTTTTATTCCAGGAGGCTTCATGATAAAAAAAAGTTTGGAATCCACAGGCCTCCAGTCAATGGTATTTAGCGTATAACTGGATGTTTATGTAGAATTTGTCTCTGATACTTTCCTCAAAACTTTGCAATATTACCTGAATGTACAAAACCATAAAATTAAGGCATTAAAATGAGCGGACCACTGCGCTGATGAAAGGTATTCGAAGGTACCCTGCCATGTGTGTGGGGGTTCAAGTGGGACGGTGCCCGACTGTCCCAAGCAACGTCTCAACAATTCTGTAAAGGAGAGCCCTTCTCACATGCGCAGGGTTATTAATTTAAGACATTGCTTTTACTTATTTTATCTTCATGTATAACCCACTTAATACCAGCAAGTGGTTTCTCCCGCTTAATACCAGCAAGTGGTTTCTAAGCACGGGATCAGGAATCGAACCCATGTTGCACAGCACTGCATTGCTTCCCAGACAAACGCGTTGCCCCTCTTGGTTCATAACAACAAGCAAACTCTGTTGATCTTAAACAAACCATATATATTCTATAGCTAACACGTGTTTCGCCCCTCCTGGGTCCTTATCAAGGCAATCGTACATTGCAAAGTATCATACTTGAGTTGTATTGAAGATAAATACTTTTTGATTTGGTCTTTTGGATCTGATGGTCAGTTATCTGGTAGGAAGCGTAATGAATGTAGCTATTGCAAGGTCCTTCAATGAGCGCAATCAATCATGCCTGACAGTGCACACCGCAGGGATACTATGACTCGGCTGCTCTAGACTCAGGGCCATCCTTCCATCAATGGAAAATATAACGGGAAACCATTTTGTAATCCTGATGCTTGATTGTCCTCATTTTAGGACCTTGCAGGAGCCACATTCATTACGCTTCCTACCAGCTTCCTGAATGTCCCCCACTGTCATAGCTACCCCAACATGGGGATGCATCACCGTTACACTACCATGGTGTGTCCCCAGGAGCAGGGATTGAGCTAAAGGTGCACTCTACAGTACTGTACTGCCTGCAGTTTGGACCCATGTCACACATTAGTTTATAAGGTACTTGCTCTCTTGCTTGCCTAAAAGGGGCAGCCATATGGTGATTTAGTAAACAAGCTAGTTTCAATTATCTCAAGCATCCTTTCTCGTGGCCAGCATTTCTTATTGTGTCTACATGTTGCTTTGTTCTTGTGCTCAATGGCGGCAATTAGCACGCATGAGCTGCCAAAGCAACATACTCATGTATTCTTTATGACGTGAGTTCTACGTACTAACACCAAAAAACAAGCAGTGTGTAAATAACTTAAATCTGGTTTGATTCACCCTTAAACCCTATGACCAGATCTCTCACAGACAACCTAGGAGCCTTCAACCTGACACAATGCACTTAAATTGGCCATTAGGCCATACAATTCTATTCCGTGGTAGTTTTGCCAATTCCTATTTCCTCAGACATCTCTGGAATGCAAATCATGAAATCCTGCCTCACAGAAACCCCCCTTAGGTCACTCCACTGGCGTGCCTCTAAAGTAGCTCTCTCTCACAGGGATAGTGAATTGGAGATGGCCTACCTTAGCCAATCGGGATTTCTTTCTGGCCAAGTAATTGTATGAAGTTCCCAACTTTGCACCTATGCAAAGTTGGGAAGTTTCCCATTATTTCCCCCAGCTACACTGACAGCAATTTTTTTTTTGCATGTGCCATTTATTTATTGGATTGCCTTTCCCACCAATTGTCGTTGCGGTTAAACATCAATGCTCAAATATTATGCGGGAACTTCATGTGTTCGAAGTTCACAGAATCCAATTGTTCAGAGAAATATATTTGCAAAGTTTATTAGCAGCTAAAAGTACATTTAGCGGTCAAAATAATACCCTTAACCACTTCTGCTGAAGTGTATTACAGTTTAAAATACATTTAGCTGACGTGGACACATATGTAACCATATTTGCCTTCCATTTGCACCGTTCCATCCCTCCAAAAAAAGATTTAATGAAATCACCAAACACAAACCAGTTAGTTCTAATAAAGGCAATAAGTGTTTTAGTATAAAATATGCCATGCTCGCACCACAGACCCAAGGACACGTCCAGATCCTTCCAGTCACAAGGGTTTACTGACCCAGGGCTGTCGCGAGAGAAAAACTGGTAATAGAAACAGGACGCTTTGTAGCCTACTTCCTGCAGCACTGAGCCTGCTCTTCTCTGTCATCCATTTGACCCGGAAGTACGTGGTTTGTGAGAAATCATTTCAGCAAATTAATGATGCCTGCAAAAACTTGACAACTTTGTGAAGTTTTGGCGAACTGTTACAGTAAACTTCACAAAGTGTACAGAGATGAGGTGCCACAACTTTGCACATCTCTAGTGAGGACTGGTAACAGGATAGCTCCCTTACCTCACTGGGCTGCACATATAGTGAATTCCTTATAGTATTTCTCTCTTGGCTGCTGGCCACTTTCCTCTGCCTGCCCACATAGGATGCATATGCAACAACGAAACAAACCACACATAGCCACGCACAACAGCGCATGACGGCTACAGGCCAAAAACTCACACCTACGCTCAGCAAACGGTGTAAAACGAACTGAAACTGCCAACAGCACATCCAAGCTGTCTCGCTCTATTTTCCCACTGAGTCCTACTAACTCACCCCCGATACCCAACCTTCTTGCTTTATCGATCCGCAAGAGCACCAAGGGACCATGCAGGTGGTGATAGTGTGCAGTATAAAAATCCTTTACATACCATAACATATATTATATGTGCCCCCCTCTACGCAGGTGTCCCAAATCTAGGTGTTTCTGTTTCTACACTTAACGGCCTAACCCCCAACCATACCCCCACACCCAAGGCCAAGTGAGTCGACATCTACCGGACTAACCCCCACCCCACCCATACCCCCACACCCAAGCTCAGGTGAGTATACTTCTACTGTCACACCCCAGTAGGATGTGCGCCCTCTACTCAGGTGTCCCAAATCTAGGCATTTCTATTTCTACACTTCCCGGCCTAACCACCACCCCTAGCCCCACACCTGACACAACCACTCCGTCCACACATGCGTGACCTCTCAACGTAGGACGCACCCCACTCACAGGATAGACACCATGCCTCACACTGCTTAAATCAGAGCTGCACGCTGGCATGACAGTAGGCCTGACAAGACCCACCACACCCTAACCCAACCTTTCCCAATGCACAGCCCAACATCCCGACCAGCCACCTCGTCTCGCCACATCTTCCCTACAAAATTCCAAGGTATACGTCCCTCCTCCTCGCTTGCCCAACCCCCACTCCTCCCACCTGCTACATCCTCCATGTAGATCTCACTCTGCTCAATCAAGTGCGGCACAATGGCAAGCAGGAGTTGAGGGAATTGACTCCCAGAGCATACCACACCACTCAGCGACCCAGCCAAACCAACCTTCCCACCCCACCCCCTCGCTAGCTACTCACCTGCATCCTCTGCTCATACCTCTCCTGAACAACATAACACCCCACCTCCAACTCATGCTTCCCTTCTCTTAGTGCAGAAGAGCATCCCTGGCCAAAACCCCAACCTCCACAGCCCCCCTTCTCACTCACACCGCATGGGCCAACCGAAAGTCAATGAAAGGTCCAGACCTAGGCCACTCCAGGCCTGACCTAGCATCACCCATTCTCCAATCCAGATCCCAAGCCCTGCCACCTCAAAATAGGGCTCAATCCACCCCGCCGGAACACAACCCGATCCTAGCCCCATTCCCCTCTTTGCCCATCCCCCTGGGTCCACCGACACCTTCTCTTGCCCTCCCCGACACCCTCCCCTGCGCACCCATTTCCACCTACCCACACCGACAACTCCCCTTCCCTTAATGCCCTCCCCCAGCCGCCACACCCTCCCCCGACCCCCATCCACCTCCCCCTCCTCCACTCCCGCTCCTCCTACAATCCACAACTCGACCTGTCCAGCACTCGCAAGCATACCCCACCAACTCTCATGCATCCTCATCAATGCCAGGTCAGTCTCCAAAAACAAATTCCACATCTTTGACCTTATCACTGAAGAAAACCCACACGTCCTTTTACTCACAGGGACCTGGTTTGCTGATGATTACGAGCCCATTGCGCACAATGGCTTCCCACCCGGATACAACCTTACTGTTCAGAAAAGATCGCAAAGGGGTTGAGGGCCGGCG
Organism: Ambystoma mexicanum; assembly: GCF_040938575.1. NCBI lineage: Eukaryota > Metazoa > Chordata > Amphibia > Caudata > Ambystomatidae > Ambystoma > Ambystoma mexicanum. The sequence goes on along the minus strand of NC_090935.1, from coordinate 229,152,368 downwards.
ATACTACACAAACACCATTTCCCACTACTAATTAAGTACACCTCAACCAACACCACCGACTATAAATCTCTTCTGGTAAATCTTCAACTTCCAACCCCTGCCTTACACAGTTTTCTACTCATTTACAGACCCCATGGCTACAACAAAAACTTCACACATACACTCTGCAACGCTATGAAAACTAACCTCAACCTACATCCAATACTTACCATCCTAGGTGACTTCAACATCTGGTTTGATTCACCCTCAAACCCTATCACCCAATCTCTCGCAGACAACCTAGGAGCCTTCCACCTGACAATGCATCTCCACATCCACCCACACTGGACGCCACACCCTCGATGCGATCTTCAGCACCACAAACACCATATCTACACTGCCTCCATGCCCTCTACCATGGACAGATCACTCAGCAATCTTCTCCATACAGCTGACCACCATGGCACACGCCCAAGGTCATGCCCGACCACCACCTCTTTCACTCCACTCTGGACCAGAGCTGTTATCACCCCAGAGCTAACCAACTCCCTCTTCTCTTCACTCCCAGCACTCTCCCTTCAGGAAGGGCCCCCTTCAAACTCTTTGACCTCTGGCTCTCGTTAGCCAACCTCAAATCACTAAAGACCCTCAAGCACCGACTGGAATAGACCTGGAGAACCACCCCTACTGCCCATAACAAAGGCGCCCTATGCACACTAACCAGAGCATATAGATTGGAAATCAGAAAAACCAAGAAAACATTCTATGGGAACAGAATCCTAAACTCTTGTAACCCGAGCCAGGAACTGCATAGAATCATTTCTGAATTCAATTCTCCGGACTGCTCTAACTCCTCCCCCTCACTCCAATCACTGTGTTGACACTCTATCAGAATACTTCCACAATGTTGTTATCAAAAGACAATCCACCATCATCTCTAAATTGGAACACATGCCCCTGCCTCCTATTCATCCACAGCCTGACGCCCATCCAAACCCCCCTTCGATACCTTCTTTCTCCCCAAACTCACACCAGGAGTTCCTCTTGATCCTAGAACAAAGTCACCCATCAGGCTCTCCTGAGCACCTCTGCCCTCCCATCCGCCTCAAAAGCATCCTAGCCTCAACCTGTGCAGGCAGTATCGCACGCTCCATCCTCAACCACTCTTAACATTGAGAACCTTCCCGGAAGCCTTAAATACCTCCAATATCAAACCCCTCCTCAAAAAACCTACACTCGGCCCACTGCATCCCCTGAACTACCAGCCCATCTCCAACACCTGCTTCATGGCCAAACTCATGGACCACACAGCATACAAGGAGCTCAGCCTTTTCACCGAAGCCAACAACTTGATCCTGCCCAATCTGGCTTCAGACCGCTTCATGGAAGGGAGTCCTCCCTAGTGTCCATCTGGCATGACCCAAAAAGAACAGCAGATGCAGAACGCTGTGCTGTACTCGTCCTTCTTGACGTCTCTGCCACCTTGAATACCATCAACCAAGCCATCCTCCTAGACAGGTTAGACTCATTAGGAATCAAAGACACTGTCCTCTCTTGGATCTCCTCTTTCAACTCTGACCGCTCACAAATCATGCTCCTCCACCCGTTCACCTCCACCTCATGACCATTAACAAAAGGGGTTCCACAACGAGCATCCCTTTCTCCCCTCCTCTTCAACATCTATCCAAATCCACTGCTCACACTCATCAGTTCCCACAATCCCACTGCTACAACTACGCAGATGACATCCAGATCACCCTTAAAATTCCAAAATTGCCAGGTTCCAACCATTCAGATCTGTCATAATGCCTCTCGGATATTGACTACTGACAAACCACCTCATCCTCATTCGTGGGAAAATGGAAATCCGAGTTTGCGGGAAAACCACACTCCTCCCCCAACCTATTGTCACATACTGTAGACCGTGGCGTAAATGGACTCAATGGCGCCTAGGCGGTCATTGAGCCTTCCGTCACATATCTCCCACGTTGCGCATCAGCGTTCTAGTCTTGGCAAGCTCTGCCGCCAATTGTCTTTTTCTGTCGGTTTCACCCGGAAGTCTGCACGTTGCAACCCTTTCACGCTAGGCTTCCGGGTGAAACGCTGCTTGCTGTCCTTCCTCATAGTTTTCTCCTCGTGCTCTCTCCAGTTTCTTTCCAGTTTTTTTTCCTTTTGTTTGCTGCTTCCATTGCACCTTTTGGCTCTTGCCTGTGCTTCCCGCTATTTTTTCCCTTCCTCCCTCTCGTATTGTTTCTCTTTCCCTTGTCGCCCTTGGCTCTCCCTTCCATTGGCTCCACGCCTCCCGTATACTACAAGGCTGCTTCCAACAAGATCTTCACGTCTTCTGCCCAAAGGATTTTTTTTGTGCCTTTTGGCTTTTTCAACCCATATTGTTTGTTCCGGTAGAGAGGCCCCCCTAAACCTCTCTGACACAGGTCGGGTGGCTTTCTACCGGGGCAGACCCTATCCGCCCGAAAGAAAAAAGCTCTGCGGAAGAAGAAACTTCAACCACCCGCGGACCCTGAGACTTCAGGTGAGGAGGGGGCCGATGGGTTGGATCAAGAAGGGGGGTCCATTTTGGCTAGCGCTGACGGTTTGCAACACCCAGAAAAGACCATGGCTACCCCTGAACAATTTCAGGAGCTGGTTACGGCAGTTCAAGGGATGAACGTTGAACTGCAGAACATTAAGGTTGAGAATGCGGCATTGCAGCAAATGGTATCCGCTCAGGAACCCAGAGAAACTGATCTTCTCCCAATGGCCTTGTCTTCAGGCAAATTTGACAGATCTCCTAAACAACTCAAGGAGTTTTTGGAGTCTTGTGCCATTTACTTTGCCTTTCGTCCCCACACATTCGCCAGTGGTCACACCAAGGCGGGGTTTATGATTTCAAATATGACAGGAAATGCTCTGGCTTGGGCCTCCCCTCTGGTTACAGAGAATAATCCCATACTTCAGGATCACGGGGCCTTTCTGGCCTTGCTGAAGCAGACTTTCGAACAAGAAGAAATTACCCATGTTGCAGCGGAAGAACTACTCGATGTTCAACAAGAGAGTACTGATTTACGTACTTATATCTCACCTTTAAATGCCTTGCTGCTGAGGCAGGGTGGCCAGAATAGGCCCAGTATACCATCTTCCGCCGAGTCTTAAAAGAAGAATTAAAGGACGAATTGGCTCGCATCGCTCGACCTACGACCCTCTCAGATCGACTGTCCATCACACTCCAGATAAAGTATCGCCTGAGCGAACGACGCGTCAAAAGGAGAAAACATCGTAATCCAGTTCTTTTAACACACTCTGCCCCCCCTCTCTTGTCCCAACCATCAGCCAGCAATAAGGAAGAACCTATGAAAATCGGATCTGCTCGAGCTCCATTGACTCCAGAAGAACGAAAGAGACGTCATGATACTGGACTATGTATGTACTGCGGGTCTATTACTCACCTCCTCCGCAACTGTCCTGAAGTCCCTCCTCATAGGGCGGGAAAAGACAGACCTCGGAGCTAGAGGGGACGGGTTCCCGAGGTGTCTTTCCGAGTCCCTATGTTACGCTGGCCATAGCACCTCCATCCAACACAATGGATTCCCATCTTATAGTGGTATCAATTCAGCTTCAAACTCCACTTAAACAACTCTCCACCTTAGCTGTCATCGATTGTGGGGCCGCGGGTGTCTTTATGGACACTGAATGGGCAGGACGCCAAGGACTCCCCTTGGTACCACGAAAGGAGGCCCAGAAAGTGGAGGGTGTAGATGGATCTCCAATGTCCTCCAGACCCATTACCCACACTACTGAACAGTTGACGATTATGATACAGCAGCACTCGGAGCTCTTGAAGTTCGATCTTATTCGAGCAGCCCACTTTCCTGTAATATTGGGCATTCCATGGCTGAGGAAGCACAACCCACACATAGACTGGGCCAGAAACTCCATGACATTTGAGTCAGGGTATTGCAAGTAGCACTGCCTGCCACAACAACCTCAGGAGCTGATCAAGATTATTCCATCAGAATTAACTAACACGTGTGATATCTGTTGCATCCCATCCAAACTTTCTAAGTTCCAAGAGGTATTTAGTAACAAGACCATCCTAGAGTTCCCTCCACATAGACCTGAGGATTGTGCCATTGATCTCATTCAGGATGATCTGGTACAGTTTGGGAGGATGTTTCCTTTATCCGTTACCGAAAAGAAGGACGTACCTGGACTCCCATTTGGTTAATGGTTTGATACAACCTTCAAAATCCCCCGCAGGTGCTTCACTGTTTTTTATTCCAAAGCGCGATTCCTCAGAGTTGAGGACATGTATAGATTATCGGGGTCTCAACAAAGTCACGATTAGGGATCGATATCCCATGCCCCTCATTAGTGACATCCTGGAAGCGGTGCAGGGTTCCACTATTTTCTCAAAGCTGGATTTACGGAGTGCCTATCACCTCCTTCGCATCCACGAAGGGGATGAATGGAAGACAGCATTCGGACCCCATTTGGGCTCTATGAATACAGGGTGATGCCCTTTGGACTTGTCAATGCACCAGCCATATTTCAACGTTTCATGGACAGCTTATTCTCTGACTTCCTATTTAGCAATACTATAGTCTATCTGGATGACATTTTGGTATTTTCTTGTTCCCCACAAGAACACTCTCAACATCTCAGGACCATTCTACAACGTCTTCAGTCTAATAGTCTTTTAGTGAAACCAGAAAAATGTGTCTTCATGGCTGCCTTAGTTCCATACGTGGGATACATCCTTTCTAAAGAAGGAGTAACAATGGAACCCAAGAAGGTGACTGCCATCTTAGAATGGCCCACTCCCACCACCCTGAAGGAAGTACAACGATTCCTAGGTTTGGCTAACTTTTATCGGAAATTCAGAGACCACTTCTCTCAAACAGTGTTTCCCATCACCGCTCTGCTCAAAAAAGAGGCCAAACCCTTTCAATGGACAGAGCAAGCAAACAATGCTTTCGTACGACTAAAGAAGATGTTCTGTTCTGCTCCTATTTTGTGTCAACCGGATCAGGGAAAACCGTTTGTGGTCGAGGCGGATGCATCCTCCGAGACATTGGGGGCAGTGCTACTCCAGGAAAGTGGGGGTATGGAGCATCCGGTAGCTTTTCTCTCAAAGACCCTATCAACAAGCCAAAGAAATTACTCCGTGATTGAAAAGGAATTACTCGCCCTCAAGTCAGCCTGCGAAGAATGGAGGCACCTATTACAAGGGAGCACATATCCATTAATCCTGCGCACAGATCACAAGAATCTGAAGGTCCTTCGTGGTATGAATGTGTAAACTCCAGGCAGGCACGCTGGGCGCATTTTTTCAGTCAGTATGACTTCACCATCACGCACATACCGGGTACCCAAAATGACCTTGCTGATGCTTTATCTCAAAGAGATACTCCTGCGGTACGTATCACCCCTCTCACCGAATACTTTTTTCCACGCAATAGAATTGTAGGCACCGTCTCAACTTTTCTGCAGGACGTAAGGACTGCCACAACACCAGATTTGGAAGTTATGATTCCTCAGAAAGAACGGCGGAATCTGCAATGGACTGGAGGCTTGTTGTTAGTGAACCAAAGACTGTTCGTACCCAGTCGAACCTTACAGTCGAAGATACTTGAATGGTGTCATGACCATACCACCGCAGGCCACCGAGGACAAAGAGGTACCCTGGAGTTAGTCACTTGTTCTTTTTATTGGCCTACCCTGATTGGAGATGTAAAGAAGTATTGTAAGGCCTGTCCGGTATGTGCACAAAGTAAGACACTCACCTGTAAACCTTTGGCCTTGTTGGAGCAACCAGAAATACCCACTCGACCTTGGTCCCTGATTTCTATGGACTTCATTGTAGATCTGCCAGCCTCCCAAGGTTTCACCTGCCTCATGGTCACAGTAGACTCATTCACCAAATTAGCTCATTTTTCCCCGCTAACTGGGGTTCCTTCTGCATCCAAAATGGCTGAAGTGTTCCTCAAAGACATTTTCCGTCTACACGGCTTACCCGATAAGATCATCACCGCAGAAGAAGCCAGTTTACATCCCGGTTTTTGGCAGCCTTGTGTCGACGCCTAGGAATTGATAGAGCGTTATCTTCCAGGTTCCATCCCCAGACCAATGGCCAGACGGAGCGGCTTAATGCCACTTTAGAACAATACCTTTGATGCTACATAAATCGACATCAAGACTATTGGGTGTCGCTTGTATCTACTGCAGAGTTTGCTTATAATAACACTGTACACTCTGCTACGAATCTTAGCCCTTTTTTCTGTACTTATGGGGTACACCCGCGGGGTGTCCTTCCAGTATTCCATTCCCCCTCTAATGTACCTACCATTCAGTCCACTTTGAGCGAGATCGCCACTGCCCATAGGACAGCCCAACTTAGTTTATCCGCGCGAAAGAAAGGTATAAAGCCCAGGCGGACTCCCATCGCTTGCCCTGTCCTCGGTGGAAGGAGGGTGACCGGGTTTGGTTATCTACCAAGTACCTTCCTCGTTGGCTACACCCAACTAAGTTGTCTTCCCATTATGTGGGGCCTTTTAAGATCACCCAAAAGACCAACCCAGTGACATTTAAATTCGGACTTCCTAAGAAGATGAGTCGAATACACCCAGTTTTCCATTCCTCCCTACTACGCCCAGTAGACCCAAGTACAACAAAGAACAAGTGACCCAACCTACCTCCTTGTCCAGGGTCCACTCCAGAAGAGTATGAAGTCTCCCACATTCGAGATTCCAGATTTAGACGGGGATGTCTGGAATACTTAGTGGCTTGGAAGGGTTATCCCCGTTCAGATGATTCCTGGGAACCAGAGTCTTATGTCCACACCCTTATCCTTACTCGGAGCTTCCACCGCACCCATCCAGGTAAACCAGGAGGTGAGAGGAATAGAAGGGGGCATACTGTCACACACTGTAGAACATGGCGTAAATGGACTCAATGGCGCCTAGGCGGCCATTGAGCCTTCCGCCACGTATCTCCCACGTTGCGCATCAGCGTTCTAGTCTTGGCGAGCTCTGCCGCCAATTGCCTTTTTCTGTCGGTTTCACCCGGAAGTCAGCGCGTTGCAACCCTTTTGCGCTAGGCTTCCAGGTAAAACGCCGCTTGCTGTCCTTCCTCGTAGTTTTCTCCTCACGCTCTCTCCAGTTTCTTTCCAGTTTTCTTTTCCTTTTGTTTGCTGCCTCCATTGCACCTTTGGCTCTTGCCTGTGCTTCCCGCTATTTTTTCCCTTCCCCTCTCTCGTATTGTTTCTCTTTCCCTTGTCGCCCTTGGCTCTCCCTTCCATTGGCTCCATGCCTCCCGTATACTACAAGGCTGCTTCCAACAAGATCTTCACGTCTCCTGCCCAGAGGGGGATTGTGTGCCATTTGGCTTTTTCCCCCCATATTGTTTGTTCCGGTAGAAAGGCCCCCCTAGACCTCTCTGACACAGGTCGGGGTGGCTTCCTACCGGGGCAGTCTCTATCCGCCTCAAAAGAAAAAAGCTCTGTGGAAGAAGAAACTTCAACCATCCGCGGACCCTGGTACTTCAGGTGAAGAGGGGGCTGACGGGTTGGGTCAAGAAGGGGGGTCCATTTCGGCTAGTGCTGACACCTATCCCCTTGCCTCAATCCCTAGGCCCCCCACCAGCAACATCAACCTCAGTGAAAAACATCTGGTTCACACTGGACACAAATGTATCCCTCTCCCAACACATTAACTCCATATCCAGAACCGGTTTCTTACATATACGCATCCTCAGGCGTATGTTTCCAAACCTCACCTATCCTCACCATTTCTCTGCCATCATCTCGGCCATCCTGTCCCGCTTAGACTACGCAAACTGCCTTTACCTAAGCGCACCAGTGTTTCAGCTAAGGAAACTGCAAAGAATCCAAAACGCTTCAGCCCACCGGCTCATTGACCTACCGCCCAGAGAACACCTCAGCCTTGAACAATGAATACTCAATTGGCTCCCTATTGGTCAACACACTACCTTTAAAGACATATACATCACTCACTGGGCTATCCACAACACCAACCCCCAATTCCTCCAAGACAAAGTCACTCGCTACCACCCCTCAAGGACACTCAAATCTGGTACAGCATCTCTCCTAGTTGTCCCATATTACAACTCCACCAAACGGGGCAGATCCTCCTTCTCTGTCCAAGTGCCAATCATCTGGAAATCCATACCCCTGCACAACCGCAATATTGACAGTCACTTGGTAGTCAGAAAGGTCCTCAAACCTGTCTCTTCTCTTCCTCCTCTTGAAACACTCACATTCTGTCATCATGTATACAAATGAATTATGTGTTTGAGGCCTGCTTATTGCCCCATATATGTGCACCAAGAGCTGAGACCAAACCGTGAGGAAAGTACTTTAAGAACATACAAGAAGCTTAACGTCTAGATAATTAGCAGATTTTCAATTTTCATATTTTGAATGCCAGTGAACAAAACCTCCCAGTTTAGATATGTCAGTGAACAAAAACAAGTGGCCCAGATATGTGATGTCATCAGTGATGTCATCAATGACATTTGTGATGTCATTGTTGATGTTCTGGTTGTTAGTCTTAGCAGTGCATGGTGGTGGTGGCGTGAGTTATGGTTGCATAGCTTACCAAACCTGGTGGATTTCTGGGGTTTTTCCATTTACTTGTAACCATAACGTCTCTTTAACAAAGTTTTTTCGCTGAATTTCATAGGTTTGTATTAGTGCAACTTAACCATAACGTCCCGTTAACGTTTTTTCTGTGACTTTCATAGGTTTTTATGAATGAAAATGTGTCATGATGTTACATCATTGTATATAAGTTATTAATAATTCCTCTTTTAACATATATCAAAGAACTGCAAACCTCTTTTAGGAACCATATTTTTTGCAACGCATACTGTGTGTCATTATCAGCAGGGCATGCTGGGGATGCAAGTCATGGTTGAATTGCTTAGGGCATGAGGCTCAACCATGAACCCTGCCCCACCAGACAGCCCCTGTTATCTACTGCACCTACCCTGCATCCTAGTTCAGTGTCCACTATACCCTCATAATGTGACCAATGGCCAGTGCTCATGGCTTGCAGCCGTGGCCAGTCTCCATAATCCATGGGCACGGGCTGCGACTATGCCGCATTCCTCGACAGGCAAATCAGAGTAGACATTTGTTCTTGCCGAGGGCCAGGCCCACTGCCCAGGCAGCAAAGTTATATCACTATTTTTGGACTTACTTTTTGACACTTTAAAAAAAGTAAAGCACAGGATAAATTTGCAAAAGCATGCTTTCAGGTTTTTGCTGATGCTCCTTGTGCAAGTTTACTGCAAATCCGTCCAGCACTTCGGACTGCAGCCACAAGCATAATTCTTTTCCCATTTAAACCTAGGGGTTCGGCCATGCCCCAATAAGTGAATCAGAGTAGGCATTCATCCTTGCCGAGGGCCAGGCCCACTGTCCATGTACCAACGTTATATCACAATTGTTTGTACTTACATTTTGACAATTTGGAAAAATAAAACACGAGACAGATTTGCAAAAGCATGCTTTCAAGTCTTTGCTGATGCTCCTCATGCAGGTTTGTTGTAATCCAGTCCAGCACTTCAGGCTGTAGCCACAAGTAGAATATCTTTTCTCATTCAAACCTAGGGCTTCGGCCATGGCGCACGCCCAGTAAGCAAATCAGAGTACACATAACACATGTCCTTGCTGAAGGCCAGGCCCATTTCCCAGACGCCGACGTTATATCACAATTTTTTGTACTTACATTTTGACACTTTAGGAAAAATTAAACACAGGACAGATTTGCAAAACCATGCTTTAGGTCCTTGCTGATGCTCCTCGCGAATGTTTGCTGCAATCCTGTCCAGCACTTTGGGCTGTAGCTACGTGCAGCCTTTTTTTTACCGTTGAAACCTATCCCAATTTCAAAAAACTTTATCACATAGCCGGTCCCTGGTGGCCATGCCCACTTTACCACTTTGCCGGTCCCTTGTGGTCATGGCCTATAGTCAGATTGTCCGGGTCATGGCCTCTGGCGAAGTGTGATCTATGGCCAAGCCCTGTGTGTGGAGAGTGTGGCTTATGCACAGGGGTTTGAGAAACAGAGTCTGCCCTCCATCAGTGCCCTGTGCACGCCTTTCATGGTATGGCTTATGCTATGCTCTATGTGCAGGGCCCTTGGATATGCCACACACTGGCACATGGGGTTCACAAGGCACAACTTTGGCCATGCCCTGTTTGAGATGCACATTGGACATGACGTCGTAAAGTCTTATGTATGCCAGGTTCTTTGGCAGGGGCAACAAGGGCATAGCTGTGTGTTGGGAAACAGAACATGGCCTTTGGACATGCACGTTTTTCACCCACCACATGCTAAGGCTTTCGGTGTGGCCTGGGGTACAAAGGGCATGAGCGAATTCCCATCGTCTAACAGCATACAGCATATCTGCCACGTGCATGAGTGGACTGGCCTATAGGGAACTCTGGAGATTTCCTGGTAGGCCTCTGCACCCTGAGCCTCTTTTCTGGGGTATTTCCACATTTTCCCATCGGAAATGTGTGGGGCTTGCAAAAAATGTGTAATATGGGGCCACTTAGAAAATTATTTCCAGGGTCTCTTTTGATTCCCAGTCCACCCCTGGCCACGTGGCACCATGCCATGTATGACCCATAAAGTCAACCCGTCGTGGCTTTTTTAACCAAGAGCGCTGCGCATTCGGTATGGGCCGCCTATACCTCCACATCATGCAAAGGGCGGTTGGTTGTACTGTAAGGCAGGGGAGTTGCTAGGTCTGGAAAAGACCTGGGGCTAAGCTGATGTCGGAACTGTTGGGACTGGGGGCTAACTAGTCTTTTGGCTGTAGCTCCTGAGATTCTATCCAGGGCTACAACCAAAAGATCAGGGGCTATAGCCCCTTAGCCCCCCCCAAGCAACGCCCTTGCTGTAAGGGATTGCATGCTTTATAGCAAGCCATGATTGTGTACCCGAGAATTCTTTTTAATTTCTTGCCAGCAAGTTTTAAAGGTTTCATTAAGCAAAAATCTTGGGTGCCCTTTCTCAGTTTGCAACGGTTACAAAATCCTTAGGTTTTCTTCTGGATACGCATCTCTCCTTTTCTAGTCACATACATGCTATAGTAAAATCAGCTACATTTCCGTTCTTCTTCGTTAAGAGCAGTGAAGCCTCACTTTCGTATGTTAGTCCAGTTATCGGTCATTTCCCAGATTGATACCGGTCACTCCTTGCCGACAGGGCTCCCAGAAAAGATCTTGTGTCCACTAAAATCAGTGTTTAATGCAGCCGCCGGTTAATCTGAGGGGGGTCGAAAATTCCCCTATTTTAATTAAATTGCATTGGTTACCCATTGATTAAAGTATACATTTTAAATTGTTATGCATTGTACACAAAGCACTTTATGCTCCATCCCCAGAGTATTTGACGTGAAAACTAAAAGATTTCTAGGGACCTAAAAGGGCTTCGGAGCCAGGAGTGTCTGCAATTGGAGGTTCCAAGGTTTAAGCGATCGTTTACCCAGAAAAGATCATTTTCTGGGCCGGCCGTGAAACTGTGGAATTCACTTCCAAAAGATAGTTGACGGAATGAAAACTACCTACAGTTCAGGAAAAAAGTAAAAACATGGTGCTGGGTACAGGATTTTTAGATGTATAGGATGGTTGTTTATCTTTATGAATTGCTTTAGTAGAAATTCTTGATAGGTTATATAAATTAGTTATTGAGATAGTTTTTAACTAAACAATAGGGTATAGGATGTTTTTAGGATGTAGTTTATTTGATTGCCTTGTTGTTTTTGTTATTTTATGTACCATATTGTAGACGTGTATTGCGAAGTGTTTAGCTAAGTGTTCCAGTGTTGTGCTGTGTTGCATTACTTGACTGCTGGAAACATCCACTTTTGAAGCTTCGGGAGGCTGTACCTTTATTTTCTGCAGCCTACTTAAACCTTGCGAGAACAATAAGCGTTAGCAAAGTGTTTTGCTAAGTCTTCCAGTGTTGTGCTGTGTTACGTTGCTTGACTGCTGGAAACCTCCACTTTTGAAGCTCCAAGACACTGTACCTTTAACTTCTGTAGCCTAGCGAGAACACGAAGCGTTCGCAAAGTGTTCCGGTGTCGTGCTGTTAAGGATTTCAATCAGGCGACACACACCTTGGTCTCGGCCTAGTATGCTGCACAACTGAAATGCTTATCTTTTTATATTGATTCAATATTGAGATGGTACACCACTCATATCACACCCCCTTCTCAAATACCCCGGGTCACAATGGACCATGAACCAGGCTGATTGGTAAAATACAATATTTATTTATTTATTTTAAAATTCAAAAGAAATCATACAATGTTTAATATGGGGCAGCAATCACCAATGGGGTGACAATTACAATGAGAATGTGATCAATGCACTGGGTTTAACCTGCTAGTGAAACAGATACACAACACAGCAGAATAGGAGCTCTTTTTGATTTAGGAACGATAGCACCTAAGTTAGAATTTCTACCTACAATGTTCCCTCAACCCCCAAATAATGAATTCTGAGTGTGTAAACAGTAGCAGCAGGTAATCAGGAAGAAGAACCAGGAAACAGAATTCAAATCTAACCTTTCCTTCCCAAATAAGAGAGAAAAACAGATTTGAATCCCTTGCAATGTAAAATGACATTTGGAAATGGACAAATAAATAATGTTTGTGGGTTAAAAACCTTGAAGCAAATATATTTTCTCACTAAATAAACAATGCAAAGACACTAATAATCACAAAGAATGGTTTACCAAAGGCATGCAGTTCGAAAATAAGTGGCAAGTTTAAAACAGACCGCAGCAAAATGACATGTGTGAAAGTTGCATTTTTTTCCATTCCCGCCTAAAATTAACCAAAAGGTTTTTAATAAAAACGGATGAAGTACACTGATTGCGGTTCCTTGGTTGGGGTGTAGAGGTATATCTCAGGTGCAATATGGGAGTTAAAGTAAGTCTCTAGCTGGTAAATTGAACGAGATATGGAAGGTAGAGTGAGGTTCATTTTTAGGAAAATAGAGCAGTGAAAAGAGGAATCGGCTTTAAAATTGAAAGGCAAATCTCACTTAAACTATGTTTAATGGGTAAGAAAAGAGGAACGACACCCTTGAATATCAAATGTTATGCTGCAGTTGTACCCCTTCCCGCAGTGTACCCCTTTTCTTAAAGTAACATTAATTTATTTAAGCACAATATCGCTGAGGACTTAGGATCTATGCAAGACAGAAATGAAGAGAAACGTGGTGCTAACACTAGAAATCAAGGGCAACGTTGCACAGATAATTCTGACAGTTTTACAAGTTATCAGGATAAGGATAGGAGGACTTAGAGTGGGGATAAGGACAAAGACAAGATAGGCTATGGGTTTAGATGGGGTGGCGATACTTACAGTACACTTTTAGTTTGGGATTTTGGACCATCAAGGGTTCTGGTCACTACACAGCAGGGCGCCTGGTAAACAGCTGGGCAGTTCTGGTCACCTGATGGCACTGGACTGGCAATTCTGGTCACTGGATACTAAAGATGAGCTGGATGGCAGGTCTGCAGGATGCATGCAGTTAGTGGGACCAGGATGCTTCCCAAAAACACCACAGCTTTCCCCTTTGGTTATTTGGGAATTTTAGTAAGATTGCAGAATTGAGGCCTTACTGGACCAGGATCAGCAATGCTTGGGTTTTGCAGTGGGCCCTGGAGTAGGGTCAGCAATGTTTTGGCCTTGTAGTTGGGATCTGGAATCTGGATGGATGGAACAGGAACAGTACGCCAGCGCAGGGAAGGAAGAGTGTCTGTAGAGTCTTGTCAGGGACTCTTATTTATAATGCCAAGTGACATCATCAAAGTATATGACTGGGGCAGGCTTAACTAAACACGCCTCTAACAACGGGATTGGACACGGGTGATAGTCTCCGCCCCGCTCTCAGCTGGTTGGAGTTTAGGAAAATGATGTCAGATTTATGGTGTGAGTTTTACAATGTCCAAAAACCTCCCATAGTTACTTTAACTAAAATCCAATTTTGCCACAAACATACATTTATACAATTGCAATCTCTTAGCAAATTATATACACAGGTTACATATTTTGTGCAGCACATTGTTTCGCCCTTCTACCGAGTGTTCACGCTTTTCAATAGGATTTATAATACTCAAAATTCTATAACTTTATACAGGGGTGTGGATTAGCATGTATGTACCAAAATTCACATTTGCAGAATGGATTCTTTTCTCGTAGTCTGCCATATTTTGCCATTTCTGTCCCCAACGTGCCAATGAATTCTACCAAGTCTTACAAGAAAGCCCAAAAAATCACTTTCACACTGCAAAAATTTTACATTTTTACAGTCTTACTGCAATGATAAAAAGCCTTTAAAGTTTATTTATAAAATAGTCTTTGGAAGCAAATGGCAGTCCATGTGACTGGATCATCTTTTTTTCTTTCCTTCAACTGTTATCAAGTGACATTTCCTTCAAAGCAAGGTGGTGGTTTCTCAGCTTAATTGAAGGTTTTATTGCCCCTTCACACTTCACAGGTTAGTGTCCCAGGACTTCTATTGTCCCAGCCTGGAGCACAGACGAATGTCTGATGAGCGTGTGAACTTTCTTTGTCCTGGCCCATTCAAAGTTTTTCAAGCTGGCAATTATCACTTTCATGTCCTGGAAGTTTATGGTGTGTCTCCCTTCCTAGGGGGAAGTTTCAGGGCTGGCAACTGGATTGACTGTTTTTTTGGGAGCTTGCAAATTCAGGCCATGTGTTTTAAATCTTTATTTTCTTAATTAGGGTCCAGAATTAAAACACACCTGTGGAATAGAAATAGCCCCTGTATGTATTTTCACCAGCCACAAAACCCTTCGCATTGCTAGGTAATGGCATGCTTTCCTTCAACAGCTTACTTTTTAAATGGGCATTTTTCTCCTTTTGTTTTGCAAAAGCCCATTTTTACACATGTGTTGAAAACTGCTAACATTTCCTTTCAAATTCGATTTTGCCATCTGCTTTCCCAATAATGCCTTGCAGCCATAATCAGTTTCTTATACACAACAGTCTGTACAAGGCAATGGTCTCCTGGAATGGACATGTGCACAGAGCTATGATTTCTTTTGCAGGGTTCATTCCTTTGACACTTTATAGCACAAAATAAAGTGTTTCTTGTTGATTTCTCTGAGTTGGTTTGACAGGGCCTGTCATTCAGAGATTATGGCTGGTTTTGGTGAGGCACAACGAAATATCCTGGACATGGCAGGGCCTTTTTAATAGCAGTAGTTTAAGACAGAACAGATGGAATAAGCATCAAAGCAGCATTTTTAAAGGATGAAAATGTTTCATTTTGAAGGGGAATTTTGGGTTTTCAGCAAAGCAGTGCTGCCTTTTCACTTTATTCCCTTTATATGTTTCAGAACACACTGGCATGCTCCTTCAGTGTGGGGTAAGGGTAATTGCAGACAGGAGGTGTTCAAAAGTAAAGGTAGGGGTTACAGATAAAGACCCAAGTGTAAGGGTTGCCGGGAGGCAGGGCAGGTTTGCAATTGGGCGCAAAGGGACCTGGGCCCGAAATCAGAGGGTAGCCAGGTGACCAGTGCAGTATCAGACAGGAAATCAGCAGGGCAAGGGAAGAGAGTAGGCAGGAGCAAAGAGGAAGGTCTTGAGGTGGTTCCGGCACGGGAGATGGTTCTCCTCGAGTTTCAGAGGGGCAGGGAGGCCCCAGCTGAAGAAAAAGATCTACGACCAACTCGTTGCTTGAAGAAGCGACTGACCCTGATGGAGTTGGAGGTGGAGGAGCGTAGAGCTCGAGTAGGAGGGTATTTACGAAGAGAGAGTTGGTGGTATTGAGGACGTAGTCCCAGAAGGCCTGTGGTCAATGCAATAGGGAAATCGATATCGAAACGCTTGTCAGAGCCAATTCCAACCTTAATCTCTGACTCTGTGGCTCACTTGGAAGCACATGGGGAGGCTCAAGTGGACTTGGAGACCTTGTTCTCATCTTTCTCTTTGGCATCTACACTTCTCCCGAATGGACGACTCTCGGCAGCCTTTAAGCACACTAGAGGGCCAGATGAGTTTTCTGTGCCTGAAGTATTGGGGAATTCAACCAAATCTTGGCAATATTGGTCTCCTTGTAAGGGTCACTGAAAACTGGGTCAAAAACCCACTCTTTTATTTTGGACTCACTATTATTTAAATTTGAAAATGTTCAATTACATTTGACTGCCAATGACTGCAACAGGAGATTTCCAGAACAATCTGCTGAACAAGTTGGGGTCGATTCAGTTGGCTTGCTGGAAGTTGTCAAATGGGTGAATTTACATCAAATGAGCCCAAGCTGGCCAATTCTGGAAAAACTCACGGGCGGTCTCCCCTCCGATCGGGGAGAAAGTTGACTTCCTATGTCATCAAAACAGGTGTCATGTAATAATCTATCACAGTCTCTAATTAAAACTTTTGTTATAGCTCTGGACTTGGGTATTGGCCTTACTCTGGGCCAAAACACTTTGCACTCGTCAGTGGTGATTTTGGCTGAGGGCCTGAAATCAACTTAGAGTATGATGACTCCTATATTGATCTTAATTGGGAAGGGGTGCCTGGCCCGGAGGAAAATACAATGGTGATCAACAACATGCCTAAGAGGCGGGGTTTGCAGGTGGGCAAAAAAGAGGGAAAACACTTAAAGAATACTAAAAACATTGCTATGCCCATTAACAACCGGCAAGTCTCTAAAAACACGATCGGACCTTGTTAAAAAATCCTGTGGTAAAATGAAAATTAAGATCTAGGGCTGTGCAGCTTAATTTTGCTACAGAGGCACGTAACCCAGTCGGTAGTAATTCAAGGGTTACTTCTGGTTCAGATTACGGCACAGGGAATGTGAAGCCCAGGTTATTGGATGGTGGTCTTTCGGCCCGCATCAACCCTCCCTTGGGGTCAGGCCAAAGTACATTGGAGATGGCTGAGCTCCCCTGGTCACGCTCACACTTAATGAACACACATCACCCACTGCGGTCCAATAAAGGACCTTTGAGGCCTGTTACTGATCCTAAGGCTATCGGTAGTTCCCCTTCCCAACATCATCTGGAAGCACAGATGGCTCCCTCTAATGCTAATTCCGCTGAGGATGCTGATGTCATAGTATTACTCTTAGCCGAGGTATGACTTCTTTAGGCTACAACTCCACAATTAACCACTCAGTGCTAGCTCCATGTACCTCCTCCACTGTGCCAAAACCGTCCACACTTCTATTCAAACCATTTGTTGGTACTCGATCTCTATTGCCGCCCACACAGCCACTCTTTCCAACTGTACGTCAAGACCTTTTGAAATTTACACCTCTGCCACCTTCCTTGACTTACTCATCTAGGACTGACGTGTGGGGAGCCAAAACTGTGAGGGCCCCCCATGGCCCCTGTCAATGAAACAGTTGAGAGGGGGTGTGGTTCAGTGGTTGTAGATGGCTTCAAGGGTTATGTAGGTGGCGAAATCATCTTGGGTTCTGATGGTAATGCTTGAGAGTGTAACCCCGGCCAATATATCTTCAGTATTGAATTGCTCAAATGTACTGGGGTTTCTGCCCTCTCTTCCTGCCCTAACCTCCATTTGCTCAGATGTCATCGATGGAGTACTCTTTGTTGATCACCAGCGTACTAATCGCGTGGTCCTCTATCTTAAATCGACAATTGTCTTGGATCTCTTGTTTAAGGAGTTGGATGCAATAAGATCAAGGGGCTTTGATCTCTCTCTGCACGAGAAACCCACCCTCTGTTGGGGGAAACATTGGGGGATAAAACTTCCTTCGGGGTACGGTGGAAGCACTGTGTACAGAGAATGAATGTCTACGGCAAAGTTTGTACTTTGGAAAGCCAGAGCAAACTACAATCAAAATCAAATACATCCCTAATGTCAACCCTGGTGAATTTTATGTCACCACTTTCTTGCAACACTAGGGGGCATACAATGTCTTTATCTGATCCTAAAGTAGGGAGATTGTTCAATGCCCATACAGTGATTGCTTTACAGGAAACATGGTTACTCCGATGCCCAGCCCAAGATGGCTTCCAGATTGCCTGTCAATCGGCACGCAAAGGTGTCCTGGGCAGACCATTTGGTGGCCTCCTGACTATGGTTAAAATGTCCAGTCCATCATCTATAATCTCCTCTGTGGCCTAACGGTTTGGAATATTGGCCACTCACATTAGAGCTGGACTGGATACTACTTGGGACATATTGGTGTTTAACATATACTGGCACGGTGTGTGCCCGCTAATGCTTTTTATTGACCAAATAGTTTCTCAAGCAAATGATTGGCTGGCAAAATTTGGCAAAGGACAGCTCATGCTCCTAGGGGATTTGAATGCTAGTTGTATTCAAAAGGGCTCGCAAATAGGCTTGAAGGCGTGCTCTCTGGCCAAATCCCAATTTGCCAAGATTTGGGACAGCAATTTAAATGGGCTGGGTTTACTAATGCTCAGTGGTTCAGTCAATGGGGATGAGCCCGGTAAGTCCACATGGAGTAATGGGACGGTTTGTTCCACTCTCGATTATATTTTTGTAATTATTCCATTGTTTAAGCTCTGCTTGCAGATGTCTTTGTGTGAGAATCCATTCAGTGACCATAGTTATCTATCCACTAGGTTCAAAGCTATGACCTCTTTTTGCCTGAGTGCTATTCTCACATTTTGAGCATTAATTCGTCTGGTAACCGGGTTAGCTGGACTCCTGGTAGGGTCGAAAAAGTTAGCACACTCACCTTAAATTTGCTCAATACTACTTCATTAAATTGGCAATTGGATAATTTTGGATCTTAAGATTTGAGGGAATTACCAAGCCCAATAGTGACAGAACTATTGGGCTTGGTAATTGGGAGGACAAAACAGGGTAAACATGCTCTAGGAAGTATCAGCATGTTTATAATTCTGATTTAGTCCAGCAGAGAAGGATTATTCGTGCTAAGACTAGGGCTATTAAAAATGGGACATTATACTCTCTTGAACAAAGCCAGTTGGCGATAAAGCAGGTTGTATTAACTTATAGATGGTGGGTGAGTGGTAATGCTATTTTATGTTATGTTACTACATTTCTATAGCGCCAAATCCCTAGGGCATCCAGGCGCTGTCACATTCAATGGGATTCAGCAAAAGACCAACCAGGGTCACAGTATTTTACTCAAACAGTCTGGTCTTTAGCAATTTTCTAAAGACCAGATGGTTCTCCTCCTTGTAATCGGGCTATACAATCCCAGCTGGATGCTGAAGTAATGCTGCACTCCTTGTTAAACAAGGATAGACAAGCTTTCTGGTCACTGGTGAATGACATGAATGGGACGCAATCTTGTCATCGAACGATATCAATTATGGAAGCCAAATGGGTAGCCTACCTTATGGGGGTCATTGCAGTGTCCTCCATGGTTCGGTGGACTTGCCGAGAGTTAACTGTTCAGAACCGTGAAGGTTGGTCGTTGAAATTTGATTGCGACTCAGTGATTCAGACCGTCTTAAACATTAGTTCGTCTAGAGCCCTGGGGACAAATAATCTTTCAAATATGCTCTTCCAGGGGAATCCTGCCTTATGGGCATCAACTTTAACTATGCTTTTTAGGGACATTGTGAATTCTGAACTACTTCCCCACTTCCTGCACGACAGCTCACATTTTCCCTATATACAAGAAGGGCTCTCGATCAGATCCGGGCAATTATCGCCAATTGCGATATTAGACGATGAGAGTAAAGTCTTCTCTGTGATATTGCTTGAGCACATGGAGTCCTGGCGGAAAGCTGCTGACAGGATCCCCAAGTGGTAAACTGGCTTTAGAAGGAAACATAACACTGTCCTGAATGGTCTGATGCTTAAGAGGATTTTGAGCCAAGTATGGAAGGGTAAGACTGATGCTGTTTACTTGGCCACGATCGACCAGTCTGCCGTCTTTGATGCAGTAGATCTTAATCTATTGTGGTCAAAGCTCCAGCGATGGGGGATTCCAGCTGGCCTTTTGGTTTGATCATTGCTTTACATTCAAGGACAAATATTAAGATTCATTTGGACTCTGCTGATTCCCTGTCAAGGAAATTGACCGCAGTGAGAGGTGTCAGGCAGGGATGTAATTTGGCTCCATGCCTCTTTAATCTCTACCACTCTGACATTGGGGAACCGCTGAGCAAGGCTGCCTTGGTCTCTCCTCGAATTGACAACCTGAAGGTGACCTGGCTTGCCTGTGCAGATGACATTTTGTTGTTTGATCTGACACCCAGGGGCCTTGAGCGTTTGTTAAACACATTTTCGTCTTTGCATCTGGTTTGCTCATTATTCCCACCAAAACAAAAGTCCTTACTTGTGTGACCAAAAAGAAGAGACTATCCTCTGGCTGTAAACTGTACATCGATCAGGTATTACTGGAGAGAGTGGAACACTTTACATACTTGGATTTTGCTATTCTATCACGGGAATCAAAACTGTTATGAGAGACTGGCTACTCACGCGGGGTGTTTGTATGGGTAATCGGCTACTTCGAGTTGACCTCAAGTATGGCAAGTTTTCCAATCTCCCAGCAATTCAATTCTATGAGGTGAAAATAATACCCAAGTTGTTGTATGGCATTGAAATGTTACCTGGTTGGATTTGTGACCTGCTTGTGCAATTTGTGGGAAGTATATGGAGACGGGTCTTACATGTACCCAGTAGTGTTCCCATTGCCGTTATACGTTATGACCTGGGGCTTTTTTCTCTGGAGGTTAGAGCATCCTGGAAGTTTCTTACACTCTATTTGAAAGTGATCACCTCAGAGCAGGCGTCTTGTCTGTGTACTGACCTACGGAATATTATGGAGAACTCTAGGGATGCATTTTTGCGGCCCTATTATCTTTCTGCGCTCTGATTCTCACGGACATGGGCCTGACTCCCACTGACTTATTTGAAACTGAACGAGCTAAGAAACCTTTGTATGGGCATGGTTGGGCTCTTACAGCGGATACTATGCACTCCTATGCTTCTTTGCAACATTTCAAATTTGATTCTAAAAAAAGCAAAGACCACTGCCCCTTTTTTGACTATTTATCCTCATCTGGCGGTTAGGCCACTTTGTATTCGTTTTAGGTGGAAACTGATTCCCACAAGGGAGTTACTACCCCGCTACACTACTGGATCCCAACTACTTATGGCCTGTCGGGTCTGTAACTTGCCTTCAATGGCGGAAACATTGAAACACTTAATTGTGCACTGCTCAGACCGTAGGGGAAAGAGGGACCTCTATTTTAAGAATAATGTTTCATTGAGTAATGTCGAGGGAGTGATCTCTCTGGCAACTATGCCTAGCGGGTCGGGCAACCTCTGTTGTTGCAGCGTTGTTGCTTTTTAAATTGTTTAAAACTTGAATGTATGTATAGGTTTTAGATCTGTGGAAATTTGAATTTGTTTTATTTCACTGGTATCATATTTATTTAGTCTGAATGTTTTAATGAATTTTTTGCTTATTACTTTCCGCGGGTATTGATGTTTGCTTTGCGAACTTGATGAACTGTTTTGCATAATCTGTGATGAAATACACATGCTGAATGTGTTGGAATTTGATCAATTTCTTTTTATTTGCTCTTGTAATAATTTCATGGTCTTTTGTCTGACAAAGGCTTGAAAATAAACAAATGACAATAAAACAAAAAAGATATGTGTTTTGTAAGGCGCTCTGATGCTCTAGTTAGCCATGTCTTTTCGGTTTAGTTCAGGCATTCTTTCCACACACGGCGTCGGTTGCTGTGGACACCACTGCAGCTGGCTTCTTTCGGCCTCATTCCGCTGAATAGTGCTCTGGCGTTCACCAAACAAGAGAGCTTTACATACACTAAAAGAACAGCAAAGCTGCTGGGGCGAGAGCCAGGGAAAGAACAAGGCGGAAATTAACAGGGGTGGGTAGCTGCTTTAATGAGCACGTGGGCAAACCCATGAAGACATCTCAGTATTGGTGAGATACACCATGCCTTTCCTGGTTGGTGCTTTATCTTCACGTGGAATCCGTTTTCTGCTACACTCGTTTCACCCAACAAATGAAAACATACACTGATCTAATGCTCTCTCTTTTTCTCTCCCTGCCCCACTCTGTCTCTCTTTGAGGTCTCTTCATATCGGTCTGTCTTACTCTGTCTCTCTCTCTCTCTCTCACTCTGCCTCACTCTATGGTCCTCACCATGAGTATGGCTGTGCCATGGAAAAAGTGGCAGTCATGAAAGTAGAATGCATGATTCATATCAAGTACTATTTTTCCTGTGGAGGGTATTGTCGTTTTTCTAGTATTAGTACCCAGCGAGAGTCAAGCTGAATGCAACACGCATTCTGATTGGCTCTCGCCGGGTTGTTACCCGGCTGAGAATCCCTTGATTCTCGGCCGGGATACCAGCCGCCATGTCCACGGTGGGGGGTGTGGCAGCCCCCCAGCCAATGAGGAGGCTCGAAGCAGGGCCATCCCCGCTCGGTGTCTCCACACGCCTGGAGGCCACCATCGTCCCCCACCGCAGATTCTGGTGCGTCTTTTTATTTTCTCTTTCCCCCTTCTCTCCCCTCTCCCACCCCCCAACCCCACTTACCTTCTTCTCTGTCGTCTTTCGGGAGCGGACGCGCTGGAAACACTTCTGTTCCCAACGCGTTCGCTCCTGATGGCCGCCATGGAAAGGGAAAGCGGACTCCGGTTTCCCTTCCCAGGGGCCATTTTCTTGGTTGTTTTTTCTTTTTTTCTGTCCCAAAATACTGCAGCGTTTCGAGACAGAAAAAAATGCTTTTAGTGCCCCGGTCACGCAGATCTTGCGGGCCGGGGTACTAATAGCAATATGCTGCTTGCGGCGGGGACATTACCGAGTCAGCTAATGCCCGGGGCCTTCGTTAAGGCTATAACTATGGGCCCTGGAGCATTATCTGACTCTGTAATGCCCCCGCCGCTCAGGGCATATTGCTTAATTAATCACCCCAGCTTCCACTGTGAGAGGGGGTTGCCCAATTGGTAAGCTTCGCTAATGAAATGACTGCCACTTTCACTGCACCACCCTAACACCGTTTTGGAGATAATCCAAGGAGATAGTCAATATCTCCATGACTTGTCTTGACATTGTTCCTTGACTTTGCCTCTAAATACTGAAAGGATTCCCACAGGTAAATTGAACACTGGTGGTAATTACTTAAGAATCCCTATAGAGTCCTCGCGGACTCCATAAACGGAGACGTCACATCACCTTACTGCATCTCGTAATCTGGCAGATGCATTGACAGATCAAGCTGCAGTAATGGTAATCGAGTTTTCTGGCAATTCAGCAGTTATTACGGCCAAACACCTAATGAGGCCCTATGTCCCATTACGAGTATGGAGGGAGCCATGCCGCTCTTAGCGGCATGGCTACCCCCATACTGGGTACCGGATCCGGGTTCCAGGAATGCGGAATTTCCGGGCCATTCCGACCTTGGAGGGCCTGGTAATTCCCTTTCCTGGGACCCGGACCCGGTACATCCCCATTCCCGTTTGAGCCCCCATAGGGCTCAATGGGAATGGAAAGGATGCTAACAACAGGCCCGTTAATGACAGGCCCGTTTTTAGCATTCTGGTCTGCTAGCGGGTCCCGCTAAGGATGCCTGGGTTTACCAGACATCCTTAGAAGGACCCGCGAGCAGACCTCATAATGAGGCGGTAGAGGGTTAACGGCGCCTGCAGCTCTACCTGCGCCGTGAACCCTCTACCACCTTCCTCGTAATGAGGCCCTATGTCTCTCGGGAGTCACGTTTTCATAATGCTGCCTGTAATGCCTTATGCATGCCACAGCCTTGTGTTGGGCACACAGAACATGGTGCCCAACACAAGGTCAACCCATGCAGTTTCTGAGAAGAGTGCAACCAGAGAAAATAAAAAAATATCTTGAAGGGAGTAGGAGCTGTTTTTTTTTTTCTAAAAAGAAACTACTTTAAATAAAGGACATTTTTAAATTATACGAACATTGTAAAGTGTTTCTTCTTAAAATTGTGCAATTTGTATTTCCAATGATCACTTCAAGTATATACTGCTGTCATAAAAAGAAAGTTACACTTGCCTTACAGAGGAAAACACGTAATCAAAACCTAGAATTAACATATAGATACATTACTTTCTCGTGGAAGCTTGTGATTCCAAGGTGGGCAGTCTGGCACACTCCTGGCACACTCCTGTCGTACTCCTTCGAAATACCCCTTTGCGAAATGCGAATGGGATAAATTGGACTAATGAGAGTTCCTGGCTGCTTTGCACAAAACCCACACACCATTTTGTGAACACAAGAATGAGCCCAGACCTTTATATTTGTGATAAAAGGTTTACAAGCCTCAATTATGCAGAAGATACGCACTGGTCTTGGAGCTCCTTAACTCTTTCACAGGACTCACCATAAACTATAGAAATAGAACCAGGGAAACCCAACGTATTCACGTTTTAAGATTGAGAGAACGCATTGCGCTGTGCACAGTAGACGCCGTCACACAAGCCAGTTTACGAATGCAGATTATGTAACCATGCATGAGCGAATGCATGGACACTCCAGTGAATATGAATTGCAGGTGCAACCCGGCAGGCACATTTTCAGAGCTGCAGGGTTATGGAGATGGGCCACCACACATGCATCCGAATTCAAGAGAGAATGCACTAGCCTGACAATGCAAATTATAGATGCAAAACACCTTGTGGAAATGGAACGTTGTGAAGACTGATACACAATTACAAGGTTGATGGTAGCCTTGCTGGTAGGAGCGGCAAGGCTACCTCCATACCGGCATGAAAGTCCTGCACCCGCGAATATGCAATTACCGGGGTATTCCGGTCCCGCCGGACCTGGTGATTGCCCAGTCGTGGATGCCCGTGCCGGTATATCCCATTCCCATTTCAGCTCCATAGGGCGCAATGGGAATAGGGATGCCTGTAGCACCGGCACCATTCAGAACGGTACCGGTGCTACTGGCATGCTATGCTCGCGAGTGCCTTTCATTCCGCCAGGTCAACCCACGAGCACAACTCGGAGTTTGCTGGTCTGGTAACAACGGTACCAGCAAGCATACCGGTACCGTTGTTACCGGACTAGCAACCTTGTAATGAGGCCCAATGCCTTTGAAAAACACCAACAGGCATGCACATACAAGCAAACGTTCACAAACTGACACCCTCTGCATGTAGATGCCGAGTTACACAGGTGGGTATGTCACCCTGTACGCTCAGAGGCCGAGTTGCACAGGTGGGTATGCCACCCTGTGCGTTCAGATGCCGAGTTGCAGAGGTGGGTATGCCACCCTGTGCGTTCAGAGGCCGATTTGCACAGGTGGGTATGTCACCCTGTGCGTTCAGATGCCGAGTTGCACAGGTGGGTATGTCACCCTGTACGCTCAGATGCCGAGTTGCAGAGGTGGGTATGCCACCATGTGCGTTCAGATGCCGAGTTGCAGAGGTGGGTATGCCACCATGTGCGTTCAGATGCCGAGTTGCAGATGTGGGTATGCCACCCTGTGCATTCAGAGGCCGAGTTGCACAGGTGGGTATGCCACCCTGTGCGTTCAGATGCCGAGTTGCACAGGTAGGTATGCCACCCTGTGCGTTCAGATGCCGAGTTGCAGAGTAGCAGATTTGCATGGCGGATACACACACTAACAAACACCCAATCATAAACCTCGATCCCCCTCTGCATTCCGCTGCATGCAGGACCTGCACCACCACACACATCTCTATATGAACATTATGCCCTTCATGAATATCCGATTCCTGGATTTGCACCACATTCACACACAGGGACACACTCAAGAGATGACTTAGTCTCCAAGAATCTCATCTCCCACCTGCCTTTACTTTCTCAAAGTGCTACCAAGTCTTTCACAATTCCTAGTCCTTCTCAAGTACTTGCATTTCGGGTTTCATAGCACATCCTACAGGCTCCTGTATGCTTTGTTCAGGTTCTAGGCTTCTTAAAAACATCTTACCCCCTCTCTCAGGCTCTAAGCATTATTTCCTCTTGCATTCTAGCCTCCTTCAGATTTCCAAGCACCCATCTCAGGTGCTAGACACTTTCTAACATGCCACTGTCATGTTCTAGGCATCTTTAGAGACTTTGCAGCACACCTCTCAGGCTCTAGGTGCGTTCTGAAACCATTCAACGTCCCTCTCCGGTTATGGGGATCTTTGAGTCCAATTGGCGCCTCTCTAAGGCACAAAGTACTTTCTGAAACATTTCAATGCCCCTCTCGTATCACACTTTCAAGTACTACTCTAACACTCTACGCACCTTCTAGGCAGGGTTTTCAGCAACTCTTAGCTTCTAGGTGCTTTTCGGGGTTCTCAGCACCTCTAAGGCTCTAGGTGCTTTTTGGGTTGTCAGTGTTCCCAGGTTTTAAGCGATTCTCACGGTTCTCAGGAGACCTTCAAGCATCAGTCCCTCGGCCTGATAGCCAAGTACTGCCACCAGCTCCACGCTCCTCCTCCTGCTCAAGAAGATGATGGATTGTCATTAGCACATCATGCACTTCTTATACTTCTCCTCTTGAGACCTAATTGGTAGGCAGCTTCCTTCCCATTTGTTTTGAATTCTATTGGCTCATAGGGTTTTAGTTCAGCCTCTTCACACATCGTGCTCTGCTTTATGGTCAGTGTCACATGACTGAGGAAGGTTAGGTTGACTATCTTGGATTTTGTCAGTTACTCTTAGTTTGTTGAAAGCGCCACATGTAAAAACTACATCTTGGATTGTACTTTTCAATGAAAGACCAGTGTCTCGTCATCATTTTCCTTTCTGTGATTATTGGCCCTCTGTGACAGTAGTCCCCCTCCGCAGCATCACACAGGACGCAGATATATTTCAGCATCAGCTGTGTTTTATATACAGGAGTCTTTGCAGAAAGCATATTTCCTTAGTCCAACTGCGTGGACACAGTGACTTGGATCAATGATTTTAAATCAACCTACATTACGAAGAAGACACAAACTCATGGCTGTCCTGATTTTAAAAATACCCAGCCTTATCCATCATGGCGACATGAGGAACCCTTTGCGGCATGTCACGGCTGTGCTTAAACAGGATGACGAAATGACATACTTGGGTGACAAGGAGAGACTGTGTGGCATTAATCAATTGCTGATCACACTCATCCTGACCTCACCTCCGTCGCCCTTTCTGAACTCGGAACCCATATCGCCATCTTGTCTACATTCAACTTTAGGCAATTTGTCTCCAATCAAACGGTAATTTTAATCAAAGCAAATTGGAGAGCATATGTGGGCTGTATTTGAAGGAGACGGCCATCCTTGTATCACAAGCATGCAGATGGCACTTACGGACAAGCCTTCTTAAGATGGCAGCCAGCTCCATTTCAAACACATTGAATGATAGAGGGGGGAAGGTCCCATTAAAGAAAGCACCTACTGGTGAGAAATAGGGTCCCCTGATAAAACTTGGGGTCCTGGCCTGCAGGAATGAGGAGATACATTCAATGGGCTCCTCAATGATGCATTCCCACAGTACCTGCTCTGCCCAGGAAGCTGCCCATCAGTCTACCATGGTTAATGATGTGAAAGGTTGCCGAATTGTCAAACATGTCAAGGAGCCAACTCCTGTCCATGACCTTCTAATCATTTGCCAAGCACAACAGAGAGAATGTGTACATGGTCAAATATAGAGCTATTTCCTTGAAGTGCTGTGCCTTGGCTTTGGCACTTAATGTCTTGGAGCTAAGACAAGGACTCTGTCATTAGGCGCCCGAGCTTAAGGAAGTTGTAAATATGGATATGTTGACACTTGATACCACGGACTACGTAAAGTGTGATTTGAATATCAAAGGGATCATAAGAGTGCGACATTTGCTTTGAAATACCTGACTGAGAGTGGCAACTGTCTTAATCTGATGGCCTTGCAACCTTCTGGACCTCCGACGGCAACTGTTGCCTGCCACTGGCCAGGGATAAAAATAAAATCTGAAAACCCAAGTCTCTGTATTTTTATTGGATGCTACATAAAAGTCAGGAGATTGGATCAGACTGAGCCCACAAGAAGAGTGTGGGAGAAAAGACAAAGACAAACAGTCCCTCACAGTGTCTTGGATTTTTAGTACTTGCGCGTTCTTCTTGCCATCTGGTCAAGACTTCGCTCATTTGGTCTTGTCAGGATGTTGCATTGGCTGAACGGGACTTCTCTAAAAGCTCGCACCACCACCCCGGGTGTCTTGGGTCATCTTGATGAGGCCAGGGTGTCGGGCTCTTTAACTGGTGTGGGGCACCAGGATTTCGGTGTTGCGAGACTGGCTCCAACAGACCCTTCTACAGGGGTTTAGGGCTGATGCTCTATGGCCCTCCATGCTTTCCCCCTACTCTTCCCTTTATCCCTTCCATTGCTTCCTTCTGTCTCATTCTATCCCTATTCACGTTTCACTTTCCCTTCTCTGTTCTCCTCGTGGTTTCACCTTGAGCATATTCCTAACCTGCCTTTCTGTTAATTTCAACTTCCTGTTGAATAGCACCCGCTTTCTCTGATCCTGTTGGTCATTTGGCGTTTCCTTCCTTCTCTGTTTCTTTCTCGCTCTCCTCCATTCCTCGATCCATCTTGGCTCTTCTCTCACCCATCTCCTTTCCTGCCTGTCTGCTTTTATCTCTGTTCCTCTATCTGCCACCTCCTTTTCATTCCTCCTGCATTCTTCCCTCCAGCCTGGTTCCTTGTTTACTCTCCTTCACTCCTTTCTCCCTTCTCTCCTCTTGTTCCTCCGTCTCTACCTCACTCTCTTGCTGCCTTTCAGTCTGCACATTTCTCCTCTTCCCGTCTCCTAAATTCCACACCATGGGGTGGTTTGGGGTTAATGTGGTTTGGTGCACAGACAAGGCAAGCGATTGACTGGGGACCCTGGATGGTTCCCCCATATACCTCTCCAGGGAGCTAAATAACCAAACTGGATGGGGATCCACCCAGCTTCCACACTCTATAAATTATAATTGTTTTTTTATGACACACTTAATACGAAGAGGTTTCTTAAGCGAAACCCGGGATTCGAACCCCTGTTGCTCTGGAACAGGCAGGTTGCCACTGAGCTATACTACCCGTGCTTATGGAACGTCATCACATTCCACTTTGGACCTCTGAATAATATTTTCACTGTGACTTCCTCGGAGTCTGTGGAAGTTAGATGTCATCTATGACATGCAGCCACTGACATGTCTTGTACACCAAGATATATATGACTTGACCTACTACGGCATGGGTCTGGAGGCTTTATATTCTGCTTTGGCACCTCTAAGTGATGTCAGGCCCGCTTTATGGTTGGGTGCATTTATGGCACATGGAATCCTGAGAACGACATGATATTGGGTACCTGTTCACTCAGGCCCTGTGGAAGTGTCTGGATGTACCTTCCTGGGTACACCCATGGGCAGTGGTGGCAGAAAGGGCCGCTCAGGAAGGATTGTCCAACTCTGGGCCTCAAGGGGCAAAATCCTGACGTGTTTTCAGAATATCCCTCATTAATATTCCTGATTGAAAATATACATACAATTAGAATCATAGTATGTAACTATAGCTCATGAATATTTGAGAGGGGTATCCTGAAAACCCGGCATGGACCCGGCCCTCGAGGCCTGGAGTTGGTCAACCCTATTTATTTATTTGTTTACTACATTTGATAATACACCCAAATCCAAGGGATTCAAGGCATAGGTTACAAGGTTACTGTAAAGTTTTCTGGTTACATGGGAAACAAAGACAGGTGAGAATAACGACGTTGACAGCAAAGCAGCACAATTACATAGTGGAGGAAAAAAATGGGCTTACCATAGTTACTATGAAGTGGTGAACAGGGCACTTATGAATGCATCCGAGATGGAGACAGATTAGAATGTGTTAAATAGCCAGGTTTTAAGCAGTTTCTTAAAGTGAGTGTGGGCAGGCACCTTACTTATGTTCAGTGGAAGAGAGTTCCAAATTCTGGGAGCAGCTACAGGAAAGCTGGAACCTCCTGCCCTTGAATTCTTGAAGCGAGGTATGAATAGGCGATTGCTAGAATGTGTTCTTAGGTGTCTAGTTGAGGTTTTTTCGAGTGAGGCAATGAGTAAAATAGGTAGGGGCGTTTCGGGATATGCATTTGTGTGTGATGATGAGCGTTTTGTGTAGTATTCTCGATTGTATAGGTAGTGTACTGCTCTCCTAGTCCGTGAGATATGGTCCCTTTTTTGGATTCCAAGCACTGCTCTCAGTGCTTCTTTTTGCAGTTTGGCTAATTTCTTCTTGGTGGTGCCTAGCAATAGTAAGTTACAATAGTCTAACTTAGACAGAATAAGGGCTCTTGCTATGTAATGCAGTTCTGAGGGTTGAGAAATTGTCGACTGTGGGCAATGAGTTTAGCTGTATAAGCAGTGGTAGATGCTAGCGAGTAGACGCGTTTGCTCATGGTCAGGTTTGAATCCAGGTACACACCTAGAGTTTTGACTTGGTTTAAGTCAGGAATAGGAGTACCATCTTTGATAATAGAGGTGTAGTCCGAGTGTAATGTTTTCAATCGAGCTGGAGAAACTACATTGAGGATCTCAGTCTTTTCGCCGCTAAGGCACAGGCTGTTTGTTGCCATCTAATTTTGGATGAGAGCGTAGATTTTATTAATGAGGATAGAATCCTGGTCTTGGTTGCCAGTTATTGGGATGAGTATCTGTGTATCATCTGCAAAGTTTGTGTAGATTACACCCATATCATTTAATGCTGCAAAGAGAAGTTTTGTGTAGGCATTATATAGGGTAGGGGAGAGGCACGATCCTTGGGGTACACCCAGAGGAACTGGAATAGGGTCGGCCGCTACCTCACCAATGGCTACTCTGGAAGTGCGCTCTGATAAGAAGGATTTAATCCAGGAGGTTGCTTCATTTGAGAACTGAATATTTTTTGATAATGCTAGACAGAGTTTGTCATGGTCCACCAGGTCGAACGCGGTGGACAAATCTAGTAGTAGAAGGATGCAAAGATTCCCTGAATCTCTTATAGCATCCTTCTGATTTTTTTAGATCTAATAGTGCTGTTCCTGTACTGTGTCTATGGCGAAAACCAGATTGTCTATCGCCTAAAAGGTGATTGTTTTCAAGGTATGCCTGTACCTGGGTGTATGCAATTTTATCAATTTATTTTTAGAAGGAAGGGTTGGGTCGAGTGTTGGTTTTTTCAGTAGAAGAGTGACCCATGCTTCTTTTATAGCTGAGGGGATGGAGTTGCTACTGAATGAGGAGTTCATGAATTTGGTGATGATAGGTGCTAGCATGGCAGCACAGATCTTGACTAGTTTGGCAGGAAAATTATCTTGTTTGAAATTAGAAGGTTTGAGAGAGGCGACGGTCTTAAGTACATGGTCCTGGATAACTAGGGTGAAGTTGAACTGGGTTGATGTAGCTATATTGTCAGTCAAATAGTTAGGGGACGTCTCCGTAGAGAGACCTATTCCTACTATTGTGAGAAATACTCACAACAACATGGCTCCCGCTAGGAATGGGTGGTAGCGTGGGTAAGTCGTTGGCTTCCGTAGTTAAGACATTAAAGGAAAATAATGAGTGCTCAGACCAGGAGATTTTAGTGATGTCTTCAAGGGATATTTTTATGTTCAGGGAGAGAATCCAATCTAGGATTCTGCCTTTATCATGAGTGGCAGCATTGACAATTTGGGAGAACTGCATTTCTTGTAATGCAGTGCGGAAGGATGTGGCTTTGTGGTCGCGCTCGTCATTAAATCCCAAATTGATGTCTCCTAGCAGGATGAATTTGGTTTTAGGCTTAAGTAGAGGAGTGATGAGTAGGGGAATGTCTATATCAGGATGACTGGTGGAATTGGGCGCTCTGTAGACTATAAGGAAATTGATGTTAGTTTTAGCGTCGGTGGAGAGTTTGAGGGCTAGTAGCTTATATCCATCTATTTGGTCTGCTTTACAAGTTCTGAACTCTAATGAAGTTTTAGCAATGATGGCTACTCCTCCTCCCGTAGCATCTAGATGGTAGGTTCTCAGGATGGTGTAATCCGGAGGGATAGCTAATGACAGTAAGGGACTTGAGGCAGGGTGGAGCCAAGTTTCGGTTGTAACTAAGAAACCTAGTTTGTGTTCTAGGATGAGGTTGTGTGTGTCGATGGCATGTGCACCTAAGGAGCGCACATTCAGACGTGCGCCTGTGAGGAACATGTTGGGGGAAGGGTTTTGCGGTGTGGGTGATGAGGGCAGGCCTATGTCAGCTATGCCGGAAACCTGTACTTTGGAGAGGGTGTTCTAGGGTTTGCATTGATGAGAATTTGAACTGGTGGTTTGCTTGTGGGTCAAGGGTTTGGTTTTTCAGGATGTGTTGTTAATAGTGGGAGATCGGGGAGTGGATGGTGAGCATAGGATAACACTTTAGTCTGCTATGGAATCGGCATGCACAGTCTAACACAGCACCACAGTAAATATGACAAGTGAAGGTGAATAACTTTTTTATCACACCTAGTACAAATCATACTTTCAAATTATAAGTCATAGAGCAATCAAAATGTATACAGCAGGTCAGAACATTTAGATATTTTACACTGCCATCGTGCACAAAGAAAAGGCACAGTGTCCTGGTGTGGTCTCCCTTTCGGCGGCATGGCTTTCAGGGCCTCTGTGTGTTCTCATGGTTTGGGCACATGCGTGGATTATCACCTTAGGTTATACATACATGCTTGGATTATCACTTTAAATGTTACCTCCACTAAATCAGACAGACCCCACTTGGTTTAACTGACTTATAAAAAATAAATCTCCAAATCTTGGGGAAAATCTTTCCTCTTAACCAACCCTCCACCCACTGGCCTACCTGCCCTGCTTGTGGCACACCCTCCCTGTTGATCTTGACCCCAGACGGAAAGATATACTTAGAAGACTGTTTCTGACTTTTTATATACCCTTATAGCATGGAATGTATGGGACATCACAAGTGGTAGAAGTGTACTAAAAATGTGGTGGCACTGTGACCCCACAAGAGGACAGGGCAGGTTGGAGTATTAAGCAACCCATGTCAAGGGGTTGCGGCCGGTGCAGGTTTTTGTACAAATTGGTTGAATGGAATGAAGACAGCTGTTCCTGGTATTGTTTTCTCAGTCTGATGGAACATTTAATATTGCCTTTGTGAAATCAATCCCCTCCATTTCCTGTCTTAACTCCGCTGGAACACACACCTACCTGCCCGAACAGATGCTGCTTCCACAGGGTTCTGAAACTAACAAGAACTGTGCCATCTGCTGTAGAATGTGGTAATTTATTCCATAGGCTTGGCAGCAAGTCTGGAAACCTTTTATCTCCTCTGGTCTGACAGAGAGTCGTAGGGATAAATAGTCTGTGTTCCTTCGTAGACCAAATGTTCCATTGTCGGACGTATCAAGTGGCGCTGTGCTGTGAGTTGATTACTCTACTCTAAGCCATAACAGGTTCTTAAGCAGCTTGGACATGATCACTTTTACTGCACGCGCAAAAACAGTTTTGAGCTGCCTGGGGTTTGCTATCAAGTTTCATTGAAGTAACCCCCAGGAATGCATTGTGATAGTCCAAGTGACTAGTCACTAAGGATCCCAAAAGAACTGCACAGTCGGCCAGCGGCATGGAGGGCCAAATCCCATGATATTAAAATAGCAACCCTGACAAAGGCCTAGACCTTTATCAAGTGTGATGTCTAAGCATGTAATCTGAGATAACTTGACACGTTTTTCCAAAAGATCAGGTGGAAATGGGGTGTGAGGAAAGCTACCTTCTTAGTCTAAGCAGAACCCCTTCCATCTTTTCCTGGCCAACATGAAGCCACTTTGAGTACATCAAGTCTGAAGCGACATCCAGGCGTAGTGAATGCGCAAGGTTATATTACGTTAAAGGTTCTTGTACCGCACACTCTTGCCACCTGCGTGGTCTCTTGGCGCTCTGGCGGATCTGTAATGCAAGGACGGTGGTGGGTTTTGTTCGTAGGACTGAGCAGGGAAAAGTGCAAGAGAGCTGTGATGTGCTGTTGGAAGCTTCAGTTCAGAGAAACATGTCACTGAGCAGAGGTGTGTTTTTTCGGTTGGTAGTCACCATGTGGGGTTGGGTGAGATTATGGGCCTTATTACAGGTCTGGCGATAACCATGCCGGTACTACCCCTAAATATTTACTGCGCCTGACTTCCTGGTAACAACAGGGGATTACAACCGCGGCGGTCCGGAAAGTCAGGCACCAGTAAATTGTAATTGCTCATTTCCATAGAGTCCAATAGGACTCTATGGGAATGCGGAACACAGAAGCACTTGCACGTTGTTAACAGTGCCGTTGCTTCCGTCACGGGCTGCAACCATGGCCGCAGTGCCCGGCCCAGCGGTTCCGGCAGGCAGACCTGTAATATGCCGGTCCGGGAACAACGGTGCAGGTAAGTTTACGGCACCGTTTTATCCGGACCGGCAGGCTCAGAATGAACTCTTATGTCTGGTTTGTTTCGTTGTCGTGATCAAACGGATTTCAGTTTGACTGTAACTACTGTAAGGCATTGAAATGTCGAGGTATGCTTTAACTTCAAACGAGCAGTTCTGGAATGGAGAAAATGGTTATAGAAAATGGTGGAACTGCTAACAGTATAAAATAAAAGTAATGAAACTCATTTCTTGATAGCTCCTGCTCAATTTTGACCTCTGGACCTACCTGAATACCATTACAATGAAGTCCACGTTGTCATTTAAGAAATGTCTGGTTTTATTTTTCTACCTTTTACTGTAGTATTAAGAGACAATGGCCCTCATTACGAGTTCGGCGGTAACCATGATGCTATTGGCGGCATGGCTGCCGCCGAAATCGCGTCGGGGTCCGGTTCCTCGGAATGAGGACTTACCGGGCCATTCCGAGTTCGGAAGGCCCGGTAATTCCTCCCTCCGAGGACCCGGACACGGTCCTACCCCATTCCCATTTCAGCCCCCATAGGGCTAAATGGGAATGGGAGAGGGAGCAAACAACGGGCCATTACGAGATGGCCCGTTGTTTGCTCCCTCTTCCCCTCGCGGGACCCGGTACGCACGCCTGGTTTTCCCAGGCATGCTTACCGTGTCCCACGAGGGGAACTCGTAATGCGGCGGTACGGAGTGAATGGCGCCGGCACCTTTTACGGCGCCGTTCACTCCGTACCGCCAGGGTCGTAATGAGGCCCAATAAGTTAATAAAGGTCTACTCTTTTCACATTGGCAGCTTTGATTATACTTTGAAGAAGCTCTGATGCTGTTAAGTGTTGAGTTTGCTCTACACCACATTAAATAAAGCAAGGGTGCTTCAAGGATCCTTTGGGCTTGCCTCTGTCTCACAATTGCTGGATGTCGGTGTTGCAGGAGGGTGTCTAATTAATAGTGAATTCCAAGTCACTCTCCGAGCCTAATTAACCCAGTGACATTCTCATTCTCCCCAAGTGAGCTTATTGGCAGGTGGGGAGCGGACATCTGGAAAATTGCCATTCCTGTAGAAAGTGTTAGACTTCTCAAAATGTGGTTTTCAGAAGTGGGAGGGGGGAGCGTTGACAACCCCTAAAACGGAATAGATTCCCTGATGTGTTTATGCCTTTCAAATTGTGTTATTAGAGTCAGTGCCTAATTTTAGAGGAGGCTGGATGGGGAGGCGGCCTCATTTGAGCAGACGTGGGGAGGCTGAACAGGATGGGCACGTCTGAGATGTCAGCAATCAAGAAAACTCCATCTTGGGAAACATGTCAAAATTGCTTTTGCTATAGAGCAAAATAAAGCCATAGTTCAACACAATAAATATAAAAAATAAATAATTAAATGTACTAGAAAAAGACAGCAAGCCACGTTGGACTGGAGGGCATCAAGCGCGACGAGTCATAGCCATGCATTCCTACTCAAAGACACAGGACAGCGGCTACAGGATCAACTCAGAAAAGGAAACCGCATCATGGGGCGCTGCTAGCGCCTTGGGCGGGAAGGGCGATGCAACCGCCTCAGTCAGGCTCCTTGAATTTTGTACAATTAGTAGTTATTGCCTTTATCATTGGAACACATTTGAACTGCAGTTGTAGGTTGGTAAGTTTGACTAGTCGCTTGTTTTTATTTTAGGAGCAAGATGTGGTGTCAGGGCTGACGTCCAGTAAAGTGTAGGTTAGGGTCTCCCGTGCAGTAGAGTGCACGCGGGTCATGATATTTCTATATCTCAAGGTAAACAATATGTTCAATGCGATTGGTCCAAAATCCACAGTTTGTTACAGTGTGGTCATACGCTAGAATCGAGGCCCATGTTTCGTGGAAAGCATGTCCCATTCATAGGTATATGACTGTATTTCGCGCGTGTGACGTAGTACCTGTGAAGTATGGATTATAAGAACGATGCCCGTTGATTAACAATGCTGATCCTCGTTACCAGCCCAGCAGGACATGAATAGACAGGCAGAAACTGACTGCCTGTTTTTTTCAGTCTGCCCAAATATTTTGTTGGGGGCCGAGACAGAGGTAATACCAGGAAAATGGCTGCCTGCCAGGAAAATGGCCGTCTCAGCGCGTGCAGCAATTCCCCCAAACCCACATGCAGGCCTATGGAACCCGGGGAGACACCAAATGTATAACTGGGGGAATTTACCTCTGTTGCGGCATTAGCGGTAACTCTGTTTTAGTGACGTGCTATGCTATGCTTGCCAAAGGATTGACGCGGGCCATGATGATGCTTACAGCTCGCCACCCATGTAATGAGCATATATAGGGCAACATGCATGGCAGCATGCTATTAGACAGTCAGGCGGAGCGGCTCTGGGTTGAGGAAGCAGAGCCTCGTGATGGCTTAACTGGGCTAATGGACTGCATAATGTCTAGCTTTCCTAATTGCAGTAGTTATCTGCACATCAGGCCTCAGTAAGAAATCTCTGAGATCTGTTGGCACTGGAATATATGTTGTACTATCTGCAAGTGCCCTGCGACCATAGAGTTGCACGTGAACGCCTTTGCACGTTTATGTGGTTATAGACCTTATTTTTATTTACAAATCCTGTAATTCACAGAAACGACATCATATCCATTTATTACAGCGCTGGCAGTCTGTATGGATCTCATAGGTGCCATGTTATTGCTCAAACAATGTTAAATGTTAAAAGTTTAAGGTATTTGTACCACGCACCGTCACCAACGGAGTTGGTCCCCAGGCGCTCTGGCGAATCTGCAAACGAGAAGGTGGGATGGGTTAGTAGGTGAAGACGGAGTAGGATAGTGAGAGGAGTGGTGTTCTGTTGGCAGCTTCAACTCGATACTCACCGGGTGCTGAGCTTTGGTGTGAGTATCGGATCGATGTCAGTCCTCGTGTGCTGTTGGTGCGGTTTATGTGTTGTTGTGATGTTGTCAAGTGCGTGTGGGTTGTTGTGCGAGAGATGGTTGTGTGAGTTTTTTGAGTGAGATAAGTATGCAGAAATGTTGAGCTTGTTTTGGTTAGTGGGTTATATGACATTTAACATGTTAATATTCACAATTCTGTCTAAGTGTAGTGCTTGCTACCCTTCACAATTCCATCTAAGTGTGGCACTTGTTAACCTTCACAATCCCATCCAGGTGCGGCGCAGGCCAGCGTGCACAGCTCTATTCAAGTCTGGCACTTGCTAACCCTCATTATTCCATCTATGTGTGGCATCTGCTAACATTCACAATCCTGTCTAGATGCAGCGCAGGCCAGTGTTCACAATTGCATCTAAGTGTGGCACTTGTTAACCTTCACAATCCCATCCAGGTGCGGCGCAGGCCAGCGTGCACAGCTCTATTCAAGTCTGGCACTTGCTAACCCTCATTATTCCATCTATGTGTGGCATCTGCTAACATTCACAATCCTGTCTAGATGCAGCGCAGGCCAGTGTTCACAATTGCATCTAAGTGTGGCACTTGTTAACCTTCACAATCCCATCCAGGTGCGGCGCAGGCCAGTGTGCACAGCTCTATTCAAGTCTGGCACTTGCTAACCCTCATTATTCCATCTATGTGTGGCATCTGCTAACATTCACAATCCTGTCTAGATGCAGCGCAGGCCAGTGTTCACAATTGCATATAAGTGTGGCACATGTTAACATTTTCAGTCCTATCTAGATGCGACACAGGCTAATGTTCACAATCCCATCTAAGTGTGGCACATGCTGACATTCACAATCCTAGCTATATGCTGCTCAGGCTAAAGTTCACAATACTATCTATGTGTGGCACATGCTGTCATTTGCGATCCTGTCTATATGCGACACAGCCTGAAGTTCACGGTTCTATCTAAGTGTGGCGCTTGCTAGTCTTCATAATTCCATCTAAGTGTGGGACTTGCTAACCTTCATAATTCCATCTATGTGTGGCACACGCAAACGTTCATTCATAATCCTATCTAGATGGGAGGGAGGCTAATGTTCACAATTCTAAGTGTGGCAGATGCTAACATTCACATTTCTGTCTAGATGCGATGCAGGCTAAAGTTAAGAATTCCAACTACGTGTGGTGCAAGCTAACATTGTTCACACCTGTGTAAATGGGACACAGGCTAATCTTCAAGGTTCTCTCTAGGTGTGACACTTGTTAACATTGGCAAGTATGTTAGTATGTGATGCAAGGCAACATTTCCAGTCCATCCATGAATAGATTTAGGCTGGTGGTCACAAGTCTCTCTATATATGCATGGTATATGTCTATGACAGTCTACGTTATGGAAAGGTGAGATAGAGTGGCGGGGGCTTTCTGGAGTAGAGTAGTTGCTCTACTCCCCACCCATGCCACACTTAGAGTTTTTGATGGCATCTGTTGGCTTCCCCTCCTGACTCCTGCAGACACTTTCTGGAGCTGCATCTGTTGTAGCCGCCCTTTGCGTTGGGGCAGAGGGCTGCCCTAGGGTGTCCTTGATGAGGGTACAACGGGCCAATCAGGGCTGGTGGGAGGCGGGAATAAGAGAACCAAGGAGGGGGGGTTGGCCGGGGAGAGACCGCGCTCCGCCATGCACTACGTGCTTTTTAAGGCATTAGGATTCATTTTGGATGGCTGTCTGGGGTATGGGGGCAAAGTTACACTCACCTCGCCTAGGGATTTGCAGCTAATGGCGCTGATGCCTCGCGGCTCACAGGTCACTAGGCCTGTGTTGTGGGTGGGATTGCCGGGCCAATCAAGGCCGATGGGAGGCGGGATAAGAGAACCAGGAAGGGGGCAATGCCGGGGAGAGACCGTGCTGCGGCCATGCACTACGTACTTTTTAAGGCACTAGGATTAATTTTGGATTGCTGGCTGGGGACATGGGGGCAATGTTACACTCACCTCGCCTGGGGAAATAGGCTAATACAGGGGTTTTGTTTTTAAACACACCATGGGTGCACATGCACCTCTGATGCCATCTTGATGTTTTGGTAACTTTTCCAAATCTCACGGCGTTCTAATCTCCAGAGTACACCTATATTCCTGTACAGAGACCTATATTCCTGTACAGACACCTATATTCCTGTACAGACACCTATATTCCTGTACAGTGCTCTGCTGCAGTATCAGGTAATATTTTTCCCATAAATAATGTCGCCGTACATATAGTCGCCGGGAAACGGCATAGGTGACATTATTTATGGGGTAAATGGGTGCAGGGGGCAGGGGTTGCAGGGGAGTCCTCCGCAGGTTCCATGGGGCAATATCGCCGGGAAGAAAAAGGCGCCATTCTTGTATGTGGACGTTTTTGCGGGGATATTATCACATGGAACCTTTCTAGCTAGGTTTGCCCTTTATAAATCCGACACGCGCACAGTTCTCACAATGAATGCTTGTCTGTGTGATGGGCGTCCTATCTTAAAACCCATGTTTACCTGCGGGTCAGAAATGAGCCCATCAAGGCTTGGCTCTGTGCCCGAGGCCGGGAGATGTGTGCTAGCTCGCCAGGCATTGCCATTCATTCAGCATTAGGATGCTCTGCTTGTGGTTGGCAGGCTGGGAGGGCAAACCCCCCGCTTTTCAAAGGCACCTCTGTGATTTGCTGTAATTGATCTCTTGTTTGCATTTCGAAGCTTGATGGGGGGAGGGGGCGTCGCTCGCTGAGAGGCCTGGCGTGTTTAAATTTAGATTTTTAGATTTCCACGTCAGAGGAAATGATTATCAAACGCAATTGGCTTTTAATAACGCGCGCTGTCCTTGCAATCACAACAGAAGCAGCTCGGCTCGCCTATCCATCTCCTTCAGACGGAATTCCTGTTCCATTACCTGTAAATAAAAAAGCTCTCAGAAAGCAGACAGCAACCATTGCTGTCCAAGTCCCTGCCCCCCTTCAGTGCAAACCCCATGTGCCTGTCACAGGTCAATGAGTTTGCCTGCTGGCATAGGGTGGAAGCCTGTAGACGAGTTGGGACCTTAGTGGGCTTGCAGATGCTATTTGCGGGTAATTAAGGCTGGTGTTTGATTTGGTAAACTTGTATAGCACGCTGAGTGGACTAAACTGGACCCAGGTACATATATATTACACATGTTAAACCACTGACCGACATTAATGCGCCACGAGACACCTAGCACCTATGTGAGGAATTCGACCATCCAACAGGGCGAGTGCGCTCGCCTGGCCTATTTGATTTTTTTGTTCATTTAAAAGAATGAATGATGGGAGATCAACCTCTGGAAAATATGTGGGGCCATTCCTGCACATATTTACCACGCGCATACACTCTGTGAGGACACAGTTTACTAGCGCCGACATTCTCTGTCATGTGTAGCTGACACCTGACAGCTGTGGGTGCATCAAAAGCCTCTGGCCGTGGGCAGCCTGATTAGCATTTCAAGGCCTCGTGGATTTGCATCTCCATTGTTACACCTTGCTGGTGGCGGCAAATGACATTTTTTAATTAGCAGGCCTCAGGGAAGGCCTGGGTGCAGGAAATGACAATGGAGGCCACAGACCAACACCTCTTTGTAATGCAATGTGTCAACTTGGTACTAACACCCCTTCTTGGTATGAAAGGGCATTGAATGTCCTGTCTGGAACCACTCCTTTCAGAGCAGGGAAGTATGTGAATTGTATTAGACGAAAGTCTGCCTACAACCCCCTACTTCTAAGGAGGCCCATGTTGTGACAAAGCACCACATAGGGCTCAGTTATTAGGGAGACACTTTGATGTACAGCAGACAGGAAGATGGGTAGGTCTTAGAAGTATCTGTTGTCATCCTTCCCCTGTCTTCTGCCAAGCGCTTTGATTCTGACCTGAATCATCACTGAAGATTGTTGGTGGGGACCCAGGATTGGTTCATAAAGGTGGGCTTAGCCTGCAACAATAACTAGGGCCCGTTTGGCTTTAAAAGAGGGAGGTGCCCCTCACGGATCATCTGAAGACTTCAAAAGGAGAAAGAAGAAGGACTCACTTCAACCCGAGCTGAAGGTAAAGTCTACCTTTCATCTTCCGTCAGTGAAGGAAGGCCAGGAGTTCCAAGAGGAAGCAAGATCCATCCCCTAAACTTCTCCCATGGAACAGAGGGAGATACCAGACTCAGAGGACCCATCCAGCAGCTCCAGAACCAGTACCCAGCCAGCAGACAGCATGCCCTGCTAGGTTTTGACAGCAAGCTTCCGAGGTGGGGAGTGCGAAAGAGTCTCTTGACAAAGGACAAGGCTGCTGCCGGCTAACACCCTCCTGAGCTTTGGGCCATCTGCCTTGAAAGGACACGAGCCATGCGAAAAAGCTAAGAGGAGTGCCACACAAGCATCATCCAGCGTCCATCATTTTAAGGACAATTTCGAGACAGTTGAGTCCTCGAACCACATCTGACAGCACCAATGATTGTTGTCACGCTGCAGTCACCAGAGCCGTCCATCACGCCTCGACCAGCATTCTAGATCCGCCAATCAGCACAGAGACACCGATTCTTGGCCTTGAGCCGCTGCGCCAGACAGCATGCAGAAGTCCATCCACCCTCGCTTGCCAAACTGCATGCTGCTTGATACCCGCAGCTGTCTCCACCACTAACTCCATCTCACGGGCTGTAAAGCACCCTGGAGCCGCCTCGACGCTGTCGAGACCAAGCCGCACCAGGTACATGGTGGTTCTGCTCCCCTGGTCCTTCTCCGAAGGCCCCTAGAGACATTTACAACCCTTTGCCCATTTGGTGTTGAAACCAAATAATCTTGAACTATAAGACTGATTAATTTACCAACTACCCTCCAGTCATTATCCAGAGTGCATCTATTTCCTTTGTGAAACTGTCTGTCCTCTGTGTTCCTTTACAGTGTGGGTTGTAATTGTAGTGTGCTAGGACTGTATGTTGTAGTAATAATAAAGTAGATATTTTTATACAACCTTGACTGGACAGTCCCTTTTATCATTGGATAATAATTGTATTTTGTAATTGTATTTTCGGTGTGTTGCAACTAACCAATGATCCACAACCATGCAGAGATAAGCCTGTCGTTCCGTCCATGTTACCAAAATTGGACATGGAGGTTTTATAATTTACATGCATTCCAATCTGTTTGGATCCCTTCTGGTGTACTAGAGGTGCGCGGTTGATTGATGGTTTAGAAACGTACATTCATCCCTATACCACTAGTGCCCTGGTAGTTGATTCTTCACATTGGTGGCACGCTGTCGGATCAGTTGGAGCCTTGCGCACAGCTTAGTCACCCAACGATAAAAGTACTGTTGCAGGCAATGTTTAGCCACTGCTAGGTAATAGTAATAGTCATGGAGCCTGACATGGAGACTGTAAAAGGCATGACCACGGATGTCCTGTGCGTTTTATGTCAAGAGAGAGGACTTCCCCACAGCACTAAGGTTAATAAACCTGAGTTGCTGACCAGCCTCCAAGCTTGGGTAGAAGCGAGGATGGTTGGGGAGAAGACCCCAGGGGAAAGGCT
Organism: Ambystoma mexicanum; assembly: GCF_040938575.1. Classification (NCBI taxonomy): domain Eukaryota; kingdom Metazoa; phylum Chordata; class Amphibia; order Caudata; family Ambystomatidae; genus Ambystoma; species Ambystoma mexicanum. Next base: position 229,109,580 of record NC_090935.1, on the reverse strand, counting down.
AGACCCTGTGTACCCGAACGGACAAGACCTTCTGGAGGGGGACAAGGATGAGGACGACCGCATAAGCAGTTTCTCTCGACAATCATCCCGCCGGGGGGCAAGTGTGGTTTCTCTACACTCAAGAGTGTCAGTGAGGACAGGGGCTAGTGTGGCATACCACAGGTCCCAGGCCTCAGCACAGTCTCTAAGTGGCCCAGTAATTGTTCTGGCTCTTAATGAGGTAGTGGCTAGAAAGCTCCTGCTTGAGGAGGGGAGACCAGCGCAAGAGGAACAGAAACAGCAGGACAAAGTCACCATAGAGCTGCGCAATGTGGCGCTTGAGGAGCAGAAGGAGGTCAACCTGTCTGCCTCTAGCGAGAACAGCAGTAGTGACTCAAAGCAGAGTGCCCGGGATAAGCACCGACAGCACATCCCCAAAGATTTAGTACAGGCATATGAGGTGGGGAAGGATATTTTGGACTGTTATAAAGCACTCGAGCTGGCATTCCAGCTGCAGGAGGCAGGCGAGGTACTGTGGGGTGCAGCCCTAATGAGTTGCCTACTGACATCAGGGACTGATGCAATTATTCAGTTAACTCCTGAGGAAAGGCCTGTTTATGAGACCAGGAAGGCAGCCTTCCTCAGGAAGTTTTATGAAACCCCAGAACAGTATCTAAAGAGCTTCAGAGAGCTTGGAAAGAAAAGTGGGCAGACATTTGATATGTTCACACACTTGTTTAAATATCTGAGCGGTAGGGTGGTATCAAAGTTGACACATTTAAACAGATGCACAATTTGATTGTGTGTGAGCATGTGTTGAAAAATTGTGAGGTTGACCTACACCAGCATCTAGCGGACAAGACTAGCACAGATCCTAGGGAGCTTACAAAGGCTGCCAACAGGTTTGTGAGTAATCAAGTCCAGAAAAAGGTTCAGGTGAGCACACCCAAACCGGAAGAGAAATCAGCGGACAAAAAAGTAAGCAAGGATGGGAGGACAAAGGACCAACCCAACCCTATTCAAAGTCAGGTCCCCAAAAGAGCAAAGGGAACCCCCCAAACTCTAGTTCAGCCGTGCACACCGAAAAGAAGAGCACAGGCATCCCTAACACTGGGATACCTGCGTTCTCACCACCCAAAGGTTGTTCCACGTGCAAGGAGCTGGGCCATAGGAAAGGGGATCCTGCTTGCAAGGGATTACCCAAGCAAGCCATAGTGAATGTGGGACTCATGGAGGAGGCCATCATTAGTGTGGGCCTCTCAGAGGAGGATTTCCCACTAGGCCAGGGAGTGCCTGAATGTGGATTGGTTACACTGAGTGGAAACAGGACCGGATCTCCAGAAGAGACCCCAGTTCCCAATAATAATCAACTCTATCTAGAGCACATCTACATTTATTTGCATATATAAAGCGCACAAACAGCCCAGGGGCATTGTGGTGCTGTTACATGGAATTGGTTTGGTTATAGTTGCAGGTCGGTGTGCATACATAGGTACATGATATATTACATGGGGGCAATATGGCTACACGTAGGGTTACAAGTTGCATAGCATAACCTGGCAATGCACAGTACATATAGCTGGTATTACATGAGAGCACATCAAAGCATGGAGGCGCTGCTGTTTGGTGAGGGGTGTAGGCGAATAGCCTAGTTTTGACCGCCTTGCTGAACGCAAGATTTGAGGGTTCAGATCTGAGGGCGAGCGGGAGGGACTTCCATTGCCTAGCAGCGATGAAGGGGAAGCTTACGCCACCCTATCTGGCCCGCTTGACTTTGGGTACAAGCAACAGGTTAGCGTAAGGTGTTCTTGTAGGTCTCGAGGAAAGGGGTATGTTAACTCTCTGTGATAGGTAGGACGGGGCTCTGTGATGGATGCACTTATAGGTAAGGGCAACTGTTTTAAAGATGACACATTCGCGGACAGGCAGCCAGTTGGCTTGTCGTCTGGCTGCCGAGATGTTCCATTTTTGGGATGCCAGTGGCAGCGTGTAGGGAGTTATTTTGGCTGGTTTGCAGTTTTTCAAGGTTTTTAGAGGAGGTGCCTGTAAAGAGGACATTGCAATAGTCTATACTCAAACCGATTAGGGCTCCGGCAATTCTTAGACAGTTAGCAGTGGAGAGAAATTACCTAGCTGCATTTAGGAGTTTAGTGTAGTAAGCTACAGAGGAGGCAATGGCGCTGACTTGTCTGGCCATGGATAGGTCAGAGTCTAAATAGACCCCAAGTGTTTTTACTGCTTGGGATACTGGGATAGCAGCATTGTCAATAATGAAAAATGAGTACCGGTTGTCAAGCTTTCTTGGGGTGTCAGTCGGTCCTAGTAGTAATAGTTCTGTCTTTTCACCGTTTAGACAGAGACATTTTTAAGCCATCCAGGTGTGGATGGTGGCGAAGTTGGTGTTGAGGATCTTGGCATTGGCCTCATAGTCATCGGACAGAGGGAGGAGAACTTGAGTGTCATCGGCGTAGTTGTTGTACATGATGCTGAGGGAGTCAAGTATGTTGAAGAGAGGGAAGAGATGTCTGGTGAAAATGTTGTAGAGCATATTGGATATACAGGAGCCATGTGGTACTCCGCATTGGATGATGGCTGGTTTTGCAGACTTGATCAGAGAATACTTGCAAGGCTCTGCCTTGGAGGAAGGAGGAGATTCAAACGAATGTCCTGGCGGAAAAGTGTGGAGAGGAGAGGTGTTGACAGAGCAGCAGGTGGTCGACCTGGTCAAAAGCGGCCTAGAGGTCTAGGAGGAGGGGTATGGTGGGGTTGGCTGTGTCTCTGATGTCATCCATCTGGTACATTAGGTCGAGCAGGGCCGTTTCCATTCCGTGACCAGGATGGAAGCCCGATTGTCTGGAGCCAAGGATGTTATTAGAATTTAGGAAGTGCTGGACTTGTAGGTAGGCTGCTTTGTCGAGAATTTTAATAGGAAGGGGACTGTGGTTATGGGTCTGTAGTTGTTGGGGTTGTTAGGGTCGAGTGATGTTTTTTTCTAGGAAGGGGGCGTTCCCACGCTTCCTTGAGGCTGGATGGGACTGATCCTGAAGCGAAGGTGTCATTAATGAATGCAGTGAGGAAGGGTGCGAGCGAATCAGCACATTCTTTGATGAGGATGGCAGGGCAGCTGTCCCCTTTACACATGGAGGGTTTGTTGTTCTTCATGAGGGTGATGAATACCAGTACATTGACGTCCCTGAATGAGAAAAGCGGTGTGTCAGGGGCCACTTGGATAGAAGGGGGCGGTGTGTGAGAGTGTAGGGGGGACTTAGGTGGGTGTTGGCTGGTAACTATTCTATTGTGGAGGGCGTCTAGCTTGTTGAGCATGGCTGATTGTATGTCTGAGCACCAGGTTTAATCTCTAGATATGGCCTGGGCGGGGGAGGGCTGGGGTTTCCACTTCCCTGAAGATGGCGAAGATTTCTCTGGAGTTGGAATTGGCATTGGCAATTCTCGTATTGAAAGAGTTAGCTTTGGCCTGGGTAATGGCTTTTTTGTATTCCTTTGAGAGTCTATTCAACTCCAATTTGGCTGAGTCCAAATGATTGAATTTCCAGGTAGATAGGGCTGCCCGTTTCTTAGAACGTAGTTCTAGGAGTTCCAGAGAGAACCATGCGTTAGAATGTTTGGTAGGTTTGACTTTCCGGGTGGCTAGTGGGGCAATGGCCTCCACTGCCTCCGTTAAGATAGTAGTAAAGGTATGGGCCAATGCATCGGGTTGTTAGAAAACAGGGGCCTCAAGGCTGGGACTTGTAGATGTGGTACAAGTCTCTCTTTAGTGAGTAGGCGTGAGCTTCTGGCACAGGAGGGGGGAGAGGCACAGCGGCGGGTTTCTGGTAGTTGGTGGATGCGGGGGTGTGAACTGGATCAGGTGGCGGTCGGTCTAAGGAGAGGGGAGTGTTAGCGCTGACGACTGGTGGGCAGTTGTGGTGTGCCAGCCAGTCTAGGGTACAACCTTGGATGCGAGTAGGATCCGAGTTGGAGTGTTTGAAGCCCAGGGTTTCCAGGGCCCTGGCGAGGGATTTAGCTGGAGCGTTGTTGGGGTTGTGGAGCCCTAAGTTAAGGTCTCCTGCCAGGATGACCTTAGAAGAAGTCTTAAGGTTGTCAGAGAGGAGGTGTGTGAAGGTTGCATGTGTAGTGTGATGGTGAAGTTATGGGAGGTGTTAAGTTTGAGGACTAAGTGGTTGCAGTTCCTAGAGACTGGTTTTTCGATCTTTCTGATGGAGATAGACTCCTTGACTATTAGGGCTATCCCACCTCCTTTGGCGTTCAGTCGGTCCTGTCAGAAGATAGTATAGCCGGTGGGGAGTGCAATCAATATGGCAGGGCCAGATGCTTCATGGAACCATGTTTCTGTGGTGGCACGGAGGTTGAGGTTATGGGTTGTAATCAGGTCATGTAGACCTGGGGCGTGAGCAGGGAGGGAACATGTGTTAATAAAGGCACAGCTAAAGGTGGTGTGTGGAAGGGGTGGGGTTCCGAGGAGGGTGGTTCTGTTAGGGGTGAGGCAGAAAACCCACAGCCTACCCCTCTTGCCTGGCTAACTATTGCCTGATTTCTATCACTCCTTTCCCGGACAAACGTGCCGTGAACTATGTGAGTACTGTGGACGTTAGGCGAGTTAGGTGTAGATAGCAGTGTTGTGTTGTATGGGATGGGGTGGGGTGGTGTCAGGCGCGGTTATAGGGGTAGTAGTGTTACCGTCATCAGAAATTGGCAAGTAGGCCTCAGTTGGTGGCATGGCCGCATGAGGGCATACAGTAGTAGCAGCGGTAACAGTTGTCAGTGTGGCAGCATATGGGCATACAGTAGTGGCAGTGACAACAGTTGGTGGCATGGCAGCAAGAGGGTATACAGTAGTAGCGGTGACAGCAGTTGGCGGCATGACAACATAAAGGCATACAGCAGTAGCAGAGGCAGCAGTTGGTGGCATGGCAACAAGTGGGAATATAGTAGTAGCAGTGAAAGCAGTTGGTGGCATGGCAACATATGGGCATACAGTAGTAGAAGTGACAGCAGTTGGTGGCATCGCAACATATGGGCATTCAATAGTAGCAGTGACAACAATTGGTGGCATGGCAACAAGTGGGCATACAGTAGTAGCCATGGCAACAGTTAGTGGCATTGCATCATGTGGGCATATGGTGCTGGCAGCATCATAGAGGTTGGGTATGGCGACAGCTGTTGAGGGCATGGAGGCAAGTGTGCATGCAGCAGTAGGAATGTCATCACGTGTGGGTGGATGGCAGAAGAGATTGAGTGCATGGCGTGTGTTAGTGAGGCGGGCAGTTTTGTGGTTGGAAAGTCAGGTTTTGGGTGAGGGATGGCTGTTAGAAGGGTGGATGCTTAGGTGGGCAAGGGCGAATGCAGGTCCGGTAGATTGAATATTTCTGAGGTCGGTAGACCTGGATGAGGAGGAGCACGGCTGCATGGAGGTGCTAGGGAGCCCCTGGGTAGTGGAGGTATTGCGGGCGTAAGGAGGGGTTGTGGTCGCTAGGCCCACAATGGCTTTGTGGGAGCAGAAAGACGTGTGGGTATGGGTGCCTCAATAGGATGCTGGAGTCTAAAGACCAGCCTATGGTTACGGCTAGTCACACTTCTAGGCCGTGTGATGTTGATTAGGAGGTGGGTGCGTGCATAGAGGTGCACGGACCTCTGGAGGAGAGTGGCACTTTGGAGGCCAGCCGTGAGCAGGTTGCAGTGAATGCAGAGAGAGGCACCAAGGTCCTGAGAGGATTCTGCGGTGCAGGCTCTTTTTTTAGGGCAAGTGGCTTACCTGCGACTGGCATGCGCATTGTGGATGTTGACATGGAGATGGGCGATCGCTGCAAGCAGCGGAGAGCTGCAGAGAGCCTAATAGACCTTAACACCAGGACTTCGCAGCACGGCTTTATCCACCGGCTATGTGTTGGGCCATTTATAGGGCTGTATTGCAGGAAGCTAAGGGAGCCAATTTGGGCCTGCGACAGCAAATTCATTATTAAATTTGGTTGCCATAGGAATCGTGTTGTAATCATCGGCAGCACCCATTTTTACGGGCCATTTTTTACATGTACAGCGATTTTCGGATTCAGGCCTGCAGGGCTGGGGCAGGCTGGGGGAGCACTCCGATGTCCCTCGTGACTGAGGATCCTCTGGGGCTCGCAGCAAGGCTGCAGTGAGCCTAGTAGGCCTTATCAACACGCTTTCGTATCAATGATATGATATTTTATTTGTATCGCGCCCATACACGGGTGTTTAAGAGTGCGATGAGGCAAGGGAGGGGAAACAAGGGAGGACCAAACAACAATCTTACTAGGCACAGTGACATTGAGAACCTGCAAGTGCAGGGGAGAGGGAAGGGGGAAAGTGCGAGGGGCAGGGGGGAGTGGAAAGTGCTGAACACGTGATAGACCAACAACAGGTAGTGCAGCCAGCAGGTGGTAAGTGCAAGCATATGGTGTAGACAACGGGTGTCTGATAAGTTCTGGACTGTAGGGTTGCAGATACAGACCCAAGCGCAGGGGTTGCAAGGAGGCAGTGTGGGTGTGTGGCTGGGAGGGCAGGGATCTGGGCCCGAAATTAGAGGGTAGCCTGGTGCCCGCTGCCAAAGCAGACAGATTAGCAGGGTAGAGGAAGAGCGTAGACAGTAGCAAAGAGGAAGGCCTTGAGGTGCTTCTGGAACCGAAGATGGTTCTACTCAAGTTTCAGGGAGGCTGTTCCAGAGGCAGGCCTCAGCTGAGGAAAGGGATCTACTGCCACCTCGTTGCTTGGAGAAGCGACTGATCCTTAAGGAGTTGGAGGTGAGGGAGCAAAGAGCTCGAGTAGGAATGTATTTACGGAGGGAGAGTTGAAGGTATTGTGGACCCAGGCCCCAGAAAGCCTTGTGGACAATGCAACGGATCTTGAATTTAATCCTTGCAGCCACTGGGAGCCAATGAAGAGATGTCAGGGCTGGAGAGATATGATCCCAGGGCCTAAGGCCAAGGACACGTTTCGCAGTCCTGTTCTGGATGAGCTGCAGAGGATGGAGAGTGGTTGCAGGCAGATTTAGAAAGAGGCTGTTGCCATAGTCCAGCCTAGAGAGAACCAGAGCTCTGGAGACAGTGAGCTTTTGGGGGAAGGAGAGGAAAGGAAGAATACCTCTGAGGAGGTGCAGTTGGTAGTTTGACTTTTTTGAGATGTCATAGATGTGAGGAGAAAAGGAAAGCGTGGAGTCAAAGATGACCCTGAGGTTCTTAGCCTCGCAAGTGGGAGCAGGGAGAGGACCAAGGGAGGCCGGCCAGAGAGTGACAGGAAAGGAAGGTGCAGGTGTGCCGATGAGGAGGATCTCTGTCTTACTGGCATTAAGGCAGAGGTCATTGGCCGCGCTCCACTCTTGGATTGCAGACAGTCAGAGATAAGAGAGGGAGATGAGGTGGCAGAGGGGAGCCTGAAAACAAGTTGGTGTCGTCCGCATAGCATTGAAAGTTTGAGCAGAGAGCAGCAATGCACTAGGCGAGTGGTGCCAGGTATTGGTTGAGAGTTTGGATCCCTGGGGGACACCACAGGTAGAAATTGAAATAGAGGAAAGGAAGGACCCAATTTGGACTTGGGAGGGTCGGTTGGAGATGAAGGAGATTAGTCAGGCCAGGGCCTGATCAGTGATACCCAGATTATCACGGAGCCGGTTGAGCAGGATGGATTGGTTGACCGTGTCAAAGGTAGAAGAAAGATCAAGTAGGATGAGGACAGATGGGATATTAGAATTAAGGTTGGAGAGCAGGTCTTCACAAATGTTCAGGAGAGCAGTTTCTGTGCTTCTGGCAGCTCTGAATCCAGAGTGATGGTCATGAAGACAACCAACAGAATCGGTGTGAAGATTAAGCTGGGAGATGGCCCGATTTTCCAGGAGTTTCCCCAGGAAAGGAGAGATAGAAATCGGGCAAAAGTTAGTCGGGTAAAAGGGGTAGACTGTGTTTTTTTTTTAGAAGAGGTTGCACAAGAGAGTGCTTCAGAGGGGAGAGGTAGGCTCCAGAGGAGAAGGAGTGATTGCAGAAGTTGGCCAGAGCAGCAGCAATGGTGTCAATGTAGTCCTTGATGGTATTGAACGAACAGGGAAGAACCTGTTTTGACAAGGCTTTCATAGATCGGACTTGTCTGGAAATCTCGTCAGGGGAGAACAGAGGAAAAGAAGAGAAAGAGGGAGGAGAGGCGGCTACAGGGGGGACAGAGGTATCAGAGAGAGAAGGCAGAGGATGAGGAGAGGACAAGAGGGTGGATAGGATGTCCTGGGATTTTTATATGAAATGAAAGGCAAGGGCCATGCAGAGGGTCTCAGATGCGACAGGAGAGGTAGAGACTGCAGCAGGGTTGGCCAGCTCCTTGCAGATTTGAAAGAGTTCAGCTGAGTTGTTAGATGCCACAGAGATGCATATTTGGATATGGGCTCTCTTCTTAGTGCAGACAAGGAGCCGGTATTGTCTTTGGAGCAGGTGGCAGGCCAGTTTGTCAGAGGATGCACAAGAAGCCCGCCATTTCCTCAGAGCCACCCTACACTTGAGTTTAAGGGTAACTAGGTTAGAGTCGTAACAAGAGTTGCACTTGGCGTTGGGCTTCAATCGGATTCTCATGACAGGGGCAATAACATCAAGAGTATCAGAGATAGAAGAGTAGAGCATGGAAATGTCTGTGTCAGGATGTGAGTCAGCCAGAGGTGGAGGAGGGGGAGAGAAAGTGGTAGCAAAAACCTCAACTGACACACGCTTCATGGGTCAGATGACCAAGAATGTAGGTGGCAGTGATGGAATTAGCTTGACCTGGTGGGTAGAGAGGGAGAGATGGGAGGAAAGGAAGGAGTGATCCCTCCAGGAGAGAGGAGTGTTCAGGGGGATAGAGAGGGGGAGGTCTGAAGAGATCAGAGCATCCAGAATGTGCTGCAGAGTGAGTCGGGCCAGAGGGGAGAATGGAAAGAGAGAGAGAGAGTTGCAGAGGTCATGAAAGAGTCCAGAGGAGGGACAAGAAGCATCCAGATGTATGTTGAAGTCTCCAAGGAGGAGGAGTTGAGTGGTCGAGGTCAGGAGGGAGGAGGAGAGGTCCGCCCAGTCATAGAGGAAGGAGGAGATCTGACCAGGTGGCCAATAGATAGTAGCCACGGTAAGAGAGTTGCCAGGAGAGAGAGAAAGCCTGCAGACAAGGCATTCAAAAGAGTTGTAGGCCTGCATAGGAATGACAGAGGCAGGAATCCACTCCAGGAAGATCAAGGCTACACCTCCTCCGGAATGGTTGGGTCTGAGCATGGAGAGGATCTTGTAGCCATCAGGGGGGAGAGTGTCAAAGCTTGTGACAGAGCTGGCTGTGAACCATGTCTCATGAGACCGAGGACATCGAGGTCAAGTTCTTCCAGGAGGTGGCAAATGTCAGAGGAGTGTTTGATAGCTGAGCGAGAGTTGAGAGTGGCAATATGGAGAAGGTTGCCATCCTTGAAGGACTTCCGGGGAGGGGTAAAAATCAGAGGTATGCCCTGCGGAGGTCTAAAAGGAGCCAGAGGAGAGGCAGAAGAGGAAGGAGGAGAGGGCAAGGTAGCCAAGTTGGAGGCAGAGGTGGGAGGCATGGAAGCTGAAGAAGCGAGAGACGGGACAGCAGGAGAAGAAAGGAAATTGATGAGGCGTGGGAAGCGTCTGTCAAAGAGGAGAAGGTTTGCCTGAGGGCCTTGGACCATGACTGTGCCATTAAAGTAGACATTAATGATCACCTTACCTTAGAGGAGTGGAAGGGGTCCAGGAGTGCCTCCCACCAGGTGCCACTATTAATGGGTGAGGAAGAGAATGAAGAAAGAACAGAGACCATATGAGGAGTCCAAAGGTTCGGCGAAGGAACAGCAAAAAGGATGTCGGTGAGGGTCTGTCTGGAGGAAGCACTGGAGTAGGTGTCAGCAATAGGGAGACCAGGGTTAGAGGCCAAGATATCCTTTTTGAACTTCTTCCTACAAGACTTAGTGAGAAGGGTAAGATAGACAATACCGAAACAGTTAGAAAAAATAGGAGACAGTGTGCCATAGGTGTCGTGGAGGAGGGGGAAGAAAAGAGAGAGTAGTGGAGTGTCAGGACGTGAGCTACCGCATGGACTAAAGTGCCTCTGTCCCCAAGTATCAGTCATGCCCCCGAAATGAAGGTGGAGCGGGAGAAGGGCGAGAAAGGTACATGTGAAGGTTGCGAGGGTGAGAAGGAGTTTTATGCTTGACATGGAGGAAGGGTGGGAGACACGATGCGGGGGATGCGGGGGAACTGGGCACAGCAAAATTCAAGATCTCAACTGGTGCTAAAATATCCAAAATGCACTCCTAGACAAAATCACCCTACTCCAAAATAAAATCATCACCAAAAATAACAATCTCCCAACACCTATCCAATCCCCTGACCAACACCCCTGCATCCCTCCCTCCACCCCTTAGTTCAAATTCACCCCGTTTGCCTATAGAAACAGCAAGTCGCTACGCAAGAGTTTAGTGAAGGCTGAAATTTCCGTGCCAAATACCAAATCCCAATATAAGGGGACAATACCTTGTTACAACTGCCAACATTGCGGGAACATCATAAAAGGCAATTATATTACGCATCCGCACTCAGGCAAACAAATACAGTTAAGACACTCTTGTACCTGTGACGCGGAAAATGTAATCTATGCACTTAAATGCCCCTGTGGTCTCTATTATATAGGTATGACCACTAGAAAAGCCAAAACAAGATGGACTGAGCATAAGTCTAACATACGTACTAAAAGTCTGAAATCACCGGTCTCAGTTCACTTTGCAGAGGCAAGACATACAGTGGCACAACTAAAGTGTGTCATTCTTGAACAAGTAGCACCAGGGAGGAGAGGAGGTGATCTGCAACGTAAGCTAGCACAACATGAAATTTTGTGGATAGACCTTTTGGACTCTTTACACCCTCGTGGTATGAATTTGGAATTTGACCTAATGTGTTATCTGTAACTTTACCACTAGACGGTACCCACATAGAGACTCTTTCTCCCATATAGAGGCCTCTTCTTAAATACCATAGGTCTTAGAGAAACTGTACAGAATGTACACTGTAATTATTGAATGTTCAATTTGTATCTATATATCTATGTACAGTGCTTTGGGATGTTTCTTTATATATTGTCTTTTGTATATTGCTTTCTGTACATCGCTTTTTGTAAGGCTAGCCAGGCTACTTGCAAGAGGCACTTATATGGACTGACTATAAATCACCATTCAAAAACCTGTTAAATTGCTGGCTAGTAGTTAACACACAACAGTTCAATTGATGTATTTACTGTGGATTGTCCATGCAATCAATATTCTATGATAGGATATAGGACCTCTTTGATTTGGTGTATCAGCATGTGATTCAGACCCTGTAAACATGAACCCTCCCAGTAGGGTGTATGTAACATACGGATGTTGTCAATTGTCGACACACTGTTCTTGAAAGATGAATTTTAAAACTGTGACAGACTTCACTTTTACCTCTATCCCAATGGATTGTTTACCTCGACTGAGGCATTCTGCCCTTTTACCCTTTTGCCAGAACAATCACGTTTTTCATCAGCAATGGAGCATTTCTTCTTGGGCCCTCCCTTTTTAAACATCCTAATTACAATCTTTAAGTTGTATGCAAGATGGGGGTGCCCAGAGTACCTCCCCTTTTGGGGAATTTCGCTTGGAGCCCTCACTTGCATTCTATGCACTTTAATTACCTCGATTGAGGTCACGAGTTAGCAATCAGTGAACTTCCCCTCAAATTGTCTCTCGAATTGGATGTGAGATTGGGGCGCTTTGCGCTCCACCTCTGGTCGCTGTGGGCTTCCACATGCATCATTTACACCTTTAACTCTTCTGTCACGGCCCAGGGCATTGTGACAGGGTACATTTTTACCAGTAATTTTACTTTAGATTCTCTCCGTATAGGTTTACTTACGCTTTGACGCCCAGTAGCGTCTGCCGTTACCATGAAGATGCGGTGACGCACATAATGCCCACACTAAGATGGCCGACCATTCCTCGGCCCACACGCGCATGCGTGGGGCTCCCTTGACAACAAGGAACGCCACTCGCAGTCGAGCTTGGCTTGTTGCTGGAGGCGGTCGCTGTCCAAGATTCCCCGTCCTATGGGTAAGGATTTCTAACTGTGACTATAGGTCTGATAGATATCTCCCTTTTGGGTTTCAGCGTTAATATGAGTTACGCTTTCAATTCGAATGATCTTGACACTCGTATCCTTTTCTAGGGTCTCCCCAGCCGCTCATTGCCGCGTCCCAGTCTAAAGTACTTTCCGGTCCTGGACTGGGTGAGTGATTGGTTCTGGCATCCACTGTCATTTTGTCGTTTTTGCTCTGAATATTTTTATGTATGTGAGATATTGACATTCCCACACCTTCTGATTTTGAATAGGTCAGAGTTGTGACACTACTTCCCTCTGCTTGAGGTTAGTAACATTTGCCTCGCCCGGCGCTTTAGCCATTACTTCTCAGCTCCTTTTTGCATATCACCAACAATAATGCCCCTCTCTAATTTTTTATAGGACAAGCACCTTGATTAAGTTTTCACATTATATTTCACAAGATTTACCCTAAGAGTGAAGCCCCTACCCTGAAGATGGATCCCTTGATCCGAAACGCGTCGGTTGATTGCTAATATCTGCAAGAAAAAGAAGGCTTCAGATTGGAGATTGTCCTTTATAATTAAGGAAAACTCAATTTGCCATTACCAATGTAACACTGAATTAAGTGTATATTGTTGTGAATACATACTGTGCAGTGATTTACTTTGTGAACACATACTGTGCAGTGATTTACTTTCACCTTGTTATTATGTAATGTATGACTTTTTCTTTGAAATTTTGTTTTGAAACTTTAATTGTGTTTAACAGAGAATGGACAATTAAAATGTCCCATTTTTCTAGGAATCATTGTGAATGCTGTCTTATTTGGAGGTTAATCTTCAGTATAGACTTCTAGGTTTAAATATAGTGTATTTATATTCTTTATGAATGCATGAATAAGACTACATTGGACTTATCTCTGCCTATTAGGCAGGACCCAAAGAATTGAACTACGGTTCCTTAGGAGTGCATCCGGGCTTACTGCTTAGCAATAAGCTGTTTTGGTTTTCGTTCAAATTCACCCCTCTCACAATTACTGAAACCACCAAGATCATCAAAGGATTGAAACCTTCAAAATGCCAAGGAGACACCTGTCTGGCCACCCTTACAAAGGACTGCGCTGAAGAGCTTGCCCCCTTCATTACAACACTAATTAACAACTCCTTCTTCACTGACAAAGTCCCAGATAATCTAAAAGAAGCTTGAGTACTTCCCCCTCCTCAAGAAACCCACACTTGACGCCAACATACCCACCAACTACCGCCCCATCACAACAGTATCTTTCCTGCTCAAAATACTTGACAGAGCAGCTTACCTGCAAAGCCAAATCCATCTTGAAACCCACAAACTCCTCGGCACTTGCCAATCAGGCTTCCGTCCTGGCACTGGAACAGAATCCGCCATCCTGGATTTAAAAATCCGAATGGACGAGATCACAGACAACAGCAACTTGGCCATCTGCCTCCTCCTCCTCGACCTCTCAGCAGTCTTTAATCTGGTCAATCATAAGATCTCTCTGCCAAAATCTCTCCTCAGCTGCCCATTTCTTGCCCCAAGCCATCGCCTGGAACGATTCCTTCCTTACCAACCCCACCATGAGAGTGTTCTCTGCCTCTGCGGCAGCCTCACCCTCACCAGTCACCTGTGGAGTGCCTCAAGGATCGCGTGTCACTGACCTTGTACAACATTTTCATCAAAACCCTCGTTGACTGCCTTGATGCCCAGTGCGTCATGTACACAAACTACGCTGACGACATCCAAATCCTCCTACCCATCTCCGGAAACTACAACACAGACTCCATCGCACTCAGCAAACTTTACTATACCATCCAGGGCTGGATGGCGCACCATGGCATATGCATCAACAACTAAAAAACTGAGCTACTCCTCATTGGCACACAATCACACCTAAAGACACTTGACAACTCCTACCAAACAATCAATATCAACGATAACACCATTACTGTCGCAAAAGAGGTAAAGACCCTGGGAGTATATCTAGGCTCCACTCTTTCCTTAACTAGACAGGCTAACTCCATTGCATCAGCAGCAGCAGCAGCAGCATACTCCACCAAATTAATCAACGCCTGCAGACCCTTCTTGTCTACTGACAGTTGCATCACCATCGCCAAAGCCCTCATCCTATCCAGGATCTACTACTGCAAATCCCTTTTTTCAGGTACCAATAACTGCAATATAAAACTGCAGATCAATCAAAACGCCTTAAGAGCAGCCCTAAACATCTCCAAAAAAGACCATGGGCCTCATTCCGACTTGGGCGGTAAGGGATACCGGGCACCGGTAAGGAAACCGGTGCCGGTAAACCCTTACCGCCAATTCCGAGGTCCCTTAGCAGGAACCGTAAAGGACGTGTGGTCTGACCACACGTCCTTTTCGGGTCCCGCTAATGGACCAGGACGCTAATTACGGGCCCGCTGTTTGCGGGCTCGTAATTAGCACCTTCCCCATTCCCATTGAGCCCTATGGGGGCTCAAATGGGAATGGGGAATGCTTGGTTGAATGGGGACTTACGGGGTCCTCCAGGGTCGGAATGACCCGGTAAATCCCCATCCAACCAGACCGGACCCGGTATTGGAGGCAGCCATGCCGCTAATAGCGTCATGGCTGCCTCCAATCTTGGAATAAGGCCCCATATCTCCACAGCCAGATGTAACTTATACTGGCTCACGGTCTGAGAACACGTCACATTCAAAACAAGCCCTGACCCATAAATGCATCTCCAACACCGCACCTACTTACTTGTCCAGGAAAATCACTAATGGCCAGCCAACCAGACCCACCCATGACACCTACTTCCACTCACTTGTCATTCCCAGATACAAGTAGCAGAAAGCAGGGGGAAGTAGTTTCTCGGTGATTGGTCCCAAGCTATGGAATAGCATTCCACTAGCCCTACGATCTGATGCCTCGTATTGGTCTGTTTTCGCAAAGGCCTTAAAACCTGGCTGTTATCACAAGCCCTCCAAATCTAACTTAACTCAAGCTAGATATGCTGCGGTAGACAAAATGTATGCACAACTTACTTTACCATCTCCTGCAACTATTTCTGTAACTAACGCTATCAATGTAAATGTTATTAACTAATGTACACAGTGTAATCTAAGTACCTATTGCTGTTTCTGCCTGTAACCTGCTGCAACTAAGCTTTCCATGTAACCAACGCCCAGATGCCCCCGGGTTCGGTGCGCTTGGCAAATGTCAAAATAAAATAAATAAAATTGCTTACTCAGGTAACCTCCCACACCATTCTAGTTTGCCAGTTTCCAGCATCGTCTTCAACCCATTCTCCTTTAAGAAATAATTTAGTTAAGAGTTAGTCCCTGGCTTCCCCAATTGGTATTGAAGTCATTTTCACAATGGCTTTTTGCACCTTAGTAAAACTTTCTTTATGCAGGGGCAAAATCACCCCGTTCCTGCTTTATTTCCTCACACAAATACATTCTTACACAATCTTCATTTTCCACCTATACACCTCCCTGGAACTCAGGGGTCAAGTCCTTGCAGCACTTTAACAAAACAAAGATGACTTTCCCGCCACCTTAATGCAGTTGCATCACAATGATAGTCTTATTTATTTATTTATTTATTTATTTATTTATTTACATTTATAAAGTACCGCAGCAGCCCAGAGGCATTGTGGCACTGTTACAGGTGAAACAAATCTTTTTACAGGGAGCATAACTGTTAAAGAGACAAGCAAAAACAAGCTTAATTGCAAGACGGTCTATTTGGTTATATATACTTGGTTACAATCAATACATGGGGGGGTCCAACGTTCAACAGGCAGCAGTGGGAGTGTCCGTTGAATAGTGTAGTTTTGAAGCCTTTTCGGAAGATAGTGAGGGAGGCTTCAGCACAGAGGGTGTTGGGTAGGGCGTTCCAGAGTTTACGGGCTATGTGAGTCTGTCACAATGTACTTGTCATGGGTCAGAAATAGGCAGCTAACACCCAGCTACAAGCCCCCAATTTGTAATGGTTTATTGAGAAGCCACCCTCAACACAGGGATTTCCTTCCCACCCCACTCAAGGTGTTACGCAACTGTTTAACAGATTTTCTTCTTTATCCCTACTTCAGAGGTGTTTCATGACCCTTGGATGCCTCCCCCTGAGCTAACAATGAGCCAAGAACCAGGGCGGTGTACGCAAAATAAATTGGTATTTATTTAAATTAAAAGTAATAGAAATTTGCACAAAAATGTCAAACACCACTTTTTCCGTGGCACAACACAATCAACTTCTCTCAGCATAAATAAATCACAAAAGTAAGTTTAAAAGAACACAATCACAATTCTTCACTTTCTACTAATTTCCCTTCACGAAATAATTAAACTGATCAATAACCAAACAATTATAAATGTAGTGTCATGCGATTTTGATTTCCCTGCAGACTTACAAAGCTAGCATTAGGATTTCAAGATTGATACAAATACATATGGCAATTATGATTTCGGCCACATTTTGGCTTTGGTTGTGATTTAGCAGATTCCCCCACCGGTCTGTGTTGGGGAAGCCGGACATAAAAATTGGAATGATTTGGGGAATTTGGATTTCAGACCCCCAGGTGTCAGCAGGAGAAAGGGGATTACCCAATTAAATTATAGTGTATAGTTTGCAGCGCACACTGGGAAGTGAACTTTGTTCATTTTGAATTTTAACAAAATACACCCGTAGTGTTCTGCCAAATGGGGAATTATTTAAATTAATATTTTTAGTTAAATAGGCTAAGGATCTACACAGTTCCCGCCATTCCCTCCCTGGCCACTAGAAAGGGAAAGGATTTAACGCAAGCAGAGTCCCCCACCTTTTGGTTTCCCAGGGCTCAGTTCTACTTACATTGAAAGCCTCTGTTTAAAGTTCAGGAAAGCCAGTTGCATCTCAGGACACTCTGGAAAGATAGGACAGGGGTCTGGGCACTCCACTCTCAAAAATGGCCTCCTGCTCTCCACCCTGGGACCCAGTCAGCTTTGAGGCCTTACTAGAAATAGACAGCTCCACCCAGATGCACTCTCAGAAATCTCCTCTAGTGTTTCCTTACAGCTGTCAGATGGTACATTTCAGCAGCCCTCCTGATGGTAAATTTCACCATCTCTGCCTGTCTCTTCCTCCTAGTGCAGTCCCCCTTATATAGCAGTGATGACCCCACCAATTTTACAATCTTGGGGAAGAACCCTGCCAGAGTTCTCGCAACTAGGATTGGACAGTTACCCTTCTCTCTCCTCCTAAACCCAGCAACATATGGCAATTTCCATTCGTAATTGCCATTTGTTCTCCTTTCAAATGTTTGGCAAAAACTAGTTATGTATCAAAAACGTTGTCATTTACTAGTAACTACTGTAATATATATATATTCCTTTTCAGCTAATCGTGAGGCATTTAATCAAACAGCTGGGTCCGCACCATGTTGTCCGACTGTCTGCCAATGCCCTGCCGTTTTCACAATAAGCATAATAGTTATGAATATGTAATTTATTACCAATATTCCTATTTTTTCCCTCCACCCGTTCACCAACTCTCATATTTGGAACCTTTTCAGATCAGCCAGAAACACATCTTAGATGGCCATTACAGTTCTGGGAGTCGCAGGTGGATGAATTGTATATCTCCACAATCGCCTGGAAATTATATAAAAAATAACACATACATGTAATCAGAATGACTTATGGATGCTGAGAAAAAGGCCTAAATAATGATAGTCCTTTTAAAGAAATTGGAATCTTCATGTGGGACAAATGGCCATTCTCCTGCCTTCAGGCCATGTCGTCTCACTTGGTCAGCTTGTAACCAGAGTTTTTATTATTCTCTTTGTGTTTGCAGCTTGCTCTTTGAAGTTGGTTGCCTCCAATTTCACACTTTTGGTCATGATCTAGCCAAGGGGTACTTGTCCTGCAGTCACTGCATTCAGAGCCAGCCAGTCTGGGGAAACACTGGTTTTCCACACCTTTAGCAGGACACTTTATTGCAGTTGGTAATTCTATTCTATTCTATATTTTTGTATATAGCGCCAAGATGCCCGCAGGCCCTAGGGCGCTCACAAGACAACCAAGACATATAACAAGACAAAGATCAGAGGGGAGATGGCGATGTAACATCAGACTGGCAGTGGGGGATTTCCTTGTGAAGTTTGCCCAAAGCCAGGAACAAAAGTTTGCCCTGGGCTGACATTTTTCCTTGAAAGCAAAGTGGCTTTTCAAATGTCACTGGTATTTTGTAGGTGAAATATAATATACATTACTTTTTGTCAACACACACCATGTCTTTTTCCCTGACACCTTTCCTGTTAGTAGTGACATATCTTCACATTTAAACTGCAGATACAGATTTCAAGCTGTTTTTGGGGTAACTGTTTAAAAATGCTGCTTTTCAGGTGGAAGGGACTTTTGTTTGGGGCCTTTGAATGCACTCCACAACAGATATTTCAGTAATTGTATCCTTGCATCCAAAATGTAGCTGTCTGAATAAGCATATATGGTTCATGGTTACAAATACTTTAACGTTAGAATGAGTGTTATAAAAAATGAAATGAGCAACAAGCCCAGTGTGCAGTAGCTGATTCATGCTTGTAACTCTTCTTTCATATTGATATTGGCCAATATATAGATTTATGGTCATTCTTACGTTTCCAAAATGCTCCTTGACCTTATGCAAAGTAGCATGGAATTGTCATTGGTGCTATTTGTCCACACACCTTTTCTCTTAGGGGTATTTTGAAAGACTACTTCTGGTTATCTTCTTCATCGCCTCCAAATCCTACAAAATTATGTGGCTGCATCTTTGAACGATATAGTGGCATACATAATTTGACCATGTAAGACACCTATTCCTTCACACATGCTGGAAAAAAAGATGCCCTTGGCTATGCTTTCTGTACCTAATACATTTAGTTGTAAGTTATTTGCAAATATGCAACGTGCTTGTGAATGCCCACAAAGTAATAACTAAGCAGCTGGTATCACAAATAGCAGTGCATATCTCTGGAAACTTCTGTGGCACTCTCTTGGTGATTCCCATATATTCAAAGCCAAGGGGATTTAACCTGTGCCTGTTGTTCCCAGCCCTGTGTATATTATACAACCACATATCTAGCTAACAATAACACACTGGCCCCCTGACAGTTAAATAACTCTTATAATTCCCAGATAATATATAATAAATATTATTATCATATGTTTTTTTTTTTTTAAATGTATAACCCCCCTCCTAATGCCCTTGCCCTGGAAAACCCCCAAACCTCTGACCTAAAATTGCCCCCAGCAGAACACACCCAGAAAACCAGAAACCCAAGCTCAATACGGGCCAAGAAATACCTTATCACACTGTCCCCTGGAGGCTCGCGGGCCGAACCGCACTGTAAAGGCAAAGGAAAAATAGAGCGGTCCCTTCAAGGGAACTACAGTGCCCCCTTAGACCCAGCGAATGCAACCGTGCACAAACGCAAGCTACTTAATCCTGAGGAAATAAATGAGGCGAGTTCCCCTGAGGGAATTTAGCTGTCCTCTAAGACCTAAGCCTGCTACCGCGCGGATGCGCTTTGTAGCAGAACAAATACAAGATAAATAAACGCCCAGACCACCGCAAGCGAGCGACAACGGGGGAAGGATGGGCCCGACGTGGCTTGCCCACACACACACGGCACCACGGAGCACTCGAGCCACCCGCTTCCTAAACCCCCTCAGAAAACGCACACGAGGAGAGACGGGAGAAAGACACACTACACTACCCATGGAAGAATGCTGGAGGGGACCTGCGACGAAGCTACCCACCCCCCATAAACAGTGAGATGGGCCAGAAAACTGGAAAACACTATAACCCGCCCAAAAGGAGACACATGATGCCGGCGGCAGCTCTGGTAAGGGGGGGTACCTTATGTACGGTACCTCCGACTATTTGACCAAAAATGTTTTTGTTTTTTTTAATCAATAAAATATATAATTGCTGAAATATTATTAAACCACCCCTATCTAAACGAAACCCTACCTCCTCACCGCTAACCCCCAAAAAGTAGGCCCAAATATCAGGGAAGGCTCGGGAGCAGGTGACCAGGACTGCTCAATCTCAATCTCAGGTCCAACCGTCGATTGCTTCCCGAACCTTCCCTGACCCCTTAAATACCCTAGGTGGCGCTCTGCACGCAGGCCATCTCGCTGGCCTGTGCAGCGCCAAAAATCGCCCCTTTTACCCATCAGTAGTTGTCATGAAGAAGAGGTAGTAGGCGACTGCCAACTCATGGCCAGGCAGAATAAGATGACTTTCGGAAGGGCCAGAGGATCCATTAAGAAGGGTCTCTGTTATTCCAAGATAAGGTCATGAATATAAGAGCAGTAGCAATGGCAGTACGGACATTAATGAGAACAGAATTCAGCAAATCAAGAGACCTGAGAATACTGGGTGGGGGTGTGGGAGTTTGGGGTAGAGAAAGACTTATATATGCATAAACGAGGGGAAGCTTGGGACCTGTGCGCAATATAGTCATCCTCTGGCTCTTTCAACAACCCTGACCAAGGACTAATTCCAGTGGACGCATATACTGACGCACAGACCTCACAGTACTGCGCTACTGTTAAAAGATGGCAGCCCTAATGGCGGCTTCCTACACCCTGTACAGCACTTCACTTGCTATCGAGCTGGGCCCGAGCTTTCAACAATAAAAACATAAAAAATAAAATGTGTGTAAATGTGCGTGATTTAGGATCCAATTACTCTCAGCATTAGTTAGGCACTAGATGAAATGGGAAACCCAATTAAGTGACCTTAGAAATGAGCTTGTGTATTGTAGCATCTTGCCAAGACGCCATAGCGACTCATCTAGAAAACCAGAATCCTATGGAAACCCAGCAGCATAATGCACCCCTCTCCACGCCCTGAAGGCCGTCAAGATCCAGAAAAGAGCGTAAGAGTGAGCACGCAGCTCAGTGGTCGGGAAATGTAGTTCCAACCCGCAACCTATGTAACAAAAGGGAAAGCCTGTGGTCGGGCAGGATGGAAAGGCTTGGCTAATACTTTGTACAGGGAGGTAGTCCTGTCCTCAAACATTTACACTACAATTAATTGTTGCAGTGATGATTCAAACAAAGCTCCAAAATAATGCTACTACAACGAAAACAAATATGCAATGTTGGAAGAAGGTTCTGGTCCAGGTACTGGAAAACTATCATGGTGTCCTTTATTAATTAGGCCCCATAAGTAACAATTGGAAATCGTTTCGTGCACATTGAATCACGTTACATTTTCATTGGTGACAGGTGGGCACTGAATCTGGCCTCTTTGAGTTGATACAAGCCAGAATTCTAAAGTGACATTTTGAAATGCACTGGAAGTTCAAAGAAAGGTACATTTACAAAATAGTGCAGAGTTGTTTTGCCTGTGCACAGTTTTGCAAAGTATTACATCATATTTGCCAAACACACATTGTATTACAACAGTATCAACAATCATCTGCATGAAACCAAGCTAATCGCTTAATGATCAAGAAACCTAAAAATAGATTCTGCTATAGGCGACGTCAACATGAAGGTGGTGGTAAAAGTTCAGGTCATTGTTCTAAGATTTCAGTAAGAACATGGTGACATTGGACGTTTCGGCTGTAAAAGGGGTGGCAGCCTTCTTCTGGGGCCAGGTAGAGCAGGTCTCCCTATGGATAAAAAACAATATGAATACATATTGTTACATGGTCCAGGAGCTGGATCAATCCTACAAATGTAGAGAATAGGAGCCTGGGAGAGGCTGTTCTGAATGGAGACCCTCAGAACCCAGGCACTAACCTTGCGCCTTGGTAAGAAGATTCAGAAACTGGTAATTGTGTGCCAAAAAATGCCGGAGGTTGGTGTTCTGGTTTCTGAGAGATGTGGATTGGTCACTAGTGAGGAGATCTGTGGATACGGAAAACAAACAGGGGTGTGGGTCAGCAATGTCATCCACAAAAGGCTGCAGCTCCTATACTGCAGAGGGAGCACAAAATGGTACCTTTGGGCTAAGGAGCGGCAGTGTGTGGTTCTGCGGGGTCTCCGTGGTGAAGGTTCTTGTGTGGAAGCGGGACGCCAGTGCCAGCCTAGAGGTCTGGAGACTGGGAGTCTGTGTCGAAAATGAGGGGAGAGGAAAGGGAGAGATGCACAAGGACAGTGAGAATCCTCCGTGAAAAATCATCGGTGTGCTGGAAAAGGTGGGCTCAAGGCAAGGAAGTCCTTGCTGCAGTAAAGCACGGACCTTATTGTCAATTCGGGGCTTGCGCGCTGGATCTGTAGAATCAGGACGCTTGCGTTGGGATGGAGGCGAGCTGTGTGTACATATACTAGTGCGCCTGCGCGGGAGAACAGTGTGGGGAAACCGCGCATGCGTCTGGGCGTCTGGAGCAGGGTTGCCATGGCGCCGGGGACGCGTGTGGGTGCGTGACTGTGGGGGCGGGGGTAAATCAGAAACAACCTAGGCAGAAACAACAGTGCGACTATGTAATGGGGGTTTCAGGGTGAAATAGCGTGCTTACTGGGCAGACTCAACATGCAAAAGATATTATGAAAACATTCTGCAGAAAAGAGCAACCAGTAAAAATAGTTAAAGAGAGCTATCGGCTATAAAATCATTTACGATTATAAAACTGCTATGAAATAGCTATTTTATAAGAGAAATGCTACCTGGAGCATAGAGGCTGGGCGACCCCCTCACTATCATGTGAGTCCTATAAGCCCAACGGGCTCCAGGAAAGGAGTGAGGGTGCAACAGAGGGCAGGAAACATGGTTCTGACCTGGGGGATATAAGAAAACAACGGCATATCTGCGCATGATGGGATTTCGTAGTGTAAAATAGTGTTTACACAAAAAAGGACCAGCACTTCCAAATTGCTAACACGTGCAACATTCTTCACACTGGCCAGGATATGGAGGAAGAGGTACCCGCTGTCTGGGACTGCCTATGCCCTACTAGTCCTGGTGTGCCGCTTATCTCACAGCAGACAGGAAAAGAAAACATTCTTAGCGTTCTGCAGCTCTCCAAGGTACTTGGGCTAAACCTCTTTTCCTAACCCGTCACTCACACTCATATATCTATAAAGATGTGAGAGGCTGGGCTACCCAACTACGAGCTAGGCAAGGCTCTTGCTGGTGGAGGAGGACCCTGCTTCCTGGTGGAGGCAGGCTCAGTTGGCGGCACGTGAGCAGTCACGTGACCCTAGCAGTGAATATATTACTGCTGGAGCCGCCCGAGCGGGGTGTGTTGCTACGAGGAGAAGTGAACCCTGTTTCTTTTTTCTACGTGAACGCTTTGCAGTTTGAATCCAGTCACCACAGCACTGCGAGCTAGGCAAGCCTCTTGCTGGTGGAGGAGAACCCTGCTTCCTGGAGGAGGCAGGTTCAGTTGGCAGCATGTGACCCTAGCAGTGAATATATTACTACTGGAGCCACCCTTGCGGCGTTAAGCCTGGTGGAGACAAGCCCGCTGGCTGTTGTGCGGCAGTTTGGCGAGTGAGCGGCGTAGTGGGAAGCAAAAGGCTCAACATGGACTCTACATCAAACATGACCGTGTGAGATACGGTAAGCATTCAAGTACCTAACACCCGCAGTCGTACGAAACTGCCCGGCACAGGGGGCCCTATGGGGGAAAAAAGTGAGGCACCGAGTGGCGCACATGTCCAAGGCAGGCTATGTTTTCTGCCCCCAGCTGCACCCATCTCCCTCACTGACAGTATGATCCACACAAACAAAGCCGCTGCCTCCCTGATCCCCCCCTCACCCACCACTCCCTTTTCCACCCCCCCGGTAAACTCCTTACCTGTCCTGGACAAATTTCAGTTCTCACCTTTATGCAGTTCCTCTATCAGCCACGTCGGGTCGCAGTCTGCTGCATGCGACGATGCTGATGGAGATGTGCTCGCGCATGGCGATGATATCATGATAGCAGACTCAGGCAAAGTATGTGGAGCAGAGCAAAGTATAGGAGTGCGACTGCAAGATGGAGAGTCACTGCTTGGGCGGGGGGGGGGTGTCGGTGAGGGAAGTAGCCAGGAATGAAGGCTTCTGTCTACCACAGGAAGAAGCCTCTTTCACCACAAGGCAAAAAACGAATAACAAAATCATTAACAAAGCTAAAGCACCAAAAACATTTATACCAAGCATTCTATATGAGAGCATTGAAGCAGCAGCATATGTGGATGGCATGGATAGCCCCCAAGCCACAAAAATAAAACTACCAGCAGCAAAAGAAAATGGACACAAATTGTGTGAGAAGGACAAGTCAAATCTATTGTCCCCCCAGAACAAAGAACCAATGTGTGTTCCAGAAAAGAGCCTCGCACAGTGTAATACCCAAAAATCATCTAATGTCGAGGCACATGAAAAAATAAACGCAAGAACAAATTTAATCAATGGGACAGGTGGCCCTCTGAAACAAGTTCCTATGCGGAAACCCAAACCGCGTGCCTCGTCCCTTTCAGGAATAAAAACCATAAGATGACACTTTAAAAATAAAGACTTACTTGCTCATCAAAAAGATCACACCTTGGGAACTAGGGTCATGGACTCCAAACAGCAGCAAACTGAAATGGAAATGTCAGATCATGACCTTCTTCTAGCATCGGGCCGATGTGAGCAAATAATGTCTCAGGACGAACAGCCCGAAATGGAAAAAAGCGGCTCTACTAACATACTTAATGGCAAAATGATTATAGAGACCGAAGGATATAAAAACGTGATCACAAAAAATGCAGCTTTTAAACAACAGAAACAAGCTGATAAATTGGAGGAAGCCCAAAGGATATCCATAAATGAACCTATAAATTCCTCAACTCCGCAGACAGCACGAACAAAAAGGCAATATGGAGAGGTGGAAGTAAATAAATCTACTGCTTTTATGGACCAGGAAAAAAGAAAAAAATGTTTTAAAAAAAGTGCCATGAGTGCAGAAGAGGTAGTGAATAAAAAAATCACTACAGAACTGCAAGACGATGTCTTTCTTCCATCACAAATGACCAATGAAGATGTACCTCAAGAAATAAGTAGTAGCACGATTTCAGCCACACAGCAGGATGACGAAGAACATATCGTGCTAAGCCCCAATAGTGTGGAAGCGAAAGAAAAGGATCTTAGAAGAGACCAAGTTCCGCCACAAAACCCATGGCCATCAATAGACATCTGTGCAAACATGCAAGCTGCTGTAGGGTCAATGATGACGATAGCTCTTGCACCATATTTAAAGCTATATGAGGCACTACATGAAAATTGTAAGGATCAAGAATACGTACTGGATCAAATCGAAAACAAATTAACAAAGGTGGAAAAACAGCTTGAGGTAGATAAAGAAAGATACAAGAAAAAGAGACAGAAAAAGACATAATCAAGACCTTAAATGACCTAATTGAAGAGGCTCGGCAAGATAAGAGAACCTTTTTGCACTGTTTCAGTGACACCATCAAGCTACTTAAATCAGAGGGCCAAAGAAATCGCATCCAATCTGAGAACAAAAGTACCCTAACAGAAAAATTGGACACAACCCGAAGGTCGAGTGAGGAACAAAAAAGGGAAATTGTGACAGACTTGCGGAGTAGAAAAACCGAAACAGCAAGCTCTTGTGTGATAGATCAAATGGATAGTCGAAATTTGCCAATAGGCAATCGAAGAACTGAAAGAAACTTGGAAGATGCCTTGAACAATGGCCAAATGGTACAGACCTCACAACATAATGATGGCCAAAACCAGAATAATGGTATCTATCCATTATTCTCCATCGAAAATATAAAAGAATTAAAACGACCAGACAAGGCTGACAAATCAAAGGACGAGTTAGAAAAACAATACAAAAGACAGAAAGAAGTCATAGAAAAATTAGACAAAAAGTCTAAAAATATGCCAAACCAAAAAAAATGGACTTACGAAGGAACACGGCAGTTCATCAGAAATCTAAAGCCTATAGGACACGAGACACCGAATCCTACTCAACAAGTGCAAATAATGAAAAAAAAAGGAAGATCCACCACAAACAAAAAACCAAGATCGAGAATATATCAAAGATGTGGAACTTGAGAGTACTTTAGAAAGTTCCTTAAATGAGTCAAATAGGCAAGAATCTTTGCTACTCCTATCAGTATACGAGAATGAAAGCTTGCAAGAGTCAATGGAGGACAGTGAAGTGCCTGGAAATAAAGAAAACTAATCACCGGAAAATCTAGAAGGCCCGGCCTCGCCCTTTCAAACTCTGCATGAAAAAAGAATGCAAATTGAGAAGAAAAAGGATCAGGAAAAAAAGCAACAACATTTGCTTAGCGCCATGATTGAACAATCTAGCAAAGGACGGGTAAGAAAGAGCACAAATGCAAATAAGAGCTCAGGATTGAAAAGCTCCTACAATCACGATGAGACAAAAGATAGAAGGAGCGATAAGAACAAACTAGAGCCCTTCAACAACCAAACCCATTTATACAAACTAAGAATAGAGAGAGTCTTAAGAGCAAAGGATGGCTTGCTCTTAAATAGATCAAATCTAATGAAACTCCTGCATAACGTCCCACAACTGAGAGTTATTGAACCGAAAGATATAAAAATTGTAGAATTCCTGAATGAAGAACATTTGGACAGAATATGCATACATTTAAAATCAAAGGCGGTCATGACCTCAATATGGCAAGCAGCAGACAACCTCCGAGTACTGGGCTTTGATGTCAAAACAGAAAATCAACAACAGAGTGAAAAAGATCAAAAAAAGAACGTACTAAGAAAAAAAGCTCCGAAGAGCCAAAACAGACCCACGGGGACCAAAGTGAAGATGAAGTGGACTATAGACCAATACGGTTCTCTCCAACAGTACTACGGGGCCAAAATGCTCTTCGGATGAAAATCAAAGGAAATGAGAAATTGAATCTGGCCTCTGAATCGAATATTGAGCATGCCATTGAAACAAAAATTGATACAGAAAGCTCATGGGGATGGCTAGCAGAAACACTGGATACAAAAACAAAAGAAACAACAAAATAGATCGATGGCCAGGAACTCCGAAGAAAAATAAAATTCGCCTCCTGGAACACAAGAGGTTTTTATTATTTGGTTGAAAAAATTAACAACGAAATCTTGACCGCAGACATTAGTTGTATTCAAGAGTGTTGGCTACAAGAAAAACCATACTTACATGGAGCGACCTGCTACCTGAACAAAGCTCTCAAAGGAAAAAAAGGTAGACCTTCTACAGGCCTCTTAACCATTATAAAGAACACGTACTTTGGAAAAGTAATCCGTACGATTCAACCATCCTCTCAGATACAAATAATAATTCTGCAACAAGAAGCAGAAAGAAATGGCAACTCAAACGAAAGAGAGAAAACAAATACTCTGATTATCTTTAACATGTATTGGAATATCAAGGCCAAAGATGGACAAACTTTTCTGGACACGCTTACCAACTATCTAGATCAACTGAGATCAGAATACGACAACCCGGCACTAATTCTGTGTGGTGACCTTAACATCACCTGTGACAAAAATAAAAAACAACCAGGCAAATAGGACGAGTCATAATCGACAAAAACAATCGAGAGCAAGAAAATGGCAAATGGAAATGGAGAACTGTGACATTTTACAAGTGAATGGTAATGTTCAAGGAGATTTAGTAGGACAATCCACATGGGCATTGTACAATTCAAACGCAACTCTGGACTACTTCCTTGTAGATCGAGAAACTTTTGGCACTATAATGTCTCTAAACCAACAAAAAGTAGTGATCATAAAATTCTAATACTCACTTGCTCAGAGACAAATATCGCTAATGAAAATGACAAGGAACAAAGGAACATTTGGCCAACTGAAGTTGATATAAATGAGGGTTGAAACAGACTGAGAATAACGACGAAAGTGATTCCTTTGCTAACCAAATCGATAAATAAATGGGAATCTAAAACAGGAAAAGATGTTGAGTATGAAACTTGTCTTACCATTTTCAGAGTGGCCACCGCAACTAAAAGAAGGAACACAAAAAACAGGGCACACCATTTTAATGCTGAAATAGCGGATAAAAAACGACAGTTAGCACAAGAATTAAGAGCCCTGAAAAAAGAGAATATTGCTTGTGATGATATGGCAATAAACAGTAAGGCCCTGAAAACAGGGCATCGAAATTGGGTCAAATCACATAGGGCGATACTGTTTCAAAAGGACTCTGAACAGATGCTTATGGCAACACGAAACAAAAACGCAAAATACCTATGGTCCTTGCTAAATCAAAAAGGAAATCGACAAGTTGAAGAACAACTTAATCCCATACATGAAAGCAAATGGGAACAATACTTCGAAGCAAAGTACAACTGTGAGCTTACAAATGATTTATCCCCCCAAGTAACTGACAAGGACAATGGCTGGGATATCACATTTACGCAAAGCGAAATCCTAGCATTGATCACCAAAGCAAGCAGATCCAGAGCCCCAGGGCCAGATGGCCTGACAAATGAAATACTAAAGCAAGCCCCGAAGGTATGGGCAAACATGTGCTTTGTACTCTTCACACGAATAGTAAAAACAATGCAGATTCCAGAATCTTGGACAACGTCAATCACTATTCCGATACACAAAAAAGGAGACAGAGCATGTCCAGACAATTATCGTCCAATATCTCTTTTGGACGTCATCGGCAAACTCTTTGCCGGCATACTACTAAAAAGATTAAAGGAATGGATTCAAACTTCTGATAATTTTGATTACAGACAAGCAGGCTTCGTGGAAAACGTAGACTGTAGTTTAAATCTCCTCATTCTAAATGTATTAAAAGCAAAGAACATCCAAGAAAACCAAAAACTCTTTATTGCTTCCATAGATATGGCGGCTGCTTTTGACAGTGTGGATCGACAAACTCTATGGGCCAAAATGACAGACAAAGGCTGTCCGAGAGACCTGATAGAAGCCATCAAAATTCTCCATACAAACACATCTATGCGTGTTAGATTGGATCGAAAGGGAAATCTAACAAAGGCAATCGTAACAAAGTGTGGGCTCAAACAAGGATGCCCACTAGCGTCCATACTCTACAACTTCTATATCCTGGATGTTAAAGACTGTTTGCAACCACCAAGAGCTTGTTCTCCTAAAGTAGGAGAAACAAAAATATGTCATCTACTACATGCAGATGACCTTATAGTGTTGGACAAAACCCCAATTGGGCTACAGAGGAAACTGGAAGCCTTAAACATTAATTTGAAAGAAATCAAACAAAAAATTAATCCAGAAAAATCAGTCATAATGATAATCGCAAAACCATGTCCTACTACCAAGAAAGTTTTTAAATGGCACATAGAGAATGAAGCAATAAAATGTCAGGGATGGCACTCTATTAAGAGTGGCACAGGACACCCAAAAAGGGTTTGGGTGGTTGTGCCTAAATAAAGTGGACAGAGAAGCACACACACAGCTGAAAGGAAAGAGAACGAAGAGTAGGCAAGAGTAGCAAGGAAAAGGTACAGAATGAATTCCCTCTTGGGGTGCATGCAGATATAGGAAAAGAGTATTCCACGAACCTTAGGAAATACTCAAGCCTTCTGCACAGTTTGCTATAACAGAGGCCCACGCTGTTTGCTCATGGCTTGGAACAGCAGCTATGGGTGTCTGTAATGTAGAAACGAGACAAGGGAAGGGGCAGAGGTTGACTGATGGGAACCAACAGACAAGCTCTGTACAAAAGGGTCCACAAACAGGACAAGAGAAGATACTTACAGACAAATCCAGGAAAAGGAGGTTGATAGCAAACTAGCAGAAGGAAATGAAGGGAAAGTCATGTAGCAGGGTAGGATAGCAGAGGACAGTAAGGAACAAGGTTGAGAGCTCAGAGGAGCAGGAAAGCAATGAGCAAGCCCACAGGAGCAGGGATGTAAGGTAGAGAGCCCAGAGGAAAAGGGCTTAGGGCAGCAGAGTAAAGCAGGCTGCACGGTAAGGAACCCAGAAGGGCCGGGCAGCAAGGAGGGGACCCTGAGGGGCAGGGCCGCTGACCGTAGATGGTTGCAGAGGACTGTAGAGGGCTGCTAGGCCGAGAACCCAGCGGAAAAAGGTAGGTAGTAGGCAGCGGAGCGTGATAAGCTGCAAAGTAGGAAGCCCAGAGGACAAGGGCTATAGGCAGCCGGAGTGAGGCAGGCTGCAGAGCAGAGAGCCCAGAGGACAAGGGCTGTAGGCAGCCGGAGTGAGGCAGGCTGCAGAGCAGGGAGCCCAGAGGACAAGGGCTGAAGGCAGCCGGAGTGAGGCAGGCTGCAGCGCAGGGAGCCCAGAGGACAAGGGCTGAAGGCAGCAGGGTGTAGCAAGCAGCAAGGAAGGATCCAAGCAGGAGTGATGGTAAACAGCATACAAAGATCCGTAGGAAGACACGAAAGGTGGAGGAAGGTCTCTCAATGCAAGAGGCTGAGCCACTGCAGGTAGCAGCCTTTTATACTGCCTAGCCCAGCACAGAGGGAGGGTAATTGGTTGCACCTGGCTAAGCACACCTGCAGACAATCGGCCACCTCCCTCTCTGTTCCTGAGTTGGTGGAAGCAGAGCCAATCCCTAGGGCTTCTGGGGGGTGTAGTTCCTTTGATGACCAATAGGAACAGCCAGGAATCGATGCTTATAGCCAAGTGCATTGTGGTATGCGTAGTTTGTTGGAAAAAATAATAAAGCACCAAAGTCTCGCAAATGGGAAATAAAGTCCCCAAAGTAAATATAGATTGATCCAAGAGTCTGTTGTAAATAAATGATAAACAAATAGTCCATATTGAGCGCAAATGGATGCGCCCATGGCGCAGGCTTGACATAAAAATAGTGAAAGACACAAAATACCTCGGAGCAATCGTGAGCGCGAATTGGAGTGAGCAACGCTGGATTGATCATCTACAGAGAAAAATGGATCAACTAACATCACAGGCATTAATATTAAAAAGAAAGTTCTGCAAATTTTCCATTCGTCCGATTGTAGAATTTTACAACGCTAAAGTAATCCCTACCGTAACATACGCGGGAGAAACAGCCTTGAGGATCCCATGGGAAACGTGGGACAAACTTGAAGCCAGATTCTGGCGTAAACTGCTGAAAATCCCTATATGTGTACCAATAAGTATTATACGGCACGAGCTGGGATTGTATTCTATGCAAGCTCGAATAGTCTGGAAAACTCTGGCCACCTATAGAAAAATCTCAATAGAAGATTGTCCAAAACAGTATCAAATACTAAAGAAGGAAGGAGGAGGAATTTCCTTTTGGCCTTTGGACGAATGGAAACTAAAATGCAAGGAACTATTGCAAAATATGAACGTATCAATGAGTGCCCTATGTCAACATCCGAAGAGAGTAAAGTTTCTCCTGCTATCAATTGATTGGGCAGAAACAGAACGTGCAAGAGTGAATTCGAGTCATCATACCTTGTCTAAAAAGATAACTAGATGCCCACAGATACTGCCAGGATATCTACAAAAAAGCACCAATCAGAAGCATAGAGACCTAACAATGCGCTTCCGTTTGAACATCCTAAGAACAAGGACAAACCTGGTCAGATACGGCCTGGCAAAAGAAAAGCTTTGTAGATTATGCAAACAAGAAGATGAAACGACTCGACGCCTAATCATGTTTTGCCAAGAACTCACAACCGAAAGGGGATGCCTATTACAACCAATATTGTCTTCAGCATGCGATCTAGATTCTGACCTACGGTGGTCATCCCTATATGACAATCCAAATAGGAAAACTACTAAAGTCTTAGGGATTTTGCTTGAATCAATGCTAAAGAGACTTGAAATGGTGCAAAAACATTATGGACAAAATTTGGTTAACACCCAGCCAAATCTGGATTAAATCTGATGCAGAACTAAGAAAGAAAGAAGATAATAGGTTTGGCTTGTGTATGTGAATGAGGGAAAAATGTGTTTATAAGCAAAAGTTTGTATTTTTTTACGCTGAAAGCTTTAAAAAAAAATGTAAACAAACTTCACTAAACTCAAAGATTGTAAAGAGAAATGCTTAGACAGACCCCTTGGGCACTTTGTCTACAACAACGGAGTTTACCTTCTTGACAGGTGGGCGGGGCGTGTGGGCGGAGCTGCGTGCAAATGGGCGGGGTCTTGTGTGGCTGTGGGCGGGGCTTAAATCACCAGAATTTTGATTTTCAAATGTAGGCAGGTATGTGTGTATTGTGTGTGGGAGGGGACGTGATGATGGGGTTTATGGGGAGTGGGTTCAGGCCAGCAGGGAACATAGTTCCACTACTACTTTTCGTACACTTCGACCACTGCACTGCACCAATCACCAGGAGCAGGTGCTGCTCTTCTGCTGACCTCATTGTGGGTTTGTCTCAAGGGCGACCCATGGCCTTCAAGGATAAGGTTTAGCTCTGCAGTTCCTCCTACTTTTGTGTTGTCCCTGAAAACCGAAACCATCCTTAATCAATAAGCACGTCTAGACTCAGGCAACATTTTTCTCCGGTTTATATTAATTTTATTTTAATTATAGAAGCATACGAGATGTACCGCCTGGTATCGTATAACAGTAGTTAGAGTCAAAACGATGTGCATGGCATATTTAAGGGAACACGTTACTCGTCACGGAGGCTGAAGGGGCGGAGCCTCGTTCGTGGGAGAAGCCTTTAAATAAACAAGGAAACAAAAAAGTATACTTAATAGTTGAAAGATTTGCGTGCAAAATAATACAAGGATGGTTCCACTAGTGAGGGGACCGAAGGAGTGAGGCACAATGAAGGACGTAATCACCTTCTTTCCTGTTTGTTGTAAGGAAGTCATGTCGTCAGGAAAGACGTCCTCCTGAGGATTTCACTCCGTGTCAGCACGAGGAAACGGGAAAACACCGGTATTTACAAAAAGTCAATGAGCAAAGTATTCCAGCACGGACAGCACCTACAGCAAACAGTACTTAGCTGTGCATGGCATATTGTAAAAATATAGGATATATATTTGGGTGCCATACTACAGAAACTTTGCATTGGTGCAGTTTTACATGATTGTGACATTAGGGCAAAACAATATTTTCAATGCATTTTGCACTGGAACACTTACATCCCAGGGGCTAGGACTAGGGCAAACGCTGCTCTGGTGCACACATGCATTAAAACAATATGTTTTTTGATCTAGGGTCGTTTTCGCCCTAACTCTAATGCAATGTAAAGGTTCAATAATATGGCCCATGCTTTCAATGCATTTTTACACTTGTGCACACTTTACACTAGTGCTAATACCATTCTGTATTAGCATTAGTCATATTTTTCTGTACCGCAAAAATGCATTGTATGTTGTTTTTTGAACTAGGGAAATGTTTCCCTTCATCCAGGTTGTTGCACTGGTGCAAAAATATATCGAAATATATGTATTCTGCAATAGAGACATTTTTGCTCTAGTGGCAATTGCACTTGCGTTGTTTCATATCTTCTGTAATAGCACAAATACTTTTAAAGCACATGTATGCCTTTCAGCATATACTAGGGAATGGGATGCAGTAAATGCCGAACGCTTATAAAAACTCTTGCTAATACAGGGTAAAACACATGCATTGACTTTTGCCCTCCCTGGAGCTCATGTTTGTGAAAAACGTAAAATGCACGGAGGAGATCTGTTACCTTTGCGCTCAGGTGCAAACGTAGCAGGTCCCTCTGTGCAATTTTCATCAATTGAACTATGAAGTGCAAAAAGTAGTTACAAAACAACCGGCCTAATCACTTTTATGCCTCCCTTTTGCACTTCGCAGTGAAAGATGAGTACATGCTGTCTGCCCTTTGCTCATTGCAGGCAGCATTTGCAATGGATTCCAATGGAAACCGCCTGCTTTTTGATGGTGTAAAAATCAGATGGACTCCAAAGGAGTTCATTGGTTTTACGTTGGCATGAAAATACTATGCAATTGGCGTTTGCGGGCAGAGGGAAAAAAATAGGGCAGAAACATTTATCCTGTTCCGTGCCCCTCCTCCACCTTCCAAAACCACAAAAGTGCCCTGCAGCGTGAATTAAGACAGGCGTAACACCTTAGTACCAGTCTTTACACTCCTTTATTTACGCTCTGGGGACTTGGAAAAGGATCTCCCATGTGTTTTCATTTCTTTTAAGGTGAAGTGAGTTCTAATCAGTTCGGAAGTAAGAGAAACTAATGCGTCAGTTTCATTGCGACTGTACACTTGTAACTTACATCTTCTGTGTTGGCACGTTATTAGGGCTTAGCCACAGTCTTTGCCAGTCTGGGAAGTGTTTAGCATTTGGTAAAACACTCAATATTGCTGTTAAAGATGATTTTGGTCATATTTTGCACTCATAGGTAATTGTGTTTTTTAAAATAAATATTTATTGGCATTAGTTCTGCACGGCCCCCTAACAGATGTTTTAGCATTATTTTATTACTGTGTTTTTGCAATTGTGCTTGGTTCTTTAGAGAATACTAACATTTGCTCTTCAAGGGCAGCGCGCGACTGCATTATTTATTGCGCAAGCCTCTAATTATTCTGTAGTGGACCATTGCCGGTGTTGATTTCATTCGTCATATGAAAAGTTTGACTGGGACATTTTTTCACTAAAACATGACTAAATATTTGATTGATAAATAAAAAACTGGCCTTTAAAAAAGAAAAACAACCTAAAGAAAGTTAAAGGGAAGGGGAGGCACCTTTCTGTCCAAGTTGGCAATATCTTCAGGACAGTCCCATCTCTATGTTCAGTCCCATCTCTATGTTTAATGGACATAGGACGCAGCCAGAGGAGAAGCTAAGAAAAGCTGAACAGTGCTGGATGAGCAGGGGACCTAACAAACATGCTAACAAATGAAAAAGGTACTGGGTAAAGAGAGTTAAGTGATGAAAGGAGAGACGGCAGGGGATGGTGGGGTGAGGGAATGAAGAAGAACCTGCAGGGAACGGGGCTAGGATACAGGTGTGTGACAGGTGAGAATGAACAAAGTCAGAAAGAAAGAGGTAAGGTGGGTAATGCGGGTAAGGTGCCCCAGATACAAGGGGGAGGAAGATACTGCTAAAAGGAATAGGGAACGTTAGGAACGGCCAGGGCGCCTTAAGGGACTCAAGGGATTACTGAACATGAAAGTAATGGGTACTAAATAAGGCGCTTCCTCTATCGCACCATGAATCATCTTTGGAACAGACAGTAGCACATTTCTCAATGTTTTGATAGTTGGCTCTTTTGCTATTTTTATACAATGTATTCTTAGATTTTAGAAAGTCGAATGACTTTAGGGCTTTCTCTAGCTATAACCCTGTCCTCTCCTTTACACCAACTAAATCCAGACACCATTCATCCGGGGATAACCAATAGGGAGGCGTTCCCTTACAAAGGCCATTTATCTAATCTTCCGCTCGAGGGTTTGTTCTTTTCTTTTGTTGAGTGTGAGTCATTGAAAGAATTACTTCATCGCACCTTTACTGGTTCATGCAAGGTTGGTAACAGCTGATGGCACAGCTGTTAGTGTTTATTTGTCTTCCAGCCATCCATGACATCATGTCAGTTTAGGCAACAGATATTGGCATGTTTATTCCATCTATGTCAACTGTATTACAATGGAAGCACGAATTACCATACCCCATGGAATGTCGTCATTTCTCCCACATGTTCACTACACACCGTCACCTTATAATTTTTATTTTATAATTGTTCTTTTATAACACGCTTAATACCAGTGAGTGGTTTCTAAGTGCGGGATCAGGATTCGAACCTGTGTTGCCTGAGGTGCTTCCAAGACAAATGCGTTGCCCCCGATCTAGCCTTCCTCCCAGACCTTGTGTCTTGCTACCTATAAGTTTGGTGGGGTAGCAAGGCCCTGCCTGAGCTCACCACGTGGCATGCAGAGCACTGTACACCCGAAGCATCTCACTGCAGCGACTGGCCGTCTTTTGGCTGTATCCTGCACAAGTGTGGAAATATCAGCAGAGGGCGATGTAGAGGAAGAGGGCAATGGTGAATGGGAAGAAGAATTTGAGGGCGGTGAGCCTCTTCCTTTGAGTACATTTTACTGGAGGATTTAAAAGAGGTGGACACAACACTCACAGAATGCAAACCTTTTAACATGTCCACACCGGAACCTCGACCAGTAAGCCAATTGGCACAATTTGGGAGGAATTGAGAATCTAAAAAATAAGATTAGCCAATCATGAACTTGAATTACAATTTTAAAATCAGCCACACCACAACAAACTAAGAAGAACTTGTATGGAAAAACTACACTGCAAATAAGGGAATATGCAGAACAAGGGATGGAAGCTGGATCGCTGTGCTCAAAGGAGTATCTCTTTCGCAACTAAGCAAATCATGTCATACCTGCCTTATACATGCTCTCCAAAATACTCAAGTCCATTATGAACCCTCCTGGCTGTCCAATTGTGGCAAGAATTGGCTGAATCTATCAATAAACAAAATGCCATATTCAATACAAAATGGATATGGTAAGGCCTGCATTTTGACACACATAATGAGCAGTTAGTTGCAATGTACATGGTGTTATCATACACCAACATCCCTCAACAAGCCGCGCATGAAGTTGTCTTAAAGTGACAGAGTCTGTATTGAGTCCCCTGAGAATTTATCATCACACCAGCAGACCTGGCATTCACAGAAATCCCTTCACATACAAAGACAAGCCCTATTTACAGTGTTCAGAGACCAGCAAAGGGGCGAAGTGGGTATCTAGTGTTTCCATCGAAAAGGTTTCCATTGAAACCTTTTCCAACGAAAATGATGCATCGAAAAGAATATCCATCGAATGGTATATGGGTTTAGTAAAGGGTTTATTTTCGATGGGGTGGAGTTTTAAGGGTAAAAAAACAGGGTTGGAGGGACCCCCCCTAAAAAAAAATAAAAAAAAATAAATGCTTTCGATGCAAACATTTTCGATGCATAATTTTCGTTGGAAAAGGTTTTGTAGGAAACCTTTTCGATGGAAAGACCATAAACCGGCGATAGGCTCATTTTATCCAGGGAACTGGTGTATGGCAGATTGCAATAAGGTATGCATAGATGTAGACGCCATTCCAGCCCGAGCCAAGATCAAGCAATGGGAGAGGTGCATCAATGATATCTTGTCTCATCTGAGTAAGGTACCGGCAGCCAGTTTTATGGATGGAAAGGCTTGGGTAAAAGGGCAGCACACCCATCACTCCTTCACCTGCCAAATAAGTGACACCCACATTCATTTCTTGAACACCTATATGAGGAATCTGCTGTATAGGGAATACTACAGTTTAAGAGAGAATGGTTCTATGTCCAAATCCCGCCCGTTGAAGGCCGCATACCAAAAAGCCAGCGTTTTTAGGCCGATTGTTGTCACGTAAAAGTCTGCCGCATTGGTGGGATTTGCTTTAAATGGGGGTGTTTCCCTCCCTGCCTCCTCCCATCCCTGCCACACGCATAGTGCTCCCCTTCACACACACAGAAGCAGACATACGCATACATTCATACACATACACACACAAACACCCACTTATCAACCGCCTGCGCCTACGTCTTCCCTCTTCGCGCCGCTGGAGCCTGCCAGCCCCTGCGCCACTTCTGTGCGGTGAGGGGCAAGGATTGGCAGGCCTCAGCGCTCTGCAGGCTTCCGTGTGTGGCCTCTTTTGCCCGCGATCTATAGGTGCGGGCAATAGAAGGCGCATCGCCAACATTGCTAGATATGAAGACTTTTCCCTACTTGCCAAGAACCTGATGAAAGACATGACATAGGGAGGCTATCCATCACACCTATCAAGACAACCCTGCACAGTAGGTAACCCGTGAAACAGGACCCATCATTTGATACACAACAAGTGACAAAAACGACACAATAGTATACATTACAACTTTCAATTTATTGAGTTAAACAATGAAATCCATCATCGAAAACCATTGCCGTATAAGAAACATATAGGAAGAACGATACCCATTGCCAATCTTCACATATAAACAAAGCCAATCTCTGAGTGGTAAAAGCATCCCAGAATCCTCCTAAAACAGAACTGACAGAGGTCACCTTGTGTAGAACCCTTAAACTAGCACTAGTATTGGGTCACCACAGCAGTGGACAATGTAGTGCATGTGTAAGGTCAGCCATGGCAAACACATTGGACTTTAATGGTCTGAATATATCCTGGAGGGATTTCGCAAATGAATTGACCGAAAATATCGAATAAAAAATACTGAATGTGCAACAAATGCACATTTGGCATGAAAGAAAATGAATCCCACTTTATCGCCTGGGGGTCACAGGGGTGTCACCCACTCCCCATGTTTGATATAATGAGATTCGGGGGCTGCGGAGGAGTGCAACGAGGAATAATATAGTAAAAACCAAAAAAAAAGAAAAGGACCCTGCGACGGAAGTCACTACCCATTTTAGGCGTGGGAGCCAAACGTTGCATGGGTATCGCGTAATTTGAAGTTTTCGACGTTGTAAAATTCCGCTGCGTTCTTTTACGCTTCGATTATTTCACGTAGATCCCTTCACAAATGGCGACACAAAGGCAAACCGGTCATATGTGGTGAAGACACTGAGACAGGAGAAAGGAAGAATGACCGACTCCCACTCTTGCATCAGAAGGATTATGGGTAATGATCCACCGAGTAGTGCATTGCAAACGAGAAGGCCAGACATAAAATGGCTTCCATTGCAGCATAATTTGATACAAATCGCAAGGAGGAGAGGAAAATGCAGGATTTTTAGAACAGATACAGGAGTGCACTTAATGAGATGTTGAAATGTTTGCAATTCTGCCTAAACAGTAAATAACACTAACATGGAGGCTCCCATTACAGATTTCAGGTATTCAACGCAATGTGTAAAGTCAACAATGAGAAACGTAATTGTGGTGACAGTGGACAGATTCATATGCTTACATGTGTGGACTCATGATCCATACATGTTGACAGCACTGCATTAGAGTAATAGGTATGTACGTGGAACACCTGATGGTTACAAGCCTAGGCGAGCAACCGAATTATAGAAGATATAGAGTAAAATACATCACACCAAGAATTTGAAATGTAGATAAGGGGGTGAGGCGTGAACAATGTGTGCACGTATGACAAAGAGAGTTATTAGAAACATTATAAAGGGCGACCAATCAAAGATGGCTGAAAATGAGACGAATAGGAGATATTGCAACACCTAGGGAATAGGACACAGCAGAGTGGTCCACACAATATCCACAGAGGGATTGTTGATGAATACAGACATCAGGTCCATGCACACATTATATAATGACTAGGGAAACACACGCGCACACCAACCATTTTTAAAAACTGCTTTTAAAAAAAATAGGTCAATGGCCTTGCACAGTTCACCAACTCCACTGGCCACTAACATTAACAATGGGATTTCAAGCTAGGATGCTCCAGGCTGCCGAACCATGCTCCACTAACTTCCCCACACTAACATTCTCAACAATTCCTCTCAAACACACTACACAAATACCAATAAACACAAATGCGCAACGGAACTTAAGAATTTCCCCCAAGACATCAAACAACACAACGTTACACCTGTGCAACCAACTTACAGATTACAGTGGTGGTCAATGACTTCTAGCGCCACAGGGACGCACGGCTTTCCTCGGGACAGCCATGCCTCAGCGCTATCCACACAGAGCAGGTAGAAACGGACCACATCTGGTCTGCACATATAAACACAAAAGCAACACTATCTTGCGTTTCATCTCTCTGCACTTGCCTAACCCAGCCTTCTCTCGTCTCTGTCTGCCCGAGAGCCTGGCGACCATGCGTACAGAGGTGGGCTGCAGGACAGATCCCAGTAACATAACCTAACATGATAACATAACATCTTGACATGTACATGTGTGCAGTCTACTCTCAGTAGAGACCCTGTCTTCCTCTCATCAACACGAACACGTGCTACATCCCCTTAATAATTAGGCTCTTTTGGGGCTGAAATGGAAATTCAATACGTTATTTCAACGCTATGATGGTAATGCTGCCTAGCCTTATAAACTATGGAGCAGTCAATACAGTTCAGGTCTTTTCACTGAATCATCTTAATTGAGTGGAAAAAGTCTGATCATTTCGACAGATCTGTCCCCAAAATGGGAGCAAGAAAGCCAATGTACGGCATATAATGTAGGCTAACCTGGTGATATTCACATTCGTAGACATAACTGGACCAAGGCAAAATGGCACTTCATGTAATCTTGAAGACACTGGATCATCAAAGAAAGCATACTGCATGTATGTTGAGACAGTGTTCTCGGTAAGCATGAGTGGAGGGCTAATATATGTAGCAATACAAGCACTCAGGAGCTATTAAAGTGTAGGAGCAAATATAGAGCCTGTGACTTGCAGAAAGCTATAGCGTTTTAGCAGACAGGAGAACTGAGATAACAGAGCGTCCATGGGGTCCTGTGTTTCATCAATACCTATGTTTGCGTCTGATCTCTACGGGGCAGATGAGAAAGTCCATGGATCCGCAATGAAATTTCTGCATTATCCATTTGCAGACTAAAGAATTGACTGACTGCGAGGTGTAAGGGATCGGCTCTAGAGGATACCGAGGAGAGCCATAAGGGTTGAGCATGCAGCTGAGTAGGGACTGGGTTTTTAAGGTCATTTGATGTTCCCAGGATCTGCTTCCTGTGCAACGGCAAAACATATATCCTTTCAGCATAGGAAGGATACAAGAACAATGCATGAGTGAAGAAGTGATTTGGGGACGAATCATTGTGAAGCTATTACGGTTGGGAGCATTAAGTCCGGTGGATTGTGAAGTCTCTGAGAGCCGATATGCCATTGCATTTAGGAGGACAACTAGGGCTCCGTCTGAGGGCTACTGGACCTTTACATCTATTCAGACTTTGGTGCCCTTTGCGAGAGTTGTTGGGACACTGAGATTGAACATGCATGAACCAGGTGGTGCTTCGCAAATGCCTTGAGAGTTTTACCTCAGGGCAGACACTTGGAGCACACTATGAATGCAGGTGAGTGCCCAGTCCAGTGAGCTACATTGCAGTCAAGAAAAACAGTGCCAGTCTTTGTTGTTCATTTGATCTGAAATTGATAAGCATCTGTAATGATTCTGTTATAACTACTTAGACAAGTTTTAGTGGACTGTAAAAATGTTCAATGCCGCTGTTAGGAGCAGGTGGCTTATCTTCCATTTTTGGGATCTGTGAGTAAATACTGGGGAGGCCTGCCACATGATGTTCTATCACTTGCCTCAGTGTGCTCTCCATGGGCTTAATCACTATCACTCCTTTCCTCATTTCTTCGTTAAATCCTGGAGCATCGGTCTTGACTCCCGCCTTAACTTCCATTCATTCACACGTAGATGAACTGATCTCAGGGGCACCCCACTTTCACTACTATCTTCATCGGATGATTGCACCGCCATGCACGCTCTTGCTTTATCCACTCGGCGGTACAACTACAGTTCTTGGCAAGCTACCCGTCTCCTGTCTATCCCCATTTCAGAATACTCGGCTCATTTGGGGCATGCAGACTGCCATGGTCCTTCTTTTTGTTTTGTTTTACAACTGTACTTGCTTCCATTGCACTGTTGTATTTTATTTCAACTTGGCTGCATCATCTCCGAGGAATTGCAAATTTTTGGTGGAGTGCCGTGTACCAGAAGACGATCAGAGCTTTAGGCATGTTTCTCGAAATGCTGTTGAAAAACTCTTGGGTGGAGTTAATGGTTGATGCTAATGAACTTGGTCAAAATGATTGCTGAATCTCGATTCTTCATGCATCGATGTTTATACATAGCCAAACCACCAACCAGCTGGACATAGCAAGTTGATGAAATCCTTGCTCAAGAAACTCAAATGGAAGCAGTGTATTAACCCCAGTAAACTGGTGCCAAAAACGAACTTTGGGTTTGGCTATGGCTCCAGGATGGGAATTCTGTTAAAGCAAAAGTTTGTATTTGTTTATACTAAATACTTAATTAAAAAAATAAAAGAAATATCCGAGGAATATAAACTGATTCAAATCGTTTATACTGCCAAGAAGCTTGGCCTCTCTAGTTAAGTGTGTGCCACCCACAGCAAGGATTCTGCAAGACCCTAGAACCCTAAATCTAAGATCATACCTTCTCAGCTTCAGCTCCCTGGGCACTCAATCATATAACACTGGCCCTTCATGTCCGCCTCACTCTGGGCTTTTATCCGAGAATGTTAGAAACACATCTGTTATGTATGGCATTAGTGGGTATTGTATTTCCCTTTTAAGTGATGTATCCTCTTATTGTAGGGGTTTAAAGACTTCAGAAGCAGCTGCTGTGACATCCATGCAGGGGTACACAGCATTTTGTCTGCAAGGTATTTATTTTCTTCTTTTTTGGTTGTTGAATAGTGCTGAGGGAGGGAGCCTGGTTTTTAGAAAAATAAAAATGTTGTTCCCTCCTGCCTCACTTCTAGACCCCTTTCATTTCTGGTCCACGGGGGCACCCACGGGATCCGAGAAGGGATGTAAGGAAATCATACACAACGTATGATTACTGATTGGTAGTGATCAACTCCAAGGTACATTAAACCTCGGATTTCCAAGTGATATCCTAGAAAACTCCAGCTTCACTCATAGTGTCTATCAGATGTCACTTGTGACCCCCTCGGTCAAATATATCCCCTTTGATGATAGCTACCCAGCTATAATGTTATATGTTGTCTCTGGACAAGTGCTGGTGTCCGAATCAGTGTCTTTCATGCCGTTCCCTCTGCTGCTACGACTGGCGCCTGGTCCCTTCAGAGTCATCCAGGGGCCAGACCCCCACCCTGCCAGTCCCCTCAGCATCCCCTGCCAGTACTTGCCCTCAGGCTCCCTTGCGTGGACTAGCCGGTTCCATGTTTTTACGACACCCTAAATAACGACATACTTTTAAAACGACACCTGAAAAACGTGTCATTTGGGGATATCCCCTCCAAGCCCCTCGTTTCTACTGCCTGTTTACCCTTTACCCCAACCCTTTTAATCCCATAACCCACCCCGCATATATACTTTCTTTAAAATTCGACTTTTTGTCGTTATTTAGGTGTCGTTTAAAAAGTGTGTTGTTATTTTTCTTTTCGTAACAAACACTGGATACCGGACTTGCCCTAACCTGGTCCACCACTTCCACCGCACTCATCCTCCCTTCCTCCTTGCTTTCGCCAGGCACTTGCCGCCTTGGCCCCCCCCAGTGCTTGCCCACCTCATCCCTTTGGGAACCCCACTCCTGCACTTCTCCCTCTACCCCCCGCTCTCCTGCACTTAACACCTTGTCTTGTACTTGCACAGTAGGATTGTCACAAGCCAATATAACACTTTTTAGTTGTTTTTCCTATGTCCACCCCTCAAACTTGTCTTGTGGACCTGGAACCACTTGTGTATAGCTGCCATACAAATGACCAATACAATAAATTAAATAAAATGTATTATTTTTGCTCCCATTTATTCCGTTCCGTGCACTACTATACCTGTTTTGTCCTTTGGTTTTTATTTTAAACTAATATTCGTCATGGCTTTCTGCAGTTCTTGGTTTATGAGTAGTGTTTTGTACGTTCATGTGTTCGTTACAAGGTTATTACGGGCAAACCAGCAACAAACAATTTAATGGAAGTAAAAAACAATCATAGAATACAATATTATAAACCTGCCAGGTTTGAGGGCCATCAAAATGATCAACCATTCACTCTTTGATCCAAATAATGCTTGAGATTTGTCCTACACCAAACAAACTGGACCCTAAGGAAATTCATTGTAGGGGCTTAAAGTTTGATGAGAATTGTGAGACAGGTTTCAAGCTATTGGGGAAAAAGTGCTTGCAATCATTATACTATATTCATTTTCGCAATTATATTTGTTCACAAAATGGTGCATTTTTATATAGATTGTAGTGGCTATGGTACCTTTGTGCAACTGTTTAAACTGTAATATCAAGTGTTAGCTTGACATGTCATAGGTTATTACGCGTTAGCATTCCTTTTGGCTATTGATGCGTCTATTTAGACTGTTGTTGGTATTGTTTGCAATTGTTTTGGTTTCATTCTAGAAAGGAGGGCTGCATGGCTTTCCTGGCACCATCTTGGTGTAGGCTTTTCACCTCTTTGGCAGTGGAGATTGTTTTAAGTTCTTTTAGATATCAAACAATAATTTGGTTGAATTGATGGCTGTCTTTGCTTCAAGCAGCATTTTACTATGGAATGCATGGATTCCGGAAAGTATGTGTATAAAATGTGATTTCTTTGAGGGCACTACACTAGGGATCATGCTGTGCAGTCCCCGCTGAGAAAATTACTAGGTTATACCTCCTGGCATGGTAGCCTATTGTAGGGTCGATGTGTTGATGTGTGTCTGGTTTTTTGGCTGGTGATCACGTGTACTGTTTGTGAAGATTAAAACAGAGAAAATGTTCCAGAGTAGGAAAAACACTTGGAGAGCATTAGGCCAAAATTATCACGCCTGCGCGTGCTTCCGAAATTACAGTACAATTGATGTTTTTCTGGTGGATTCATGTTTTTTCATCGCAGCCGTTTTTTGCTGTGGCTGTTTTGTCTGTGGTGTTATCACCCCAGCCGTTTCTGGCTCTTTTATTTTAATGAGGTGGTCCCCTCCCAACTTCCCAACTATAACCCACCTCACCACCTCACTCAACACCCCCAAAATCCCTACACAAACACACTACACATATATATATATATTTTA
This sequence comes from Ambystoma mexicanum, assembly GCF_040938575.1. Classification (NCBI taxonomy): domain Eukaryota; kingdom Metazoa; phylum Chordata; class Amphibia; order Caudata; family Ambystomatidae; genus Ambystoma; species Ambystoma mexicanum. The sequence goes on along the minus strand of NC_090935.1, from coordinate 229,064,908 downwards.
CAAAATATTGGCAAAATTGACCGTGGTGAAAACACTACGGTCAAAACAGCAACGGCAGAAATTGTCACGATGAAAACACAGTAACTGGTTCCTGGTTCATTAAGTATCAAAAGGTTCTGAATAGTCTGGGTGGCAGCAATGAGGACAGTACTGAAAGGGTGAGGGGGTTTGGAGGCCCTGCGCAGTTGCAGTGCCGCCACCAAGTGACTCCGACTAGAGCCCTAACAGGCCTCCTATTAGATCACCTTGTGGATTATCCACTGAACCAGTATATGGGGCTCCTCCTTTGAACACACACCAGGACTTGCTTCAGTCCCATCAATTCTATATTGCCTTGAAAATTACCCCTGAGGGTCGAAACACGTGTCGGCTACATGAATAAAAACACTTGTTACACTGCTCAAAGAACCAAGTTTCCGACTCATTAGTAGAGAGACTCTTCTCTCATCCATTCTATAGCATCTAGAGCAACTGTGTGCGCCTCCAACCTCCTTCCTGCTTTCCCATTCCAGGATCATGGGGCACTGTCCTAAGAGACACCAGCACACGCAGCAGGGCACACTCACGTGTACTGATCAGGTGGAGTAGTTTTAGCTTTCTAGTGCTCCCAACTCATACTTAGTACTGGAAGGGTGCCAGAGAATGCCTTTGACCAAGAACCCCAATACCACCCTGAACAAAAAGAGGTTATGAAGCAGTAAAATGCTGGCCAGGCACCATGTTGTCAGAGGAATGATGGTACAGGGATGATAGATGCGGAAAGACCCCTTTTGGTGATGGTCCACAAAGCCCAGTGAAACACAGAAGAAGCCAACAGGAGCAGAGCAGGAGATAAACACCTGGAAGGCAAGATCAATGGAGTACAGAGAGATCAAACTGCAGAGGCAGCAGGGAAGCCTCTCCAAATCCAGCAACAGGAGGACCTCTAAAGAAAACAGGTAACAAGCTGGAATGGAAAAGCAAAGGTCCGGACACGACAGGCAGGCGAGACATTCTGGCGAGTCCAGGATCAAGCAACGCATTACATGATTGAAGCTGCATACTTAGAACAGTATGACTTCTATAAGGTGATAGGGATGTTACACGTTCTAAGGCTTTTCTTATTGTCCTTCCTCCAAGATGTGTGAACTGCAGCTGTTCCAGGTGCTGAGTAGAGCAGGAGGGACATCTTGCAATGAAGAAACCAAAGAGTCAATAATTACCAGGCTGCTGCACCCTAGAACCATAGAACGCCCTGATGCCCGCAGGCTTTCAGCGTGTAATAAATACATAGTCATAGACATAGACACTCTCCGCCAGAAACGCCAGCTCCCGTTGTGACACGTTGACATTGTTTAGGAACGTAGTGAACGGGGTGACAATTCCCTGGCACGTTCAGTGTGACACCCTACCATCTGACATGCTCACAATAAAGCAGTACCAAGTACAGCTACTGCATGACAAAGGGGAACATTACTTTTCATTTGCAAAATGGACGACTTAATGCTGGCACCAGAAAAAGCCCTGCCTCATCATTGATGAACTTTGCTTTACCCATCATTACACCTCGGTGCCACAGTCCTCTAAAGAGCACCAAACTCTACAGCCTTCGGTTTCTAAATGAGAATTGGAATGCGCCCCACAAATAACATGACAGATCTTGATTTGTCAGACATTTGGCTGATTATATCTTGCTGCTGCCAGGCTCAAGAAGCGTTTTACTAACAAAGGAAATCACAACTTCGCAAGTTAGCAGTATGAGCGGATGTGGGCTGCACACACGCCACCAATACTGAACAATAGTCCTCAATTTGCATATGAATCTATGACTATTTCAGGCTGCCTTTGGAAGGTACTGCAAACCCCTTTTGTTCATAGTATTGAATTGTTCCCATTGCAGTGTTTTACATAATAAAACACTCTTAAGTATTTGGGATAAAGTACCCCCTACAATGTTTTATAAGGATATTGCAAGTCACAGTGGAGTTCCATTACCAAACAGTGGCTTGCAATATCCTTTTTGTGTACAGTAGGGGGTATGATATGATATGATATGATATGTCATTTATAACATGCCTGTACACAAGTGTTTCTAGGCTAGACAATACATGTTATTTCATATCATGCATGGCCACGCACTGTCATCCCCTTTATTTCCTGGCCTCTTGCTTAATTGTATGCAAGGGATCTTCCAATTGTTTCGGCACATAATCAATGTAGAATATGTTAGGATTTTTGAAAAAGTCACGAATTTGCAACTTGTAATGACACTAATAAGGAACTTGTAATGTGTTGCAGAAAAAATAGCACAAGCAGTTTCATAAAATGCATCTAAAAACTGCTGTCTGTTAAAATAACTCATAAAATGCAGATAGATTCTTGCTTTCCCGTATTAAGTTCCAGCAGTCCACAATGTTTTTTTTTTTTTTGTCATTTATATAGTGCACATAACCCAGAAGCTTCTAGGCGCTTTTAGCTTAAGAAAGTGGTTGCAGTGCTTACTTACAGAGGTGGAAAGTTACAATCGTCGCATGAATACTTTTTGTTTAAAAGTGGTTACAGAGGTTCAGGGATGTCATTTGTGGGTTACCAGGGGTCGCAGCTGCGCCCCCTGGGATCTCCCTTGGTACCCCTGTGGTCTCCCATGCTACCCCTGAAAAAAAGACAAAAAAAGTGAATTAAAAAAAGAATGTCTTATGTAAGCTCCTGGGCTGTGGCTAACGCCATGGGGCTCTTTGTTTCTGGAGTGGCTGGCTTTCTTGTTCAGGCCTCTTAATAAACAGAGCCGTGACCCTAAATAATAAAGAATAGGAATACCAAGTAATGTGTCTTTCTGGAATTCGATTCCATAATTGCTAGACTCCTTAAAGGTTTATTTCAGGCACACTCCAGGGGGTGAGTCACTGATATAGTCTGTTCTTAAACACCTCAACTCAGCCTTTCATCCATCCTTCTGAAGTCTATAAATGAGTACCAACGCAGGCTGGGTGATATTGTATGTATATTTGTTCTATATACAGCGCTTAAGTGTAAGTGCTATATAATAACACATCACCATTTGGCCTTGGACGTCTGCTTGCATTCACAGTCATTTGGTAATATGGGCCTATACACACTGATATTAACGATACATATGGTGATCCATTCTTGTATGAAATGTATATCACATTATAATGGAATGCTAACCATATTTTTCGAAGTGTACTTAGGAACAATGCTATGTGACACCACTTCTTGTTTTGTCAAGGGCTGAAAGGTAATTCCATTACTTCCAGTGATGTCACTTCGGGATGGGGTGAAATGACATTCCTTCCTGTGATGTCATCAGAGGTCAAGGGCCGTGTGATGTCACTTTCGCTACCCCTGGCATTTTGGTGAAATGACGTCCCTGCAGAGGTTAATTACAGACAAGAGTTTGGGTGCACCAAATAATTGGTTATCAAATAATGGCAGTAAAGTGTCCCAGAAAGCTATTTTAGGAGAAAGGAATCTGAAAAACTAGTCACTGCTTTTCAGCAGTCACAGCTGAAGTCTGTCTCGTGCTGGCTCAAGCAGCAGGCATTACCATATCACAACCCAACTGTAATAACTATTTAAAGCTACGTTAGTGATGTCGGCCTGTAATCAGAACATTATTTGGGTATTCAAAGATGACATGTATACTACTACAGTTAGCTCTGCACATATATTTCTTTATTGGACCCTCTTTCTTTTGGGGGAAAGGACTGCAGGAAATATACACCACATACCTGGGGCGTACCAGAGAGCGAGGGAGTGAACAAGAATGCCAGTATTAGTGGCCAACCTCCTCTTTCAGAGAGCGAGTCTGTGACCTACTGGCAAATCTCAAGTTCTCGTGCTTGCTAGAGATTTCTGAGGCCCTCAAAGTACTGAATTTGGTAGTGGGGTCCTTATCAGGATATATGATGCTAAAGAGGAGAAGCACCAGCTACCAGACTCTACATTATCCTCAAGTATGAGGGACAAGACTTAAAGCACGGTGGAAAGACCCAACCACGTGGAAGTTTGCTTTAAATCCTGGCGGTCAGTACTTGGGAATCACATGAAAGTGCGACAACTCTGCTCCATTAAGTCAATAAGCCCAGAGACTCTGGGCCATTACCACATAAGGAAATGCCCCCGGGGCCCATAGTTACAGGCCTGAGCGTAGCGAGCCTCTTAACGAAGACCCCGGGGCATTACCGTATGCGGTAATGGCCCGCAGTTGAGGGGCTTATTGCCATTAGTATCCCGGCCCGTTAGACTGGGGTACTAATGGTGTTTTTTTCTCCTAATGGTGTTTTTTCGCATCCAGAAAAAAGAATGTTTAAAAAAGCTTTTTAAAAAATAGTCGCCATGGTCAGGAAAATGTAGTCTGTTTTCTCTTTCTGTGGCGGCCATAGTAAACAAAGAAAATGGCCGCCATGGAAGGGCAGAAGGGACTACACATACTCCCTTCTCCCTTTACATGGCGGCCATTGAAGTAAATTGGAAAAAAAAGTTAACAAAAAAATGACTGCCATGGAACAGGGAGAAGGGACTATGCCTTTCCCTGGCAGCCATTCCGGAATGAAAATGCTGTCAGGACCGGAGTGAGCAGCGTGCCGTTGTGTGCTTGGGATTACTGTGTAGTAAGGCTCAGGATGTAGCCAATCACAGGTTATTTCTTTATTTATTTTTTTGCGCCAGGTACTAATGTTATATATACACCGATTCTTTTTGCCATCCTCGGCCAGCCCCATCCAAATAGAGGAACATAAATCCCTGGGTGCATGTCCCGTATAAAACGTGTTCACCATAAAGGAGTGATAGCCAAAGAATGGATTCCAAATATTGATTTATTTTATACTACTATTAAATATCAACTATGATCACTCTTTTCTCAATGCTACAACAAGTTCTATGGAGAATGTAGCAGAGAGTGTACCATCCGAAGGTAGCCCACATACAGCCAAAGAGCCATTTTTGTACGCAGTGATGTATTCTCAGATGGACCCCTGCTTAGTTTAGTTTATTTACTTTAGTTTATTTATTTATAGTGCGCACCGAGCCATTAGGCAACTGGGTGCTAATCTTACATGTTACATAAAATACAGGCATGTTATAGGCAGACAGTGAGATATAACATTTTGCAGTTTTACAGCTATACACTGTGTGAAGATAAGAGAGAGCAGGTTACATCTTTAAGTATATACAACAATCATAGAAAGGATATTTACAGAAGGAAATTAGCTAAATGGTTAAGCCATCAAGGTGGTGTCTTGCTCATGGAGCCAGGCTTTAGTGTTATTGCGGAACAGGTGGTAGGATGGATCTTCTCTTAGGGAAAGAGGGAGGGCATTCCAATTTCTGGCCGCAATGACAGGGAAACTAACTCCGCCAGCTCGTTGTTTCTTGAATCGGGGTATGTTGACGCAATGCCTCATGACAGTTCTAGTGGGCCGAGTTGTTATGTCCTATGAGATAGTATTAGCCAGGTAGAGGGGTGCTTGGTTAGAGAGACACTTGTGCGTGAGGGGCAACGTTTTGTAAGCTATTCTTTGTTTGATGTTAAGCCATTTTAATGAGGTTCTAGTTTCATAAATATGTAGGTTCCTTGGGATGTTTAAAGCTGCTCGGAGGGCGTTATTTTGCATAACTTGCATCTTGTTCAGGTTTTGTTGAGAGGTACCATGATAAAGTGCGTTGCAATAGTCGATCTTAGAAAGTACTAAGGCTCTTGCTATGGTAATGCAGTTGGCTGTGGACAAGTATGGTCAACAGGCTGTTATGAGCTTACAGGTATAGGCCGTCGAGGAGGCCAAGGCATTGGTTTGTCGGTTAAGTGTCAATGCAGAGTCGATATAGATTCCTAGTCTTTTCACCGGATTAGTAACTTTTATAATGTTGCCATCAATATTGAATGAGGCGAATTACACATCCAGTTTGTTCAGATTAGTGGGCGAGCCAAGGAGGAGCAGCTCTGTCTTATTGTTGTTAAGACAGAGCTTCTGTTTAGCCATCCAGGCTTGTACAATAAGATAGATGTCATTGAGTGTCCTACTATCCACAGCATAATCACCAGGGATGGGGATGACTATCTGGGTGTCCTCCACATAGTTCGTATATGTTACACCCAGATAGCCAAGCTCATCGAAAAGTGGCTTGGTGCAAACATTGTAAAGTGTATTAGACACCCAGGACCCTTGTGCAACCCCACAAGTGACTGGGGAAGGAATGGCAAAGGGTGCAAAAACCCTCAAGGATCTGTTATTGAGGAAGGATTCAATCCACGTGTTAGCTCTTTCTGAAAAATACGCGTCTAATGAGAGGTGTTTGCATAAGATTTTGTGGTCCACTAAATCAAATGCTGCTGAGAGGTCAAGTAAAAGAAGCAGGGCTAGTTTGCCCTTATCTTTCAGAGTTTGAATTTGAGTCCTGGGGTCTCAAATAAGAGTGGTTTCAGTTCCATATCTGGGTCTGAATCCTGATTGTCTTTGACCCAGTAAGTTGTTAGATTCCAAGTATTGCTGTATCTGCAAATAAGTAGCTTGGTCCAGATTCTTTAACAGAAATGGGACTGTTGTAATAGGTCTGTTGTTGGCTGGGTTGTTAGGGTCCAGAGAAGGTTTTTTTTAACAACGGGAGTACCCAGGCATCTTTTAAGTTGTTGGGTACTTTGCTGGATTTGAACGAAGCGTTGATAACTGATGTAATGATAGGGGCTAGTTCCTTTGCTTGTTCCTTGATATGAGGGGCAGGACATGCTTCTACCTGACAATTAGATGGTTTGAGTTTCATGATAATAGCTTCCACCTCTTTGATTGATAAAGGTGAAAAGTTGAATTGGGTCTGAATATTCTTGGTCACAGAGTGTAAGTACTGGGTAGGGTCGGCATTAGAGATAAGAGATTGTCTTATGGCTATTTTATTTTGGAGCATGGTAATTTTGTCTTGGAGTGCATTCTGAATATTGGTGCACCATTGGGTGTCCTTAATGCAAGAGTCGGGGAGTGGGGCCAGAGTTTCTAATTCTTTCAGGATGATAAAGAGTTCCTTGATATTGGACTCTGCTTTCGAGAAACAGGTGCTGTAGTTGTCTTATTTAGCTTGGATTATAGCTATTTTATAGTTGAAGGCGTCTGCAGCAAAATTAGCCTTATTTAGCACCTAAAGAGTGTTCTTCCATAATGCCTCAGAAGATCTAACTTTCCTGAGCTCCTTAAGGTGAGGAGTGTACCAGGTGTTGAGATGGGTATGTGGTTTTGGTTAACGAAGTTTCATAGGCGCTAGCGTGTTGATGGCCTTAAGGATAGTGTAATTGTACAGGTCGACCAGCGTTGTGGGGTCAGAAATAGTTGTGGTGGGGTTAGTAATGGGTTCAAGTAGCGGGATAAGTTTATCTAACGTTAGATTACGTTTGTTCCTGGTCATTGTGGCTGGCGCTATAGTATGTAGAGTAGGTGATCTAGATTCATTGGTATTAAGTAGGATGAGGTGATGGTCAGTCCAAATACAGGGAGTATTGGAAAGGATGTCGATATTGCAATTGAGGTCCGCTATCCAATCTAGGATTCTACCCTTGTTGTGAGTGGGTTCGGAGATACCGTAAGTCCTAGTTCAGCCATTGTGATCTTAAGAGCCGATGCTTTCTGGTCATTGGAGTAGTGTAAGCCTAAATTAAAGTCTCCCAGGATGATGATTTGTGAATTCTTCTTAGTGTTAGTGGATAGCAAGTGAGAGATATCATTTTCAAAGGTAGTGGTGGGACCTGGCAGACGATAGACAAGGTGGATAGTAATAGTAGAAGTGGGTGAGGTGGATAGCTTAACTAATAGGAGCTCCTCTTCCTCTTCATCCCCTGTAAACGCACAGATATCAGTGAGGCCGGTGTGTGCTATTAAATAAAATGTATGCTACTATCTAGATGATGTTCTGGATGCTTAGCAGTGTTCAATGAAAACCTCCCTAGGATTTGGAATCTACCTTTTGGGGTGACAATTGCCATGTAGGTCTGGGGTCTGGATAATCAAATACTGGTGCTGGTCAAGCGTGTTTGGGATATGTCCCATGTTCCCTCAGCAGTAGTTTAGTCTGGTGGGTGTGAGGAATCCAGTCGTGTCGCTTGTTCCATCATTTGGCAATTGTCTTCCTCACTGCGGTAGCTAAGTCCCTAATATAGGGGAGTTGGACCATCCACTGTATGCCAATTCCTCATCCTCAAAGGCCTTCAGTTGACATCCAAGAGCACCCAACCAAATGACTATCACTTTACTTGAATGGGATTCTTTGCATAAGTTTTATTTCACTCCATAAGGGGTGGCCGCTTTCTTTCCAGAATACATCCAAAGAGCCAGATTTTAACCATGCCGGCAATGCTTCCGGCGAAGCACTTTTGTGATGATTTAAGGACAGAACTCCAGCGGTGGAGCCGAAGAGCTATTCTTGAACTGACTGAGCTTTTTTGTTGCTGTGGGTGATTTGTTTAAGATTGCATACTATCACTTATTGCTGCCTGAAAGTTGGTTGTTGCTATGGGGACAGTGCAGTATTATGTACTTGAAGGCTATCATGCTGACAAGAAAATCTCTCTGAGCGGAGCCAGCTACTCCCAGCATTTGTGAAATTGGGGGATTTTACATGCAAATCTATAACACTCCGAAATGTTAAGCATGTACAATTCCAAAAAAAGGAATGACATTCAAATTTGTAAGCATGGAATCTAATCGGCCGTCTCTCAAAATATTACCTGAACTGCTCCTTAACAGATTTGTGTGCCACCTACCTTATAAAGTATATGCATCTTTTTTTAGTTTGAGGAGCCCTCTACCCGTCTGCCATGTTCTCTCCGTTTAGCAGTATCGAGCTGCTTATGCAACTCTGCTTCCATGTGTGCATACATGCAACATTTTCTCTCAGCATCCTTTTTTATGAACGGTTTGTAGAAGTTTGAGACCCAAGCTACTCCTCACTGATGATACCCAATGAGGCTGAAAACATGTCAGGGATGCTTGCGGTCTCGTGCAGAAGGGATGTGACCAAGTAGTTCGGGCTGGACTGCCCCTTTTGGAGTGGGACCAAGCCTGAGTTGCATACGGTCTTTCCCTTTTTGTAATGGCTTGGCAGGTGAAGAGCGATGGTCTGGAGGGTTGCCCAGAGCAATGCCAGAGGTTAAGATGATTTCTAAACCTTCCAGCCATCACCTCTTTTGTTTTGCTTTGTAGATGTTTGAAAGACAACTCTTGTGCCTATTACTTCCTGCTGCCTTAGTCCAGTATTGGGATATTTCTTCTATCACCTTTCTTAATCAATGGCCAAGACACACTGTAGCATGGCTGTAAAAATCAAACTCTCTTGTTCCAACAGAGTAAAGCGGTTATTCCATTTTGAGGGCCTGAATCCAGTATTTATCAGACTCTTGCTGGACTCCATTCTTCATGCCCCACTCCGGGCCGTTTTTTTACCTTGTTTACCAAATAGTTGCTGTTACAACTTGGTTTTCTGCTTCAACCCTTTGTCTTCTGCCCCGCCCCGTCGTCCTTACAGACCCAGACTTCTGCAGCCCAAACAAAAGTGTTGCATGGGTCCCTGATCACCCCAGCAATTTTGGACATGTATTCACTTCCCGCGGGAGAAATTGGACAGTTATTTATATATGTATGGAAGTCCTATGGGCAGACCAAGTTTAATGGTGAGAACTAGAAGGTTGAGCATAAGGAAGCTATGCCATGCAACCTTGAAAGAGCTATATGTGGTCAACATTTCGGAATGCTTACCGTTCCTGAATATTTTTCATTTTGCCTTCTGGGCTTCACCTGCAAAAATAAATTTTATTTATTGGGCCGGATGTTGTGAAGTTTTTAAAATGAATGCTATTATTGCTGGCATGGTTACCTCTGTTGGTTTTGCTTATTAATACAATTTCGCAAGAACAAATTAATTAAAGGCAGCTCCACTCTTAAAATAAGTTTGCTAGTGAATTGAGGAAAGCAAAAGGAGAGGCAAATTCTGAGGTTTTTTTGCAAATATAGAAATCATATTCTACGAAAATATCTTTATATGTATGTTTGTTTTATTATTTATAGTGCGCGCCAGACCCGAAGGTATGAGGGCGCAGAAGGAACTACAAGTACATTTTCAGCTTGGTTACAGTGCTGTCCAAATACATACAGGTTCAATACACAATACAAGTCATGTACAATATATACAGTGTGTAAAAACAATATACAGGTTCGGATACAGAGCAAAGGTCTGGGGTAAGTAAGTGGAGGAAAGGTGTAGAGTATGTACAGGGTGGGGAAGGAAGTTTATTGGTCGTTTTCTTTAATCCATTTCGAGATATTAAGTCTGAAGTGTGGGTAAGTTTGGTCTGTTCTTAGGAGCTGGTGGTAAGGACTTCCAAAGCTGGGTGGTGTTCTGACTTGAGAGTCGTGTAGACCGATGAGACCTCCGTCCCCAAGTGACGCACAGGGGAACTAATAGAAACCCGCTGTGCGACCTTTGAGGCCACAGGTGAGAGATGTCTTTCCAGATCCACGGAACCTCTGGAACACCGATGCTGCTGTTAAAAGGGAACGAGGTTAAGTACCAGGCAATTACAATACAATCAGGTAAACGATAGGATCTAAAGAGTCTTACCTATCTGGTGTTAGGGAAACCCAGGTAACCTAGTAGAGAGGTTCGAGACTCAGATGATGCGGCGGTCCCTGGAATAGTAGAACCGCAGGTGAGCATGGATGTAGGGTTAGCCACCTGTAGGAGAGAGGGCTTGACTTGAATCCCAAGAAGGGAAATGGCGTAGAAGTTCAGTAAGGTATCAAGGGATAATCCAAAGACAAGTCGAGGTGAAGTCCAAAAATCCGGCAACAGGTAAACAGTTCCAAGCAAAGGTACAAAGGGGTGTCCGAAGGAGTCTGAGGTAGAGTTCCGTGATCACAGTAACAAGGAGCAATTCGTAACGCCAAACAGGGTCTGAAGACAGCTGAGAAGCAATGAGCATTCTGTCTCTCAGACCTTTATACTGTGTGTCTCTGGGTCATGTGACGTCTCTGGGTCATGTGACGTCCACCAAGGTCACGTGAGGAACGCCACACTGGATCACGTGACAGACGTGAAGACGTAACGCCGCCCCTTCTGCTATACGTTCTCCAAGGCAATTGCCAATGCAGAAAGGGTTGCAATCGAGCCCGTACACCAAAGCTGGTACGGTGTTTTCGGTCCTTTGGGTTCACCGAATCACTTGAGCCTCGAACCGTGGGAGGAGATGTTGGGGGAATGTGCGCAGTGTTCTGATGTGGAGTGGACTGGTGTGCAGAGGATCGCCTAACATAGCCCCCCCCCAACGGCCCACGACTACGTGGGCAGGACGGATGATCCTTATGGAAGCGGGCCACCAACCGAGGGGCGTTCAGAACCAAGGCGGAAACCCATGAACGCTCCTCCGGGCCGTAACCCTTCCAATCCACCAGATATTGGAGCCTACCCCTAAACCATCTGGACCCTAAAATGGCCGACACCTCAAAGACATCAGGAGAGGTCAGGGACACCGGCGCAACAGGGGCTCGAAGACGGACGGAATCAGGACAAGGTTTGAGGAGGGAGACATGGAACACAGGATGGATACGCCAAGAACTAGGAAGCACTAGACGAAAAGCCACCGGATTCACAACCTGAGAGATCACATACGGGCCGACAAAACGAGGTAGCAATTTCCGGCAACCCACTAGGCGAAGATGACGTGAAGACAACCAGACCCTAGAACCCACCACCAGAGGGGGAGCAGCTCGACGTTTGCCATCCACACGGGCCTTCATAGAAGCCTTTGCTTCAGTGAGGTGAACCACAGTACTAGCATGTACAGCAGACAGATCCCTAAGACATGTCGTGGCCGCAGGATTCGAAGAACTAGAAGCATCAGGGACCGGCAAGACCTTGGGATGTTGGCCGTAGAGGGCGTAAAAGGGAGAATAACCAGTAGCCGAATGAGCCGCATTATTGTACGCGAACTCAGCAAGCCGTAAAACGGCCAACCAGGAGGTCTGATGTTGCAATGTAAGGCAGCGAAGGTACTGCTCCATAGATTGATTCGTCCTTTCGGTCTGCCCATCGGTCTCAGGATGATAGGCCGAAGAATACCTGGTATCTATGCCCAGTAATTTCGTCAACGACCTCCAGAACCGAGAGGTGAACTGTGATCCTCGATCGGATATAATGACCGAAGGAAGGCCGAATAACATGAACACATGTTCAAAAAACAAGTCCGCCAAGACCGGGGCCGAAGGAATGCCTTTACAAGGAACAAAACGAGCCATTTTTGTGAACGTGTCCACCACTACCCAGATGGAATCAAAGCCTTTCGACTTGGGGAGATCGGTAACGAAATCCATAGTCAACGTATGCCAGGGCCTGGGAGGTACCGGAAGCGGAAGTAACAACCCAACCGGTCGACCCCTTCGATGTTTAGCCTGAGCACATACTGCGCACGAATTGACATAACATTCTACATCTCGCTTCATAGAGGGCCACCAACAACAACGCTTGAGAAGATCTAAAGTGCGCTCTTGACTGGGATGGGCATTAAAGGGAGCATCATGAGACCACTCAAGGGCCAGATTACGTGTGTCAGGTGTGGGAAGGAACAGACGTTCATGTACGAAAGGTAATCCATCAGAATACACTGGGTCCCATTCTCGCAACTGATCGGAATGATTGCTAGTCCAGGCTCGGACTGAGTCTAATAATGACAATGAGGGTGTACAAAGACAAATCACATGACTCTTTCCGAGAACAGTGTCAGGGAAGGTTGGCAACTCGACCCCCCCCCGGGGAACGTGACAAGGCATCTGCTTTTCCATGGGAAGTGCCAGGACGATGCATAATACGAAAATCGAAAGAGGAAAAGAAAAGATGCCATCGGACCTGTCTGCTATTAATGCACTTCAATGAAGCCAGATCCTGTAAATTCCGATGATCTGAGTATACAGTGATGGGATGTTTGGCCCTCAGAAGATGATGGCGCCAAACACGAAAGGCATCCATGACAGCCAAGAGTTCCTTCTCCGTAACGGTGTAATGAGTCTCAGTACTGGAAAACTTACGGGAATGGTATGCCACTGGTTGTAACTTGCCTGTTGTAGGACATGTTTGAGACAGTACCGCACCGAGAGCAAAAGAAGAGGCATCCGCCTCAACTATGAACGGAAGATCAGGATTGGGGTGCTGGAGCACCGGTGCGGTGGTAAAGGCGGTTTTCAATGCCTCAAAAGCCTCCTGATGTTCTCTCTGCCACCGATAGGGTACCTGAGGACTTGTCAGAGCCGTGAGCGGGGCAACAATAGTGGAAAAGGAAGAAATGAAACGTCTATAAAAGTTGGCGAATCCCAAAAAGGCCTGCAAGGACTTGAGTGTTTGAGGTACTGGCCAATCTAATACTGCTTTGACCTTAGATTCGTTCATGGATAACGCCCCTGGGGTAATGTGGAAACCCAGAAACTCAACAGACGTTTTATGAAACTGACATTTCTCAGGTTTGGCGAATAAGGAATGTACTCTCAGACGGGATAGTACTTCTCGGACATGCTTTACATGGTCATCAAGACTATGAGAAAAGATTAAGATGTCTTCCAAGTACACAACCATGTATACATCCAGAATATCCCTCAATATGTCATTCATGAATCGTTGGAATGTGGCCGGGGCATTACATAGGCCGAAGGGCATGACTAGATATTCATACAAGCCGTAACGAGTACAGAAAGCAGTTTTCCACTCGTCTCCCTCGCGAACGCGCACTAAATTGTATGCGCCGCGTAGGTCAAGCTTGGTGAAAATAGAAGCATGTGATAAGTGATCTAGAAGTGGTGTGATTAACGGGATTGGATATCTGTCCTTTTTTGTGATAGCGTTAAGACGCCGATAATCCACACAAGGACGTAAATCCCCCTCCTTCTTGGGTACAAAGAATATAGGGCTTGCCGCTGGTGAAGTAGAGGGGCGGATATGTCCCAAACGAAGGGCGTTCTGTACATACTCTTTCAACGCTTGTTCTTCCGAAGGGGACAAGGAATAGATCCTGGCCGAAGGAATAGTGGAATCAGGGAGTATTTCGATTGGGCAGTCATATGGTCTATGTGGAGGAAGTACCTCGGAAGAGCCACGATCGAAAACTGATTCGAATGCTTTGTACTCCAGTGGAATCCCAGACACCAAGCCCCCAACAGGTTGAGAATGCACAATCTCTGGATCTTCAACAGTCAGCCTGAGTTGAGCTAAGGCTCCCAAGGCCCGAGAAGGTGTGTCAGTGGTTTGATGGACCGGGAGACAATAATTCTGACAGACCTCGGACTCGAAGAGCACAGTGCCGGACTGCCAATTGATCAGCGGATTGTGTTCACGTAACCATGGAATCCCTAATATGATACCGAATTGAGGTGTGGTAATCAAATCAAAACTTAAGGTCTCTGTGTGTATTTCTTGTATGTTCAACAAGAGAGGTGCAGTTTGGTGTCTAACAGGACCAGAAACTAACGCAGAGCCGTCTACGGCTTGGACATGTTCAGGTCGTGTTTTTACCACTAGAGGTAGGTTGAGGGAATGGGCCAAATCAATGTCTATGTAATTACCAGTAGCACCTGAATCAATGATGATATTGACTGCATGAAGAAGGCCTGTAGAGGGACATAGAGTAGCCTTTACAGAGATGGGTTGAACACGAGCAAAGGCAACAGGGGTATCCGGAGATGATGACGGAACACTCGACCTGTTCTCCGGATCTAAGGTCGAGCTGTCCGAAAAACCTGGCTCTTCTTGGGACGTCGAGGACACTCTTTCACAAAATGTCCAGTGGTGCCACAATAAAAGCATGCATTATCCACCCTCCTACGTTCCCTCTCAGATGTCGTAATAGGACTACGTAAACCTCCCACTTGCATAGGTTCTTCTGTACTGGGAGCAGGAGTACTAGCAAGAGTAGGAAGGGAAGAGACCCCCAATTTGGCTCTACGCTCCGATCGCCGTGCATCTATCTGCAGGGCGAGATCAACCAATTCCTGATACTGAGTGGGCACAGAAGGGATCACTGCTAAAGCATCTTTCATGGTGTTACTCAACCCCCTATAAAAGACCACCGCCCGCTTATTTTCTGGCCATGATGTTTCAGCAACTAGTTGATTGAACCGGGTGATGTAGTCTATCAAAGTCCTTCTACCCTGAGTTAATGCTAACAACTCCAAATCCCGAGACTGTGCCTTGTGTCGGGTATCGAATACTCGAGACATTTCCAGAACCAACAGATCAAAGTCATAAAGGACTGGGCTATTATTCTCCAGCAGGGGATTAGCCCAAGCGGCAGCTGTCCCGGCTAAATGGGAAAGGGCGAAAGCGGCTTTAGCAGTGGAAGTAGGAAAGGCCAAAGGTCTGCATAAGAAATGTAACTTGCACTGATTAACAAAGGTTCTGAATTTCTTGGGGTCACCTTGATAGCGTTCAGGAGCAGCCAGGGGGGAAGGGGTTGGAAGGACCACCGGAGTTGGGACTGTAGTAGTAGCCAAGGGAGGGGGTGTAGTTGAGGGGCTAGCATCTCCAAACTGAGGGTCTGTGGGAAGAGAATGCTGAACACTCTGTATGGAATCTAACCTTTGGTGGATCACCATGTTCGCGGCGGCCATATCTGCCCTTAATATTGTAATTGCCTGGACTAAGGCAGCTATGGGTTCTTCCGTGGATCCCTGCATCGTCAAAACACGACTAAACGGCTTCTCAGTCTGTTCTGACTTGAGAGTCGTGTAGACCGATGAGACCTCCGTCCCCAAGTGACGCACAGGGGAACTAATAGAAACCCGCTGTGCGACCTTTGAGGCCACAGGTGAGAGATGTCTTCCCAGATCCACGGAACCTCTGGAACACCGATGCTGCTGTTAAAAGGGAACAAGGTTAAGTACCAGGCAATTACAATACAATCAGGTAAACAATAGGATCTAAAGAGTCTTACCTATCTGGTGTTAGGGAAACCCAGGTAACCTAGTAGAGAGGTTCGAGACTCAGATGATGCGGCGGTCCCTGGAATAGTAGAACCGCAGGTGAGCATGGATGTAGGGTTAGCCACCTGTAGGAGAGAGGGCTTGACTTGAATCCCAAGAAGGGAAATGGCGTAGAAGTTCAGCAAGGTATCAAGGGATAATCCAAAGACAAGTCGAGGTGAAGTCCAAAAATCCGGCAACAGGTAAACAGTTCCAAGCAAAGGTACAAAGGGGTGTCCGAAGGAGTCCGAGGTAGAGTTCCGTGATCACAGTAACAAGGAGCAATTCGTAACGCCAAACAGGGTCTGAAGACAGCTGAGAAGCAATGAGCATTCTGTCTCTCAGACCTTTATACTGTGTGTCTCTGGGTCATGTGACGTCTCTGGGTCATGTGACGTCCACCAAGGTCACGTGAGGAACGCCACACTGGATCACGTGACCGACGTGAAGACGTAACGCCGCCCCTTCTGCTATACGTTCTCCAAGGCAATTGCCAATGCAGAAAGGGTTGCAATCGAGCCCGTACACCAAAGCTGGTACGGTGTTTTCGGTCCTTTGGGTTCATCGAATCACTTGAGCCTCGAACCGTGGGAGGAGATGTTGGGGGAATGTGCGCAGTGTTCTGATGTGGAGTGGACTGGTGTGCAGAAGATCGCCTAACAGGTGGCCTTGACTGGAAAACTGCAACCTCCAGTTTTAGAGCGTTTAAATCTGGGTATTGTTAGCAGGTTGGCGTTAGCACTTCTAATTGGGTGATTAGATGATTGCCTCTGGAATCTGTCTATGAGGTATCGTGGGGCAGAGTTTTCAAGACATTTGTATGTGAGAGAGGCCGTTTTTAGAAGGATTTTGTCATTAGTGGTGAGCCAATTTTTAGATCTCCTTATCTCTGAAATATGGGATTTTTTAAATACGCCTAATGCTGCTCTCAAGGCGTTGTTTTGTAGGATCTGGATTTTGTTGGGGATTTGCTTGTTGGCCTCATATATGCTTATGAGGGTGTATCCCTTTTACTGCAGCAGGTGATCAATACTTCTCCCCATTATCGATTGTTCGAGAGGTTTCTTTTTTTGCTTTGGGTTGTTATTTCATGTTCCTGCCAGCGATCTCCCTTAACTGTGAAGGCCCCTAATAACTAGGGGGAATTTGTTTACACCAACTCTGTCATGACATTCCGCCGAAGCAGAATGCTTCCGAATCCTATGTCAACTTAAATGGATTGTATCTGATGGTCTCATGGCTCATCGTCAAACTGACGAACAAAGGGCTGGAAAGCAGCCTAGCATGTCGGTGATGCACTTTCCAGCTGATTCCAACCCTACAGCTCTTCCACTGTCTCATTTGAAAACCTGGGGATCATATCTTTGCATGAATCTATTTTATTACATCAACAGTCTTTTTTCCGATGGGTTTATTTTCAAAAATGTTTTAATGAAAAAACTCAATGCATTTTTGTATTATTTTTGGGGATCCCCCCAAGACCCTATCCCCTATTGTTTTTTTTACCTATCACTTATATATCTTTTCAGACCCCCCTATATTTTCCCTCTAGAGATTTTTCATTAAAAAGAAAAAGTCCATCGAAGAAATGACAGTCGATGTAACAACGTTGTACCTTTGTATAGATATGGATATAAAGAAGTGGTATTAACTAAGCAGGTATTGATTTATAGAAGAAGCGTTGTTACCCAGCACTTCATCATCCGCAAAGCTCCATTAACATTGCTGTCAGTGGCACGACCCCAGTCAAGAAAACGCTGGATAACATATTTTGGAGGTCAGATAACTGAGGGTCCAAATGGCAAAAGACTGGAAAGCATTGTTATCTGGTCTTTGTGTTTGACCTACTGGCTCTCTGCCTCCCTGATGACCAGCATTACATCATCCAGCATATTTGATTGTCTGGCACCATTGGGTCCAAATTGGCACCAGTTGAGTGGGCTTTTACAGTATCTTGACCATACAGATGGGTGTGTATAATGGAGATTTGGTATACATAGTCTTCCTCTATTTCATTTATTGATGATCAAACCAAAATGTACAAGGTTGAAGATTGCAATGACCTTGCAGAAGGCAAGTAAGGGCAATGGTAATGGCAATATAAGGATAGACTTTGAGCATCCATGTGTTGTTTAGAGTTTCCCTGCTCTTAACAAAGGATGACTGCCCTGAATGATGGAAAGGAGGCCTTTTGTTCTTGAGCCAGCATCATGTATGGCATTGTAAAGGCTCTGCAGGAGAAGCCAACCTGTTGTCGTTAGCCGGTTTGGTCTATGGGGGAAGGCCAGGTATATAGGCTGTGTTTTTTTGAAGCTGCACCTAAGCAAATCTTGCATAACTTTGACCAACCATTTGACAGTTCCCCAATAAGGGGGGTTATACTAGGGGTGCACAAAAATTCGGCTGAACTTTGGCTAAAAATGATGAATGGGCCTTTTACAAAATAGTTAAAACATATTGTCACTCAAAGCTAAACACTTTCATAAACATAAAGTAGGGAGTGCTGTTATTGTATGCTTTGGAACAGCAGTCTTCAGGCCACACAGTGTGCATATGAGTGTGATGTCAGAGTATGTGATGTCCTGTGCAGAGTGTGAGGTATGGAATGAGCCTTGCGTGGGGATTCCACTCAGGACCTTTGGTGACATTTACCTTGGTGGTGGACACTGGGGGGGGGGAGGTCCTACATATATATATATTGCTCTTATTACAAGATTAAAAGATGTAACTAATACATAACTTACCTGTGGCTCCAGCGAGAGTGCTGTGGTGGGGGTGGGGGGAGCCTGCCTTGGTCCCACCGCCCCCTGGGAAGTCTTACCATCCAGAGAAGCCTTCAAGTATGAGACAGGCCATGAGAGACAGCACCATACCCAAATGGCTATTTCGTTTAGGGCCAGGATGCCTCCAGCAAGTTAGAGAGTTGGGGACCAAAAGAGTGTTGGCGTGTAGCCACAGTGGTGCAGCTAAGCCCCATTTAGTGGCTATGCTCTGGGCAGATGACTTATGCCAAGGAAGATGCCATTGCAGAATGCTTTTCCTTTTCTTCAAAACTGAATGGCCCTCTATATATAACGTAGACAGAAGACACAGCACTGTGATGAGTGCTGGTGTTGGGGCCAATTCAATTCTTAGACCTGGCGTTGGTTGGTGGTACCGTACATAGCAACAAGGGGTGTGGCCTAGAATGATTATTCATTTCTCTTGTCTTTATAAGCACGTTCTTGTCTTGCCCCCCTATACGGTGGGTCACAGCCCTTGAACACGCTCCCTGGGGTGAGGGCTGCGATCTGCAAGAGTCGTTGAGAGGGGCAGGAGGCCCGCTCAAATTCATTGTTTTCGGTGATCTGATGACCTCGCCAACTGATGGGCAGTGCACGCAGCATTTCTCGATTTTGAGCACATGCCGCATTGAATGCTGCTTTCCAATGCTGATGGCAGCGGTTCATTTCTCCTGTTGCTGCTTGCCACTGCTGATGGCAGAGGTTAATTTCTCCTGTTTCTGCTTTACACTGCTAATGGCAGCGGTTCCGTTCTCCTGTTGCTGCTTTCCACTGCTGACGGCAGTGGGTTGTTTCTCCTGTTGCTGCTTGACACTGCTGATGGCATTCCACTGCTGATGGCAGCGGTTCATTTTTCCTGTTGCTGCTTGCCACTGCTTATGGCAGTGGTTTGTTTCTCCCTTTGCTGCTTGCCACTGCTGGTGGCAGCGGTTCGTTTCTCCTGTTGCTGCTTGCCACTGCTGAAGGCAGCGGTTAATTTCTCCTGTTGCTGCTTGCCACTGCTGATGGAATCCCACTGCTTATGGCAGCAGTTAATTTCTCCTGTTGCTCCTTGCCGCTACTGATGGCAGTGGTTCATTTCTCCTGTAGCTGGGTGCCACTGCTGATGGCAGCAGTTCATTTCTCCTATTGTTGCTTGCCACTGGTCATGGCAGCGGTTCATTTCTCCTATTGCTGCTTGCCACTGCTGGTGGCAGCAGTAATTTCTTCTGTTGCTGCTTGCCACTGCTGATGGCAGCGGTTCATTTCTCCTGTTGCTGCTTGCCACTGATGATGGCATTCCACTGCTGATGGCAGTGGTTAATTTCTTCTGTTGCTACTTTCCACTGCTGATGGCAGCGTTTCATTTCTCCTTTTGCTGCGTGCCACTGCTGAGGTCAGCGGTTCATTTCTCCCATTGCTGCTTGCCACTGCTGATGGCAGCGGTTCTGTTCTCCTTTTGCTGCTTGCCACTGCTGGTGGCAGCTGTTCGTTTCTCCTGTTGCTGCTTGCCACTGCTGATGGTAGCGGTTCATTTCTTCTGTTGCTGCTTGCCACTGCTGATGGCATTCCACTGCTTATGGCAGCCATTCATTTCTCCTGTTGCTGCTTGCCGCTACTGATGGCATTGGTTCATTTCTCCTGTTGCTGGGTGCCACTGCTGATGGCAGCGGTTCATATCTCCTGTTGTTGCTTGCCACTGCTGGTGGCAGTGGTTCATTTCTCCTGTTGCTGCCTGCCACTGCTGATGGCAGCGGTTAATTTCTCCTGTTGCTGCTTGCCAATGATGATGGCAGCGGTTAATTTCTCCCGTTGCTGCTTGCCACTGCTGATGGCAGCGGTTCATTTCTCCTGTTGCTGCTTGCCACTGCTGATTGCGGTAGTTAATTTCTCCTTTTGCTGCTTGCCACTGCTCATGGCAGCGGTTCATTTCTCCTGTTGCTGCTTGCCGCTGCTGATGGCGGTGGTTTATGTCTCCTGTTACTGCTCGCCACTGCTGATGAATTTTCTTTCACTGAACAGCAGAGGATCTTGCCCTGTTTTCTGCTAGTTTGATGCCATGCCTAAGGGAGATCTGCTGCACATTTAGACACCAAACATGATTGCCCACGTCAGCTTTCAAGGGTATAATGTTCCCTGCGCTTCATGATTCATTGCTTATTGATTTTCACACCCTTCTAATCCGTGTTTTTCTTCCACTGCTCTTTGAACTTAGAAAAGTTGAATAATGTTCTTCAAAGTGACTGCACCATACTGTTTCCCCGATAAGAATAGTGACCAGAATGTGTAGCTCACGGTCACTTCTTTTTCTGCTGCATTCCCCCCTAGGGTGAATTTCGAGATCACTCTGGTTTCAGCCATGTGGTACAGAGCAACAGGTTTAACTCTCAGTGTTTTTAATCTTTGGTTATGGGATTAACTCTATGCTAAAGCATCTGAACGGTTCTCACAACCCCTCCAGAAACCACCATGCTGGTTACTGTACTGTCACAGGTGGCCAAAACGGAGGGAGTACAATAAGGTATTGGCACTAACCGACCCCACTAAAAAAACTCATCCCTCTGTATACACCTCTCAAACTGTGAACTAAACACAACCATACCTCTATAACAAACCACACTCACTTCACTACACCGCAACAACGAAATAAACCACACATAGGGCCTCATTACGGGTCCAGCGGTAACCCTGCCAGTGCTACCAGTGGGATGCCGCCGGACCCGTAAGAAATTACTGTGCCTGACATCCTGGTGGCACTGGGTTATTCCAAGTCCGGTGGCAGGGAAGTCAGGCGCTAGTAATTGTGTTAGTCCCCATTCCCATGGATTCCCGTAGGACTCCATGGGAATGGGGTCAAGGGAACACTGGCACCGGTAACAATGGTGCCGATGCTCCTGTGAAAACTCTGCAGGCGGGTGCCGTTCCACCCGGCAGGTCTGACCCTGTCGGGTGGGACGGCACCCGCCGGCAGAGTTGTAGTGCACTGGTCCTGAAACTACGGTGCCGGTAGGTTTACCAGCACTGTTGTTTCCAGAACGGCACAATTATAATGAGTCCCAAGTCTTGAATAACAGCACATGACGGCTACCGACTGAAAATTTAAACCTACGCTCAGTCAACGGTGTAAACCGAACTGAGGCTGCCAACATCATATCACAGCTCTTGCTCTTTATTCCCACTCAGTCGCACTAACTTACCCCCCACATCTTACCCTCTTGCTTTACAGATCTGCCAGACCACCAAGGGAACACACAGGTGGTGATAGTGCGTGGTATAAAAAACCTTTAACATTGTGCAGGGCAGCTCTAGCCATGATTACCCCTTGACGTCTTTATTAACTGTCCATCAGAACCACGCTGCATCTCCCCAAAGCCTCTGCAGCAATGTTTTTGCACTGAGAGAGATTCAACAAGATATTGGGAATAGTGTAGAGTAAAGGACCTCAAGGAAGGCCTGCGCGCGCTCTTGCACGATCCCGACACGAGATTAGAAGCACAGACTTCCCGCAAAGGATTCGGAGCGTAGCGAGCCAGCAAACAACACGGCAGTCCAGCGCTCTCCTTAATATCAGAAACTTTACCCTAGACTGAACTTCCTAGGCAACACCACAGTTGTTTCCAGCTAGGACCAGATATGTGTATGCATGTGACATAAGCAAAGCATCAACAGGTCTGGATGCTGCTGCTTTGTATGAGGGAACTAAATACCTACAACTACACCATCACGACTGCGTGTGGTCCTTTCTTAGGCCACAACATAATTGGTGACAAGGATCCAAGAGTGACCTATGCACTCCACGATACAATGAGCAACGCCACCTCCGATGTTCCTACAAGTCCCCGGCAAGCCAGCTATTCCATGGCTCCAGTGGGAAACTTTGTTTCAAATGTACTTGTGGGTGGTGGCTGGAACAGGCTACCCAGCAGCACGTAAGAAGGCCATGCTGCTGAAAGCGTTGGGGATAGAAGGACAAAGAACCTTTGCAGGCCTTCATCCGAAAGCCCCGGTGGGCGAAGGCAATTATGCCTATCAGGAAGCAGTGCAGAGAATCGCCAGGAGGTTTTCCTGCAAAGAAAATGTCCTTCTACACAGGATCCTGCGGAACCGGTCGATGATTACGTGGCCAAGTTGAGAGAGTTGGCAGCATTGTGCACATTTGTGGAAACGTCGGAAGGAAGAATCTGCAACATGTTCATTGTGCACCCGAATAACCGAAAAGTACAATTTAAGTGTATCCTTGAGAAGGAGCTACAACTAGACAAAGCTGTCCAGATTGCGAGAGTAGTAGAGGGAGACGTCCTGCAGGCGCAAGGAGTGTGTGGCAAGTACGCAGTCACTGGAGGTTCAGTGGGTACAGACCAGGGGCAGAAGAGAAAAGGGCAACACAATGTCAAAGATGACACAGTGGGGAGACAAGAACCGTTGAATTGTCACAGGTGCGCCAGCACTAGTCATCTAGCGAACAGCAGAGAATGCCCAGCGAAGAATAAAGAATGCTTGAAATGTAGAATGTATGCACATTTTACATCAGTGTGAACCTAGAAAGGGAGAAAGGCTGTGGCGGCAATTCAGAGTGACGAGGGCAGAAAAGAGGCCTACTCTGATGAAGAATTATGCGCCACAGTTCTCATGGTTAACAGCCTCACGACCCGGAGGGAAAAGCCCCATTGCACCATTAAAGTATACGGTCATGAAACAAGGGTGATGGCGGACTCACGTTCAGACCTTACAATAATACCTTTGAACCAGTACAAAAGTATGGTGGGAAAAAGAGAGAGTCGAGGCTTACAAGACAAACCTCAACCCCACAGTGTTTGGAGGTCCCCAGCTTGGAGGGACAAGTCCTGTCCATACACAAAAGTGGGACATCAGTCAACAAGGAAGAGTTTCTGGAACTATTTTCAGACACGCCCGGCAGAATAAAGAACTATGTACACAAAATAAAGTTAAAACTAGGAGCTGTGCCAGACAAGCACAGGGTGAGACCGGTGCCGCCGAGAGTCGCACTGCAGGAGAAACTCAACAAGATGCTAGAAGAAGGAACCATAGAGAGGGTGGAGTCGTCAGAATGGCTCAGCGCAGTAGTGCTTATAAAGAAACAGAATACTGGGGACCTACACCTCTGCATCGATCTTCGCAGTCTAAATCTTGAGGTTGCGACAGACCGTTATCAATTACCGAGTATAAATGGACTGATTTTGCTGATGAAGGACGCAAAGGTCTTTTCAAAGTTAGATATGAGAGATGCCTACCACCAGATCAACTTGCATCAGGAGTCCAGACCTCTCACCTCTTTCATAACCCCTTTGGAACGTATCAGTTCACCAGAATGCCTTTTGGGTTGTCTTCAGCATCCTCTGTGTTCCAACGCATGATGGACTCCCTGTTGAGAAATATTGGGAATGTTTCCTACTTCCAAGATGACATTTTCATTTATGCGGAGGACCAGCAGAGACATGATGTAACTCTTCGTAAGGTGTTAGAAAAGTTACAAGACGCAGGAGTACGGCTATGCTACAATAAGTGTGTGCTAGTTATATGGCCCTCAAGTTTACTAGTCTAGCTCATCATTTTTGGTTCTACACCTTTGACTCTATATGAGGGATCATATAAAAAAGTGGAACCCCTGGGCCGAAAGCCCCAGTCCCTCTAGGAGGACTCCAATTGCTCGAGCTTGTGGCCTGCTGGTTCCAGTTTTCAGACTGTGGGATTACACTTTTTCAGTGTTGAATGGCATCAACCAGGCAGTCGGACTTCTTTAATTTAATTGTAACACTGCGGAGGAATTAAATTATCAGTTTTTCTCGAAATGGCTCAAGTACTAGAATTCCCTGTGATCAGTTTGTCTTCCTGGGTATAAAATGTTCATTTGGAAGGTAGATGAGATTTAAGATGGTGTAAATAAGGGCAGCCATCTTGTTGGAGTTTGCTGGCACACCCCTACCATAGATCCCTGCAACCTGAAGCACAATGCCTGACAATTCGCCAAAACAGCTGATCACAACCCAACAGAACACCACAATTTTGAAAGGCCATCAAACATACAGTTGTTGCAATGACTATTACCACTTGCACCTAATCATACAAAGTGTGATCATTTACCCTTTATTCAAGTAAATCATCAAAATGTATACACGTGAAGAAATGTAGCACTGTTATTTTCAGGATTCAGGATTCAAATAGCATCCCCAATGGTTACACTTCACTGCCCCGCCAGGCAACACCAATACACCACCCGCTTCTGTGCTTTATGGTAGATGTCTAACCCTACAGTCCCAATGTGCACGGTTTTAAGAAATCTTTACCGTTAATGTGACATAAACTGCCTTCTCGCCTTATTTATTCGCCATGTTTCATGTATGATCTATGAACTTGCTTTAGCAAGGAGACACACTTCACCCATCATCAGTCCTGTACATCTTGTCTGGCGCACTCGCTTGAGTACAAGCCTCTGCCAGGCTAGTAATATCCTTCCCCAGCCTGCAGTGCAGTGCCCACATTTCTGGACTGGTGGCATGGCCAGGGGGAAGCTGGCAGAGTGGACGCTTGAGTTGCCAGAAAAGTGTGTTCCCCTTGGCAGGCGATGTCTCTTCAGGGCACCTCTCTGGCCTCCAGACAGCAGAAGGCTCTGGGCACGCTGGGCTTTCCGTTTCCGGCGCTGAGGTCAGGCCTGGGAACAGTTGTTTTCTCCGGGGAGATGTCACGAGGTCATGTTATGATGTGATCTTTAAGACGTGAACAGCAGTGAAAGGCAGTATTTTATTTCCGAACTACAAGGTGTCTGCTCTGTATGGCGTACTTGCATATTAGTCCTGCTGGCGGGAGACAGCATTTCACCGCTTTTTACAGCAAATTGAAGCACCCATTTTACCTCAACTAAAACACAGTCATTTAGGTAAAACAGGGTGACGGCGGTTTGAGGAACCCGCCGCTTGTACTCCCCACTCTTCCAAAGCTACAGGTTTTTTTTTAAAAATCGAAATATTCTCTCTTCCTAAAAACTATGCAATTCCCTTCAGTAACGATAGGTCAGTTATATCTTATGAGTTCGTTTGGGTGAAGTGAAACATAAGGCCACGACCTATGACCAGACATTCTCAGTTACTTAAAGCAAGAGAAGCAGATATTTTTTTTTTTGTATTTACATCTTTATTAGTTTTACTATAGTACAATAATACATCATAATATACAAAAACAGAAGCAGATTTCTATGTATGCAGCCTCGTTGAAAGCGCTGTACTTGGTCCATTAGACAATGCTTACTGCTGACTCACTCTGCCCATGCTTAAAAATGGACTATTACATTTTAATGAAATTACGTAATTGATCAATTTTTACATTTATGTCTAGGTTTCTGACAAACCTGTGTGAACTATTCAATAGTACCCTGGGTGAGGGCTCTGGCCAATGAGGAGGCTCAGAACGCAGGCTGTACTGTATGGTAGAAGCCTGCGTTCCGAGCTGCCTTGACAGCCAGCGCCCCCTTTCCTTCCATTCACCGCTCCGCCGGTTTCCCTTTGACAGTTCATACCCAAGCGTGCATCTCCATCTCCAATGGGCCATGCAAGGCCGGCGGCGTTTTGCTTCCCCAACCTTGCATGGCCCATAAAAGATGCAGGCTAGGGTACCCCAGATCTGAATGTGTGAGGGGGTGCTCTGTGCCTCCCCACACATATTCAGAGATGCTGGGGCGTACTTCATATTCAGGGCCCCGGGCTGCAGCTAATGTAGGGAAGCCCATAGATGCTCACTCCAGAAAAAATACAACCCACTAGGGAAGAAAGGCCCAATACACCACTTGCAAAGGATAACAAGGTTTATTTCCATATAAAAATGGAAGCACCAACAAAGAACTCTGCAGCTGCAGGAAAGGTTCTGGCAAAATCTGCATGAGCAGCACGTTAAGAAGGTGCATAGCATCATTAGTGACATCATCACATACAGTAAAAACCTGTGAGGCTAGTTGGTGAGATTCTACACATAGGCCACCTGCTCCATAGGGGATGCCAGGCCATTGGGCCCAGCCGGTCCGTCCATCATCTTCTATGTGGGCGATGCTGCATTCGTCATGGATCTGCGTGATTTTACCAAACCCAAAAGGTTCGACTCCCAAAAGTTCAATTTTAAAAAAAAATGTCCACATATATATGCAGGGGGAGACCCCCCCGCATTCCCTCACTTTACCCCTATACATTTTTTATACACTTTACCCCCCACATATATATATGCGGAAAATTGGGGGTCAGACTTTTGGGAGTCAAACTTTTCGTATTCAGTCCTTTTGTACAATACCTTCGTCATCGGTCACAAGGTGGCTAATTGGCAATTGTGTATAAACTAATCAACACATACCTAGAGATGCAGCAGTGCATCTGGTACGAGCAGACGGGGGCTCAGGAGAAAAGCTGAGGTCATACTAACTCACACACTTCACTAGATCCCAGACAAGCAGGCACATCTCCAAGGTCTTCCACCCTTTTTCTGGGCTATAATGTCATACCTGCACCTCGCAGCGCAAAACACGTGACCCAGAAGTGTAGGCAGGAAAGCCCTGCTTTCTGATGTTTTTTTGATTGACCGGTGGAGGGGGGTCTAACAGGTTTATGATCAGTGGCCTGTGGCTGGCTGGTACCTTGGAATTCAGAGGTACTAAGGCTAGGGTGCTATAATTTAGGATTGGGACTGGTGGGGGTCGGAGGCCCGTGCCCTCCTTCTCGTGGGATTGGGGATTATATCGTACAAAGATGCTCAGCCCTCTTCCTGTGGCCTTGCAGGGCACATTCTTCCCAGAGCATGAAGGCTGGCAATTTTTTAGACAGTGAAGGGTTTATGGATCTCTGCAGCTCTGGCCTTTCTCATCAGCGCCCGAGATACAACTTATTTCTTTGCTCGTGCTTGCGGCCTAGACTTGTGAGGGTGCCTGCTGCACTACATGTAAGCCTTGTGTTCCAATATGGCTGCTAATATCTAAGATGGCTGTTATCCCCTTATGTGCACTACATCTATAAGGCATGCAATAATGTGATCATGTAGAAGCTTTTGGAGGCATCCCACTAACCCCTATCTGCATCAGGGAACCGTTCTCTGTGTAGTCAATCGCCAATTTTGCGGCACACCAATCCCTCCATCGCCATGAGCAGGCCGAGCACATATCGCTACTGGAGGGTCATCAATCTTATGGCACGCATATTGACCTTGATTGCGTTGAGGCCTTGCTCTGTGTGATTCGCCAGCTGTATGACCTCCCAGCGCGCTATTTGGAGCCACTTGGCGTTTGCAGCTTTCTGAACCCCAGGCAGTAGTAGAGATGGGAAAAAAAATAGTTCTTTGCTGAACACTCTATTTTCATTGGGTATTTCATTGAGCAATTCAGAGACAGGTAATTTTACCTTGCTTCCTGCGCAACCTGTTGGTCTTCTCTTTTTCAGGCAAGCTACGGAAGATGTGGGGCTGCAGCAGGCTTCTGCTGGGCCCCCCTATTGTTGGAGCTGGGGTTGGGGCAAACAAGTACTTTGATCCCACTGCGAGGCGGTCTTCAGGGATCATGAGAAGCACTGATTGCAACATGGCTAGTGAGCAGTAGCCCCTCCATGATGGCAGGAGGTGCAAGATTGCCTGCTGTCCACACACCCAGTAGTAATTCATTACTGCAGAAGGGCCTTTTTTGAGGTCTTGAATGCAGAAAGTTTTATTTCATCTTTGGTTGGCCCTTACAAAAACAGTTCCTTCATTTTAAAAACACAGTTTATGAGTCTCTTGCTGTTGCACTTTTACTGGCTTCTCCATTGCTTCGATCCACGTCAGTCTTGCGATATGTTCTTTCCAGAATGGCGCTCATGCGTTAGTCACTTGGGTCAACACTTCATCTCTGAATCCCAGTAGCCCTCCTGCTCCGCAACTCATTGATGTCTCTTGCCACCTTCTGTCCATGTACTTTACTCCTTGTAAATTCAGATATTGCCTCCGCAAACACTGGATGTTTTTAGGATTTTGAGTACATTGCAGCTGGTCAGGATACATAGCTTCTAGTCGCACACTTCGCGTCTGGAAGATGCCTCACAGGTACACAGTGCCGGATGAACCATGCATTGAGCCTCTATAATTGTTAAGTCTTGTGATATTAATGCATTGGGGACTCCCGACGCACGTGGTATCAATGAACACACATAACAACTACAATTCACCCTCCTCTTCCCCACCGAGCTCATGTCTGTGTACCAACTATTTGAGAATTCTGGGTGATGCACATCTTCTATTGTATCTAGACAAGTCCACAGTTCTCGTCATACTTGGACTTTCTAAGTTGCCTCTTGCTACCTCCTAAAACTATGTTATATACATCATCAAAAGAACTGATGAGATCAGAACGTATCTTGAAAAAAATAATAGTCATTGGTGCCATTGACAGTATTGTTACTTATGATCTGGTCATTGACCTGGGTGTCCGTGGCCACAGTGTTGGGTACTAAAAAAAAATGGAGACACATTTAGGTCTATACTCTTGGTGGGATTTACATACTGAATAAACCCATAATTGTAGCATTTGTTTTCATGCCCCCCTCCCCTTTATATGCCCTCCCCATATAAAAGTACATCTCAAATAGATACCAAATCCAAACATAAACATTGCAAACAGTCCAGCTATATAATTCAGTGCACATAAATATGAGTAGGAAAGCTTTGACATGATATCATACATGTTACCTTTCCTATTATAAATGGAATTATTAGAACCAGTTGAATCCATTGTGAAAACCACCTGAAAAGAAATGCGCTTAAAAGGAGAAAGAGAGAAATAGAGAGGGAGTGAAAAATAGAGAGAGGGAGAAAAAGAAGAGTAAGAGAAGGAGAGAGAGGCAGAGAAGGGGAGAGAGAGAGACAGACAGAAGTGAAAGGGAGCAAGGATAGGAGAGAGTATGGGGGAGTGCAAGAGTGCACTCCCTGTGCAAATGTAATGCGTAGAAGCTTTGTGTAGTGTTTGCGTCGGGATATTGGAGAATATTCCTTTATTCTTTTAATAGGGGCACGTGGGCTGTGGTTGAGGGTGAGGTTTGGGTGCTGTGGACGTGGGGCACTTTATAGTTTTGGTATGGACTCGGGCTGGAGTGCTTTGCGGACATCAGAGAGGTGCACCCAGTAACATAGTTCCTTTACTTTGATAGCAAGGGTAGTGGCATATATGACCTGGAAAGGACCATTATATCTGGGCCCGCTCCACCAGCGCATGACATTATTAATGTATATCCAGTCACCAGGGAACAACTGCAGAGGGGGTGACGTTGCTGGCATGTCCGTTGCGGCGCCGCCTGCTTCCCCTGTCCGGGGAGGCCAATCTGCGGGGAGACACATTTGATGGCCTTTGTTAGGGAGGACAAATAGCTGCTAAATTCAACCCCCAAGATGGATGCTACCTGTGAACATCTGATGCTCGTCAAACAGGGGAGAGCGTTGTGTGTATGCGGTAGCCTGTTACCACCTCGTGGGGTGATAAATGGTTGTCTTTGCAGGGCTGTGTGCACAAACTGAATAATTCAAGTGGCAAACAGTGCACCCAGTTTTTCTTTAATATAGTGCACAGTTTTGACAGCTTGCTTTTTAATAGGCTGTTGATATGTTCGACGGCCCTGTTGGCCAGGGGTGGTAAATGGTGCACATCTGATACTTGCTGCCCAGTACTGTCAACACCTCTTTGAAAAGTTAATGAAATGCATGCCCTTATCTGACCTTAATACGTCGCATACGCCCCATCGAGGAAAAATCTCCTGCACTAAAAATGTGGTTACACACTTAGCATCTGTATAATTATTATTATTATTATTATTATTATTATTATTATTATTATCTGGATGTGCACATGGTCCTGCCTCCACCCATCATGAGAAGGGACACACGACCACAATGAGGTAACGAGATCCATTGCACCTTTCACCAATGTCTGCATAATCAATATGCAATTTGCAGAACGGCCCAGTAGGGTGGGGCAAGGTGCCTCTGATAGTTCTCAATGTAAGTCTTGTACTGTAACCTTGACATGTAATGCAACATACAGCCATTTTAGTCAAGTTCTCCTGTAATTTGGGGACAAATCAGTCCTCCTGTATGTCTGCTGCAATGTGCTGTTTAGAAACATGTGATGGATGGTGTAATTGGTTGAATGCGACCAGTAATAACTCATGTGGCATTACCGCTTTACCGTATATGTCTTGCTTCCATAACAGATCCGTCAGGACTCTTTACACCCTCTTTTCACCCACAGCTCTTTCTCTTCTTGTGGTGCTTGCCCCTGTTACTCAATCAGCTGTGCAATCGGTAGGGCATTGTATGGCGCTGGCAACTGTTCAATGTTGGGTGTTAACACAGGATACTCTGAAACTTGTGTCACTGAAAAATATGCCGCTGCATCCGCAGCAGTGTTACAGAGTAAGACCTTGTCTGTGTTATTAGTGTAGGCAGCGCATTTTAGGATTGCCGCTACAGATGGTTGGAACAGTGCGTGAATGAGCTTGTCCAATAATGCAGCATGATGAACTGGTGATCCATCAGCTCTCCTGAATACCCTCCTCTTCCACTGTGCAAGGCCTGCATGCACTGTGGTGGTAGTGACATATGCTGAATTAGAATAAATGGTCATGTGGCACCCCTAGGACGCTTGAAGCGCTTCAATAAGCACTTTGAGCTTGGCATCTTCAGCCGATATATACATAGGCAATCTCTTCTGCACTAATGTTTCGTATTCTCCATCTACTAGACGGACCAATGCTGCACCAGTGTGCTGTAAGCCTATGTCCTGGTCAATTGTGGCTGACCCGTCAACAAGGAAGACCCTTGCCATGAGTGGTTTATCATGTGTTTTTGGGATGTCATCTTCCTCTCCCTCAAAAGTTACACAGTCGTGGTTGGCCAAGTCTCTGTCAGAACACGTTTCTGTCAAAAAGGTGGCTGGGCTAACAGTTTTGCACCGTACAATGTGAATGTTTGGACTTGATGAAATAATCTTGTATGCAGACGCATGCTGCGAAAGCTAAGGGAAGAAGAACAGGATACTGTGGATGAAATTGAGGATTAGGAAGGGGATGTGCATCAGACACCGGAGGTCATGCCATGGGTGGAAAGTTTGTGAGGACCGCGGTTAAGGAATACCTGATTCACTAAAACTTACTCTGGACTGCATATTGGTGTAATACAATCACTGAATGTAAGAAGTATAAGAATGTTGCATATTTGCACCGAGAATCTAAAGCCTGGAATGTACTGCCATCATATTTAGAGTACGTCCTCTGTAAACAGAAACGAATATATTTTTTAAGCTTTTGGTTAAATTTGGAGGCAATGAATGAATGAAGTACTAGCAACGAGGGATCGAAAGAAAGCAACATCGAACCTTTGTAGATTTTGCCACGAGGAAATTGAATCTCTAAAACATTCACTGGTAAAGTGCTCAATGTTGAATGGGCAAAGGAATACAGTTTTGAAGAAGCATTTTAAAGATTTTATTGACCTCTCAGTAGAAACTGTTTGGACAATGATACATTGAGGAGCATATGTCTCCTTAATCGTAGATACGCTTCGATTTGTAGAGTTTATAGGTATTGACCCGTGAAAATGTTATTATTATATTGATTTGCTACTAATTAATGAATTGTTTTAAGATCGGTTTTAACAACTTGTTAAATG
This sequence comes from Ambystoma mexicanum, assembly GCF_040938575.1. Lineage (NCBI taxonomy): Eukaryota > Metazoa > Chordata > Amphibia > Caudata > Ambystomatidae > Ambystoma > Ambystoma mexicanum. Next base: position 229,032,498 of record NC_090935.1, on the reverse strand, counting down.
GGTGATAACATTTTGTTTTTCTTTGCTTTTTTCTTCTTTTCCATTACTATTTGTAGTTTAAAGGTTTTGCTTTAACCATAAGCACTAAAAAATAAAAATAAAAATATGGTGCAGTGGTGAAGGTCTTGCCTGTGAACCTAGTGACTGTGGTTTAATTTCCAAGGTCAGCATAAATTCTGAAAAGACAGGCAATGTTTTTCAGTCTGCACACGGCCTCCAAAATAAATGGGGGGACAGCATCTGCCCTCTGAAAAAAGTGTCCGGATGCAGTCCACTGCCGTGCACCCTGGACTTGAACCCTGGTTCCTGGCATTTCTATATTGCGGAGGTGGTGTTCTCATTATCTTTATTATGTAATCTGATATACGGTGACCTTTTGTGGTGGCCCTCTGGTCTAGCTCACTTTTGCCAACCCACACGTGCACCAAATAACTTTTTACTGATTTTCTTTCCATTATTTTGCCCCAAAATGCGAATGGTAAATTGGGATTAGGTATATATGTGGGAGTGGGGTGGCGGTTGTAAGGCTGGGTACGGAAGTTCTCCCACATTTTGTGTTAAAATAAAGTGCGATAGGGCGCTATATAAGAATTATAATAGATAGATAGTGGACACATCAGAAAACAAAATTCTGCAAAAGTGTAAGCAAAAGGAAGTTGGCAATCATTCATAGGACCGTCCCTCTGCCCTTTTGGCCCCCTTGATTCCTGTGACCCTGGAAAAGAGGGGGTGGGTTGCTACTAGGCTAGTGGGAAAGATAGGACCATCCCTCTGCCCTTTGGCCCCTTGCGGCCCCTCCTGGCTCTGGAAAGGAGGGGGTGGGTTGGCACTAGGCTAGAGGGAAAGGCACGTGTGACTCCTGAGATGTTGATGCATGCAGAGTGGAAGTATATGAGCCCTGCTAGGTGGCACGTAAGTACCAGCTAGGTGGGGGTGACACTTGGGTATGTGTTTCATTTAATCCATAGTGGAGGGCCCCTGACCAATACAATTGAAGTCAGCAGTGTGAGAGCAGGTTAGCCTCTGCTTGGGTGAGGACTGCTGGAATAGATCTGGAACAGTGTGGAGTGCTGTTGCTTCAGTAGAGCAGTATGCTTGTAGGTTGTTTCCTGTCATGTCATGTGTGAAGGGTGATGGGACTAGTGTAAGGTGGTCAGTGAGGGAGGCATGAGTCAGTGGGGGAAAGTGTAGGGGGATTAGGTTAGCAGAGATATACCTTTCATTGAGGATTATTGTCCACATTGCGCTGATCATTAATGAAGAGTTCGTATTGTTCCGATTCAATTTAAGGCTTGACCTTCAGTCTTTCATTGTTGACTGTGACTGGTTTCTGAGAGTGAGGACAATAGACATGCCAACTCTGACCCTTGTCCCTAGCACCCGTGCCCAGGCCTGTATTGTGGATTGTCAGCTGTTTAAAACTGTATTGCTTGTTGACAGTGGTCGAAGTGTACGAAAAGAAGTAGTGGAACTATGTGCCCTACTGGCTTGCACCAGTCCCCACAAAGCCCATCACCACGCCCCCTCCTACGCACAATACAAACCCCCAAACACATCCGCCTGTTGATTAAGGGAACGTTCAGTGTAGTGCACTGAAAGTGCAAGTTTCAACTTCTTCCTACACGTTTATTTTTAAACAAAACCATTCCGGAACGGTTTCTTTTTAAAATCAAAGTATAGGTACAGTAAAACTTAATAAACAAATGAGAGGAGCACTGCTCCCACCCGCTTCGACCACTGTTTGTTGAGCTGCGCCTGCAGCCCTACAGATAAGGGGGTTTATCAGCCACTTTTATCCCCACAAAAGAGGCAAATAGTTCCAACAAAAAAAAAATAGGGAGTACAAGTACTCCCAACAAAAATAGGAAACAGACACATAGCAGCCTGTACCCCTACCTTAATCCACACAACTGCACTGATATTCTTGGTCCAGGAGTACACTAAATGCCACAGGAAGAAATTAATATTACTGGCTGATCTGAAGAGGTAAACAATTATGGATATGAATAACTTGTTGCAAGCAATATTTGTTATAAAACATTTCTGTTTTACAGTTAAAACCTATTTTTACTCACTTATTAAATGCTCCATTTGGGAATGGGAATTACTTTTTTGCTCCCTAAAAAATTATTTTACTGCAACTTTAAAAAATAGGGAGTAAAATACTCCCACTTCAAAATCCTATCCGGAGCACTGCGTGTCGGGCCATCTCTTTCGAAGGGAATTATGGTGCCCAGCCTGATACTTAACAGGGAGGAGTGATGAGTTCACACTGGAATTGGTTTCTCTTTGTGCTGGACTGACACTACCTGGATTCACAGGCGTTTTGTAGAATGTTCAACTAACCCTAAACCCACAATCTAACAGATTCTTCAACCTGACCATATGATAGCTTTTGTGTGAAGACGCCTGCTGGCAAATGGTTCTCTGTGGTGATATTCTCTTCCTTATTAATTCATGTATTACGCGGCGAGACCTAGGAAGAAATAGACAATGATTGGATACGCTGGACTTCAGGGAGGAAGAGGTCATCCTCTCCACTACGCTCCTTGATCAGCAGGTTTATCCAAGTTGCACGTGTCCAGTTAATAGGGATGGAGCAGAGTACAGAGTAATCATACAGTCCAGATAGAGAAGGACCACTAGCAGTTTGACTACCTACAACTAAAAGTCATGCCAGTGGCATAATTACAGAAGCTGCTTGATAAATAGTGGCAAAGGCTTCCATCAATAGGGAGAGACTTGGTAAACACCCCAATCAAGCATCCATATAGTGCCACACAGGGCAATCTGAAATGGTGCATTTGTGATGGGGGTACTTGCCAAGTCCATGCCTGTTACGCTTGAGGGGATTACTGCACCTTGCTGTTGGGATGTGCTTAACTGAATATTGTATGTGTATCTATATTTATATTCAGTGAAAAAACATTAGTAATGTTAAGGTGCTGATTTAATGCAGTATAGCCCCAGAAATTCAGCAGCTATGAGGCTTGCATTGCGCCTGTAAGTACCCTCATGACATCACACATGACATCACTGATGATTTCACATATGACATCACTTACGGCCTCATGAGTAACATTACTGGTACAGCAGATCATGCGTGAAAAGGCTCAATTTCTGTTTCCTCGAAGTGAGTGATTCACACAGTAATCAAGAGGGAAGCCAAAAAAGAAAAGTGGGGGGTTCATATCCGGACCACATATCTAGTGGGAAACGTATTGATGGGCTGGGAAGCCCGCTTGTTCCAGAACAATTTTGTCTTACTGGGAGAATCCCACAGGATTTCTGCGGGGAAACTCATGGAACGGCCGCTGCTGGGCTTGAAGAAGGAATGTGTCACATGAACAGGCGAGTGAAAGGGGGTTATATGAGAGGATCGGGGAGGATTTATACAATGGGGATACCTGGAAAGTAAATGTGGGCACAGGGACATTTTCAGTGAGGATGGGGAAGAATGTTCAAATTGTCAAGCACATTTCCATTTCCACGTAATCCTGCCATCTTTTTATTTACCAATGAAAGTCGTTATTGTGGTAAAATCGCAATACTTTTACAGTCATTTTGTATTAACTTTGCAGTAGATTTACAAGAGAGCTAAGGGGGCAAATACAACTACTTGCAAAATGTAATTAATGATTTGGTCAGTGATGTAATCTGCGGTGGGAAGGAATTATATTGTGTTATATCAAAAGTACAGTAACTGTGAAATGAACAAACACAATAACCTCATACAAAATGATCCCAAGATATCTGACGATATATTACATTATTCACAAATTTGTAAAGCAACTTAAATTTAGATTGCAATGTCCCTACTTTGTATACCATATATAATCTGAGAAAAATAATGTATGACAATGCAGAATATATATAATGTATAATGTTTAAAAATACCTTTGTAGGGAAACTCAGACGCCTACAATAACTCTGTCTTTAGGTTTTACTTACTATTACAAGTCATAAGAATTCTGTAATATTATTATTCCTTTTGTATTACTGTTGACATCAATGATTCTGACAATATCATCATTCCTTTCCCTGAGATGACCTCACCATATGTGGCAAGGGCACAGCAGCATCTGCCTGTTCCTTATCCTGGGGGCGGCTATATGAGGGAGGGCCACTTAGGGGGAGGTGATGCTCAGGGAGACCAGATGATATCGTTGGAGAAAACCACATGCTCCCATTCCCTTCCAGGGATGTTTCCTCAATCCTCCATGTCTGAATGGCAAATTGTTACATTCATACCCCAGCTCCTCAAGGATCTATAGTGATTAGGGATATAATCTGGAAAACTAGGATGAGGAAGTGGCAGGGAGTAGTGAGGATGACTTCCTAGGAGGCCCAATAGCCACATCCTTCCAGTCATTCAGAAAGCAACTCCATAATGACTGACACGAGAAAGAGCAACAGAGTGATAAGGATCCCGAAGACCGATCGACCAGTGCAGTGAACTAGGGCCCGGCTGCAGCTGATTATGGGAAGGAGAGAGAGCTGCAGACGCGGGACTGCCTCGCAGCCCGTAAAAATTCTGAGCACCGTGCTGAAGAGGAGCACAACATGGCAGGCGACCTGGAAGTGAATCCAAGAAGGGAATAGAGAAACCAGGGTCTGGGCGGATTGGTGCTGAATGCGAGAGAGCAACAGGACAGCGCACTGTGAAAGCTGACACAACGAGGGAGCTGCGCTTGACAGCGCGCACGTGAACCCAGTACACCGAAACAGGGGAGAGTGGACAAACGCTGGAGACTATCGAAAGCCCTGGGAAGGAAAAAAAGGGTAACCAGGTTGCCGGCAAGTATACTTCGCTCTGCAGAAGCAATCGAAACAACTGGTGCACCTGAGAGGAACAAGTGGGTTTCCGGGCAAATCATTTCTTGTGAACACAGTGCGAGGGAAATGGCGCTGTTACTAAAGAAGTGAGAGTATTAGCAAAACAAGTTAAACATGGGTTATTGAACCCTAAACTGAAAGAAGGAATGACTCGTACGGTAAAGTCCTAACAAACAAGTATACCAGGTGAAGTTAAGTATGTGTATAAAAAGAATGCTTGTAACAAACTCCTGGCAAACAAGTATACCAGGTGAAGTTTAGTATCAGCATAACAAAGTGTTTGTGCAACAAATTCCAGGCCGAAAAGTATACCAGGTGAAGATTGATGTTTAGATAATAAAGTCATGGAGGGAAGTTGCACAAGGTGAAGTGAAAGTTAGGCATTTGTGTGAATACCTTAAGGGAGAGTATCCCAGGTGTAGACCAAATACCTTCTGAAGGAAGGCTATACCCTGGAATAATAAAATATTATGAAATTGTACAGAGAGAAAGAGAGTCCTTAGAATGTGTAAAAGAGGAAGAGAACGCTTGGGGATGGGAGCCGATAGCCCAAAACAAGTAAATACACCTAGAGGAGCGAGTAATACTCTTGGAATCTGAAATTCTGTTGAGTTGGTGAAACCTGAAACATGGAATGCGAGGAAGGAAACTGATCCCTGGAACTGTGAACATAGTTCATTGGAAAACATTTTGTTGGATTGGAACTTTTGTGTTGAACGTGAACATTTGAACACTTTGAAAATTCAAGAGTCAATACCCCTACACATTAGAGCTTTTTTAGAGTGTGAGGGTGTGATGCTGGAAATGCTTTGGAGAGGCAGGGCTTCCCTGTCCTTGTGCTGTACTTCCTTATAATGTGTGTTCTGTGTTATTTTCTGCAGAGGAGTCCAGTTGGGACCCCTGGCAGTGCTCTTCCTCTTTTTGGTTGTAGTGAAAAGTGACCATTGGGATACCCTTATGGCACCCATGGGTGGGGGTACAGCCCTGTACCCCTAGTGTATGTTTTGGGGCACCTGTGTGTTCCACACAGAGCAGGGTAAGGGCTGGTGGCAGCTTCATGCTGATGTGACAGGAGCTCTGAGCATCCTCCATTTTGTCATACCCATGCCCTGCCATAGGAATCAGGTTCCTGATATAAGGCAAGATGGCTCCTCAAGCCTCTTGGTTTCCATTGCCTGTTACTTTGTTTTACCAAAGTCATGGGAAGCTCTGACTCTGTCCCTTCCGCTGACTGGCGGTTGGGTGGAATAACCATATATGGTCTTGTGGGGAAGTCCAGGCCAGACTGGATGGAGCCTTCCCAGTGACTATATGTTGTGGGTACATCCTTGTGGTGGAACCTGTGTGAATGGAGTGTGTGACCAATATGCATTCCATGTTATGGGTGTCTGGTTTCTGTGTGTGTGGCACAATGAATGAGACAACCCTGCCTGAAAACTGACATGAATGAAGTGGAGTGTGCTGAAAGGCTGGGTGCTTGCCACAATCCACATTCCTTGTTATGGGTGTCTGGGTGGAGTGAATGGCCTGAATGCCTGTGAGTCTGATAGGATCCCTACCTGCATGAATGCCCTTCTCTGTGATTGATTGGCTTACTGAGCTTGCCACATCCAGAGTGAATGAGGGACAGATATGTATATCTGGGGACCTCTCACTTACCAATTTGTTCAGAAGTTGATGTCAAAACTTGAAGCTGTCGAGTCTGTTGAGGGCTGATCCGAGAGAGGACCTGGCTAGGAGAGCTCTCCCTGAGCTACGAGGGACCATTGTGCAAAAACTGCTGCTCTTCATCAAAGTACCCTAGAAGCCAGATCGCGCTGAAGCTATCCCAAAGTACGTGCTGTGGCTACAGCACTGACAGGCCAGAGGACCAACGACCACGACTCCTGACATCCGACGCCCACTTCCGGGCTTACATCCATCACTGCCGACTGTCTTTCAAGTCCTCAAAGTCTTTTTTGCAGCACTGAACATTTTGCATCTAGGCCTTCCGTACGCCTCATCTTCCCAGGACTTACACCATCGAGGAAACGATTGATCATCGAAAAGCACCACGAAGGTTGAAGCTGCTGTATCACCACACGTGTTCTACTTTCCCTCAAGGATCTCGAAACCCAGTGGCTCCTTCTTCAAAGGAGGTCCATCCTCGAAGGATACCATCGAAGGACCATTGAATAAACTCTCCCACTCCAGATACATTGGGGTGGTTGAACTTTCTAACCAAGAAGCAAGGCTTATTGAGCATGTATGGACTGTGCTTGTTAATCTTTTTATTACAGGTTGCCAAGGTGGGGGATCTTCACTCAGAATTGTGTATCTCTCTCCAAAGAAAGCATTCAGCCATTACTTAACCTTGACCTGTCTTTCTTCTCTAACTATATGCTGATTCACCTGGCTGAATGATTTGTATGCTCGGATATAACTGTCAGCAGATGATGCATTTTAAAGGAACCTACAGTCTGGGTGTGGTACCACATAGAAAAGTACAGATGTGTCATTATAGCATTACCAGAGTACAAAGTGTGTTATTGAAATGTGTTTATATATCTGAACCTTCTTTTTATATAAAGAGATGTGTTAGCAAATAACATAGTGTGTGGACATTCCTTTGTGGGGAGGGGGGTCGGGGACACACTATACTTAAGATCCAGCCCACATCACCTCCTGAGAGCTTATGCCTTAGTTGCTCGTCCACAGCTACCAAATAGAGAACCTTTGCTGGGGTTCTCTGTTTCTCTTCCCTGCCATATAGAGGGCAGAAACAGATACCACCCCCCCTCCAGTCTTTACAGAGGGCCAGGGTAGGATTACAGACACAGGACAGATCTTTTGTTTGGGCATCTTGACACCGGACAGATTCATTAGTTTGTATGAGGTAGAGAAATTCCTCCTCGATTAGGGATAGTGAGGTATTTTCCAACTCCCATTTTGTTAACAAATGTTTGTAACCACAAACTTGTCTCCTCTGTGTCCGTGTCTCATTCCTGACTCCTCACAACACAAAAACGTGCAGCTACATAACAGAAGAGTTTGACAAAGCATATTTTGCATCGTATACATAAACATTGATATGTACATTGTTACATAAAACACTGATTAAGTTTTCTAATATGCTCTGATAATTAATACCAAACAGTTATTGTTTTCTTTCAAACTTATTTTTTAAATTGTACCTCTGTGACATCTAATTTTGTCTCAAAACTAAAATATATTAATTCTTGTATACCGACATTTATAGTCACACCACATTCTTCCATAATTACTCTGCATCCTTAATTGGCACACTTGCACACATTGTAATATCATGGCAATGATATATGTGTTAATGCTTGTAAAAGGTCAAAGAAAATGCACATACTGGATTTTGCAATCCAAATCTTTGCTCATTTTACAAATGCTTGGATTTATATGGCTTTTGACTCTCTCATGAACTTATTTATTTTTTTATATAAAAAAACATTACCCCTAATGAACACTCCCTGTTGCAAGAAATAATTCACAAGGAATCCATTAGAACAACCAAACAGTACTAGGAAAGATGACTGCGTTTGTGAATATGTAGCTAATGGTTCACTTTACAAAGAGTAATCTAAATTGCATTAACAAAATAATTGTAACTGACAACTAGTTATTTTTTTAATTTTCTTAACCAATTGAAACTATTTTTAACGTTCTCATTTATTTAATCAATTTTGCAAACATTATTTTATATAAAACGAGTTGATCCGTTAAATAGGCTAACTAAGTCATTTATTTTTCTTACTTGCAGGATTTCATGGAATTTAAAAAGTTTCTCAGGCATGGTTGAAATAAAGGCTTTGAAAAACATTACAGCATCAAATACCGTTCCATCCCTGTCTGAGGAAGTGGTGAAATTCCATAACCACTTGCAAATAACCAAAATAAAGGATTAGCCCATTGAACGGGTTGACTCGTTGGTTTCTTTTGGATCAATGCACTATTCAACCCTTGGCTAACACGGTGCAAGCAAACTGAAAAAGATTTAAGGTGATGAGGTTTAATGCAACAAAACCACTGATATTCAGCAATCTCATTTCAGGCAAGTCCACCTTAACTATGCACCCCCTGTTGCGCAGCGTAGGACCATAATGATGACACCACATATGACATTACTGGGGACATCACTAATTACATGATACATGACATCATTGATGGCATCACTAATTACATCATGCATGACATCACAGGTGTCACTGGTGTCATTGGTTTGCTTAATTACATTTTGAAATATGACAACTCTGTTTTTTAACATAACATTTTTGTCCATATTTCATAATTACACAGTACAAATGTATCTTGTCCAGGTTTCTTTAAATGTAATGTGCGGTATGCAATTACCTAGCATAAGTAACTGATTGTTTGTGTCCATATTAACCACATTTTAAATTCTTAGATTATATATTATCACAATGCACACAGGCACATACTTTGTTTTGTATGCATTTTTATTTCTTTTTTTATAAAACTTGTCATTTAGAAATTTAAATGTGAACATTGACACTGACAATTTTCATAAGACTTACTATTAAACATGTTTCTACTTCTACCTATTCTTATTATGTTTTTTTTACTGCTTCATATACTTATTATATTATGTTTGAAACACATGAAATAGATTTACCAGAATCAGGTGATTTCCCTGCAATGAAGTATTGTAATTGTGTAAGGAAATAAAAATATGTATCAAAAGAGGTCAATAAAAATATCAACTTATTTTCTCAGTGATGTCACATTTGATGTAATTATTGATCTCATCGGTTTTTACATGTATGGTTAATTAGTGATGTCATTGGTGATGTCATCATTGTGGTCATACGCTTTGCTACAGGAAGCGCATAGTTAAGGTGGACTTTCTCAAAATATGGTTGCTGAATTTCAGGGGTTTTGCTGCGTAAAACCTGACCACCTTAACTCTCTCTTAACCATGGTTTTTCCAATGAATTTCAAAGGTTTTGTTGCTATGTATTTTTCACATTAAATCTGATCACCTTAACTCTCTCCTAGCTAAAAGATTTTTCACTGAATTTCAACGGTTTTGTTATACCATAGTTTCTTTGGGGCCCGGCCACTGTATATGTTGCACCAATAGGTTTCTTTGGGGCCCATTACATTTGCAGCTTGGAAGGGACTCCTGAAAAACATTTTGTTTTGAAAATGTCATCGACATCCATCCAGTAAGTCAAAAGTTATTAGCAATAGTATTTTGGGGGGAAAATGGCTGCTTTTTCATTTCTGAAAAGCTTTTCTGATGTATTCTGAGACCCATATATAGCTATAACTTTGGGAGAAGGGGACACCACAACTACTGGATGGAATAACGACAGACCCCTACCAGAAATCGAGTCCACGTTTCGTGTGAGAAACCTGTGGGTGTTCTCACAGATAGACTCCAAGGATCCTTTGTTCAGGTGGCCAGGGCACGACCATTGCCTTTAGAACCAGACCCTTGGGTTGGACTAGTGTGGGAGGATCACCTGGACAAGTGGTCCTTGGGGACTCAAGGAGGAATGCCATCGGGAGAGATGCTGTATTCCCACCTTTCTGACACCACCCTTTTTGACAACCCCTCAGTCTACATGGGATATGTTAAACCATGTCTCATGCTACCCCAGCACTTTTCCCTAAAGGAAAAAAGGGGAGAGCCTCATGGAAATCTAGAACCCCTGTACCTGCAACCCTACATCCACCTTCCCCAATCTGACAATACCCTACCCAGTTTCCCCATGATTAACAGAAAACACTACAACTTCCCAACTCCGCCCCCATTTTATACAAACACTGAGACGAAGAAGAGAGGGATTGAGAAGATGAAGATCACTGAGAAGAAACACACAAAGGACAGACTCTTTCCTTTTAACAACAAACTCTCCCCTTAACAAGAAAGGACAAGAAAAGGTCAGGCATCTGGTTGACTCTCCCAGGAAATATAAAAGGTGGAACCTACAGGCACACTCTGAGTGAGCTGGTGATGCTGGATGGTTCACAGAAGCCAGAGGGAGAACATTCGAGCTGGAGGGATCCTGGAAGAAGAAGGTCTGCCTGACTGCTGGACCTGTGAGTACAGCGGAGGCTGCAGTGTGGAGAGGGAACTGTACCTCCAGGGAGCCAAACCAGGAGCAGATGGGGTAACCAGGCAGTGCCCACACCCGAGTTCCTCCCCTGGGCAAAGCAGAACAGCCCAGGTCTTTGAGGAGCAAGTGGCGAGGCCCTCACCTCAACAAGTATCCCCCTGAATTCCTGCAGCTCCCAAAACCACCAGAGTGCCAAAAGGGGGAGCTAGCGAAGTGGGAGCAAATCAGAATGAAGGATTATGGGACTTAGAGTCCAAAGACATTTTACTGAGAAAAACTGAGCATGGTGGATCACAACTATGAGTAGAACTTCTGGGTGAAGGTGAACCTACTGGAGCAGAGGGACAGACCAAGGGATGAGAGCAGCAGGTCAAAAACCCCAAAAGTTCCCTACAGGAGGTTGTTGCCTCCACAAGGGTGCAAAAGACACGTTGAGAGGGCCAGATACCAATATTGAAGACTGCATTGTGTTTCGAGGAGGACAGCGACCCTCCCAGATGAACGGCAGAGTTGGGGAGGCGAGGCCAAGCATGTGGTACTAACCTTGACTCGTGAATTGGAAATCAAAAATAGCAAAAAAGAACTGCACACAGCCGGTGGGTTGGCAAGGGGGCTGACAGACCATTGTGTGCTAAGAAAGATTGAGGTTTGCAAAAAATATAAGTGAAGGCTGCACATTTGTGGATGAGATGTGAGCAAAGACAGACCTGTGAATGAACTTTAAGATAAATATAGCTGTGGAATCAGCGATACTGAGTAACGGAGTGGTCCGGCGAAAAGGAGTAGCCCACTCGAACGTCTCCGTGAAAGGTGCATTGTATTAGGCGATAGCTAAAGTGAACGTAGTTAACCCCTAGAGAAGGGGAGAGGAAAAGCTGAACATTGAATTCTGAGTTGAAGTGGTCCTTCAGTGGTCTGTAAAAGAAGCCTGCACATTCAAAAGTCTTCGACATCTGAAAAGAGGTTTGAGTCCGACTGAGGGAGACCCGAAGTGTAAAAAGCTTGGTGAAGAGAGCTCCGGCAAGTGTTGTTGAACTGTGAAAGGTCTGAGCCTGACAGAAGGAGATCTACCTGAACTTTGTACTTTAAAAGGTCTGAGCCCAACTGAGGGAGACCTAGATGAACTTTGAGTTTTGAAATGGTCTGACCCTGACTGAGGGAGCCCGGTGTGAAGTTTGTGTTTTGAATGGTCCGAGCCCAACTGAGGGAGATCGGCATGAAGCTGAAAAGAAATACTTTTTACGTGAAAGGCCAGGCAGGCCTCGATCCATGTTTTGAACTGCCTTTAATTTTGAGAACCTGAGCCAGAGTCTGTCATCCTGTCTACGGGGGCTGCCTTTCCCTATGGTGTCCAGTGTGGGAAAGAGAGCTGACTCAGCCACATTGATTCTTTATCGATTTGCAGATTATTTCTTCTGCATATACCTTTGCCCACACATATTTTGTTACATTAGAGTAAGGGTTGACATTAGGTTTTGTTAGTATAGACCAGCTTGTTTTGACAGACTCCACAAGGACTGTTTTGTTTATTATTTGATGGTCGAGCGTGCTCCCATCCTAGGCATTCTTCCAACCCCTTCTTTGAGAACAATACATGTTTTCCAAACTTATCTTTTGTGTCTGTCTTGCTTTTGGTACCATGCTTCCCTTACATTCGTGCCCAAGTTGTTTACCTGATCCAATTCCGTTCAGTGGCTTTTGCTGTGCGCTGCACACAAATTTAGGCTTTTTCTCTATGGGAACAAGAATGTGAATGGGCCAAAAACAGCATTCTATTGCTTTGTTAATAACGTATTCATTTTTTGTATTAAACTCTCCCCAGATTTCCAGTCTGAGGGGCCTGTGACAAGGAAGTCTGGTTCTTGTAGTTCAGAGCCAGCCGGGATACAACTCTCCCCCATTATTCATGGTTACCCCCAGTGGGAAGTGGAGGAATTACCAACCAGAGTCAAGCATAGGTAACCTGAGTTCAGCCCCTCTGCAAAGCCTGCTCCCCATAGGGCTCAATGGGAATGGGGAGGCCGGAAGCAGCTCACAGTCCAGTGGTGTTCTCCTCCTAGCATGCACTTTCATGCCTCAACAATGCTCTTGGAGGTAGGTCTGATTGAGGTGTGCAAGGATGAATCCTACTGGTTAGTACCAGGATGTTGTAGCAAGGAATTCTAGTTCTTGTAGTTCAGAGCTGCCGGGACACAACTTTGCATATACAATAGCGCTGTCAGAGACAATGGCCACTATCTACATTTATACCACCATGTCTGCCCTAGATGATCCGCTCCTGGAGCATCAGTTAGGTGTGAACATGCGGAAAGAAAGAGGGTGACCCCTACTATGTGCAATGTGCTCAGGTGTCAAAGCTCAAGACATACTGCTACATCTAATTGAGTTACCAGCAATAATCTGGTATGGATTTATAATCTTCAAGTGCCATTTTACAATTAGAAAATAGTTCAAAAACACTGCTAGCCATCTTACATTGGTCATAGACTGGCCTGTGCGATGAACTAAAGACTGCAACCTCCAGCATCTCCACATGCCAGGAATGTGAAGAATCAGATATAGGCCCCATGATCCCCCAAATTCACAGGTGTAAACCCCATAAACCCTGTACAGAGAGTGACAGCTAACAGGAACCACGGCCAGGTGAATTAATCTGAGATCCATCCTGACTGACATGACCATGAATGAGAAATGATAGCCAACCTGAATCTAATAGGGACGCCTGCTAGGACCCAGGAGACCATGTACAGAGTCTTCCCATTGACTTCCCCAGGCTCAGTGGAGAGTTACCAATATTGACATTTAAATATGAGCTTCCTAAAACCCATAGAGGCCGTTCACTGATGTTTTGAAGTTCCATCAAGCTCTCTTGTCCTGTTGATCAACTGGAAGGGGTGCATGGATTCCCTCATCACTTTGGGAACGTCAAAGCATGTATTTTCCTCACTCTCTACTTTTAATTATTGTAGTGCACCCTTCTGCACTGTTAAAAACACAAGAAGACATATCAGTAACAATATGGATTATTCTACTCCAATACATCTCTATTGGACACAGATGGCCTCAGGAACCTACAAACTCTTGAATAAGGTTCAAGTGTTACTATAAAGATTTTTGGAGAAGGGCTCTCTGAGGACCGTCCCTCTCTCTTTTGTCTCCCGTGAGCTTTTCCTTCCCTAGCCCAGGTGTTCCTACTTCCCAAGGTAGTCACCAGAGATCGGTAACCCATACTATATACAGCTGACTGGCTAATGGTGATGGCCTAAATGCAAACACCTTATCATTCTGTCTCCCCCTGGGAGTTCCTAGGTGGATCCTCTCAAGAATTCCCTCGGAACAACAATAGTCCTTACGATTGGAATAGGTGCCTTTCAATTGCCCAGGCTCCACTCGTCCTTGGCTCTCACACACTTGTATTCCTTTCTCTGGTGTTTCAACTTTCTTTCTTTTCCTTCTCTCCTCCCTTGTCTCCTTCGAATGTTCTTTTCTCTTCTACTACTCTTCCTTGTGCTCTTGTACTTTCCTATACACTCTACTACTCTCCCCTCTCCACTGCACTACTTTCGCTTCTCCACAACACTGCGCTACTCAGCTTTCCACCCCCACCTTCTTCCCCAGTCCCTCTCCTTTCACTTTCTCAGCTTTCTCGTGCAATCTCACATACACTCGCTAGTCTTAGACTAAATCACAGTCACTCCCTTCACTCACCATACAAACACACTCTCACACACTCGCTACTCTTAGCCTAAATCTGAGTCACTCTCTTCACTCACCATACAAACACACTCTCATACACTTGCTACACTTTGCCTAAATCTGAGTCACTCTCTTCACTCACCATACAAACACACTCTCACACACTCGCTACTCTTAGCCTAAATCTGAGTCACTCTCTTCACTCACCATACAAACACACTCTCATACACTCGCTACACTTTGCCTAAATCTGAGTCACTCTCTTCACTCACCATACAAACACACTCTCACACACTCGCTACTCTTAGCCTAAATCTGAGTCACTCTCTTCACTCACCATACAAACACACTCTCACATACACTTGCTAGTCTTAGACTAAATCACAGTCACTCCCTTCACTCACCATACAAACACACTCACACACTCGCTACTCTTAGCCTAAATCTGAGTCACTCTCTTCACTCACCATACAAACACACTCTCACATACACACGCTAGTCTTAGACTAAATCACAGTCACTCCCTTCACTCACCATACAAACACATACTCACACACTCGCTACTCTTAGCCTAAATCTGAGTCACTCTCTTCACTCAACATAAAAACAAACTCTCACACAATCGCTACTCTTATCCTAAATCTGAGTCACTCTCTTCACTCACCATACAAACACACTCTCATACACTCGCTACACTTTGCCTGAATCTGAGTCACTCTTCACTCACCATACAAACACACTTTCATACACTCGCTACTCTTAGCCTAAATCAGAGTCACTCTCTTCACTCACCATACAAACACTCTGATACCCAAGAACCACTTTCTCTCACCTCAAAATACCTCCTCTTGCACGCACTCTTTTTATGTCTCCTCCATGCTCTGCTGCACCGTCCTTGGCTTGCCTTCTCCTGCCTTAACCTCACCCAAACAAACAACACTGGCAGGTCCCCTTTGTTCTATTTCAAACTCTCCCTTCCTTCCTAAGTGTCAGCTGGTTCCCCAGGCCCACTGCCTTTTTTCTCCCCGGGCCGGGTTACAATGATCGGAAAGTATAAAATTAGCTTTATGCCCCGCCCCGTTTTGTTCATGGATCTACCAGCTCTTTATAATGGCCAGACTTTGAGAGAAAAGTCACCATTAGAGTTTGTGTCCGCATTAGAGGGGGCTTTTCAAGGGCTCGTTCGACTGGCGCAACTTTCTGTTGTTTCCTCGCTCTCTCCGCTGTCTCTCTTCTCTGTCAATACTGAAGCCGGGTATTCTGCACCATGATTCGTGGTAGCTGTAGCACTCCGGGGGGAGGGGGAGGTCGAAGGAAGAGACTGGCCAGCAATGTGTACAACAGGTAGGAGGAGATTGACAGCAGTACCTGACATATTCATCCAGGTACATGTAGAAGGGACAGAGACTGGGGATCTCCCAACTCCCACACATGCCTCTGCAGCAAGTTTGATCCCCTCTTGACCCTGTCACATATGTCAAAACATATTTTTCATAATATTGGTTCAAATGTTAGTTTTATAAACTTGCCATCCAATGAAATCAATAACCAGGAAGTCAAGACGCACAGTGCTGATAAAACGAGTGGATCGCAGAGTGTCCTCTACCCAATAGGAATCAGCGCAGTTTTAAAAGCTTGCACTAGACAAAAGGTACATTTCCAGAAATTGAAAGCACACACTATTAATGACTTTTGATGGCCACTTATGTCTTTTTGGTAGATGATATTAACATTTCTCCCTATATATCATCATTTTCCACCAGACTTTATGCACTCAAAAAATTAGGAGCCTAATTGACAGAAGCATTTTAAAATGGCAAAACCCCATTGCAAAACGCTATGTGACTTAGGCCCTGCGTGTGTTATCGTTTCTATTTCTGTTGGATCCTAACAACGTTGACACACTGCTTCATTCCTATCAATACCTTACCAGGCAGCCCTGAATTCTCTTGTTTCCAGTGAATTAAAATGAAACATCATCTTATTTTTAGATGTGGGCAGAAGAGTACGTATTTTTGTGGGATTATATATTGTAGATATATATTCATATACTCGTTTGATAGCTTATTTGTGTCTCTGTGTTTTATATTGGTCATCCAGCCATAGAAAATTTCTTTCTTTTTCATTTCTCCTACTTTTCTGTTATTGGGAAGGGTCCAATTAATATTAATTCCAATTTCTTCTCATCACTTCTTGTTTTGTTTTTAAAGCCATTGGGCCTCATTACACGGATGGCGGTAACCATGGCGCTAATAGCGCCATGGTTGCCGCCAGAGTCCGGCGTGGTGATTGGCGGAATTACCGCCCCATTCCAAGGTTGGCGGGGGTGGTAATTCCCCATTCACCATGGCCCTTCCCCATTCCCATTTGAGCCCCCATAGAGCTAAATGGGAATTTGGAAGGAGCAAATAAGGGTACCGCAATTAGCGGTACCGTTATTTGCTCTAAAGTCCCTCAGCGGGTCCCATCCTTAACGTGTGGTCTCACCACACGTTAAGGACGGGAACCACTGAGGGACCTCGTAGTAGGGGGGTAAGGGATTACCGGCACCGGTGCCCTTACCGGTGCCAGTAATCCCTTACCGCCATCCGTGTAATGAGGCCCATTGAGTTCCATTTATCTACCCCCCTTCAAGAATAGCAGACAGGGAATGCCTGGCAGTGATGGTCATTAGAATTCTGTTCTTATTCGTCTGATTGGAGCTCCTATGGGTAAGTCCAGCGTACGCCGCCAGACTTTACCCTCCAATCCTTTCCATTGCTTGTAGTAATCAAGCACATGTTTTATGCCTTTTTCTCCTTCTAGTCAAATTTCTCCTGAGTCTCTATTTTCTGTTGGCGATGAACTCTCTTTGGAAAACCAGATTCAATGATGCTTTTGGGATATCTTAGTTGGCTGGCTTCAGGTTGGCTCCATCCTAGCTAGTTCCCCATATGGGATGCTTCGCTCAAGGTGCGTGGGGGGGCTGCTCGTAGAAGAACAATGCATTGGAGCTAGTAGGTTTCTGATATAACTCTGCTTTAAGCCTGTGTGCCTTGATAGTAACGGGGACCTCCAAGCACGTAAATAATCTGTTTCTTTATAACCTGTCACCAGTATGGCCCAATGGGGTATATACCCCTCCTGAGCTGCTTGTGGTTTAAAATCAAGGTAAGTGAGCTGGGCGTGTTGCATATCATTTCAGAAAAACCATGGGTACACACATGGCTGTAACACAGATTCCCTAATGCGCCGTCTTTGGTAGCGCACATGATCTCTCCGAACGATACGGTAGAGTACCACCGTTGTTTAATCCACGCGAGTAAATTTTCAGTAGTACCCTGTTTAAGTACTCTTTCCCCTAGAATAGCCAAATCATAAACATGAGATACTAGAAATAGTTTAAATGACCAACTCGACCAATGGTCTGCAATCTTAGGCTCTCCGGATGTATTGGACTATAATTCCCATCATCAAAATGATTAACACCTGGCTCTTTGACAAATTCGACTAAGTAATGCTGTCACTTCCCTGAATATATTGTAACTGGATTATATGTATATCCCAGGACTCTAAGATTGTAGCTAGTCAAGCATTGAAGTAACCAACGCCCTGATACCTTTGGGTTTTCGGCACGTACCAAATACAATAAATAAATAAACAAATAAATCCCTTGACGAGAGAGTCAACGTAGGGCAGTCATGCTAGTCGCAGTCCAACATATCCGGAGGGCCTTGTATGGTAGAGTCCTGATCTCAACTGCGATGGCTAGTAAAATCAGTTTGCAAAACTATAAACAAAGAATCGTGACAATTACGGGTAGCAAATATGAAACAAAATTTCTGGGAAACAAAGGGACGAAAAAAAACAGCCAAAACTGTGAGGAAGCAATAGACTGAAATATACTGGTACTAGGCTGGCGTATATGAGGAAGTACTGCAGTGGAGAGCTGGGGGAGAGGCTGAGTGGGCGAATGCCCCCCATGGGCTCCTTTCACATCCCAATGCCTCCAGCTGCCACCCACCAAGTAGTGAAATGGTACTGAGTAATATCCCATGAGGTGCCCTTCCACCTTCACCCTCTCCCTCTGACTCAAAAGCTGCCCCCCACCGCCGCACTAGTATTGCTTCTGACAAAGTCACAGATAGGCCTTTCTTAATCATGACATTTATCCTGCATCCTGTGCATGTTATGAACTAAGTCTGCAAGAGCTCCAACGCGCAAGTGACCTGAAATATCAACTGCCTCGTTTTCTCATTAGAGGCCTGCAGTTTAGCTGGCAGAGTGGCGAGGACTTGGGAAATTGGAGCGGGACCTTTAATTTCACGGATGACGGAGCAGTGAAGACGGGCAGTGACGCAGGCGGCAGGTACAGACCAACACAGAATATTAATCTGCTAGCAAACAGCAGGCGAGTCCATCCATTGAATCATTGCCTTTTCATGAATGCAACCCCTGGCCCGCCTGTATCTTGTGAATGTAAAGATTGCACGTATGCATGTTTACACCGGAGGGCGTGACGCCCCCCATCTGTTCTAGGAAGTGGGATGGAATCCTTTTGTGCTGCCATTGTTTCGATTGACTCAGTCCACGTAGGCCGCAATGCAGAGAAGATGTCCTCCAGGGCGCGTGAGATGATGGCGCGACGTTTCAGAACGCCGCTAGCACAGTGCACATGATCTGTTAATGGCGCCAAGATCTGCAAGGCTCTCTGCGTCGCGCTTGAAAGAGATAAGCCTTCATTCCTACTATGCAGTCATTTTGGGCCTCATTACAAGTTTGCCGGTACAGTAACAACGGTACTGGTAAACTTGCCGGTACCATTGTTACCGTACCAGCAAACTACGAGTTCTGTTGGCGGGTGCCTTTTTCCCAGTGCATCCGACCTCCCCATTCCCATTGAGCCCTATGGGGCTCGAATGGGAATGGGGAGCATTTTTTACTGGCGCCCGGGAATGGGCAATTACCAGGTCCGGCATTGCCGTAATGACCCTTTAATTGCCCATTCCCGGGCACTGGTAAAAAAATGAATCTGGCAGCAGCCGTGCCGGTTTTACCAGCATGGCTACCACCAAAGTCGTAATAAGGCCCACTGTACTGATTTAGGAAGCACCTTGGGCCTCATTGCGAGTTTGTAGGTAGCCATGGTGCTATTAGCCCCATGGCTGCTTCCAAACTCGGGTCCGGGTTCCTTGAATGAGGAATTACCGGGTCATTCCAACATTGGAGGACCCGGCACTTCTCATTAAAAAAAACATCCCCATTCCGATTCAAGTCCCCATAGGGCTCAATGGGAATGGGGAGGGAGCTAATAACGGGCCCGTTAATAATGGGCCCGTTATTAGCTCCCTGGTCCCTTTGCGGGACCTGCAAAGGACGTCTGGTCTGACCAGACGTTGTGAGCGGGTCCCGCAAGGGAACCTCGTAATAGGGCGGAATGTGTTTACTGGCACCGGCACCATTACCAGCGCCGTTAAACCCATTCCGCCCACCTCGTAATGAGGCCCGTTTTGTCCGTACAGTGGTCTATTAGTGGATCTAATTGACTAAATATGCAAATTGGTTCAGTACAGCGGTTTTTAATGGCCTCGCCCCCAGTGTCCCCTTTTTCAGTGGAACTGCAGGGCAATGATTCTCGCCCTTTCAGTAGGAGTCTGGGATCATATTCTGCAAGAGAAGCAGATGCACCAAGTTTCTGATCTTCTTAACCATGCAGTGTGCTCGAGATATTTGTTGTCTATCAGATCTTGCTCGCTTCCCAATGGACAACTGTCTTGATATTGGGCAAAATCTTCCTCGGGGCCAGCCCTTTGAGAGCAAAAATACCCAATTCAGCCCAAAATACAGGTTCTATTGTGCTGAGCAGTGATCTCATGCTAGTGACAAATGACACCCTCAAAGCTTTAGCATATTTATTCTAAGCAGTGAATTTCATATACATTTGGGATTAATGTAAGAGAATATTACAAAGCATAAAACAAAGAGCAATGCAAAATATAGTGAAACATGGAACTTAGATAAACATAGAGAAATATAGAGAAACATAGAGAAACACAGTCTTACGTCCCTTTAATCAGCACTGGGGAGACCTTGGGCCCTCATAAGCTAGCTGTAAACAAGCCCCGCTCAGAGGACAATGCTGAAGGACACCGTATGAGCCAATGCCGGGCACCTGTTTCTGCACGAATCAAGTCCACAGGCGATCTCCCCCTGATCCATGTGTGCATGGATATTTTATAACCTCTTGCTGTCAGTCACCATGACGCACAGTTCCAGAACTTTCCCTGTGCAACTGGCTCATGGAAAAAACCCAGCTCTCTCTGAGATGCTCCCTGCTCGCTCCTACCCCCTCCCTTGTTCCCATCTGCGCTGGCTGAGGAATGTCTTATCAGTACCTTCCCAGAGAAAAGGAAGATTAGCTTGGAGCCAGGGCTAACGTTAGTGAGGCTGAATATTCTAAGGGAAGCAGGGATGTATTAACCCCATCTGCAAGCTCTAAAAGGCATGCACTCATAGCTTAGTGTTTATAGCGCTTAAGACTGGCTATCTAAGCGCTATATAGGTGCCATGATGTTCCAAACACTCCAAAAATACCTATTAGCTACATAGCTAGGGGCCCTCCCTGCCTGTCTATCAACAATGCTTAATTTGACCTATTTCATACTAGGCCTGCATATTCCTTGTAGCTCACTACTGCATAATGGAAGTGCTACAACAGACTACTGTCAGCATTTTTAGCACATACTTTGAATACACTATTGGCTTTCAGCGGCTAATGCTGTCATCTAAAGCCCTGATTGGCAAGGTTGCAATTTCGTGTATCACTACATTCCACCCCTATTCAACGTTTGTGCGACAAATGCTGACTAATACCTATCAATATAGTATTTAGTGCAGTGATAAAGACCTTGGGGCTTTGCAAGAGGTTTAAGCAAACTATCTTATAGCGGTTAGTTAGCGTGGCATGCAAGGTAAAACACTACCTAAACAAAAATGTACACAAAGTGAACAGTGACATATACCCTTGCCAAAACCTGGCCTACACAAAAATACCTACGCCAAGTGAACATGGACATTTACTCTAGCCAAAACCTGGCCTACACAAAAATACCTACACAAAGTGAACATGGACATTTACTCTAGCCAAAACCTGGCCTACACAAAAATACCTAAATCAATTTTGTATAACTGATTGTCAGTTAAAAAGCAGCATGCAGTTAAAATGTCAAGGCAATCCAGTGTAGTCTAATCTACAATGCACTATTGCATTTATGTATGGTTACCAATTCTAAAACCTGGCAGCCTTTCACCCTAAGGGCCTACCCTCCCCCTGATCCCAGGGCATTCAAGCGTGACTATGGGCTGTGTGACTAGACACTTCCCCCAGGTAGGTGGAACCCAACCAGAAACCATCTAATTTCGTGAACAAGGTGAACCCATGGGCACCAGGTTGTCTAAATAAAAACAATTCTACTAATTTACATCAAAGCATGGCATGTGTTATTCATGCAATCAAAAAGCAAGCAATTCAATCCATATGTATGCTGGTAACTGTAGCTCTGCGTGCCAGTGTGTGGAGGATGGTTGCCCCCACCCAGTAAAAAGCCAACACCTGCTGATTTAACAATGTTTGCCATACAATGCATTGTGTGTATTTAGCAGTCTTGTTGACCTGCCCTATGGCAGACAAAAATGTCTTCATGTCTAAAATTCTGTTATCTTCAATTGGCTGTCAATACTTGTAGCAGTGCTGGGCATATCAATGGGCCCCACTAGGCCAGAAGTTCTATAGCAGAGCTGGCATCAGAACCCATAGTGGCTAGCTTATTGTGCACAGTTTCTATGTCACAAGCATATAAAGCTCCTGCAATTAATGAATCTAGCTCCCTAGCTACGCGCACTCTAGTGATGGGCCATAGAAATGGACTCCATTTGTAGCAGCTTGGTAGTACTAAGGAAACATTGCCTCATGATAAATCTATGTCTAAGTGTAGCACTGTAATAATAAAGGTGTGCATTACCAGCCTACAATTTACATGTTGTCTTACTACTGGAAAATCTAACAGGTTCACAGTGTCTACCTTCTGTGACTTGGAGAATACCCTTCTTCAAGTGGGATATCTACCATATACAATATTAACTTTAGCCACAAACACCATACTACTATCCGGCAGTGGCTGTTTCATCACACCATGGAAAAAATTCATTTAGTCAAGTTATAGTTCATAAGATCTTGGCGAGAACACTCGCTGCAGTTCTTGGTCAGAAAAACATCACATTAGACAAATTAAACAAATGGTATCCATTCAGTGACAAAAGATGCCTGACAATGTGCCAGGCCAGTACACTAGCAATTCCATGTGGATACTCATTTGTAGCGCTTTTCCAAAGAATTATTCCAAATGTTTACAATCAAAAGGTGACTCTTTGCATTAGTGTGCTGGAGACAGCTGTCCCCACAAAAACATGAAACTGGTTGGTTTAACAAAAAACCGTGTCACACTCTGTGTCATAAAATCAAACATCAAGTCAGTCATGGTTTCATTTACCTGCCTTAAGCTGGCTGTAAAAGTATCCAGTGTTTCAAAGATTACCATTTCAAATTATAGCTCATACACTTGGCAGCATTACTTCAATTAAGAATCTTAACCTACACACAGGTGACTTTGATGTGCGCACTCATCTTATCTCAAAATAAATTACGCTCCTGCTTGCATAATTCTGCTGCCCCAACAGTTCATAAATCATTCTCCTGCCTACGTGCAATGTAGAATATTTTTTTTTTTTCCTTCAAAAAACAAAACATCTCTGGTTAAAGCCATTCAGTTGGAAGAGTAAAACCATTTGGTTTTTTCAGATTCATCTCAACAGTGCATTTAAAAACCATTTTTCAATGTGTTAGCATTCAATTGCTGTGTCACACAGCTGTATGTGGTGCCTGATGTTACAGTCCATAATTCATTGTCCATAGTCCTTTAAACAAGAAAGGGCAAAACATGTCATTTAAATGTGTAGCATCAAATACTTGATAATTAGCCAAGTCTGCATCGTGCCAGTTCAGCAAAAGTTATTACTCTGTTGGACACTATTCGCAGGTTACAGCATTGAGTGCGGTGCAGGGCACGTTAAAGTTGAAATAGCATGTCGCAGTGGCTCGCTTTCTCTGAGAATGCGTCTGACCCTTCTTTGATCAGTGTCACCCACAAACTGCATATTAATTTCTGATATTATGAAATGTCTTGTCGTGCTTTGCCTAGGCAAAATACAAACAGAAATGTTAGGATTTCATCAAAAGTTCAATATCAGCGTTATCCACCCCTTCCCCTAATACCACCCCCATCTTCAAAAAGTCTCATCAGGTAACTACACACTTTGTCATTGCTACTGCAATTATTTATCACCTTTCTGCATGTTTCTGGGGGCTTATTTACACTCAACCATACGGGGTGTAACTGCCTAATCACAAACTCATTTGTGCAATGCAATCATAGCTGGTCAATGGTACCTCAGACTGATCTGTGCTTTTACAAAGCCATATAGTAAGTACCCAGGTCGCACAATGCTTTTCTTTTTTCACCAAAGCGATCACCAATGCCAGGCGCCAACTTGCTTCCAGTGTCTCATGATCTTGGTTTAGGTTGCCCTGCTGGCATCACTCCATTTTTCAAAGGTAAAGTCTTTCAGTCCAATACCTCTTGCAGTTGTACGAGCAGCTTTGTTTATTTATCTTTCTTTTCTTAGCAGTGTCTTTTCAAGCCTCTGGTTTTTTCACTTGTCATTTTTTCAAAGGGCGTTTGCTGTTTTTGAACCACCCCTTTGAGTGCGATAGTCTAAGCCAGTTTCTTTTGTTGCTTCAACAAATCATTCATTCTTGCACTAAGCCGTGTGGCTTCTGGATCATGGCTAATGTGCAGTGTTCATGTTGTACTTCAAAGCCCCGCTCTGCATGTTGTCTCTTGCAAAACGGCTAAGCACTTTTGTCAGTTTTGCTTCCATCTGGAATGCCATAATGTCTTTGTCAGTTACTCCATCCCCTGGCAATGTAGCTTGCAGTTTGCCAGATGTGTATTTTCTCTTCTCAAAGCGCCTAGAGGTTTCTTCTCCAGTGCACAGCGCTTTACTTCAGTTCACATCACATGGAGCATTGGAATGCAGCTTGCACAGCAATAGCGCTTTACTTCACTTCACATCACATCACATGGGAATGCGGTTTGCACAGTAATGTCTGTTGGAATGGGCAGCTGTCTTTTCTTGGCCCATTCACAGATGCATAGGTAAATGTTCAGATGTGATGTGCCCGTCTGCCATCCTGCATGAAGCCTTTGCTCCGTACCACAGTTTACTGGGCAAATTCTTTACTTTTTGAACAGCTCTCTGTTTTTGCTCCCCCTTCCTCAGGAATGCAGGCATGTTTATCTTTCGTGTGCACCTGGCAGCGCCATTAGCACACAGCTTATCTCTTTTGCCTATAACTCTTATACTGTGGCGGCTTCACTCGTTTCAGACAATTCATCCAGATTACCTCTTTCTTGTACTGTTTCTGCTTTTGTTTGCCTTCACGCACCTCGCCCAAGACAGCTTCAAGGCACAAGCTCTGCACACACAGCAAGACTCTTGTTTTTCAAAAGCGGCACTTTTCTTGTCATTTTTCTACTCCATGTAATTTTGCAAAATGTCAAAGCGTCTTTTTTTTCTTGTAATGTGCGATCTTTCAAGAGAACTCACAACCCATTAAATCTTTGTGCTATCTTATCACACACAGATGTTTCATTCTGTTGTACCATTGCCAAACTATAACCACTCAGTTCAGTGCATTTAAAAAATAAATTGTTTTTCCCCCCAACCATTGCAAACTGGTTCTGCAATTTCAAATCAGTACACAAAAATCGAAAATCCAAATAACATTCACTCACTTTCCTTTTAAGTGAGTCTCTCACCCAATATAAGCATGGCACAGCCTAAAATGCAATATAACCATTTTAGTGTGTTTCCTTTAAACAGAATTTGCCACCATTAGCACATGGAATTTTACAGTTGCCAAAAGAAAGAAAAAACTCTTTAGGCTCTCAGCACAGATGTTACTCATTCTCCTAAGCATGGCTCATTCCCCTTCCTCATTATTCAGGAATGCCAACCCTTCAAAAGCATATATCAAAAAAGACGAACCTTCGCCTCCGAACATTACAGCCCCCACTCGCTAGCACACTGGGGCTGAGTCAATGGTTAAATCACTATTCACAATTTGCATGTCAAATTCTTGCAATTATTTTTCCTGCCCTCATGACAGAATAGAGATGAGAACTCCGTCTCATTATGCATTCCAAATTACAACTTTAAACTGGGAAACCACATGATAAAATTCTTTTTCTAATTGAGCATACATCTTTCTTAACCATTCATCGGAGTGCTTTAAACAAAGCCATTTCCCGCTCGTTTATTGCCTTGTACTCCCTGGCACCAATCCCATGCAATAAGTCAGTCACGACTGATTTACTGAAGGGAGTCTTAACCACACAAGCTATCGGCCACGGCAAGCCGACACAACATTGCTGCCTTTTGAGGTCTCAGAGCTGCAGTGAGACCATCAAGGAAATGCGACAGCCTGCTCCCCACTCTACACTGTGTTCTCTCACACCATTTGTCATGTCAGCATGGCACTGCTCTCACAAATCCCACAAAGCTGCCACCAAATGTCTTGATATTGGGCAAAATCTTCCTCGGGGCCAGCCCTTTGAGAGCAAAAATACCCAATTCAGCCCAAAATACAGGTTCTATTGTGCTGAGCAGTGATCTCATGCTAGTGACAAATGACACCCTCAAAGCTTTAGCATATTTATTCTAAGCAGTGAATTTCATATACATTTGGGATTAATGTAAGAGAATATTACAAAGCATAAAACAAAGAGCAATGCAAAATATAGTGAAACATGGAACTTAGATAAACATAGAGAAATATAGAGAAACATAGAGAAACACAGTCTTACGTCCCTTTAATCAGCACTGGGGAGACCTTGGGCCCTCATAAGCTAGCTGTAAACAAGCCCCGCTCAGAGGACAATGCTGAAGGACACCGTATGAGCCAATGCCGGGCACCTGTTTCTGCACGAATCAAGTCCACAGGCGATCTCCCCCTGATCCATGTGTGCAGGGATATTTTATAACCTCTTGCTGTCAGTCACCATGACGCACAGTTCCAGAACTTTCCCTGTGCAACTGGCTCATGGAAAAAACCCAGCTCTCTCTGAGATGCTCCCTGCTCGCTCCTACCCCCTCCCTTGTTCCCATCTGCGCTGGCTGAGGAATGTCTTATCAGTACCTTCCCAGAGAAAAGGAAGATTAGCTTGGAGCCAGGGCTAACGTTAGTGAGGCTGAATATTCTAAGGGAAGCAGGGATGTATTAACCCCATCTGCAAGCTCTAAAAGGCATGCACTCATAGCTTAGTGTTTATAGCGCTTAAGACTGGCTATCTAAGCGCTATATAGGTGCCATGATGTTCCAAACACTCCAAAAATACCTATTAGCTACATAGCTAGGGGCCCTCCCTGCCTGTCTATCAACAATGCTTAATTTGACCTATTTCATACTAGGCCTGCATATTCCTTGTAGCTCACTACTGCATAATGGAAGTGCTACAACAGACTACTGTCAGCATTTTTAGCACATACTTTGAATACACTATTGGCTTTCAGCGGCTAATGCTGTCATCTAAAGCCCTGATTGGCAAGGTTGCAATTTCGTGTATCACTACAACAACATACTCCCAAGTTCATTCCGCCAAACCCACAGAAAGCAGATTGGCCCTCAGGAACCGGGTGCTTAGGACCTGCGCCCATCAACAGCACAGGTTTCACATCTGCCTTTCCCACTATTCCACTAAGGAACCCCAGCCCCTTTCCTCTTACAGAGCCAAGTGCAGCGAAGCCTCCAAAAGGGGCAGTCAGGCGCTATGCAAGACTACTTACATTTCATTACGTTACCATTTTGATGCCACTGGCTCTCTTTCCGCGGGGTACACATGATATGAAAAGAGAGGTGAAATGGAACATATAGATCCAGCGAAAGGTGACATTGACTCATCCATTGGTCATGAGATACTGTCCAAGAATCCACATTTGTGCATGAAGTGTCCTGAGCCATTTGGGCCTTCGGTGGCATGAGCATACTGTAGCCATTTGCAAACGTGCTAGTAAAACTCTACCTTTCACCCTCAGCCCAGAGTGAGCACCCATGTCCCGCAGCGGAGTACCCCATTCCTCATTTTCTTCTTTTGCACCAGTGAAGATGCCAGATTGAACCATGCTTATGTGTTGGTGTTCTAGTCTCAGGCCCTTTCGTGTACGTAGGGGGTGACCTTCGATACCTTCTCTGTGTGGTGGTTTCCCAATGTATAGTTCTATAATGGAGGGATAGTTACTCCCTCTTCGTTGATGCTGCACTCCATTAGTCTTCCCTCTCTCAGAGATTTGTTGGCTCTCTCTCAGAGGTCAGCTTTTGATTGGCCAGCACTGTGGCAGGACAGGGGAGTTTGCACAGTGGTCAAAGTCTGTGCACCCCATCACTCTGAGATTCTGTAACATCAGATGTGCATGCTGCCATTACAGCTCCCAGAGGGCAAACGGGGAATGAGGAATAACTATGTTCTGCACATGTTTCTAGGCAACGATGAATAACAATGTGCTGCATATGTTTCCAGGCAATGAGGAATAACAGTGTGCTGCATATGTTTCCAGGCAATGAGGAATAACAGCGTGCTGCATATGTTTCCAGGCAATGAGGAATAACAGTGTGCTGCATATGTTTCCAGGCAATGAAGAATAACAGTGTGCTGCATATGTTGCCAGGCAATGAGGAATGCATGTCTGCTGCACGTTGCCAGGCAATGAGCAATAGCAGCGTGCTGCACTTGTTTCCAGGTACGGAGAATAGTAGTATGCTGCACATGTTTCCAGGAAATGAGGAATAGTAGTGTGTTGCACATGCTGCCAAGCAATGAGGAATAGTAGCCGCACTCCTCCACCCTCTGCCCTTGCAAACCCTTTCTTCCCCACTCTGCTACACAACGCCACTTCCCCCTCGTCCAGCCCCGTCCTATCTCTTGTCCTCTCCCCCCTTTCTCCATCCCCATTTTCTTACCCCACAC